>NC_140751.1:15307500-16557500 GCF_051527215.1 Medicago sativa
ACAGATCACCTTAACTCTATAACAACAACACTCTTTTTTATAATTTTGGATAATATGTAATCATAATTCAAACATCATTGGTTCCTTTATTGGTTCAATTGTTTTCATCCTAAATATTATGTCAATTCCTAATCTCATAAACTGATTATATGCTCTCTTAACCAGCCCATACATATTTTATGATGAATCACAATGTTCCGTCGTTTTAACATCTCTTCTTTCGAAGAATATTTTTATCGAATATGTTATTGAACCCGTGCGAAGCACGGGTTTGTAACTTGTTCAAGTTGAAAAATTATGTAAGTTAAAATAGTTTTTCATTGATATAGTTGCAAAAAACATGACATGATAACATATGTTATTCTCTCTTTTATATTAAATTAAAAGTGGTTTTCTTCCAAAACTAATCAAAATAGATTTTTGAAAAAAGATTAGACACAAACCTAAGCAGCTAAGCTAACTATAAAAAAAAAAATTTTTTATAAAAAAATCTTAAATAAACATGCCTAAGATTGATTGTTTTTATGGAGGTCTTAATTATATATTATTTTTAAAAGAATTTAGGAAAATTAAAATTATTTTGTGTTTGTTTATCATAATGAAAATATTTATACAACAAAAATCAAAAGAATCTACTGAAAACAGTTTCAAATTTGACGCATTTTTCAGTATTTTTTCTTCTTTTCAAATTCACATTTTTCTAAATTGCAACAAATGTTTTCAAACTTTCAAAGTGATTATTATTTTTAAAAAAGGTTTATTTAATAAAAATCAACCACATAACAAAATTTGAAACAAAGAATTCTCTTAGTCTCATTAATTTAAGATTTGAAGCCAAGAATCCCCGTATCTCATACTTGTGTTTACTATGTTATGAACACAACAACCATTTCCTTTTAAAGACAGCAGGGACACCGACAAATCTACTATAATATAAGAAAGTAGTGCACGCTCATCCACAAGGCGACATCTGGCAGCGTGTATATGTGCCAATTGGCTGCAGCTTTGCTTGACAAGTGGGTAGCTTCATTATGTGACACGTGGCAAAGAAAGGTAGATAAAGAGTTTTGAAATATCAATGGAGGCAAAGTTTCAATTTCAAATTTCAAATACAATGGAGCCAAATTTACAATTTCAAATTTCAAATACTCTTCATTCAATACTCTTTGATAATTTAATACTCTCTCATTCTCTCTCTTTCAAAAAATAAAAATACTCTCATTCTCTCAAATGTCTCTCTTCTCTCATTTTCCTTTTTCTCTTCTGTCTTTGCCTCATTCTTTGAACTCCATTTTCTTTTCTCAAATTGCAGGAACATTGTTTATTTTAAAAAGAAGAACACAGCAGGTACACGAATTCATTTTCTTCTTAACAAAGCTATCAAAATTATCACTAAACTACTTATTTTATTTTTTTTGTCTTCATTTTACTGTTGCAGGAAGAACAATGGTAAGGTAATAAGAACTCTTTTTCCTTTGTAAAATTGTCTTCTTTGTTTCTTTATGTCCAAAGTATCATCATATTAAACTGAGTTTACTTTGTTCCAACTGTATAACATAACAAGTTGTACTTCAAAGTATCAAACAACATTCATATTCAAATTATAATAAATAGATTACTTCAAATATCTAATAAAGTTTTACACCATAGTCAATCTTCTTCAAATACTTATTTTCTTGCACAGTTTTTCCTTTGTTTTGTTGGACAGAAAAAATAAACAACAAATGAAGATGATGAATACCGGTATGAAATAGTAAGAACCTGAAAATGAGCGAGAAAGGGAAGATGAATACAAGGATCAAAAGAAATATCAATATTTCTGTTGTGATTTTATTGAAGAATTATTGAAGATACAAGAAGACCGAGAGGAAGAGCCAACATATACATATGTGTGTGAGAGTTCACATGGGGAAGTAACCACAGTTTTTTTATTTCATTCTGAAGTTTTTTTTTTATACAAAGAGGTAATCTGAAAGTTTAACAACACAATTAATTTTTTTTCATTTGAGGGAAAAAAGTATACATTCAATCAAAATATATTCTATGTTGTACAAAAAATATTATATTTTATGCTATACCAATATTTTCTATAAAAAAAAGGTGAGTTGAATGGGATAATTGTCATAAAAATTTATAATAACATTTATAAAAAAAATTATAATACTCAGATCTGTGATTTTTTTTGAAGGAATATTCAGATCTGTGATTGTTTTCAAGAATATTTTCAAGAATAATATCCCTTTATTCAAAATTATATTTTCAAGAATATTTTCAGGAATAAAATCTTACTTCTCTCATTAAGAGCTTTTGTTCACTTTATCCTCTTATACATTTTCCTAAACTTCATATTATGTTCTTCTTAATGTTGCAGGAGATCTACAAGTTGCTCATTCTCCAGTCAACAGTAGAAGCCGATGTTCTGCAAAATAAAAATCAATTTTTTAAAATTATTATGTTTCATAGGCAACAAAATAAATACCACTTGAAATATGGTCAGACATAATTTTTCAAGAGAAAAAAAGCTTTTTCAAAAAAGTAAAATTGTGTTATAATGTTATGTACAAACTTTTTCAAATACTTCTAAACTTGCACAATCTTCCTTTAGATTATTAAAAGTTTTGAAGAAAGAAATAGAGTAAAAATAAAGATGATACTATTTTTTATAAATAAAAAATAGAGTATAAATTAAAATGAAAACTACCGTGAAGGATTAAGAAGAGGAAAAAAACATAAGAAAATGAAGATGAGTACAACATCAAAAAGATACAGCAACTTTGCATGATATAAAATGTGTGTCTACAATTTTCACTACCATTAATTTGTTTTTACAGCCCGTTACTATTTTAAAAAAAATCATAATTCTCATCTCCGATTCTATTCTTTATTTATGCGAAAATAAAAAAAAAATAAAAAAAGTATGACTGAAAAGTAATCTTCCCCTTATTACATTCTTTTCGTCATTCGATTTCCTAATAGTGTCATTTTTAGCTTAATTTTTAAAGTAAAGTATAATAATTTTTGTTAAAAAATATTATTCATCCATTAAAAAAATCTTCTTATTTCCTGATTAGAAAAGTCCTCATTTTTAATCTTTTTTACTGATTCTTGCTGAACAAAAGTAAAAAAAAAAAAAAAAAAAACGTTTTTTATCCAGATCTAATAGATGGATCACCAACAGACTACCATTCGTACCAGATCTCTAAACAAGCTTACATCTTTGAAAGAAAGAAAAACATAACGATCAACACAAAAATTCTTACATCTTTGAAAGAAAGAAAAAAGAATCTTACATCTCTTAAAAATACAACAGAAGCAAATCTAATTTCATGTTTTGATTGTTGTTGTTGCATGTATGCTGGCATGACAGAGGATATCATCGGTGTTGCTGTGTCAGGCGAAGTTACTCCAACGGTCATTTTTTGTGGGTTTCTGTTGTTGATGCTCAGCATAAGCAGATTGTCAGTTTGGAGTTTGGTTTTTGCATCGGTGGCTCGCGGTGGCCGGAAAATATAAGAGAAGATGGATACTCAAAATTTTAACTCCTCAAAACATAAAATAAATTTATGGGTTTTCTTGAGGACAATGAGAGGAGTAGAATGCTGGTTTTAATGGTTGGATTTTGTTGAAATTTAGAGAGAAGATGATGGTTGTCGGAGAGGAGGAAGAAACCACATACATGCAAGACTGGGAGAGAGCGGCGGCTAGGGTTAGAGATTGTGTGTTGCTGATAGGTTTTTATGTGTGGGTTCTTGGGTTGGGCTTTAATGGGTTACTGGGTTGGCCTTTTTATGTGTGGGTTCTTTCAAAAATATACATTATATAAGAACTTATTTAAAATAAAAGCATTATATAAGAACATAAAAATTTAAGGAAAAAATATAGTTTTTTTATTTACATAAAAAATAATCTGGATTGCTAACTAGCATCGTTATCCTACAACAAAGTCATATAAGTTATACTACTAATTCAACAAAGAAATAAAGTTATATGTATGTACAAATAAGCATACGAAAAAATGGTTTTAAATATATTCAAAATCATAAAAATGGTTTTTTTATTTTGGTTTTAAAGTGGAAACCAAAATGTGTGTATCATGTATAGCCCAAAATGTTTTTCATAAGTTTATATTGATTAATTCAACTATTATGCAAGAAAGATGTTGTCACTAATAAAGTTAAATTGGATATGTAAGACATGTTTTCTCTGACGAACAAATTCGCTAGATAATTTGTTACTTATAAAAATTTAGAAATAACTCAAATGCATGAGATAAGTTGTCACAAATGATATTAACTCTGATAAAAAACATATGTTGTCGCTAATAAAATAATTTTTGTTGAGTTGTCATTGATAAGATATATTTTTTATCGATATAATAAATAAGATTCACTGTAGAGTATGTTCTTTCACTAATTAAGTTAAATTTAATACACAAGACAAGTTTGTTTTAGGAGCAAAAACGCTAGATAAGTTGTCACATATAATATTTTAAAAATAACTCAAATGCACGGGATAAGTTGTCACAAATGAAATTATCTCTGATAAAATAATATTCAATGTAGAGTATCTTCTTTCACCGATATATTAAAAAAAAACATGTTATCACTATAAAGATATTCCTATTATTTATACCGTAGGTTCTATTATACAACGATATTAAACTCAATTTAACTAAAATGCATGAAAAAAGTTATATATAGTCACTAATAAAGTTAAATTTAATACACAAGACAAATTTGTTTTAGGAGCAAAAACACTAGATAAGTTGTCACTTATAAAATTTTATAAATAACTCAAATGCACGGGATAAGTTGTCACAAATGAAATTAACTCTGGCAAAAGAGACAAGCAGTCATTAATAAAATTATTTTTGTTGAATGGTGATCGATAAAATGACATTTTTCATCGATATATTAAATAATATTCAAAGTAGAGTATCTTCATTAATTGATATATAAAAAAAACATGACATCACTATAAAATGTTCCTATTATTTATACCTTAACTTTTATTATACAACGATATTAAACTCACTATAACTAAAATGCATGAAAAAAGTTATAAGCTATCACTAATAAAGTTAAATTTAATACACAAGACAAGTTTGTTTTAGGAGCAAAAACGCTAGATAAGTTGTCACATATAATATTTTAAAAATAACTCAAATGCACGGGATAAGTTGTCACAAATGAAATTATCTCTGATAAAATAGACAAGTTGTCATTGATAAGATGATTTTTGTTGAGTGGTCATTGATAAAATGATATATTTCAACGATATATTTAATAATATTCTAAGTAGAGTATCTTCTTTCATTGATATATTTTTAAAAAAAAACACGATATCATAAAGACGTTCCGATTTTTTATACCGTAACTTTTATTATACAACGATATTAAACTCTCTTTAACTAAAATGCATGAAAAAAGTGATAAGTTAGGAACAAATAAGCTAGATAAGTTTTCACTTATAAAATTTTAGAAATAACTCAAATGCTGAGGATAAGTTGTCACAAATGAAATTAACTCTGGTACATGAGACAAGTTGTCATTGATAAAATAATTTTTGTTGGGTGATCATTGATAAAATGATATTTTTCATCTGTATGTTAAATAATATTCAATGTAGAGCATCTTCTTTCATTGATATATAAAAAAAAACACGATATCACTATAACGATGTTCTTATTATTTAGACCATAACTTTTATTATACAACGATATTAAACTCTCTTTGACTAAAATGCATGAAAAAAGTGATAAGTTAAGAGCAAATACGCTCGATAAGTTGTCACTTATAATATTTTAAAAATAACTCAAATGCACGGGATAAGTTGTCACAAATATAATTAACTCTGATAAAAGAGACAAGGTGTCGCTGATAAAATGATTTTTGTTGAGTGGTCATTGATAAAATGATATATTTCATGGATATATTAAATAATATTTAATGTAGAGTATGTTTTTTCATTGATAGATATAAAAACATGATATCACTATAACGAATTAACGATGTTATGATTATTTATACCATAACTTTTAGTACACAATGATATTAAACTCTCTTTAACTAAAATGGATGAAAAAAGTGATAAGTTAGGAGCAAAAACGCTAGATAAGTTGTCACATATAATATTTTAAAAATAACTCAAATGCACGGGATAAGTTGTCACAAATGAAATTATCTCTGATAAAATAGACAAGTTGTCATTGATAAGATGATTTTTGTTGAGTGGTCATTGATAAAATGATATATTTCAACGATATATTTAATAATATTCTAAGTAGAGTATCTTCTTTCATTGATATATTTTAAAAAAAAACACGATATCATAAAGACGTTCCGATTTTTTATACCGTAACTTTTATTATACAACGATATTAAACTCTCTTTAACTAAAATGCATGAAAAAAGTGATAAGTTAGGAACAAATAAGCTAGATAAGTTTTCACTTATAAAATTTTAGAAATAACTCAAATGCTGAGGATAAGTTGTCACAAATGAAATTAACTCTGGTACATGAGACAAGTTGTCATTGATAAAATAATTTTTGTTGGGTGATCATTGATAAAATGATATTTTTCATCTTTATGTTAAATAATATTCAATGTAGAGCATCTTCTTTCATTGATATATAAAAAAAACACAATATCACTATCACGATGTTCTTATTATTTAGACCATAACTTTTATTATACAACGATATTAAACTCTCTTTGACTAAAATGCATGAAAAAAGTGATAAGTTAAGTGCAAATACGCTCGATAAGTTGTCACTTATAATATTTTAAAAATAACTCAAATGCACGGGATAAGTTGTCACAAATATAATTAACTCTGATAAAAGAGACAAGGTGTCGCTGATAAAATGATTTTTGTTGAGTGGTCATTGATAAAATGATATATTTCATGGATATATTAAATAATATTTAATGTAGAGTATCTTTTTTCACTGATAGATATAAAAACATGATATCACTATAACGAATTAACGATGTTATGATTATTTATACCATAACTTTTAGTACACAATGATATTAAACTCTCTTTAACTAAAATGCATGAAAAAAGTGATAAGTTAGAAACAAATAAGCTAGATAAGTTTTCACTTATAAAATTTTAGAAATAACTCAAATGCTGAGGATAAGTTGTCACAAATGAAATTAACTGTGGTACATGAGACAAGTTGTCATTGATAAAATAATTTTTGTTGGGTGATCATTGATAAAATGATATTTTTCATCTTTATGTTAAATAATATTCAATGTAGAGCATCTTCTTTCATTGATATATAAAAAAAACACAATATCACTATCACGATGTTCTTATTATTTAGACCATAACTTTTATTATACAACGATATTAAACTCTCTTTGACTAAAATGCATGAAAAAAGTGATAAGTTAAGTGCAAATACGCTCGATAAGTTGTCACTTATAATATTTTAAAAATAACTCAAATGCACGGGATAAGTTGTCACAAATATAATTAACTCTGATAAAAGAGACAAGGTGTCGCTGATAAAATGATTTTTGTTGAGTGGTCATTGATAAAATGATATATTTCATGGATATATTAAATAATATTTAATGTAGAGTATCTTTTTTCACTGATAGATATAAAAACATGTTATCACTATAACGAATCAACGATGTTATGATTATTTATACCATAACTTTTAGTACACAATGATATTAAACTCTCTTTAACTAAAATGCATGAAAAAAGTGATAAGTTAGGAGCAAATACGTTAGATAAGTTATCACTTATAATATTTTAAAAATAACTCAAATGCACGAGATAAGTTGTCACAAATGAAATTATCTCTGATAAAATAGACAAGTTGTCATTGATAAGATGATTTTTGTTGAGTGGTCATTGATAAAATGATATATTTCAACGATATATTTAACAATATTCTAAGTAGAGTATCTTCTTTCATTGATATATTTTAAAAAAAAAAACACGATATCATAAATTCGTTCCGATTTTTTATACTGTAACTTTTATTATTCAACGATATTAAAATCTCTTTAACTAAAATGCATGAAAAAACTGATAAGTTAGGAACAAATAAGCTAGATAAGTTTTCACTTATAAAATTTTAGAAATAACTCAAATGCAGAGGATAAGTTGTCACAAATGAAATTAACTCTGGTACATGAGACAAGTTGTCATTGATAAAATAATTTTTGTTGGGTGGTCATTGATAAAATGATATTTTTCATCGATATGTTAAATAATATTCAATGTAGAGTATCTTCTTTCATTGATATATAAAAAAAAACACGATATCACTATAACAATGTTCTTATTATTTAGACCATAACTTTTATTATACAACGATATTAAACTCTCTTTGACTAAAATGCATGAAAAAAGTGATAAGTTAAGAGCAAATACGCTCGATAAGTTGTCACTTATAATATTTTAAAAATAACTCAAATGCACGGGATAAGTTGTCACAAATAAAATTAACTCTGATAAAAGAGACAAGGTGTCGCTGATAAAATGATTTTTGTTGAGTGGTCATTGATAAAATGATATATTTCATGGATATATTAAATAATATTTAATGTAGAATATCTTTTTTCACTGATAGATATAAAAACATGATATCACTATAACGAATCAACGATGTTATGATTATTTATACCATAACTTTTAGTACACAATGATATTAAACTCTCTTTAACTAAAATGCATGAAAAAAGTGATAAGTTAGGAGCAAATACGTTAGATAAGTTATCACTTATAATATTTTAAAAATAACTCAAATGCACGAGATAAGTTGTCACAAATGAAATTATCTCTGATAAAATAGACAAGTTGTCATTGATAAGATGATTTTTGTTGAGTGGTCATTGATAAAATGATATATTTCAACGATATATTTAATAATATTCTAAGTAGTGTATCTTCTTTCATTGATATATTTTTTAAAAAAAAAACACGATATCATAAAGACGTTCCGATTTTTTATACCGTAACTTTTATTATACAAAGATATTAAACTCTCTTTAACTAAAATGCATGAAAAAAGTGATAAGTTAGGAACAAATAAGCTAGATAAGTTTTCACTTATAAAATTTTAGAAATAACTCAAATGCTGAGGATAAGTTGTCACAAATGAAATTAACTCTGGTACATGAGACAAGTTGTCATCGATAAAATATTTTTTGTTGGGTGATCATTGATAAAATGATATTTTTCATCGATATGTTAAATAATATTCAATGTAGAGTATCTTATTTCATTGATATATAAAAAAAAAACATGATATCACTATAACGATGTTCTTATTATTTAGACCATAACTTTTATTATACAGCGATATTAAACTCTCTTTGACAAAAATGCATGAAAAAAAGTGATAAGTTAAGATCAAATACGCTCGATAAGTTGTCACTTATAATATTTTAAAAATAACTCAAATGCACGGGATAATTTGTCACAAATAAAATTAACTCTGATAAAAGAGACAAGGTGTCGCTGATAAAATGATTTTTGTTGAGTGGTCATTGATAAAATGATATATTTCATGGATATATTAAATAATATTTAATGTAGAGTATCTTTTTGCACTGATAGATATAAAAACATGATATCACTATAACGAATTAACACAGTGATATTAAACTCTCTTTAACTAAAATGCATGAAAAAAGTGATAAGTTTATCACTTATAATATTTTAAAAATAACTCAAATGCACATGATAAGTTGTCACAAATGAAATTATCTCTGATAAAATAGACAAGTTGTCATTGATAAAATGATTTTTGTTGAGTGGTCATTAATATTCTAAGTAGAGCATCTTCTTTCATTGAGATATTTTAAAAAAAACACGATATCATAATGACGTTCCGATTTTTTATACCGTAACTTTTATTATACAACGATATTAAACTCTCTTTGACTAAAATGCATGAAAAAAGTTATAAGTTAAGAACAAATAAGCAAGTTTTCACTTATAAAATTTTAGAAATAACTCAAATGCACGGGATAAGTTGTCACAAATGAAATTAACTCTGATAAATGAGACAAGTTGTCATTTATAAAATAATTTTTGTTGAGTGGTCATTTATAAAATGATATATTTCATCGATATATTAAATAATATTCAATGTAGAGTCCCTTTTTTCATTGATATATAAAAAAACAACTTGATATCCATATAATGATGTTCTTATTATTCAGACCATAACTTTTATTACACAACGATATTGGACTATCTTTAACTAAAATGCATGAAAATAGTCATAAGTTGTCAGTAATAAAGTTAAATTTTATACAGATGACAAGTTTTTTTTTTTACGAACAAATAAACTAGATAAGGTGTCACTTATAAAATCTTAGAAATAATTCAAATTCATGGAATAAGTTGTCACAAATGAAATTAACTATGATAAAAGAGACAAATTGTCATTGATAAAATAATTTTTGTTGAGTAGTGATTGATAAAATGATATATTTCGTCAATATATTAAATAATATTCAATGAAAAGTATCTTCTTTCATTGATATATATATAAAAAAATGATATCACTATAAAGATGTTCCGATTATTTATACTATAACTTTCATTATACAACGATAACTTTCATTATACAACGATATTAAACTCTCTTTAACTAAAATGCATGAAAAAGTGATAAGTTAGGAGCAAATACGCTAGATAAGTTGTCGCTTATAATATTTTAAAAATAACTCAAATGCATGGGGTAAGTTGTGAGAAATGAAATTAAATAACTCAAATTCATGGGATGAGTTGTCACAAATGAAATTAACAATGATAAAAGAGACAAGTTGTCATTCATAAAATAATTTTTGTTCACTGGTGATTGATAAAATGATATATTTCATCGATATATTAAATAATATTCAACGTAGAGTATCTACTTTCATTGATATATAAAAAAAACATGATATCACTATAAAGATGTTGCGATTATTTATACCATAACTTTTATTGTACGGCGATATTAAACTCTCTTTAACTAAAATGCATGAAAAAAGTGATAAGTTAGGAGCAAATACGCTAGATAAGTTGTCACTTATAATATTTTAAAAATAACTCAAATGCACGGGGTAAGTTGTCACAAATAAAATTAACTCCGATAAAAGAGACTATTTGTCATTGATAAAATGATATATTTCATCGATATATTAAATAATATTAAACGTAGAGTATCTTCTTTCATGTATATATAATCAACTGTATGCACATGATAAGTTTAACTGTGATAAAAGAGATAAGTTGTCATTGATAAAATGTTAATTTTATATATTCTTAATCTATAATAAAAATTAAATAGATAGACACAAATAAAATTAGCTATAAAGTTGTCATTGATAAATAATTTTTATTAAGTGGTCATTGATAAAATGATATTTTTCAAAGATATATTAAATAATATTCAATGTAGAGTATCTCTTTTCACTCATATATAAAAAAAAAAATATTATATCACTATAACGATGTTCATACTATTTAGACCATAACTTTTATTATACAATAATATTAAACTCTCTTTAACTAAAATGCACGAAAAAAGTGATAAGTTGTCACTAATAAAGTTAAATTTCATATGTAGAAAAGTTTTTATTTTGAGGAGAAAATACGTTATACAAGTTGTCACTTTTAAAATCTTAGAAATAACTCAAATGCACATGATATGTTTAACTCTGATAAAAAAGATAATTTGTCATTGATAGCTTAATTTTTGTTGAGTGATCATTGATAAAATGTTCATTTTCTATATTCTTAATATAATACAAATTAAATAGATAGTCACAAATCAAATTAACTCTGAAGTTTACTTCAAAAAAAAAAAATTAACTCTGAAGTTGTCATTGATAAATAGTTTTTATTGCTTGATCATTGATAAAATGGTATTTTTCATATATATATATATATATATATTAAATAATATTCAATGTAGAGTATCTTCTTTCATTGATATATAAAAGTTACATGATATCACTATAACGATGTTCCTATTATTTAGACCATAACTTTTAGTATACAACGATGTTAAACTCTCTTTAACTAAAATGCACGGAAAAAGTGATAAGTTGTCACTAATAAAGTTAAATTTCATATTGAAGACAAGTTTTTTTTGTGGAGTAAATACGTTAGACAAGCTGTCACTTTTAAAATCTTAGAAATAACTGATATGCACATGATAAGTTTAACTCTGATAAAAAAGATAAGTTGTCATTGATAGCTTAATTTTTGTTAAGTGGCCATTGATAAAATGTTAATTTTCTATATTCTTAATTTATAATTAAAATTAAATAGATAGTCACAAATCAAATTAGCTCTAAAGTTGTCATTGATAAATAATTTTTATTAAGTGGTCATTGATAAAATCATATTTTTCATAGATATATTAAATAATATTCAATGTAGAGTATCTTCTTTCACTGATATATAACAAAAAAAAGTATATCACTATAACGATGTTCATTCTATTTAGACCATAACTTTTATTATACAACAATGTTAAACTCTCTTTAAGTAAAATGCGCGAAAAAAGTGATAAGTTGTCAGTAATAAAGTTAAATTTCATACAGAAGACAAGTTTTTATTGAGGAGTAAATACGTTAGACAAGTTGTCACTTTTAAAATCTTAGAAATAACTCGAATGCACATGATAAGTTTAACTCTGATAAAAGAGATAAGTTGTCATTGATAACATAATTTTTGTTGAGTGATCATTGATAAAATGTTCATTTTCGATATTCTTAATCTATAATACAAATTAAATAGATAGTCACAAATTAAATTAACTCTGAAGTTGTCATTGATAAATAACTTTTATTGAGTGGTAATTGATAAAATGATATTTTCATATTTATGTATATATTAAATATTATTCAATGTAGAGTATCTTCTTTCACTGATATATACAAAAAACATGATATCAATATAACGATGTTCTTATTATTTAGACCATAACTTTTATTATACAACAATGTTAAACTCTCTTTAACTAAAATGCACGAAAAAAGTGATAAGTTGTCACTAATAAAGTTAAATTTCATACAGGAGACAATTTTTTTTTTTTGAGGAGTAAATACGTTAGACAAATTGTCACTTTTAAAATCTTAGAAATAACTCGAATGCACATGATAAGTTTATATCTGATAAAAGAGATAAATTGTCATTGACAACATAATTTTAATTGAGTGGTCATTGACAAAATGTTCATTTTCTATATTCTTAATCTATAATAAAAATTAAATAGATAGTCACAAATCAAATTAGCTCTAAAGTTGTCATTGATAAATAATTTTTATTAAGTTGTTATTGATAAAATTATATTTTTCATAGATATATTAAATAATATTCAATGTAGAGTATCTTCTTTCACTAATATATAAAAAAAACATGATGTCACTATAACAATGTTACTGTTATTTAGACCGTAATTTTTATTATATAACGATGTGAAACTCTCTTTTACTAAAATGCATGAAAAAAGTGATAAGTTGTCACTAATAAAGTTAAATTTCTTACAAAAGACAAGTTTTTTTTTGGAGTAAATTCGTTAAACAAGTTGTCACTTTTAAAATCTTAGAAATAACTCAAATGCACCTGTTAAGTTGTCACAAATGAAATTAGCTGTGATGAAATAGATAAACTGTCATTAATAACATATTTTGGTCATTGATAAAATGGTCATATTCTCTATTCTTAATTTATAATAAAAATTAAATTGATAGTCTAAAGTCCTTATATAGATAGTCTAAAGACCTTATACATCCTTATTTACCAATTATTCCATTAATCTAATTTATGCAATGATAAACTGTGGTGTACTCCAAATTTACATATGCTGATTAATGAAATTGCCCTTTCCTTTGTGTGTCCCAGAAATTTTGCTTACTATTATTAACTCTCATGTTGACTGAAAAATATAACTATAATCCTTTCCATCATTTTCAATCCAATTATTTACTTATTATGGGAACAAATCTGCCAATTACTTATTCACCAAGCTACCAATCAAATTAAAATTTTATAAGTTTAGTTTTTTTTCTTCTAATCTTGCTTATTCCAAAAACAAACAAAATTTACTGCCAAATAAAATTATTTTAAAAAAATTGCATTGCTTATAGACTCCCCAATTAAATTATAAACATTGGCAAAAAAACATGCGCCAACGGCGCAACCCGTGCGTATGCACGGGTACAGCACTAGGAAAAGTTAAATTTCATACGGTAGACAAGTTTTTATTTAGGAGTAAACACACTAAATGAGTTGTCATTTATAAAATCTTATAAATAACTCAAATGTATAATATAAGTTGTCACAAATGAAAAAAACTTTGATAAAAAATACAAGTTGTCACTTATAAAATCTTAGAAATAGCTCAAATGTACGGAATAAGTTGTCACAAATGAAATTTGCTCTGATAAACTTTTACTATACAAACGATATTAAACTCCCTTTAACTAAAAAGCATGAAAAATGTGATAAGTTATCAGTACTAAAATTAAATTTCATAAGATTAGAACTTTTTTTTAAGAGCGATTACGCTAAACAAGTTGTCACTTATAAAATCTTAGAAATAACTCAAATGTATATGATAAGTTGTCACAAATGGAATTAACTCTAATAAAAGAGACAAGTTGTCACTGATAAAATAATTTTTGTTGAGTGGTCATTAATAAAATACTCTTTGTTATCGATATATTAAATAAGATTCAATGTAGAGTATCTTCTTTCACTAATTATTTATACCATAACTTTTATTATACAACGATATTAAACTCTCTTTAACTAAAATGCATGAAAAAAGTGATAAGTTTTTTTTTTTTGACAAAGAAAAAAGTGATAAGTTGTCATTAATAAAGTTAAATTTCATACATAAGACAAGTTTATTTTAGGAATACGCTAAACAAGTTGTCACCTATAAAATCTTAGAAATAACTCAAGTATACGCGATAAGTTGTCACAAATGGAGTTAAATTTGATAAAAGAGACAAGTTGTCGCTGATAAAATAATTTTTGTTGAGTGGTCATTGATAAAATAATTTTCCACAAAAGAGTCATTGCTCTTAAGCCCTCTTTTGCTACAAAGCACAAAAGAAGTTGACATTGACTACAATTTGAAAAAGAATTAAAATACCCGGGAGAAGTTGTTACTGATTTTAAATTAAATCTATTACAAAAATAAGATATTCACTTTAAAATTTTCAACAATGGATATTGCTAGGATCCATGCTTTTTAGAGAATCCATGTCCTAAATTTATATACTCAATTTACAAAAAGTTAATCTTCTATATTCTTAATCTATAATAAAATCTAAACAGATAGTCCAAAGTCCTTTTTTTTTTTGAGCAAAAGATAGTCCAAAGTCCTTATACATTCTTATTTACCCAAATTATTATTCCATTAATCTAATTTATACAATGATGAAAAAAAATTCGCCAACCTTACAACCCGTGCGTCCGCAAGTGGTGTAATCCACATTCGAATATGTTCATTGATGAAGTTGCATTTTGCTTTCTGTTACCATAAATCTACCTATTTAAAATCATCTATCCAATACTACTAATCTTGCTTAATGCTAAGTACCATGTTGACTCGGGAATATATTTTATAATACCTTCCATTTACTTTGTCAAAACTTACGATGGGAACATTGCTTCCTATTACTTCCTCACCAAGCTACCATTTATATGAATTTATGATAATTATAAGTTAGCCAAATCTTACTTATTCCAAAACAAAATAGAATTACTGCCAAAGAAAATTATTTTTAAAAAAATTAGCATTTTTAAAAAACTCTAGAATTAAAATATAAACATTGGCAAAAAAAAATGCGCCAACGGCGCAACCCGTGCGTATGCACGGGTACAGCACTAGTTAAGGAGAAAAGAAGGAACGTGGACGGTTTAATGGAGAGGTACAAATACAAACAAATAAAATAATGGAATAGTCAATTGCAGCAACGCAATGGCACACGTCACCAAAAAGTTTCTGGTGGGGTATTTGACTTTCCAGCACATACCATATACTATAAATATAGATGCACCCTAACAACTCCCTCTCAAATTGAATTGCATATTTGCATCAAAATTTATTTAGTTATCACATTAATTTGATTTAATTGGTGGTATCAAAATGGAAGCTGCTAAAACTGCTGATCCCATTCCTCTTCTTACACCTTACAAGATGGGCAAATTCAATCTCTCTCATAGGTACCTATTATACTTTCAATTTCAATACCAATGCTTACCTTGTTTTGCTAATTAACCTCCCATTTTCAGAGTTGTTTTGGCACCACTCACTAGAATAAGATCCTATGGCAATGTTCCTCAACCACATGTTGTCCTCTATTACTCTCAAAGGTCCTCTAAAGGTGGTCTTCTTATAGCCGAAGCTACTGGTGTATCCGACACAGCTCAAGGGTATCCAGACAGCCCAGGTATATGGACTAAAGAGCAAGTTGAGGCGTGGAAACCTGTTGTAGATGCTGTTCATGCTAAAGGTGCTACATTCTTTTGTCAGATTTGGCATGTTGGAAGATTTTCAAATTCAGGTATGTATTTATTTATTTCCTCATATAATTTGAAGATTATTTTAGTTCGAGGTTGTTATTGTTGGATTTAGATGGTGTGGTGTGCGTTCATGCAGTCAACCACATCAAGATCGGTTGTCTAGATTTCAATGCAAATTTTGACTTTTTAAATCTAAATTCTTGAGCTTGAAATCTGGACCGTCCAATATTGATTGGATAGTTTTGATGTGTCTGACTAAATGCAGTCACAACTCTGTGATAATATACAACCCAAATCCGTTATTTTTTAGTATTATTACTACTACTAAGGGGTGACAGCTTTCTGATTTTGTAAGTAATATATATGCACACATATATACAAAATAAAATACTTACTTTGTGTGTCCATTTTATTCTCAACAGGTTTTCAGCCGAATGGACAAGCACCGATATCTTCTACCGACAAGTCACTCACAAGCAATGATTTTGAAAAATTCTCGCCACCGAGAAGGCTTGGGACAGATGAAATTCCTGATATTGTCAATGACTTCAGACTCGCCGCAAGAAATGCTATTGAAGCTGGTAAATTTGTGGATCTTTACAAATTTATCCAAAATGAAATGTGCTTCAATCATAGTACAATACTGATATTTTTCAGAAACAGGACTATTTGTTGCTTTAAAGGGCACACAGACATTTTGAAAATCAACTAACATGCTCAATTTGATGCAAATTGCAGGTTTTGATGGTGTCGAAATCCATGGAGCTCATGGCTACCTACTTGAACAATTCATGAAAGATAAAGTGAATGACAGAACAGATGAATACGGTGGATCCCTTGAGAATCGTTGTCGATTTCCTTTGGAAGTTGTTGAAGCAGTTGTAAATGAGATAGGAGCCGATAAAGTTGGAATTAGACTATCACCATTTGCTGAATATGCAGAAAGCGGAGACTCTAATCCAAATGCATTGGGACTTTATATGGTTAATGCCCTCAATAAGTACAATATTCTTTACTGTCACATGGTGGAACCAAGAATAAAATCAGCTTCTGAAACGATTGAAAGCCCTTACAGCCTTGTGCCAATGAGAAAGGCTTTCAATGGCACTTTCATGGTTGCGGGAGGCTATGACAGACAAGACGGGATCAATGCTATAGCTGAAAACAGGGCAGATCTTGTAGTTTATGGTCGTTTGTTCTTAGCGAATCCAGATTTGCCAAAGAGGTTTGCACTTAATGCTCCTCTTAACAAGTATAATAGGGAAACATTCTACATTTCTGATCCGGTTGTAGGTTATACGGACTATCCATTTCTTGAATGAAGAAAAAATGATGTACTGTAGCATCCAAGGTTGGAAGTGGAACCTTCAAATTTAATTAGTTTTTTCTCCTTGCACATTTGTTTTTTTAGTGAAGTTGTTCACTTAATTATGAATTTTGTTGCTTATAGTAGTATTTTTATTCATACTAGCTTATCGGCTAGGACACAGTGACACAGTGTGTAAACTATTATGTACCTGATATTTTATACCATATAAGCTTTGTGGTTGATAGGATCCCGGAATTAAAGAGAAGAAGTGTATTCGAAAATGGAGAAAAACTCATAGTAGCCATCATTTATTTTTCTAGCTTTGTGTTCATAACCATCAACATGATAATGTACATAGTCATGTATGTTAACTAAAGGAATAGAAATGAGTCCTTAGCAGTTTATCCTAACAATCTTGGTGAATTGACAAAAAAGGAGTAAAAGCTCAAATTTAATTTTCTCTTCAAAGTTCCAAAGAAAACTAAATGGAAGCTCTTCATTTTCTCTGCAAAATGCCACACAACTAGCACCTGGGCAATTGCTTGTTTGCAAAATCAGTTTGAAGCAGAATGTGTAATGAGAAGTAAATTAAAAGTACATGTTAAAATACTACAACTAAGAGTCGTTTACTACTACCTTGATTTAAATAGGAGCTGAAAAACCAAATTTTCTATAGTTTCACCATCCTTAAGTCATATGAAGTCTCATGAATGAGTAAATACTCATGGAATTTCTTGTCCAATTTGAATATAAATAAAAAACAAATAGAAATCATAAGAACATTTAAATTTGAAAGAACTGTGATTTGTGAACACATTTGTACATTCGATGGTTCTGTTCCAAAATATCATAAAGGTCTTGGCTACTTTCAATTTAATGTTTCCCTTTAACTTGTCGATGCCATAAATTACATCTTATATTTTATGAAAAATCATACAAAGAAATATTATACTGTAAAAGCAAATGAAAAAACAAAGAGAAATGTGATATCATACCTAGTAGCAACACTAAAGATTAACTTGCATAAATATTTATTGTTTACAATGAAAAACAAGCATAATGAAAAATATTTATGAATTAAAGTAACACTAATGACCATTTTACAATTGTTCACAAGGAGATTCAAACTCAATATCTTAAGGTTATAATTCCGAGCTCTTGCACCGAGCTAGAATCTCAAGTGTATAATTGTCATTTTTGCCGCTTAGGAAGTAACAAAATAAAACAGCACGGGGATTCATAGCATGACTATACTTCTAGTGGAAAAAAATAAACTAATTGTTTATTTTTCTAATAGGTAGAAGGTTTTCCTTAAAAATCATTATCCGGCCATACGAATGTGCACTTTTCATAATAAGCTCTTCAATTCTTTGAGTGCTTAAATTAAACCAAACTAGTACATCATCTTTTTTTCTAAAGAATGTATCTCCCTTCTTACGGACTCCAATAGGATGCTCAACACAAGACAACAATCCAACAATGAAGAGTTTGGTCCAAGATTCCTTCACTCCAACTTCACCCAAAATTGATATGTGTAAACATGGGTCCAGAGTCAACATCATTCATGATTGAGGGTATATATGTTTTCACAAATACTTCACTGCTCATTGCTCAAGTCAAATGACACCAAATAAACCTCATCATGTGTTTCGCTTTGACCCCACCAGTGACACACTTCATCCATGCACACTGAAACACCTACATCAGTATGGTAATTTGTAGGAATATCTACTGCATCAACTTTTCTCCAAGAATCATCTTTGAGACAATATATCTCCCACGAGGTGGGATGATGACGTACATCTTTCCAAATCCCTCCATCTTGTGGTAAAAGAGTTATGTGTCGAATCACCTTATAGTCATTTGTAACATGGTCATAACCAAATCCATGAAGACAAAACACAGGATCCCAATGAAAAAATTCATAAGTAAAACGATCCGAATGAATGTCTTTGACTTCTTTAGTGGATGGGTTCCATAGTGTAACTCTCTCATCCAACTTACGTAAAATACAAAGAATGCCATTGACACAACCATATATAAAAAAATAACATGCATCCTCTAGAAATGAATTTGGCCAATCAAGTTTGACTCTATTTTCAAAATTCTCGCCAAAAAGAGAACATAGGTTGATAAATATGATTGTCCAGAACAACATGATGAAAGAGGAGCAATGTATCACTGTTGTATGAGTGATCCTTGGATAAGAAATATGTTCTGAAATAAGGGTTTTGAAATAAGAGAGACCATAATTTGCTTACGCAACGAAATCGAGTCAATGATTTAAGAGGCAGTTTTGAAAGAACGAGAAAGGCGAGATCGTCGTGTATATGATTATTACTAACCTTTCCATTTGTTGCAGTAACTGATTTCACCATTGAGAGAAGCCGCTGCTGCAGGTGTTGTTAACATGTTGTAGAAATTGGATTGAATTTATAAAAAAATTAAAAGATTTTTGCTCCTATTATAGCAAATACGCGGAGTTTATGCTTGATTTTTAGAAATTGATTTTTTTCTTCCCTTTTTTAAATTTATTATGATGAAAAGATTTCTTGCTTCTAATTAGCATTTAACATAGGCCGAGTATAATTTTTACATGCCCTATATTTTATTTTCTCCAAAGTTTTTATTTATTTTATTTAATTTCGTTTTCCACCTTCATCATACTTGTTAGAGGGCCCTTCATTTGATTGGATTCTCCTCCAACGCTATTGAAGTCGGTAAATTTATCCAAATTTGAGAAATGCTTCAATCACTGTACAATAATATTTTCCGGAAACAGGACTAATTAATTGTTTTTTTTTTTTTTTGAAAAAACCAAAATGAAATACAACTCAACAAGAGTGGCTCATCCCGCACAAGGTGTGCTAAAAAGAATCACCAAAAGGATTACAAAGTTATGAGTTTGTCACCATAAAGCACAGCGATGAAAAACCAGAAAGGAAATTACTCCCTAACACCCATACATAATAAAGGGTTCCTCCACCAGTCGTTTTAACCATAAAAATGACATAACCTTAACGTACTCTAATAACTTAACCAAATCCTGAGTTGAATGTTGTTAAGGTCATCTAACATGCTCAATGTGGTGCAAATTTCAGGTTTTGATGGGTTGAAATCCATGGAGCTGATGGGTTACCTACTTGAGCAACAATTTATGTGTATAACCATTTAAACATCCATTATTTTCATATAATAATTTCCTCACATCATCAACATATTACATGTATATGATATTTATATAACCAATTTATGACAAACTTTTGGGATAACCTTATTCTTTTTTCTTTTAAGAGTAATAGTCATTTTGGTCCCTAAATGTGTAACGAGCATTCACAATAGTCCGTCAGTATATCAAAATTTTAAAATAGTCATTGCACTTTGTTTGTAAAAATAGTCTCTAACTTTAAAATGTTACATTAATATTGGCATATTAGTCCATCAATATACTTATTTATTGTTATATCAGTCCTTATAAGTACTTACTTACTGTTGTATCAGTCCTTATGTGAAAAGAGTTATTGTGTAATTGCAATTTTTTATATTTTTTATATTAGTGTCACATTTAAAAGATTTTCAAAAGTCAAAGTCAGACCATATCATGACATAGTTGCAATTTTTTATTAAAGTTAAACTTTTACGGAGGATTATATATATTTTTTAATAAAACGTGTAAAAAATTATATTTAAATGTGTAAAATTAATATGTTTAAAATACGACCTAAAAATGTTGTTAATTTTTTTTTTTTGAGAGGGGAGTAAAAATGTTGTTAAATTTTGAAAACTAATTTGAATATTTTTTTTATTTTTTTCCAAAACATTTTGGAATCTGATTAGAATCCTTGTACAAAACTAATTTAGGAGATTAAGTTTTTTTAAGTTATTTAATTAGGTTAATTTATTTACTCCCCTGTCCCAAATTAACTACCCTGCTTGGTCATTTATGAGTATCATCATCATATATAAATGTTAAGTAAAAAATGTTGAATTGAGAGCGATAAAAGTTATATTAATTAGACATTAAAATGGTTACCAAAAATAAGCAAGGTTACCAAAAAAAATTAGACATTAAAATAAAAAAAAGAGTAACTAAAGTTATATTGAAACTTGAAGAGATAAATTATTTTATGTCAATTTTCCTTTGCAAAAAGAATATTTTGTTTTGAGACACCGGGGAAATATTTTTGGTGTGAACCTAATACCATCTGAGCGTAATTGTAGAATCTAATCATTCGAATTATCAAATGTTTGAATTAAAGATTTTAATAATTTATTAGGGGAAATGCTAACATATGTTCTTAAAATACTAAAAATCAAAATTATACATTAAAAATTGTGCTAAATTAATTTATTAAAGAGTGGAATTTAATTTTTTTTCAATAAATACTTAATTTTTATGAAAATCTTATCATATGCCCAAAGGCGCGGATCATGTCAACATGAACCATTTATTAATACAATAGTGCTATGCATCCCAAAGTAGCACTTCCCTTAATACTCCATCCGTCTCAAATTGTATGTCGTTTTAGGGAAAAAGATTTGTCCCAAATTATATGTCGCTTTACAATACTAATGCAACATTAATGTTAGTTTTCCTATTATAACCTTAACTATCTATTACTCTCTCTTCTTTCAATTGTTTCATATATTTTTCCCATATTATTTATTAAAGACAATTTTGTAAAACAAAAAACAACTCATAATATTTTTTTACCAAACAATATTAATTGCATTTCTTAATTTATGTGGAATGCTTAAAACGTCAGTACAATTTAGGACGGAGGGAGAAATAAAAAATCACCGGAGCCAAAGTTTCATTTATTAATTCCAAAAGCAGCACCCAAGTCGAAGCCTTTGTCTTTTTCTCTCCACTATAAATAAGCCTCATGCGTTCATTCATTCAAAAGCTCCCAGCTCCATTAAATTGCGATCCAACATCATATTTCCGCACTCTTGCATGCGACTTCCCCGAGCAAAGCTTAAGCATCTCGCACCAAAACCATGCCGGTTAACATAACCTCAATCAAAACTTCCTCCGATGAAATCTGGCAAGGCGATAATCCTCTCGATTTCGCCTTCCCTCTCCTCATTATTCAAACCACTTTAGTCCTCGTCGTTAGCCGCTCCCTCGCTTTCCTCTTCAAACCCCTCCGCCAACCTAAAGTCATAGCTGAGATCGTTGTATGTACCCTATCATCTGCATCCATTTAAATTAAAAGTCATACTAACAAATATCTTAAAAATATCGTTTAAGATTTCATAGACAAAAACTTTATCTTAAAAATACAAGTTGAACACTAATCAAAGTTGTAAATACATTATTTTCTAGCGGTTCAAAATGTTGACAAGTGCCATTTTCTCAAATTAATTTTGCTTGGAGAGTTACTACTAATTCATAATCCCTTTGTTTTTCACTTCCCCTTGTCCCTTGATATAAGACCCTACCTCTTGCAATTATGTATTTCTTGCATTACTCCCTCTATTTTAAGATTATTTATACATATCAAACAATTGCTAAGAATAATTCTGACAAAACAATAATTATTACTGAAATTAAACTTTTAAAACGACAATTGAAAATAAACACTTTTAATAACGTGATTTTTTATGATTGGATAGTGATTTATTTTTGAATTGCATGTATAGGGTGGAATTCTTTTAGGACCATCAGCTATAGGAAGAAACAAAGACTACCTGCAACGTATATTCCCACGATGGAGCATGCCAACGCTGGAATCCGTCGCAAGCATAGGTCTTCTATTTTTCCTTTTTCTTGTGGGACTAGAGTTAGATCTAAACTCAATTCGCCGTACCGGTAAAAGAGCATTCAGTATAGCAGCTTGTGGAATCTCACTTCCTTTTGTCTCCGGCATTGGCGTCGCCGTTGTTTTCCGCAAAACCATCGACGGAGCAGACAAAGCCGGATTCAGCACATTCCTAGTTTTCATGGGAGTTGCACTTTCAATAACTGCATTCCCCGTCTTAGGACGAATCCTCGCTGAACTCAAACTTCTCACAGCACGCGTAGGCGAAACTGCAATGGCAGCAGCTGCATTCGTCGACTTAACCGCATGGATTCTTCTCGCTTTAGCAATCGCGTTAGCCGGAAAAGAATCCGACGACGGAGACAGTAAAAGCCCACTTGTTGCCGTTTGGGTACTTCTCTCCGGCGCTGGTTTCGTTGCTTTCATGATGATTTTTATAAGTCCAGTGATGAAGCGTGTGGCTCAAAGATGCTCAGTGGAAAATGAAGCCGTAAATGAAGTTTATATTTCTTTAACCCTAGCGGGTGTAATGGTGTCAGGATTCATAACTGATTTCATAGGGATTCATGTGATTTTCGGCGCGTTTGTTTTCGGATTGACAATTCCAAAAAATGGTAATTTTTCTAAGAAGTTGATAGAGAGAATTGAGGATTTTGTAATGGGTTTGCTTCTTCCACTTTATTTTGCTTCGAGTGGGTTGAAAACTGATGTGACTAAGATTAGTGGTGGAAAAGCTTGGGGGCTATTGGTTTTAGTGATTTCAGTTGCTTGTGCTGGGAAGATTATAGGGATTTTTGTTGTTGCTATGATGTGGAGGATTCCAGCTAGAGAATCAATTACACTTGGAGTACTCATGAACACCAAAGGACTCGTTGAACTCATTGTACTCAACATTGGAAAAGAGAAAAAGGTTAGCTGCTTGTTGAAACTTTTCCCCCCTCTTTTTTGTTTTCAACTAAGGTTAATTCATTTTAAGATCGTACTAATAAGTGTCTAACTATGTAAGGAATGCATAAAATAAAAATTTGTCTTGAAAATGTAAGTTAATATTATTCAATTCAAAGTAAGTAACGTTATTTGAACCGTTATTCAAAAAAAAAAAACGTCATCTGAACAAAGTTACTTCTTTTGATTTCATAAACAATAATCTATAAATACATTTGATATCATTTTCCTTCATTTTATTTGTTTCGTTTCATAAGTTTATTAGCATCAAGACAAACGCTAACGTGTTGGTCTTTTCGTTTTTATTAATAAAAATAATTGAAGTTATCAATTTTATCCGATGATTGAGAGAATGATATAATGAAGGATAAAAATTAAGTGAGGGGGTATAATCGTAAGAAAAATGAAACGATATTAGTTTTGACATATATTTTAGGACTAATAATTTTTTTTTGAAAGAGGGACTAATAATTTTTGACAAATAAAATATAAATAAACTCTTTATATTGTTAGTCCTAATATTTGATTTTTACTTGCCAAAAGAACATATAAACAAACTACTCCCTCCGTCCCGTTTTATCTGAGCCAGTTTGGTTTTTCACACAGATTAAGAAAAATGTATAAATAAAGGGGAAAGTGGAATATATTGTATTGGGAATGATGAAAGTTGTATTGAAAATTGAAATGGTTCAGTTATTTTGGGACACTTTTTTTTAGAGTATTAGGTCTGATCTGTCAAAAAATATAAAAAAGTCTTATATATAAAAATAGATATGGTGTGAATATATATCTTTTGGCCCTGTAGAAAAAACTTTTGGTTGTAGGTCTGACCTGAGCATGAATTGGGTTCTAGATTTTATGATAAAAAAATAGGAGGCAAGGAAGACTATTAAAGATAACCAACCGGGTTATTATTTTCTAAAAAACACTAGTTACAAACCCGTGCTTCACACGGGTTGAATTATGTATTTTTTTAAAAATTGCTCTAAAGGAGAGATGTTCAAATTATGAAACATTGTCATTCTTCGTAAATTTGAGAACGAAGGTCGCATAATAAGAATTTTGGTTCTTCATTGTCTAATGCTAGTCTAGTGAGGAAAAAGAAAAAAAAAACTTAACCAAGAAACACTTATTCTTCATTCGCATGTTCGTCACTTGACCGAAATGCATACTCGATCAACACAAGGTGAGATGCCAATAAAATAAAATTAGTGTTTCAATTATTCACACCATCTAACAAAGAAAATGTTAGATCCTTGTTTGCCTGTATAAAGGGCGCATTCTCTTTTAAGATGATTTCAGGACTCAAAATTCAATGCCTTATCTACCCTCACTTATTAAAAAAATACAAATTTGCAAAATTTATTGTAAGAGAATAAATACTTAAATAATTGAGCATATGTACATTTACTTTAAATAACAATTCAAAGTAAACAGGCTCTTCATTCTTGGTATGAATAACATAAAAGATTTGGCCGTGATCAAGTTCAGCGCTAAACCAAGGTGACCAAACCTCCCTGACCAACCAACCTATGAAAAGCAGAACATCCATCAGAATATGTACATGTAATTGGTACAAAGCAAATTGGACTCAAAATGAGCAGAAATCAAACATACCCTGTGCAAATAAGTTTCTGAGTTCTTCGGAAAATCAAAGTTAATAACAACATTAACTGCTTCGATGTCTATTCCTCTAGTAAAAAGATATGTAAATGTTTCACATAAAGGAAGAGAAATGAAAACGATGAATTATTAGGACAATATATCTATATTGTAGGTTAAATATCGTTCCAAGCAACTTACGAAAAATAAATACACTGCCTGTTTATAAGAGGTTTTTTTAAGTGGTATCACTAAATAGGCTTACATGATCTGCAATCTCTTGATAATGTCTAAAAATGAAGGACCTTATGGAGTGCATCAGAGTGAACCATTTATGGCTAAAATCAGACCAAATAGCATCAACCTTGGGCCCTGTCTCCTTCAATGTTTTCACTTTCTCAATGAATTCCAACAGAATTTCCTCACATGATAGACTTCAATTGTTAGTCATTCTAAATGACCTTAGATAAATATGAAATGGAAGGGTTCCCTATTACTTACATCTTTTCACGTGAAGATTTGTAACTATTCCTATTGGAAGGTCTGGAGTGACCCATCTCCATCAATGCATACCTCAATTCAAAGTAAGGTAATAGTGAAAATTCAGGTAAGGATTATTCAAATTAGTGTTGAGTTATTGTGCTTACTTATAGATCTCCTGGCTGCACATAACCTTCATAAAATTTGCAACCATAGGCTCAAGTTTACAGTGTGTCATATTTATATTTAAAAACTACATTGCTCTTTAAATTATTATTTTTTAAATTTGACCCTGAGAATGATAAAATTTGATATCTATAGAAAAATATGACATTGCATATCCTCAAAATGAGGGACTTGACATGCAGATACAATGTATGAATTATAAGAATTAAAGTTGCATACGTAATTCAATTATATTCCACTATAGTGTCACTGCACCTTTTAAATTATGTCAACAAAAATCTAAATGATAAGATATGGTTAAACTTTTATACCATGACATACTCCTATCAATAAAAATAAAACAAAAGCATGTTATTCACCTTCAATTAACTAATATGAAACTAAACTTACATTGAAGGTGTACTGCTGAAGATTATATAGTGGCAGTGACGGAGATGTGTTGTGAAGTATTGGAATTAATGGCAGATGGATTGGGGATTGAACCAAGGAATGTGTTTAGCAAATTGGTAAGAGATGAGAGAAGTGTTTCTTGCCTGAGGGTAAATCATTATGCAGCATGTGGAGAACTTCAAGCATTGAGTGGAGGAAATTTGATTGGATTTGGGGAGCATACAGACCCACATATAATATTTGTCCTAAGGTCTAATAATGCATCAGGACTGCAAATTTGCCTCAGAGATGGGACTTGGGTTTCAATCCCACCTGATCATACTTCTTTCTTCACAAGTGTTGGTGACTCCTTACAGGTAACCCTGCACATAAATGTCACTACTATATGGCACACATAAAAATCAAATATTTCATGCATATTGATTCTAATAATTAAACACCATTTAAAATAGTGATTTTAATTTCTAATACACTTTATTAGAAGAAAAAAACTTTGAACACTTTCATATATTGAGTCATTAAATGATCAGACTCACTTATGTCTATAACTTCCTTCACACACTTGAATTTTTTTCGAGCAATGATGTTTAAAATACGACTCACCTGCAAAACGCATGTTCAGCTGTTAGCTCTTCAGTTGAAGGCCATTTATGACAACCTTTTACACTCAAAAACATACCAGAGTTCATTTAAATGAAATGCAGGAAGGAGAGATACTTACACCAGGAGTCAGAAGACCTTCTTGCATCACTAACATCTGAGTTTCAGATGGCTCCTCCACAGCCTATACAATAGACATTAAATTAACGATAATCTAGATCATGTTACAGAAACGAACGGATGAGCAAGAATAATGTCAATAGTACCCTCATGTTTCACAACCTATTTTTGTCACAAAAAGTAACTTAGCCTACGATTATCAATGCTAACTAATGAAAGATTGAACTCTATAAGTTAGAATTTTTTATTTTACATTATAATCATACATATTAATATTATATGTAATAGTTAAGCCATGACATGCATAAATATGCTTCTATCATATCCTTGCAAGTGATCCAAAGGTATGTGAGTGTAGCAGGAGAGTGAAGAAAGCGAACACAAAAAATCCTTGAAACACAGATTATCAAGATGAAAGTAACTGAAGTCAGATATATAAAATGCATCCATGTAGAAATTTAAATACATTTGTACTTCTATTTTTTGAAATCAGTCCCTGAGCTTTTAGTACCTATCTATATTCAATAATGTGATTAGACACACATACTCATCAGAATTGGATACACATCTTTTTAAGAACAAAAAACATAAAAACACATATTTATAAGCAAAAACGTTGTCCCGAGTTTTACAGAGTGAAAAAATAAAGCAACTGCAGTAAGTGAATAAGAGTTGTTTGACAAATATCAACTTTTTTAGGCAAGTAAATCCAATTCAAAAAGCACACTCCATACTCAGTCAAAAAACAATGCACACATATGATGGAACAGTTCAGGTTAGTTACATTTTGAGCTCAGCACCGACTTCAGATTTAACCTAAACAATTACCAAATTAAAGGAGCAACTTATAATAACTCGGTAAAGATCTCAACCTGGTAAAAATCCCAAAAGACTGCCCGTCTTCGAGTCAGAGTCCGAGTCCCATATGCACACAGAAATCATTATGAAATAAAATCACACATAATTAATCACAACAATCTACAAACTCAATAGTATGTAATCTTAAATAAGAAAAATGAAATAGAAACCTAGAGTCATTTTCTGAAATTGCCATATATGTTTGATCCAATTTCTATATAAACTATAAATTAGTGATGATGAAGTTGTTAAATTCAATATAAACTATCAATTATTAAATCAACTTAATGGCACACAACCAAATATTAGATAAAGGATAAAAAAAATTAATCAAACCAAGCAAATTATTAAAGAAACTTAATGGATGTGCATAATATAAAGAAAAACTGGGGTTATCTTTACCATTAAAGCATGACCACCATCACCAATGTCTGAAATCGAATCTTCCTCCCTTGGACCCATAAAATAGGGTTTTCATTTGTAAACAAAAAACATTGAATCAAACAGAATCAAAGGTAGAAAACATTAAACAAAATTAAAAAGTTCATAATCCCCTTCACTGGGAACATTTGCATCAGATAGATTAACCTTCAGATATACACAAAAATCACAGTATTATACACTCCACTGAGACACACATACTTCAGTCATACAATTTTTTTGAAGAAACATACAGCAACCATACAATTTAGATAACAAATACAATGAACTTACCTTTATGTTATTCCAACCAAGATCATTGTTCAACCTAAGATGCACATAGTACTGTAGTGCAACTACAGAACAACAGCCATGAATTCAGTTCCAGGTGTGATGACATTTGAATCAAAAATTGCCGATTCCTCTTTAGGAGGAAGTTTTCTTCCCTCCCTCTCAAATTCCTCTCGTAACCTTGATTCTTCAATAGCCTATCACATAAGAGAACACCAGTCAAAAAAGGTGAATCAAATTTACGCTTTAGCAAAATATTTCATTATTTTCCCGGTGAAATTAAAGTTGAACATGTATCACTTAGTAATACTACAATACTATAGCACTACTACAACTACTATTTGGCAACACTTGGTACTGAATCGCTTAATGCTGAGTAATAGCAGTTAGTTAAAATTTCCCTTCACTATAGTGCCTATATTTTCTGAGCAATAGCAGTTTGTTAAAAATTCGCTACACTATAGTGCCTATATTTTCTTAGCAATAGCAGTTCGTTAAAATTTTGCTACACTATAGGGCCTATATTTTCCTAGCAATAGCAGTTTGTTAAAATTTCGCTACACTATAGGGCCTATATTTAACAACAATTACGTCAAGACTATGAAACCTACATAAAAATGCAGCAGGATAATATCCAATAACAGAGTTTTCTATATTTCAATAAACTCATAAGTAATCAGACCAATGTGCAACATTGGTCTATGTACAGTTAATGGAAATCGCTGCACATTAATTAAAAACCACGAAAGATTAAATTCTCCAATTAATCACAAAATCAAAAGAATAAAAAAATTCATCACAACATACCGCATCAGATGCATCTTTAGCTGCCCTAAACCGAGAACATTTCTATCCATGTATTCTATCCATGTATTTTTGTATATGAACTGAAGGGAATGTGAGCGGTTAAAGAAAGTTCATATCTTGCCGTATAGTTTTTCATGTTCATAGCAACAGATGTTTATAGTGAAAAGAAAACAAACATGTTTAGCTGCAGAGCAAACAGAAAGTAAGCTGTATAAAACAATCTGAGTGCTGGGTAGTATTCGTCTATCTAATCTAAGAACAAAATATTCTCAAAAGATCAGGAAACTCACCCAATCCATGTGTGGTTCATATGCGTATATGTATCCGATCAATTTTGACTTAATGGAATTCGATTGCCCGAATAAAGACCAACAAATTTTATATCATGCAGAGGAGTTGCATTGCCCGGTATATTGCAGTCACCTATTGAATCAGCAACAAAACTGTCAAAATCTAACAAATTTAATGATAATTATTCTCTTCTTCTTCTGATAATAATAATGTTGCATTCAATATCTTCCTAGCCTAATAAAATTCATGGTCTTATACTCCTTTCAATTAAGAAAAACACAAATACAAACACACACAAAAACAAATTCAGCCGTGTAAGTAGAAAAAAGTGTTTTCAATTGTAGATCGTGGAATATAGCAGTTTGATCAAATTCTACTAAGCTAAAGTGTTTCATAGCTACTATTCAACAAAACTTTGTTCTAAATAGCGTACCACGAACCAATAGCAATTTATTAAAATTTCATAGCACTGTAGCTGCTTTTTTTACATTGGTAGAAAATATACTGGGGGCGTACGTGCAATGCATATGACCAAATACACAATTAATGATTCATTTCTTCACCCAAGTGACTACTACATTTTTTAGTTTTAGGTTTGATTAAAGTAGCTATCCATGTTTAGTAATAAATTACATAATAATGCATAAACTAATAATGAATGAAACCTGAGAAGCAGCCTGCAGGTTCAGGACCATACGCTAACAATGGAGGAATCATGAGTTTGTGTTTCCCACCTAAGTAAAAGTAGTAGATTAGTTTAGCAAGTGTCATATACCATGAATCAATTAAACTTAAACACTTTAAATTTAATTTAATACCTATCCGCATTGGAGGTACTCCTTCACCCGAAAAAAAGGATCAAATTAAGATAGAGTTTTAAAAAAAAATAGAAAATGAAAATAGAAAATGAAAATAGAAAATCATACATCATAGAAATTCAAGCCATGACTAAAAACCAGGATTATACCTTCAGTTTGATTGCCTCTCCGATATCATTTATTTGAACTCTTTCAAACTGGATGCATAAAACCTATCAACAAACAAAATCAGAGATTAAAAATTGAATAACACCTGTCAGCATATATTTAGTTAGTCAAAATTGCATGCCTTGCATATTGGGACAGATAGTAATTAGAACAAACCTACTTAGAACAAAACAATCCAAACAAAATGGTCACAAATTTTTACCCAAATTAGGACAAACTAAATTCAACTCAAACAAAACAGAAACAAAATCTTCAAGACCATGTAAAACTAACAATATGATTCATTTTCCTATTGAGACATTTTCTCAAACACTTTGTCAGTGTTCAATTTCACAACAACAAAAATCAAATCAAAAACCCCACATGTAAAAATAAGACAAATTCAATAATATCTAAATAGAAATCTTGAAAAAACCTGCACCTCATCAACCCAAAGAAGATTCAAATTCCCTCATTCATAATCCAGTAATACATTAATCTACTAAAATATTTAAGAATACCCTCACCACCAAATAAATTTTCCAAAACATAAATATCATTAGACTCTAATTCATGATACTTTGACAAATCAAATAAGAGACCAAACATATTTCCTGAATCATTGAAGCATTTTTCTGCTTAAGTGTGTCAGGATGCTTGCACACTTGACAAGTAATAGTTCCTTGAATTACCATTTCACTTGAGGGAACTAAGTAAGAATGATTGCAATGCCCTGCAAGAAAAGTAGGCAATAAGAAGTTTCTTGGGGTACCTGACAATACCAAATTGAATGTATTATAGTTTCTAATCATATCTAAGGTTGTTAATTTTTTTTGAATTCATGTGAATATATGTGGAGCTGTCAAAGCATTCAATATGTAACTCATGTGTAATGTTGTCAATATGATCTAAGGTGACTACCATATTGTATTCCCTTAGTTGTCATTGTGACATAGGGTGAGTGTCATCAGTGCCTGTCAAACTTCAGTAACTTAGGTGGTTGTCTTATTGTATTGGTTTAGTTATATTTAGATATCGAAGTATATTATGTTTTATGAAGTGTGTGTTTTTTATTCAAATTGGCCGAATAGGACAAATCTATGGTTGTTGTTCAAGTTGATTTTACCGATGAGGTTGTGCCTATGGAAGGATGTCTTACCAACCACAATGAGAAATTAACTGAATTCGACTCGCTTCATCAATCTTCTGAGAAGAACCACGGTGTGTCCTCTTCTGTTTTTGAGTGGGAGGTTGAGATTACAGATCAACTTCTTCAAGCTACAAATCCTCTTGTGAGTCTTATTTATTTTCAATAGTTTATGCTTCATTTTATCATATATCTTGGGTACTGGATCATGCTAGCAGACTGTGTTTGTTTTTTTCTTCCTAAATTGGACTATTTATTTGTTCAATTCCATAATCTTCTAGGACACATTGTTTTTGAATTCACAAGGCACAAGTAGATGTCGATCATTTTGATGGATTTAGACACAATGGAATTGTATAAAATGGAATTTTATAAAGCTGACATTATTCAGTCGAAGGATAGGGATGAGAAATGTATATAAGAAGTGGAGTTGTACATGAAATTAAAGTTGGACCATCTTCAATAGAAGTAATGAAATTCACTAAACAAAATTGGATAAAAGGTTTTATTAAAGGTGCAATTCCACAACTTCCATTGTCAATGTTGAACTCAGTGATAGCTGTTTGTAAATTGTCAACAGATCTTTTCCCTGAAAGGGAATTTTCATTTACATCAATTTCAGTGACAGTTGGACTAACGAATTTAGTTGGTTCTTGGTTTGGTGCTGTGCCAACTTGTCATGGTGTTGGTGGACTAGCAGGACAATATAAATTTGGTGAAAGAAGTGGAGGGTGTGTGGCACTTCTTGGTTTTGCAAAACTGGTATTGGGATTGCAGGGTTTAGGAACATCTTAGGCACACATTTTACAACAATTTCCTGTTGGGATTTTAGGTGTGTTGCTTTTGTTTGCTGGTATTGAATTAGCTATGTGTGCTAGGGATATGAATAGTAAAGAAAATTATTTTGTGGCACTTATTTGCACTGCTGTTTCATTGGTTGGATCAAGTGCTGCTCTTGGATTTTTGGTTGGAATGATTGTTTATGTGTTACTTAAGCTAAGGAATTAGAGTAGTGATAAACCATTTTCTACCATTTGGAACAAGAAAAGTCCAAACTAAATTTGAAGAAAGAGAATTTATTATGTGTAAAAATTGTCAGTGCAAATGAGTTAGTATGTATGGCTTTCATAATATGTTGATTTTCTGTGAGGTTTGAGTTTTGTTTTTCTTGAATTTGGTTTTTCCTTGTCATGTGAGGACTTGCTAAGGTTCTACTTCTAGGACTCCTGTATATTGTAACTGTAAAAAATGTAGACCATATATTTAGCAGTAGTAACTTGCTCCATGTAACTTATGTATGCTATCGCATACCTAATGTTTATACTCAATAATAGTACAAAGAATTTCATTCAGTTGAAGGAAGTTTTTACGATAATCTTTTTGTTGTTGAATGAATGTTACTTTGGCCCAATAACTTGATTTCACTAGACACGAATCACATGATATAAACTAAAAAATATGTACAAATATTTTTAAACTTAAGAAGATATCTTTTTTTTTTTTTGGTCAGGACTTAGGAAGATGCACACCCTTCAGTTTATAGTCGTGATTTGACTCCTCAACAAAGAGCTAACCCTGTTTACTCTGATTGCAGTCATTAGTCATTCATGTCTTCCAATTTCGAATCAGTTTACTTTTAAGCATATTAACAAATATGTGTTTCCCAACAAAATTATCCAAATGAGTAGTTATGTAATTTATTTTAGGATGATGGAGTTGAGTCTATGTAGCTCGAATAATTAGTCTCTAACTTTCGTTTGCGATACCTTAAACAACAAAATCATATGATACTAATGTGTAACGTGGCTATTGGGGAACAGTAATTGGTAAGTGACCGGCCACAAGGTTTTGGATAGGTAGGAACCGAAACACCAAAGGGGCTTGCAAAACGTTGGTGTACCTAAATAAGAAGGTTCAACTCAACGACTCCACTACTAATTTTTTGGATTCCAAACAAAGAAAAACGGACTTCTTCTTCAACTTCCTTTCTTGTCCTTTTACGTTAGGTATTTTTACGGATAAGATTCATGTGCTGCTTCCTTTCCACCATCTTCTCTACTTTTCCCATTTCATTTATTAATTGAATTCAATTTTACAGTCAACATATTCAATTCATTTCGATTCAATTTTTTTATTATAAATAAATACACATATTCAAGAATGCCCTTTTGTTGCCCCTTCAAGCTACTTCTTGTTTATTGGAATAGTTTTTTTTGGGTTAAATATGTTTTTGCTCCCTATAAATATGTCAATTTTTCGTTTTAGTCCCTCTAAAAATTTTCTTCAACTTTTAGTCCCTATAAAATTTTCAATCACTACTTTTGGTCCCTATTTTTAATTTAATTTTTGTATTTTTTAATAAAATTGTGCAGAAATGTGTAAAATATTCAAAAAAAAAATCTAAAAAAAATTAGAATTTTTTAACAAAACACAAATTAAATATGAATTTTTAACCGTAAAAAATATAAAAATTCATATTAAATTCATGTTTTATAAAAAAATTCTAAATTTTTTTGGGAGTGATTCTTATAATTTTTTGAATTTTTCTGGAAAATTTTATTAAAAAATATGAATTCTACATAAGAGTTTACTTTAAAAGAGGGACCAAAAATGAAGATTGAAAATTTTATAGGGACTAAAAGTTGAAGGAAAATTTTAGAGGGACTATAACGAAAAGTTGACATATTTATGGGAACCAAAAACATATTTAACCCTTTTTTTTTAAAATGTTGATAGATGAGTACAAGTGTTATTTATAAACTATCTTTAATCTCGATTTTCAAATACTCCCTCCGTTTCAAAATGAGTGTCGCTTTAGCCAAAAAAAATTGTTTCAAAATGAATGTCACTTTCAGTTTCTAATGCAATAATAACTTTTTTCTTTTCAATTGTACCCTCCAATTAATACTCTGCACACTACTTCCAAAGTATTACTTTTAAAACTAACCAATAGTTAATAAGGATAATTTGGTAAAATAATCACTCTCTTTCTTTTAATCATTGCATTTCTTAATATGTGTGTAAACACCTAAAACGACACTCATTTTGAAACGGAAGGAGTAATATATATCTTTTTGGTGTACCAAACTATAGTCCCTCAAACAAGGTTAAAGAGACTCTATAAACACTATCAAGTCGATATAATGATTGAGATTAATGAAAGATTAAAATGAAACGTACATTCATAGACAATGATTCGAGACTTGTTGAACAAGTGATATTGGATCCGAGTCAATCCTGAAGTTATTTTCAAACGCGATAATATATGATAAATTTAGAGTTTAATATCGAATCGATTCAATTTTAGTCGATATAAAATAATTTTACACCAACATCCAATAAAACTCATGATATTGATGGTGAACGTATTTTGAATTTGTGATGCATTTTACTTTTTTTCATACAATATTGACCGTACGTATTTTAATTTTTTGATCCATATCCCAATATTTTTCTTTTAAGAAAAAAAATAGTGCACCCATATTTTACGTTTAAAATTCAAATTAAAAATGATACAACATCCGACACGCCGTAATTTTCAAATTCCTCGTTCTTCATTTTGTGCTTTTGTCTGATCCCTTCCCAGTCCACACGTCTTTTTTCTTCAAAAAAAGAATTCTAAATTTTTTCTCTTTCACATCCATATCCACATAGAATTATATAAATACCCTTTTTCTCTTCCTTGCCTTCTTCAAACCAGCACAACTTCAACAATTCAATTCATTCTTTCATTTCATTCACAAACTATACAATATTTACATACACTATTTTTTCTCTACCTTTTCCAAGATGGTTGATTTAGAATGGAAATCAAAGATGCCAAACTCAAACATATCTCCCAAATCACCTAAACTCTCCTTACCCTTCCCCACTTTCCATCTTCCTCTTCCACTTACACCAAACGATATCACAACAGCTTCATCCACACTTTGCACAACATATGACAACTATCTCCACCTCCCTCACCTCCAAACCTTTTGGTACTCATCAACTTTCCCCAATTGGGCCAACGAGCCCATCATAAAACCCGCTTTTGTTGGAACAAAATGTGTTTAACAATGATCCTTAAAGAGTTTTGATGATAACAAGGTATTAAAAATTGTAAATTGGACTAGCTAATATTTGTTCAAGTGTACAGGACCACAGTTAAAAAGTTACACCATTGTTTGGTTCTGAATGAGCAAATAAAGAGCAAAAGAAAATGAAGCTTAGATGATTCTGAAGGCAAAGTGCTCCTGAAGTCAAGCTGCTCCTGAAGAAATAGCGCTCCTGAAGTAAAGCTGCTCCTGAAGAATAGTGCTTCTGAAGACAAGAGGTCCAGAAGCCACATCATCAGAAGCTGAAGAAACTGCACCATCAGAAGCTGCAGAAGCTACTTCATCAGAAGCTGCATCATCAGAAGCTGCCTCATCAGAAGTCATTTCACCAGAAGCTGAAGATCAACTGAATTTGCAAAACATTCAAAGATTGAAGAATCTGCATTGCAAAAGCTGTCTATTGGTTTCGAAAACACAGCAGAAAATTAGTGGAACATTGCAACGGTCATTTCAAAAGGCATGTGCTTGCAATTTGGATGAAAGCGTTGACATTGTACTTTGTACGAATTGTACAACCACGTTCTCCACTACTCTGTTTTGTGTCCACGCTACAAGACAAGAAAACAGCTCCAGAATACGGTCTCGCCTGCATATATGTTCCTTTGGATAAGGAATGGATTTCAAATTGGTTCTTCATAGGACAACAACCAAATCAGGCAAAAGATCATTGGTGAAAGATCAAGCTTCAACAACGACTCTTTGGTGTGCTGGCAATTTCACAACGTCTCTTTCACACCTCTATATAAAGGAGTGAAGACCTAAAGATTTGGTAATGCATGAACGCTGAACGAAAGACTCATAACATTTTTACAAGTGCCAAATCTCTGCTGAAATTGTTCTGCATTCACTTAGAATTTCTGTGTCTTAATGTCATATCTTAGAAATTCTTAAGTCCATTGAGTCTGTATCTGATTTGTATTGTGAGCACCTCTGATTGTATATCAAGTGTTCAACCTTAAACAATTTTCTGTGTAATTTTGTTTAGTTAGGAAGTCTCTTGCAATTGTGCTTGAGCAGGAAGTTTCTTGATTGTGTTCTTGAGCAAAGGAAGTCTCTAGCTTGTGTGCTTGAGCAAAGGAAGTCTCTTGCTTGTGTGCTTGAGCATTTGTAATCAGATATTACTCATAGTGAAATCTCCTTGGAAGTGCAAGGGGGACTGGACTACTTCCGGATTGTGGAAGGAACCAGTATAATTGCTTTGTGTCGTTCTTCTTCTCTCTCTCTGTTTTATTCCGCTGCATTTAGATTCTGATTATCACTTCAGAAGCTGTCTCACTTAGCTTCTGATCAGTGTGTTCAGTTTTTAGGAGAAACGAAGAATTTTTCAAAACACAATTCAACCCCCCCTTCTTGTGTTTTTCTCACCTTCAGCTTTAACTGCTCTCGAAATCACTTTTTGTCTCATCACAACCGTCTTATCCGATCCAAGACCATACATCAACAAACGCGAGTGGACTCGACGTGTCGAGTTCCTTGTAAAATCCCAAATCCACGTCATCGCATTACTATGTGATGACGAGGAACACAACACCGATACATGTGGCAAAGCTCCGATAAATGAGCTCAACAAAATATACCAAAAAGACCAATTCAGAAGCTATAGCGAACAAAGCTTGCTACCAACACTCGCCACGTGGCAGAAATCGAAACAAATAGCACAGAGGTTATTTTCCACCGTGGAATCTGAAATGATGACGTGTAATTACACGCTTGGTTTAATGACACCGTGCCATTAAATCTGGGTCATACAAACACATTGTCATTGCATCTGGGCCACACAGCACATCTATCTTTATGTCATTAATGGCCCAAATTTAATGGTACGATGCCATTAATGGCACCAAAGTGCTGCCCCTTACAAACATACATGATTAATATTGGATGATAATAGAATAGAAGATAACTTGCGCAGCAAGTTATCTAGTTAAGCCTAGTTTTAGTTTGTATTCCATATGAGCGTGTTCACCATAGCTATTCTACACTAGCATTTCATGTATATATATGCTTGTACTCTCTAACATTGAGTAATAAGAATCATTTTTACTTCATTCATAATATGGTATCACGAGACTCTCTCAAGAGAGAGAAGTTAGTTACGATCCTTTTCTCTTTTCTAACCGTTTCTGCCATGGAAGCTTGAAGCTCAAGCTTCGTTTTTCTCTGATTCTTCATCCTTTTTCGCGTGAATCTTCTTTGTTTCACCGATTATTCTTGTTCTTTGATCTCAATTTCTTGTTGAGATTCTTCTTTCTTGCTTCACCATTTTTGTGAACTGGTTTCTTCGTTGTTCTTCAATCCTCTGTTTTTGGTTCATTTCTGATTGATACACTATGGTTCGTTCTCAACAATCCAATCAAGATACTGAATCTCCTTTCTATGTTCACCCTAGCGAAGGTCCACATTCTGTGGTGATTTCTCCAAAGTTCAATGGTTCCAATTACCTTGCATGGAGTAGATCAATGCAACGCGCTCTTGGCGCGAAGAACAAACTTCCATTCATCAATGGATCTCTTCCTGTTCCTGATGATGATGATCTTAACAAAAATGCTTAGGAAAGGTGTAATCACCTAGTGCAATCTTGGCTCATTGCTTCACTCTCTGATTCAATTGCACAAACAGTTGTCTTTCACAACACTGCATTTGATGTTTGGCAAGATCTCAAAGAGAGATTTTCCAAGGTTGATCGTATTCGCATTGCAAATCTACGTTCCTCCATTAACAATCTTAAGCAAGGTTCCAAATCTGTGTTGGAATATTTCACTGAATTGAATGCACTATGGGAAGAACTTCATTCTCACCGTCCAATTCCAACTTGTACTTGTCCTCTTCAGTGCAGATGTCCTGCTATGAGAGTTAACAAGGAATATAGGATTGAAGATCAAATAATTCAGTTTCTAACTGGTCTCAATGATCAGTTTTCAGTTGTGGAAACTCAAGTGCTTTTACTTGATCCTTTACCTTCATTGAATAAAGGTATTTTCTCTTGTTGTTCAGGAGGAGAGTAACAATGTGTATACTCCTTCTCTTCCTTCTCTAGAAGAAGGTTCTATTCTTGTGAATGCTTCAGATGCTAGAAGACCTCAAGGGCGTGGAAGGGGATCTTCTAACAAATCATCTGGCAGATATTGCAGTTTCTGCAATAGATATAATCATACTATTGAGTATTGCTATCTGAAGCATGGTTTTCCTAACAAACCTAATCCACAAGTCAATGTGAATTCTCAAGCTTCTATGAATTCTCAAGCTAATGCTTCTTCAGCTGAATCTTCTGATGCAAGCAATGTATCTGGTAGTATTGGTTTGGCTCAGGAGAAGATTGATCAACTTGTTTTGCTTCTTCAACAAGCAAATTTGGTTTCCTCAGTTCCTAACCCTTCCCCTGGCCCCACTACTAACCACATAAGTGTCTCTCCCAATATCACTTCTGGTTATTCTGCTTCTTCTTCATCTGCAGGTATAACCATTGTTAACTCATGCTCTTCAGTTTCCAATTCTTTTTGGATTCTTGACTCTGGTGCAAATGAACATATATGCACTACTTTATCTTTGTTTACTTCTATACATTCCATTCCACCTGTTTATGTCAATTTACCTAATGGTTCTTCTGTTGTTCTTAATCAAGCTGGTACTACTGTTTTCAGCCCTCAGTTTTACTTGACCAATGTACTTTATTCTCCCACATTCAAACTGAATCTCATGTCTGTTGCTAAAGTGTGTCAAAGTTTATCTTGTGTTTTTCATTTCTCTGATAACCAATGTCTTATACAGGACATGAAATCATTGAAGATGATTGGTTTGGCTAGCCAACAAGATGGACTATACAAGTTTCATGTTTCCAATTTAGCTTCTTTTGATTCAGTTTCTAGCAAAATAAATGTATCTTGTACTTCAAATTCTTCTGTTACTTGTAATTCAAGTATTTCCATTCCTGTTCAAGCCTTATGGCACTTTAGATTGGGACATTTATCCCATCAAAGATTGAATAAAATGTCATCTTTGTATCCTATGATTACCAATGATAATAAAGCTATTTGTGACATTTGTCACTTTGCTAAACAAAAACATATCTCATGCATCTTGCAATTTTGAACTTCTTCACCTTGATATATGGGGACCCTTATATGTTTCCTCCATACATGGTCACAAATTTTTCTTAACCATTGTTGATGATCATAGTAGGTTTCTATAATGGTCCTGAGTTCATGCTTTCTACTTTCTATGCATCTCATGGTATAATACACCAAAAGTCATGTGTTGAGACTCCCCAACAAAATGCTAGAGTAGAAAGAAAACATCAACATATTCTTAATGTTGGCAGGGCACTTCTTTTTCAATCCAAATTACCTTCCTCCTATTGGTCATATGCTATTTTGCATGCTGTCTTTCTTATCAATAGGATTACCACTCCTGTCCTCAAAAATCAATCACCCTTTCAGGTCTTATATAATAAACTCCCTGATGTTACTTCTTTTAAGGTGTTTGGTTGTTTGTGTTATGCTTCATCCTTGCAAGCTCATAGAACCAAGCTCCAATCCAGATCTAGAAAATCTGTCTTTCTAGGATATGAATCAGGATACAAAGGCTTCAATCTTTTAGACATGCACACTAGAGACATATTTGTATCCAGACATGTCATCTTTCATGAACATATTTTACCATATCCAACCACCTCAGAATCCATTACTTCTAATTGGGAGTATTTTTCTTCTGTTTCATCATCACCATCTCCTTCCAACACTGATGAACCTCTTGTTCATCCCCCTCTTATCATTGATGACCCTCCTATTGAGTCATTAAACCCTAGCCCTTCTCCATCTCCTCCTTTACCTATTCCTGTTAGACATTCTTCCAGACAAATTAATACTCCTTCTTATCTCCAAGACTATGTTTGTAATAGTTTTTATACTTCTGCATATCCTATTTCTGATTATGTTTCTCATAATAAACTGTCTAACCATCATTCTTCTTATATCCTCTCTTTACACTCCAACCCTGAACCAAAATCATATACTGAGGCAACCAAGTTTGAGTGTTGGAGGCAAGTTATGCAAGCTGAAATTTCTGCTCTTGAGTCAACTGGTACATGGAAAATAGTTGATTTGCCAGATCTTGTAAAACCTATTGGATGCAGATGGATCTATAAAGTGAAACACAATGCAGATGGAACTATTGAAAGATATAAGGTCAGATTGGTAGCCAAGGGCTACAACCAAATTGAAGGTCTTGATTTCTTTGAAACATACTCTCCAGTGGCCAAGATGACAACTGTTAGATTAGTTCTTGCCTTGGCATCTATTAAGCATTGGCACTTACATCAGTTAGATGTGAACAATGCTTTTCTTCATGGAGATCTGCAGGAAGATGTTTATATGACTCTTCCACCTAGTGTTTCATCCCCTAAGCCAAATCAAGTTTGTAAGCTGATGAAATCTTTATATGGTCTTAAGCAGGCCAACAGAAAATGGTATGAGAAGTTGACTTCTATCTTAATGCAACATCATTTCATTCAAGCAGCTTCTGACCATTCTTTATTCATCAAACAAACTGATTCCTCTTTCACTCTCCTTCTTGTATATGTAGATGATATTATATTGGCTGGTGACTCTTTATCTGAATTTGATCACATCAAATCCATTCTGCATACATCCTTCAAGATTAAAAATCTAGGTCAACTCAAATATTTTCTTGGTCTTGAGGTGGCTCATTCCCACAAGGGCATCTCCCTACGCCAGAGAAAATACTGCCTAGATTTGCTTTCAGATTCAGGTTTTATTGATTCCAAACCTGTTTCCACACCCTCAGACCCTTCTATCAAGCTATATGCTGATACTTCACCTCTTTATGAAGACATTTCCTCTTATAGAAGGTTGATTGGCAGGTTACTTTATCTTACCACTACAAGGCCTGATATTACCTTCATTACACAGCAGCTGAGTCAGTTTCTATCTAAACCAACTCAAATTCATCATCAAGCTGCTTTAAGGGTGCTCAAGTACCTCAAGGGATGTCCTGGCAAGGGTCTTCACTTTCCCAGAAGCTCATCTTTACAGTTACAAGGTTTTTCTGATGCTGATTGGGCAGGGTGTTATGATACTAGAAGATCTATCAGTGGCCAATGTTTCTTTCTAGGAAACTCATTGATATCTTGGAGAACTAAGAAACAGTTAACTGTTTCCAGATCATCCTCTGAGGCAGAGTACAGGGCTCTTGCTTCAGCTACATGTGAACTTCAATGGCTTCTTTACTTGCTTAGAGATCTTCACATTCAATGCCCTAAGCTTCCTGTTCTCTTCTGTGACAATCAGAGTGCTATTCACATAGCTTCCAACCCTGTGTTCCATGAAAGAACCAAGCATTTGGACATTGACTGCCATATTGTAAGAGAGAAGCTTCATGCAGGCATTTTCAAAATTCTCCCAGTTTCCTCCAAAGAGCAACTTGCAGATTTCTTCACCAAATAACTTTTACCTCAGCCTTTTGGTGTTTTATTGTCCAAGATGGGATTGTTAGATCTCTACCAACCTCCATCTTGTGGGGGGATATTGGATGATACTAGAATAGAAGATAACTTGCGCAGCAAGTTATCTAGTTAAGCCTAGTTTCAGTTTGTATTCCATATGAGCTAGTTCACCATAGCTATTCTACACTAGCATTTCATGTATATATATGCTTGTACTCTCTAACATTGAGTAATAAGAATCATTTTTACTTCATTCATAATAATTAACAAAGACACTATTCTTTCCTTTTTTATGTGGATTAAATTTTGTATTAGGTTGTACCAAAAAGAATTGCAATAGATTGTTTGTTTTGACATGTAACAATCTTTGTATGTAAGATATTTATTTTTTTGGAGCATTATTTTTGGAGTATAGTTTTACAATCTTTGCAATGTTTCCTATAGAACAATTGCATTGATCATTGCCAATAGTATGATCCATTGTGGAATGGAGGGTGTGATGATTGATGGGTGTTAACCAATCATATTTTGTGCATTATGATATAATAGCTTTTACAGCATAGTAGTTAATTAAGAGGTTATGAGATTGAAGAGGGACATAAGTATTCACATGGAGAGATTGATTTTGAAAAGGTATTTGATCAATAGGATAAGATGGATGTTTATAGAGGTTTTGGACACACCTATTAAGTTGAGATTACCATCATTGAATTGTGATATCTACAAATTTTGTCAAAATTGTTTAAATGAAATGAATTTACTTAAATGAACTCGTTTATAATTTTAGTAAATTCGAAAATGAAACCGAGTTTACTCTGGTGGACTGATAGTAAACTCTTAAAGAGTATACATTTGCTGCCCAAAAATGGAGCCTGCATTTGGGATTGTGAAATAAGTGCATTTTTTAGCATCAAGATATGGGAGAGTAAGAACGAATTTAGAGCAGAGATATTCATCCATACAGGCTCTCAAATCCTAATAGTCAAACCATTTGGGAGTGTATTGGTTACTCAGAATCAATGGGTATTAAAAATGAAGCAGTGATGGGCTTGTCATCAATGTAGGGAATGCAACACAGCTTAATTCAAATTAACCAATCACACACTCGTTTCTTTTCATGAAGTTTTCTATTTTTACGAAAATTTTTTCATGAAGTTATTTGTTGCAATGAAGAAAATTTTCCATTTTTAATTTTGGGTCACTTTGTTACAGTTTTTTTTTGTAAAAAAAAATTAGTCACATCTAGGAGTTATCATCTATTTATTACGATTATTTTTTTTCAAATAATTAAAATTTAAAAAATATAAAATCTTGTTCAAATGAGAATATGTTTTGAATAACTCCACTTAAAAATTACTTTTGATAAATGATTTTTAAAATAAAACATTTTCATCATGGTTAAATGTTGTTTTTGGATTTCCAAACTGTTGTATTTGGATTTCCAAATTCTATTATAAGACTGAGTCTAAAGATTCACAATAGTTTAAGCTCAAATATTGAGAATACATGATTCGAAATAAATTATTCTCAATTTAATTGATATCTAATCCTTACAAGATTTGACAAAATTTTGAGATTCATGCATCAAAAATACAATATCAACAATTCTCAAAATATATTAGTTTATACAAGATATTTGAGACAAGAATATAAGACTGAGTCTAAAGATTCTTCACAATACTAACACTTTAAAAGAATAATTTACATAAGTGTTATATTTTAGACTCAAATCTAAAGAATGCATGATTTAAAAGAACATATGATTCTCATATTAGTATACATCAAATATTTAGACATCTCATAAACTAATTTAAATCCCAATTTTTTTCTGAGTACAAAATAAATCAAATCTTCTTACGAATATTTTGGGTGGAAGAAAAAATTATATTTTATCCCAAAATAATATAATATTTACTAGTTAATTAGGGATGTAAAATTCCTCATTGACACATCAATCTCAAGTTTGAGAGGGTAAAAAATTCTCATAAATGTCAATCAAGAGTAAGGAATATTCATGTAATTTTCACACGCAAAAAATGTCAGAATATAATTTAATTATCCCCAAATAATAACATATAAATTATTTAATTCCAAAATAATGTGCCAAAAATCACAAGAATAGTAAATAACATTTATTTGGCATGTAAAGGAAATAAAGTTTGGAATCTTAAGTCAGGCGGTTCCAGTAGTTTTTTTTTTTTTTTTTTTTTTAAGAATGATTTTCTTCTTTGCCCGATTTGCTCGGAAACGGGTCGTAACGACCCACAAATAACCCCAATCAATTTAGCACTACAGGATTCATAAAATAACGATCAAGTATGGGTTAGGCTCGGAATTGATCGAATAAGATTTTCCCTCTTTCAATTTCACGAATTATTAATCCAATCGAGAGAAATTAGATTATTGGGGTTTTGCGGAATCTGGACAAATAAGGCTGAGTTCTTATATACGGTTCATGGGATGTAGGTTTCGGCAAAAGATTGTATCAGCAATCAACTTTTGTTCAACATATATAATAAAACCCTAGATCAAACTTGAAATAGACCCTTTGATTCACTATTAAATTGGTCTAATAAGAATAGAGTTCGTCGATTTAAGAGTACCATATTCACTAAACATATTCATTGTATTGAAACAAACATATGGCATCAAGAGATAATGTTGAAAGTCATACGGTACACGTTCACGTATTTTGCCACTTTCATGAATCATACAAATTAACAATCTATGCCTACGATTAACAGAGTGATAGCCATAAATGTATCTATTTGGCTCTGATACCAATTGATGAAAGTTTTAGTGTTTAGCCATAGATCACTAGATACAAATTATAGCATATCATCAATAACAAAGAAGGAACAAGAAATTGTGTACCTTTGAATTAGGTTGATGAAGGATAAACGTAGACAACTCCGACAACTATGAGAGGGATAACTACCCTCATTCCGTCTAGCTCTAGGTTTTCTCACCAATCTTCAGAATAATTAACCGTCTAATGGGATGACGTTTAAATAGCTAAACGGCTGAGGGCAGGGACCTCTCATTGGGCTTATCTAAATGGTCCAACCCATCACGGTCCATTTAGTAACAAAAGCCCAATCACTCAAATTCATCATATAATTAGTGCTTAACACAATAGACCATAATTTATATTATGACATCAACTTATAATAATTGATTATTGTCAATCCATAATTGATTAATTAAATAATTAATCCAACAATCTCCCACTTGGATGACAATACTCAATTACTGAAAAAATAAAAATTCACTTGTCATAAAGAATTTAAAAATTTAAAATTACATGTATGGTCAAAGCACTAATCATTCAAAAGAGAAGTAAGCTTTGATGCTGCAGAAATTGAATCCGATAGGGAAAACAAATCATACAGATCAAAAACTCACTTTTCGAACAAATGATGAATCTATAGTGACACGTTTGAATTAAAAAGAATATGTCACTAAAGAATAGCCCAAGCATTTTAAAAAATGCTATAACAAACTCCCACTAACCCAAAATAACATAGACTTAATCAAATCATTATGAGTTACAATACTCATATATAAGTACGTGGTTAGTGGTTCTGCCAATGAGTTTTCAATTCCATAAAAGTCATATATCCACATAGGTATAAGAGTAGTAATTACTTATAGGGATAGCCTATTAAGAGAGTGTAATTACATTTAGTCAAAAAATCAATAAATGTTCTACGACATTCAATTAATCCAAGTTTTATAAAAAATGTGACTATGAAAATCCATAAAAGCAAAATAGGAAATTCAATAATCCCAAAATTGGATTAACATAGACACTTAGTTTAAAGAAAAAGATGTGGATTAATGTGGCCACTAGAATGTCAATAACAAAAGAACATTTATGATTATCTCAAATTATAAGTACCACAAGAACACAATATCATACTCGATAGGAGTATTGATATTATACATTGTACTTACTATTTATGACCTCAAAAAATGTGGAATGTTGGTAAAACAGAAGCACAATGTATATTTGCATGCCAAGAAGTTATTGTGCATATTCCAACAAAATTGACTTAAGCATCCAATTATGATGCTCATTGAGATCGATAGAATTTTAACATATATCTCAATATAATAGAATGAGACTAAAGTTTAAAGTCTCTTAAGCTATGCCATATTTTATAGTGTGCACAAGAGTATATGGCGATAACGAGAATAATATTTTGTACACATTTCTCTTGATCTCACATATATATAAACAAGAGTGAGATTTCTCATTTGAGCTCATAATATATAATGTTGTGTACACACTCCCACTGATCCCACATATATATATAAACAAGAATAAGTGGGATTCTCATTAGTGATCACTGATACAAAAAAAAAATATTATAATAATGTAATATTCAAAAGTGGGATACTTAATTACCAGTGCAAGATTATCAACATAAGTGGTTATATAATTTTAGCCAATAGAGTTTCATGAACTCAACCACATATTTTGCACATGAGCATAGCAGAATTATTAACACAAGTGGTAACTCAAAGATAATATGAAACCCCATAAATACATATTTTATCAATGGCAGATATTATCAAGAATTGGGTTTCGTAGTTAACCACATATTCTGCATTTAAAATTAAGGAGAATGTAAATTTTCAATTTAAGAAATTTATAACACAAAATCTCCTTTTTCACAATTAAAATTCCAAAGAATTTTATAAATATAGTAACCTCTATACGCCAAAATATGATGATTATATAAAAGATTTATCATCATATGAGTGAGATAAGTCTCTATTATTATAAAATAGGATATGAGACTCTATTCACAATTTTAATAACTCACTCAAAACTCAAATGTTATAATTATACTTACACAAATTTGAGAAAAAACATTAGGTTACAAGCAGCGGAAATACACAAGACTTATATTTTATTATTATTGAGGATATAAGAGAAAATAGTCATAAGCTTCCATAAGTATTAAAGAATAGCAATAGCATAACTAATATCCTCAATATAAGTCTCTACAAAAATTTCATATCTAAAAATATGAAACAAATAAATATATTTGTTTATGAGATATAGTTAGTTGACATGTAGAATTTTCTTCACTTGTTGAAGAATTATATTTTCTCCACTTGGTGGAGAATGATACTAATAAGGTATTTTTCTTACCCACAAAAGGATGATTATGTTAAGTAATGTCATACCGATAGGGTATGTCCATCACGTTACACAATACATAGCAACGATTCTCCCACTTGATAGAGAATAGACAATGATAGTTGAATTAAAAGGTTTGAAAGATATTTTAAATAAAATATTCAACTATTTCTCTATCACAAAATGATATGTTAAGTAACGTCACACCGATAGGGTATGTCCGTCACTCACATAACAAAGGGATAGTATCAATCCGATATATTTATATATATATAAAAATCACATTTAGGTAGAAATTTAATTCAAAATGTAATAATATTGGATTGCAAAATTTATAAAATTTTCTACATGTCTTTTAACAAAGTAACTTACTTATATTAATCTCATTCAAGGATCTTAACGATAATAAGTAAGAACTATATCATCACAATGTACCATTCTTATGTCTTACAAAATTTAAACATTGATAGAGTATTCTAATTATAATTGACATAAGTATAAACATTATAGGTACATTGAATAATAACAATTATATTAATAACAACACACTGATAGGGTATGACTGTTACCAATATAATGCTAATCTATTTAACAAAATTCGCATAATTGTACCCACGATGGGTGAGATTACAATTATACAAATAAATAATGTTTATGCTTAAGAGATGCATAAACAATTATACTTAAATTTACTCATCTTCGGTCATATTCAAATGATAGAAAAATGTGCTTAACAATATTTTAAATTAGCACATCATAAATATGACTTTAGAATTTCTTTTATATGAAGTAGTATAATAACAAAAGTTATTATTTGGAATAGAAGTGTGTCAAATAGTTTTCTAATTTATCCAGAATAGAACTCTTAGAATAAAATTTTCAATACTCCCACTATAAGTTAGAAAGAACATAAATAAAAAATGGAGCATTATAGTAAGAAAATAGTATATAACAACAGAGTTCTGTTTAGAATATTCTGAAAAAGGATTTCACTTCTATATAGGATATCATAATTGCTCAACAAAAGAGAAGAAAGACTAAATTTCTTCATATATGCAATAATAAGCAATAAGTCACAAGAGGATAAAATAATTAAATCACAACATAGCTCGGAGAGTGTGACATTCATCCTTATACTTAGAGCCAATGACTGTTGATGACTTAACGAGAATATCTTATAATATAGTCATCTCAAAATATTCATCAATGGAGAGTAAGCAATTGTAAATAAACATATGTGAGACTCTAATTATAAATCAATATGATTTATATAAGAATTCAGATGTAAGGATGATAAATATTTTTAAAATTGCCTCAATTCTTAATAAGTTGTTCTGATAATAGTTAACAGATAAACAACAAAGAGGCTTACAAATTTTAATTCATCATTAGAATTTTAGCATAAAAAAAAATGCAACCACGCCTCATTCATAGTTCAACATAAATATGATCCAAATATTTAATTGCGACAAGACACATAATTAGATAGTTAATGGTGTTTGTCACAAAATTTAGAGTAATAAATTAAGGGTCTAGATTAGAGAGTATAGCAGAAAACATAATGTATATTAAAGATAAATATGCAATTTTAGATTCCATTAATATAAATGACATATATAATATACAACTTACTATACTCCTTTTGAAAACAAAATATTATTAAGACCCTTTAAATCAATTTGTGACAAGAATCAGGCACAAGTGTCTAAGTTCAAATATGTCGCCAAAAGAATGATCAATTAGTGAACTTTGGATTTTTATGCTAAGACATTTTTATGCTAAGACAATATGAATTAAAGAATATATTAAATTCAATATATTTGGCATTAGAATTAATAAAATTGAACCTTCTAAAAATTCACAATAGTTTAAGCTCAAATATTGAGAATACATGATTCGAAATAAATTATTCTCAATTTAATTGATATCTAATCCTTACAAGATTTGACAAAATTTTGAGATTCATGCATCAAAAATACAATATCAACAATTCTCAAAATATATTAGTTTATACAAGATATTTGAGACAAGAATATAAGACTGAGTCTAAAGATTCTTCACAATACTAACACTTTAAAAGAATAATTTACATAAGTGTTATATTTTAGACTCAAATCTAAAGAATGCATGATTTAAAAGAACATATGATTCTCATATTAGTATACATCAAATATTTAGACATCTCATAAACTAATTTAAATCCCAATTTTTTTCTGAGTACAAAATAAATCAAATCTTCTTACGAATATTTTGGGTGGAAGAAAAAATTATATTTTATCCCAAAATAATATAATATTTACTAGTTAATTAGGGATGTAAAATTCCTCATTGACACATCAATCTCAAGTTTGAGAGGGTAAAAAATTCTCATAAATGTCAATCAAGAGTAAGGAATATTCATGTAATTTTCACACGCAAAAAATGTCAGAATATAATTTAATTATCCCCAAATAATAACATATAAATTATTTAATTCCAAAATAATGTACCAAAAATCACAAGAATAGTAAATAACATTTATTTGGCATGTAAAGGAAATAAAGTTTGGAATCTTAAGTCTGGCGGTTCCAGTAGTTTTTTTTTTTTTTTTTTTTTTTAAGAATGATTTTCTTCTTTGCCCGATTTGCTCGGAAACGGGTCGTAACGACCCACAAATAACCCCAATCAATTTAGCACTACAGGATTCATAAAATAACGATCAAGTATGGGTTAGGCTCGGAATTGATCGAATAAGATTTTCCCTCTTTCAATTTCACGAATTATTAATCCAATCGAGAGAAATTAGATTATTGGGGTTTTGCGGAATCTGGACAAATAAGGCTGAGTTCTTATATACGGTTCATGGGATGTAGGTTTCGGCAAAAGATTGTATCAGCAATCAACTTTTGTTCAACATATATAATAAAACCCTAGATCAAACTTGAAATAGACCCTTTGATTCACTATTAAATTGGTCTAATAAGAATAGAGTTCGTCGATTTAAGAGTACCATATTCACTAAACATATTCATTGTATTGAAACAAACATATGGCATCAAGAGATAATGTTGAAAGTCATACGGTACACGTTCACGTATTTTGCCACTTTCATGAATCATACAAATTAACAATCTATGCCTACGATTAACAGAGTGATAGCCATAAATGTATCTATTTGGCTCTGATACCAATTGATGAAAGTTTTAGTGTTTAGCCATAGATCACTAGATACAAATTATAGCATATCATCAATAACAAAGAAGGAACAAGAAATTGTGTACCTTTGAATTAGGTTGATGAAGGATAAACGTAGACAACTCCGACAACTATGAGAGGGATAACTACCCTCATTCCGTCTAGCTCTAGGTTTTCTCACCAATCTTCAGAATAATTAACCGTCTAATGGGATGACGTTTAAATAGCTAAACGGCTGAGGGCAGGGACCTCTCATTGGGCTTATCTAAATGGTCCAACCCATCACGGTCCATTTAGTAACAAAAGCCCAATCACTCAAATTCATCATATAATTAGTGCTTAACACAATAGACCATAATTTATATTATGACATCAACTTATAATAATTGATTATTGTCAATCCATAATTGATTAATTAAATAATTAATCCAACAATCTAAGGTTGTTAATTTTTTTTGAATTCATGTGAATATATGTGGAGCTGTCAAAGCATTCAATATGTAACTCATGTGTAATGTTGTCAATATGATCTAAGGTGACTACCATATTGTATTCCCTTAGTTGTCATTGTGACATAGGGTGAGTGTCATCAGTGCCTGTCAAACTTCAGTAACTTAGGTGGTTGTCTTATTGTATTGGTTTAGTTATATTTAGATATCGAAGTATATTATGTTTTATGAAGTGTGTGTTTTTTATTCAAATTGGCCGAATAGGACAAATCTATGGTTGTTGTTCAAGTTGATTTTACCGATGAGGTTGTGCCTATGGAAGGATGTCTTACCAACCACAATGAGAAATTAACTGAATTCGACTCGCTTCATCAATCTTCTGAGAAGAACCACGGTGTGTCCTCTTCTGTTTTTGAGTGGGAGGTTGAGATTACAGATCAACTTCTTCAAGCTACAAATCCTCTTGTGAGTCTTATTTATTTTCAATAGTTTATGCTTCATTTTATCATATATCTTGGGTACTGGATCATGCTAGCAGACTGTGTTTGTTTTTTTCTTCCTAAATTGGACTATTTATTTGTTCAATTCCATAATCTTCTAGGACACATTGTTTTTGAATTCACAAGGCACAAGTAGATGTCGATCATTTTGATGGATTTAGACACAATGGAATTGTATAAAATGGAATTTTATAAAGCTGACATTATTCAGTCGAAGGATAGGGATGAGAAATGTATATAAGAAGTGGAGTTGTACATGAAATTAAAGTTGGACCATCTTCAATAGAAGTAATGAAATTCACTAAACAAAATTGGATAAAAGGTTTTATTAAAGGTGCAATTCCACAACTTCCATTGTCAATGTTGAACTCAGTGATAGCTGTTTGTAAATTGTCAACAGATCTTTTCCCTGAAAGGGAATTTTCATTTACATCAATTTCAGTGACAGTTGGACTAACGAATTTAGTTGGTTCTTGGTTTGGTGCTGTGCCAACTTGTCATGGTGTTGGTGGACTAGCAGGACAATATAAATTTGGTGAAAGAAGTGGAGGGTGTGTGGCACTTCTTGGTTTTGCAAAACTGGTATTGGGATTGCAGGGTTTAGGAACATCTTAGGCACACATTTTACAACAATTTCCTGTTGGGATTTTAGGTGTGTTGCTTTTGTTTGCTGGTATTGAATTAGCTATGTGTGCTAGGGATATGAATAGTAAAGAAAATTATTTTGTGGCACTTATTTGCACTGCTGTTTCATTGGTTGGATCAAGTGCTGCTCTTGGATTTTTGGTTGGAATGATTGTTTATGTGTTACTTAAGCTAAGGAATTAGAGTAGTGATAAACCATTTTCTACCATTTGGAACAAGAAAAGTCCAAACTAAATTTGAAGAAAGAGAATTTATTATGTGTAAAAATTGTCAGTGCAAATGAGTTAGTATGTATGGCTTTCATAATATGTTGATTTTCTGTGAGGTTTGAGTTTTGTTTTTCTTGAATTTGGTTTTTCCTTGTCATGTGAGGACTTGCTAAGGTTCTACTTCTAGGACTCCTGTATATTGTAACTGTAAAAAATGTAGACCATATATTTAGCAGTAGTAACTTGCTCCATGTAACTTATGTATGCTATCGCATACCTAATGTTTATACTCAATAATAGTACAAAGAATTTCATTCAGTTGAAGGAAGTTTTTACGATAATCTTTTTGTTGTTGAATGAATGTTACTTTGGCCCAATAACTTGATTTCACTAGACACGAATCACATGATATAAACTAAAAAATATGTACAAATATTTTTAAACTTAAGAAGATATCTTTTTTTTTTTTTGGTCAGGACTTAGGAAGATGCACACCCTTCAGTTTATAGTCGTGATTTGACTCCTCAACAAAGAGCTAACCCTGTTTACTCTGATTGCAGTCATTAGTCATTCATGTCTTCCAATTTCGAATCAGTTTACTTTTAAGCATATTAACAAATATGTGTTTCCCAACAAAATTATCCAAATGAGTAGTTATGTAATTTATTTTAGGATGATGGAGTTGAGTCTATGTAGCTCGAATAATTAGTCTCTAACTTTCGTTTGCGATACCTTAAACAACAAAATCATATGATACTAATGTGTAACGTGGCTATTGGGGAACAGTAATTGGTAAGTGACCGGCCACAAGGTTTTGGATAGGTAGGAACCGAAACACCAAAGGGGCTTGCAAAACGTTGGTGTACCTAAATAAGAAGGTTCAACTCAACGACTCCACTACTAATTTTTTGGATTCCAAACAAAGAAAAACGGACTTCTTCTTCAACTTCCTTTCTTGTCCTTTTACGTTAGGTATTTTTACGGATAAGATTCATGTGCTGCTTCCTTTCCACCATCTTCTCTACTTTTCCCATTTCATTTATTAATTGAATTCAATTTTACAGTCAACATATTCAATTCATTTCGATTCAATTTTTTTATTATAAATAAATACACATATTCAAGAATGCCCTTTTGTTGCCCCTTCAAGCTACTTCTTGTTTATTGGAATAGTTTTTTTTGGGTTAAATATGTTTTTGCTCCCTATAAATATGTCAATTTTTCGTTTTAGTCCCTCTAAAAATTTTCTTCAACTTTTAGTCCCTATAAAATTTTCAATCACTACTTTTGGTCCCTATTTTTAATTTAATTTTTGTATTTTTTAATAAAATTGTGCAGAAATGTGTAAAATATTCAAAAAAAAAATCTAAAAAAAATTAGAATTTTTTAACAAAACACAAATTAAATATGAATTTTTAACCGTAAAAAATATAAAAATTCATATTAAATTCATGTTTTATAAAAAAATTCTAAATTTTTTTGGGAGTGATTCTTATAATTTTTTGAATTTTTCTGGAAAATTTTATTAAAAAATATGAATTCTACATAAGAGTTTACTTTAAAAGAGGGACCAAAAATGAAGATTGAAAATTTTATAGGGACTAAAAGTTGAAGGAAAATTTTAGAGGGACTATAACGAAAAGTTGACATATTTATGGGAACCAAAAACATATTTAACCCTTTTTTTTTAAAATGTTGATAGATGAGTACAAGTGTTATTTATAAACTATCTTTAATCTCGATTTTCAAATACTCCCTCCGTTTCAAAATGAGTGTCGCTTTAGCCAAAAAAAATTGTTTCAAAATGAATGTCACTTTCAGTTTCTAATGCAATAATAACTTTTTTCTTTTCAATTGTACCCTCCAATTAATACTCTGCACACTACTTCCAAAGTATTACTTTTAAAACTAACCAATAGTTAATAAGGATAATTTGGTAAAATAATCACTCTCTTTCTTTTAATCATTGCATTTCTTAATATGTGTGTAAACACCTAAAACGACACTCATTTTGAAACGGAAGGAGTAATATATATCTTTTTGGTGTACCAAACTATAGTCCCTCAAACAAGGTTAAAGAGACTCTATAAACACTATCAAGTCGATATAATGATTGAGATTAATGAAAGATTAAAATGAAACGTACATTCATAGACAATGATTCGAGACTTGTTGAACAAGTGATATTGGATCCGAGTCAATCCTGAAGTTATTTTCAAACGCGATAATATATGATAAATTTAGAGTTTAATATCGAATCGATTCAATTTTAGTCGATATAAAATAATTTTACACCAACATCCAATAAAACTCATGATATTGATGGTGAACGTATTTTGAATTTGTGATGCATTTTACTTTTTTTCATACAATATTGACCGTACGTATTTTAATTTTTTGATCCATATCCCAATATTTTTCTTTTAAGAAAAAAAATAGTGCACCCATATTTTACGTTTAAAATTCAAATTAAAAATGATACAACATCCGACACGCCGTAATTTTCAAATTCCTCGTTCTTCATTTTGTGCTTTTGTCTGATCCCTTCCCAGTCCACACGTCTTTTTTCTTCAAAAAAAGAATTCTAAATTTTTTCTCTTTCACATCCATATCCACATAGAATTATATAAATACCCTTTTTCTCTTCCTTGCCTTCTTCAAACCAGCACAACTTCAACAATTCAATTCATTCTTTCATTTCATTCACAAACTATACAATATTTACATACACTATTTTTTCTCTACCTTTTCCAAGATGGTTGATTTAGAATGGAAATCAAAGATGCCAAACTCAAACATATCTCCCAAATCACCTAAACTCTCCTTACCCTTCCCCACTTTCCATCTTCCTCTTCCACTTACACCAAACGATATCACAACAGCTTCATCCACACTTTGCACAACATATGACAACTATCTCCACCTCCCTCACCTCCAAACCTTTTGGTACTCATCAACTTTCCCCAATTGGGCCAACGAGCCCATCATAAAACCCGCTTTTGTTGGAACAAAATGTGTTTAACAATGATCCTTAAAGAGTTTTGATGATAACAAGGTATTAAAAATTGTAAATTGGACTAGCTAATATTTGTTCAAGTGTACAGGACCACAGTTAAAAAGTTACACCATTGTTTGGTTCTGAATGAGCAAATAAAGAGCAAAAGAAAATGAAGCTTAGATGATTCTGAAGGCAAAGTGCTCCTGAAGTCAAGCTGCTCCTGAAGAAATAGCGCTCCTGAAGTAAAGCTGCTCCTGAAGAATAGTGCTTCTGAAGACAAGAGGTCCAGAAGCCACATCATCAGAAGCTGAAGAAACTGCACCATCAGAAGCTGCAGAAGCTACTTCATCAGAAGCTGCATCATCAGAAGCTGCCTCATCAGAAGTCATTTCACCAGAAGCTGAAGATCAACTGAATTTGCAAAACATTCAAAGATTGAAGAATCTGCATTGCAAAAGCTGTCTATTGGTTTCGAAAACACAGCAGAAAATTAGTGGAACATTGCAACGGTCATTTCAAAAGGCATGTGCTTGCAATTTGGATGAAAGCGTTGACATTGTACTTTGTACGAATTGTACAACCACGTTCTCCACTACTCTGTTTTGTGTCCACGCTACAAGACAAGAAAACAGCTCCAGAATACGGTCTCGCCTGCATATATGTTCCTTTGGATAAGGAATGGATTTCAAATTGGTTCTTCATAGGACAACAACCAAATCAGGCAAAAGATCATTGGTGAAAGATCAAGCTTCAACAACGACTCTTTGGTGTGCTGGCAATTTCACAACGTCTCTTTCACACCTCTATATAAAGGAGTGAAGACCTAAAGATTTGGTAATGCATGAACGCTGAACGAAAGACTCATAACATTTTTACAAGTGCCAAATCTCTGCTGAAATTGTTCTGCATTCACTTAGAATTTCTGTGTCTTAATGTCATATCTTAGAAATTCTTAAGTCCATTGAGTCTGTATCTGATTTGTATTGTGAGCACCTCTGATTGTATATCAAGTGTTCAACCTTAAACAATTTTCTGTGTAATTTTGTTTAGTTAGGAAGTCTCTTGCAATTGTGCTTGAGCAGGAAGTTTCTTGATTGTGTTCTTGAGCAAAGGAAGTCTCTAGCTTGTGTGCTTGAGCAAAGGAAGTCTCTTGCTTGTGTGCTTGAGCATTTGTAATCAGATATTACTCATAGTGAAATCTCCTTGGAAGTGCAAGGGGGACTGGACTACTTCCGGATTGTGGAAGGAACCAGTATAATTGCTTTGTGTCGTTCTTCTTCTCTCTCTCTGTTTTATTCCGCTGCATTTAGATTCTGATTATCACTTCAGAAGCTGTCTCACTTAGCTTCTGATCAGTGTGTTCAGTTTTTAGGAGAAACGAAGAATTTTTCAAAACACAATTCAACCCCCCCTTCTTGTGTTTTTCTCACCTTCAGCTTTAACTGCTCTCGAAATCACTTTTTGTCTCATCACAACCGTCTTATCCGATCCAAGACCATACATCAACAAACGCGAGTGGACTCGACGTGTCGAGTTCCTTGTAAAATCCCAAATCCACGTCATCGCATTACTATGTGATGACGAGGAACACAACACCGATACATGTGGCAAAGCTCCGATAAATGAGCTCAACAAAATATACCAAAAAGACCAATTCAGAAGCTATAGCGAACAAAGCTTGCTACCAACACTCGCCACGTGGCAGAAATCGAAACAAATAGCACAGAGGTTATTTTCCACCGTGGAATCTGAAATGATGACGTGTAATTACACGCTTGGTTTAATGACACCGTGCCATTAAATCTGGGTCATACAAACACATTGTCATTGCATCTGGGCCACACAGCACATCTATCTTTATGTCATTAATGGCCCAAATTTAATGGTACGATGCCATTAATGGCACCAAAGTGCTGCCCCTTACAAACATACATGATTAATATTGGATGATAATAGAATAGAAGATAACTTGCGCAGCAAGTTATCTAGTTAAGCCTAGTTTTAGTTTGTATTCCATATGAGCGTGTTCACCATAGCTATTCTACACTAGCATTTCATGTATATATATGCTTGTACTCTCTAACATTGAGTAATAAGAATCATTTTTACTTCATTCATAATATGGTATCACGAGACTCTCTCAAGAGAGAGAAGTTAGTTACGATCCTTTTCTCTTTTCTAACCGTTTCTGCCATGGAAGCTTGAAGCTCAAGCTTCGTTTTTCTCTGATTCTTCATCCTTTTTCGCGTGAATCTTCTTTGTTTCACCGATTATTCTTGTTCTTTGATCTCAATTTCTTGTTGAGATTCTTCTTTCTTGCTTCACCATTTTTGTGAACTGGTTTCTTCGTTGTTCTTCAATCCTCTGTTTTTGGTTCATTTCTGATTGATACACTATGGTTCGTTCTCAACAATCCAATCAAGATACTGAATCTCCTTTCTATGTTCACCCTAGCGAAGGTCCACATTCTGTGGTGATTTCTCCAAAGTTCAATGGTTCCAATTACCTTGCATGGAGTAGATCAATGCAACGCGCTCTTGGCGCGAAGAACAAACTTCCATTCATCAATGGATCTCTTCCTGTTCCTGATGATGATGATCTTAACAAAAATGCTTGGGAAAGGTGTAATCACCTAGTGCAATCTTGGCTCATTGCTTCACTCTCTGATTCAATTGCACAAACAGTTGTCTTTCACAACACTGCATTTGATGTTTGGCAAGATCTCAAAGAGAGATTTTCCAAGGTTGATCGTATTCGCATTGCAAATCTACGTTCCTCCATTAACAATCTTAAGCAAGGTTCCAAATCTGTGTTGGAATATTTCACTGAATTGAATGCACTATGGGAAGAACTTCATTCTCACCGTCCAATTCCAACTTGTACTTGTCCTCTTCAGTGCAGATGTCCTGCTATGAGAGTTAACAAGGAATATAGGATTGAAGATCAAATAATTCAGTTTCTAACTGGTCTCAATGATCAGTTTTCAGTTGTGGAAACTCAAGTGCTTTTACTTGATCCTTTACCTTCATTGAATAAAGGTATTTTCTCTTGTTGTTCAGGAGGAGAGTAACAATGTGTATACTCCTTCTCTTCCTTCTCTAGAAGAAGGTTCTATTCTTGTGAATGCTTCAGATGCTAGAAGACCTCAAGGGCGTGGAAGGGGATCTTCTAACAAATCATCTGGCAGATATTGCAGTTTCTGCAATAGATATAATCATACTATTGAGTATTGCTATCTGAAGCATGGTTTTCCTAACAAACCTAATCCACAAGTCAATGTGAATTCTCAAGCTTCTATGAATTCTCAAGCTAATGCTTCTTCAGCTGAATCTTCTGATGCAAGCAATGTATCTGGTAGTATTGGTTTGGCTCAGGAGAAGATTGATCAACTTGTTTTGCTTCTTCAACAAGCAAATTTGGTTTCCTCAGTTCCTAACCCTTCCCCTGGCCCCACTACTAACCACATAAGTGTCTCTCCCAATATCACTTCTGGTTATTCTGCTTCTTCTTCATCTGCAGGTATAACCATTGTTAACTCATGCTCTTCAGTTTCCAATTCTTTTTGGATTCTTGACTCTGGTGCAAATGAACATATATGCACTACTTTATCTTTGTTTACTTCTATACATTCCATTCCACCTGTTTATGTCAATTTACCTAATGGTTCTTCTGTTGTTCTTAATCAAGCTGGTACTACTGTTTTCAGCCCTCAGTTTTACTTGACCAATGTACTTTATTCTCCCACATTCAAACTGAATCTCATGTCTGTTGCTAAAGTGTGTCAAAGTTTATCTTGTGTTTTTCATTTCTCTGATAACCAATGTCTTATACAGGACATGAAATCATTGAAGATGATTGGTTTGGCTAGCCAACAAGATGGACTATACAAGTTTCATGTTTCCAATTTAGCTTCTTTTGATTCAGTTTCTAGCAAAATAAATGTATCTTGTACTTCAAATTCTTCTGTTACTTGTAATTCAAGTATTTCCATTCCTGTTCAAGCCTTATGGCACTTTAGATTGGGACATTTATCCCATCAAAGATTGAATAAAATGTCATCTTTGTATCCTATGATTACCAATGATAATAAAGCTATTTGTGACATTTGTCACTTTGCTAAACAAAAACATATCTCATGCATCTTGCAATTTTGAACTTCTTCACCTTGATATATGGGGACCCTTATATGTTTCCTCCATACATGGTCACAAATTTTTCTTAACCATTGTTGATGATCATAGTAGGTTTCTATAATGGTCCTGAGTTCATGCTTTCTACTTTCTATGCATCTCATGGTATAATACACCAAAAGTCATGTGTTGAGACTCCCCAACAAAATGCTAGAGTAGAAAGAAAACATCAACATATTCTTAATGTTGGCAGGGCACTTCTTTTTCAATCCAAATTACCTTCCTCCTATTGGTCATATGCTATTTTGCATGCTGTCTTTCTTATCAATAGGATTACCACTCCTGTCCTCAAAAATCAATCACCCTTTCAGGTCTTATATAATAAACTCCCTGATGTTACTTCTTTTAAGGTGTTTGGTTGTTTGTGTTATGCTTCATCCTTGCAAGCTCATAGAACCAAGCTCCAATCCAGATCTAGAAAATCTGTCTTTCTAGGATATGAATCAGGATACAAAGGCTTCAATCTTTTAGACATGCACACTAGAGACATATTTGTATCCAGACATGTCATCTTTCATGAACATATTTTACCATATCCAACCACCTCAGAATCCATTACTTCTAATTGGGAGTATTTTTCTTCTGTTTCATCATCACCATCTCCTTCCAACACTGATGAACCTCTTGTTCATCCCCCTCTTATCATTGATGACCCTCCTATTGAGTCATTAAACCCTAGCCCTTCTCCATCTCCTCCTTTACCTATTCCTGTTAGACATTCTTCCAGACAAATTAATACTCCTTCTTATCTCCAAGACTATGTTTGTAATAGTTTTTATACTTCTGCATATCCTATTTCTGATTATGTTTCTCATAATAAACTGTCTAACCATCATTCTTCTTATATCCTCTCTTTACACTCCAACCCTGAACCAAAATCATATACTGAGGCAACCAAGTTTGAGTGTTGGAGGCAAGTTATGCAAGCTGAAATTTCTGCTCTTGAGTCAACTGGTACATGGAAAATAGTTGATTTGCCAGATCTTGTAAAACCTATTGGATGCAGATGGATCTATAAAGTGAAACACAATGCAGATGGAACTATTGAAAGATATAAGGTCAGATTGGTAGCCAAGGGCTACAACCAAATTGAAGGTCTTGATTTCTTTGAAACATACTCTCCAGTGGCCAAGATGACAACTGTTAGATTAGTTCTTGCCTTGGCATCTATTAAGCATTGGCACTTACATCAGTTAGATGTGAACAATGCTTTTCTTCATGGAGATCTGCAGGAAGATGTTTATATGACTCTTCCACCTAGTGTTTCATCCCCTAAGCCAAATCAAGTTTGTAAGCTGATGAAATCTTTATATGGTCTTAAGCAGGCCAACAGAAAATGGTATGAGAAGTTGACTTCTATCTTAATGCAACATCATTTCATTCAAGCAGCTTCTGACCATTCTTTATTCATCAAACAAACTGATTCCTCTTTCACTCTCCTTCTTGTATATGTAGATGATATTATATTGGCTGGTGACTCTTTATCTGAATTTGATCACATCAAATCCATTCTGCATACATCCTTCAAGATTAAAAATCTAGGTCAACTCAAATATTTTCTTGGTCTTGAGGTGGCTCATTCCCACAAGGGCATCTCCCTACGCCAGAGAAAATACTGCCTAGATTTGCTTTCAGATTCAGGTTTTATTGATTCCAAACCTGTTTCCACACCCTCAGACCCTTCTATCAAGCTATATGCTGATACTTCACCTCTTTATGAAGACATTTCCTCTTATAGAAGGTTGATTGGCAGGTTACTTTATCTTACCACTACAAGGCCTGATATTACCTTCATTACACAGCAGCTGAGTCAGTTTCTATCTAAACCAACTCAAATTCATCATCAAGCTGCTTTAAGGGTGCTCAAGTACCTCAAGGGATGTCCTGGCAAGGGTCTTCACTTTCCCAGAAGCTCATCTTTACAGTTACAAGGTTTTTCTGATGCTGATTGGGCAGGGTGTTATGATACTAGAAGATCTATCAGTGGCCAATGTTTCTTTCTAGGAAACTCATTGATATCTTGGAGAACTAAGAAACAGTTAACTGTTTCCAGATCATCCTCTGAGGCAGAGTACAGGGCTCTTGCTTCAGCTACATGTGAACTTCAATGGCTTCTTTACTTGCTTAGAGATCTTCACATTCAATGCCCTAAGCTTCCTGTTCTCTTCTGTGACAATCAGAGTGCTATTCACATAGCTTCCAACCCTGTGTTCCATGAAAGAACCAAGCATTTGGACATTGACTGCCATATTGTAAGAGAGAAGCTTCATGCAGGCATTTTCAAAATTCTCCCAGTTTCCTCCAAAGAGCAACTTGCAGATTTCTTCACCAAATAACTTTTACCTCAGCCTTTTGGTGTTTTATTGTCCAAGATGGGATTGTTAGATCTCTACCAACCTCCATCTTGTGGGGGGATATTGGATGATACTAGAATAGAAGATAACTTGCGCAGCAAGTTATCTAGTTAAGCCTAGTTTCAGTTTGTATTCCATATGAGCTAGTTCACCATAGCTATTCTACACTAGCATTTCATGTATATATATGCTTGTACTCTCTAACATTGAGTAATAAGAATCATTTTTACTTCATTCATAATAATTAACAAAGACACTATTCTTTCCTTTTTTATGTGGATTAAATTTTGTATTAGGTTGTACCAAAAAGAATTGCAATAGATTGTTTGTTTTGACATGTAACAATCTTTGTATGTAAGATATTTATTTTTTTGGAGCATTATTTTTGGAGTATAGTTTTACAATCTTTGCAATGTTTCCTATAGAACAATTGCATTGATCATTGCCAATAGTATGATCCATTGTGGAATGGAGGGTGTGATGATTGATGAGTGTTAACCAATCATATTTTGTGCATTATGATATAATAGCTTTTACAGCATAGTAGTTAATTAAGAGGTTATGAGATTGAAGAGGGAAATAAGTATTCACATGGAGAGATTGATTTTGAAAAGGTATTTGATCAATAGGATAAGATGGATGTTTATAGAGGTTTTGGACACACCTATTAAGTTGAGATTACCATCATTGAATTGTGATATCTACAAATTTTGTCAAAATTGTTTAAATGAAATGAATTTACTTAAATGAACTCGTTTATAATTTTAGTAAATTCGAAAATGAAACCGAGTTTACTCTGGTGGACTGATAGTAAACTCTTAAAGAGTATACATTTGCTGCCCAAAAATGGAGCCTGCATTTGGGATTGTGAAATAAGTGCATTTTTTAGCATCAAGATATGGGAGAGTAAGAACGAATTTAGAGCAGAGATATTCATCCATACAGGCTCTCAAATCCTAATAGTCAAACCATTTGGGAGTGTATTGGTTACTCAGAATCAATGGGTATTAAAAATGAAGCAGTGATGGGCTTGTCATCAATGTAGGGAATGCAACACAGCTTAATTCAAATTAACCAATCACACACTCGTTTCTTTTCATGAAGTTTTCTATTTTTACGAAAATTTTTTCATGAAGTTATTTGTTGCAATGAAGAAAATTTTCCATTTTTAATTTTGGGTCACTTTGTTACAGTTTTTTTTTGTAAAAAAAAATTAGTCACATCTAGGAGTTATCATCTATTTATTACGATTATTTTTTTTCAAATAATTAAAATTTAAAAAATATAAAATCTTGTTCAAATGAGAATATGTTTTGAATAACTCCACTTAAAAATTACTTTTGATAAATGATTTTTAAAATAAAACATTTTCATCATGGTTAAATGTTGTTTTTGGATTTCCAAACTGTTGTATTTGGATTTCCAAATTCTATTATCTACCGAAGTTGTTACTAGGTTGAGTCACGACCAGGTCGTTCTCTTTAAGACGTTTCGTGGCACTACCCAAAATTGTGCAAGGTAGACTATCAACCACGCCGCCTCTAGGATAAAACAAGTCCAGCTACAACTGTGCGGTTAACTACTGCATCGTAGAAAACCGTTCGAGAATTACACCTTCAAATATGGTACTAAGACAACTCTTTAATACTGAAACCACTTTAATATGGTATTATTACCATTCTATTATGGTGCTAAGACCACTCTAATATGGTGTTTCCACCATTCTAACCTTTAAGTTCTCCAAACTATCAATATGATACTATGACCATGATGTAGGATTTCTACATGTCATATAACTATATACACGTGAGTATAATATAGGATCGTATCCACAAGGAGTTGCGTTAATCATAAGCGTTTTCACAATAGTTCACATTAAGGTATCCTTTATAAATTGTTTGTTTGTAAAACTATGTTCCTAAACGACATAAAAGTAAAAACGAGAGAAGATCGAACTATTTCGCTTGCGGTATAAGATAACAAGCAAGCATAACAGCAGCAATCTCTTGATCGATTAACAGACTCTAGCTTTATAACCAATATTATCACAATCATTTCTACAATATCCTTCGTGTCCAAAGTGATATCGTTATTTCTAAGTTATCGTTTAAACATTCGTGTCCAAATCCCTTAAAAGATAACAAAGTCGATCGGATAACTTAATCGACCGTGTCCAGCCTGATTAAGTATCCGAAAGCATTAAGTTCTTGATTAAATGCGATTATCAAAGATTTACAAACTTGTCAAGAGTGATATAACTTAAGATAGATTGTTATTCTAGTTCTAGATTCAAGAGTTCGTGTCCAAATCATCTTGAATCTCTTTGAAAGCATTAAACACAAGAATAACAACAATATTGAATCATTAAGTTAGAACCTTATACATTAAAAGATCAAAAGATTACATAATAGCTTGTTTGTTTACCTCAATACTACAAGAGTAGATAATAGCTACACATAGACATGTAAACTATGCAAAGGATGAAGGAAAGATGAAGATTCCATGTCAAGATCCTTCGTGTCCAAAGCGATCTTGAGTTGAATCTACTCCTAAACCACTTGCTTTGTGTTTCTCTCTTTGAAATAGCTCTAACCTCTCTCTTAGAATGTATGAAAATATCTAATAAAACAGTGAATAGTCCAAAAGAGAGGTAAGAATGCTATTTAAATGGGCTGTGTTTTTGCACCTACGCTAATAGCGAAATTCACGCTAATAGCGTAGTAGGTCGGCTTAAATGGTGGCCAATGGAATTGTGCCACGTTGGTCCTTTTGCTCTGCTTCGCCCAAATCACGCTAATAGCGTAGTTCTCTGGAGCATTTATGCTAATAGCGAATTTCTTGACAACCAGCTTCTGCTTCGCTCCAGGTACGCTATTAGCGTAGCTGTCTGGAGTGATTACGCTAATAGCGTAATATTCGCTAATAGCGAATTCTTCAAATGTGCTCCAGAATCACACCCCAGATACGCTAATAGCGTATCTCTCTGGACTTTGTCATTTCTTTGAACACGCTAATAGCGTAGAACACGCTAATAGCGTATGTCTTTGAACTTTGACATTTCTTGCTCCTTGCTTGTATTTTCCTGCACAAAAAAGGTAGAATAAGGCTCAAAAGCATAAATGACATATTTGCATAATATTTGGAGTTTTCCATGGATAATCTTGCAAAACAAGTCACTAAAATGCCTAAACTACCATATGAAATATATCACTTTTGAACACTTATCAAACTCTCCCCAACTTGGCTTTTTGCTTGTCCTCAAACAAATCAATCGAAAAGGAAACTTACAAGGCTTTGGACAAGGTTTTCAACACGGTGTCAAACAATTCAAAACAAAAAATTTCAAATGGTGTTTCAAATATGATCGCGCGGGCAAGCATGAAGTCCTCTGCTACTCTAGATGCAAACTAAGAATGTGAAACAAGTCCTAAGCACAAACTATACATCATAAAATTCAAAACATAAACATAACTATCTATGAACCACACCTAACACACTTCTTTGAAAGTAGATGAAATATAATAATAACAAAAAGCGAGGGTAATGAACACACATCCAACAATCATGCTAACATCCTGATTAAGTTAGGTGTCCATCCAAATATAATCTCAAAAAGCACAAAAGCATGGATCAAAAGGTCTTTCAAGGGTTATAACTTGGCCGGGCTACAGAAGAAATGTCATATGTGGGGCAATTGATCAGAAAGCCTATCAAAGAGGAACATTCTTTGTATCACAAATTGAAATCCATAATCTTCCCTACCAATCATTACAACCTTTGGTGATAAACAATCTAACCAATAACTTTGACAACTTATTCTGTTTTTGATTTTTTTTCTTTCTTTTTCTTCTTTTTCTTTTTCATATGTACAACTTTTTCTTTTCTTCAATGTTGTCAGGTTATTTTAACAATTTCACCAGATACTTGACATACAATGCCTCCTTTTCTCCCCAACTTGAATACAACAAAACTCTAATTTAATGTTCCCATATCCTAAGGCAAGGGACAAAGTACAATAAGGTTAAGGGTTCAACAAAGTAAAAATATCAAAGTCCTTAGAGAGTCAAACATGAACTGGATTTTTGAAAAATTTCAGGCTAATTCAATGAGCATTGTGCTTATGAATATTGACAGTTCATGTTTGAGGACTTGATTCATTTGGCGTATCAGATACTCGCTCTTCTCACTGGTAGGCTTTATATGGTCAATTCGGTTAACTCAATTCAAAAAGTGCCTTGATCCTTTCCATGCTTTCAAACAATTCAAAATAATTATCAGATTTAACATAAAAAAAACAAGTTAGACGGTGATTATCGGTCTCCGGCATATAGTAAACAAATTGAAGCTACCTCACATTTATGTTAAGTACTAAGTGGTTCAAAAATATTTATGTTTATGACAAGAATTAGATGAGATACATTTTGTGCAAAGTACAAGTTTCAAATTCTTAGTAAAAACCTAGAATAACGGGAAACCAATACCTTGGCTTTACGCTTTCTCACAATTAATATCATTATCACTCACCTGCTTTTGCTCAAACTTGGCTCCTTGGAGCACTTTAAACTTTATTGTTCATGAGCAATTTTCTTTTGAGAGACACAAGCAAGATTTAAACCAAAAATTATTCATCCAAAGCATAAGTTAAAAACCAACAAGCTAAGTTATTAAACTAAAATAAAATAAAGTACCAAAGTATCAAGTCGAGCACTAAAAACCACAGTGCTCGAAGAGTACAAAATACAACGAAATTAAAATAAGTACCAACAACAAATTAAAAAACATTAAGTTCAAAAGCATAATTGAAAACATCACTAAAAACACATAAAATGATCACTGATCATCATCCTCTGCATCGTCCATGTCCAGATCCACATTATCATCTCCAGCATCATCAGGTGTGGCCTCATCATCCACATCACCCACCCCCACATAAGGACATGGCCTGCCCTCAGGCCAGTGAACATAGGTCTGGTACATGTCAGGTGTCATGACCGGGTACTCAGCATTCCCCGGATGCATATGAGCATTGTACAGATCCTGATGGATGCCCATGTTGCTCCTGTAAATAGCCTCATTCTGATCCATTATGAAGGTGTTCTGGTCCCGCACATACTGGTTGTGCAACTGCTGTTCCTGCATGAAAGTCTGAAAACCAGCAAAATCAAAAGTGCCCTCAGATGGGCCACCCTCGTCATCAGAAAAGTGGTATTGGGCTGCCCTCTGCTCTCTCTTCACCTAGGTATGAATAGCAGTGTCATTAATGGAGCTCTCAATGTCTTCATCAAAAGGTCCAGAAATGATTACTCCATTGGCTTTAAGCAAGCCCATGATAAGTCCCGGAAAGATCAGAGCAACTTTCTTCGAACCTGTGGCACACTTTAAAGCGACCTGCTTCATCTCATTGGCGATGATCCTAGCAATATCGACCTGAACTCCTTTCATGATACACCAAATGAGTGGGAGAACAGTCTTTGGGGCATCAGAAGTGTGGGCTCTGGGTACAGCATTATGCACTAGAAACTGGAACACTAAACACACCTTTGTGTTCATCTCTTTGGTGAGTGCATGTCTGATCTCTCCCTTGTCATTCCTAACAAAGTACCTACCCTTCAGCATAATATCCCTCTCGATCTGCTTATACTTCCAGTTTCCTTGAGCAATTCTTTTACCATACGTACACAGGGTAGGTACGGTTGGATCAGGAGAAGGTTCTAGCTCTAAGGCATTGTTGAGGAAGGCATTAATTGAGTCTCTATCAAAAGGGATTTCTTTCCCTCTCACAAGGGAGGTCCAGGCAAAAGCATCAGCTAAGGTGGTAGGTGAGCTGTCAGGCACAACATTGCAATAAAACTCCCTCACCATGTCTGTGTTAATTTCGGTCGCAGGATAGATGAGTTTATTCCATTTGCGATCAAAAAAAAAATGGAGCATCTCTACGTGTTGGCCATCTAGGTGTATGTCAAAAATCTTTTCATGCCAGGTCTTGTATTGTCTCATCTTAATAAACCTGTCAGAATGGGCTGGTGTGGGGAAACAGTTATCTGGTTGAGGTGCAGCTGATGTTGAGGCAGATTTGTCTCTAGGACACTTGGTACCGGTAGTTTTTGGTGGGTTCTTAGGTGCCATCTGCAAAACAACCAGGAAATGCCAACATATTGTATAGAAAGAATTAGCGCAAAATGGAATTGGTCATTTAAAAATAATAAAAAATTTTGAAAATCTGGGCAAGTTCAGAAGAAACACGCTATTAGCGAAACATACGCTATTAGCGAAATTTTCTAGAAAATTTCGCTATTAGAGAATTTCTTCGTTCTTGCTTTTTTCAGATTTTCAAAATCTTTGTTCCTGCAATTTTCACAGCACAATCCAGCATATTTCAACCCTAGTTTCACCCTATGTTTCTACAAAAACAATAGAATCATGAAATGAACCTAAATCACAACATTTACACACAAATCATTCAAACCCCTGTTTTATTCAAAAATTTACCAATGGGTCTAGATTCAAAACAGAATGTTTGTTGCATGTGGGTTGTGATTCTTGTTCCTTTCCAAACTATAATCAATGAAGAACAATCTCTAATCACACAGCAAAACTCTAACCCTAACCTAACCATTGCTAAACATGCCAAAACATGGATTTTTCAATTCAAGAACAAAGAAAGGGATGGAGAATCAAACCTGTTAGTCAGTAAGAAGCAATGAAAATGCAAGATGCAGATTGATGCAATGAAGAATATGCTTGACTTAACTTCAAGTGGGTTTGATTTTTAGGGTTAGTGTGAGAGGAGAAGTTTTTGTGTGTGTTTGTGAGAAAAGAAAGAATGAAACCGTAAAAAGGGAGAAAAGGAGTGGGTTTGAGAATTTATCTACTCATGGTCATTGTACGTACCTTCACAAAATGAGAAGAAATTGAAATGAAAATTGCATCGAAGAATGATTCCTCAACTCCTAGTTGATTAAGTCTCCCTTTGCTATATCTCAATTGTCTTTCTCCAAAATTCTCTCAAAAACGAATTCAGAGCTTTATTTATATATGAAGGTAAGTGAAATTTTGCTAAGCTAATCGGTGGTCGCTTATAGAAATGGTCTTTCTTCACCATAAAGTAAATCCAATTGTTTTTTTCAGGGTCACTAAATTGTCATAACACACTAAGTGAATTTATCAACTTTCGAAGCTAATTTTCCCCGCTTTACTTCCTAATTCATTGCCTTCAATTCACTAAGCCATCTGTAGCTTGTTAGAGAATTTGCATAAGTTCTAAATCTTCAATATTGCGTTCAATGTTCCTATCTAACACTTTCATCCTTTAGGGTGTGTTTCTATTGAGGGTTTAGGAGGAATTGAGATGGGAGAATTTACTTTTCTTTTTTAATTTACGGACTATATAACATGTTTTTCTAAAATAAATTAAGTGTGATTGAAGTATATATTATACGATTATTTATCATATTAATATGTTAACTTTTTAAAAAACATTTTATAGTGTCCGTAAATTAAAAATGAAAAGTAAATTCTCCCTCACTTCCCCTCATAAACCCTCTATCCAACCACACCCTTAGTGTTTTTTCTTCAAAACCTATCAAAACAAGAAAATATGTAAAGGTACATACTCACATACATAAAAAAAATATATCTTATTGTAGGTCATTTCATTAGAGTAATCGTCAAATTAAGATGATTATCGACTTAAACAAAGTTAAATTGATTAAAAGAAAGGTGTAAATTGAGCTTTCATCCAATTAAAAGAAAGGTCAAACTTTTGTTGGTCAATGAATTATCTAACCAAAGTTACCTATGGTTATTAAGAAATTTCTTACTATAAGTCAATTGATGCGAGTAATGGTCAAATTAATTAAGATGATTATAGGCCTAAACAAAGTTAAATTGATTAAAAGAAAACTTTGAATTGAGTTTTCATCCAATTGGATAAAATGTCAAATTTTGTTGACCGTTGAACTATCTAACCATAGTTAACTATGATTATTAAGAAAAGTCTTACTATAGGTCTTTTGATTAGAGTAATGATTAAATTAAGATGATTATCGACCTAAACAAAGTTAACTTGATTAAACAAAACTTTAAATTAAGTTTTCATCACATTAGAAGAAAGATCAAATATTTGTTGACCAATGAATTATCTAATAAGGGTTAACTATTAGTTCAAGTTAATAAGTGCCTAGAAAAGTATATAATGGGAATTTATCAACTCTCCTAAACTTAAAACTTAGTTTTTCCTGAAAAAATTCTTATAAAAATAATTTAAAACATGGTTCAAACATCATTAATACACAATAGACATTCAAGATTTGTAAGCAAACCAACACGATAATTTTTCAATCCTTTTAAAGCCTGCATAGTTCATGAAATTAAATTAAATTAAATTCAAAACATTCTTGGGATATCAATGAATCAAAATATTCTACTGAAACTGTACTTGCAAAAAGCACAATAAGGAATACTAGGGTTTAGAATCGTATTCTAGGGTTTATGCTGATTATTGGATGTCTTGAGGAAGCTCTGAAGGGTTGTATTTATAGCATTCTATGGGTCTGATTTGTGGTTACTTAAGCAGCAAGTAATGGGGATGTTTTGGGTATTTGGGCGCTTTCTAGAGTCTTCTAGAAGCGGTTAGAGGCGGCGTCCTAGAGAGGAAGCGCTTTTAGGTCTTATGACCCTTTTGGAGGGCGCTGAGGCCTCTGGAAGGGTCTAGATGCCCTTTTGAAGGTCTTTTAGGTCTTCGGAAATATAATGACGGTTCAGAAACAATTGCTAAATCAAAGTATGATGATCAAAAATTCCAATCAAAAGTTAAAAACTCATGATTACATTCCTTAGAAACAATGTTTCACTCAATTCGTGCAATGAATTCACAACAAATCAATTTTGATAGTCATCTGTGCATGTCACAAAATATGTAATGTAGTATAGACTTCGAAGAATCATTGTTTTTCTAGGTACGCAAAAGTCTAATGTTAAGAATCATTCCTTTTTCTCGCACTCAACCTTCTTGGTGATTTTTTTTTTGTTTCACTTGACATTTTTTTCTTTTCTTTTCCACTTTTACTATTAAGCCTAAACTTTTATGATCAAGCCATCTGTTTCTTAACTTTGATCATATCCATGAATTACACACATAGTAACTAGAAGAGATTAAATCAAAATCAACCGTGTAAACACGATACTGACTCACAATTTATATAACATGAGATGCACACAACTCTTATAAGGGGTACTCTAACTCATAAAAGATATTACATTTTAAATTAATTGTAAGAAGCATAAAAGGTTACCCCATCAGTCAGAATAATATAGTCCTAAGTACCTCTTCCATTCTATTTATGAACCATCCCCATACATAGTTATGATTAAGTTGGCTACTTCACCTTTAAAGATTATTTTGTTCCTCATGTTCCATAAGCACCAAATAACAACATGCCAAATAATATAAATCATCATCTTTGAAATTTTTTCCAATAAGTAGAGAGTTAAAGTGTAAGAAGTGGTGATGACATTGTAAGACTCCATTGCAACACCCAACAATTTATAAATTTCACACCAGGCCATATAAGAAAATGAGCAAGACAGGAAAATATGATTTACTTCCTCCTCCACATTGAAACACAAAACACAAGAAGACATATCAGGGTCTAAAAGACACTTCAAGGTCTTTTGAACAAAAAGTTAAATAAGGAAAATCTTGTGTGAGTTGTAAAAGATAAATGACATAAATGAGGCGTAAGATAAATGACTAAATTGTTATAATATATAAGATAAAGGATTGCTAAGGAATTTTTTCCTATGTTTAAAATGTGAGTAATGCACCATGACAAGCATGCACCATAACACCCTTCTCAGACCCTATTCATTGTCATTTCTATTTTGGTATATTAATCATCTTCTAAGCAAGTGAATCACATAAATAATATGATTAAAAAATTATAATAATTGAAAATAAAATACCACAGTTTTGTCAACAAAAAAAAATGACATGCGTACATATGTCAAAAAAAAACTGTTAGTAAGTTAGTCGACGTATATGCAATGGACATTTGGGGATTTGTTAAAACTTACCTAATACAAAACTTAGATACAATTGTTTATATGCTTTTCGTATAGTTCTTACCTAAAAATACACATTGTTTTAGATATAGTAAATTTTAAGAAAATTATGGATTTGATAAAATCATGGTAAATTTAATTATAAACCATACAAAAACACCTAAGAAATTGTAACTAAATTTTTTCCTAAAACTTATAACTCTTGGGGTTATACTCTTTCAATTTAATGAAGTATATTCCATGGTTATTATTATGTTTACTTAACACCTATGAAGCACCTTCTTTCTTCTCTCTTTTTCAAACCCAAACCATCACTACTTTTCTTCTTCTTAGCTACTGAAAATGGGTGATTTACGGTCATTTTTGACCCAAAATCATCTCTCCGAATTGTTTTTCCATCTTTTTTAGTCAAATAAGTTAATTTTATATATTTTCAGTCTTCTTTCGTTTGTTTTTTGATTTTGTTGTCTTTGCACAACTCTGTTTGTTTTGATTTACCGTCTTTGTGCAGTGTGTTTGTTGATTTCCCGTCTTAGTGTGATGTTTATTTGATTCCGATTGAAAGGAATTAGCTTTGAGCAAGTGCTGATTCAATCAATGACATTGGCATCGTCGACATGCAGATATGAAGACATAGTTATTCTAGAGACTTTAATTTGCTCACAAATTCATCTTTTTTTTTGTGACTTTGAATTTGTATTGTATCGATGTACTCTATCAATATTTAATTATTGGATTTTGTTTATTTTTGTAAAACAAAACCTATGAAGCACCGATGCGTCTAAATGGCCAGTGAGTCGTACTTGATACGCACTAATACGTCGTCGATACGTATCGAATGAGTATCAGAATTTTTTAATTAAAAAATTAAATTAAAAATTCTGATACGTCGTCGACACGCTTCCAACACATCTAAGATACGTCTTATGATTGTTCACTTTTTAGTTTTACCTTCCTTAATTACTACTCCCTCCGACCCAAATTTTAAGCAAATAAAACTCATTTTCTTTGTCCCAAATAATAAGAAAAAAGACCAAATTTTATCATATTTAATTATGTTTTTTCAAAAATTCATCTTTTCCAAAGAGAAATTAAATGCAAACTACATTTAATTTGCTCTCCTTGTCATTTTCTCTATAATCAATAACCAATCAAAATTGTTTATATATCTTCCTATAAAACTTATTTCAAGGATAACACAAGAAACATGATACAAACTACTTTATCTGTGATGTGAAATTATTATTTTTGCTTATAATTTAAGATGGAGAGAGTATTCTCTAACTTTAATAACCTCCTCTCTCTACTTTAATTGATGCAAGTCAACTCTAATGCACCCATTTAATTTATGGAAAATGCTACGAGAGACATTAGATAGCATTTTCCTTCATTAGTTTTAGGAAAATTCTAAGGTGAAGTCATTAGAATAACTTTTTTGGTGAAGTCATTAGAATGACCAATCATTGAGCATTTGTGTATTTAATGCATGCCACGTCAAAATTAAACATTTTTATTATTATTTTATTTTTAATCTAAATTTTTTTTTTGGATACTACCAATTCCATCTTCCCCATCATTTTCTTCCTCCCTTTCTCTCCAAAATTCCAGATCGATTAAACTGTTGTTCTGGCCCATGACCCAACCCTAAACACTCGTTAATTATTAACTTTTGCCAACGATCGCTCTCTATTTTTCTTTTATCATCGCACGCTCCTTCCCTGCTTTGGCAATTCTCCATTCTACTCGAAGTTACTTTAGATTTTCTTTCTCAATAATTGTCATGTTTCTTTCTCATCACTCATCAGAACCAATATGTAAGCATGGATACCAGTAACATATATGAATTTTTTTAAAGAAAAGATATGGATTTATAAACTATGAGAGGACCGCACATGCCCTTGAGGCCTTAGCAGTAGAAGTTGATGAAATCAAACTTCTTCTTCTAGGCGCCAAGGTTGATTGTGGTTCATTTTATGATGATGGAAGAACCGGGGTCCCCGGGGGAGTAAGGAGCCTAGCAACATAGAATCAGTGATTATAATTACAAACTAATCTACCAATAGTAGTTTTATTTTCATTTGTGAGTGTGCACGCGCACAATAATGAATAACTCGAACTATTTAGAGTTGCATTTCCTCATTTCAAATAGTAACCCATCAACTAAAATATTGTAACTCAAATATAATTGAATTGTTCAATTGGTTATGTGTAACATCATAAGTAGTTATCTGCAATTAATTCCAGATCTAGGAATGATCTAAAATGATATACCTTTTCTAAGGGAAACTGCTAATAATGCACATAAAAACAAACATCTATTTCTTTCCCTCTTCCTTATTTTGGCCAAATTCAATCTACTAATAATAGATAATGATGAATTAAGTATAGATAAATCATTCATACCAATCATAATCATGCTTTCCTCCTTCTACAGATGACAACACATCCTCAATTCCATTTCGAGCCTGTTTTGCTCCTCCAACTGATAGTCTCCCCAATTTAACAGAAACTAAATCCACAAATAGCAAAATCACTTTATATCATAAGAAAATAGAAACAAAACAAAAACTGCAAAAACCACTAAAGCAACCAAATTCAGAGAAAGTTATTGAAATTAGTGTTGAGCAATCAATTATCAATTTTCTGTCTCATCAATTATCACAAAAGATTCAATGATGATAACCTATATCAGAACCCACATGCATGCATTTGTTTAACTCATAAAAAAAGGATTCCAAAGGCTAAAACATAACCACAACAAAAAACATACCAAAATGATAAACTTAGACCAAAAAATAACATCTTTCCTGAAAAATAATCAAGGAAAAATATAAGTCCATCACCAGCATCATCCACCAATATCATAAGTTGCATTGAGTTTCAGTTGCACATACAAGGAGAGGTTTGTTCACTACCTCAGAATAACAGGTCTATGAAACTGATTCATAAAAACTTGGCCGGCAAAAATGGAGATATGTAAAGAGATATGTACTGAGCATTCTCTTTTTATTAAATTACATGATTCCAATGGTAACAACATTCAAATTAGGATTTTGTGCTAGGAAGGTTCAGAGGAGAAATAATAACTGAAAATTGCAAAGATTGACAATGACAAATCCTTATTTAAGCTCAGCAATCACATTGATTTACACTCTTCTAAATCCACGATTGTGATCACATTTTCAAAATATCTAATTGCTTCCTTTTTATCAAAACAACACATTATGCAAAGAAACTCAAACTATTCTCTACAATTGATCGACTGAGATGAAATGCACAACCATCAATAGTCTGAAAGAGAAACCTCATGAAAGATCAAACAATAGCAAATTAAATAGCATATCCCAAGTAACATATTTTTCACCTCATCTAAAATTTTAAGAATGATCAACCAAAGTCATTAAAAATCGATCAAATTTTCGGCAAGTATCCAACAAACACTTGAAAATTTCTTGCTATAAAAACATCAACACTCATAAAGAATCTCAAATTTACGTCTCATCTAAATTTTTTGGATTCATCAACCAAAGTCATCAAAATTCGAGAAAATTTTCAGGTCTACACAAAGAAAACTCATTTCAAATATGTTAAAGCCACAACAGGAAAATCACAGTTCTCAATGACAATGCTTAATAAACTAACCTTTTTAAGTATCTTCTTCTGATACCAAAAACCTTGTGACATAAAGCAAAACCATTGCAAATCAGTTTCACATGTGAAGAAAATTACACAGATATTTATGTTAAGCAGAAGAATTCCAGAATCATGATCTAACCTTGTCTGTTCCATAGATGTAATCACAATATGTGAAAACTGATGCAAAATTGCTCTGGATATGTCCTCAAACACAATTAAATCAAAATAATAATCAATAAAGTGGACAACACCTCATATTTACAACAAAAAAAACAAACAATAAAAACCCATACCAGTTGGACGCGATTTAGACAGTCTTGTTGAGCCCAATCTGCATTTTAAACACATGAAACCATAACCAACATCAATACACACAAAAAAATCTGGAAAAACAATGAAACAAAAATCACAGAATATGCATTCAATCATGACTTGGAATCCATCAAATGAGATTAAAAAAAACCCAATCCTCTCAGTCGATCAAAGAGGAAATGAATAAACAGCCAAATCAAAAAAGGAGAGAAAAAATTAATAAAAACAAACAACACAAAAAAGGAAATACATCAATAACCTAGACATGCATGCTGAAAAAAGATGAAGAACGGTGGTGATTAGTTTGTACGACGGCGACCACGAGATTGACGGCGGTGGTGTGTTTTGATTTTACAGAGAACGCACGCGTTTTTTGTGTTTTTTAGAGAGAGAAATGAAACCAACATCTGAAGAAGGAAATGAAATCACCATATATATATATATATATATATATATATATATATATATATATATATATATATATATATATCCCAAATGTTAGTGGAAACAATGAGGTGTCACCAAAGAAATTTCATCAATCGGAAAATACCAAAATGCCCCTAAAGTGCCCACAATGAGGGCAAAAATGGAATTATCTAGGGCTTGTTTTTTCTGGTATAAAACATTAGATTTGGCATTAAAGCCCGCCTCGTGGAGAATCTTTCTTAGTGTTTTTTGTAGGGGCATCTTTCTTAGCATCTTTGGTTTAATTATACATTTTGTACCCGGAAAATTAGTAAACCTGCAGATACGGTTGCAATATCCTTGTTAATGCAGTACCCGGAAAATTAGTAAACCTGAAAATTACCTGGAAAATTTTCCGTCTTAATATAATATTGGTATCAGTCATTGTGATTGAATTCAGATGGTTGTGACTTACCTGGGAGTTAATGGTACGTGATTTGTTTTCATGTTAACGATCACTTTATTCGCCAAATTATAGATTCATTGATGCTAAGAAACGCCACACTCTTGATTGGTGTTAGTTTGTTAGACTTGATTTGGGTTAGATCCTCCGTGTTGTTTTAATAGGCTATATTACCCATTAGGGTTGAACCACTTGGATTAACTGGGTCAGTTTTTTATGTCCCGCAGTTTTATGTAATTTTTTATCTTTTTTAATAATATACATGAGCAGGTGGCAAAGAATTAGAATGATAGAAGTTTTTCATTTTTATCTACTTGTTTTCTTTATTGGGATCATTTTTATCTATGATGAGTGAGTATTCTCTCTTTGTCTTGGGATCATGGAAATTGACGAACTTTCCATAATCTCATTCTTTTCTTTTGTTAAGCGAATTCAAAGCTTAATCTAGCCTTAGTGTATTTAATGAAAATATAGGTAAGCATTTTAGTCGAGAGACAACTTGCTGGAATTACAAGGCTAGACAAAGGTTTAGAATCATGAGAATAGCCAGATAACTTTTGGGATGAAATGAGTAATCAAGCTTAAAGGGTTGAGCTGACATTGAAATCATGAGATTATGAAGCTATGTTGGTGAGACATTTTTTTTGTAGGGGATTTCTGAAGATTAAGAAAAGAATATGATTTGGAATGTTCATTATAGTGGTAAACTTGAGATACTTTTTATTTACATAATTACGAGAAAAATGTAACCTTGATATTCACAAGTCATTATGGATATGATTCTCTTTTTATTACGACTTAAGAAAAGAATATGATTTGGAATGTTCATTATAGTGGTAAACTTGAGATACTTTTTATTTACATAATTACGAGAAAAATGTAACCTTGATATTCACAAGTCATTATGGATATGATTCTCTTTTTATTACGACGGCATACTAGTACACTTGCATGCGTGTCAAGTTTTTTGTCGCCAGTGTCGAAGACTTGTTGAAAAATTGAGGTAAAACTTTTCTTCTTTTAATCATTTAATTTACATTTTTTATTTTATGTTTTCTTTCACCTCTAGCTTGTTTCGTTTATGTCACTCCTTCCGTCGCTAAGTATAAGCACTTTAAAAAATTATTGTTCCTAAATATAAATCCTATACAAATTACTAAATGTATTTATTATTTTTTTTTCCAAACAGCCTAATTAATACTACTAACTTATTTTGGAATATAAAAGTAAAATTAAACACATAGAAACAAAAGACAACTTAATATTATTCACAGTCGAAATGAACATATTAATTACACTATCCACTTTTCTTGATACATGTGAAATTTGTCAAAGGGGTATATAATAACAGAGGGAGGGAGTAACATTTGGTAAAACCAAAGAATAAAAAAAATTAGGTGTCTTGCTTGACAGGTTTTTTCTTACTCTCTTTCTCCAAATACTTTCCCCAAAAGGGGTGTTTCTTCCAAACCATCTGCATATCCTCAATTGGGACACCCTTAGTTTCTGGAAACAACTTGTAGATGAATAAAGTCATGATGATTACAAAGCCAGAAAAGAAGAGGAACAAACCAAACTTGAAGTGACAAAGCATTTCGGTGAAGAATTGAGCTATGATGAAAATGCTGGTCATGTTGACAGCAACTGTAATACTCTGACAAGCAGATCGAATTTCGAGTGGAAAAATTTCGCTAGGTACTAACCATGCTAGAGGTCCCCAAGACCAAGCGAAACCTGAAACATATATGCAGATTACCCCTACGATCGTAATTGCAAACCATTGAGGCAATTGTCCTGGGTTCCCACTTGTTCCAAATGTTACACCAATAGCAATTGCCATCAAAATTTGACAAATCAACATTTGAGCACCACCCTCGAGGAAAAGGGTGCGTCGTCCAAATTTATCCACAACAACGATTGAAACCAGAGTGGCAAGAGGTTTAAAGCCTCCAATGATCGCGGCAGACATGAGTGAAGCTTGACTTCCAAAACCAATCGTTCTGAATAGAATAGGAGCGTAGAATGTGATCACATTCAATCCAGTGAATTGTTGGAAGAAAGGAATCATTATAGCGAAAACCATTGGTGGCCTATTTTTTCTCTTGTTCAAGGTTTTCCAAGGGTGTTTCACTTGATCCGAGGCTTCACTAGCAGCAACAATATCTTTAAACTCGGCATCAACATCATCTGTCCCACGAATTTTTGCAAGCTCCTTTCTTGCTGCTTCGTGGCGACCACGAGAAACAAGTGAGCTTGGTGAATCAGGAAGAAAAAGTGTGCCTACAACGAAAATCACCGCAGGTACCGCACCTAGCCCCAAGCTTAATCGCCATCCCTCACCATTCCATAACTTGGCACAGTAATAGTTTGCCAGATTGGCTGCAAACATACCAATAGTAATCGACAATTGAAAACACATGTTTAGGGCTCCTCTATATTGAGAAGGTGCCATTTCTGAGACATAGATTGGAACCGACTGATTGGCACATCCAATACCAAAACCAAGTAACAACCTTCCAATGATAAGCATCGCAATGTTCTGCGCAAACGAATTGAGTAATGCACCCGACACAAAGAATAATCCACCTAAAATCATTGTTGCTCGCCTACCCATCATTCTTGTTAAGCTAGATGCCCCAAGACTAGATATAAGAGCACTTATATAAATGGAAGATGTAAAGAATGTTAATGTTTGACTGTTGAATTTGCAATATTGATTTGAAGAAGCTTTTGTATTTATTTGCTGTTCATAAACAGAAGGAAAGAATTGTTTCAAGAAGGAATCCATGGATGTTACACCACCAGAAACACCATGATCATATCCATAAATTAATCCACCACTTGCAGCCATGACACAAGTGATTATAACCCTAAAGGTGAGTTTTCCAGGATATTGGGTTGCAACATCCATGTTTCCTTCCTTACCCATGATTTCCTTAGCAAAATCAGAGTTCTGTATATTTATTTATATATAAAAATAGATTAAGACTACATTGGAATTCTAGGGAGAAGATTGAATCAAATGAAACTATTAATAGAATTTATGTTTATCTGTCCCTCTTATCCACCCACTTAGGTAGCGAATTAATTGTGCGAATTACGTTTTTAGAGATTGGATTACGTTAAAAATAGAACAAATTATAGAGGAGCCAGTTTAGCTACTATAATAGCTTTTTTTGTTACAAAAGAGGGCTTGATGCCACTATAATAGGTTTTTTTAGTTTATTTGGCTAATATAATAAGTTTTTTTTTTTTTGAAGAAATATAATAAGTTTTATATATTCCAATTTGTGGCATAACACAATAAGAATTAAATCCTAAAGTTGGTTACCAGTTTTCATGCATCAAGGAACAGATAAATCCGTTTAATAGGAATATTTAGCTCTTAAAAACTTAAACAAAGAGAGCCGCTCACTTCGATTGACATATTTTTTTAGTTTATGCAAATAAATAAGTTTTAATGTTAATTGATAAGTTCTCGAATTTTGAGCTTATAAAAAATTGTTTATGCAAATAAATAAATTTTTAATGTTAATTGATAAGTTCTCAAATATTGTATCTTCATCATGTGTTTTTTCATAAACTACATCGATAAATTTATGAATACTAATGCATAAAATTAAAACTTGTTTTTTTTATTTTGACGTTAAAGACAATTTCATTAACGAAAGTATGGCAATAAATCAAATGCCAAGACTGCAGAAATACAAGGCGGAGTTTCTTCGACCCATATGCAATCTAAATTCTTAAGAGCATATTTAGCTAAATAATGAGCAGCTTGGTTGGCCACGCCTAATATGCAAAAAAAAATTAAACTACGAAAACTACCCTTAAAACTAATACAATCTCGGATAATAGAGCCAACATAGTTGGAAGATTGTTGGTGAGCATTCAACGCTGAAACCACATTTAAAGCATCTGATTCTGCTATAAGATTCAGAAAAGACATGTCTTTTGCAAATTCCAAACTTTTCCGCATAGCTAAGGCTTCTGCGACCTCTAAATCTGGTAACGAAACTACTTGCCAAGAACTAGCACCAACAACAACAACTTCATAATCTCTCACAACAACACCAATACCCCACTTATCACCCTCTATCGGACCCGCTGCGTCAACATTAAGCTTATAGAAACCAATAAAAGGAGGTGTCCAATGAATATCAGATATTGGTAAAATTGGACCTCCACTTAGTGTCTCCACCAACACCGTACTAGCACTCTTAAAATTCACAATAGATCTTTGTGCCTTTTGAATAGTGGCAGCCACATCAACATCAGTCCCCTCAAAACATTTATTATTTCTAGCACACCATATCTCATAACACAAGGCCAGAACATGGACTATAACATCCTCATCGACATCAATAATATTTTCCTCTAGCCACTTGTGAAAAGGGACATACCTGGAATCATGTGAATTAAATACCACACCTAAAATGGAAGCAAACCATATCTGCTTTGACCAATGACACTCCATAAAGAGGTGTGAAATTGTCTCATTATGTTCCCCACATAGAGCACACAATGGATCGCTACTTATTCCTCTTTTAAATAGATCATTTTTTACTGGTAGTTTTTCATGTAGAATCCTCCAAGCAAAATGGATGTGTTTTGGAATAAATTAAAACTTGTTTTGTATAAGCTCAAAAAGTAGCAAATTCAAACTAGCCCTATATAAAAACAACATATGCCACATATATAAAAAAAATAAGATAGAAAAGGAGAGAACAAGACTGGTCAGTCTCACAGAGGGGATGAAGCCAATGTTCTCATTGATCTCCTTTTGTGCGGTCGTGGATTTACTTGGTACCGTGGTGATGATGTATATATGACCAGTTAGATTGTTTCTTGTTATCATAAGAGTCGTGTGTTTAATGGCCTAATTATATTACGTCAGCTCTTCACAAAGGTGTTTCAGATCATTGTCTGATTGCTTTGTTTCTTGATAATGAAAACTGGGGTCCTTGCCCGCTTAGAATGTTGAAAAGTTGGGCTGATTTGCCAGGTTACAAGAAGTTTGTTAAGGTTAAGTGGTCTTCTTCACATATTATAGGTTGGGGAGGTTATGTTTTGAAAGAGGGTGGCATTTAGGATACACAAATGAAACTTTTTGTGTACCATACCTCAAATGTAATATAAGCCATTGATCTATAATTTTAAATTTCAATGGTAATGATTTTAGAAGGGTAATTGTTTTGAGAAGTAGGAGATTCACTATAAACATGCGGGACCCACCAGCCTACTCCACATCACCCCTCTCCTCTCCCCTCCTTCCCTTCTCTCTGATCCTCCTTCTCTGCTCTATATTTCTTCCATAACTTCCACTTCCTACACCTTATAAAGATGGATGGACTTCTATCCCATGGATTGCCTCCCGCAAAAACCAATGACAACAATAGCCATCTCTGCTATTATTTGTTAATCCAAGTATTTGGTTGAAATATTATATGTAGAGAAATAAAAAAAACCCAAAAAAGAACCAAAAGTAAAGTAGAAAGTCTCCGGCTTTTTCATGGGGTTCATAAGAGTAAAAATAAATTGCCAAAAATTGAAGAGAATTGGTTACAAATACTTTTTCCATGAGACAAGATTTTTATTTCATTAATGGGTCTCGAGTTGAATGATTTATTATAAACAACAAAATTGAAAAAAAAGAAAAGTGTTATGTTAACCTAAAAACATATTTAATTCATAATTTTTTTATGTTAGTTATTAAGAATTTAAAGCTTGATAGTCCTCAAAGAAAAAAAAGCATCGAAATGGTAGATCCACAGAGGCTATTATCTCGTATGTTTTTTTGTCAAGCAAAGCAATCTCCTACTTCTCACTAAAAATCATTCTTATGAGAATATTACCATTAGATTTTTAAATTATAGATCAATGGCTAGAATTGTATTTGGGTATGATACACAAAAAGTTTCATTTGTGTATGTTAAATGCCACCTTGAAAGAGTGATTTCATTGAAAATGAGACTTTAAACATCACAAACATCCATACATTTTTTTAAGGAAAACATCTATACATATAATTATAATTAAAATGTTATTAATTTTGGTTAAATTTTAAATTTAATATAACAAAATATTGTTCATTATTTACACGTGTCCGACTAGCGCTAGTACAAATAAAAACTATCAAATCAAAAATTTATATTGTTATATTTTTCAGTTATATTTTTCAGTTAATATATATATTTTTTGAATTCATTTACCTAATTTTTTTTTGTGTTGTCCGGGATTCGAACCTGAACCTTGCATATACTATGCGTTGTCCTTGCTAATTGAGCTAAGCTCAGGGCACAATTCATTTACCTAATAAATAAACATCGATATTTTATTTCCTCAAAAAAATAAAAATAAACATCGATATTTTATATTAAAATTCTTAAATAAGCAATAACCTGAATACTTGTAACTTTTTTTTTTTTTTTAAACGTAATACTTGTAATTTGTCAACAAAAAAATTCGTACGAGCATATAACAGAAAGCCCGAATTAAGTTTGATTCAGAATTTGTTAAAAAGATTTACTACTTTTCAGAACTTATATGTGACTCAAAACAATTACTGCTTCTCACTCAAGAATTCTGTAACAATGAGGAGACCAACACGAAAATCCAAAGCACGTCCCGTTCAAACTCTTGAAGTATATAAAAAGATTCTGTCCACAAGATGGAAGAATCTCTTGAAGCATCCTCTTGCTCGTTCATTACGTTCTTCTCTCGTTAACACTCTCAAAGATTTCAAGAAATCTCTTCATGAATTTTGCGAAATAGAAGAAGACGAGGAAGATAGGTTAAGTGATTTACCCGATTGTGTTCTTCTTCAAATACTCTCGTCTTTGGATACTAAACTAGCCGTTCAAACTTGCATCTTATCTAAAAGGTGGAAGAATCTCTGGAAGCGTCTTCCAACCCTTACATTAATTTCTTCACAATTTAAGACTCTGACGAATTTCAACAAATTTGTGTCGCAAGTTTTGTCCCTACGCGATGGCTCAAACTCTCTTTACGCGCTCAATTTTCAGCGTAAGGGTGTCATGGCACCTTATCTACTCAAAAGGATTTTTAATTATGCTGTTTCACATAATGTCCAACGATTACGGATTGATGTCAACAGCGATATTAAATATTTTTCTTCTTGCTTTTTCTCGTGTCAGACTTTAACCTCCCTTAACCTTTATGTTGCTCATCCTAGAACTTCTAAGAAAATACTTTTTCATGATTATCTGAATTTGCCAGCATTAACTCGCTTGCATCTAGGGGATGTTGCCTTTCATGGTGGAGCCGAGCCTTTCTCGGTGTATCCAAGGTTGAATAGTTTGATGATTTCTAATTTTGAAATTATTGGTGAAAATAATCTATACATATCAAGTACTACGCTTGTCAAATTAAAAATACAAGTATATTATAAACCCAAGAAAAACAACTGCAAAATTGAGTTATCTACTCCAGCTCTTCGTACTTTTGCTTTTGTCGGTACACCTTTCCAGATACTATCAGGGAACAATCCTAGTTCTGTTAATCACATCAAGATTTATGCAAATATGTGGTGGAAATATGTAATGGCTCCTTCGATTCTCCTTAGCTGGTTGCAAGAGCTTGCTGATATCAAAACATTGACAGTCTCTTCTAATACTCTTCAGGTATACCTTGATGCAGTTTCCAAGAATGTTAGATGATATTAGTTAAATGTACTTTAAAATGTTAGTTCGGTTGCTTAGCAGCGCGTCTACTACTTGAAATAATTTTATTTGTGTAATTCTCTCATACCTTAACTTGGCATATTTTGATGCTATATTTTTGTTGTTTCTAATATGCTTGCATGAATTAAATGTTGATTTGTTTATTTCTAAATTTAAGATACAACTTCATTAAACTGATCATAATTCGCTGTCATCCTTCGTTGCTTAGGTTCTCTCCTTAGTTCCTGGTTTGTTGAAGGTTAAACTGCATTCTTTGCGTAACTTGAAGTCACTGAGAGTAAAAATGAGTCGACTTTCATGTGGATTATCCAAGTCACTGATAGATGCCAAATTAGCGCAGTTGCCTTCCGGGTCACAAGAAGAAGCTGCCAAGTTAAGAGAAGCATTTAAAGAAGGATCTTCATCCATACCCGATGGAATAGTTTACTTTTTGCTTCAAAACTCACCTTCAGCAAAAGTTCATATCATCAATTAGATTCAAATGGTGAAATGTGCATTCTAATTTTGAAAGAGAGATTCTTTACTTTGATTTTTGCCTCCTTTATTTTTGTTTCCCTAGGCCTCTAACTATAACTTATTGTCATTCATAACTATAGGTCCCTTAGGTGGAGAAACAAATTGTACTTGGATATTAACATGTAATACTAGAACGAATTAACTTCTACTTTCATTGAGGCTTCTTAGCTGAAATAAACTTAGCTCCTAAGTTTTGAGAAATGCTTGATTGTACATCTTGAATCATACATTGGACTAGCTTGAATTCGCATATAGGAATTTAGCTGCTGCTCATAGAAGCTACACATTTGATATAAAATAATCACGAAAACATGATCTTATTTGTTTGTAGAGTTTTATGCATAAGCTAAATAAGAGATATTTTTATAAAAAAAGGGGACCTGCGGAAGTTTATTTCAACTTATATGGGAAGTTTTTTTCCTAAAAAAACACGGTAATTTATAAGATTATATCAAAAATTTATTTTTCTACATGTTTGTCGAAAAGTTAATCCCAAATCATAGCTTGGATGTTAATAAAAAGTATGGGAAGCAAAATTACCTGCAAAGAAGCCAAAGTTTTAAGTATCTTTCTTTTCGTATTGGAAGTTGTAGATGCTATGTGTTACTTTGCTTCCAAGTTAGCATTTTGTTCGATGATGTTACTTCTAAACAATTAAGGAGCTCTGAATTGATTTTTCACAGGAATACAAGACCACAAAAAATTGATAAAAAAAACTCCTTAATGCCTGGTATAAATGATTAGAATAGCTGAGAGGTTGATAGGAATATATCATAATACAGTAGATAACTGAAAAATCAAATGAAGTTTATCGATGCATGATGTTTGAAGTTTTAAGGAAATTGATAAGTTTTATGAACCAACAATAGATAGGCTTGTGATAAAAGACTATTTATTAAGAAAGTATATGTATGAAGGGGGAAGGAGTGTAAAGAGGGAAGTAACACATTTGTAAGTGACATGGCCATTAGTAAACCAACTAAACGAACACAGCAAATAGGGAAATAATCGGTGTGAAAGAAGTCTGAGTTTTGGGGCAGCTTGGCTGCTCTCGAAACGGATCTAGAGCGTGTACATCATTCTTGCCCTCTGATCACTTTAATCTAAGGAATTGTTGCTAATAAAAATCTATCTCTTCCATTGATTCTTGTTTGCTTCCTATCTCATTCACTTTTGAATTATTGTTGTATTAATAGAGTTGGCTGATCAATAATATCGATGTATCATAATGAGTACATGATAGGACTGGAATCAGTAAAATTGGTGAAAGAAAACTTTCTTGATTGCAGGGAATTAAGCCTTTAGTACACAATGAAAATTCTTCAATGATATCAGATGATTTAAAGAATCTGAGGCAAAGAATTTCCTGTTCATCAACGTTTCTAAAGTGACTCGGCTAATTCATTAACTTCCTATTAATAGGCTAAACCAAACTACTAACTACTAACAGAAACAATTAGCTAGTCAGCTGCAATTCTCATATCCTTACTCCTATTATTTTGCTTTCCTACTGCATTGAACTTGTTTAATAGGTTTTATATTATTATGTTTCACATATGGTTTGTGAAAGGATTGTTAATAGTGTTTCTTTACTTGATTCAGGGTTCCTTTAGGTGAATCTGACTGGTTTTAATTGATTCAGTCCCCTTTTGGTACCTCTGACTGATTTATTAGAATGTTGTGTATATGTCTAATTCCTGTGTTTTTACTTGTTTCAAAAAAATTATAGATTCATGAGTTACGGAATAGTCTAGTTAATTTCTTGCTTCCTATTTATTTTGATCCGTATCTACGATGATCTATGAAGCACCGACACAAATGGACACCGGGCAAGACACTAGCACTGACACGGACACCAATAATATGTTAGAAACCGATACCAAAATACAATTTAATTGTAGAAACAAACTTTTATTGATGGTAGAATATGTTTGCAACAGAAATAGAATTACACACACTATAGAGAACGTAAAATTCACACATAAACTAAAGAAAGACATAGTCTGTTTGTCGAAGGAGTCTTGATGTCTCCCTTCCAAGAGATAATCTGTTGTTATCCACGAAAGAGATAGTTTAAACATCTACACACACTATCCAAGAAAATTGATAGTCTTGATCTCTCCCTTGCAAGAATTCAAGAGCTTGGTCTCTCCCTCTCGTAACCTCTCAGTAAATGTCGCATAATCACAACTGACATGATAACTATCCGTAACTGCTGTCATAAATAAGTCTAACAAAATGACTTTCTGTTTCGTGTCGGTGTTAAACAATGATACAAGTGGGACACTCGGCACACATTCGATCAAGTGTCATGATTTTCTGTTTGATATGCATTATATTCTCTCTAAATTTTTAAAGTTTACATAAGGATTGACTTCCTATTTTCTTGATGTTATACTTATCTGGTAACATGAAAATGACATTCATCTAAAAATCAACATTTTGAAATTGTGAGTTTATCATTAGTTAGTTATTGATTTTGTGAAATAATTATCTAACTCAGATGTGATGACTTTGGTATTTTTTGTATTTCAGATAAATGATGGTAAGCATACATAAGCTAGAGGAATCTGTGGTGCAGAAATTTTGCCAAATGATTGGAATCAAGAGAAATGTCCTCAAAGCATGGATGCACGATAACATGAACATTTACTATAGCTATAGATAGTTTTTTTTTCTTCCTTTGTTTGACTAAATTATCTTTCCTATAGTTCATTTTTCTACTTTCAGGAGATTTGCTTATTTGAATTTTTTGGTTGTGATGTATTTGATTCTTCTTTGTTTGATTTGGAGAGCATGGTGTCGTATGGATAAGAAGGTCACACACATGGGATTTGTTAACTTAGACCAACAAAAAACATAAAGGTTCAAGTTAGCAAGTGTGTACATTTTCACTTGGACAAAAATATCAACCTATTACTATTATAAACCATTATTAAATGAAGGGTAATTGTGTAATTTAAAAAAATATTGTAACCGTTTTCTGTCGAACTTGTTGTCTTTTTTCTTTAAGGTTGTCAAAACCGTTTTGTCTTTTTTTTGTTGTTTAATGTTTGTAATTGTGACATACATGTTCATAACAAATATTTTATAATGAAAATTACTAAATTAACTCTCAAGTCATTAGTTGTAAATAATAAAGATGAATGGCGGATCATAGACAAGAGGGGTGGATTAGACCGGTAGTAGGGGAAGTGAAGTGCAATGTCGATGTAGCAATTTTTAAGAAACAAGATTGTTATGGGGTCGGTATGTGTCTAATAAGGGATCGAGGGGAGTTCATTAAAGTATAGACAACATGGTACAAAGGTCTTTCACAACCCAAAGAAGCAGAAACAAGAGGTCTAAAAGAAGCGATAAAATGGCTTGGTACTTTGAGGTTTCCTTCGATGTCTATAGAACTTGATTGCAAGCAAGTGGTTGACAGCATCTCAAGCAATCTCAGCACCAATTCCATGTTCGGCGTGATTCCTAATACTTGTAAAGTTTCACTTATGAATCATCAAAACTTTATAATAAGTTTCATTAGGAGATAAGCAAATAATAAGTTTCATTAGGAGATAAGCAAATAATGTTGCTCACCTGTTAGCTAGGGCGTCATTATCTTATGTTAATTCCTAAATTCATGATTATATATCATCTTTGTATTAAAACTACTATTATAAATGAAATGAGTTAAGTTTGTTTCTGTCAAAAAAATTTATATTATGGTTTCAATTACATTATATGATTAATTAAGTGTATCCCAAAAACTTAAAAAATATTATTAGTCTAAACCAGTTTTAAATTTAGAATAAAATGGTAGGTTGACGACTAAATGAATAAACCAATATTATTAGTCTAAACACATTCTTCTGGTGGCTAAATCAAGTTAAGTTATCTTGTGGTGGCTAATATGATGTCAAATATGTTGTTAACTTTTAGATGTTTAAATTGAAAATTTTAACTAGTTTTTCATATAAAAATAATAATAAAAAATTATAGGCTTAAATATGAAAATGTTCCCCGTATATATCAAACATTTTGGTTTTAACCCTGTAAAAATAATGTTTTGTTTTAATCCTTGCAAATGTAGAATATTTGTTTTGTTCCTCAGTGCTTTGTTTTAGTGTCTGTAAAATCTACCTCCGGTCCTATTTATAAGAAACATTTGACTTTTTTGATTCATTGCATAAATAATGTATTTGGTTTATATTCTATACTAAGTACATCAATTAATCAATGAATCTAAAAAATCAACTTTTTCTTATAAATAGGACCGGATGGAGTATTTGTTTTAAAATTGATATTTTAGTCCTTATATCAAATAATCTAAATATTACAAGGTCCAAATTTAATATGAAACAAATTTATAAAGACTAAAAATAAAAACAAGGATTAAAAACCAACTATTTTTACAACGATCAAAAGTAAAATGTTGTCATATTGAAGTTGACATGAATGTTAGTTATTGTCATTGTGTATATATTATTGACATGTTACTTTTTAGGTCAAATTATCCCTATATTCATTTCTTATCAGGTTTTTAGATTCATAAAAAAAGGATCAAATTAGTCCTTCATATAAGATTAATAGTGCTTTTATTATCGATGGAAAAGGGAAGACAAACAAACAAATCAAACGCTGTTTAAACTTTAAAGACTTCAAAGGGGTCAGCTAATAGAGTGAGAATTAAATGCAGAAAAGGAAAAGTCCATATATCAATAGATCGACAATCATTGAGACGATCTGATTTTCTTCGCTATCATTTAAAATTCATTTTTTTAAAGGAATCATTTGAAATTCATTTGTTTTTAAAACACAAACATGAATGAATGAAATTTCAAAACTGTGAACTAAAAGAGACATATTTCTGATTGTAATTGTAATTCTATATATAAGAAACTAATTATTATGGACCAATATTGCCACGTGTTGGACACATGGAATATATTCCATGTTAAGTCAATATATGATGTGTCCAAGACAGTGACAGCTCAACAGACCAAAATAACAAAAAAGTTAAGATTTGTGCTGCGTTTGTTTTAGATTTTTTATTAGAAAAATCACTTATGGAATTTTTAGTCGTTTGATTAGAATATTTATAAAAAAAATAAAAAAATAAAAATCAATTTTGACACAAATGATAAGCTATTAGACCATTTACAATGGTCACCAACATTAAACACCCTTCAACACCCACTTTTTTAATTCCCAACACTCCACATCATCTTCTCTCTCTTAATTCAACACTCATTCAACTTTAACCTCTCCAATGGTTTTTTTCATTCAACACTCTACCCCACCACCTTTTATTTCTTATTCTTATTTAATTTTATATTTTTATTTTTATAATTACATAAAATTACAAGTATCGATTATAATTAAATTAAAATAAAGAAATACTTAACAATTTTTTTTGGATCCATTTCACTAAAAAGAAGATTAAAATTTCACTTAGTTTGTTAATAGAAAGATAATAATAAGAAGAATATAGTGAAAAACTTGATTTTTTTTCTGTGTCCAAATCAAATGAACCAAGTCTCTATTTATAGAGAAAAAAAAATCATGAATTTTGATATTTTTTATTATTTTTTTTAAATTAATTTACAATGAAATAATTGAGGTCTAATTATTAAAATTATAACAATCCGGGCAACCAATCATAAAGCTACACGTGTCCCTCATCATTCCACAATTCTTCTTCTCTCTCTATCCTCTGCTTTCCACGCCCTCTGTCGGCGCGTGTGCAACACTCTCCCAATTTTGTCCAATAAAACGTCGCCACATGGCAGTTCGGCAGGATTAAATTGTGTTGAATGGATTCATCTTCTCTATCATCCATGTCATTATTCAACATGCATTAAACACACCATTGGAAAGGCATACCCTGTTGAAACTCACATTAAACAAGCCCATTGCATATGGTCTAAGGAACAAACATAAATAACTTCAATTTTTTTTTTTAAATCTGTATTTTCTTAAAGCTAAAAGAAACACACCCTTAAAAGGATTTAAATCATTTCTCTATCTTTCAGAAAACATAGTGACACCACATGTTATTTTAAGAGACTAAAATATGTGTTCTCATCTTAAAACACACAGAAAACTTGTGTTCAAATTCGGAAACACACAAACACATGCCCATTCACCATGAGTCTGAAGAAAGTTGTGCCACAGAAAGAAAAAGCTAAGGGAAGGAAACAAAAATTTAATTAGTGCAGATGGTACATTATTAGATACGCGAAACTTCAACATCAAATGGTAAATTGAACATCGTCCACCGTTGACCACCTATAGCAGTGATCCATGGTAGTCGTCGCCGAACTAATATTAAACTATCATTTGTATTGAGTTGTTCAGATGTTCAACTTTGGGCCAGTGTTATACATAAGTTCCAAAACTACAATACAAGCAAAGCTTAGCTAAATGACCCTTCCCATAATTATGAAGAGAACATCCAACATTGATAGTCTACAAGATCAAAACAAAATAAGGTGCTGAGTTGCAAAGAAGCCTTACTTGTTCATTTTCCAAAGTTATACCCAAAAAAGCACATGAGATTTAGCATAACACAAAATTTAGTGTTGGTGTCACCTCTGATACTGAGAAGTGTTCTGTACGAACTAAAATACAAGAGATAAACCCAAAAATTTCTCCACAGAGGACCAAACTGTGAAGTAAAGTATACACCACACGGATAAAGCAAGTACCTCAAATAGCAACCATCTTCCGAATCCTGATAAACAGTTATCCCGGCATATCAGTATTGACCGGTATAAACCAAAAAACAAATACTATTGTCCATCAAAAAACGAGGCACGGTATGGTGTGAAAACTGTTAAGCACGAAAATCCCTTTTTCTACTTTGCTCCCTCCTCCAGTAATGACCTGTTTGATTATCATCCCTTTGAGGCTGAGATCCATTATAGCTTATATTATGTCTATTAGAGCCTCCCCTCGTTTGGTGGTAACTATGATTCCCAGAGTTCCAACCTCCATTATTCCTTCTAAACTGTGAATCGCTTGTAACGTAAGCTTTTTCATGTTGCTTCCATCTTGGCACATTTGTTCCACTGTTTCTCCATCCTGTGTTCATTGGAATTTCATTTTGTTGACTAGACTTGTATCCCCAAGAGTTGCCACTATTAGCCAAATTATTCGACTTCTGGTGGTACCAAGAATTATCCCTAACTTTGCCCCATCCTTTGTCTGTCTGTAAGCATCCAGAATTCCAACCACTACACTGATTGTTATGATCCCTTCCTTCATTCCAACCCCTAGTCTTATCATGACCACCTTCCCAAGCATTGTCAGTTAATCCTTGATTTCCACGAATGGCACTACTCACCCATGGATTATCAGTAGTTCCTACATTTTCAGAATTATCACGACAATCCCCCTGGTTTTGTCCTTGGACTTCATTATTTTCTAAACCTCTGCCAACAGATGTTGCAGCACATTCCCATGGATTTTCACCATCGACCGAAATTTTTGTTCTTTTATATTGTATGGCATTCTCTTGTTCTTCTTCATCAGGGACAGTAAAGAATGCGTTATCTAATTCCTTTATCAGTTCAGGGTCAATACAAGGATTCCAATCTATTTGCTCGATATAAGCATCTGGATCAGGCAGAGAAATATCACAGGGAAGGTTGTTGACTTTTGCCCAGTAACGTTTTTTGGCATTTTGAAACGCTTCTTCAGCACCTGAATCCTTCCAATCGAGTACATTGTGGTGACAGTAGATCAACTCTTTGGAATCGACAATCTTCTGCCATGCTACACATCCACTCAACGTGCAATATTTCTTCTCCCATAATGGTATTCCATCGTGCCGGAACTCTAACATGTTTGAAAAAAAAAAAAAACTCAGTACATTGCATCAGGTGTGATAATGGAAGAGACCGTAACATACAATAAATTATCAATGTAGTTTTCAGGCATAAAAATTACAGGCAAAGAAGATTCAACCACAAACTGTGTCAAGAAATTATATGGAAGTTCACACAAAGATTCTGAAATTTTTATTGAACCTTGAAAACGAGCACCTATACAACAAACCAATTATGTAAAGTATAGTTAACTGTTTGACAACGAGCACCTATGCACCAAACCAATGATTAAAGTATAGTTACATGATATGAACTGGAATTTAATTTGAAAGAAATGGTAAAGAATTCCCTGTTTTAGAGTATGAATTGCAGAACTTGGAGGGGTATGCACCTCCCAATGTCAAAAGGCTCCTATTTTAACACAAAAAATATTAGGCTTGATATCCTCTTTCTCTCCTCTGCTCTCTTGTCTTGTTTATACACATTGTAATAATCTACCCTCTCTCTATTCTCAAACTATTTGAATCTTCTAAATATCTAATTGTAACTATTTAATTAATGGGGTTATCTAACAATACACCCCCAAAGTTTTCACCTTGTCTTAAAGGTGAAGGTTTGAAAAGAAAAAAAATGAAAACCTAATACTGCATTGATCTTTTGCAGTTCCGGCTGCAAATAGGCGCACTGAAGACAAAAGCTCAGATGATTCTTCCAATTTTAACTCCAAACTTTATCTGAAACACCCCTGCATATCTTCCCATTAGCTGCAATTAATTTTGCAAATTTCAGTGCACTTCAATGTCATTTCATTAGGTGTAGAATGTTCAGACAGAATAAAAATTTAATGAATGCTCTTGTGTTGGGCTTGAAGCCACTTGATAATATGAATTGGTGTTTGTGACCTACGTCCTTGCACCACAAACCGCGTCTGGAAGTTACGATGGTGGATGATGGGTTAGTTAGCATGTGAGCTAGAGCTCTGTCAGTGTCCACGATCCATCCCATGCTGCAAAAGAACGAGTCCACAAGTTATGGCCACGGTGGTGGGTCAACCAGATCCTCTAAAACCCAAACCTGCTAGGTGTGATCATCAAACATTATTTTCTACTCTGTTTTGCAACCCATTTTCCCATCTCTGTTTTTGCTTTGCTTATTACTAACTTCGATTCATGCCTCTTCCATTATTGGATCTATAATATTTCTCTCTGTTTTAGGCTTTACCCTCTTTTACGACCAACAAAATGATCTTCGCTAACCTTATTTTTTGTTTCACTTTCCCTCAGTTCCCTTTTCACCATTAGCCCATCAGGCTCTTTCCATTCCATATTAATCATAACACTAGTTTCTCTGACTGTCTTTGTCGCCATCAGCCAGTTGTTTCCTATCCTCCTCCCCCGCACCCTTTTCAGCCTCCTCAATTTCTTCCCGCCTTTTACGTGATTCCCTTCCTCCCCTCTCTTCTATTGTGTATAATGTTACATATCAAACCCTCTTAACTACTTGACTACTATCTATCTAAGAGTAACTACGTAATTTCGGAGGTTATCTAAAATCTCTAAAGGACTTCTTAAATCAATATTAATATTGATATAAAATAGCATTTTATATAACTGCATTCAGGACACCTCTGTCCTCAGCAAGAAAACAAGGCCAAGCTTTATAAACCTGGTGAATGCAAGATCAAGAGTTTCAATTTTAACCTGAAACCTTGAAATAAATATCTACAATCATCTTAATGGATCGAAGCAAGAGGCATCAAGAAAATCATATCTAACTAAAGAATTAAGAAATAGATCAAACAATCTCTACTATTACGGCATTCATGGAAGGCAGCAACCAATCTACTAGCAAACCACATAATTTAATCGAATTATTAATTGAATAAGGATGCATAAATAGCAAAAAATGGAGACTTAAATCAGTGATCCAATCCATGAGGCTCTCACCAAGTTCGGGGGGTTAGGGAGGGTAGAAGTACACACTCTTACCCTGCAAGTGGAGAGACTGCTCGAAAATTTAAACCTTAAGGCAGCATGCCTTCAGCAAACAACTTAGACTACACGAAACAAAACGCTAGTGGGCAATTCACAGCGAAAAATGTTCACTTTAAACGCAAAATGTCCAGAACTCGCATCCGGAAACAAAATGATAGAAAGCACAGAAAAACCTTTCATGTACATCGTCAACGTAAAACAGTTTTACCCTGACATTCAATCAAAACCCACCATTCTACCAGGCCACACTGTCAGTTTCAAAATAATCATACAAAAGTGGGGTAATGTAGCAAAGCAGTGGATTCTCATTCGATGACAGTGTTTTACACCGACAATGCATACCCTTTAGTTCCTACAAATAAATGCAAATGGATCACATTTCAATTGGGCAGCCAGTTTCTCTTGTAAAAGAGTATAATGGTTATGCACTGATAATGTAAACTATTCTTACGCTGTCGTCCAATTGAAATTAACCATTTGGTCATGTAGCCTTAAAATTAGTATACACTGACGGTGCATATCCTCACAGACAGCTCAGTTCAATTTTTAAAACATGGATTCACACCCAACACAATTACCCAACAATAACAACGACAAATCTTCCTCTTTAACAATGTTTTCATAAAAATTCAAAAAACCCATTTCCTCAATCAAACAAATAAAGAACATAATCATTAAAAAAATGTAAAGAATTAAAAAAAATTAAAAATTTAAAAAAAATTACCAGGAAGAGGGGCTCTGATATCGTAGAAAATGGAAGGAGGATTAGGAGATCTACGACGAAACCTACGCGATGGACGATAATTCCATTTTCCCATTTTTTTTTTTTTTTTTTTTGGTAGTTCGCGAAATTGAAACGATTGATAGAATTCAGAAAGTTGGAGAGAGAGAGATAGAGAGAGAGAGAGAGAGAGAGAGAGACAGATTGATGTTGAGTTGAGTTTATTTGACGCGGTGGAAGTGAAAGAAGAAATCTTGGTATTTATATACCACAAGTCAGGTTTGTACTATCTGTGTGTCACGTGTTAGTTGTGACTTTTGTGTATCTAAACTAGAGGGTACTTTGTTGTTGACAAATAACTATTCAACTTCACAAAGTAAGAAAGACAAGATAAACTAGAAAATGTGTGAGTGATATTGAGTTTAATGACATGATTTTAGAGTATTTAATTGAAAAATTACTTATTAAAATAAATTAATTTGATATGAGAGACTGATTGATCAGGAGAGATAAAGAAAAACTCATTTGGAACAAGGAGTGAGTTAGAGTGAATGTTTAACGTTGGTTGAATTTACTTACAACGATAGTTTTCATTCGAGTATTGGTATGACACATTTTGAAGTGTTGTATGGAAGGAGATGTAGAAACTGTTGTGTTGGTATGAGTCGGGAGAAAGTGTTATGATTGGACTGGAAGTTGTTCAGCAGACTACGGAGAAGATTAAGATGATTCAGGAGAATATGAAAGCATCGTAGAGTAAACAAAAGAGTTATCATGATAAGAAGAGGAAGGATATTGAGTTTCAGGTGGAAATCATGTGTTTTTAGGGTTAATTCGGTGACTGGTCTTGGTCGGCATTGATGTCTAAGAAGTTGACACCACGTTTTATTGGTCCTTATCAGATTATATAGAGGGTAGGAAAAGTGGCTTATCGGATTGTGTTACCACCGCGTTGTCGAATCTTCATAATGTAGTTCATGTCTCACGACTTTAGAAGTATGTCTACGACCCGTCACATGTGATTCAAGGGGATGATTTAATTGTTGAGATTGTGCCTTTGCGGATTGAAGATCGAGGAATTAAGAGGTTGAGAGGAAATGAGATTTCCTTGGTGAAAGTGATTTGGGGATGACGTACGGGAGAGAGCATAACTTGGGAGTTAGAGGATCAGATGAAGTTATTTTCTTCAGGTAATTTTCAAGGACGTAAAATTTTTAAGTGGCAGAAAGTCGTAACATCCCGATTTTTAGTTTATTATTATTTTAATTATTTAGAATTTTTTTTATTTGATGTGTTTGAATTGATGGGTTAGTTGATTTTTATTAAAAATTGAGAAGTAAAAGGTAATCTTGACATTTAGAAGAAAAGGGTATTTTTTGAGAAGTTATTAGAAAATAATAGTTTTTTAGGAATTAAGATAATAGGGGTGTATGAGTAAAATGGAGGTTTAAGTGAAATTTTTTATTTGATGTGTTTGAATTGATGGGTTAGTTGATTTTTATTCAAAATTGAGAAGTAAAAGGTAATCTTGACATTTAGAAGAGAAGGGTATTTTTGAGAAGTTATTAGAAAATAAGAGTTTTTTAGGAATTAAGATAATAGGGGTGTATGAGTAAAATGGAGGTTTAAGTGAAATTTTTTATTTGATGTGTTTGAATTGATGGGTTAGTTGATTTTTATTCAAAATTGAGAAGTAAAAGGTAATCTTGACATTTAGAAGAGAAGGGTATTTTTGAGAAGTTATTAGAAAATAAGAGTTTTTTAGGAATTAAGATAATAGGGGTGTATGAGTAAAATGAAGGTTTAAGTGAAATAATTGTGTAGTGTTTTCTTAATGATGAATGAATAGAGACTAAGTCCATTAAGAGTTGTGAGGACTAATCCCAAAACAAGCGGATGTAAATAAGTGGTTGTCTTTGTGAATTAGGTTTAGAAAATCATTTGCAAACTTCTGAAAGAGGCAAGAATAGATAGAAGAGGAAAAGGTGGAGAAAATGGGATCCAGAGAGAATGAAGAAGAGAGCTTAAGGAATCAAGAGGAGATGGAGACCCAAGTTAGAGGGAGGGTAATTTTGAAGAGCAAAGAGGTACGGGGGTAGATTATTTTCACCATATGTGATTTATGAGCAATTGGGTAGTTATGGGTTGTATAATTTTTCTCTACTTTCATGAATCTTGTGATGAAATAGTGTTAATTTGTGTACTTGTATCTTAAGGTGATTATGGGCATATGATTATTTGAGTATCCATGTTGTGGTGTTAAAATTTATGTTTGGTTATGTTGAATTGGTGTTTTTGAGTTTTAAGGTAAAATGAATGAAGTTCATAAAATGATATGAAATGATGTTGATATCTTCCTGTTATGATTTTGGGTGTATGAATGTTTCTGTTTTCATGATTTAATGTGATAAGTTCATGGTTTAATTGTGATTATGTGGTGTTCTCTAGTTTTTTTGAAAAAGAAAGTAGAAACCATGAATTTGGATAAATAATTGATATTTTGGTGTGTGTTAAGTGTTTATAATGAGGTGGATAACCTAGGGTAATATTTTTGAAAGATTGAAATGTGTTGGGGGGTTTATTTATGAGCTTTAGAATTAATTATTTGATGAAAATCACGTATAAAAAGCTGATTTTTGACTTTTTCCACAATGGTAATCGATTACCAGCAAGTGGTAATTGATTACCCATCTTCTCGCAGTTCCAAAATTGAAATTTTGAAACTGGTAATCGAATACCCAGTATATGTTAATCGATTACCACATGCAAATTTTGCCCATAATGTTGTTTTTCTTGGTGTGATCGATTACCCAAGCCTAGTAATCAATTACCCACTTTCAGAACTTTTAAAAATGCATTTTATCCATTCCAAATGTTTCCAAATTTGATAGTATGAGTAGGGACTTATTTATACCAATCAAAAGATGTTTCTCATAATGAAATCAAAGTAGTGTGACATGTTTAGAAGTAAGATGTGTTTCATGATAAATTAAATATATTGAAATGTTTAATGAGAAGTAAGATCAGGTTGTTTTAATGAAGTGAATATGAGTTAGTTAATGAAGTGTGAATGAAGCATTGTTTAACTAAGTGTAAATTGTGAATTGTTAAAAGATGTGAATAAATTAAATGATTGACGTGGTAATGAAATGATTTGTTGATGTACGGATGAATTAATTTGACGATGCCTTGGTGTGTTGTGATGCTATAGATGAAGCGATCATGTAACATGAACTATATGAAGTCGAGCATTGTCGAATTTATACTTGTTATCCATGCATCATGATCAGTCCTATTTAATGACTAGTATTTGACGATGGGTTGATTAATCGGTAATATATATCTGATTATCCAAATATTTGACAAGGGGAGATCACTTGTAACATAACTCTGATATCCAAAAATGACACCATATGCATATATAGTCGAGCAGACCATTGCATGCATATGAGTCTATGTGGAAGATGGGTACTTGACAATGTGAAGATGTTTGAATTGATTATGTGCATATATGTGGAAGACATGTGATTTAACGATGGTGAAGTGTGAATGTTATTTATTCAACTTGGTGATTATTTGATGATGTGAATACTTGCTTACATTCTTGTGATGATGTTTTGAAGTTCTTTATAGCCAATTAATAATTGAATGAGAATACATGTGAATATTGTATGTGTAATATCCCGCCTGACAGTATCAGTATATTACCCGTTGACCGTGTCAGATGAATTTAATTCATGGAAAATAAGTTATTGGAAATATTTTATGAGATGTCAGCTTTTACAGGGAAAGTATCAGAGTCGTTTTAAACACGTTCAAGTCAAGGGCAAAATGGTAAGTTCACGAGCAAAGGATATTTATTTGGAATTGTTCCAAAATATCTCACTTTCTCCTTTCCTTTCTCACTCTAGGTTTTTGGGAAAGACTTCTCTCCTCCTTCTCTCTACCTCCCACGCCCTTTTCTCTCTTCTTCTCCACCAAATCTTCTTCTTTCCACTAGCAAGTGAACTAATATTGCTCTCTCTTAATTTCTTAAGCTTGAGGAAGCTTGGGTTTTGCTTGGTTACTATATTTCTTCTCTCAAGAATGGATCCAAGAAGTTAGGGTTTGGATTTAAGCAAGAAGCTATGGCTTTTGGTTGTTGATTTGGAGCTTATGTTGATTATATTTCATGGAAGTGGAGAGGGATAAGCAAGGAACAACCTTGAGTTGAGGTCCTTTTGAAATCAAGGGTTAGGGTTGGTTCATGGTAAGTTGGAGGATGAATCAAGGTATGGTTTCTTCATGGTCAAGGATCATGATGCTTAGATGACAAGAAAGGACAACAAGTTTGAATGGTTTGAGCCAAAGAAGCAAGTGGATTAAGCTAGGGTTTTGGGCTTGTTGAGCTTGGGACTTGGAGATGTTGCAAGAACTTTGCTAGGTGAGTTCCATAGATAGCTATCCTACCCTTTGGGTTTATGTTTATGTCTTGTAAGATAATATGAAAATTCTAGGGTTTATGAATTAATTAATTACCCCTTTTTATGCCATGCATGCTAAATATGTTTTATACTTGTCATATGAATGTTTTACAAGTTTTCTATGGCCTCTAGTGTCATGTTATGCATATGGATGTTTGGTTTTGAGTTTTTTGGGTCAAAAACACCAATTATGCAGGTGCTGGACTGTCATAACTCGCCTCGCGAGTAAGCTGCTCGCCACGGCGAGTATGAATGTCGAATGAGGGGTGTTGCTCGCACTGAGCTTGCCTCGCGAGAAAAACAACTCGCCAAGGCGAGTGATGCTACTCGCCTCGCGAGTGAGTTCGTGCACAAGAGCACAGCTTGCTCGCCTCAGGCCCTGTTGTCATCTTTCGAGCTGGTGTTACCCGTGCAATCTTTTATAAAAACAAACCCCTCAAACCAAGGTCCTATATGATGATTTTCTAAAAGAGTTTTCTTATGAATGAAGCAAGTATTAAACATGTTTAGTGATGCTTGGTATATGAGAGAATGACATGTATGTATGATACGAACTGGGGTAGCAAGATATTCCTTAAGCAAGGGAAAACTAGAGCCTCGACATAGTCGTCGAGAATTAGCTAGTTAGCAAGAATCCTTAGAATGACAAGACGTGAAGTCTAAGCTCTTTGCATATATATCTTAAGAGTATTATCTTCTTAAAGAAGCAAGGGCCATACGAGTATGGCAAGACGTGAATCGATTTCATATCCATTCACGAAGTAAGTTAAGCAAGCCTTTAGTTTACCTCTAGTGGGATCGTTCTAGGATCTGAGGTAAAAGAGATAGTATGATTAGGTTTAACCTTCATACATGCATAAGACTAAGATCATAATGAGAGTGTTATGTCTCTTGAATTCCTTCCAAGGTTGGGTTCAAGGGGTTCCCAAAGGGGGAATGGTTAAGTCGAAAGGGAGCCGTATTTCACTAAGTTAAAGTGTCGTGTCTTTTATATACCTTCCAAGGTTGGATATAAAAGGTTCTCCTAGGGGAATGGGGCAAGCCGTAAGGGACCCGCACGTTCACTAAGGGAGTCCGGTGCGCTATTACAAAGCATTTTCACCGGTAGTAAGGGATGAACTTCCGGGGTTACTCCACTCGGAACTAATCCGTAAAATGAACTCAGATAAGATGTTTGTTACACGCTAACATAATCAATGAAGCTGACTATGCATATTTATTATTCATGTATATGTTATGTCATAGAGACTTGGCGTAGTTCGTCAAGAATTAGTAAGTTAGAAAGAACCACTTATGTGATAAGAGAGGTTATGTTGTTAGATACAACATACTCAAGCAAGTAGAAGCTAGAAAAGAAATATGATGCCAGTGACGATCTTAGGTTTCCCCTAATCGTCAGGTTTAGAATCGTGCCATGATTATGTTATGCTTAGGCCTTGATACGTAGATCGTATTCTTGGCAATGCAGTTTAGGTTCCCTCTCGACCGCCATGACACGTATAGGAATAGAAGCCTATAACAAGTGAGATAAGCCTATGACGGGTCTAGCATGCACTACCGTCTAGGAAAGCATGACCACACACGTATAATCAACCGTCAGGTTGTAATGTAGACACGTGGTGACCGTAGGTTTCCCCTGAGGTTACCTATAGCCTAGGATTTAGGGGAACTCACCGAGACATTATGTCTCATCCCAATCCTTATTTGTTTCAGATATCAGGTTGGACGTCAAGGTAGTAGCCGGATGGATTTTTCAGCAAGAGCTCGTTCGTACCCGAAGCATGAAGAATATGGATCTCAAGGATGTATTCATTTAAAATTAGATAATATTTGATGTATTGATATAGTACGAACGCGTTTTGTTGTATAGAAATTCATTCGGCTACTACCTTGACGTCCAACCTGATATCTGAAACAAATAAGGATTGGGATGAGGTAGAGCCTTGACATAATTATTCAGGAAGGGAATGAAGTAGAGCCTTGACATAGCTTGTCAATAACTAGAATAGTTAGAAAGGAATAGAATGCCATGCATTAGTAATATGCTTGATAAGACGCGAGGTAATGTGAGTGTTATCTTCGCATAGAAGGTAGTGTCATACGAGTATGGCAAGACGTGAATCGATTTCATATCCATTCACAAAGTAAGTTAAGCAAGCATATAAGTTTACCTCTAGTGGGATCGTTTAAGGATCCTAGGTATAAGAGATAGTATGTATAGATTTAATCTTCACACATGCATAAGACTAAGACTTTCAAGAAAGAAAGAGTGTCATGTCTCTTGTTATCCAAATTGGATTCAAGGGGTTCCCCAAGGGGAATGGTTAAGCCGCAAGGGAGCCGCATTTCACTAAGTTAGGGTGTCGTGTCTTTTGTATACCTTCCAAGGTTGGGTACAAAAGGTTCTCCAAGAGGAATGGGGTAAGCCGTAAGGGACCCGCACGTTCACTAAGGGAGTCCGGTGCGCTCTTGCTAAGCATTTCACCGGTAGTAAGGGATTAGCTTCCGGGGTTACTCCACTCGGGACATACTGTCAGGCGGGATATTACAGTATGCTTAAGTTGAATATGTATATATGACGTTGTTTATCCTAATATTATACATGGGTTCATATTTCCTCTATGTTTGGACAATTTGAGGTTTTTATGTTATTATCGGATTGTTGATGGAACCTGTGATCATTTTGATGATGTATCTTGAGATATGATATTTGACTCGATATTGTTGAGATTTTTATTTTCCATTGGACATGTTATTTATATGATGAACTATGTTTGGATTGGATTAATGAAGGGTAACACCTTGAAGTATTTGATTAATTGTTGCATTTTCTAATTAAATATTATATGTGGTGTTTAAGAGTGTTAGATTTACCATGCCACGAATGTGGAGAGTAAGACGAGTAGTGGACCAATTTTCATTACCTAACACACATCGTATTTATGTTACTCCATGGCCACCAAAGTGTGGAAGCAGGGGGGGTCAGAGAGAGAGAGAGAGAGAGAGAGAGAGAGAGAGAGAGAGAGATTTTTGAGTCAATCATGAGTGTTTTCATTTAAACGAGATTGAGTGAAACCGACCTGCAGCCACAAAATTCTAGAGTGGTTGCAATTTCGAACAAAATGAAGAAAAGTCTCGTTTTGAAGGCCGCACCTGGTATAAGTTGCGGATTGAGCCAAGTTTCTGTGATTGAGCATGGAAAGAGTAGGCACCGAACTGTGGCAAACCAACCAAAAGAGGAATTTAATCTTTTTCTGCAACTAAAATTTTCAAATCCAAGTCCAAGAAGAAAGAGAACCAGGATTATCAATCTGGTTATAACAATATATAGAAAAAAATAAATATGCAAACTTTTTGGCTAAATGTTTTCTTTCATTTTAACCCTTCATTTAAACTAATTTATTATTAATATATTATATTTTAGATTATCAATTAAAATATTAGTTAAATCTTATTAAAATATAAACAATTCACAATAATAAGAGGACAAATAGACAATAAGAGGAACAATATTGGACACTATAATAATGTATTTTATTTAGACCTTATGTAAAGATTATTTTGTTTAGCTGTAACATTTATTTTTCAATTTTACTTTGACATAATTATTTTTTGGGTTAAACATATTTTTGGTTCCTACATTTTAAGTGACTTCAATGAATAGTCCCTACCTTTCAAAAAATGTTTTTAAAATCTCCAAATTTCACTTTGTTATCAAAATCAATCCCTTCCGTCTATTTTATTAACAAAACATTGATGTGGCATAAGGGTGGGACTCATTTTGTGTCTTATGTGGCAGACATATTGCAAAAAAATAAAATAAAAATTCTAATAAGCCAAACTATCTTTATCTTTCTCTCTTCCATCAAAATTCATCTTCATCTTTCCCTATCTGAAACCAAAAAAAGCATAAAACTAACAAAATGATAATCCAAAAACAACATGAGAATCTAACGGCAATAGCAACAACAATGACCTCAATGAGTTTCTTCCCTCAGTTACGTACCCCAACAACAACCACAAAAAGCTACAATAAAAAAATTCAAATCATGACATGCTAAGAAAACCAAACAAAGATCTGTGATGGTGATTGCATGGGGTGTGGTGGTGTGATGGTGGAGTGCGGATGACACATAGGATGGATGTTTCGATTTGTGATGGGCGGTGCTTACGGTGACAGGAGTGACGAAGGGTCGTGTGAGAAGAAGGGTTGTTACGAGATAGACAGATTCGTGAGAGAGATGAAGTGATTTTGAGATCATATTTTCAGTTCCAATTTTATTCTTATTAATAAAAATAACTAAAACTAAATCCGATTAAAATAAGAACAACATAACTACAATAGAAATTTAAATTATTAACTAAAAAAATTAAATTCCATTAAAATAAAAACAATATTACATGATCAATATTTAACACTATCAAATGAGTTTATTTTAATCTTATTTAAAAAAAAAATACCATAGTATATTTCAATATTAACATCTTTTTTATATATGATAAGAGTAGTTATAAAGCATATGGTACATGGGCACGTTAATGCCCAATTTTTTTGCTAAATTGTATAATAATAGTGAATGAATTTTGAGAAACATTAATTAGATATTGGGCTAGCTTTTTTTGTAATAAAAGATATTTTGATAGAAGAAAGTTTAGGCAAGCTGATCTATGAAGGCACACCAAGGTCAGTGTAGCCCTCATCAAGTCTCAATGAAGGTTAGCGACATACTAATTCCAAATCACCCTTTAAATAGATCTTCAAATTGTTAGTAAGAACTAAAATGACGATCTTACGATAAGTCAACTTTGATTTCTAAAAAATAATAAAAGTAACTTTGTTCAATAGAAAGATAGATTAAGAAAACTGAAAGTGTGTTTGGATGAGAAAATATTTATATGCTTTGGAAATTGAAATCTTTTAAGTAAATTCATTATTTGGATGATTAATTTATAGAATTTTCAAAATGATGAAAATTTATGAAGTATTTTATTCAAGTTAAATTTTTGCTTATTTTAAATGACACCTAAAGGTTAAAAAATTTCACATTTCTTCATTCTTATAATTTTTCAAAATTTTCAAATTGTCCCCATATATTTTTCAAAATTTTCACATTTTCCTCTATAAATTTTAGAAATTTTCTAATTAGTCTCTAAAAACTTGTAAATATTTTTAATTTGTCCCTCAATATTTTAAAAAATTATAAATTGGGCCCTTTAAATTTTTGGAATTTTGTAAATGGCCTTTATTTTTTAATTTTTAAATTTGACCCAGATATTTTAAAATTTATAAGTATCTAAAAAATGCTAGCAATGAATTTTTTTAATATTTTATCCAAACAAAAACATTTAAGAATGAAGGTAATATTTATTTTTTATTTTTTATAAAGCCGCATTTGATCAATTGAAAAAATGTACAAGAGGATGGTGACTAAAAGCCAAAAACCCATCAAAAAAGTAACAAAACCTATACGAAGGCAATCCTAACAAATCCCTAATGTAAAAAGCATTAATAAACTACGAAGTTTCACTCTATGAATGGAGAAAACATTGCAATTCATGTTGCTTCTCATGTTCATACAGTTCAGTCGTCTAGTTTTCTATTTCGAAATTCAAAGGTACCAGCAACTCCTTCTGAAAAATGACACTACATTTGTGGAGTCACTTTCAATCGAAAGTGAATGCCAATCCTTCACAAAGGCCAGCTCAATGGCAAACATTGTAGCATAAAATTAAGAGGACTGCTAAGGACAGTCACTCTAACAAGCGCTTTTAGATACTTGCTCAACTATTGGTCCACGTAAACATCATTAAAAACAAATAAAACTTGCAACCGGTTGTGTTGGTTTAATTTTTGTAATAAAAAAATAAATCAAAAGTCTCCTGAATATTTTCTTCCTCTGCGCACAAGGTTCATCAAAGCCTCTAGCCAATTTTTTTAATTCACCAAGATGGTGGTCAGATCTGCACCGGTCTCCAGCCATATCGGAACACTGATTTTCTTGAGTGATGAATAAATTGTGGTTTTAGATAGAGTGAGAATCCATTCAAAAAAGAAAGAGTGAGAACGGTGGGCATCTTCTCAAATATGGCGACGAAAGTTATTGGATCCGTCGTCGGACCAAATGTCACACGACAAACTAATTAAAATCGAAAATATCAAAGAACTCATATCTGGAGAAGGATGGAGAAGGTCGCTTGAGTTCAGATGCAAACACAAGCACTGTGAATATAATTGTCATACCTCTCTGTTTGCACCCAGATTTGTCACTTGTGAGGAATTGGAGAGTTGTTGATGGTTATAAAAACAGGAAGATATGATGTGAGTTTCTAGTTGTATTGTTGAACGGTTGTGTTGGTACTTGGTAGTTTTAAGAATGGGGAATGATTTACAATGATATTTGATAGTTTATTGTGTTCATATTTTGTTTAATTCATAGTTTGTTGCTAGATGAAGGTTTGAAGTGTTGGTGCTTAGGTTTCAAGTGGTTCAATGGAGATGGAAGTTCACGATGGCTTTTTTTCTTACAATAATAGCTATGGTGTTTATGGGAGTGAAGGAGAAGGAGTGAGGAAGGGGATGAAAGCTGTTTTACCAGTTTTCATATGCCAAAATAATAATAAAAAAAAATATTAAAAGTGTTAAAAAATAGTGACTTAGAGATCCGGTAATCCGGTATCCAATTTAAAACAAGATGTGAAATGGTCCAATCAAAAAGCGTGTGTTTAATAGCGACTGCTAAAGCAGCTGTGGCTAGCATTCCCCTAAAATTAAATGAAGGTAATTAAATTGAATCATTTTAAGAATTTTAAATTAATACATTTTAAATATCATTGAAGTAAAATAATATCACAAAAAAGGGAGGTTTGAATTGTGATCTAATAAAAATTACCAATAAAAATGTCTCAAGTGAATACTTGGATTGGATTAGTTAGTTAGTTAATAAACAATAATAATTGGGGAGTGTGTGATATTGAAAAATAAAGATAGATAGGAAAAAAGAATTCCCCAAATAACATTATACCAATTTACCCAATGTAGGCTACTCCAGTGTCCACAATACTATGAGATTTTTCAATATGTAGCTGAGTATTAATTATATCTCAACTATGTCTTTTCTTAAACCACTTCTTGGATTATACAATTTCTTTCTTTTCACCTCTTTAGGCTTCACACTAGTTTTACTCACTAGTTTTTACAAATAACTATCACTAACACACTTAGTTATTTCTTGAAGACTTTTGCCATTGATTTGATTTGTTTTTCGCCTTTGTAAAGAACTCAAATAAAAGAGTTGATGCTGGATATTTGATGTAGTGCACACAATGAAAGAGTCTTTAAAGTGTTCTTGATGTGTTTAAAATCAAGTGAGGCAATTTATGTTCAATGATTCAATGTCTTTTTCTCTTTGCAAGTCCGTGTATTTATAGATGAAAAGAATCCCTTGCTTTTGTAATAAACAAACGCACTTCGTTCCAAATATGGAAGAGAGAAGTTTTTAATTTCATATAAGTGAAAGATCCTTATGTAGAAGTGTTTGACATAATGTTCTCGAAATTCTGAGAATGTTATCAAAATTATGTTGGGAAGCTTGCAATAAAGTGTGATATCATAAATAGTATCATGCAGATTTTGTTTGCAAGTTGATGTTTTGTCCACTTCTCATAGGTTCATTCTTTCTTTCTTGATGTGTTGTCTAGTGCTCATAGGTTCCCTTTTGTTTCTTCATAGGTTCTTTGTGCTTCTGTTGGTTATTTGTCTCTCATCCCCCTTTTGAGAATATATCATGTTAAATATGTTCCTTTTGTAGCATATGTCTTTTGATTATTTTGTAATTTAATTTCACAATGATCCTTCACAAATAATTTTTTTCTTAAAGGCCAAGATCTTTGTGTTGGAACAAAATGTGTTTAACAATGAACCTCAAAGAGTTTTGATGATAACAAGGTATTAAAAATTGTAAATTGGACTAGCTAATATTTGTTCGAGTGTACAGGACCACAGATAAAAAGTTACATCATTAATTGGTTCTGAATGCGCAAATAAAGGGCAAAAGAAAATGAAGCTTAGACGATTCTGAAGGCAATATGCTCCTGAAAGTGGAAAGCGCTCCTGAAGTCAAGCTGCTCCTGAAGATAGTAAAAGCGCTCCTGAAGAAATAGCGTTCCTGAAGAAAAGTGCTCCTGAAGACAAGAAGTCCAGAAGCCACATTATCAGAAGCTACATCATCAGAAGCTGGAGAAGCTGCACCATCGGAAGCTACAGAAGCTGCATCATCAGAAGCTGCCTCATCAGAAGTCATTTCACCAGAAGCTAAAGATCAACTGAATTTGCAAAAGATTCAAAGATTGAAGAATCTAAATTGCAAAAGCTGTCTATTGGATTCGAAAACACAGCAGAAAATTAGTGGAACATTGCAACGGTCATTTCAAAGGTGTTTGAAGGCATGTGCTTGCAATTTGGACGAAAGCGTTGACATTGTACTACTGTACGAACTGTACAACCACCTTCTCCACTACTCTGTTTTGTGTCCACGCTACAAGACAAGAAAACAGCTCCAGAATACGGCTTCGCCTGCATAGATGTTCCTTTGGATAAGGAATGGATTTCAAATTGGTTCTTCATAGGACAACAACCAAATCAGGCAAAATATCATTGGTGAAAGATCAAGCTTCAACAACGACTCTTTGGTGTGCTGGCAATTTCACAACGTCTCTCTCACACCTCTATATAAAGGAGTGAAGACTTAGAGTTTTGGTAATGCAAGAACGCTGAACGAAAGACTCACAACATTTTTACAAGTGCCAAACCTCTGCTGAAATTGTTCTGCATTCACTTAGAATTTCTGTGTCTCAAAGTCATATCTTAGAAATTCTTAAGTCCATTGAGTCTGTATCTGATTTATACTGTGAGCACCTCTGATTGTATATCAAGTGTTCAACCTTAAACAATTTTCTGTGTAATTTTGTTTAGTTAGGAAGTCTCTTGCAGTTGTGCTTGAGCAGGAAGTCTCTTGATTGTGTTCTTGAGCAAAGGAAGTCTCTAGCTTGTGTGCTTGAGCAAAGGAAGTCTCTTGCTTGTGTGCTTGAGCAATTGTAATCAGATATTACTCTTAGTGAAATCTCCTTGGAAGTGCAAGGGGGACTGGACTACTTCCGGATTGTGGAAGGAACCAGTATAATTGCTTTGTGTCGTTCTTCTTCTTCTCTCTCTCTGTTTTATTCCGCTGCATTTAGATTCTGATCATCACTTCAGAAGCTGTCTCACTTAGCTTCTGATCAGTGTGTACAGTTTTTAGGAGAAACGAAGAATTTTTCAAAACACAATTCAACCCCCCTTCTTGTGTTTTTCTCACCTTCAATTGGTATCTAGAGCCTTGGTCTGTTGTGTAACACTTAACCGTGTAACAGTCAAAGATCTGAGAAAAACATGTCTACTCCTCCTACTACTGGTTCTGGTGATACTAGCTATAAAAATGTCTCACATGATTATAGTGATAGTAAGAAATCCAGTGTTGGAAAGATTCCAAAATTCAATGGAGATGCTGAAGAATTCTCTTGGTGGAAGACCAATTTTTACAGTTACATCATGAGCCTAGATGAAGATTATGGGATATTCTGGAAGATGGTGTTGGTGATTTAGTCCTTGATGAAGAAGGAGCTGCTGTGGATAGAAAGAAACATACTCCAGAACTGAGGAAACTCTACAAGAAGCATCATATTATCAGAGGAACCCTTGTCACTGCCATACCCAAAGCAGAATACATGAAGATGAGTGACAAATCCACTGCTAAAGCTATGTTTGCTTCTCTCTGTTCAAACTATGAAGGGAGCAAGAAGGTCAAAGAAGCAAAGGCTCTCCTGCTTGTACATCAATATGAGTTATTCAAGATGAAGGATGATGAAACTATTGAGGAGATGTACTCAAGGTTTCAAACCTTAGTTTCTGGGCTACAGATTCTAAAGAAGAGCTATGTTGCTTCTGATCATGTAAGCAAGATACTCAGAAGCTTACCTGCCAGATGGAGACCAAAGGTGACTGCCATTGAGGAAGCTAAAGATTTAAACATTTTAAGTGTCGAAGATCTTGTTAGTTCTCTCAAAGTTCATGAGTTAAGTCTTAATGAACATGAGTCTACTAAGAAGAGTAAATCAATAGCTCTTCCATCCAAAGGCAAGTCATCAAAAGCTCTCAAAGTGGTTGAATCTGAAGAGGAAGAACAGTTAAGTTCAGATTCTGAACCAGATGCTGCTGAAATGGCCATGCTCTCAAACAGACTTCAGTATCTGGCCAAGAAGAACAGAAAGTTTCTCGCCAGAAGGGGTAACTCTAGAAGCTCAAGGAAAGAAGATCAGAAGGGATGCTTCAACTGTAAGAAGCCTGGACACTTCATTGCTGAATGCCCTGATCTTCAAAGAGAAAAGTCAAAGGACAAGTCAAAGAGGTCTACATTCAAACCAAGCAAATTCAAGAAGCAGATTAAGCAGAGTTTAATGGCAACCTGGGATGATTTGGGAAGTGAATCTGGATCCGATAAAGAGGAAGCTGATGAAGATGCAAAGGTAGCTGTTGGGTTGGTAGCAACAGCAACTTCAGAAGCTGGATCAGATTCAGACTCAGAAGATGAAAACGAGGTATATTCCAAAATTCCCAGAGATGAACTTGTTGAGTCACTTAAAGAACTTCTTACACATTTTGAAGTAAGAACCAATGAGTTGAAGGATTTAAAAGAAAAATATGCTGATTTGGTACAACAGCAAAAATCAACTCTATTGGATCTGAAAGCTTCTGAACAAGGACTTAGGGGCTTTGACTTCATGTGTAAAACATATGAAGATCAACTCAGGTTCTTATGTCAGAAGCTACAAGAAAAGTGTAATGAAAAACCTTTAAGTAACCATGAAATTGCTCTTGAAGATTTTATTATATCTGGCATTGACAGAAGCAGAGTAGCTTCTATGATTTATAGCATTTACAAGAACAATGGCAGAGGAATTGGTTTTCCAGAAGTGAAACTTGAGAAAACCAATCTAAAATCTTGTTGTGAATGCATCAAGGAAGGTCTGAAAACCTTCTTTGTACCAGAAGGGGCTGAGTTGGAAACTGTTGTTCAATCAGAACCTGAAGCTTCTAGTTCTAAGGCTAAGATTACTTCAAAGCCAAAGAACTCTAAGTCAAAGGCTATGATCAAATCTGATTCCAAGACTTCAAAAGTTAGGATCCTGAAAAGATCAGAACCTATTCCTCAGAGTCTGGTGAAACCAAAATCTGAGGCTCTGAAATCTAAGTTTCAGAAGAAGACAGTTACTGCTTCTGAAGTACCAAAACCTAAGGTGATGGTTAATCAGAAGAAACCCAACTCACAGCACAAGGTACAACAAGTGAAGAGTAAAGCCTTAAGTACTAACCTTCCAGGACCCATAGGACAATGGGTACCTAAATCTAAAAATGTCAATGATGTAGGTATGTCTAAGAGGAGTGCCAAAGCAAAAATCATGGTACCTAGACAGCGGTTGCTCAAGACACATGACAGGAGACAAGTCCATGTTCCTCAGCCTAACAATGAAAGAGGGAGGAAATGTGAAATTTGGAGGCAACCAGTCAGGCAAGATCATAGGTACAGGAACTATTGGTAATTGCTCTACCTCAATTAATAATGTATGGTTGGTAGATGGTCTTGAACATAACCTTTTGAGCATTAGTCAATTTTGTGATAATGGTTATGATGTGCTTTTTGAAAAACCCAACTGTACAGTAATCAACAAGGAAGACAAATCCATTGTGTTCAAAGGAAAGAGAGTTGACAATGTCTATAAAATCAATTTTTCTGAACTGGCTGATCAGAAGGTGATTTGCCTACTATCAGTGAATGATAAGAAATGGATGTGGCACAGAAGGTTGGGACATGCTAACTGGAGGTTAATCTCTAAGCTTAGTAAGTTACAACTTGTGAAAGGGCTACCAGACATTGACTATCATTCAGATGCACTCTGTGGTGCATGTCAGAGAGGGAAAATTGTAAAATCTTCTTTTAAAACCAAAGACATTGTTTCAACCTCAAGACCTTTAGAATTACTCCATATTGATTTATTTGGACCAGTGAGTACTGCATCCTTATATGGAAGTAAATATGGATTAGTCATTGTTGATGATTACAGCAGATGGACTTGGGTGAAATTCCTGAAAAGTAAGGATTATGCATATGAGGTATTCAGTAACTTCTGCACACAAATTCAAACTGAAAAAGAGTCAAAAATTTTGAAAATCAGAAGTGATCATGGTGGAGAATTTGAAAATGAGTCATTTGAAGCTTTTTGTGAAAAACATGGAATCATCCATGAATTCTCTTCTCCAAGAACTCCACAACAAAATGGGGTTGTAGAGAGAAAGAATAGAACTTTACAATAAATGGCCAGAACCATGATCCATGAAAACAATTTGGCTAAACATTTTTGGGCAGAAGCAGTGAATACAGCATGTTATGTTCAAAACATGATTTATATTAGACCTATTTTGGAGAAAACAGCATATGAACTCTTTAAAGGAAGAAAACCCAATATCTCTTACTTTCATCAATTTGGATGTACATGTTACATTCTGAACAACAAGCTCTACCTAAAGAAATTTGATGCCAAGGCTCAAAGAGGAATCTTTTTAGGTTACTCTGAAAGGTCAAAGGCATACAGAGTGTATAATTCAGAAACACTCTGTGTTGAAGAATCTATGCACGTTAAATTTGATGACAAGGAGCTTGAAGATAAAACTTCAAAGCAAGATGAAAATTCTGCAGAAATACAGGTTCCTGAAGTTACTCCAGAACCTGATCAGATAGCTGAATCTGAAGATAGTCCAGAAGCTGAACCCACATCAGAAGCGCAAGATGAAGCTGCTTCTGATGAAGCACAAGATGGCTCACATCAAGCAGATCCTCTCAGAAACACATTCAAACACAAGTCTTCACATCATGAGGAGCTAATCATTGGAAACAAAGATAGTCCAAGAAGAACAAGATCACATTTCAGACAAGTAGAGTCAATGATTGGACTAATCTCAATGATTGAACCTACAACAGTTGATGAAGCACTTTCAGATGATGGATGGATCCTAGCTATGCAAGAAGAGTTGAATCAATTCCAAAGAAATGATGTGTGGGATCTGGTACCCAAACCTCAGCACAAGAACATTATTGGAACAAAATGGGTATTCAGAAACAAGTTGAATGAGCAAGGAGAAGTAACAAGAAACAAAGCCAGACTTGTTGCACAAGGGTATAGTCAACAAGAAGGCATTGATTACACTGAAACGTTTGCTCCAGTTGCAAGATTGGAAGCAATCAGGTTACTTCTTTCCTATGCAGTTAATCATGGCATAATATTATATCAAATGGATGTCAAGAGTGCATTTCTAAATGGTGTCATAGAAGAAGAAGTGTATGTCAAGCAACCTCCTGGATTTGAGGATATTAAATATCCTGACCATGTTTTTAAACTAAAGAAATCACTATATGGCTTGAAACAAGCTCCCAGAGCTTGGTATGATAGACTAAGTAATTTCTTAATCAAGAATGATTTTAAAAGAGGACAGGTTGATACAACACTCTTCAGAAGGACCCTTGGGAAAGATATTCTTGTTGTGCAAATATATGTTGATGATATAATATTTGGTTCTACTAATGCATCTCTTTGCAAGGAATTTTCTGAGTTAATGCAGGATGAATTTGAAATGAGCATGATGGGAGAGCTGAAGTTCTTCCTGGGCATTCAAATTAATCAATGCAAAGATGGAGTCTATGTTCATCAGTCTAAGTACTCAAAGGAGCTTCTAAAGAAGTTCAAACTTGAAGATTGTAAAGTGATGAACACTCCAATGCACCCTACGTGCACCTTAAGCAAAGAAGATGAAGGAGCTAAAGTTGACCAGAAGCTGTATAGAGGTATGATTGGTTCTTTGTTATACCTCACTGCATCTAGGCCATATATTTTATTCAGTGTATGCTTGTGTGCAAGATTCCAATCAGATCCTAGAGAATCTCATATGACTGCTGTCAAGAGAATCTTCAGGTATTTGAAAGGAACAACTAATCTTGGACTCCTTTATAGGAAATCCTTAGATTATAAGCTAATTGGATTCTGTGATGCTGATTATGCTGGTGATAGGATTGAAAGAAAGTCAACCAGTGGCAATTGTCAATTTCTGGGTGATAATCTTATATCCTGGGCTAGCAAAAGACAAACAACTATTGCAATGTCTACGGCAGAAGCAGAATACATTTCAGCTGCAAGTTGTTGTACACAACTACTTTGGATGAAACATCAGTTGGAAGACTATCAGATAATTGCTAACAGTATTCCCATTTATTGTGATAATACTGCTGCTATTTGTTTGTCTAAAAATCCAATTTTGCATTCAAGAGCCAAGCACATTGAAATCAAACACAATTTTATCAGAGATTATGTTCAAAAAGGAATTTTAGATATACAATTCATTGATACTGAAAATCAATGGGCTGATATATTTACTAAGCCTTTAACTGTTGAAAGATTTGATTTTATAAAGAAAAATTTGAACATGCACTACGTGTCTGATTAAAGTTTGCTTGCTCCTGAATAGGATTTTAGGTTCTGAAGTTAGTTCAGAAGCAGTAGTCCATCAGAAGCTCTTTATTGAGGTTCTGAGGAAAACTCGCTTCTGATGATGACGTCAGCATCTGAAGTCCAGAAGCTGGATTTATTGCTTCTGAATAGTTGAATTAGTGGAAACGTTGGGAGTTACTTTTTAAAAGTAACTTCTGGCCCACTAACTTGGTAGTTACTCTGTGAACTTCTTACGTGGCCTGTATGTGTTGGTGTATAACTAAAAGGGCAATGATGATTTAATAGCTTTGAAAGTACTTTTCACGCGCCCCCAATTTGTCATTAATGTTATGTTTGTTTGTCTCTTTTGAATTGCAAACGTTTTTACTCTTAAACACTTTTTCAATTCACACACTACTCACTCACAACAAACACATTTTGCTCTCAAACCTCTTGCGAAGTAAGCGCAAAAACCTTAGAACCCTATATTCTCTAAATCTTCTTCAATCATCATCAAATGGCATCATCAAGCTCAAAAGTTTCTGAATCTACCTCAAACATGCAAAGCGCACCAGAATCTGGGTCCGTCTACAAAGAGAAGACTATGGATATTCCATGGAAATCCTTAATAGTTCAAGTAGAATCACCGGTGGACTTCACTTCACTTAAGAAGTACAAAGTGAACATGGAAGGATTGATAGAAACTCAGAAGCTGTCTGAGTACTTCAAAATGCTGAATGGGCCAACATATGTGAACCTGATCAAAGATTTCTGGCTAAAAGCTGAGGTGTACAATGGAAAGCCTGCAAAGGTCGAAGTTAAACAAGCTGGGTCAAAGAAAGGGAAAACAATCATGGATATGAATCCCACCTCCTTTGATAGCTTGGAAATAAGGTCTGAAGTGATGGGCATTCCTATAACCATCACTGAGGATGTTATAGCTAAAGCTTGTAGAATGAATGCAGAAGGAAGGTTTCAAGAAATAGTCAAGAAGGATGATGTCCTGCTGCAAAGCTACTACAACACTCTTCTGGGTGGAAACAAAGATGCTAAGCCTTCTGAAATGGAGATTCACAACATAATGTTGGTGAAATTCAGTAACGATTGCTTCTTTCAAAGAGCAGGAGGGTCTGATCAACCCAACAACCAACAGAAGCTAGCAATTTACTTCATGACCAATCTGGAAAAGATAAACTTCCCAAGATATGTAATGGATCATCTCTGCTGGGCTATAAATGAAGGCACTATTAAAGGAAGAAAACAAGTACCTTATGGAAGATTATTGTCTGAGATCTTTCATCAAGGAAGAGTGCTGGACTTCTTGAGAAATACAAGGAGTGCTTCTGATAAATGCTTTGAAGTGTCTACTGCTGAAAGGACTATTAGTAGTAGGAGCTTATTCTCTATGAAGTTTATCAAGAAAGCTCCTGAAAATGAAACGTGGTTGGAGATGACCACAGAAGAAACTGAGATTATCAGGAACTTTCCTTCAATCTTTGAGGAAAGTAATTCTAAAATCTTGGCTAAATCAGTAGCTGAGTATGTCTTGGAAGAAGATGCAAGCACTCAGGAGGAAGCTGTTCCTGCTAAAGTGAAGAAGGTTAAGAGTGCTACTGCATCAGAAGCAGCTATTGATAAGGGCAAGCAACAAAAGGTTGCTAAGAGAAAGAGAGGGAAACCTGAAACCGTTTTTCATAAAGAAAGGTTGGAAGAAGCTTGGGAGGAGATAGAGAAAGAAGAGGCAGAGCCTAAACTGAAAAGAAAGAAGGCTCCACTTGATATGAAAAGCTCTATGGTTCAAGTGACTCTAGTCATGAAGAGAATGACTAAGGAACATTCTGATGACTTTTTAGCAAATAGGCGAGAAGTGAAAGCCTTGAAAGAACTTGGAAGAGAAGAGGAAGGAGAAAGGATGCTAATCGTGGATGAAGCTGATGCTGAAAATGTAGAGCAAGTTTAGAATCTTGGAACTTCAGAAGCAGTAGATAACTCTGCAATGTTATCTAAGGTACCTCAAGTTTCTCACACATCTTGTACCACATCCTCTATTCCTTCTGAAGACACTTCTCTTTTAGATCACCTAGAAAGTCATTATCTAGGTGAACTACCCCAATCTGGCTTTAACACAACCTCACAAAAAGCCTCTGAAACAACCCCAGAAGCAGCTGCTTCTGATAAAGTTGTTTCAGAAGACCCCCCACAACAAAAACCTTCACCAGAAAAAGCCTTTTCACCCCCTACAACTTCATCACCCCCAACTGTTCCTGAACCATCTGTTCCTGAACAAGTCACTCCTCAAAAGACCGTTCCTGAACATATTGTTCCTGAACAACCAGTTGCTAAACCCATTCCTGAACCTGCACCTGAAACTGCTGCTCCTGAACACATTGTTCCTGAGCCAACCCCTGCTTCCATAACTCCTTCACCAGTACAAGTTATCAAGATCACCCATCATACTGGTGTATGTGATATGGACACAAACTCTGAGGATGATCAAAATGATCATGCCTCTGATATGGTAGTTGGCCCCACTCATGACCAACCATCAACTAGCCAATCCTTAACTTCTGACCAACTATCATCAAACCTACCCATTATACACTTAGCCCCTCCAAAACCCTATAAACAATCTTCACCTCCCACCATTTACCTGGATTCTCAAGTACTAAAAGATGTGTGGGAAGATATTACTTCTGAAGTTCTCAGACTGATAGCGGGAAGAAATGACTTGGGTCATCAAGTTAGCTATCAGAAGCAATGGAGAAGGATAAAAGAAAGGGTCGTCAACCTGATTTCAGCTTTGCATGATTCCTGCATTGAGGCTCAAGAGCAAGCCAAGCAGAAGCTGGAAGATTGGTTGAATGGAATAGAAGAGAATACTGGAGATGTTGAAGTTCTTGGTACTTAGGTGAAGAATCCACTCAATATCAGAGGCAAAGAACCTGATGAATTCCTGCCTAAGGAGCTGCATCTGATTATTCCTTCTGAGATCCCGGAGAAGATTGATGCACCTAACCTGGCTCTAGCTCAGGAGAACAAGGTGCTCAAAGAAGAAAATGACAGGCTTGAAATAGAGCTACTAGAGCAGAAGCTGAAGATATCAAAATTGGAAGCTGATATGCAAGAAGCCAAGATCAGAGAAGACAACTACAGAAAAGATATGGACAAGAAGTATGCTGATGTTCAAGAGCTTCTGAAGAAGATTTTAGAGAAATAAGCCAAACCCATAGTTGCCCATTTTTAGCTTATTTCTTTTTTGTCTCTTTAGGCTTTTAATATTCTTTGATCATCTCTGCTTCTGATTTAGTTCTTTTCGCTTCTAATATTATAAGCTTCTGAATTCTTCTTGCTTCTGAAAATCTTTAACTGTTTATACCTTGTGTGTTATTATTTTCTTTGATAATAATGCTTGCTATGCTTGTTTATTTAATCTTTGAAGATGGTTAATATGCTTTAAAATAATTTGATTTATGCTCTGAACCTTTAATCTTATGTTTTTCTCATCTCTTCTTTTTGTTTATGTCTTTTTGCTAATGACAAAAGGGGGAGTATATGTGATAGTATTTAAAGGCTCTGAGCCCCATTAATAATATTTGAAAATTTTGAAAAATTTCTATCTTTTTGTTTTACCTTTAAAAGGGTGTATCAAAAAGGCTGAAGTATCAAATTTCAAATAAAATTAATTGAACCATTCTTCTTATCTATAAGTCAATTCTTTCAATTTTTTTTAAGCTCTGATATTATTGTGCGAAAAATGAATTTAATTAACCTGGGTAGAACTTAGGGGGAGCTTACAAACCTCACCTTAAAAACTATCAGACTCAGGGGGAGTTAGAGCTTACAAACCTCAGACTCTGAGCTTACAAACCTCAGAAACCCCAAAGTCAACTCGTTAATTAGATTAACAACAATTGACCATTTTTAAATACTATTGTTTGTCATCATCAAATAGGGGGAGATTGTTGGAACAAAATGTGTTTAACAATGAACCTCAAAGAGTTTTGATGATAACAAGGTATTAAAAATTGTAAATTGGACTAGCTAATATTTGTTCGAGTGTACAGGACCACTGATAAAAAGTTACATCATTAATTTGTTCTGAATGAGCAAATAAAGGGCAAAAGAAAATGAAGCTTAGACGATTCTGAAGGCAATATATGCTCCTGAAAGTGGAAAGCGCTCCTGAAGTCAAGCTGCTCCTGAAGATAGTAAAAGCGCTCCTGAAGAAATAGCGTTCCTGAAGAAAAGTGCTTCTGAAGACAAGAAGTCCAGAAGCCACATTATCAGAAGCTACATCATCAGAAGCTGGAGAAGCTGCACCATCGGAAGCTACAGAAGCTGCATCATCAGAAGCTGCCTCATCAGAAGTCATTTCACCAGAAGCTAAAGATCAACTGAATTTGCAAAAGATTCAAAGATTGAAGAATCTACATTGCAAAAGCTGTCTATTGGATTCGAAAACACAGCAGAAAATTAGTGGAACATTGCAACGGTCATTTCAAAGGTGTTTGAAGGCATGTGCTTGCAATTTGGACGAAAGCGTTGACATTGTACTACTGTACGAACTGTACAACCACCTTCTCCACTACTCTGTTTTGTGTCCACGCTACAAGACAAGAAAACAGCTCCAGAATACGGCTTCGCCTGCATAGATGTTCCTTTGGATAAGGAATGGATTTCAAATTGGTTCTTCATAGGACAACAACCAAATCAGGCAAAATATCATTGGTGAAAGATCAAGCTTCAACAACGACTCTTTGGTGTGCTGGCAATTTCACAACGTCTCTCTCACACCTCTATATAAAGGAGTGAAGACTTAGAGTTTTGGTAATGCAAGAACGCTGAACGAAAGACTCACAACATTTTTACAAGTGCCAAACCTCTGCTGAAATTGTTCTGCATTCACTTAGAATTTCTGTGTCTCAAAGTCATATCTTAGAAATTCTTAAGTCCATTGAGTCTGTATCTGATTTATACTGTGAGCACCTCTGATTGTATATCAAGTGTTCAACCTTAAACAATTTTCTGTGTAATTTTGTTTAGTTAGGAAGTCTCTTGCAGTTGTGCTTGAGCAGGAAGTCTCTTGATTGTGTTCTTGAGCAAAGGAAGTCTCTAGCTTGTGTGCTTGAGCAAAGGAAGTCTCTTGCTTGTGTGCTTGAGCAATTGTAATCAGATATTACTCTTAGTGAAATCTCCTTGGAAGTGCAAGGGGGACTGGACTACTTCCGGATTGTGGAAGGAACCAGTATAATTGCTTTGTGTCGTTCTTCTTCTCTCTCTCTCTCTCTGTTTTATTCCGCTGCATTTAGATTCTGATCATCACTTCAGAAGCTGTCTCACTTAGCTTCTGATCAGTGTGTTCAGTTTTTAGGAGAAACGAAGAATTTTTCAAAACACAATTCAACCCCCCTTCTTGTGTTTTTCTCACCTTCACTTTGTACCCATGATTAACAATAACTTCCAATTTATCTTGCTTGGGCTGACTTTTGCAAGGCAAGCCTAAGGAGTAGATATGGACATTGTTATGAGAATGTTATTGAAAATGTTGTTTGATTTGTAACCTATCTATTTCAAATTCACTCAAAAACACATGTTAAATAACAAATAATATCAGAGTCCATTAAACATAATTTAAATGTTCTGTTATCATTAAAACATTAAAAGAGATTTTTTAGGTTTTATCTCAACAATCATAATATATGATCATATAACAACTTAATCACACTTCAATCATTTTTACATATATTTTATTGCTTGCTTAATTCAGAAAGAAAAAAAAAAAAGTTATGCTCTCCAAAATTTCCTCTCAAACAAAGTCTCAGTCACCACTACTTAAATCTGATCTGATGAAATTTTGATTCTTTTTATGTTGCCTATCTAGTGTATCATAATGTTTAGAGTGGACAATTATGTTTAGGAGAACTAGTAACATACCCGTGCATCCGCACGGGTACTGGTTGGTCGTGGATGATTTTTGGTAGTTAGAACTTGACATTATGCATTTGTTAACATTTTAAATTTAGACCATTTAAAAGTTAATTATTATTAACTTTGTCCCATAAATAAAAGTTAGTTTAGGAATGACAACTTATCCCGTGCATTTGAGTTAATTCCTAAATTATATTAGTGAGAACTTTTGAAGTGCGTGATAGTTTAATTTAAGACAAATACTATGGTACATTCAAAAATTCGAGTGTCCTGCTACACCAAGTTCATAAATTAATAGTTAAATAAATTTTTTAAGAATTTTTTATTTCTATCATTTATATTTATAATAACTAAATCTTATTTACTCAAAATGTCAATGAAATAAAATTTTATTTTTCTAAATTTTTTATACTCATAATGAAAAATATTGATTATTTTTTACGATATTGACAACTTGTCTCATGTATCAAAGTTAATTTAACCAGTAACAACTCATCCCGTGCATTTGAATTCATTATGAAATTTTATTACTGAAAACTTGTCAAGTTGATGATAATTTAATTTAATCAATGTCAACTTCTCTTGTACATTTTCTTAATGATAAATTGTCTTATGCAAGATAGTTCTATTTAATCAATGCCAATTTCTCCAATGCATTTTAGTTATTTTTGAGCTCTTAATCGATGCCCAATTATCTTGTCCAATTTAGTTGATGAACGTTCAACGTCATTGCAAAATTGAAGTAAGGTGATATTCTAAATAGTCGAAAACTCTTTTATAAATAACAATTTGTCTCGTGAATCAGGGTTAGTGTAGTCTATGACAACTGATCCCGTCCTTTGAATTAACTTTTAAATTTTAGTCAATGCCCACATTCCCCATGCATTTCAGTTATTAACTAAATTTAGTCAAAGTCCACTTATTCCGTCCACTTTTGTTGATGATGATGCAATATAATTTTAGAATTGAAGTTAGGTGATATTCCAAATAGTATAAACACTTTAGCATGACCAACTTTTTCATAAACGACAGTTTGTCCCATATATCAAAGTTAGTTTACCCAGTGAGAACTTATCTCGTGCATTTGAGTTAATTCTTAAATTATATTAGAGAAAACTTTTGAAGTGCATGATGGTTTAATTTAAGGCAAATACTATAGTACAACAAAAAATTATAGTGTCCCGGTACACCAAGTTCATAAACTAATAGTTAAATCATTTTTTTAAGAGTTTTTGTTTTCTTTCGTGTATATATATATATATATATATATATATATATATATTTATAATAATTAAATCTTATTTATAAAAATGACAAAGAAATAAAATTTATTTTTTTTGAATTTTTATTACTCATAACGAAAAAAATTGATTATTTATTTCTATATTGACTACTTGTCTCGTGCATTTGAGTTCATTCTGAAAATTGATTAGTGAAAACTTGTCAAGTTCATGGTAGTTTAATTTAATCAATGTCAACTTCTCTTGTGCAATTTCTTAGTGACAACTTGTCATGTGGAAGATAGTTCTATTTAATCAATGTCAATTTATCCCATGCAATTTAGTTATTTTTGAACTTTTAGTCAATTCCCAATTATCTTGGCCATTATAGTTTATAACCGCTCAATGTCATTGTAGAATTGAAGTAAGGTGCTATTATAAACGGTAGAAACTCTTTTATAAATGACAATTTGTCCCGTGAATCAGGGTTAGTGTAGTCAATGACAACTTATTCCGTCCGTTTGATTTAACTTTGAAATTTAAGTCAATCCCATACATTTCAGTTATTAACTAAATTTAGTGGAAGTCTACTTATTTCGTCCATTTTTGTTGATGAGGATGCAATATAATTGTAAAATTGAAGTTTGATGATATTCCAAATAGTATAAATGACAGTTTGTCCCGTATATCAAAGTTAGTTTAGTCAATGAAAACTTATCCCGTGCATTTGAGCTAATTCTAAAATTATATTAGTGAAAACTTTTGAAATGCATGATAGTTTAATTTAAGGCAAATACTATAGTGCACACGAAATTTTAAGTGTCTCGGTACACAAAGTTCATAAATTAATAGTTAAATCATTTTTTTAAGGTTTATTTTTCTCTATCATTTATATTGATAATAACGAAATCTTATTTACTCAAAATGTCAACCTCAATAAAATTTAATTTTTTTATACTCATAATGAAAAATATTGATTATATTTTGTGATATTGACTACTTGTCTCGTGTATCAGAGTTAGTTTAGCTAGTGACAACTTATCCCGTGCATTTGAGTTCATTTTGAAATTTTATTAGTGAAAACTTGTCAAGTTCATGGTAGTTTAATTTAATCAACGTCAACTACTCTTGTGCAATTTCTTAGTGACAGATTGTCATGTGCAAGATAGTTGTATTTAATCAATGTCAATTTATCCCACGTAATTTAGTTATTTTTGAACTTTTAGTCGATTCCCAATTATCATGGCCATTTTAGGTGATGATTGTTCAATGTCATTGTAGAATTGAAGTAAGGTGCTATTCTAAACGGTAGAAAACTCTTTTATAAATGACAACTTGTCCCGTGAATCAGGGTTAGTGTAGTCAATGACAATTTATCCCGTCCATATGATTTAACTTTGAAATTTTAGTAAATGCCCACATTTCCCATGCATTTCAGTTATTAACTAAATTTAGTGCAATTCCACTTCTTTCCTCCATTTTTGTTGATGAGATGCAATATAATTGTAGAATTGAAGTTAGGTGATATTCCAAATAATATAAACACTTTGGTAGGACTAATTTTTTTATAAACGACAGTTTATCTCGTATATCAAAGTTAGTTTAGTCAATGAGAACTTGTCCCGTGCATTTGAGTTAATTCTTAAATTATAGTAGTAAATATTTTTGAAGTGCATGATAGTTTAATTTAAGTCAAATAGTTAAGAGTGTATCAAAGTTATAGTTTTGTCAGTGATAACTTATCTCGTGCATTTGAGTTCGGTACAAAATATTTTTGCTGAAAACTTGTCAAGTTCATGATAGTTTAATTTAATCAATGTTAACTTATCCTGTGTATTTTTTTAATGACAGCTTGTCTTGTGCAAGATAGTTGTATTTAATCAATGTCAATTTCTCTCATGTATTTTAGTTATTTTTTAACTTTTAGTCAATGCCCACTCATCTTGTCCATTTTAGTTGATGAGCGTCAAATGTGATTGTAGAATTGAAGGAAGGTGATTCTAAACAGTAGAAACTCTGTTATAAATGAAAATTTGTCCAGTCAATCAGGGTTGGTGTAGTCAATGACAACTTATCTTGTCCGTTTCAAATAACTTTGAAATTTTAGTCGATGCCCATTGTTCCCATGCATTTCAGCTATTAACCAAATTTAGTCAAAGTACACATATTTCGTCCATTTTTGTTGATGAGGATACAATATAATTGTAGAATTGAAGTGAGATGATATTCCAAATAGCATAAACATTTTAGTAGGACCGGATTTTTTTATAAACGATAGCTTGTCCAGTGTATCAAAGTTAGCTTAGTCAACGACAGTTTATCCCGTGCATTTGAGTTTATTCTTAAATTATATTAGTGAAAACTTTCGAAGTACATGATAGTTTAATTTAAGGCAAATACTATGTTACACCCAAAAATTGAAGTGTCCCGGTACACCAAGATTTTAATTTAATAGTTAAATCATTTTTATTAAGAATTTTTTTGTCTTTCATTTATATTTGTAATAATTAAATCTAATTTACTAAAAATATCAACGAAGTAAAATTTAATTTGTCTGAATTTTTATTACTAATAATGAAAAACATTTTATTATTTTTTACGATATTGACTACTTGTCTCGTGTATCAAAGTTAGTTTAGCCAGTGATAACTTATCTCGTGCATTTTAGTTCATTTTGAATTTTAATTGCTGAAAACTTGTCAAGTCTATAATAATTTAATTTAATCAATGTCAACTTCTCTTGTGCATTTTCTTAATGACAACTTATCTTGTGCAAGATAGTTATATTTAATCAATGTCAATTTCTCCCATGCATTTTCAGTTATTTTTGAACTTTTAGTCGATACCCAATTATCTTGCAGGGACGAAATACCTATTTAAGCCTAATAAGAATGTGAAGTAGCATTTAGTTATCAATAGTATTAGTACTTCGGTTGATAATAGTAATATAATTGTAAATAATTAAATTTCACAATTGATTACTTTTTATTTTGAAAGAAAGAGTTTTTATTACTTAAATTGGAATGGATCTTTTTTTTCTTAATATAAATAATTAAATTTCACAATTAATTACTTTTTATTTTGAAAGAAAGAGTTTTTATTACTTAAATTGGCATAGATCTTTTTTTTCCTAATATAAATGCCATTGATTTTTTTAACGGAAACCATAGTTGACATTGATTTATAATATTAAAACACAAACACTTATACATGTAAAATTAAATTTCCTTAAAAAAAAGAAAATGTACGTAAAAAATAAGCTGCAGATGACTCCTCAATCCTCACCCACACATTTTATATTTATTTTATTTTTTTCTTTTATACCTTTAACTCACACCACACAGACAAACACATTGAATTTTACTTTTCTCTCTCTTCCTCCTCACTTATCAGAACGTTCTCTCTTCTCCAAACAACCATGGCCACCTCTCTTCTTCTTCCATGGGCTGTGGCCGCGCCCCACCACCATTTGGCCTCCAATGTCCATTACAACACTACCATTCTCACTATATCATCTTTTATTTTCCTCTCATATGTTCCTTTTTTCAAAACCATAATACTGACACTGTAGCACCGCCGCCAAAACACCATTTTCGATCTCATGCATGGGGTTTAGGACAACAGATCTGGAACCTTCATCATGTAAGCTCTCTGTTAGACCTATTTCATCATGATTTAGGCACTAATCCGCATGACTTCTTCACTCACATGCAACAACAACAAAACAACAAATAAAACTCTAGATTTTGGATCTAAACTTTCTTGGATATGAATTTTCTTTTTACAAAATCTTGATCAAAACTTCATCTTATTTATTTTGTGTTTTTTATTTTATTTTTCTGAATTTTAAGTGTGGATTATTTTTTTATTTTTTTTTAAACAGAAGACTCAGGCTCTAGTGTATGGTGTTGGACTGTTCAATTTTATTTAAGCACTAAACTTTCTTATTAAATCTTGAGACTAAAATCTAAACCTAAACTAATAAAAGATGTTGTTTTTTCAAAAATAAAATGAGGAAAAATATTTGTATGTTATATTCTGGTGTTTGAGACCTTAACCCTTGTCTAGTTCAAATATGAGATTATTGATATCACTGAGATAATTTGTGTTTTGTGTTGCATAGATTGTTTTAATCCTTTATTTCCCTTCATTGCAGATACTATGCTTGACCCTGAGATTCTTTTCAATCTAAATCCCATGTTCTGACTGACCCTCACATTTTGTCTCTGATTTTGCTTCTATGTTTGAAATCACCATTGTTTATTAGTAGTAATGGCATGAATTTATATTCCGGTTAATGCTATTGTAAGTTCTCCTCCTTCTTTTTCTCTCTTCTGTACTACCATATGCTTTTTGGTCTGAAGTTTAATTGAAATCGAATACAAATTTCATCCCACACATTATACCAAAAAATATAATTATCACCACTCAATTTTTTTGTCATAAATCCCAACTATTTTTTATTCAAACTAAAAAAGAAAGTTTTTTTTTATCACACATCAGATTACTCTCATGTGATATGTCATAACATTTAACCACACATCAATGACAAATCAACTATTCATTTTTTTTTACCCAAACAAATTCATCTCCCTCATCTCTTTTTATGCTTTCTTCTTCTTCACCATAAACCACCAACACAGGCCAGTGGCCACCTTCCGGACACACCACAACCTCCTTGATGCAACCTTTATTAAAAAAACAACCACATATTATTCATCACCTCATTACTAAAATCAATTTTTCAAAAAGAGATATTCATCACAACATTTAATATATAATGCTAACTAAATATAGTGTTCCTCATCTACCAAAAAAAAATGTTTTTTTTAATGAAGTGTTCTAAAAAACTAATACTGTTTTTTGTACACTAAATACAATTAGTAGATAATTACATTTAACACACGCCATTTCCTTAAAATATAATAATTTGTATACACATCACAACTACACTTTTTTCTTATGTATTTATCTTCTTCATTTCTTAAAAACAATATAAAATCACACAAGAATATACTAATCAAACTCTTCTCGGTTTTCCTTTATCTTGTATTTAAGCATCTCTTTCTTTGTAGTTTGTTAAAGTGATAAGAACATCATTCAACTTTCCTGCAAAATTTAATATTTTTCAATCTTATTAGCAACATACAAGACACTGATACATCATTTCCAGCAAGAATTTTATACTTAAGCTGGTTATTTATTTTGTTGAGGATTTCTGTACTAAACTAATTAATTTGTTTTTCTCTTCATTTACTTACTGATGTCTCCTATATTTTTGTGTAGTTTGCTGAAGAGTCAAGAACTCTATTCAACTTTCCTGCAAAAACATTTATAGATCAAAATATTGTAGTTGAAGGAAGATAAATACAAATAACAAAGAATAGGTACATGTATTTTTTGAAAAAGAGGTACATGTTCGATTATGAAAGAGTAAATTACTTACTGGTGTCTTCTTTCTTTGTTTGAAGTTTGCTGAAGAGAATCACTTTTTTACCTCTGGTGTTTTCTTTCCATATAGTCACATCTTAGAAGATCTTGTATTCATCTTCATTTTTTCATTGTTCTTGCTCTTTGATAGTAATATCCATCGACTTTATTTCTTCTCTCTTGTTTCTGTCAAAAAAAGAAAAAAGAAAAGTAATTTTTTTTTAAGAACATAAGTATTTTGAAAAAGATTTAAAATAATACAAATCTCTATTATTAGTTTGAATATGAATATTGTTCGGTATATTTTGAAAATAATTTTGTTATGTTCATGCAGATGAAAAATAGAAGCTTAATTCTTGTTTTAAGATGATGATAAAAAGGACATAAAGAATAAAGAAGACAAGCTTGCAAAGAGAAATACTTAAAGAAGGATGAATACAATTTTGCATAGAAAAGAAAGAGTTTGTTACCTTACTGGTGTTCTTCCTTTATCGGTGTGGTGTTCTTCATCAATAAAAAAAAAAGTAAACGTTCCTACAAAAAAATAAGAAAAGAAAATGAAGATTAGAAAAGTGGAGAAGATGATGCAATATAGGTAAGAAAAAGGGAGAGAAAGAAGTAGAAAATTGTGACCGAGTATAGCATCTTATATAATAAAGTATTGAAATTTGAAATTTAAATTTGAAATTTAAATTTGAAAATTTGGCTCCCAACATTTGAAATTGGTATTAGTGATGCATTGAGAAGAGTGTAGTAGTTGATTGATGATGTAAAGTCTGACTTTGTACTTTGTCACAAGCAAAGGTGAACTTTTTAGTTGTAATAGGATGAGCACGTCAGTTTTTTAGTTGGATTGCAGGTGATTTTTTTCTATGAAGAGCAATGTAACTAAACTGAATTAAAAGTCATTATTTAGTTGCAAAAAGTAATATTAAGACAAAATTTACCCTTAAAAGGGCGACGTGGCAATCATTCATTAAAGGGCAGAAAGTTATTTTCCACAGCATAAGATGTTCTTATATTAAGAAGGATGCTGAAAAGTGCCCCAAAGGCATTGGTTAAGCAAACAAAAGAAGTAAGTTTTTATTAAAAAGTGATGTAATTATTATTTAATAAAAAGCAAAAACTTATATTTCCAAAACAAAAAATATATTTTTGGATTCCTTAACCAGTACTCTAGGGGCACCGGTTAACAAGTTACGTTTACATGAGCTCCCAACAAAGGTTATCGCTAACATTATACTAATGCGGCCTAGCAAATATGTGAAGCTGTACAACTAGTTTCCATCTTTCCCAAATCACTCCACCACAACCTGAAATGAAACCTCCTTTACTCAAAATGGAGATGATCTTGACTTATTATTTAGTAGCTTGATAGTATATATTTGGACAGACACTCTTTTGAATAAAATCTTCTATATATAATTATGAAAGTTAATGAACAAGAAAAAATCAATATTGTCTCATCTTAATCATTTGACATTTCAACATATTTTAACTCTTTTTGTGGAAACACATAAATCTTAAAAGTGTGGGAAGATCTTGATGACTTAAGTGCTAATTTTGTTGACAAAGCCCGAGCTCTTATATGATTGGTAGGCAGCGAATTTCCGGTCTTCTAAAACTTCTGTGTATGCAGGTGCAAATCAGCTGCAACCTGTTTCGGTTCAGCAACAAGTCCAGCAACAACAACCATTGCTTTTGGCCCATGTTGTACAGCAGTGGCAGCCACCTACGCAAGGTCGTATAAAGTGCAACATAGATGCTGCTTTTTCGAAACAATTCCAACAGACATACATGAAAAAATCACATATATCACTTTTGGAACCGCCGAAAACCCAAACCGCGTTGAAAAATTATTTAAAACCTCAGAAAATAGACCCATGATTTTTAATTTTTTAATTTTGTACGTGGTCCACTACACCAATTAATGGGGATTTAGATCTACCGAACACTAAAATCATAGCAAAATTGTTTCGAATCTCGCAAAGTAGACCTACCATCGTTAATTTTTTAATTGTTCCGGGTGGGCTGTGGCCTACCCCAGTCCATGAAGCGCTCCGCCTCTGTTAAAATGGATAGTGTCTCAACAAATTGACAAGTGACTTGTTCTTACCCTTATGAACATAGTCTTGTGATTTTTCACAATCTATGTTGGGTTACCATCACTCTCTAAGTCTGTATTGGACATAAATCCACGCCCTCGATGTATATATATTTTTTAGTATATTGACGCATTATAAATAATAAATTGACTAAGACGTCTATCAGTCAGTATCTCATATATATTACCAAATCAACATCTACGATAGATTATCATAAGTCTTCTCAGTGGAGGAGCCCTTCATGGGCTAGAGTGGGCCACGGCTCACCCGGAAAAATTAAAAAATTAACGATCATAGGTTTATTTTGCAATATTTTAAACAATTTTGTGTCGGTTTTAGGTTTCGCCTGATCCAAATTTCCACAAAGTGGTGTAGTGGCTCACCCGAAAAATTTAAATAATTCAATTGTAGGTCTATTTTGCGAGACTTTAAACAATTTTTAAACGGTTATAGATTTCCGTGGTTTCAAAAGTGGCATACATGATTTTTGTGATGTTTATACTTGGCATGTTAGAGGAGACTTATAGACCTTCGAATTTGCATGAGTTTCAAATCTCCCGCATATTGTTCTGTCAACTGAAAATTCTCTCAGTTAACAGTCGTAATGTACAAAAAAAAAGTTTCATAATTTATAATACTTGTTAAATACGTAATTATTTAAGTATCCACCCTAACTTTTTAGTCAAACTCCGTCATTTCAATTTCGTACTTAATACTTATTACAACTCTAATTTGTGTTTATATATTATAATTAATTTTAGTGGCCTACCTGAGTTTTTTTTTTTCTGGCTCCGCCACTGAGTCTTCTTACATAAACTCTAAGCAACAACACCCTCACATAAGAGAAAATTTAAACCAAGTTTAAATTTATTGCACGGGTCTACATGGAAATGCTTCCAAGCGACAAAGCCCCCACATTGAATAAATATAAACTCATGTGTGAACTTTTATACAAGTCTGTTTGAATAATTTTTAAAGTGACGACACCCCTACATTGGGGAAAATAAATCCACACAAATACATACTCCATCCGGTCATATTTATAAGCAACTTTTCCTTTTTTAAATTCATTAATTAACTGATGTATCTGGATTATAATATAGTCTAAATACATTAGTTATTTAATAAATCTGAAAACACAAGTTGCTTATAAATGTGACAGAAGAGAGTATTTTCATTTCAAAACATCATTGTATTATTTTCTTCAAAAAAAAAAAACATCATTGTATTATTTTAATACAATGAATAATTCACAATATACCATATTATATTTTATGGTATTCAAAATATCTCATGATCTTAACAATTGCCACAAAAATATACACATGTCTACTTAGATTATTTTTAAACCACAACAATCTCTATTACATTACACTTGTTTCACATATGCATATCATGTATGTATCTTCCTGGATTTCACAATTTTGTCGCCAATAATATAATTAAATAATATTCCATAATAAAAAAATCCTCCAAATAGTTTTTCTATTATATTTTAGATAGTATCAATATATATAATGAAAAAAATTATAATTCCACCTAGATTCAATAAGATACTAGACTATCATTAAGATACATAATATTAATAATCTAATTTCTTTTATCATGTGTGACTGGTATAAATCTTCTCAAGTTAGTGTTCTCATGATATACACACATCAACTTGAATTTACAAATTACGTAAATACCAAATTTAATAGGGTTGTAAAATAGAAACTATAACATTGAAAAACATCATACAGATTCAATCATTCTATGTAAGGGATGTAAATAAATTAAGATAATATGTTATTAAGGGATGTAAATATTTATAACCAAATTTCAACATATCAGTTTCATTAAAATTTAGTATCTCGCAACCGTCAATTCATAACATGCATAAATTGCACCAAATAGTTTTGCTATACATATTTCGCCACCACAGATAGATTACCTAATTCATTAGTTTCACATCTAGTACCATTTAGAATACAACAACTTATAAATGTTCAAGGGAACTTAATTTTGTTAATAGAAATCCAGTAAAATAAGAATAAGAGAATGAAGATGCTACTATACTTTGTATTATATCTTACCCTCTCATACCCCTCTTATCCCATATATATAACCCATTAAAACCTAAATATCAAGGTTAACTGTCCTAATTTTCTTATTAAGGGTATGTGAACAAAACCGTTTTTCCAATTAATATGAAGACCAAGTATATTAATTGTAAACGTGCATATTGATTAGGCAATATTATATCTTACCCTCTCATACCCCTCTTATCCCATATATATAACCCATTAAAACCTAAATATCAAGGTTAACTGTCCTAATTTTCTTATTAAGGGTATGTGAACAAAACCGTTTTTCCAATTAATATGAAGACCAAGTATATTAATTGTAAACGTGCATATTGATTAGGCAACAATACATGTTGGTACAAGACTTAGCCACCAACAAGACTAACTGATATAATTAATTTTTGAAGGATATTTTTAAAATAAATTAAAAATAAAAATACAACAATCATATCATATACTCTGATGAATACAGTTTCCCTATCAGATAGTCTTTGCACCCTTCAAATTACTCATATAGAAAACATGTTTGGGTTGAAACTGTTTTGAGTATGTGACACCACATGAGAGAGAATAGGGTGCAATCTTTCGGCAATAACTTTAGTCATCACTTTAGTATAACCAAAAGAAAAATTACAAAAAATCTTAAGAGGTTTGGCCTTGAATTATATCTTCTCCTAATTTTACAGTTTATTCATCTTGGTGAAGAGAAGGACTTGAAACAGTGGCGATATCTTCCAACCTGTTTTCTTCAATTGCCACTTCTCCAACTTTAGGAACCTCTGGTTGCTCAACCAAGGTTGTCTCTGATTTCTTGACTATATGAGCTATCTGTTGCTCGACTACACCAGGACATGATGGTTCAATTGAAGTTATCTGCTGCTCGACTACATCAGGACGTGATGGTTCAATTGAAGTTATCTGCTGCTCGACTACATCAGGACGTGATGGTTCAATTGAAGTCATCTTTTGCTCGACTACACCAGGACGTGATGGTTCAATTGAAGTCATCTTTTGCTCGACTACACCAGGACGTGATGGTTCAATTGAAGTCATCTGTTGCTCGACTACATCAGGAAGTGATGGTTCAATTGAAGTCATCTGTTGCTCGACTACATCAGGACGTGTGGGTTCAATTGAAGTTTTCTGTTGCTTGACTACATCAGGAAGTGATGGTTCGATTGAAGTCATCTGTTGCTCGACTACATCAGGAAGTGATGGTTCAATTGAAGTCATCTGTTCCTCGACTACATCAGGACGTGATGGTTCAAATGAAGTCATCTGTTGCTCGAGTACATCAGGACGTGATGGTTCAATTGAAGTTATCTGTTGCTCGGCTACATCAGGACGTGATGGTTCAAATGAAGTCATCTGTTGCTCGACTACATCAGGACTTGCTGGTTCAATTGAACTTATCTGTTGCTCGGCTACATCAGGACGTGATGGTTCAATCGAAGGAAAATGTTTTGATGCCATAACTTGTTCAAGGGAAGCCCTTATTTGTTCCCATTCCCTTTGGAAGTCTATCTCTAGGTCTTGCGTTTGGTCCAACAAGGGTTTCAACTTGTCATCAACGTGGGTTAAATCAGTGTATAAGCTAGTTCTCTTGATGTTGATCTTCTTCAATGTTGTTGCTAGTTGCAAAGATTTTGGCTTCAATTGCTCTAGCTCTTTCTTAATTTTCTCCTGCTTCTCCTTTAAGGACGTCATCCTATCTTCAATCTTCTTTTGTTTTTGCAGGGTCTCCTTTTTCTCCTCATCAAGCTCTGCATACATTTTCTTGATAAAAGCCCTCTCTTCTTGTAACCTCTGAAGATTATTTGTGGCATGATGATGTTGATATTTGAAGTATAAGGAGCTTGTCGACATATCACCTAGTCGAAGTGCTATCTGGTTAAAGACTATTTGTTGAGGAAAGGCCACTTCCTTGGCTGATCCGAGCCTAAACATTTGAGTCATCAAGGCCGTCACTTCATCTTGGCTAGTTGGAATTTGTCCTCGAAACGCCGAATTAAGTTTGTCAATGTACTCCTGAATAGACAAAGAGACCGATGTTGGAAAGTCAACTTCAGAGAAGTATCTGCTCAACTTATCTTCTGAAATAATCGGCGTTGGAGGTGATGGTTGAGTAACTGAAGACCCACCAACCTGATAGTTCAGAGATGCTAAAATATTAAGGATCGTTACCTGACTAACTAAAGTAAAAATTACTCCCTCCGGTCCTTATTATAAGAAACAATTGACTTTTTTGGTTCATTGTATAAGTGATGTATCTAGTCTATATTTACAATAAGATACATTAATTATTCTATGAACTTAAAAAGTCAACTTTTTCTTATAATAAGGACCGGAGGGAGTAATCATTAAGTAGGTGTTGCTTTAGTTGATTGAGGATACGAGGTTACCTCCTTCTCTTTCAGTGTTTGTTGAGAGGATTTCACCTTCTGAAAGACAACATAAAAAATGATTAGCAAAGCAGGAAAGATCATAAAGTTGTAAGGGTAAGACAATCGAGGTACCTTGGTCATTTTCTTTCTTTCTAATGCTGCTTTGGCTAACCGTTTCTTGCTGATTGGCGATTGTGATTGTTCAAGAATAGAAGACCCACAGACCTGAAATTAAAAACATGCAAAAATATTGAAGACTTTTATCCGAACGAGTAAAGGAAAAATTAATCATTAGTCAAACAAGAAATTAACCATGGTTGTGGATCTAGGTGTTTCCCTAGCCATTTGAGGATTTAGGGTTAACATCTTCTCTATTGGTGCTTGATGAGAGGATTTCACCCTCTGCAAGACAAGAGAAAAAGAAATGATTAGAGAAGAAGGAAATATCATGTAGCCGTAAAGGTTATAACAAGGGTAAAACAAATATGGTTACCTTGGTCTTCTTCTTTCTTTCTACCGATGTCAGTGTTGCTTCGGATGGCTGGTTCTCGCTGATCTTGGGCGATTGGCATTTTTCAGGAATTGAAGACCCATCAACCTGAAAGTAAAAAAATGCATGAAGATTATGGATTGTTATCAGACTAAGTAAAATCAAACTTAATCACTATAGTGATCAAACAAACAATTTATCTCGGTGGAGGTTCTAGGTGTAGCCCTAGTCATTTGAGGATATGCTATTACCACATTCTCCTTTGGTGCTTGTTGAGAAAATATCTTCCTCTGCAATACCAAAGAAAAATAAATGATTAGTGAAGCTGGAAAGATTTATTTCTTAAGAGGCCAAGTATATATTTTGTTAAGATTATAACAATAGTAAAAAACAATTCTGCTACCTTGGTCCTTTTCTTTCTCTTTGCTGCCGTCTGCGCTGCATCTGTTAACTGCTTCTTGTTGATCTTTGGCGTCATGGGATCAGATGGTTCATTATTCTGGATTAAACTGGGTCTTGGTCTTTTCTTACAAACCAAACACTCATCATTTTCTTCTGAATCAACTACAATTGAGCCTTTACCTAAAAAGGAACAAATAACATTTTAGAAAAAGGAAAATAACTGAACGAGATTGAATTTTGTAGACCACGATGTTTTGGCTAATAGGTTTAGTTTTGTTTTTAAATACACACACAATCAATTAATATCTAGTTTTTTTCACGATAATTTATCCTTTATTTTTTTGTTTTACCTTTTACCTATGCTTTTATTAGTGTATTATAACTAGCTCCCATAAAACTCAACTCTCCATACTTAACACTCTTTGAAGCGTAAAGAGAATCACACAATTGAGAACTATTAACATCTTTCAGCTAACTTTTAAATTTGACAACAATTTAAATTTGAACAGCCCTACTAATTTCTAATTATACAACTAAAAGCCCATATTCACAATTATAATTTAGTCGCATCGACATTTGCTTTATAGATTTAAGAGCAGGTTTCCAAGTTAAAACGATTTTAATATATACTCCATTATGTTTGATGTGCTGAGTAGTAACCGAGCTTGAATGATATTTATTAGGTGCTAAGTAAATAAATAAGTTTAAGAGGTTGAACTAGTACTATTATTGATATCAACCAACCCATAGTTTAAGGATGAAATTAACCGATTTGGATCCTCTCCTTCCCCCTCCTTCTCCAACTTGTGTATCTCCCTCTCTTGATCTTCTTTTTCTCTCTTGATCTTCTTTTTTTATTCTCTCTCTTGATCTTCTTTCTAAAATTTAGAGATAGAAAGATAGAATTTGGTGAAGGAAGGAGAAGGATAGAATGAGAGGATGGAGAGGATCGAAATCGGCTCCCAGCTCGACCGTTCATCCACTTGTTTTCTCTCTTTTCAAAACCGCTGCTTTTTGCTTATTTATTTTCTATGAACTCTCAACCGTTAGATGAAGCACATGATGGATGGCTAAATTCCAAAGGCAGGATATGATCGACTTCCGAATATGACTGTTACATCAAAGACCATAGAACATGAAAAATAGCGGTGACTTGTGACCTATTTATTTATAAGATTTATTGAAATGAGTACTCAAAAACAAATATATTGAAAGCAAGTATGTGGATTTAGCCACCAATATGAGAAAAGAAGATTTTTACTTCTACCATCTCGACAAATAAACCATGACCATGACATCTACTCGATACGATCTACTACTCTGACATGTTGACAATTTTCCGGTTAAGGAGGATATCGTTGCACTCCAACCAAATAGATTTACGCTGTTATTAACCTAATAAAATGAGCTACTCTTTCATTTCTTATGCATAACGAGTTTAATAGAAGAAAACTCTCGACCAATTCATCTCCGCATCCAGTTACCTTCCAATGCAGCCAATTGAATGTCAAATCCAGAAATTGACTTGCGGCTTCAATTTCATTAAAACAGAAAATACAATGCACATTGCGGATGAACCCGTCTTCTCCATAATTTGACACGGTTCGAAGTCTATCTTGTAAGACTCCCCAACCAAACATGCAAATTTAATTGGATGGCACTGTTGTTAGCCATAATTCCTGTACGGCTGGCTGCCTAGAATTCATCGTCGAAATCATTGTGAAAACGTAAATTGCACATCTCTTGATAAATCCTTTTACGGAGAACCCATTTCACTCGTCCGGCAACCATTTTACAACATCTGACACGCCTTGCAGCAGCTGTATCTCAAACAGAAACTGCTCCATATCTTATATCGCCGTTCAGATTTGGCTGCCAACTCCGACCTGTTGCCCGCCTGTATCTTATTCTGCAATAGCCAATCCATACAGTTTAGGAAATTGAAAATTGATTCGTTGGTTACCTGTCCATAATTCACTCCAAAATAATGGATTTTCACCAATTCCCATTTCACTTATGATAAGTTTTGCAAATCAGTTTGGTTCAATTGAGCATAAATCACACTACCATAACAAATCCAACCATCCACCAATCACCACCCTCCGGGTTGAGTAAATTTTGTTCTGGTCTGTGTTGTTTCCCCTTGATCTGTACTTTTGGTTTTAGTTCGGGCACAAATCTTTGAATTAACTACAGAATTTACAACTAAAAAATTGAATCACTCAGTGAATCCATTGAATTCTAAATTTTCATTAATTGAATCACCCATCTGGCTTAATATAAAATGCTTTAAAACACATAATAAATCTACAATTCGAACAAATCCATCTTTATTTATTACAAACAAATCTACTTTTTAATACAGACTTAATAGTTACATTTTAGGTGAATTCTTTCAGATACATATTATTAATGTTCATCAATGGAATCTAAACCTAGACAAACAGATGAATGATTTGGGTTGTCTTGAGAATTAGGGCTTATCTGACCTGGTGGATTGTCTTCAGAATTAGGGCTAATCTGAGCTGGTTGTGTGATGGGAGACTCATGGGCATCAGACATGGTAGATAACCTAGATGGCCGAATTCGAAAGGCGCGACGACGAGGACGAAGATCTCCTTTTCCTGAGCGCTTATGCCTAATTCTAATCAAGGTCTTGGCAATCTCAGCCTCCTTACCTCCCTTCTTCTCCATTGATTTCTTGATTGCCTTTCTTAAGAAGAGTGTCATGTTGCTGCTGAAGGGTTTTCTCTTTTCACTTTTACTTTTGCGGCAATAGCTTTCAGTGGTTTTTGGAGTTGGAGGCGAAGTGGCGTTGGATGAATGCATGTTGATGCTGTAAATCGGCTAAAGCATACTTTGGAGCGCCTATTGATTACAGTGGCAGTAAAAAAATAAAAAAACGAAGTAGCTAGGGTTTTTCTCAGGGTAGCATTTAATGGTGTTAGACTTGGGATTAAATTTTGTGGTGTGCTCCGTTAAATAAGCATTAGTAAGAATAATGGTAGTTTTGTAGGAAAAAAAAAAAAAAAGAGTTAATGGCTGTTTTTTTTTTTTTTTTTAACGCAAAAATAATGGAAGTTTTGATAAAATTTTGATAAAAAAATGTTAGTAGAAACCTATTTTGGTCTCTTATAAAATGTGCAAGGCCCAAATTAATCGAGACAAGCTAATCCCTTTGACAATATTTTCTCCAATTGTTTTTTTTCTCTATTTTTGAATTATGGTTAGGCTGATTATGCATATGTGACGGTCCAATTGTCTTACTGACTGTCATGTCTTACTCCAACTTGGTTCCTTTGAAGTGGTATTGGGCTTCAACCTATTTGATGGATGATAGTGCATTGTTCTTCACTTGCTCTCTTAACGTGTTCATAGTACTCATTCATGTATCTAGTTGTTTCAGCTATCACATTTTGTGTAGCTTTTGCCATATCAAATTGTGTGTTCTGCTCGTAGTCCCAAGATTATGTATCAGATTCATGAAACACAATAGGGTATGTATTGTTGTAATGATTGAACTGGTTTATTGTAAAATAATCCATGATTTGTTTCTTGAAACAATCATAAACAAATATACCCAAGCAACATTGTTCAAGGAGTGACTGTAAATAATAATAATTGTTGTTATAATTATTATGCTTACTATACTCCCTCCCTCCCTCCCTCCCTCCCTCCCTCCCTCTCTCTCTCTCTCTCTCTCTCTCTCTCTCTCTCTCTCTCTCTCTCTCTCTTTTTCAAAATAAATAAATTACTAAAAAAATAAAATATAAACAATTACGGATAAGTAATTTAAATTGCTTAATCGAAAATATAAACAATCCCTGGCAGCGGCGCCAAAAACTTGATGGTCGGATTAGGCAAGTGTATCAAATCGTTTACCAAATACTAAAAAGATAAGTAGAGTATCGTATCCACATGGATTGTTGTTTCAACCAAACGATTCACGTTACTTATTTGGGAGCAAAATAAAATAAAAGAGATAAGGGTTTAGAGTTTTTCAAAGTTAATCTGTTTGCAACATGGCATAGTTTACCTGTTTTGATTGCAGAATGTTAGTGGCGGTTATGATTCAAATCCTCTCTATTTAATTGCTAGAATCACGTAACAGTCAAGTCTTATTCATGTTATTAATCATTATCTATCTAAGTGATCAGTTCATGGGGTCTTACTACCTATCAGCTGTCAAGTTGCATCTGCTAATCACACGGGGATGGTACGTGTGGGGCCTTACTCTCTTAGAGATTTGTGCTCATTATTCCCCTCCAGCTGTCGAGTTGCACCTACTGATCACACGGACGTACGTTTAGGGTCTTACTTTATCAGAGGTAGTTGAAATATAAACTTAAGTTAGCTTTCCTAAATTTCGATCAGTGTAGTCCCAATGTCTTAAAGGTCCACGTACTCATCTATGAATCTTAGAAGCACATATCACACTCTCCCTCTGTTTGTCGGTGTTTATGGCAAACAAATATCGACTGGTTTTGATTATAACAAGCAGGACCAAACTAGAGATCCTATGACATGTTGTGCATTTTGTTGTTGTGCGTTCATCGAGTTCGTAGGTTGCTTAACGAATGGGACGAGACCGTGTGGCGTCTTTCGACAGGTTTTAATGCATTAAGTTTAAATTGCAGAAACTTAAAGAAAAGAAAAAGTGCAAATGCAAGTGCATTAAAAGTAAAAGTGGTTTGACAAATCCTATACATACATTCTTTATGTCTCTTTTCTCTCTCGCCAGTACTTCAAGTATTTTAGAATTCTGTATAGGCGATTTGTGACCCGTTTTCCCTATGGAAAACTACTATTTATACATTGGAAATAATTGGAAAGAAACTAATCCCAGGATCAACACTCCTTCCATGCAGACAACCGCTTGTCTCCCACGTTCTCCCTTGAGGAAACCGCTTCTCTTTTGAAATTTGAATCTTCCCGCTTCAGAGGCGGTTGCTTGACTTCGACGGCTTCGCTTCTTGCTCCGTGTCTTATCGAACCTCAAAGCTTTAAGACTTTTTATGCTAAGACCCCACATCTCATCGAACTCCTTTGATTTAAGAAAAGACTTCGATTGTTGCAAGAGTAAAAGTCAACTAATGTTGACCACACTAAATGAGGCTGGTGAAAATACAAGCTAACAAATTGCCCCCCAAAAATGCCATGTTGTGAATGTGATGAATTGTGATTGTAGGAAATGCGAATCCATTGATAACATGGAATGGAGTAGCCAGATATATTCTGCTCTCATTATTTATGCTATGTTTGCATTGTTTAGTTTATGATATTCACTAAACACAACACTATTTAAGCATATCTACTTAATTACCACTTATTTAGTTGTTCAAAAGTGTCACTTACATTTTTGTGTGTAAGCTTTAATTTTACTAGTTTTTCTTCCGATGGTTATTTTGAGAGTAATAAATCACATGGATGATATTTTTTCTACGCCATCTTTAATTGTCTGTGCTTAATTTTTCATAATTTAATGTGCTAAATGCCAATATGTTAAATTTGATAGTTGATTTATATAAATAAACATGATTTGGTTTAATGTTGTTGCAATAATGTCTTTTTTTGGTATAGGGTCAATTTGAAATTGTATCCTTATATGGGAATTTAGAAGTATCTGACAACAACAACTGCAATATAAGAATAAGTTACTTCAAGGTGTCTCTAGCAAACACTGATTCACGCCTTTTGGTAGGTGTATTTGCTGATATGCTTATTGCAGCATCATTAGTAAAGGTATTGCTCACAAATGATAGATAATTCATGTTGATTTTTAAATGCGCAATTTGAAAGTAAGTTCTTGTGTGTTGATAGTATTTTCTACAAGAAGGATTAATGAAACATTGTTGCATTAGTTTTATAACTTTTTAAGAATTTTAACATTTTATGAATCATTTACAAGTCATAGTGGGTAGCTTTACTTTGGATGGAAAAAATGCTAGCCTGAATAAACTGAAATGAACTTTCTTCAGCTCCATTGCCTGAGCTTGTTGCTGTTGGGACTCAAACCAATGTGACCACTCAAGGGCATTCATCTGAGTCCTTAGGTGACAAAGAGAATAATCCTTTTAGCCAAGGGACTGCAATATACAATAACACTATCCAACCCATTTCTACAATGTCGATGTACCAGCAGTTATGGGCTCACCAAACTCAGAAGTGAGGACAGGCTGTTAAGCTCACCAGTGCAGAAGAAGGTTATTTACATGATGATTGTTCAAAGTTGTTCTGCATGTTGGATTTGGAAATAGCAACATAAATAATTTGGACAAACTTTAAGGCGGTTCAATTAGTTTTATATCTGTTTCTTTGTTTTTCTGTTGATTATGGTTTTCAAATAATTTATGAAACATTGCTAGCGAGGGTCATTTTTGGTTAATGATGTTATTGCAGATTTGGTTCCTTTTATGACTATATTTGAAATTAGATTTTATTATCCTTCTTATTTGATCTGCATATTTTCAAATTTCATTCATATGGAGTTTTCCATTTTTACCCCTCTTATTTTTATTCTTTACTGTGCGTAAATAAATTATTTAACCAATGAAAATAAATAATAAGACTTGATTTATTCTTATTTGACTTTATTCAATTTCGTTGAAGCATAGGTATTCAATATGTTGTAAGTTTTAGAATATCTTAACTTTAAAGTGAGAGTAGAAATATATTACACGGGCCACATAAACTCCCCAACATAAGGACAATGTGATTACGGAAAAATGGTAGTATATGAGCTAGTCCACAGACTCTGACCAGTGCATAACACTTAGAAAAACTTAGAAAAAGCCAACATAGTTCAACTCATCAGACTCTGATCAGTGCATAGTACTTAATTGTTAACACCTCTAATTGTATATCAAGTGTAAGAACAATTATTTTATTTATAATCATTTAGAAGTCTCTTTCAGTTGTTATTGAGCATTGAAAGTCTCTTGCTTTTGTGCTTGATCATTTTGGAAATCTTTCGGTTGTCTCCTTGAGAAATTTGTAATCAGATGAGATTATAGTGAAAATCCTTTGGAAGTGCAAGAGGATTGGACTACTCCTAGATTGTAGGAGGAACTAGTATAATTGCTTGTGTCTGCTCTCTCTCTCTCTCTCTCTCTCTCTCTCTCTCTCTATATATATATATATATATATATATATATATATATATATATATCGATCATTGTGTTTTATCTTATCTGCTGCTATCAGACTCTGTGTTAGATTCTGACCAGTGCATAACAATTAAAAAAATTAAGAAAAAGCCAACACAATTCAGAAAAAGTGTACCTTGTTACAATATCAAAGTGCAAAATATTTATATCTACAATTTTAATGAAAATCAAAATAATATTAATCAAAATATAAATTTTATAAAATTTACTGTTAACAATTAATACGCATCAGTGCAATAAAAAAAGCAGATAGGCGGGAACGTAGTGCCTATCTGAAAGTTAGTAAAATATAAGATCAATGGTAATACTAGTCAGTAAAAAATACTTGTACACTAATGTTTAATGAGAAACCACACTTTTTCATGCTATAATTTCAACATAATGATACAAAAGTGAGGTGATGTGGAAAAGTAGTGGATTCTAATCAGATATTAGTTTAAAATTGTTTTACATTGATATGTCATACTTTTTAACCAAAATTTATTAAGTTATGCGTATTAATAAAAATAATTGATCACATTTAATATATACAATATAAATAAAATACTAAGTCTATTGTTTAAATTTTCCTTCATGACTAATATATATCTTTTAATGACAAATGTTAGTAAGTTAATTTTTTTTTTAGTATTTTCTCCTTGTCACGACCTAAACCATGGACCTCCAACTCCTTAACCATTAGCTTAATTTAGTTGAGCTACCAAACAATTAAATTATTAAAATTGCAAAAGTTAACATTTTTTTTATAAAATACGTAGAGTAGTACCAACAAGACTCATTCTAATATTTTCTTTTCAACATTCACTTTTTTCCTTTAAAAATTACATTCATTCTAATTTTTTTTACCAGCACTCGCATTTTTGTTTGAAAAATCTTGTTCTCACAATAATTTTTGCTCCAAAACACCAGAAAAACTACTCAAAAATACCCTCCGAGGGAAGTTAATTATCGATGGCTAATGTCGTCGTTGTTGATCATTAATGACAATTAACTGCAGATGTGGATATTTTCGTATTTTTCTGGTGTTTTGGAGAAAAAATGATGGTGATAAGAGCATTTTTCTTTTTATTTAGTGATATACATGTGATCTCATCAGTTTATGTCGACACAATTTCCAAATGATGGACCCCACATCCCAAATGGTGCAAGTCAACCTCATTCTATCCAATTAAAAGTGAGTATTAAAAAAAGGGTTTTACAGAAAAAGTTGTTTGCACTATTCAAATACGTATATTAATTTATCTACCTACTCCGAGTCAAAATAATATTTAAAATTATATGAGCTATTATGTTTTATTTCTAAAACAAATAATTACAAAAAGGCAGAAAAAAAGTGTTGCAAAAGTCAAACATAAAATAATTAAATTTAATAGAATGCTCCTTTGTAATAAATACATTTTTGACCAAAAATATTAAATAAATTAAATAATATTATTAATAACTTAAGTCCATGAATGAAATATAATTTGTAGGGACCCACAAGAAAAATAAACAATAAAAATAAAATCTAAAATTAAAAACCCCAAATAAATAAAATAAAATAATCAAAGACTTTCCTTATTCCCTCTCTTCTTCAGTTATAAAATTTTTAGGTTCATGTTTTTCTTTCCTCGTCATCATTCATCATCATCATTATCATTGTAACCACTTTTACTTACTTTGACTATATATACACATTGATTCATACTCTTTTTTCAATTACTCTATTTTCTTTGCAACATTGTATTTTCATGGATTTGAATGAAATGCCAGACTCGCCTCACCCTCACCACAATCAACTTGAAATTGTCATCTTGGTGGGTCCAGATCCATTCACAACCACCATCCAAACCACCGTGATGGAACCAAACACTGCTCAAGGCTCTCCATTCAATATGAACGTTAACCTTTCCCCAAATCACGAGCCTCTTGTTAGCAACATCGTTCCTTCATCCTTGAATCCATGCCTAGGTGCTATAATTCCACATGTGATCTTTGTGAATCCAGGAGAGGTATGCAGTGGAACCTATAATTCCAACATTAACATGTTATATATTACACTACCTTTCTCAATTTTTTTTTAAAATATTGGAAACTTTATAAATTGCAAGGTTATGTAGATTTTGATGATGTTAAAAATGTGGTTGTTTATAGAATTTTCGAAAGTTTTTGTTGACAGATCTGGTGGTGGTTGGATTTTTTTGAAGATTGGTTTTTACCAATATGTTTTTTCACTTGTTTGTAGGACATCATTGAAAAAGTCACAGCCTATAGCCAGGCAGTAGCAGAACCTAATACTGAGATATGCATTATGTCTGCTCATGGTTTAGTTGGCAGTGTCGCCCTTCATTATTCAGGGAGCATTGTTAATTACGAGGTAGTACTTTTTACATCCTTTTTTTAATAAAAATCCATTCAATTATATCTATTTTCTGATATGATTTTTTTTTTGTATTATGATATTCAATAAAGAGAGTAGTTTGTTTGTATGAGCATTGTCTGCTCATACTTTTTACAACCTTTTTATTGGAATCCATTCAATAAAGCAAGTTATTTGAATTTTTCTATTTAATTCTCAAACACAGTGTAAAATCTGCATCATCCGACCGTGACAAGAACAAAAAATTTATTAATTGTGTGAATGTGTTGAATTGTGATTGTAGGAAATCTGAATCCATTGACAACATGGAAAGGATTAGCAAGATATATTCTACTCTCATTATTTCTGCTATGTTTGCATTGTTTAGTTTATGATATTCACTAAACACAACACTATTTAAGCATATCTACTTAAATACCACTTATTTAGTTGTTGAAGAGTGTCACTTACATTTTTTTGTGTTAGCTTTAATTTTACTAGTTTTTCTTCCGATGGTTATTTTGAGAGTAATAAATCACATCGATGGTATTTTTTCTACGACATCTTTAGTTGTTTGTGCTTAATTTTTCATAATTTAATGTGCTAAAATGTAAATATGTTAAATTTGATAGTTTATTTTTATAAATAAACATGATTTGGTTTAATGCTGTTGCAATGATGTCTTTTTTCGTTATAGGGTCAATTTGAAATTGTATCCTTGTCTGGAAATTTAGAAGTATCTGACAACAACAACGGCAATATAAGAATGAGTTACTTCAAGGTGTCTCTAGGAAACACTGATTCAAGTCTTTTGGTAGGAGTAGTTGCTGATAAGCTTATTGCAGCATCATTAGTAAAGGTATTGCTCACAAATGATATATAATTTATGTTGATTTTTAAATGCGCAATTTGAAAGTAAGTTCTTGTGTTGATAGTATTTTCTACAAGAAGGATTAATGAAACATTGTTGCATTAATTTTATAACTTTTTAAGTATTTTAACATTTTTTATGAATCATTTACAGGTCATAGTGGGTAGCTTTACTTTGGATGGAAAAAATGCTAGCTTGAATAACCTGAAATATGAACTTCCTTCAGCGCCATTGCCTGAGCTTGTTGCTATTGGGACTCAAACCGATGTGACCACTCAAGGGCATTCATCTGAGTCCATAGGTGTCAAAGAGAATAATCCTTTTAGCCAAGGGACTGCAATATACAATAATACTATCCAACCCATTCCTACTATGTCGATGTACCAGCAACTATGGGCTCACCAAACTCAGAAGTGAGGATGGGCTGTTAAGCTCACCAGTGCAGAAGAAGGTTATTTACATGATGATTGTTCAAAGTTGTGCTAATCATGTTGGATTTGGAAATAGAAACATAAATAATTTGGATAAACTTTAAGGGGGTTTATCAATTAGTTTTATATCTGTTTCTTTGTTTTTCTGTTGATTATGATTTTCAAATAATTTATGAAACATTGCAAGCGAGGGTCACTTTTGGTTAATGATGTTATTGCAGATTTGGTTCATTTTATGACTATATTTGAAATTAGATTTTATTATCCTTCTCATTTAATCTGCATATTTTCAATTTTCATTCATATGGAGTTTTCCATTTTTACCCCTCTTATTTTTATTCTTTAATGTGCGTAAATAAATTATTTAACCAATGAAAATTGAAAATAAGACTTGATTTATTCTTATTTGAATTTGTTCAATTTTGTTGAAGCAAAGGTATTGAATATGCTATAAGTTTTAGAATATCTTAACTTTTAAGTGAGAGTAGAAATATATTACGCAGGCCACATAAACTCCCCAACATAAGGACAATGTGATTACGGAAAAATTGTAGTAGGTGAGCTAGTCAACAGACTCTGACTAGTGCATAACACTTAGAAAAACTCAGAAAAAGCCAATATAGTTAAAACTCATCAGACTCTGATTAGTGCATAGTACTTTATTGTTAATACCTCTAATTGTATATCAAGTGTAAGAACAAATATTTTATTTGTAATCTTTTAGAAGTCTCCTTTAGTTGTTATTGAGCATTGGAAGTCTCTTGCTTTTGTGCTTGATCATTTTGGAAATCTTTTGGTTTTCTCCTTGAGAAATTTGTAATAAGATGTGATTATAGTGAAAATCCTTTTGAAGTGCAAGAGGACTGGACTACTCCAAGATTGTAGGAGGAACTAGTATTATTGCTTGTGTCTTCTCTCTCTCTCTCTCTCTCTCTCTCTCTCTCTCTCTCTCTCTCTCTCTCTCTCTCTCTCTCTCTCTCTCTATCTATCTATCTATCTATCTATCTATCTATCTATCTATCTATCTATCTATATATGTATCTATCTATCTGTCTGTCTGTCTGTCTGTCTGTCTATCTTTGTGTTTTATCTTATCTGCTGCTATCAGACTTTGTGTCAGATTCTGCCCAGTGCATAACACTTAGAAAAATTTAGTAAAGCCAACAGAATTCAAAAAAAGTATACCTTGTTACAATATGAATGTGCAAAATATTTATATCTACAATTTTAATGAAAATCAAGATAATAATAATCAAAATATAAATTTAATAAAATTTACTGTTCACAATTTATACGCATCAGTGCAATAAATAAAAGCAGATAGGCGGGCACGTAGTGCTTGTCTGAAATCTTGTACAATATAGAATCAATGGTAATCCTTGTCAGTAAATAATAGTTGTACATTAATGTTTAATGAGAAACCACACTTTTTCATGCTATAATTTCAACATAATGATACAAAAGTGAGGTGATGTGGAGAAGTAGTGGATTCTAATCGGATATTAGTTTAAAAGTATTTTACATTGATATGTCGTACTTTTTATCCAAAATTTATTAAGTTATGCGTATTAATAAAAATAATTTATCACATTATATACAATATAAATAAAATATTAAGTCTATTGTTTAAATTCTCCTTGTCACGACCAAAACCATGGATCTCCAACTCCTTAACCATTAGCTTAATTTAGTTGAGCTACCAAACAAATTTTTTTTTTGAAGGAAACATGCTTATAGCATTTCATTAATCATAATAGTAGCAATACAATTGGGTATATCATAATAAACGGCGGGACTAGCTAGAGACGTGGCCTCTCGTGCCAGAGCATGAGCAACCGCGTTGGCTTGTCGCCTAACAAACTCCACCCTAGAGTTAGAAAATAAATTACGAAACAAAGAACGACAGGAAGAAATAATGGAGCCAAATTCAGACAAGTCGTTCCGTGTAGAGAGGAAGGCATCAACTGTTAATTTAGAGTCTGTTTCGAAATCCGCGTTATCAACTTGCATATCACTTAACCATTGCATAGCAGAGTGCAGCCCTAAAGCTTCACCGACATCCACCGGAACAGTACAAGGATAAGTAATAGTCTTAGCCAGAACAAAACTACCTTCCGAGTCACGTACACACATACCAATACCTGTGCAATTATTGTGCTAAGAGAAAGCCGCGTCGATATTGCACTTGAATCTACCTGACGTAGGGGGCTGCCATAAGAGTCTGTGATGTTGGTGTGAGGAGGAGGGCCCTGCCTGCGCATCTATTACATGTTGAGGCGATAAAGTGGATGTCAGAACATCCGGAGCATTTGCTAGTTGCCAATCTGTAATCATGTTTCTGGCACGCTCCACAACCACAGCACTCGTTTCTATAACATCGTCCCAAACTCTAAGATTACGATGTTTCCATAAGCTCCACATGATAGTTGACAGACGCTGAGTGAGCTCAGTAGACAAATTCTCTAACAGATAGAAAATAGCATCCGCAGCTGAATTAGTATGAGTGAGAGCATTTTGCACCGAGCTCCAAAGGCCAGTCCTGTTCCACACCTGTATAGCAAAAGGGCAACCGAAAAAAACATGCAAAAGATCCTCATGAATAGAATCACAGCTCGAACAGTTAGTGGGACAGACGACACCTTTATCCAACAGGCGGACACGAGTCGGTAAACATCCTCGTCACATGCGCCAAATTAAATTCTTTACCTTTGGTGGGACTTTAAGATTCCAAATACCAGACCAATACCCCGGACGCCATAAAAAGGAAGAATCAATTAATTCTGTTACACACAACCTGTAGGCACTACGTACCGAGTAACGACCATGCCTTTCTGCTTTCCAAATAATTCGATCTTCCGCAACCTGAGAAATAAGCGGCGTGTGGAGTATTTTATCTGCAATATCCACGCTAAAAACCTGTCTAACCACCTGCTCATTCCAGCTTTTGTCATGTAAATGCATCAGACTATTAATAGTAAAATTATGAACAAAATGAGCACCTGGAATATCACTACTAATAAACTCTCCATTTGGCAACCAAGGTTCGTTGAGAATGGGAATAGTAGTGTAACATCCCGATATTTTATACATTATATATATGTCATTAGTAATATTTTTCTTGATTTATAATTTATTCTACAACTTATTTTATGTGTAAAATTAATAGAAATCTTGACATTTTCTACTTTGGTTAATTAATCAAGTAGAACTTGAATTTTATTCCATCTACTTTAATCTTTATAAATCAATTTGGGGTGGAGAAAATAAGATAATTATTTCTTAAATGTTTTTTTATTCTAATCCTTTATTGCTGCATTTTAATTTGTGATTTATTTTAAAGTTAATTTTGTATTATAATAATTATTAGTCTTTAATTTAGACATTGTGATATATATAAATAGTACACGTTTTTTTTTTTTGGAGGAATCTATGCTCATCCTTTTCCTTGCCTAATTGCCCAACTAAACATGTTTCAATTCATCTCCTAATTACTAGGTTTAGTGGCCTTGCTTGGGAGAAATAATAGATAACAACCTATGTTCTGTTATCGTGGGTATAATGCTGGTAGTTACTAGTTAGTGATCTTAGTTTGAGAGACACTAGCAGTCAACATGCAGATTTCTTCTTCTCTATATCCCACTTTGTTGCCTTAAATTGTGGAGCCAATAGTCAAATTCTCCCCTTCATCATGTGTTATTTTAGTTCCTAAAAACTAGCCACGTTATTCACCTATTCCAATCCTCTCACAATCAGTTTTTTTTCCACACTGAGCACATTCCTCTCTAATTTCATTGCATCGGTTGTTATTTAAAACCACACAAGCTATACCAGCCATCTCAGATATATTTCTCCGCATGAATTTACTTTCCTTAGTCAGACACCCAAGACCACTATCAATTCTTCCAACTTCCATAAATTATTGTCATTCAATCATCATGATGACCCTTAAAGACTACAAATTCATTCTTTGCTAATCTAAAACGGCATTCTGTCTCCCATGAAAACAAACACGTGAACCATTCTTTCCATTTTAAATTCTCATGCCATCAGGGTTGTATATAGTACGACCTCTTCACCATCCTATCTCTTGTTCATCCATATTCATTCCATTTTTGTGTGAAGGTAAGATTTTATACTTATTCTTCTCTTGGCATTTCAATCAATGCCCTATACTCATAAGCTACTTCCTACGAAGGTTTTACTTTTATTCTGTGCGGGACTCAAACCAGCCTCTTTTCTATTCTCTTTATTCTTATTTTTGTTGTTTTGTTCCTTATATCAGAACTTGTCCCTTTGAAGTTTTGAACCGTTCGGTATGCGAGCAATTAGTGGGACTAATCTTTGCTATTAGGAACGGAAAAACGGGCAAGGTAAGGGCTTTTTCCCCATACGTCCATACTAAGTGCTAGGGCTCTGTTATTAAATAGTGGTAGCAATTCTTGTCTTTTGAAAAGAAAACTAATTAAAAATGTATTTTAAGGTTAAAATTTAATCTTTTCTAAATGTGATTATTTAATTATGTTTTATATGATAAATGTGTGATGAGGAATGATATAATTATTTTATTTTATTATGTTGTATATGAAAATTTTGTATGATAATGAGGTGTGAATTGATATATTTTATATTATTATGCTTTATATGTTTTTGTGATGTTGGAAAAGAAATGTTAGATTTTGATGAATTAAAGAAAAGAGAAAGATGAATATGTGAAATTGTGAAATGATTGACTGTTGGTTGTGTGTTTGATGATGCATTAATATTTGACTGTAATTGCCTTAGTGGCGGGTTATAATTATATTCTTAGTGGTGCCTTAGTGGCGGGATTTAGTTTGCATTTCTTAGTGGTGCCTAAGTGGCGGGATTTAGTTTCATTATCATTATCATGCATGTCATATGCATCTGTGTGGTGCCTGTGTGGCGGGAATTGCAATTATATTCTGTGTGGATGCCTGTGTGGCGGGAATTGCAATTATATTTCTGTGTGGATGCCTTAGTGGCGGGAATTATATCCGGATCATATAGTTATAAGAGCATGCATTTTGCACATCATTGCATTGCATTGGATCTATTATACATCTGTGTGTTGATAAGTGATTAAACTGTTATATATATATATAAAAGAAATGTGTATGAACTTTACCTTAAAGACTTAAATGTATTTTTCTTATTTCTTTTGATTGATAAGTTTTGATATTATCTATTTCATGACATTGTTTCTGGTGCTTTGAGTATGAACCAATTTGGATAAGGAAATTGACCCTTACATTAATATAATGTTGTAGGTACCAAAGATGATATATGAAGTTTGATATGTGATGAAAGCGTACGCGGGGACAAAAATTGGGTTTTTGATTAAATTGTAGTTTTAGAAATAATTTTGAAGGACATTTAGTTTAAGAATTTTTATTAAATTATGTAAAGAATTTTGTATAGGCTTTGCTGGAATATATATTATTGATGAAATAAATAAATAGTAGTGTTTTTCAGAAAAAGAAAATGATTTAGGCGTAATGTCTTGGACCAAAATCCAGGGCGTTACAAGTAGCACCCGAGCCTAATTTTGTTTCCAACACTCGCATTTTTATTTGAAAAATCCTTTTCTCACAATAATTTTTGCTCCAAAACACCAGAAAAATTCAAAAATACCCTTTGAGGGAAGTTAATTATTGATCGCTAATGTCGTTGTTGTTGATCACTAACGACAATTAACTGCCGTTGGGGATATTTTCGTATTTTTCTGGTGTTTTGGACAAAAAATGATGGTTAGAAGAGCATTTTTCTTTTTATTTAGTGATATACATGTGATCTCATCTGTTTGTGTCGGCACAATTTTCAAATGATGGACCCCATATCCCAAATGGTGCGAGTCACCCTCATTCTATCCAATTAAAGAGTGAGTATTTTTGAAGAAGAAATTAAAGAATGAGTATTAAAAAATGAGTTTTACAGAGAATGTTGTTTGCACTATTCAAATACGTATATTAATTTATCTACCTACACCGAGTCAAAATAATATTTTAAATTATATGAGCTATTATGTTTTATTTTTAAAACAAATAATTACAAAAACGCAGAAAAAAAATGTTGCAAAAGTCAAACATAAAATAATTAAATTTAATAGAATGCTCATATGTAATAAATACCTTTTTGACCAAAAGTATTAAATAAATTAAATTTTTCTTCATGACTAATATACTTTTTTAGTTGGCAAATGTTAGTAAGTTAATTTTTATGTTAGTCTTTTCCCTTGTCAGGACCTAAACCTCCAACTCCTTAACCATTAGCTTAATTTAGTTGAGCTACCAAACACTTAATTTATTAAAATTGCAAAAGTTGACATTTGTTTATAAAATGCGTAGAGTAGTACCAACTAGACTCATTCTAATATTTTGTTTTCAACATTCACTTTTTTTTCTTTAAAAAATACATTCGTTCTAATTTTTCTTTTTCAGCACTCGCATTTTTATTTGAAAATATCTATTCTCAGAATCATTTTTTCTCCAAAACACCAGGAAAAAAAATACAAAAATACTCTCTGAGGGCTGTTAATTGTTTCTGACTAATGTTGTTGTTGTTGTTGTTGATTGATGGTGAGAAAAACACAAGAAGGGGGGTTGAATTTAGGGGTGGATCCAGTGTATACTGAGGGTGTGCACCTGCACACCCTGAACTTTTAAAATTTGCACCAGTACCCTATTATTTTTGCACTTTGCACACCCTAAAATTTTTTATTTGCACCTTAGACCCAACAGAGCCCAAGTCTGAAAACTACTCTCATAATCCATTTTTTTCTTAGGGTTCAATAAAATTACGAATTTGTAGCATGGTGTTAGTGAATTAGTGATGGATCAAACTGGTGCTTTTCAGAAATTGGAATTATTGAGGAATTAGTGATAAAATTCGAATTTGTTTTCAGAAATCTTTTGTTATGGTGCTTTTTTGTATTCCATATTTAACTGAGTTTTTATTCCAAACTGTGAAAGCTCTATGATTTACTATGTTGTTTTCGTGTAAGTGATTGAATTAGGCAAGAAAGGGAAAGAAAAAAATACTGAATTATTAGTTAAGCAAGAGCAAGGAAAGAATTGATAAACTCAGTTGCTCATTTGCTCATTTGTATGGCTTGTTTGAGTCCAAGAAACTTGTTCTCTTCTTTTGACAAGGAAAAATTGATTGAATTAGCAAAGTTTTATCCACTAGAATTTTCTCACACTAGTTTGCCGTGGCTTGATAATCAACTTGAGACTTATATCATTGATATGCGCAACAGTATTGAATTTGCATCTTTGAAAGTAATTAGTGATCTTTCAGAAAAGTTGGTTGAAACTGGAAGGCATGTTGTTTTTCCACTAGTTTATCGGCTTTTGAAGTTAGCGATGATTTTGCATGTTGCCACCGCAACCGTCGAGCGATCCTTTTCGGCTAAGAAGATTGTGAAAAGTAGATTACGTAATCGAATGGGGGATGAATGGATGAATGATTGTTTAGTGACTTATATTGAAAGAGATATCATGAAGGACATTGATGATGAACTGATTATTCAAAGATTTCAGAAGATGGCAAGGCGTAAATGACACTTGTAGAGCCTATATGTAAATCCTTTTTTTAAGGTTAAATATAAATCTTTTTGATATATTATACATTGAGTACAATGTAGTATTTTGAGTATGTTACTTTTATATGCATGATTATAATTATAATTATTCTTAAAGTTTTATATTTTGCACCCCCTGACCTAGGGTCTTGGATACGCCACTGGTTGAATTGTGTTAGATTTGTCTTCTTTTTAACTAAGTTCAGAGTTCAGAGTCAAATGCAGCAGATATAAGAGAGAGAGAGAGAGAGAGAGAGAGAGAGAGAGAGAGAGAGAGAGAGTGAGAGAGTGAGAAGAAAGAGACACAAGCAATTATCTTGGTTCCTTCCACAATCCGGAAGTAGTCTAGTACCTTTTACACTTCCAAGGAGATTTTCACTATAATCACACAAGATTACAATTGCTCAAGCACACGAGCAAGAGACTTCAGGTACTCAAGCACACAAGCAAGAGATTTCCTATGCTCAAGCACAAAAGCAAGAGACTTCGTAAACAAACAAATTACAAAGTACAAAACAGTTCAGACTCTAAGACTTAAAAATTTCTAAGATATGAAAGTTAGTAAGAAATTCTAAGTGTTTGATGCACAATGATTTTGATAGAGTTTTTATTAGTTGTGTGTTTTACTCCATAATCAAGATTAACAAGTGCTTAAGATTCTAGTTTGTTTTGTTTCGATAAGATTGTTAGGTAGTTACGAGAGACTTGCTCTCTAAGTCATTGTATATATGATTACTTGTAATTCATTTTTTCATAATCCAATGTGAATAACAACTCTCAATACTATTCTCTCAATTACTTCTAACTCATTGAAAATTGAAGAATTCTCCCTATACTCCTCAACATAATGGCTTAGAAGAAAGAAGGAATAGAACTATCCTTGACATGGTCAGAAGTATGTTAAAGCAGAAAAACAAGCCACATATGTTTAGGGGAGAAGCAGTCAGTACATCTACTTACATATTGAACAAATGTCCAACAAAGAAGCTGAAGAACAAAGTTCCAGAGGAAGCATGGAGTGGAAGAAAACCAAGTATCAAACAATTGAAGGTGTTTGGTTCAATCTGCTATAAACACATTCCAGATGCAAAGAGTGAAGGTGAGAAAAACACACGAAGGGGGGTTGAATTGTGTTTTGAAAAATTCTTTGTTTCTCCTAAAACTGAACACACTTGATCAGAAGCTAAGTGAGACAGCTTCTGAAGTGGTAATCAGAATCTAAATGCAGCGGAATAAAACAGAGAGAGAGAAGAAGAACGACACAAAGCAATTATACTGGTTCCTTCCACAATCCGGAAGTAGTCCAGTCCCCCTTGCACTTCCAAGGAGATTTCACTAAGAGTAATATCTGATTACAATTGCTCAAGCACACAAGCAAGAGACTTCCTTTGCTCAAGCACACAAGCAAGAGACTTCCTTTGCTCAAGAACACAATCAAGAGACTTCCTGCTCAAGCACAACTGCAAGAGACTTCTAACTAAACAAAATTACACAGAAAATTGTTTAAGGTTGAACACTTGATATACAATCAGAGGTGCTCACAATACAAATCAGATACAGACTCAATGACTTAAGAATTTCTAAGATATGACTTTGAGACACAGAAATTCTAAGTGAATGCAGAACAATTTCAGCAGAGGTTTGACACTTGTAATAATGTTGTGAGTCTTTCGTTCAGCATTACCAAAACTCTAAGTCTTCACTCCTTTATATAGAGGTGTGAAAGAGACGTTGTGAAATTTCCAGCACATCAAAGAGTCGTTGTTGAAGCTTGATCTTTCACCAATGATCTTTTGCCTGATTTGGTTGTTGTCCTATAAAGAACCAATTTGAAATCCATTCATTATCCAAAGGAACATCTATGCAGGCGAAGCCGTATTCTGGAGCTATTTTCTTGTCTTGTAGTGTGGACCCAAAACAGAGTAGTGGAGAAGGTGGTTGTACAGTTCGTACAATAGTACAATGTCAACGTTTTCGTCCAAATTGCAAGCACATGCCTTCAAACACCTTTGAAATGACCGTTGCAATGTTCCACTAATTTTCTGCTATGTTTTCGAATCCAATAGACAACTTTTGCAGTGATGATTCTTCAATCTTTGAATCTTTGCAAATCCAGTTGATTTTCAGCTTCTGGTGAAATGACTTCTGAGGAGGCAGCTTCTGATGTTGCAGCTTCTGATAACGCAGCTTCTGATAATGTGGCTTCTGGACCTCTTGTCTTCTGGAGCACTATTCTTCAGAAGCACTATATTAATCTTCAGGAGCGGCTTTTCTTCAGGAGCGCTTTTTCTCTTCAGGAGCGAGTTGCCTTCAGGAGCACTAAGCTTCAATCTTGTTGATTCCTTTTGCTCTTTATTTGCTCATTCAGAACCAATAAATGATGTAACCTTTTAATTATGGTCCTGTACACTTGAACAAATATTAGCTAGTCCAATTTACAATTTTTAATACCTTGTTATCATCAAAACTCTTTAAGGTTCATTGTTAAACACATTTTGTTCCAACAATCTCCCCCTTTTTGATGATGACAAACAATAGTATTTAAAATTGGTTAATTGTTGTTAATCTAATTAACGAGTTGACTTTGGGGTTTCTGAGGTTTGTAAGCTCAGAGTCTGAGGTTTGTAAGCTCTAACTCCCCCTAAGTCTGATAGTTTTTAAGGTGAGGTTTGTAAGCTCCCCCTAAGTTCTATCCAGGTTAATTAAATTCATTTTTCGCACAATAATATCAGAGCTTAAAAAAATTTGAAAGAATTGACTTATAGATAAGAAGAATGGTTCAATTAATTTTATTTGAAATTTGATACTCCCCCTTTTTGATACACCGTTTTAAGGTAAAACAAAAGGATAGAAATTTTCAAAAATTTCAAATATTATTAATGGGGCTCAGAGCCTTTAAATACTATCACATATACTCCCCCTTTTGTCATTAGCAAAAAGACATAAACAAAAAGAAGAGATGAGAAAAACGTAAGATTAAAGGTTCAGAGCATAATTCAAATTATTTTAAAGCATATTAACCATCTTCAAAAATTAAATAAACAGGGCATAGCAAGCATTATTATCAAAGCAAATAACAACACACATGATATAAACAGTTAATGATATTCAGAAGCAAGAAGAATTCAGAAGCATATAATATCAGAAGCGAAAAGAACTGAATCAGAAGCAGAGATGATCATAGAACTGAATCAGAAGCAGAGATGATCATAGATGGGCAACTATGGGTTTGGCTTATTTCTCTAAAATCTTCTTCAGAAGTTCTTGAACATCAGCATACTTCTTGTCCATGTCTTTTCTGTAGTTGTCTTCTCTGATCTTGGCTTCTTGCATATCAGCTTTGAATTTTGATATCTTCAGCTTCTGCTCTAGTAGCTCTGTTTCAAGTCTTTCATTTTCTTCTTTGAGCACCTTGTTCTCCTGAGCTAGAGCCAGGTCAGGTGCATCATTCTTCTCCAGGATCTCAGAAGGAATAATCAGATGCAAATCCTTAGGCAGGAATTCACCAGGTTCTCTGCCTCTGATACTGAGTGGGTTCTTCACCCAAGTACCAAGAATTTCTACATCTCCAGTATTCTCTTCAATTCCATTCAACCAATCTTCCAGCTTCTGCTTGGCTTGCTCTTGAGCCTCAATGCAGGAATCATGCAGTGCTGAAATCAGGTTGATGACCCTTTCCTTGATCCTTCTCCATTGCTTCTGATAGTTAACTTGATGACCCAAGTCATTTCTTCCTGCTATCAGTTTGAGAACTTCAGAAGCAATATCTTCCCACACATCTTGTAGCACTTGAGAATCCAGGAAAATGGTGGGAGGTGAAGTTTGTTTAGAGGGTTTTGGAGGGGCTAAGTTTACAATGGGTATGTTTGATGATGATTGGTCATTTGTAGTTAAGGATTGGCTAGTTGATGGATGGTCAGGAGTGGGGTTAACTACCATATCAGAGGCATGATCATCTTGATCATCCTCAGAGTCTGTGTCCATATCACATACACCAGTATGGTGGGTGATCTTTGATGGCTTGTACTGGTGAAGGAGTTATGGAAGCAGGGGTTGGCTCAGGAATAATGTGTTCAGGAGCAGCAGTTTCAGATGCAGGTTCAGGAATGGGTTTAGTAACTGGTTGTTCAGGAACAATATGTTCAGGAACGGTTTTTTGAGGAGTGACTTGTTCAGGAACATATGGTTTAGGAACAGTTGGGGGTGATGAAGTTGTAGGTTCTGTTTGAGGTTGTTGTTGTGGGGGGTCTTCTGAAACAACTTTATCAGAAGCAGCTGCTTTTGGGGTTGTCTCAAAGGCTTTCTATGAGGTTGTGTTAAAGCTAGATTGGGGTAGTTCACCTAGATAATGACTTTCTAGGTGATCTAAAAGAGAAGTGTCTTCAGAAGGAACAGAGGATGTGGTACAAGATGTGTGTGAGACATTTGATACCTGAGATAACTTTGATGTGTTATCAATAGCTTCTGAAGTAGACTTTGAAGCATCAGCTTCTGAAGTATCAGCTTTCTTCATGACCATTCGTTCAGCTTCATCAGCAATTTTCTTAACATCTGCCATCTTCTCCACAAAGTAATCTTCAGATTCGCTTGGCCCAGTTTTCTTTTTCTTCATGTCAGCTAAGAACTGATCACTTTGTTCTTTACCCCTTTTTTTCCAAATCAGGTGTAGCTTCAAACATAGGAAGAATTTCAGATTCAGCAACCTTCTTCTTTTTCTTTTTAGGCTCCATTTCTTCTTGTTCTAACCTCTCAAGAGCTTCTTGCACCGTCTCCTTTTCAGATTTACCCATTTTTCTCTTAGCATCCTTCTGTTGCTTGGGCTTATCATCAGTGGCTTCTGCAGTAACTCCCTTGACTTTCTTCCCTTTGGTCTTAACAGGAGCAGCTTCGTCCTGTGGGCTTGCATCTGTTTCCATGAGATACTCAGCTACTGATTTAGCTAAGATTTCAGGATTGCTTTCCTTAAAGATTGAAGGGAAGTCCCTGATAATCTTAGTTTCTGCAGTAGTCATCTCTATCCACTTCTCATCTTCAGGGGTTTTCTTGATAAAGTTCATAGAAAATAAGCTCCTGCTACTGATAGTCCTTTCAGCAGTAGAAACTTTTAAGCACTTGTCAGAAGCACCCCTTGTCTTTTTCAAGAAATCCAGCACCCTTCCTTGATAAAAGATTTCAGATAGCAATCTTCCATAGGGCACTTGTTTCCTTCCTTTAACAGTGCCTTCATTTATGGCCCAGCAGAGATGATCCATGACATATCTTGGGAAATTTATCTTATCAAAAATAGCCATGAAGTAAATTATTGCTAGCTTCTGTTGGTTGTTGGGTTGATCAGACCCTCCTGCTCTTTGAAAGAAGCAATCATTACTGAATTTCACCAACATCCTGTTGTGAATCTCCATTTTAGAAGGCTTAGCATCTTTGTTCCCACCCAGAAGCGTGTTATAGTAGCTCTTTAGCATGACATCTCCCTTCTTGACTATTTCTTGGAATCTTCCCTCTGCATCCACTCTACAAGCTTTAGCTATAACATCCTCAGTGATGGTTATAGGAATGCCCATCACTTCAGACCTTATTTCTAAGCTATCAAAAGAGGTAGGATTCAAATCCACGGTTATTTTCCCTTTCTTTGACCCAGCTTGTTTACTTACGACCTTTGCAGGCTTTCCATTGTACACCTCAGCCCTTAACCAAAAGTCCTTGACCAAGTTCACATAAGTTGGCCCATTCAACATCTTGAAGTACTCAGATAGCTTCTGAGTATCTACCAAACCTTCCATGTCCACTTCATACTTCTTAAGTGAAGCGAAATCCACCGGTGATTCTATTTGAACTATTAAGGATTTCCATGGAATATCCATAGTCTTCTCTTTGTACACGGACCCAGATTCTGATGCACCTTGCATGCTAGAAGTAGATTCTGAACCTTTTCGTTGTGAGCTTGATGACGCCATTTGATGATTGAAGAAGATTTAGGGTTCTAGGATTTTTGCGCTTACTTCGCAAGAGGTTTGAAAGCAAATGTGTTTGATGTGAGTGAGTTGTGTGTGAATTGACAAAGTGTTAAAAGTAAAACGATTGCAATTCAAAAGAGACAAACAAACATAACATTAATGACAAAATTGGGGGCGCGTGAAAAGTACTTTCAAAGCTATTAAATCATCATTGCCCTATTTAGTTATACACCAATACATACAGGCCACGTCAGAAGTTCTCACAGTAACTACCAAGTTAGTGGGCCAGAAGTTACCACAAAAAGTAACTCCCAACGTTTCCACTAACTCTACTATTCAGAAGCATAAAATCCAGCTTCTGGACTTCAGATGCTGACGTCATCATCAGAAGCGAGTTTTCCTCAGAACCTCAATAAAGAGCTTCTGATGGACTACTGCTTCTGAACTAACTTCAGAACCTAAAATCCTATTCAGGAGCAAGCAAACATTTAACCAGACACAAAGTGCATGTTCAAATTTTTCTTTATAAAATCAAATCTTTCAACAGTTCAAGGCTTAGTAAATATATCAGCCCATTGATTTTCAGTATCAATGAATTGTATATCTTAAATTCCTTTTTGAACATAGTCTCTGATAAAATGGTGTTTGATTTCAATGTGCTTAGCTCTCGAATGAAAAATTGGATTTTTAGACAAACAAATAGCAGCATTATTATCACAATAAATGGGAATACTGTTAGCAGTTATCTGATAGTCTTTCAACTGATGTTTCATCCAAAGTAGTTGTGTACAACAACTTGCAGCTGAAATGTATTCTGCTTCTGCTGTAGACATATCAATAGTTTCTGATTGTCAATAGGTGAGAAAAACACAAGAAGGGGGGTTGAATTGTGTTTTGAAAAATTCTTCGTGTCTCCTAAAACTGAACACACTTGATCAGAAGCTAAGTGAGACAGCTTCTGAAGTGGTAATCAGAATCTAAATGCAGCGGAATAAAACAGAGAGAGAGAAGAAGAACGACATAAAGCAATTATACTGGTTCCTTCCACAATCCGGAAGTAGACCAGTCCCCCTTGCACTTCCAAGGAGATTTCACTAAGAGTAATATCGGATTACAATTGCTCAAGCACACAAGCAAGAGACTTCCTTTTCTCAAGCACACAAGCAAGAGACTTCCTTTGCTCAAGAACACAATCAAGAGACTTCCTGCTCAAGCACAACTGCAAGAGACTTCTAACTAAACAAAATTACACAGAAAATTGTTTAAGGTTGAACACTTGATATACAATCAGAGGTGCTCACAATACAAATCAGATACAGACTCAATGACTTAAGAATTTCTAAGATATGACTTTGAGACACAGAAATTCTAAGTGAATGCAGAACAATTTCAGCAGAGGTTTGACACTTGTAATAATGTTGTGAGTCTTTCGTTCAGCATTACCAAAACTCTAAGTCTTCACTTCTTTATATAGAGGTGTGAAAGAGACGTTGTGAAATTGCCAGCACATCAAAGAGTCGTTGTTGAAGCTTGATCTTTCACCAATGATCTTTTGCCTGATTTGGTTGTTGTCCTATGAAGAACCAATTTGAAATCCATTCCTTATCCAAAGGAACATCTATGCAGGCGAAGCCGTATTTTGGTGTGGACATAAAACAGAGTAGTGGAAAAGGTGGTTGTACAGTTCGTACAATAGTACAATGTCAACGCTTTCCTCCAAATTGCAAGCACATGCCTTCAAACACCTTTGAAATGACCGTTGCAATGTTCCACTAATTTTCTGCTATGTTTTCGAATCCAATAGACAGCTTTTGCAGTGATGATTCTTCAATCTTTGAATCTTTGCAAATCCAGTTGATTTTCAGCTTCTGGTGAAATGACTTCTGATGAGGCAGCTTCTGATGTTGCAGCTTCTGATAACGCTGCTTCTGATAACGCAGCTTTTGCTAATGTGGCTTCTGGACCTCTTGTCCTCAGGAGCACTATTCTTCAGAAGCACTATATTAATCTTCAGGAGTGGCTTTTCTTCAGGAGCGCTTTTTCTCTTCAGGAGCGAGTTGCCATCAGGAGCACTAAGCTTCAATCTTGTTGATTCCTTTTGCTCTTTATTTGCTCATTTAGAACCAATAAATGATGTAACCTTTTAATTATGGTCCTGTACACTTGAACAAATATTAGCTAGTCCAATTTACAATTTTTAATACCTTGTTATCATTAAAACTCTTTAAGGTTCATTGTTAAACACATTTTGTTCCAACAAAGAGAAGCAAGTTAGATGCTAAAAATGAAAAAATGATTCTACTTGGTTATCACTCAACTGGAGCATACAAATTGTATGATCCAATAAGTAAGAAAGTTCATATCACCAGGGATGTGATAGTAGATGAGAATGAAACATTGAAATGGGAGACTAATACTGAAATAAAAAATGTGAATTCACATATCTTCACTGAATCAGATCAAAGTGAAGAATCTAATGAAGATATGGAAGAAATTCAAAATGGTACTGAGAATGTAGTTACTGAAGATAATCAAACTACACAACCAGTTATGAGGCCACAAAGAAACAGGCAAGCTCCAAGAAGATTAGAAGATTGTGAGATATTGCCTGATAGTGCAGTGAATGATGAAGGTGAACTCATCCATTTTGCTTTACTAGATGATGCAGAACCTCTTAATTACAGAGATATGGTGTTGACTATAAAGTGGTATTTGCTCTAGTAGCTAGATTAGAGACCATAAGATTGGTGGTGGCACTGACTTACAACAAGAGTTGGTTATTATCTCATCTAGATGTGAAGTCTGCATTTCTGAATGGACCATTGGAAGAAGATGTGTATGTTACACAACCTCCAGGATTTGAAGTAAAAGGGAAGGAGCACATGGTGTACAAGTTACACAAAGCACTCTATGGCTTGAAACAAGCACCTAGAGCATGGAACAAGAGGATTGGTCAGTTCCTACTTCAAATTGGCTTCAAGAAATGCAAAGCTGAGTATGGCATATATGTTTAGAAACTGAATGAAGAGAACATGACTATGATCTTCTTATATGTAGATGACCTACTGGTGACTGGAAGTAACCAAAGTGAGATTGAGAAGTTCAAACACACTATGCAGTGTGAATTTGAAATGAATGATTTGGGAAAACTATCATATTTCCTTGGATTAGAATTCAAAACTAGTAAAGCAGGCATACTAATGCATCATCAGAAGTACATTGGGGAACTGCTTGAAAGGTTTCAAATGATTGATTGCAATAGTGCATCAAATCAATCTGAAACAAATGCTAAGCTGGATGAATGCAGTAATGAAGAAAGAGTAGAACCTACTGAATTTAAACAGATAGTGGGATCACTGAGTTACTTATGCAATAACAGGGCAGATATATGCTTTGCTGTAAGTATCATCATTAGATCCATGAATGATCCAAGAAAATCTCATCTCACTACAGCTAAAAGAATACTGAGATATGTGAAAGGTACCCTGAAGTTTGGCCTAATATTTCTAGCTACTAACAATGAAGAAGAAGCTAAGCTAGAGGGATACTCTGATTCAGATTGGTGTGGAGATAGAATGGATAGGAGAAGCACTTATGGCTACCTATTCAAGTTCAATGGTGTTGCAATCTCATGGTGCACTAAGAAGCAACCATTTACTGCTCTATCATCATGTGAGGCTGAGTACATTGCAAGTGCATTTGCAGCATGTCAAGCAATCTGGCTTGACAATGTAATGAAGGAACTTAATTGTGAAGTAAAGAAACCACTGAAGTTGAAGATTGACAACAGATCAGCTATAAATCTGGCCAAGAATCCAATAGCACATGGCAGGAGTAAACAAATAGAAACTAGGTTTCACTTCATAAGAGAACAAGTGACAATGGGCATGATTGAAGTGGTGTATTGTCCTAATCAAGCACAATTAGCAGATGGTTTCACAAAGGCATTGAAGATTGACAGATTCACTTGCTTAAGGGACAAGTTAGGTCTGATAGAATGTTAGGATTATGGATTAAGAGGGGTGTATTAGTTTGTGTGTTTTAATCCATAATCATGATTAGCAAGTGCTTAAGATTCTAGTTTGTTTTATTTGGATAAGATTGTTAGGTAGTTACAAGAGACTTTCTCTCTAAGTCATTGTATATATACTTACTTGTAACTCATTTTTCAAAATCCAATGTGAATAACAACTCTCAAAACTATTCTCTCTCTCTCTCTCTCTCTCTCTCTCTCTCTCTCTCTCTAATCAATCCATAACAAACCCTAACCACCATAACTAACTTCATCTCCTTCATAGAAACCCTAATTCATATTGCTTGTACATGAAGAAACCATAGATGCGCTAATAGTTTTGGCACTTGTAAAATATTGTGGAGTCTCTACTAATCTTCAAGTATTCATTCCTTTATATAGAGGTATGAAAGAGACGTTGTAGAGGTGTCAGCGCATCAAAAAGTAGTTGTAGAAGCTTGATAAATCAACATTGATTTGTTGCTTGATATGGTTAATTTCCTAGGAGGGAATAAATTGAAAATCATTCCTTGATAGGAATTAACCGTTCCAATCCAGTGTAGACACAGCTGTAGCTTGTACTATGCGCAGGAAATGTTGGAGTAGTGGAGGTACTGGTCGTACAATTGTACTATTGTCCTTCATTGTTCTTTGTTTGTGGATAAGCATCCAAAGCCTTCTAATTTCTTCAGAATATTTGTTGCTTCAGTCTTCTAATTATTTATGCATCTTTGTGTCTTCAAATATCGATAATAACTAACTTCAGGTTCTTCTCTTCAGCTTCTGATGAATCTTCAGACTTAGGTGAACTTCGGACTCTAACAGTTAGGTTCTTCTTCTTCATATTCTGACTTGCAACTAACCTTCCATTGAAAATTCCTTTGCTCTAAAATTCAAAATTCCTATTTTAAGTTTCAAAAACAGCAAGCATATTGAATTAAACTTTTATTAATTCTGATCTTATTTGTCACTGTAACTTGTGCCCGAGTGATTTTTTGAGCCACATGATTGAATATTAGCACCAACCTTATGATTCTGATCCTTTGACGAAAAGGTTACCGTCGAAGGTATTTAGTGGCCTTTTTTTTTTTTTTTTAGGAAAAGTGGCCATGTTGAAAATATGGTATTATAGCTATTAATGAATTATAATGTAGTATTGATGTATATTGACACCTTGAGGCCATTAATTTAACGTTTCTTATTCTTTTCGTTTTCTATTAATGTATTCATGTAATTACTGATGTTGAAAACAAATTATTGATAATTGTTTGAACCCTTATGCACCTTTCAACTTAAGGTCGTATTAAGGAGAATGCTAATATTGTAGTACATGAAAGGGATATGTTGAATTAATTGACATATAACCGTCATGACTCTTATTAGTTATATTTATACTTATATTAAGGAGAAAAGTTAATATAGTAGTACATGAAAGGAAATATGTCGAATTAACTAACATATAATCGTTATGACTTTTATTGGTTATATTCTTAATTATGATGTATGATGTAAACAATGCATGTAAGGTTAGTTGATGCACATTATGATTGATGTATTGTTAAGCCATATGAGTCAAGTTGGAGAATGTAAGTTTAATTTAAATAAATTTAAACTATTTACGGTGACTCATGGAAGGTAATATACCTATTCATGAAAGGGTGCAACTATTTCTATAAAGGAAAATGCTACTTCTCAAGAAAAATAGCTTCAAGAATTTTTCAAGAAATAGTTGGCAAATTTTAATTGGATGATTTATTTGTCCACTTCCTATAAATATTGGTGACTTGATGGAAGTGACTAATTGCATGTTAAAAAGGTTGTGTCTCTTCCATAAAGTTTCTCTCACAATAAACCATAAAAAAGCAGACCGTGAGAACTATAACTTACGTACACCGTCATCCTCGTTCACATAAAAGTTTACATGTTGTAGATCCCCTTGTGCATGAAGATGATTTCAGTAACATTTGGTTCTTTTTATTTGATCCCCTTGTGATGGATGGAGTAGATATCTAAAACACTTTTGAAAAGGAAAAAAAAAAAAAAACCTAAAATTTGCAAAGATAATTGAAATGGATGGAGTCGATATCTAAACCACTTTTGAATAGCGTGAACCATAATTTATCTCTACTATTATTTACATGCATTCATACCTCTTTTACATACAAAATGTTTGTCATACAAACCAAAAACTTTTCATAAAAACTAGGGATTGTTATCGGACTAAGTAAAGGAAAACATAGTCATTGGTGGTGGAACTACGTGTTGCCCTAGTCGTTAGAGGATTTGGGGTTACAACCTTCTCCTTTTGTGATTCTTGAGAGGATTTCAGCATCTGCGAGATAAAAGAAAAAATAATAATTTACAGAAGGAAAATTCTGGAAGTTGTTAAGATTATAATAATAAGACAATATGGTTACCTTGGTTCTCATCTTTCTTTCTATTGATGTCAAAGTTGCTTTGAGTGACGGCTTCTTGTTGATCTTTGGCGGTTGGGATTGTTAAGGGATTGAAGACCCAACAACCTGAAATTACAGATATCCAAAAAGATTTAGGATTTTTATACAGCCATGTAAAAGAAAACTTAATCATTAGTCAAACAAAAAATTTACATTGGTGGTGGATGGTGTTGCCCTATTCATTTGCAGATCAGGGGTTGCCACATTCTCCTTTGGTCCTTGTTGAGAGAGTTTTGCCCTCTGCAAGACAAGAAAAATACATGATTACAGAAACCTGAAATGATTAAAACAAGGGTAAGACAATCGAGTTACCTTGGTCCTCGTCTTTATATCTAACGTAAGTGCTACTTCGTCGGACTGCTTCTTGCTTATATTCGACATCTTCGGATAGGATGGGCTGTTGAGGTTGATGGCACTGGGTCTTGGTCTTTTTTTAGAAATCAAAAACTCCTTGTTTTCTTCTAAATCAATTACAATTGGGCCTTTTCCTAAAAAGGAAGGATAGGATGGTCCATTGAGCTTGATGGCACTGGGTCTAGACTCCTTGTTTTCTTCTAAATCAATTACAATTGGGCCTTTTCCTAAAAAGGAAGGATAGGATGGTCCGTTGAGCTTGATGGCACTGGATCTTGGTCTTTTTTTAGAAATCAAAGACTCCTTGTTTTCTTCTAAATCAATTACAATTGGGCCTTTTCCTAAAAAGGAAGGATAGGATGGTCCGTTGAGCTTGATGACACTGGGTCTAGACTCCTTGTTTTCTTCTAAATCAATTACAATTGGGCCTTTTCCTAAAAAGGAAGGATAGGATGGTCCGTTGAGCTTGATGGCACTGGGTCTTGGTCTTTTTTTAGAAATCAAAGACTCCTTGTTTTCTTCTAAATCAATTACAATTGGGCCTTGACCTAAAAAGGAACAAATAATTGGTTAGGAAAGGGAAAAATATCGAAACAATAAATTAATGTGCTTGATCTCTATCAGAAGAGTTATTATTGGTGTAATTGTTTGAAGCAGCGCAAAGAGAATCACAATTGAAAGCTATTAGTAGATCACTCGGCTAACTTTCAATTTCGACAACAAATTTGATTTGAAACACCCTACAACCAAAACCTCGTATTCACAATTTTAATTTAGTCGTTTCTACATTTGCTTTATTCACAATTCTAATATGTATTATCTTTGATGTGCAGATCAGTGACTAAGCTTGGACGATTTTATTCTATGCCAAATAGATAAGTTCAACTGCTTGAACTAGTGCTGTTAATTGAAATCAATCAAATCCGATAAGCATGTGTATCCAGCAATAGAATCCAAAGGTAGACAAACTAATGAATGATTCGGAATGTCTTTAGAATTAGTGATAAACTGACCTGGTTGAGTGACGGGCAAGTCTTGAGAATTAGACATAGTGGATAATCTAGAAGGCCGGATTTTAAAGGCGAGGCGACGAGGACGTTTTGGTGATGAGCGTTTCGGCTTAATTATCCTCATGGTGTTAGCAAACTTAGCCTCCTTTCCTCCCTTCTTCTCCATAGATTTCTTTATTGCTTTTTTCAAGAGTATCATTTTGTGGCTTGTGTATCTTGCTTTGGTTCTATTCGGAATGTCTTTAGAATTAGTGATTAACTGACCTGGTTGAGTGATGAGCAAGTCTTGAGAATTAGACATAGTGGATAATCTAGAAGGCCGGATTTTAAAGGCGAGACGACGAGGACGTTTTGGTGATGAGCGTATCGGCTTAATTATCCTCATGGTCTTGGCAAACTTAGCCTCCTTTCCTCCCTTCTTCTCCATTGATTTCTTAATTGCCTTTTTCAATAGTATCATTTTGTGGCTTGTGTATCTTACTTTGGTATTTGATGTTGGTTTGAGTTTCATGGAATTCACAACAGCCTCCTTCCCTTCCTTCTTCGCTGTTGATGTGTTTATCGCATTCTTGAAGAGTATCTGGTTGTTGCTTGTGTCTCCAAACGGTTTGCGGCCTCTGGTTTCTTTGATTTGTGGTGTTGGAGGCAAAGTAGTGTTGCGTGTATGCATGTTGCTGTAAATCGGTAGTAATGAGATGAAGAAGGGTTCAAAACACTATCAGAGAGCCTATTGGTTTTATCAATAATTCTCTGCGTAGCAGAAAGAAGAAGGGAAAGAAAGAAAAAAAAGAGACGAGGTAGCTAGGGTTTTTCTTGTGAGTTTATTTAGAATTCTATAAGTTCTCCGTTAACTATATAACGATCTTATGATTGGAATTTGTGTCGTTCTCTGTTAAATTTATAGTAAGAATAGTGAAAGGGATGTTAGGGTTTTAAAGATCAGAAAAGATTTGTATATGATAAGATATATTTTTTTCTTGTAACGATAAGATTTCTTTTTATTATGAAAAGATTGTGTTAATAAATATGCTTGTATTGCCAAATATATTATATAGGCTAGCTTTTTATGATGGTTTTTTTGCTTGAGATCAGATCAAATTAATTACTTCTATTTTTCAAAATAAATAATTATTTCAGATTTAATGTATTAAAATTTGGATTCTTTAATATAAAAAGAGGATAATATTAGTATATATATTTCTTAAAATAAATATAATTACTAATATTTTTTTTTAGGAAAACCAGCAAAAAAACGAACACTTGCACTTTCTATTTCTTTTATTTGAATTATATCAAATGTTATTTTTTAATTAATTTTATACTCCCTCCGTCCCGCAATAGATGACTCATTTGAAAATTTTCAATTTTGACCTAACTAATATACAAAGATAAATAATATCATATAAGATGTCGTTAGATTCGTCTCGATGAGTATTTTCAAAATATCAAATTTTCAAAAAAATTTCTAACATATTATTCAAGATATTTAAGCTCAAAATTATAAATTGTCATGCGTAATATGGTCAACTGTGTCATGTATTATGGGACGGAGGGAGTAATATCTTTTGTCAAAAAAAAAAAAAAAATATATATATATATATATATATATATATATATATATATATATATATATATATATATATAGAACATATCAATGCAACTCGGGAAAATTGGTTTAAAAATAAATTGGTTAAAACTTATGGATAGATTTTTAGTTCTTTGAATCATGGTGTAGTTTATATATAAATTAAAATAATTTTTGAATTGCTAAGAGAAGAACAAATACATATTATTAGAAACTAAATCATTTTTTTTTTTGAAAAAAACAAAACGATATTCTTTCATTCAAATTGATAGAGTACATCAGATACAAACAACGCTAAAAACGTAAAGGGTCAATCTGCGAACAAACTCACAACACCCTAGTTAATAGCATACAACGGCAAAATGCCTACAAATAATATGATAAAACCTAAGTCACCGAAACACCATGCTTCCGGATCTGCAACGTTGACGCCGAAATCATTGGTTTAATTTGTAATTGACTGATGTCGATTTTTCAATAGGAACTAAATGAACACTGCGACAAAACGCGAAATCAAACGCCGCACAAGACGACGAACAACACAACGCCTCACTTAGACGACGAAATGACAAAAAATACAAAAGAAAAAACTTGATATATGTGAAAACCACTTATTTAGATTGAAAGAAACGGGGAAAAAGATGTAAAAGGGGTGATTTTAGGTCAAAAAATGACCTAAAACCACCCCTCCTCGATGAACAAATGAGAAAGAAAGTTTAGAGAGAAGTTGAAGTTTATCTCACTAAAAAACTAGATACAACCCAATTATCTGGCCTCAAATACAACCCTCAAATACCTAATTGGGTTTCTCTCAAATACCCAATTATTTGGAGTTTCTTTTACTAAAAAATTAGGTTGATCCGATCACTAATGAGAAAGAAAGTTTAGAGAGAAGACTGGATTTTCTCTCATAATTAATGGTTTAAGAGTAAAATTATTTGAGGGTAATTTAGGTATATTGAAGATAGGCTACATTTAAAGAGTTGGTTGCAATCGGAAATAAATAGAGTTTGATTTAGAATGATTAGAAGCGATTTCCTGAACCCATCTATGTCCTTGTTTATTAATACTAGTTCCTGTTTCAAGAGCAATTTGAGGTTTATGTCAGATAGGCTACATTTAAAGAGTTGGTTGCAATCGGAAATAAATAGAGTTTGATTTAGAATGATTAGAAGCGATTTCCTGAACCCATCTATGTCCTTGTTTATTAATACTAGTTCCTGTTTCAAGAGCAATTTGAGGTTTATGTCCACAACGTTTAACAAAATAGACTAAAACCAGTTACGGCTCGTGACCCCATTTATAATATGAAACCCTGATATGTATTAGGTGAAATTCATAGTATCAAAAGCATTCAAGATCATTAAATTCTCACCTGCCAAGTAATTTTTCTATGTCTAGGCCAATAACAATGAACATTATATCTAGATCATGTTACAAAATCTAGTGTTTATTAATAACAAGCTATATATAATCTAGACAGTGGCGGAGCCCTTCATGGGCTGAGGTGGGCCACGGCCCACCCCCAAAAATTAAAAAATCAACGATTATAGGTCTACTTTGCGAGATTTTATACAATTTTGTGTCGGCTTTAGGTTTCGGTTGATCCAAATTCCCATGATGTAGTGGCTCACCCAAAAAATTTAAATAATTCAATTATAGGTCTATTTTGCGAGATTTTATACAATTTTATGTCGATTTTAGGCTTTGGTTGATCCAAAAATAAAACTCATTTACGCGGTAAATTTGCACATGAAATAATTGGTCACTTGAATGGATAAAAAATAATTTGGCCCACCCCAGAATATTTTCTAGCTCCGCCACTGAATCTAGAATCGAATCAAAGTTGATTAGACGGTGAAAAGCATTACAAAAAAGAAAATACGTTGAACATAACTCAAATTTCATTTTAAGAGGACGTCATAAATTAGATGGACCACACAATTCTATAGAGGTTCCTCATTCAACCCTAATTTTGAGTGTTTAGGATTATAATAACATCTTTATACTAACAATTTAGAGTTCTTAGAAATAGCCTCTCCTCTAAAGATGTCCACCTCAACAAAATCCTACTTGGCTTTAGTTCCAAAAATTTCTCCTTATTTTTAATACAAACTTAATAATTATAATTATTATTAAAAACCGTTTTTTATTTAACATTAAATTGTACATAAAATACATAGTTGATTACAAACAAATAATTATTAATATAATTATTGTTTTGATTAAAATTAATATGTTACATTAAAAAGTTGGTACGTTACAATCAAATAATTATTAATATAATTATTGTTTTGATTAAAATTTATATGTTACATTAAAAATCTGTACGTTACAATCAAATAATTATTAATATAATTAGTATTCGATTAACATTTATACATAACATTAAAAATTTGGTAGGTTACAAAATTATAATATATAACTTCAATAAATTATATTTTGAATTTTTGTCCGTTACGCTATTACAGTAACCTACTAATTAAAAATTTAATTGTAGTAATTAGTTTTTAAGGTTATATAATTAATATTTATTCGTTACAGAATTATATTACTTAATATTAATAAGATATTATTAAATTTCAAATGTTATGAAGTTAGTTTTTTGTAGGTTACATGAAATATAATCTAATCGTTTAATGCACATTTTATAATATTAAAGACGTTGATAATATTAATTCTAAAACGGTCAAATTAATAATTAATAGATATTAACCGTTATAGTACTATTTTTCTATATAAATAGTAGCGCCTTTGGGTACGAGTACACAAGAATCACAAAATATAATTCTTCCTTTTCTATTCTTTGGTTCTCTGATAACTATATTCTAAGTTATTTCTGTAATTTTTTCTATTGCAAAGAAAAATGTCTACGAAACACGACTTCATCTTTGATGTTTAGCCAAGAAAACAACTGTGAACATTGGTTGTGAGTGTTGTTCGTGCTTGGTTTGTTCAAGACTACAAAAATAAAAACTATCATTTTCCATTGAGTTGGTTCCAAAGGATCGAAAGGTACATTTTTCATATCGTCTTTGTTTTTTGTTTTTTTGTATTTTTTTGTTTAAAGTGTAGTGTTTTAATCTTTGTTATCTAGGGTGATTGAATTGGTGCGTCTATACGATGAACATTGATCTACAAGTTTAAGGAGCAGCTCCAAGAGGGAATGGTGTTCACGATTTCCTCATTTGATGTTGCTTGCAACAGTGGTTTGTATCGACCATCACGCAGCGAATACAAACTGAATTTCACAATCAACACAAAAGTCAAACTATCTAAAACTGCTTTGGTCCCATCAAACGTGTATTCGTTTACACCTGCACCTGATGTAATTGGAGTCATGACTGGAGTGTGTGTTTAAAGAGAATATCAAAGAGACAGTGGAAAAATTAAGATGAATGTCATTGAACTGGAGTCAAATGGGTGCTTGATTTTTTTGTAAGTGTATTTTTTAAAACATGTATTATGGTATTAATTAATATTTGTATAATCTTTGACAATTTTGAATAGGTATCGCGTTAAATGTACTCTTTTTGGAGAGTATATTGAAGAGTTGAACTCTTTTCTATCTTCTGGTGAATCTCAAAATGTTGTTGTTGTCATTATGTTAGCAAAAATTAAATTGTTTCAAGGTAATAATTTATAACCATCAATGTAATTGTTTGGTTATATATATATATATATATATATTTGAATCATATTTTTATCATTACAATAATTTTGAACCCCCATCCCCACCCCTTTTCTAACAACGTGAAAATTTTAGTGTTAAGTTACTTACCATTTAAGATATTACTAGACGGTCGACCCGTGCGACGCACGGGTCTTATGTTTTTTTTTTGGTAGATAAAGAGGGCCAAGGCCCTACGGGTCTTATGTTTTAATATATGTGAAAATAATGTGACATTTTTATTTGTCTGAATTGTGTAGCAACATTAAAGATAATAGAAGAATCATAACTTATCTAAAGCAAAATCAAACAAAATAAAAAATCAACCAAATTGTGTAAGAAAATCAAAGAGAAAAGATCAACTGAAAGCTTGACTGATCTAAACAAAGCAATATAACTTTTTTTTTACCTAAAACCATAAACCCAAAAAAAAAAAGTTCAATACATTGAAACTTAAATATTCTGAATAAAAGGAACCAAAGTTGTGTTCATCCTCTCTCATGCCTTTATCTTTTTCTGAAACCTAAAGTAAAAAAAAAAAGGATTGAAATTAAACTTTTGAAAAGAAAGAAAGAATGTATAAAGGAGATGTATTTGGTGTTACCTTCATCTCTCATTGTCTTGGTTCTTTAATTTTTCCAGTTTCATTTATCGTCAGCCTATCGTCCATGAGAGAGAGAGAGAGATAGAGAGAGAAAAGGATTGGAAAGTGGAAACGGAATGAAAATAGAAAGGTAAAGTATGGAATATTATATCTGGTTGATTGCAAGAGAAAGTATAGAATGGGATATCTGGTATTGTCGGTTACAATTTTAATGCAGGTTTATAACTGATTGGTTGGACGTTCAAAGGATTTTTCTATATGGGAATTTAAGGAGAGCAAAATTGGAATGAATTGGCAAAAATAAAGGGCAACAAAGTAAAATAGGATATTAGGGTTGGGGAGTAGGGTTTGCACACTATTCTCCATTTTATTATAATAGATAGATAGATATATTGATGTAGTTAGTGTCTTGACTAAGGTGGATTTTGTTTGTATGAAGACATCAAATTAATTATATTAAAAATCCTTCAAGCACAAGATGTGCCTAACAAAGAAAAATACAAAGTTCGAGATGCATAGGTATAAAAGAATCAAATCATGAGGTAGAATAACCAAGACAAGTAGAAGGATTATTCCAGCAACATTGCAACTCAAAATACCAGCCTAATTTCTTAGCATTTTGCCACCACTAAATGAGAATTGTAAATTTATCTAATAACACCATAAACGGGTTCTTGTGACAAAAATATAAGAATTTATGTATTTCCAAATAATCCAAATGCAAGTCAAAAAAATCAACTAAAAACTAAAATAAACCTTTTTTTTTTAACGTTGAGAACCATTAAGAGTACTCTCGCAGGAATTAATGGGAAGAACACAATAATTATCCAACCACTTTAGAATATTATGTCAAATATTATCAAAGAATTCACACTAAAAATAAAAATGATTAACATTTTCCTCTTTCTCACACCTGTGAGAACATAAAAATGAGTCCATATTTAAAATACTCCATCAAGTTAAGTTATCCTTTGTTAGATTCAGTTATTTAAGAGCCTCCACGAAAAGAGAGAGACATTTAGAGGACTACTTTGTTCCCAATGAGATTTTTTTAGAGCCATAGGTTCATCATGGTCCACCTGCATCATCAGATGATATACCCCTTTGTTAGGGTACCTTTCACCATGATTAACTTTCCATGTTCACTTATCAATGACGCTAGCCTTAAAAAAATGTTGTCCATCAAAGAACAACAATATATCCCTTGCACCTCCTTCCAAAAAAAAATCTATGACATCGTCTCAACCCCATCCGACTCTAACCTACGCATCTCCTTAAATGGCACAGAGTTATTTTGAAATAACTATAAATGTCTTCTAACTATAATACACAAAAGACCACTCTACAACCACGAATCATGGCAAAAAAGTGTATTTTTCTCATTACTCTCCACTATCGTCAAATTGTCATCAAACCAATTTCAAACCCCATCTCCGCCGCTATTTTAGCACTATGGAAGTGTTTCTACCACATATACGCCTAATTGTCCCCACTCTTCACATGAACTCCCTCCAACCTATTATAATATGCTAAAACTTGAACCTAATTGTCCCCACTCTTCACACGATTTCTAAAGAGAGGGCACAGCCATAATGGTAGATTATAACAGAGATAATCATACATCTTATTAATTAGATATATTTTTAAGAATATAGTAATTATTTATAGTTTTTTTTATATTTTAAGCATAGTTGTACTTTTTCTCAGTATTTTAAGCAGAGTTGGCATGTCCCTGCCGACTCTGTCTCAATTTTAAATATGAAGATAAAGTACCACATAATATCAAAATTCTGAATGAAATCAAACTAAAAAAGTTAAATAATATCTAAAAAAAACTTATTTATATGTAAACGCGGCTAAAAAAATTTAAATAAAATGTATCCCGTGCTTGGCACGGGGCGTTACACTAGTATAATACATAGTAAAAGAGAATATAAATTATACATGCAAAGAGTGATAATGTAACACCCATACTAGACGTATCTAGAAAGTCTAGCACGCGCGTTGAATTTAGTATTGGATACATTAAAATATACAACATAGAAACTTCGAATGAATTTATATACAACAAAACACGTTCGTACAATAACAATACATCTCATAATATCTTATCTAAAATAAATACATCCTTAAGATCCATATTCTTCACGCTTCAGGTACGAACGAGCTCTTGCTGAAAATCCATTCGGCTACTAGCTTGCCATCCATCCTGATAATCTGAAACAAATAAGGATTGGGATGAGACATAATGTCTCAGTGAGTTCCCCTAAATCCTAGGCTATAGGTAATCGGGGAAACCTACGGTCACCACGTGTCTACATTACAACCTGACGGTTGATTATACGTGTGTGGGGACTTGCATGCATAGACGGTAGTGCATACTAGAGCCGTCATAGTCTTATCTTACTTGTTATAGGTTTCACTTCCTATACGTGTCATGGCGGTCGAGAGGGAACCTAGAACCGCATTGCCAAGAATACGCTCTACGTATCATGGCCTATACATAACATATCATGGCACGATTCTAACCGGACGATAAGGGGAAACCTAATATCATCATCGGTATCATAATCCTTACTTGCTCTATTCCATGTCTTATGCTTGTCATAAAGCATCTAATGCTCTTGGTCATGAACTAATTCATGCATGGAAATCATTCTTGCATTTCATAATATAATCATAATCTTGAGAAACATAATCGTAACATAACATACATAGTCGTGCATACGTTCATTCATTGTTATGTTAGCGTTGAACAAACAATTATCATCTTGATTCATTTTACGGATAGTCCCGGGTGGAGTAACCCCGAGTACAATCCCATCATGACCGATGTACGTACATCGGACTCCCTCAGTGACATGCGGGTCCCTTACGGCTTAAATCGTTCTCATAATGAGAACCCCTTGAATCCATACCTTCATGGATTGCAAGAGACATGCCACCTACATCTTAATTACTCAGTACCATGTGATCCCCTTACGGAGCCTTCCCCGTTCCCATCATGAGAACCCCTTGAATCCATACCTTCATGGATTGCAAGAGACATGGCACCTACATTACATAAATCATGGTCTTGTCATTCATTTAGGTTAAACCTAATCATGCATACATATTTACCTCGGATCCTTGATCGATCCGATTAGCGGTAACTCATACTTGTTCATGCTTACACATTCTTAATCATGGTGGAGTGATTAACTAATCAAACCACACCTTAACATACATGTTATCTTATTCTTGTTCATGGGCGAAGATAATAAACTTCGCATCTTAACATCTAGGAATTCTTGCTAACTAGCTAGTTCTCGACAACTATGTCGAGGCTCTAGTTTTCCCTTGCTTAATGGATACTTGCTACCCGGTTCATAACTTGTTTCTATCGTATGCCATGCCTTACTAACATGCTTAATACTTGCCTCATATCATAAGAATCATGCTTTCTTTGATCATCATTTAGGACCTTGGTTTGAGGGGTTTACGTTCGTAAAAAGACACCACGGAGAAAACCGCATCGCCAAGCCCCATGCCTGCCTAAAGCGAGCAAAACAATGAGATTCTCACTGTCTTACTCGCCTAGGCGAGTGATTTCACTGGGGAGGCGAGTGGTTACTCGCCGTGGCGAGTTGGGGGCGAGCAGGACCCCCCATTCGCAGGTCTAGCTCGCCGTGGCGAGTTAGGACAGTCCAGAACACTTAAAAATGGTATTTTTGACCCAAAAACCTCAAACCAAGTGTCTCTAAGTGTTATATGACCCTTAGGATCATTAGAAACCTGTAAAACATAAACTCAGCAAGTATTCACTAGTCAAGCAAGCATGGCATACAAATGGGGTAACTAAACATATACTTGAACCCTAGAATTTCATATTAATCATATACATGGCATAACATAATCCCAAAGGGTGGGAAATCTATCTATGGAACTCACCTAATAAGCTCTTGAAGCATCAATCAAATTCCATGCAAAACCCTAACTTTGGTCCATTTGCTTCCTTTGCCCAAACCTCCTCTATCTTGTTGTCCTTATCTTGCAAACCAAGACACCATATCATGCTCAAAACCAAGCTCCAAACATCACCCTCCAAACACATACTCAACCCTTAAACTTCAAATGAAACTCTTTGTGAGGAAAGGTAATGAAATCATCCCATTCCATCTTCATGTTACTTCCTTGATCAAGGTAAAACCATAACCCACTCAAACTCAAGCTTCCACTTTACTAACAACAAACCCTAGCTTCATAAAGGAGAGGAGAAATAGAGAAATCAAACCAAATCCACAATTCCTTAAGCTTAAAGGATCATAAAAGATCATGGAGGGAAATCTTACCATGAGAGGATGAAGATTCAAGAAGGGTTGGTGAAGAGGAGAAGAAGTAGTACAATCTCCCAAAGTTCCTAATTGTTCTTGAAAGAGGAGAAGAAAGAAACCATGAAGTATGATCCATCACCAATTAAAGAATCCATGGGGAAGAAGATTTGCAAAGGATTGAAGGAAGGAAGGAGAGAAAGAGGGCGATGGAGAATAGTAGGGAGAAGGGAGAGCAATTGTTTGCCAACTAGAGAGAGAAAGAGAAGAAGAAAGTGAGATATTTTTGGGTAAATCCAATTAAATATCCTTTCTTCATGAAATTACCATAATACCCTTGCCACAGGCGTATTAAATACGACACTGATACTTTTCCGTATTATGCTAACATGTCATAGATTATTTCCATTAATTTACTTTTCCATAATTTAATTCCTCTGACACAGTCAACGGGTAATATACCGACACTGTCAGGCGGGATATTACATTCTACCCCCCTTAAAAAAATTTCGTCCTCGAAATTTAGAGACCGACTACCAATCATCATGACTAAAACTCACCATCTATGGTCTGAGCCATACCTTTCATATTCATATACATCCAAGAAGTTCATCATTGCTTAGGTTTCGTCTTGTTTCTTGATTCATATACACAAGCATAAAGCTTTCTTGATATTAATAACACTTAAACTCTGAGTTACCTTAGTGCATCATGATTTGGGACATTCCATGCTAAACATAGACTCATTGCTTCGGATTGTATCTTACCCACTTAACATAAAACATTCGTTGAAGTATCTTATCATAAACACAAACACTCAGGATTTGCCTTTTAACTGGAATTCTATCGGAAACCAGGTTTGCCCTGCAGTGCTTACTTACAACATAAAACATCTTTTCATGCATATATGATCTTTCTTACCGCACTTTGCGAACTATTCCTCTTACATACATTACTCATATAGACGATTCCACGAATCTCTTAACGAGTCTTAAGAAATCTTGCGATTTCATTGCAATATCATATAGCTTGACATAAAGGAGTGAAATCAAATTGTCACTTCATTTACAATCTAACAACCGACGTGGTGGTTCACATGTTCTTAAAACTCTCTAGCAAATCTACTTGCACATACATCAACATTCTTAACACATTTCTGTGTATCTTGTAGGATATTGGCTTCATACGAACTTTGTCGTTTCCATAACATGCGTATACCTTCAAGTGTCGTCTCTTGTTAACTGATAACGATACATGTTCAAGCATCTTTCTTGAAGAAATTTTTCTTAAATTTTGGTATTCGGGTTCTTGGAACGAATATATACATGACTAAAAGAGTTTATCGTTTCCAAAACTGAATTTGTAATGGTACCACAGAACCACCCAACGAGTTTCTGTATTTTGAAAAAAAAAAAAAAAAAAATTTAACAACTTGCTCCTAACTTGTCAACAACAAGATGGTCCTGAAGTTCGTACGTCTTAAGTGAGTTTACTTAAAACGTATCTTATTAGTTTTGAAATTGTATAATTCCATGAGTTTAAAATAAGCATCGTTCCCAAATTCCTTAATACCAATCTTAGCTTTTAAAAGTTATAAAATCATGGCTTGACATATCTTAACATATATCGTTGTCACTTAACAAGTATTGCATACAAGAGCATAACTTTCATCACACATCACTTCAAAGTTGCTTCTCTCTCACACGATAACATGCTTACATATCCGTAGGAAATTCTCGGACCTCTTGACTTTAACTTGTTTCCCTCACTCAGAACATTAAACTTGATTCTCCTCATCATCATTTATGCATCCATTATAACTTATTACATTCGAGAATTCCTCACTTGTCTTATAATACTTCTTGCCAAACTTATGTTACCAACCGAAAATTCTTTCACACTAAAATTCCATGTTTCATGATTAACAATTTGATTCCTTAGCGTTACTCTGATCCCCACCGGTTGGCTTAAACCATTACTCTAATCCATTAAAGCAATTGAGACTTCAATTCATGCTTATCACTTGATTACTTACGTCTTGAGAACTTCCATGTTGCAACCAACATCACCACCTTACACTTGCCTTGTAAATTCAAAACTCGCGATAACTTATCTTATACTCATAATACATGACTTGGGGGTAATCCTTACGTTCTAGCTGGTTGCATTTATCATACATATCATACTTGAACTTATTTCCGAGTGAACTCGAATTCTTTGACAAACTCATCTTGCACTTGAACATATCTTTCTTGAACATCTAATCCTTATACCTTCGCATTCTCGCATACTATATTTTGCTGAACCATATCATTGCTTGCTCGTTAATTTTTCCTTAAAGAAAACTTCATAAAATAGCGCATGGGTCATTGCCGTTGGTGATTTTCTACTTTATAAATATATATCGAGTTTAGGCCCCAGCCATTGCTTCGGGAAGCATAGAACGAGTTGATAACACATACGTGTCACCAAACCTAGACTCTAATGAGTCTAGCCCGCTCTACAAGTGTCGTAGCAACCCGGTTCCTAGAAAATTTCCTATGAATTTTTCAAATGTCAACTTCAATCACCCATAGGCACAAATCTTTCTAAAATTATTTAAACTTTATATTTCAACATCATATCGAGCCTTAGCAAGTCAATTAAGCAAAACATAGATTCGAGAGATACGTCATAATTCTGAGAACCTTGTGTTTTCCATAACTTGCACCGTTTTAACTTCTTTCTTCATACCTTCACATCTATGACTTCCGTATCAATACCGGAACTTCCAATCTCTTGATCTGAGCTCTTTCTTGACTCTTGACACATTAACTTCCAAAGCTACCCTAAACCCTATCGATTTCGTTGATCGTTGCCTATGCCTTTTTCCTTGAAAATCTTAGGAGATGATATGCATTCGTTACTTGATGTCATAAAAGATTATTGTGAGGACATCTCACCAATAGTCATTGCAAACCTTTGGAACGAACGGGTAATTTTCATAAAAACGGAAAATTTCGTTCCAAGTTCGCTATGGATGAGTTTCTCCCACTATATTATTATTATTTTTTTTTTCAAGTAACCAATGCACGTCATTCATTCCTAGCATCGTAAAACATTCTATAACATTTGCATGGCAACATCAACCTTTTCGATACAATTCTTGGCACGTCGGAAATCAATGCCTTAATCCTAATTACATAAAACTTTCTCTTGAATCCTTAATTTCCTCCACTACGAATAGCTTACTTCTTTACGTTGCCACTTACGCAACTTGACAAACCTTCATGTCCTTAACTTCATTTACATAGTGCTATTCTTGAGATCCTGCTGTCTCCGTCAACATATGTCGACCTCTTACTACCTTGTAGCCTTGTACTGACATTTCAAAATATCATAAACCCGTTCCAACAACAACTCTTACCGAAACTTCCGGTCATGGTTAGATACATATATCCAACTTCTTCTCTTTCGGGTACATGGAGTATTACTATCATCTTACCCGACATTGTCGGAACATCCCTTCTTAACATGCTTTAGATTCCCGGAGGATTCACCCTTCCACTTGATTAGTTCACCGGCCACCTTTTGGCACGATCAACTACTTCATTCCATACTTCGTTCCTCCTGGGTCCTATTCAGCTCTCAGGCATCCATTCTAATCGTTGAATGCTAATTTGAGTTGATCAGGCTCAACTAACAACAACAACTAGAACATTTACCCGGAACCCAATGGTCCCACTACCTTAGTTGTAATTTAATGACCCAAGGCACGGTCTGAATCGACCTGCTCTGATACCAAATGTAACACCCATACTAGACGTATCTAGAAAGTCTAGCACGCGCGTTGAATTTAGTATTGGATACATTAAAATATACAACATAGAAACTTCGAATGAATTTATATACAACAAAACACGTTCGTACAATAACAATACATCTCATAATATCTTATCTAAAATAAATACATCCTTAAGATCCATATTCTTCACGCTTCAGGTACGAACGAGCTCTTGCTGAAAATCCATTCGGCTACTAGCTTGCCATCCATCCTGATAATCTGAAACAAATAAGGATTGGGATGAGACATAATGTCTCAGTGAGTTCCCCTAAATCCTAGGCTATAGGTAACCTCGGGGAAACCTACGGTCACCACGTGTCTACATTACAACCTGACGGTTGATTATACGTGTGTGGGGACTTGCATACATAGACGGTAGTGCATACTAGAGCCGTCATAGTCTTATCTTACTTGTTATAGGTTTCACTTCCTATACGTGTCATGGCGGTCGAGAGGGAACCTAGAACCGCATTGCCAAGAATACGCTCTACGTATCATGGCCTATACATAACATATCATGGCACGATTCTAACCGGACGATAAGGGGAAACCTAATATCATCATCGGTATCATAATCCTTACTTGCTCTATTCCATGTCTTATGCTTGTCATAAAGCATCTAATGCTCTTGGTCATGAACTAATTCATGCATGGAAATCATTCTTGGATTTCATAATATAATCATAATCTTGAGAAACATAATCGTAACATAACATACATAGTCGTGCATACGTTCATTCATTGTTATGTTAGCGTTGAACAAACAATTATCATCTTGATTCATTTTACGGATAGTCCCGGGTGGAGTAACCCCGAGTACAATCCCATCATGACCGATGTACGTACATCGGACTCCCTCAGTGACATGCGGGTCCCTTACGGCTTAAATCGTTCTCATAATGAGAACCCCTTGAATCCATACCTTCATGGATTGCAAGAGACATGCCACCTACATCTTAATTACTCAGTACCATGTGATCCCCTTACGGAGCCTTCCCCGTTCCCATCATGAGAACCCCTTGAATCCATACCTTCATGGATTGCAAGAGACATGGCACCTACATTACATAAATCATGGTCTTGTCATTCATTTAGGTTAAACCTAATCATGCATACATATTTACCTCGGATCCTTGATCGATCCGATTAGCGGTAACTCATACTTGTTCATGCTTACACATTCTTAATCATGGTGGAGTGATTAACTAATCAAACCACACCTTAACATACATGTTATCTTATTCTTGTTCATGGGCGAAGATAATAAACTTCGCATCTTAACATCTAGGAATTCTTGCTAACTAGCTAGTTCTCGACAACTATGTCGAGGCTCTAGTTTTCCCTTGCTTAATGGATACTTGCTACCCGGTTCATAACTTGTTTCTATCGTATGCCATGCCTTACTAACATGCTTAATACTTGCCTCATATCATAAGAATCATGCTTTCTTTGATCATCATTTAGGACCTTGGTTTGAGGGGTTTACGTTCGTAAAAAGACACCACGGAGAAAACCGCATCGCCAAGCCCCATGCCTGCCTAAAGCGAGCAAAACAATGAGATTCTCACTGTCTTACTCGCCTAGGCGAGTGATTTCACTGGGGAGGCGAGTGGTTACTCGCCGTGGCGAGTTGGAGGCGAGCAGGACCCCCCATTCGCAGGTCTAGCTCGCCGTGGCGAGTTAGGACAGTCCAGAACACTTAAAAATGGTATTTTTGACCCAAAAACCTCAAACCAAGTGTCTCTAAGTGTTATATGACCCTTAGGATCATTAGAAACCTGTAAAACATAAACTCAGCAAGTATTCACTAGTCAAGCAAGCATGGCATACAAATGGGGTAACTAAACATATACTTGAACCCTAGAATTTCATATTAATCATATACATGGCATAACATAATCCCAAAGGGTGGGAAATCTATCTATGGAACTCACCTAATAAGCTCTTGAAGCATCAATCAAATTCCATGCAAAACCCTAACTTTGGTCCATTTGCTTCCTTTGCCCAAACCTCCTCTATCTTGTTGTCCTTATCTTGCAAACCAAGACACCATATCATGCTCAAAACCAAGCTCCAAACATCACCCTCCAAACACATACTCAACCCTTAAACTTCAAAAGAAACTCTTTGTGAGGAAAGGTAATGAAATCATCCCATTCCATCTTCATGTTACTTCCTTGATCAAGGTAAAACCATAACCCACTCAAACTCAAGCTTCCACTTTACTAACAACAAACCCTAGCTTCATAAAGGAGAGGAGAAATAGAGAAATCAAACCAAATCCACAATTCCTTAAGCTTAAAGGATCATTAAAAGATCATGGAGGGAAATCTTACCATGAGAGGATGAAGATTCAAGAAGGGTTGGTGAAGAGGAGAAGAAGTAGTACAATCTCCCAAAGTTCCTAATTGTTCTTGAAAGAGGAGAAGAAAGAAACCATGAAGTATGATCCATCACCAATTCAAGAATCCATGGGGAAGAAGATTTGCAAAGGATTGAAGGAAGGAAGGAGAGAAAGAGGGCGATGGAGAATAGTAGGGAGAAGGGAGAGCAATTGTTTGCCAACTAGAGAGAGAAAGAGAAGAAGAAAGTGAGATATTTTTGGGTAAATCCAATTAAATATCCTTTCTTCATGAAATTACCATAATACCCTTGCCACAGGCGTATTAAATACGACACTGATACTTTTCCGTATTATGCTAACATGTCATAGATTATTTCCATTAATTTACTTTTCCATAATTTAATTCCTCTGACACAGTCAACGGGTAATATACCGACACTGTCAGGCGGGATATTACAGATAAGAATTGCCTTCGGTCATGTTTCCATGGCTAAAAAGTTCCACCTAAGCCGTCAAGATTCCTAACCCTTGTTTTTGGATGAAAAATCACATTAACACGCACACTTTCACGCATCGCACATGCGCGTCGTGCTCGAGATTGTAAAACATGCGGCAACTTTGATTTATTATAGGGTGTGCGCCTCCCACACGGCAAGGAAAACTTCATCTTTTCGTCCTTCAAGACGCAAATGGCGCATGGCCTCGGACCATTTTTCCTTGATTTCTTCTTTCTCAATGGAATTTTCAATTTTGATATGTTTCTTGGACTTGGGACAAAAATACCCGACGTTCTCTAGGCTTCAATATCTTCATTGTGTTTGGTCTTCATGTTTTTGTCACTTCTACGGGGTGTTTTCTGATCGGATCAACCCAATGGTCTATACTATAAAGATTATGACATCCTATAGAGTTGCTTGGTTAGGGAATTACAAGATACATATTGACTCAATTCAAAATAATACTATCTCTTTCACAAGATACTAGTAATTAACTCACTCTAATCCTCAATACAATCCTAAATTACAAGACAAAAAGACTCTATAAAATGGTATAATACATTCTTTTATGTGGAGTCATCAAAGATGTACCTAGAGCATATACTATTAAATTCAGTGTCCAGAACTTTTGATTCCTCTCGAATATATCTTGCGAATTTGAACTCATATTGTGTGCCTTTGTATACTCTGATGCAACATGTTTTGAGCTTTGACAAAATACATGTTAAACTAAAATGGGTTAATGAACAACTACTTTAAGTTTTGATGATAACGAAGTATTTGAGAGATAGTGTGTAACACCCATACAAGACGTATCTAGAAAGTCTGGCACGTGCGTTAATATTAGTACTGGATACATTAAAATATAAAACAATTAAAAACTTCGAATGAATAATATTTACATCAAGTTACGTTCGTATAAATAATAATACAACACAACACCTCCATACAAAAAAATACATCCTTGAAGTCCAAAACGTCCTGCAACTTTACGAATGAACCCTTGAAGTAATATCCATCCGGCTCCGAACATGCATAAACGTCCTGCTTATCTGAAACAAACAAGGATTGGGATGAGACATAATGTCTCAGTGAGTTCCCCAAAATCCTAGGTTATTGGCAACCTCAAGGGGAAACCTACGGTCACCACGTGTCTACATTACAACCTGGCGGTTGATTATACGTGTGTGGGGACATGCATACTTAGACGGTAGTGCATACTAGGGCCGTCATAGTCATATCTCACTTGTTATAGGCTTCTCACCTATACATGTCATGGCGGTTGAGGGAACCTAAACCGCATTACCAAGTGTACACTCTACGTCACAAGGCCTAAACATAAATAACATAGCATATTCATGACATGATTCTATTCCGGACGATTAGGGAAACCTAGGGTCGTCACGGCCATAGCTTTCTTTACTTGTCCTATACATATCTTGCTCTGGTCTAATAGCATTTCATGCTCTTAGTCTTGTTCTTAAACATATCATACATGGGCTCGATCATGAGCATAACATAACATAATCATATTCATCATAAACATAATCGTGTCTAAGTTCATTCATGGGTTAGCGTTGAACAAACAGTTATTATCTTGATTCATTTTACGGATAGTCCCGGGTGGAGTAACCCCGAAATCAATTCCATACATGACCGATGTACGTACATCGGACTCCCTCGGTGTCGTGCGGGTCCCTTGCGGCTTAAACCGTTCCCCTTAGGTCGAGAACCTCCCGTATCCCCCTGGCGTGGATAACAAGAGACACGAGCACCTACGTCTTGTTACTCAGTGACATGCGGGTCCCTTACGGCTTGAATCGTTCTCATAATGAGAACCCCTTGTATCCCCCTGATGTGGATATCAAGAGACATGTCACCTACACTTATTAGTCATAGTCTTGTCGTGCATAAGTTAAACATAATCATACATACATGTTTACCTCGGAACCTTGATCGATCCGATTATTGGTAACCTATACTTGTTCATAAACATACCTAATCATGGTGAAGAGACTAACTAGTCAAACCACGGCTTACGTACTTGCTAAATCATACTAGCTCTTGTGCGAAGAGATTACACTTCGCGTCTTATCTTTCTAGGGATTCTTGCTAAACATTCTAGTTCTCGACTAGCTAAGCCGAGGCTCTACATACATTCCCTTTCTTAGCTTATTACTACCCCATCATACTTAAGCTCTCTTGAGCCACCCTCGTGTTACATGCTAAGATTGCCACGATTAAGGATGCAAGGATCAATTGACGATGCGTGCAAATTTTCAATACTTTCTAAACACCGAAAATGCCATAAACCAAAGTTACGAGCCGTTTACAAATTTCATGATTTGATAAAGCCAAACTTGTTCCAGTAGAAAGATAAGTAAAAACAGTCAATGAACACTTCGAAACGATCGCTACGGACCCCCATGCAACTGCCCCCAACCACCCGAGCGCAGAACAACGCGAACGTTGTCCTGTCTGGGGCGCCTGGCGCCAGAGGGAGGGCGCCTAGCGCTGGCTCCCTGACTTGTGGGCGCCTAGCGCCCTTGGTCAGGCGCAGCGCTGCGAATTCTGCGTTTTCGCGTGTTCCGGCCGCGGGTTTTCGCCATTTTCGACCCAAAACTCGTCCAATTCGACCCTGTAATGCACCAAATACATCCAACAACATATATAGACTTATTTAAACATAACTCATGGCAATTTTAACATATAATCACCTAGGATTGGCTTGGGGTACTAAAGTTCCATAAACACTAACTAACATAAATCATGATTTTTCCTACAAGATTAATCAATCCCAAAGGTGGGTAATCTATCTATGGAACTCACCTTAACGTGTTCCTTGCAATTCCTCAAGCTTCAAGCATCCTCATCACTTCACATATTGAAACTTAGCTTGCTTCCAAAGCTCAAAGTATCACAATCCATACTCTAGCTCTTCAAGCCCACTTCAAATCATCTTTCCTTTAATTCTTGACCAAGAAGGAACCTTACCAAGCTCAAACCTTGCTCCAATCATCACCCTATCTTCTTGAGATTCTCTTAGTGATGAGAAGTAAGGAAATCAAACCAAATCCCAAGCTCCCAAGCAACTAAAGACATTGAAGGAATCTTATACAACATGATTCATGATTTTGGAAGAAGTTTGAGAAGAATTGAGGAAGAGAAAGAGAGAAGGAGGGCGTGTGAGTTCTAGAGAGAGGGGAGAGCAATTGCCAAACTCAAACCCTAGAGAGAGAAAGTGAATGGAAAATGAATGATTTTGAGACCAAATCCAAATAAATATCCTTTGGCGTGCAATTACCACTTTGCCCTTGTCTTAAGCGTTTTTGAAACGACTCTAATATTTTTCCCGTATTATGCTGACATGTCATAAAATATCTCCCACTACTTACTTTCCATGAACCTGAGTCCTCTGATACACTTAACAGGTAAAATTTCAATTAGCAAACGAGCGGGGTGTTACACTCTACCCCCTTAAAGAAATTTCGTCCTCGAAATTTAGAGACCATCTACCAATCATCATAACGAATCCTTACCGTCTTTGCTTTAAGTCATACTTATTCTTATCATACATTCTCAAGAAGTTCATCGCACAATTTTCCCTTCAAAACATGCAGTTCATCTTGTTTCTTAATTCATACACATAAGTATAAAGTTTTCTCATTCTTGTTATCCTTCACAAAATCTAGAATTATCTCAGAACTTGTGATTTGGAACTTATCTTGCTACACATAGGCTTATTGTTTCGGATTCGTACCTTACCCATTTAACATAAACCATTCATAAAAGTATCTTATCATAAACATGTACACTCAGGATTTGCCTTTTAACTGGATTCCTACCGGAAACCAGGTTTGCCCTGCAGTGCTTACTTGCAACATTAAATATCTTTTCATGCCTACATAATCTTCTTTACTGCACGTTGCGACTTATGCCTCTTACATTCATTACTCATATAGACGGTTCCACAAATCACTTATCTCCTTTCAGAGCCTTAGGAAAAAAAAAATTTTGACTTCATGCGATTTCTCGGCACCTGAATTAGTGGGTACTCACATAGCTTGACATGGAAATGTGAAATCAACTATGCCGATTCATCTTAACAATTTAATCACCAACGTTGTGGTTCACATACTCTTGAAGCTTGCTAGAAATTCTACTTGTACTTACACCAAACATTCTGAACACATTTCCGTGTATCCTACATGATATTGACTTCATACGAACATTGCCGTTCCCATAACGTGTGCATACTTTGAATTGCCACTACTTGTTAAATGATAACGATATGTGTTCTAGCATCTTGCTTAAAGAAATTTTCTTAAACTTTGGTATTCAAGTTCTTGGAACGAATTTATACTTGACTAAAAAGATTTTATCATCTCCAAATCTGATTGTATAATGATGCCACAGAACCACCGGACGAGTTTCAATATTTTTGGGAAAAGATTTTTAACAATTCGCCCAAAACTTGTCCACGACAAGTTGGTCCTGAAGTTTGTACGTCGTAAGTGAGTCCACTTACAACGGACCTCATCAGTTTCAAAAATGTATAATTCCATAAGTTTAAATAAAAACATCGTTCCCAAGTTCCATAATACCAATCTTAACTTTTAAAAGTTTTAAAATCATAACTTAACATGTCTTAACAAGTATCGTTTTCACTCAACAAGTATTGCATACGAGAGTATGATTCTCCTTGCATCAACTCGAGAGTTGCACCTCCTTTCATGATAACATACTTTACTTCGAAGATAAATTCTTTTCTTATTCAACCGATATACATACTTGCCATACTACTTTCATATCCATAGGAAATCCTTGGACCTTTTAACATAACTTATTTCTCTTCTTCGAAACACTAAACTTGATTCTCCGCATTATCTCATTCAGTTATCGCTCTTGATGCTTTGATTCTTTACCTAAGTCACAGAACGTAACCTTCTGATCCTTACATGTTTTCTATTATCATCATTCATGCATCTTGACCAATTATCATACGACAATTCTTGTCCTTTTTATCTTACCTAGATGACGACACATACTTAAACTTATACCTTAGCCAACAATGCTTGAATAAGAATTCATCCTTATTTATCACATCGAGAACTCCTTGCATGTCTTATGATGCATTCTTGTTAAACTTGTGTTTCCACCCGAACATTCTTCACGAAGATTCAGACATACTAAAATTCCACGTTTCATGATTACCATTAACTTCCGTAGCGCTACTCTGATTCCCACTGGTTGGCTCAAACTAATACTCTAATCCGTTAGAGCAATTGAGACTTCAATTCATGCTTATCCCTTGATTATTTACTTCTTGAATTATTCTCAAGATCTTCCATGTTGTAACCAACATCACAACCTTACACTTGTCTTGTGAATTAAAAACTCATGATGGTTTATCTTATGCTCATAATACTTGACTCGGGGGTAAACCTTACTTTCTTGCTGGTTGCACTTACCATACATGTCATATCTGAACTTATTCTTGAGTAAACTCAATTTCCATTAACAACCCATCTAGCACTTGAACATAACTTTCTTGAACATCTAATCTTTGTACCTTCGCATTCTCGCGGACTATATTTTGCTTAATCATACCAATGCTTGCTCATTAATTTTTCCTTTTAAAGAAAACTTCGTAAACTAGCGCACGGGTCATTGACATTGATGATTTTCTACTTTATAAATATATTGAGTTTAGGCCCCGACCGTTGCTATAAAATCATAGAACGAGTTGATAACACATACGTGTCATCAATTCTAGATTCTAATAAGTCTAGCTCGCTCTACGAGTATCGTAGCAAACCGGTTCCTAGAAAAACTTTTATGAATTTTCAAAATGTCAACTTCAATCACCCATACGCGTATTCTTTTCTAAATTCTTTTAAACTTTATAACTCAACATCATATCGAGCCTTAGCAAGTCTATTAAGCAAAACATAGGTTCGAGAAATACACCATAATTCCATATAATCCGAGAACCTTTTGATTTCTTATAACTTTACACCGCTTTAACTTCCAAAGCTACCTTAAACCGTATCGATTTTATTGATGGTTGCCCATGTCCTTTCCTTAAAAATCTTAGGATATGATATGCATTCGTTACTTGAGGTCATAAAAGATTTTCGTCACATAAAAGTTTATTGTGAAGATATCTCCCCAATAGCCATTGCAAACCATAGGAACAAAGTAGTAAATTTTATAAAAACGGAAAGTTTCGTCCCAGGCTTGCTATTGGTGAGCTTCTCCAACTCCATTTTTCAGAAAACATTTATTGCATAAAATTCTTATTCTCAAGTATACAATGTACATCATTCATTCCTATCATCGTAAAACATTCTATAACATATGCATGGCAACATCAGCCCCTTTTCGATACCATTCTTGGCACGTCGGAAATCAATGTCTTAGTCCTTATAATATAAAACTTTCTCTTGGATCCTTAACTTCTTCCACTATGAATAACTTACCTCGCTACATTGCCTTTTACGCAACTTTTCGAGCATACATGTCCTTAACTTCATTCACATATTGCTATTCCTGAGAGCCTGCTGACTCTGCCATCATATGCCAACTTCTCACTATCTTGTAGCCTTGTTCTGACATTCCAGAATATCATAACCCGTTCCAACAACAACTCTTACCGAATCTTTCGGTCATGATTAGATATATATATATCCAACTTCTTCACTTACGGGTGTATTAAGTATCACTATCATCTTACTCGTCATTGCCAAAACGTTCTTTCTTAACATGCCTTACATTCCCGGAGGATTCACACTTCTACTTGATTAGTTCACCGGCCACCTTTTGGCACGATCAAACTACTTCATCATATACTTCGTTCCTCCTGGGTCCTATTCAGCTCTCAGGCATCCATTCTAATCGTTGAATGCTAAATTGAGTTGATCAGGCTCAACTAACAACAACAACTAGAACATCTACCCGGAACCTAATGGTCCCACTACCTTAGTTGTAACATTAATGACCCAAGGCACGGTCTGAATCGACCTGCTCTGATACCAATTGTAACACCCATACAAGACGTATCTAGAAAGTCTGGCACGTGCGTTAATATTAGTACTGGATACATTAAAATATACAACAATTAAAAACTTCGAATGAATAATATTTACATCAAGTTACGTTCGTATAAATAATAATACAACACAACACCTTCATACATAAAAATACATCCTTGAAGTCCAAAACGTCCTGCAACTTTACGAATGAACCCTTGAAGTAATATCCATCCGGCTCCGAACATGCATAAACGTCCTGCTTATCTGAAACAAACAAGGATTGGGATGAGACATAATGTCTCAGTGAGTTCCCCTAAATCCTAGGCTATTGGCAACCTCAAGGGGAAACCTACGGTCACCACGTGTCTACATTACAACCTGGCGGTTGATTATACGTGTGTGGGGACATGCATACTTAGACGGTAGTGCATACTAGGGCCGTCATAGTCATATCTCACTTGTTATAGGCTTCTCACCTATACATGTCATGGCGGTTGAGGGAACCTAAACCGCATTACCAAGTGTACACTCTACGTCACAAGGCCTAAACATAAATAACATAGCATATTCATGACATGATTCTATTCCGAACGATTAGGGAAACCTAGGGTCGTCACGGCCATAGCTTTCTTTACTTGTCCTATACATATCTTGCTCTCGTCTAATAGCATTTCATGCTCTTAGTCTTGTTCTTAAACATATCATACATGGGCTCGATCATGAGCATAACATAACATAATCATATTCATCATAAACATAATCGTGTCTAAGTTCATTCATGGGTTAGCGTTGAACAAACAGTTATTATCTTGATTCATTTTACGGATAGTCCCGGGTGGAGTAACCCCGAAATCAATCCCATACATGACCGATGTACGTACATCGGACTCCCTCGGTGTCGTGCGGGTCCCTTGCGGCTTAAACTGTTCCCCTTAGGTCGAGAACCTCCCGTATCCCCCTGGCGTGGATAACAAGAGACACGAGCACCTACGTCTTGTTACTCAGTGACATGCGGGTCCCTTACGGCTTGAATCGTTCTCATAATGAGAACCCCTTGTATCCCCCTGATGTGGATATCAAGAGACATGTCACCTACACTTATTAGTCATAGTCTTGTCGTGCATAAGTTAAACATAATCATACATACATGTTTACCTCGGAACCTTGATCGATCCGATTATTGGTAACCTATACTTGTTCATAAACATACCTAATCATGGTGAAGAGACTAACTAGTCAAACCACGGCTTACGTACTTGCTAAATCATACTAGCTCTTGTGCGAAGAGATTACACTTCGCGTCTTATCTTTCTAGGGATTCTTGCTAAACATTCTAGTTCTCGACTAGCTAAGACGAGGCTCTACATACATTCCCTTTCTTAGCTTATTACTACCCCATCATACTTAAGCTCTCTTGAGCCACCCTCGTGTTACATGCTAAGATTGCCACGATTAAGGATGCAAGGATCAATTGACGATGCGTGCAAATTTTCAATACTTTCTAAACACCGAAAATGCCATAAACCCAAGTTACGAGCCGTTTACAAATTTCATGATTTGATAAAGCCAAACTTGTTCCAGTAGAAAGATAAGTAAAAACAGTCAATGAACACTTCGAAACGATCGCTACGGACCCCCATGCAACTGCCCCCAAGCACCCGAGCGCAGAACAACGCGAACGTTGTCCTGTCTAGGGCGCCTGGCGCCAGAGGGAGGGCGCCTAGCGCTGGCTCCCTGACTTGTGGGCGCCTAGCGCCCTTGGTCAGGCGCAGCGCTGCGAATTCTGCGTTTTCGCGTGTTCCGGCCGCGGGTTTTCGCCATTTTCGACCCAAAACTCGTCCAATTCGACCCTGTAATGCACCAAATACATCCAACAACATATATAGACTTATTTAAACATAACTCATGGCAATTTTAACATATAATCACCTAGGATTGGCTTGGGGTACTAAAGTTCCATAAACACTAACTAACATAAATCATGATTTTTCCTACAAGATTAATCAATCCCAAAGGTGGGTAATCTATCTATGGAACTCACCTTAACGTGTTCCTTGCAATTCCTCAAGCTTCAAGCATCCTCATCACTTCACATATTGAAACTTAGCTTGCTTCCAAAGCTCAAAGTATCACAATCCATACTCTAGCTCTTCAAGCCCACTTCAAATCATCTTTCCTTTAATTCTTGACCAAGAAGGAACCTTACCAAGCTCAAACCTTGCTCCAATCATCACCCTATCTTCTTGAGATTCTCTTAGTGATGAGAAGTAAGGAAATCAAACCAAATCCCAAGCTCCCAAGCAACTAAAGACATTGAAGGAATCTTATACAACATGATTCATGATTTTGGAAGAAGTTTGAGAAGAATTGAGGAAGAGAAAGAGAGAAGGAGGGTGTGTGAGTTCTAGAGAGAGGGGAGAGCAATTGCCAAACTCAAACCCTAGAGAGAGAAAGTGAATGGAAAATGAATGATTTTGAGACCAAATCCAAATAAATATCCTTTGGCGTGCAATTACCACTTTGCCCTTGTCTTAAGCGTTTTTAAAACGACTCTAATATTTTTCCCGTATTATGCTGACATGTCATAAAATATCTCCCACTACTTACTTTCCATGAACCTGAGTCCTCTGATACACTTAACAGGTAAAATTTCAATTAGCAAACGAGCGGGGTGTTACAATAGTGATACTCTGATGTGTGTTTTAGTGCGAAGGAACAACTATGTAGTTTTGTTCATTTGTGGTCAAATTTCTAGGTTCAACATAAAGTTCATCTTATATGGTCAACGTACAGTGGACAACTCTTGCTATGTGAACAACCCAGATCATCATCTGTGATTAATCCAAGTCAACGCTCTGTGGTCAACATTCTTGATATGTTCATCATGTGTACCTACATAAAAGTGCAACAGTTCTTTCATAATGTTAAGCATTTACTAACGCATGTATCAGAAAAGCAAGTGAAATGAATAGAATGAATTCTTATTGATCAAATGAGAGCTTACAACATGTATTTATAGTAATGTTTGTACGTATGCTAAGCTACCATACACAAGCTATAGAGGAAATAAACTCTAGGGCACAGTTACTTGTTACGCAAGTAACTACTATCTAAGTGATTTTGTTATCAGCTACATCACTGTGTAATATCCCCCCACAAGTTGGAGGCTGGTATATATCAATTAGACCCAACTTGGATAAGAGTACATTGAAAGTCTTGGGAAGCAATGCTTTAGTAAAAAAATCTGCAACTTGATCCTGGGAAGAAACAGGAAGCAATTTGAGGATGCCAGCTTGTAACTTCTCTCTGATTAAGTGACAATCAATCTCCAATTGTTTGGTGCGCTCATGAAAAACAGGATTGGATGCAATATGAACAGCACTCTGATTATCACAATAAAGAACTGGCAGCTTGGAGCATGAAACTTGCAAATCTCTGAGAAGATATAGAATCCATTGCAACTCACAAGTTGCTGAAGCTAAAGCCCTATATTCAGCTTCTGAGGAGGACCTAGAAACTGTGATTTGTTTCTTAGTTCTCCAAGAAATCATGGAACTGCCCAAGAAAAAGCACTGGCCAGAAATAGATCTTCTTGTATCAAGGCAACCAGCCCAGTCTGCATCAGAGAAACCTTGTAAAGTAAGAGAAGAGTTTCTAGGAAAGAACAATCCTTTGCCTGGGCAACCCTTAAGATACTTTAAAACCCTCAATGCAGCATGATGATGAGTTTGTGTAGGCTTGGACAAGAACTGACTCAACTGCTGAGTAATGAAAGTGATATCAGGTCTTGTAGTATTAAGATAAAGCAGCCTACCAACAAGTCTCCTATATGCAGCAACATCATCAAAAGGAGGACTTGAATCATGGTAAAGTTTGATAGAAGAATCAGAGGGAGTGGAAACAGGTTTAGAATGGAGAGTGCCTGAATCTGCAAGCAAATCCAAACAATATTTTCTCTGGCATAATGAAATACCCAGCTGAGAGTGGGCAACTTCAATTCCTAAGAAATACTTCAACTGCCCTAAGTCTTTAATCTTGAATAGAGAATCCAAGACAGACTTTATATGATGAAATTCACTCAAAGAATTTCCTGCAAGAAGAATATCATCAACATAAACCAGAAGGATAGTAAATGATGATGATGTTTTCTTGACAAAGAGGGAATGATCTGAAGCAGCTTGGGAGTAATGTTGAGCCAAGAGAGTAGAGGTCAACCTTTCATACCACTTTCTACTAGCCTGTTTCAAACCATAAAGGGACTTTTGTAACTTGCAAACTTGATTGGGCTTAACAGTTTGAATGCCAGGAGGAATCACCATATAAACATCTTCCTGAAGTTCTCCATGGAGAAAAGCATTGTTGACATCAAGTTGATGAAGATGCCAACTGTGAATAGAGGACAAAGCAATGACAAGCCTGACTGTAGTGAGCTTGGCAACTGGAGAGTAGGTATCAAAGTAATCCAAACCTTCAATTTGGTTATACCCTTTGGCAACCAATCTTGCCTTGTATCTCTCAATAGTGCCATCAGCATGAAATTTAATCTTATAAACCCATCTGCATCCAATAGGCTTCACATTTGGTGGTAAATCCACAATCTTCCATGTACCAGTTTTCTCAAGAGCCTGAAGTTCAACTTGCATAGCATGCTTCCAACAATCAAATTTACTAGCTTCAGCATAGGTTTTGGGCTCAGGTTGGGAATGTAGAGACATAACAAAAGAAGAATGATTATTAGAAAGCTGATGATGGGAAAGATAATGAGAAATAGGATAGGTGGAGACATGAAGATTATTACAAACATAGTCATTAAGGTAAGATGGAGGGGTAATGTTTCTGGTAGAATGTCTAGGAGGTATAAGAGGAGCAGGTGGGATGTCATTGACAGGTGCTGATGGAATGTCAATGACAGGAGTAGAGGAAATAGGAACAGATGAAGTAACAATGTCATCAATGATGGGAGGTGAATAAGATGCATTGTTAGAATCAGTAACAGGTAAAGAAGTAAAAGAGGAAAAATATTGCCAATTGGGAGAAGTGGAGGATGAAGAATGAGGATAAGGAAGATGGTTTTCATGAAAAGTAACATGTCTTGAGACAAATATCTCCCTAGAATTGAGGTCATATAGAGTAAAACCTTTGTAACCTGACCTATATCCCAAAAAAAGAGACTTTCTAGCTCTAGGTTGCAATTTGGTTCTGTGGCAATGCAAAGTGGAAGCATAACACAAGCAACCAAAAACTTTGAAAAGGGAAATATTGGGAAGTTTTTGATGAAGAATGAAATAGGGTGATTGGTTTTGTAAGATAGGTGTGGGAACTCTATTAATGAGAAAGACAGCATGCTGAACAGCATAAGACCAAAAAGAGGGAGGTAACTTGGATTGGTACAATAAAGCTCTACCAACATTTAAAATGTGTTGATGTTTCCTCTCAACTCTACCATTTTGTTGAGGAGTCTCAACACAAGACTTTTGGTGAATAATACCATGAGATTCATAAAAGGAAGACAACATGAATTCAGGACCATTATCAGTTCTAACAAATTTGGGAGTGGTTTGAAAATGAGTTTGAACCATGGTGATGAAGTTTTTAACATGATGAGGAACTTCTGCTTTAGTTTTAAGAAGGATGATCCATAGGAACCTACTATGATCATCTAAAATAGTTAGAAAATATTTGTGGCCATGTACAGAAGCAATAGAAAGAGGACCCCAAATATCCATATGTATGAGTTCAAAATTAGCAGAAGCATATGAAGTACTTGAATCAAAAGGCAAATGTTTATGTTTGGCAAAATGACAAAGATCACAAGAATCATTATTATTGATAACAGAAATAGTAGGATACAACAAAGACATATTATGCAGTCTCTGATGAGACAAATGACCAAGTCTAAAGTGCCATAAGGCATGATCAGGAACATATTGATCAGTTTTATTACAATGAGAAGGTAAAATAGCATTACAAAAACAAATTGGTAAAGCTAAGGACTCAGAACTAGATGATTTGGAAGGTGGAAAGAACTTGTAAAGGCCATCTAGCTGCTTAGCCAAACCAATCATCTTCAAAGATTGTTGGTCCTGTATGAGGCATTTTTCAAGAGAAAAATGAAAGAAACAAGTTAATGATTCACAACAAAATTAAGAGTGAAATGAGGTGAATATAAGACATGACTCAGGTGAAACTTGGAATTAAGAGAGACATTACCAGCAAAATGAGCAAGAACTAAATTACCATTTGGTAAAGAAACTGAAACAGGTTTAATTCTATAAAATGAACTGAATGAAGCAATATCACAGCAAATATGTTCATTAGCACCGGAGTCTATGAGCCAAAAGGAGGGTTTGCTTGTGGAAAAAGAAACAGAAGCAGATATACCTGCAGAAGGTTCAGAGGTGGAAATACTAGTGGAAGCAATGTGATTTGAGGTAGCTTGAGAAGGAGAGGGGGCTGAAACAACCAAATTTGATTGCTGAAGCATGGATACAAGTTGAGCTAGTTGTTCTTGAGAAAAACCAGTTGAAGAAGAACTTGTAGAAGCACTCAAACCAGAAGAAAGTGTTGCACCACTTTTAGAATCTTCTTGAGAAGCAGCATTAACCCTTGAAGAAGGTTTATTAACATTGGGATATCCATGCTTCATGTAACAGAAATCAACAGTGTGGTTTGTACGGTTACAAAAGGTGCAGAACCTTGAAGGTTTAGATGAAGAGAAACCTTTACCACGTCCTTGAGATTTTCTATTATCAGCAGCATTAACTTGAACTGAAGTATCATCAGAAACACTCAATTGAGTGATAGAAGCATTGTTACTTTCTTCTTGAACAACAAGAGAATAAACTTTGTTCAAAGAAGGAAGAGGATCAAGAAGAAGAACTTGAGTTCTTACAACTGAGAATTGATCATTCAATCCTGTAAGAAATTGCATGATTTGATCTTCATTTCTGTGAACTTTTGCAACTCTAGATGCAGCACAACGACAAGGATGAATGCATGAGCAATTAGGAATAGGTCTTTGTGAAGACAATTCTTCCCACAAAGCCTTCATTTCAGTAAAATAATCCAAAACAGATTTTGATCCTTGCTTCAAGTTATTGATACTAGAACGCAAATTTGCAATGCGAATACGATCAATCTTAGAGAAACGTTCCTTCAGATCAAGCCAAACCTCAATAGCAGAATCACAAAAAACAATAGTTTGTGCAATTGACTCAGAAACTGAATTGATAAGCCATGATTGCACCAAATGATTGCACCGTTCCCATGCTGCGCGATTCAAATCGTCTTCATCAGGCATAGGAATAGATCCATTGATGAATCCAAGCTTGTTCTTCGTTCCCAAAGCGCGTTCAATAGTGCGACTCCAAGCAATATAGTTAGAACCGTTGAGTTTTGGAGTAATTGCAAGAGAATTAGGACCTTCACTAGGATGAACAAAGTACACTGATTCAGTATCAGGTGAATTGTGCCTTGGCGCCATTGATGTAGTTCAAAGCTCAGAAAAACAGAGTATAGCGAAATCAGAAATTGATGTTGAAGAAATTCAACAAAAATCAAATGTGATTGAAGAAAATCAATCAAACCGAGAAGAACAAGATCAAGAAAGAAGAATCAAGGTGTGAAATCAAGAAGATTTGCACACAAACAACAAGAAATTGATCTAAGAATGAAGATCAATGAAGAACAGAGCACAGCGGAAAAACGGTTACAAAACCGTTATGGATCGTAACAAACTCTTTCTCTTGTTAAAGAGCTCGTGATACCATATCAGAAAAGCAAGTGAAATGAATAGAATGAATTCTTATTGATCAAATGAGAGCTTACAACATGCATTTATAGTAATGTTTGTACGTATGCTAAGCTACCATACACAAGCTATAGAGGAAATAAACTCTAGGGCACAGTTACTTGTTACGCAAGTAACTACTATCTAAGTGATTTTTTTTGAAGGAACTATCTAAGTGATTTTGTTATCAGCTACATCACTGTGTAATAGCATGTAAGGAAAGATATTGAAGTGATCAAATACAAATGTTAATGTAAGGATCTTTCAACTGTAATCAAGGCAAAGATTGGAAGTAAAGGTCAAGCATTCAAGACAATGATTCTCTCAACAACGAATAAATTTCAAATCTCATATGAGAAGGAACTGATGTTGTTGGGGAACATTACCAACCGTGTGCAGAAAATTCATAGCAAAAGAAAAGATACAATACAATTGTACTGAGCATAATTTAGTTTACTATTATATTCTTTGAATCCGTGTAAACAAACATTCTTTTGTATATAGTTTGAGGTAGAAAGTCCTACGGTTTGAGGCAAAAGAATGGACTATGTGTTTTAGTGAATCGATAATCAAGCCTTTTCAAAAAAAAAAAAAGTGAATCGATAATCAAAAAGATTATAGTGGATAAATTTTTTTTAAGTGTGAAGGGATTGGACGTAAATTCGGATTATAGGTGAATCAGGATAGAGACTATATGTCATTGCTCTTTCCCTTATCTCGTTACAATTCTGTATTTTATTTTATCAATGTAACCACATTCCAGAAAAAGAGAAACTAATCAAACAAGAACCAAACACGGTTCAAACTTTCTTGTATTTTTCTCACCTTCAAGACATTCTAGAAAACCTAGTGGATCCTTCCAACACTTGTCATTCTTCTTCGGTTTAAATGTGTAATTGGTCCCTGCACTTTCAACAGATTTTGGCATTGGTCCCTGCACTTTTTTTTGTTTGGCATTGGTCCCTGCACTTTGTAAAAATATTGGCATTGGTCCCTGTACTTTTTTTTGTTTGGCATTGGTCCCTGCACTTTGTAAAAATATTGGTATTGGTCCTTGCACTTTGGAAAAATATTGGTATTGGTCCCAATCATTTCATGCCACGTGGCACCAATACCAATATTTTTTCAAAGTGCAGGGACCAATACCAATATTTTTACAAAGTGCAGGGACCAATGCCAAACAAAAAAAAGTGCAGGGACCAATGCCAATATTTTTACAAAGTGCAGGGACCAATACCAAACAAAAAAAAGTGCAGGGACCAATGCCAAAATCTGTTAAAAGTGCAGGGACCAATTACACATTTAAACCCTTCTTCTTCTCTTCTAGATCCATAGTATCCTGTTACATTTTTTTTTTTCAAAACAAAATACATTTGAATGAGAGTTATATGGAAAAATTCACCAAAAAAAGAGTTACCAAGGAAATTTTTATAAAGATCAACCTAACCTGAATGACAAGATTTTGAAGTTTGGGAGAATGTTAAGAATTCCAAGCAACCAAATCCACTTCGCATACCAATCTACGGTGTATATCTTTTAAGTTAAGCTTCAAGTAAGTCAGACTTCTAAAATTGGAAAGAGTGGGGAACACGAGAGTGTGAAATTATTCTAGATAATGAAGTGACAGAAAATGGTAAGCTTGTCCATCTTAGATTTCTTGTAGAATATAAACTATTGAGTATGAATAAAGCCCTGAAGAATCCTAATGGATAAGTGTTGGAAATTTAGGTCTTAATATAAATAGAAATCTCATAAAACATAAAACATGTTCAACAATTATGAATCAATAGCGGAAGCAAACAAAACATTGAACATGATTATGATCGGATCTACGACATGTTTGATTTATCAAGGATATTAAGAATTAGGGTATTAGGAATACCTGGCTTTCATGTAGCCCTCTCGACAACGGCAATAAGGAGAGAAGGTGATCTGAAACAAACATCAACAACAACACGGTTAGCGGCGGCTGATTTGGTTCTTCCTCAACCGGTACCTTTATGCCTCAAGTTCTCTTCAGATGGGGAGAAGAGAGAGTTTGCCATGTCCGGTATATTGGGGACCATAGCCTCTTTTATATTGGATGGCCATTAGGGTTTCCCATTATTCCGTTAATGGGCCATCCGGACATCCACTCATTGAGTCCATATCAACTAATTAAATAATTAATTATCCAAAATAGAAATCTAATTAGCCTTATTACTTAATTTGATCACTAATCAATTAAGGCTCTAAATTGATAAATAACTAATATAATTATTATTACGATATTTGCCCACATAATGTTATTGGAATATTATTAAATAATAAAATATTCCAACAATCTCCCACTTGGGCTACATATCTTAATAATTATACCAGAATTCTTTAGGCGCGCGTCCGAATGTTATTTATCTTTAGATTTCAACCGTACAATCTGGTCCACCTCATACATTAATAATGGGACCACCGCGGCTGTCGTCACTAACATATAACGTGACGGAACCCCGACGACCACCATATCAATGCACTTGATGACATAGATTGATATGGATGAGTGGCATGGAAATTTCATGTAATGTGATCTCTAAATCATGCCTATTTCCAACTGATCCAACTGAAAACTTTAGTGAGATCAAACTGAAGTTTGCAAATTTAGTATTTGCACAAAATGATACAGAAATGGTTATAACAAAATAACCTCATGAACTTTATTTCTGCAGAAAATCAAAACATAAAGTCTGTATCGATACTAAAACAAAAGTATAGAACATAAAATAAGAGACTCCCACTAATCCAAGATATCCTTAATGACAACAACCATATGAAAGACCTTATGTGTCAAGTCTTAGATTAGTGGATCAGCTAGCATAAAATTTGTCTCTACATGTTCTATCATTTAACAACAATAATCTATATGGTAATGAATTTTTAGAAATTTGTTATTAAAACATTATATGACTACATTATGTCACTATATAACTTAAGTGGTCTTTGAGTGCCTTTTTATTATGCAACCAAGTGACATAAATACTTACAGTCATTTCCTGAGTTAGGATGTCTATTATATACAAACATCCAAAAGTCAGATTCTAACACACTAATGATCTCCAAATTGTTAGATCTCTGATGTGAGCATAAGCTCTCTTGTTCTCTTTAATAATCCTTATGGTTGCCTTTTCAACAATTCAAACTTTGAATTGCTAAAGTATCTGCCAAACAATCTAATTATATGCGTTACTTAAATATCTGAAATTCATAAATTTTCTAATGGGCAATATGTTAGACTAAATAGTCTCTCTTGGTGATTGATATCACCCATAAATTATGTCAATTCATTTTCAACTTTATAGATATAAAACTCTTTTGTGGTATCCGAATAATACCTCGAGAAAAATCTCTAAGTATTGAAATGCCTAATACAAAAGAGGTGTCCTCAAGATCTTTCATCAATAACTTTTGTTAAAGATTTTCTTGGTTTCACGTAACTGACATATATTATAGTTGACTAAATAAAATAAAAAACGACACATTTAAACTCAAAATATAAATTTACTCCCACTTAGCTTACTAAATCCACAATTCTCCATAATATTATCTCAAAACCAAACGAGACAATTACTTTTTGAGAATTTGTGGTAACACTACTTACAAGTGGATTTCATGACTTTGCAAACTATCTACTTTGTATCAATTGACACAAAAGCTTTATTTAGTTGCACCATATTGTATCATTAATGTCACCATTAAGAAACACTATATTGAAATCCATCTTATGCAGCTCCATATTTGTAACAAGCAAACTAGTATCATGACTGTCCTAATAGAGTCTTTCAATTAAACTAAATAGAATTTCTCTTTTCAGTCAATTCCTAAAGACACTAGAATCCCTAGTTCTTGAGGATGTTGAGTTTGATCTACATGAAATAATTCTCAACTTGATTGAGAGGAAGAACAATAATGTCATCATGAGGATCCAAAAAATACTATAATAGTAACTATATGAATTAGTTTAGAACTAATTCTTCCTCATTCAATTTTATTCTATTACCCTATCTCTCCCCCAAACTCAATATTCTCAAGAAAACTTAACAATTTATGTCTCAAAATTTCCTTAATTTGTGGGACGAAAACTTATAGTATTCAAAACTTTAAACAATATAGAATGTCACAAGTCATAACTGAATTGACTTCAATAATTGAACATAAAAGACACATTGAATCATCATAAAATAAAAAATTTAAAATATCTTGATTCATTCAAAGGGAAATTAAAACAAAAACAATCTAAGTAATGATTCACCAAATTGTCTTTTAAATACAAAAAATAATCCATTAATGACAATCTAAAAAAAGTTCAAAATTGTATAAATAAATCTTTATTGACTTTGTCCATTCCAAATTGATATATCTTTCAACATCATTGGACATAAGTCAGTCAAGACTAATTTTCTTTATTTGCCCTTATCTTTTGAGGTATTTTCCGAATGAGCACTATTTTATTTTCCTCTTGCTTCAACTTTTCCTTATTTGCACACTTTATGAAATGATCATTTAAATGATCATTTCTAACTGGAACAATTATAAACTTAATTGTGCAAAGAGAATACTAAATACTGAATTCTCGAACAAGTCATATGATAGTCGAAATTACTGAATTTTCGAACAAGTCACATGATAGTCGAAATTATAGTGTCTTAGCAAGATTAAATGTTTACATAATGTGCTCCTAACATTTTCTTTGCCTAATAATCTTAATGAAATACTCACTCTCCAATGAGAGCTTGTCTTTCTCTATATTGCTTTAAAAGCACCTTAATTTAAGCAAAGAAAATATGACAAAAATTTTGTCATCTTAAATAACACCTCTAATACATATGATATCTTACCTTTATGATCTCACGTGACCTATGAGATTTGGTGTATACTCACTTGTCAAACTTAATTCTCACATTAGTTGCTGAATTTGTGAGAGAATGTGAGTTTCACCAACCTTATCTAAGGTCTAGATCCAAGAACAATATTAATATTATTCTTTAATTCCTAAAAGAACTTTAAAGAGTTAAAATTTAACTCAAATTAACAGATACATAAACTATATTAGTTTAAAGAGAACAAGAGTAGCAAAAGCACTCACTAAAATACCTAATGCATCATCAATATCAAGTCTTAAACAATAATATCAATTGATCAAACAATGACAATTTACTTTGACAAAGAATAAATTCTTATAATTTTCATATGTTTATCATAATGTATGTGAATGTAAACTCTTAAATACTTAAATGAGTTTACATTCACACAACATTAGTAGACATGTCAAAATTAGTTAATTATAAGACACATAATTTATCTTTATTTGTAAATTAAAAGACAAAAACAAGATACCAAGCGCACCATTAAAACACAGTCTTTTGACTGCTAAGAATTAATTGCAAGCGGTACTCTCAGTGCAACGATCAAATATTGGTAATAAGTCCTGTCAGATAATGGGTGCCTTTTGACATCCTCATTACTCACATGGAAAATCTTAATAAGTCTTGTCAGATAATGGGTGCCTTTTGACATCCTCATTACCCACATGAAAAATTTAAGAATTACCACATATTCATCATCACAAGTTGTAAATTAAAAGACCAAAAAAAACAAGATACCAAAGCACCACTAAAACACAATCTTTTGACTGCTAAGAATTAACTGCAAACGGTAATCTCAATGCAATGATCAAATATGGTAATAAGTCCTGTCAGATAATGGGTGCCTTTTGACATCCTCATTATCCACATGGATAAAACTTAAGAAGTCCGGTCAGATAATGGGTGTCTTTTGACATCCTCATTATCCACATGGAAAAACTTAATAATTACCGCATATTTACCATCGCAGGTATGTAATTATCCGGCCAAGCTGTGCCTTCCTTTTGGCGACTAAAACAGCTCGCATGAACAATTCCATACTACATCTTTTGTAATACCAATTGAATCAAATCTACGCAACAGAGATTACTTTTGCAACTTGTTGTTTCAACCAAAACAACCAGAATTACTAGACAATTCAATAAATGAATTTAAATAGGAATGGTCTTAATTTTACAATGCAAATGGGAAATGTCATAAATTTACAAGGCACTACCGACATAATGTAGGCCGAATTAGTTCATTATGTTGCTAAGTAACCATAAGGTCACTCAACAACCCTTAAGTGTGAAGACAAATTCACGAATTTGAAAGAAGATAAAAATCACAAATCACACCAAAGTGTGTATGTATGACAATACTTAAGTGTGAAGACAAACTCGCAAATTTGAAAGAAGATGCAAGTCACAAATCACACCAATGTGTGTATGACAATACATTTCCATATATCGCATAAAAGCAACAACAAACATTGCATGAAATATATTCAAAATGCATGATAAGACAAAATATTATTGTAGAAAACTTAATAACAATAAACTCAAATATCACAATCATGCTATAAACCAAATATTCAATTTTAAATCACAAGAAAATTGAATTTCATATGTACCAAAAAATATTCATGCTATAATTGATTCACATATATAAACTGAATGATTCTTTAAGCAAAATAAAACATAACTCTAGCACAAATGTTTTCCAAAATAAAGGAAACAAACTTTATATGTCTATAAATAAACAAACATAACTAGAATTATTATTTCCCAAACTTTAAGGAATCAAATTCTTACTTTCTATAATAAAAATTTCTTCATAATATTTTGAGATGTGTTGTTAAACACTATTCAAAACAGACAATAAATTTTATAAATAATATATGATAACTAAATATATATTAACTCTTTGTTTGTCTATTTCTCAAAATAAACTTTATGTGTATAAATCTTGTGAATCAAAACTAATTTCAAACATAAATTAAACTGAACATATGGAAGTTATATTAACCAAAAAATTTGATTTAAAATCAAACCACCAAAATCAACATAAAATTCAATATTTATCAATTCCATATTCAAATCCTTATTTCATGCCAACAAATTACGTATAATACTGGTGACACTCATATACACCTCAATAATGGATTTTAAATAAGACCAAATAAAAATCCATGAACAAAGAAGGACCGAATGAAAAAGAACAGATAAATCGTACATACCAATCCAAAAGAAAATTGGAGACTACTACAGGATTAAATTAGACAAACTTTTGACTCAATCCTGAGTCAATGAAACAGATAATCTGGTGAAAAATAAATACTACACCGATTCACAAAATTAAATTAAACAAGATAATTTACTTGTTTTCATTTAAATTACAATGGGCATGGATAACAAGAGAAACTGTTACTGGATATTAACGGAAGCATCCATCAATGAATAATTTAATCACAAGAAAACAAAAATTGTGATTCATATGTATAATTAAATAAATGTCATTAATGAATAAAAGCAATTGTATCTTAGATCAGAAAAATAATTAAACCAAGATCGACAGGTAAAAATAAAAGAAACGAGTGGATGACAAAGGCATACATGATGGACAAAAAACAAAACCATCGTCGTCAACGAACAATATATTTGTAAATATATAAAGCATCGATGAAACGTAACCAACATAGCGGTCATCGGAAAAAATACATCAGTCATCACAAAAATAAACTCTTAACCTAAACATAGAATCTCATATGTTTAGAATTTCAATAAATCAAACATGAAGCGGCTCTGATACCACTTGTTGGAAATTTAGGTCTTAATAAAAACAGATTTCATAAATCATGTTCAACGATTATGAATCAATAGCGGAAGCAAATAAAATATTGAACATGATCATGATCGGATCTACGACATGTTTGATTTATCAAGGATATTAAGAATTAGGGTATTAGGAATACCTGGCTTTCATGTAGCCCTCTCGACAACGGCAATAAGGAGAGAAGGTGATCTGAAACAAACATCAACAACAACACGGTTAGCGGCGGCTGATTTGGTTCTTCCTCAACCGGTACCTTTATGCCTCAAGTTCTCTTCAGATGGGGAGAAGAGAGAGTTTGCCATGTCCGGTATATTGGGGACCATAGCCTCTTTTATATTGGATGGCCATTAGGGTTTCCCATTATTCCGTTAATGGGCCATCCGGACATCCACTCATTGAGTCCATATCAACTAATTAAATAATTAATTATCCAAAATAGAAATCTAATTAGCCTTATTACTTAATTTGATCACTAATCAATTAAGGCTCTAAATTGATAAATAACTAATATAATTATTATTACGATATTTGCCCACATAATGTTATTGGAATATTATTAAATAATAAAATATTCCAACAATCTCCCACTTGGGCTACATATCTTAATAATTATACCAGAATTCTTTAGGCGCGCGTCCGAATGTTATTTATCTTTAGATTTCAACCGTACAATCTGGTCCACCTCATACATTAATAATGGGACCACCGCGGCTGTCGTCACTAACATATAACGTGACGGAACCCCGACGACCACCATATCAATGCACTTGATGACATAGATTGATATGGATGAGTGGCATGGAAATTTCATGTAATGTGATCTCTAAATCATGCCTATTTCCAACTGATCCAACTGAAAACTTTAGTGAGATCAAACTGAAGTTTGCAAATTTAGTATTTGCACAAAATGATACAGAAATGGTTATAACAAAATAACCTCATGAACTTTATTTCTGCAGAAAATCAAAACATAAAGTCTGTATCGATACTAAAACAAAAGTATAGAACATAAAATAAGAGACTCCCACTAATCCAAGATATCCTTAATGACAACAACCATATGAAAGACCTTATGTGTCAAGTCTTAGATTAGTGGATCAGCTAGCATAAAATTTGTCTCTACATGTTCTATCATTTAACAACAATAATCTATATGGTAATGAATTTTTAGAAATTTGTTATTAAAACATTATATGACTACATTATGTCACTATATAACTTAAGTGGTCTTTGAGTGCCTTTTTATTATGCAACCAAGTGACATAAATACTTACAGTCATTTCCTGAGTTAGGATGTCTATTATATACAAACATCCAAAAGTCAGATTCTAACACACTAATGATCTCCAAATTGTTAGATCTCTGATGTGAGCATAAGCTCTCTTGTTCTCTTTAATAATCCTTATGGTTGCCTTTTCAACAATTCAAACTTTGAATTGCTAAAGTATCTGCCAAACAATCTAATTATATGCGTTACTTAAATATCTGAAATTCATAAATTTTCTAATGGGCAATATGTTAGACTAAATAGTCTCTCTTGGTGATTGATATCACCCATAAATTATGTCAATTCATTTTCAACTTTATAGATATAAAACTCTTTTGTGGTATCCGAATAATACCTCGAGAAAAATCTCTAAGTATTGAAATGCCTAATACAAAAGAGGTGTCCTCAAGATCTTTCATCAATAACTTTTGTTAAAGATTTTCTTGGTTTCACGTAACTGACATATATTATAGTTGACTAAATAAAATAAAAAACGACACATTTAAACTCAAAATATAAATTTACTCCCACTTAGCTTACTAAATCCACAATTCTCCATAATATTATCTCAAAACCAAACGAGACAATTACTTTTTGAGAATTTGTGGTAACACTACTTACAAGTGGATTTCATGACTTTGCAAACTATCTACTTTGTATCAATTGACACAAAAGCTTTATTTAGTTGCACCATATTGTATCATTAATGTCACCATTAAGAAACACTATATTGAAATCCATCTTATGCAGCTCCATATTTGTAACAAGCAAACTAGTATCATGACTGTCCTAATAGAGTCTTTCAATTAAACTAAATAGAATTTCTCTTTTCAGTCAATTCCTAAAGACACTAGAATCCCTAGTTCTTGAGGATGTTGAGTTTGATCTACATGAAATAATTCTCAACTTGATTGAGAGGAAGAACAATAATGTCATCATGAGGATCCAAAAAATACTATAATAGTAACTATATGAATTAGTTTAGAACTAATTCTTCCTCATTCAATTTTATTCTATTACCCTATCTCTCCCCCAAACTCAATATTCTCAAGAAAACTTAACAATTTATGTCTCAAAATTTCCTTAATTTGTGGGACGAAAACTTATAGTATTCAAAACTTTAAACAATATAGAATGTCACAAGTCATAACTGAATTGACTTCAATAATTGAACATAAAAGACACATTGAATCATCATAAAATAAAAAATTTAAAATATCTTGATTCATTCAAAGGGAAATTAAAACAAAAACAATCTAAGTAATGATTCACCAAATTGTCTTTTAAATACAAAAAATAATCCATTAATGACAATCTAAAAAAAGTTCAAAATTGTATAAATAAATCTTTATTGACTTTGTCCATTCCAAATTGATATATCTTTCAACATCATTGGACATAAGTCAGTCAAGACTAATTTTCTTTATTTGCCCTTATCTTTTGAGGTATTTTCCGAATGAGCACTATTTTATTTTCCTCTTGCTTCAACTTTTCCTTATTTGCACACTTTATGAAATGATCATTTAAATGATCATTTCTAACTGGAACAATTATAAACTTAATTGTGCAAAGAGAATACTAAATACTGAATTCTCGAACAAGTCATATGATAGTCGAAATTACTGAATTTTCGAACAAGTCACATGATAGTCGAAATTATAGTGTCTTAGCAAGATTAAATGTTTACATAATGTGCTCCTAACATTTTCTTTGCCTAATAATCTTAATGAAATACTCACTCTCCAATGAGAGCTTGTCTTTCTCTATATTGCTTTAAAAGCACCTTAATTTAAGCAAAGAAAATATGACAAAAATTTTGTCATCTTAAATAACACCTCTAATACATATGATATCTTACCTTTATGATCTCACGTGACCTATGAGATTTGGTGTATACTCACTTGTCAAACTTAATTCTCACATTAGTTGCTGAATTTGTGAGAGAATGTGAGTTTCACCAACCTTATCTAAGGTCTAGATCCAAGAACAATATTAATATTATTCTTTAATTCCTAAAAGAACTTTAAAGAGTTAAAATTTAACTCAAATTAACAGATACATAAACTATATTAGTTTAAAGAGAACAAGAGTAGCAAAAGCACTCACTAAAATACCTAATGCATCATCAATATCAAGTCTTAAACAATAATATCAATTGATCAAACAATGACAATTTACTTTGACAAAGAATAAATTCTTATAATTTTCATATGTTTATCATAATGTATGTGAATGTAAACTCTTAAATACTTAAATGAGTTTACATTCACACAACATTAGTAGACATGTCAAAATTAGTTAATTATAAGACACATAATTTATCTTTATTTGTAAATTAAAAGACAAAAACAAGATACCAAGCGCACCATTAAAACACAGTCTTTTGACTGCTAAGAATTAATTGCAAGCGGTACTCTCAGTGCAACGATCAAATATTGGTAATAAGTCCTGTCAGATAATGGGTGCCTTTTGACATCCTCATTACTCACATGGAAAATCTTAATAAGTCTTGTCAGATAATGGGTGCCTTTTGACATCCTCATTACCCACATGAAAAATTTAAGAATTACCACATATTCATCATCACAAGTTGTAAATTAAAAGACCAAAAAAAACAAGATACCAAAGCACCACTAAAACACAATCTTTTGACTGCTAAGAATTAACTGCAAACGGTAATCTCAATGCAATGATCAAATATGGTAATAAGTCCTGTCAGATAATGGGTGCCTTTTGACATCCTCATTATCCACATGGATAAAACTTAAGAAGTCCGGTCAGATAATGGGTGTCTTTTGACATCCTCATTATCCACATGGAAAAACTTAATAATTACCGCATATTTACCATCGCAGGTATGTAATTATCCGGCCAAGCTGTGCCTTCCTTTTGGCGACTAAAACAGCTCGCATGAACAATTCCATACTACATCTTTTGTAATACCAATTGAATCAAATCTACGCAACAGAGATTACTTTTGCAACTTGTTGTTTCAACCAAAACAACCAGAATTACTAGACAATTCAATAAATGAATTTAAATAGGAATGGTCTTAATTTTACAATGCAAATGGGAAATGTCATAAATTTACAAGGCACTACCGACATAATGTAGGCCGAATTAGTTCATTATGTTGCTAAGTAACCATAAGGTCACTCAACAACCCTTAAGTGTGAAGACAAATTCACGAATTTGAAAGAAGATAAAAATCACAAATCACACCAAAGTGTGTATGTATGACAATACTTAAGTGTGAAGACAAACTCGCAAATTTGAAAGAAGATGCAAGTCACAAATCACACCAATGTGTGTATGACAATACATTTCCATATATCGCATAAAAGCAACAACAAACATTGCATGAAATATATTCAAAATGCATGATAAGACAAAATATTATTGTAGAAAACTTAATAACAATAAACTCAAATATCACAATCATGCTATAAACCAAATATTCAATTTTAAATCACAAGAAAATTGAATTTCATATGTACCAAAAAATATTCATGCTATAATTGATTCACATATATAAACTGAATGATTCTTTAAGCAAAATAAAACATAACTCTAGCACAAATGTTTTCCAAAATAAAGGAAACAAACTTTATATGTCTATAAATAAACAAACATAACTAGAATTATTATTTCCCAAACTTTAAGGAATCAAATTCTTACTTTCTATAATAAAAATTTCTTCATAATATTTTGAGATGTGTTGTTAAACACTATTCAAAACAGACAATAAATTTTATAAATAATATATGATAACTAAATATATATTAACTCTTTGTTTGTCTATTTCTCAAAATAAACTTTATGTGTATAAATCTTGTGAATCAAAACTAATTTCAAACATAAATTAAACTGAACATATGGAAGTTATATTAACCAAAAAATTTGATTTAAAATCAAACCACCAAAATCAACATAAAATTCAATATTTATCAATTCCATATTCAAATCCTTATTTCATGCCAACAAATTACGTATAATACTGGTGACACTCATATACACCTCAATAATGGATTTTAAATAAGACCAAATAAAAATCCATGAACAAAGAAGGACCGAATGAAAAAGAACAGATAAATCGTACATACCAATCCAAAAGAAAATTGGAGACTACTACAGGATTAAATTAGACAAACTTTTGACTCAATCCTGAGTCAATGAAACAGATAATCTGGTGAAAAATAAATACTACACCGATTCACAAAATTAAATTAAACAAGATAATTTACTTGTTTTCATTTAAATTACAATGGGCATGGATAACAAGAGAAACTGTTACTGGATATTAACGGAAGCATCCATCAATGAATAATTTAATCACAAGAAAACAAAAATTGTGATTCATATGTATAATTAAATAAATGTCATTAATGAATAAAAGCAATTGTATCTTAGATCAGAAAAATAATTAAACCAAGATCGACAGGTAAAAATAAAAGAAACGAGTGGATGACAAAGGCATACATGATGGACAAAAAACAAAACCATCGTCGTCAACGAACAATATATTTGTAAATATATAAAGCATCGATGAAACGTAACCAACATAGCGGTCATCGGAAAAAATACATCAGTCATCACAAAAATAAACTCTTAACCTAAACATAGAATCTCATATGTTTAGAATTTCAATAAATCAAACATGAAGCGGCTCTGATACCACTTGTTGGAAATTTAGGTCTTAATAAAAACAGATTTCATAAATCATGTTCAACGATTATGAATCAATAGCGGAAGCAAATAAAATATTGAACATGATCATGATCGGATCTACGACATGTTTGATTTATCAAGGATATTAAGAATTAGGGTATTAGGAATACCTGGCTTTCATGTAGCCCTCTCGACAACGGCAATAAGGAGAGAAGGTGATCTGAAACAAACATCAACAACAACACGGTTAGCGGCGGCTGATTTGGTTCTTCCTCAACCGGTACCTTTATGCCTCAAGTTCTCTTCAGATGGGGAGAAGAGAGAGTTTGCCATGTCCGGTATATTGGGGACCATAGCCTCTTTTATATTGGATGGCCATTAGGGTTTCCCATTATTCCGTTAATGGGCCATCCGGACATCCACTCATTGAGTCCATATCAACTAATTAAATAATTAATTATCCAAAATAGAAATCTAATTAGCCTTATTACTTAATTTGATCACTAATCAATTAAGGCTCTAAATTGATAAATAACTAATATAATTATTATTACGATATTTGCCCACATAATGTTATTGGAATATTATTAAATAATAAAATATTCCAACAATCTCCCACTTGGGCTACATATCTTAATAATTATACCAGAATTCTTTAGGCGCGCGTCCGAATGTTATTTATCTTTAGATTTCAACCGTACAATCTGGTCCACCTCATACATTAATAATGGGACCACCGCGGCTGTCGTCACTAACATATAACGTGACGGAACCCCGACGACCACCATATCAATGCACTTGATGACATAGATTGATATGGATGAGTGGCATGGAAATTTCATGTAATGTGATCTCTAAATCATGCCTATTTCCAACTGATCCAACTGAAAACTTTAGTGAGATCAAACTGAAGTTTGCAAATTTAGTATTTGCACAAAATGATACAGAAATGGTTATAACAAAATAACCTCATGAACTTTATTTCTGCAGAAAATCAAAACATAAAGTCTGTATCGATACTAAAACAAAAGTATAGAACATAAAATAAGAGACTCCCACTAATCCAAGATATCCTTAATGACAACAACCATATGAAAGACCTTATGTGTCAAGTCTTAGATTAGTGGATCAGCTAGCATAAAATTTGTCTCTACATGTTCTATCATTTAACAACAATAATCTATATGGTAATGAATTTTTAGAAATTTGTTATTAAAACATTATATGACTACATTATGTCACTATATAACTTAAGTGGTCTTTGAGTGCCTTTTTATTATGCAACCAAGTGACATAAATACTTACAGTCATTTCCTGAGTTAGGATGTCTATTATATACAAACATCCAAAAGTCAGATTCTAACACACTAATGATCTCCAAATTGTTAGATCTCTGATGTGAGCATAAGCTCTCTTGTTCTCTTTAATAATCCTTATGGTTGCCTTTTCAACAATTCAAACTTTGAATTGCTAAAGTATCTGCCAAACAATCTAATTATATGCGTTACTTAAATATCTGAAATTCATAAATTTTCTAATGGGCAATATGTTAGACTAAATAGTCTCTCTTGGTGATTGATATCACCCATAAATTATGTCAATTCATTTTCAACTTTATAGATATAAAACTCTTTTGTGGTATCCGAATAATACCTCGAGAAAAATCTCTAAGTATTGAAATGCCTAATACAAAAGAGGTGTCCTCAAGATCTTTCATCAATAACTTTTGTTAAAGATTTTCTTGGTTTCACGTAACTGACATATATTATAGTTGACTAAATAAAATAAAAAACGACACATTTAAACTCAAAATATAAATTTACTCCCACTTAGCTTACTAAATCCACAATTCTCCATAATATTATCTCAAAACCAAACGAGACAATTACTTTTTGAGAATTTGTGGTAACACTACTTACAAGTGGATTTCATGACTTTGCAAACTATCTACTTTGTATCAATTGACACAAAAGCTTTATTTAGTTGCACCATATTGTATCATTAATGTCACCATTAAGAAACACTATATTGAAATCCATCTTATGCAGCTCCATATTTGTAACAAGCAAACTAGTATCATGACTGTCCTAATAGAGTCTTTCAATTAAACTAAATAGAATTTCTCTTTTCAGTCAATTCCTAAAGACACTAGAATCCCTAGTTCTTGAGGATGTTGAGTTTGATCTACATGAAATAATTCTCAACTTGATTGAGAGGAAGAACAATAATGTCATCATGAGGATCCAAAAAATACTATAATAGTAACTATATGAATTAGTTTAGAACTAATTCTTCCTCATTCAATTTTATTCTATTACCCTATCTCTCCCCCAAACTCAATATTCTCAAGAAAACTTAACAATTTATGTCTCAAAATTTCCTTAATTTGTGGGACGAAAACTTATAGTATTCAAAACTTTAAACAATATAGAATGTCACAAGTCATAACTGAATTGACTTCAATAATTGAACATAAAAGACACATTGAATCATCATAAAATAAAAAATTTAAAATATCTTGATTCATTCAAAGGGAAATTAAAACAAAAACAATCTAAGTAATGATTCACCAAATTGTCTTTTAAATACAAAAAATAATCCATTAATGACAATCTAAAAAAAGTTCAAAATTGTATAAATAAATCTTTATTGACTTTGTCCATTCCAAATTGATATATCTTTCAACATCATTGGACATAAGTCAGTCAAGACTAATTTTCTTTATTTGCCCTTATCTTTTGAGGTATTTTCCGAATGAGCACTATTTTATTTTCCTCTTGCTTCAACTTTTCCTTATTTGCACACTTTATGAAATGATCATTTAAATGATCATTTCTAACTGGAACAATTATAAACTTAATTGTGCAAAGAGAGTACTAAATACTGAATTCTCGAACAAGTCATATGATAGTCGAAATTACTGAATTTTCGAACAAGTCACATGATAGTCGAAATTATAGTGTCTTAGCAAGATTAAATGTTTACATAATGTGCTCCTAACATTTTCTTTGCCTAATAATCTTAATGAAATACTCACTCTCCAATGAGAGCTTGTCTTTCTCTATATTGCTTTAAAAGCACCTTAATTTAAGCAAAGAAAATATGACAAAAATTTTGTCATCTTAAATAACACCTCTAATACATATGATATCTTACCTTTATGATCTCACGTGACCTATGAGATTTGGTGTATACTCACTTGTCAAACTTAATTCTCACATTAGTTGCTGAATTTGTGAGAGAATGTGAGTTTCACCAACCTTATCTAAGGTCTAGATCCAAGAACAATATTAATATTATTCTTTAATTCCTAAAAGAACTTTAAAGAGTTAAAATTTAACTCAAATTAACAGATACATAAACTATATTAGTTTAAAGAGAACAAGAGTAGCAAAAGCACTCACTAAAATACCTAATGCATCATCAATATCAAGTCTTAAACAATAATATCAATTGATCAAACAATGACAATTTACTTTGACAAAGAATAAATTCTTATAATTTTCATATGTTTATCATAATGTATGTGAATGTAAACTCTTAAATACTTAAATGAGTTTACATTCACACAACATTAGTAGACATGTCAAAATTAGTTAATTATAAGACACATAATTTATCTTTATTTGTAAATTAAAAGACAAAAACAAGATACCAAGCGCACCATTAAAACACAGTCTTTTGACTGCTAAGAATTAATTGCAAGCGGTACTCTCAGTGCAACGATCAAATATTGGTAATAAGTCCTGTCAGATAATGGGTGCCTTTTGACATCCTCATTACTCACATGGAAAATCTTAATAAGTCTTGTCAGATAATGGGTGCCTTTTGACATCCTCATTACCCACATGAAAAATTTAAGAATTACCACATATTCATCATCACAAGTTGTAAATTAAAAGACCAAAAAAAACAAGATACCAAAGCACCACTAAAACACAATCTTTTGACTGCTAAGAATTAACTGCAAACGGTAATCTCAATGCAATGATCAAATATGGTAATAAGTCCTGTCAGATAATGGGTGCCTTTTGACATCCTCATTATCCACATGGATAAAACTTAAGAAGTCCGGTCAGATAATGGGTGTCTTTTGACATCCTCATTATCCACATGGAAAAACTTAATAATTACCGCATATTTACCATCGCAGGTATGTAATTATCCGGCCAAGCTGTGCCTTCCTTTTGGCGACTAAAACAGCTCGCATGAACAATTCCATACTACATCTTTTGTAATACCAATTGAATCAAATCTACGCAACAGAGATTACTTTTGCAACTTGTTGTTTCAACCAAAACAACCAGAATTACTAGACAATTCAATAAATGAATTTAAATAGGAATGGTCTTAATTTTACAATGCAAATGGGAAATGTCATAAATTTACAAGGCACTACCGACATAATGTAGGCCGAATTAGTTCATTATGTTGCTAAGTAACCATAAGGTCACTCAACAACCCTTAAGTGTGAAGACAAATTCACGAATTTGAAAGAAGATAAAAATCACAAATCACACCAAAGTGTGTATGTATGACAATACTTAAGTGTGAAGACAAACTCGCAAATTTGAAAGAAGATGCAAGTCACAAATCACACCAATGTGTGTATGACAATACATTTCCATATATCGCATAAAAGCAACAACAAACATTGCATGAAATATATTCAAAATGCATGATAAGACAAAATATTATTGTAGAAAACTTAATAACAATAAACTCAAATATCACAATCATGCTATAAACCAAATATTCAATTTTAAATCACAAGAAAATTGAATTTCATATGTACCAAAAAATATTCATGCTATAATTGATTCACATATATAAACTGAATGATTCTTTAAGCAAAATAAAACATAACTCTAGCACAAATGTTTTCCAAAATAAAGGAAACAAACTTTATATGTCTATAAATAAACAAACATAACTAGAATTATTATTTCCCAAACTTTAAGGAATCAAATTCTTACTTTCTATAATAAAAATTTCTTCATAATATTTTGAGATGTGTTGTTAAACACTATTCAAAACAGACAATAAATTTTATAAATAATATATGATAACTGAATATATATTAACTCTTTGTTTGTCTATTTCTCAAAATAAACTTTATGTGTATAAATCTTGTGAATCAAAACTAATTTCAAACATAAATTAAACTGAACATATGGAAGTTATATTAACCAAAAAATTTGATTTAAAATCAAACCACCAAAATCAACATAAAATTCAATATTTATCAATTCCATATTCAAATCCTTATTTCATGCCAACAAATTACGTATAATACTGGTGACACTCATATACACCTCAATAATGGATTTTAAATAAGACCAAATAAAAATCCATGAACAAAGAAGGACCGAATGAAAAAGAACAGATAAATCGTACATACCAATCCAAAAGAAAATTGGAGACTACTACAGGATTAAATTAGACAAACTTTTGACTCAATCCTGAGTCAATGAAACAGATAATCTGGTGAAAAATAAATACTACACCGATTCACAAAATTAAATTAAACAAGATAATTTACTTGTTTTCATTTAAATTACAATGGGCATGGATAACAAGAGAAACTGTTACCGGATATTAACGGAAGCATCCATCAATGAATAATTTAATCACAAGAAAACAAAAATTGTGATTCATATGTATAATTAAATAAATGTCATTAATGAATAAAAGCAATTGTATCTTAGATCAGAAAAATAATTAAACCAAGATCGACAGGTAAAAATAAAAGAAACGAGTGGATGACAAAGGCATACATGATGGACAAAAAACAAAACCATCGTCGTCAACGAACAATATATTTGTAAATATATAAAGCATCGATGAAACGTAACCAACATAGCGGTCATCGGAAAAAATACATCAGTCATCACAAAAATAAACTCTTAACCTAAACATAGAATCTCATATGTTTAGAATTTCAATAAATCAAACATGAAGCGGCTCTGATACCACTTGTTGGAAATTTAGGTCTTAATAAAAACAGATTTCATAAATCATGTTCAACGATTATGAATCAATAGCGGAAGCAAATAAAATATTGAACATGATCATGATCGGATCTACGACATGTTTGATTTATCAAGGATATTAAGAATTAGGGTATTAGGAATACCTGGCTTTCATGTAGCCCTCTCGACAACGGCGATAAGGAGAGAAGGTGATCTGAAACAAACATCAACAACAACACGGTTAGCGGCGGCTGATTTGATTCTTCCTCAACCGGTACCTTTATGCCTCAAGTTCTCTTCAGATGGGGAGAAGAGAGAGTTTGCCATGTCCGGTATATTGGGGACCATAGCCTCTTTTATATTGGATGGCCATTAGGGTTTCCCATTATTCCGTTAATGGGCCATCCGGACATCCACTCATTGAGTCCATATCAACTAATTAAATAATTAATTATCCAAAATAGAAATCTAATTAGCCTTATTACTTAATTTGATCACTAATCAATTAAGGCTCTAAATTGATAAATAACTAATATAATTATTATTACGATATTTGCCCACATAATGTTATTGGAATATTATTAAATAATAAAATATTCCAACAATAAGTTGTATGAAGAAGAAAATTGATTCAAATATTAAGGTACAATTGAGTGTGGAATTTTGTTTCCGTTAGCTCACAAAGGGAAGAAATGCAAGCTAGTTGGCTTCGCATATTCAAATTGGTATAGTGACATAGATAACAGAAAATCAATTGCAAGCTTTAAGTTCTTATTAGGAGGATCACCAGTGTCTTGGTGCTCAAGGAAGGAACCGTCGGTTGAACTCTTATCATGTGAAGCTGAATATAAAGCTGCATCACTTTGTGGATACGAAGCAATCTGACTATTGAATTCAACTGATGAAATTAGAAATGTGACATCAACTTAACCAGAAATCCCATTGCACATGAGAGAAGTAAGCACATGGAAATAAATTTTCATTACTTTAGAGAGCAAGTAAGCAAAGTAAAACTGGAGTTGGAACATTGCAAAATTTATAATGAGATTGTAGGTGTTCTAACCAAAGTATCTAAGATTAAAGTGTTCATGAAACTAAGAGACTAAAGGGGGGATTGAAGCATTGACCAGCGTGGAATGAGGTGGTGTGTTGTGCGTTAATACAAAGCAAGTAACTAATTAGATAGAGTTAGATTTTCTGAGTGAAGTGTATGTGATAGTGTGCAAGTGCAAAAGTGAATTGCTAACAATATCGCCCACTATTTCTCATTGTTCTGCAGGACAGGTCGAGGTAGAAATTTTGTATTCCTTGTGGATTGACATTGGTTTGGTTGAATCGAGAATATTTACGACATTTGAAGCAAAACAAATGGATAGGTAGTGTGATCTCTCGGCTGAATATGATTGAGTGCATAACAAGGAGAAAACAAAAAAAAAAATCTAGGAAGGTTTATAACAAGTGCTACTATAGGGTTTTTGTTTCACTACAAAAAACCATCCAAGCAATCAAATCCCTTGAAAACAGAACCTCAACTTCTTATCGCCACATTTGAGCCAACCAAACAATGACTTATTCCAACACTTCTTTCGACTCCACCACCACTTGACTCCCGTCCGCTGGAGAAGACACCAGAACAAACCCAAAAACTTGAGTTGAAAAACTGGCTCTCAATCTCGAATTAAAAGCAATCGACCCATTAGACTTCAAAAACAAATCACTAAGGCACCCCTCAATTCCTAGACCACTGAAGAAGACACCATAACTATCCCCGAAATCTTGGAAGTAGACACTAATAACCGATCTTGAATGGAAAGCTATCGGCCCATTAGAATCTTAAAGTTAAGTCCCTAAGGCAGTCAACAAGTGGAGCTGTGGTGCAAACAAAGCCGGATTGGAAAAGAGCGCAACTCGAAAACAACCCAAAATAAAACTACGACACTGTAAAGAATAATGAAGACTCGTCAATTAATGAATCAAATCAAGACAAATCAAACAAACCATTGGAAAGTAATTTGTCTGAATGCATTGCCTTGATACATGGAGTAAAGACAAATAATATTCATAAAAGCTCCTAGTGATATTTCCTCATATACATATATTAGTATTACCGTTGGGTTTATGTCAAACCAAAATATTGCTCTCATTGATATTGCCTTAAATATATATAGCTGTTGGTAATAATAATTATAAAGGCACCTAGTATTGCCTTATATATAATATTAGTACCGTTGGATACAGACATATAAATTGTATCAGTGTATATTATGAAAGTAAGCTGAAATACAATTTCAATTAATCTTTCAGCCACTATTTTATCATAATTTCAATTTTCATTAGACACAATCGAAGGAAACAAAGATCTTACAGCGACGGAGATGGATCCAAATTTGAGGTCACCACAAGCAGACAACAGAAGAAAGAAAAATCTGCAAAAATAAAAACAACAAGCTCCTCGTCGCCATCACCGAAACCAAAACTCACCATCACGTAAAAAAACACTGTTAACATTCCAGCTTTCAACCCAATACCAATAGCCACCACCTAGTGTTACTAACACCAACAACCCAAAAGTAAACACCAACAATACAAAGAAAGAAACAACATATAATGACAACAATACTAACATACAGAGAAGCCAACAAACAGAGAAGTGACCCTCAACCAACAAACAACGCTAACACCCAACAAGTGGTGGACGAAGTACCAGCCACCGAAAGAAATGGATCTAGATTTATCAGCACGAACCCGAAAACCACAATGAATCGTGCAACCAACACCACCAGGATCCAGATCTAGAAATTGGTGGCTGAGTGATGTGGACGACCAAATCCAATCGTCGCACAACCAATGACTGCATCTACATCACGATGGAGATATGTTGGATTGGAAGGGAGGACTGAGGAGGGCAACCGATGGAAATCAAGAGAGAGGTTAAAGAGGGAAGTTAATTTTTTTTTGCAATGCATGATTTCAAGTTTTGGTATACTAACATATGTGCTTAGGGAACATGTTAACATTTCCCTTGTTTAAATTATTGTTGTCTAATGCTAGCCTCTATTAGAAACCATGATAAAATATATAGGTGCGGACACGTGAAAAATGATGGTGCATATAAAAATGACAGGGAGTGAAAATGGTGCAGGCCTTGTGAAAATTATTAATACAAATACGAAGACAATTATTACTTGATAGATAAATTTTTCTTGTGTTTGCCACTTTTATTTTTATAGTACCAATTTAAAGAGTTTTATCGACAACGAAGATTGTCAAGATAAGATTCGTAAAAATATATATTATTTTGGCTAGCTTTGCCACCTTATCTCTTGCTATTGAAAATGGGGTTGGAGCTGATTGAATATCAAGGAATGTAGCAACAGGTTGTGTCATAAGGGTTAGAGGATGTTTCTGATAAGGTTGGAGAAATGTGAAGTGCTAATGGAAATTGGAAATTCAAACTCAAAGCCACTACAAAAAAAAAAAAAATTGAACAGTGTAACATGTTGTGCCATGATATCCTTAGGTAGTGAAATATGATATCAATGCATGCATTATTACTATTATCAAATTGATTTTTGTGCATTTGGATTAAGAAAAATATTAGCAATGAACTCTCTAAAGAAAGCCTTGTCTAAAAGAACTACAATCCACAAATTAAATCATCATCAATTGATGTTTACCAACTCAATCATTATCAGCAACATGCTACTTTCCACCAAAACGTTCCCCTAGTTTTCCAAATTCTCTGCTCATTTATATTCCCTAAACATTTCACTCTACCAAACTGAATTATTTCACAATTGTTTCCTCATCTATCTGTGTTTACTGTTATGAAGGCATTCCATTTCCATTACTATGTTTTCTTTGCTTTTTCCAGTATTCTTCAATATCATGTCATCCATCATTCCTTCCAACAAACAGTTCCATATGCATCAATCTCTGCTACTTTGTCATACTCCTGACTGCAAAACTTGCAGGTAAGCAGAACACGGAGGTTCGTATCGAGGGTGAATTTCAAAACAGGAGGTTTTAATAGCACAACGCATCACACAACTCGACTGATTCATCCCTAACCAGTCTTTTCATTATGCTTAACGACGTTATTACTTATATTATCATATAATTGTTTCGTTACAAGTTAAAAGTCTCAAATGAATGAATATATACCAAAGTTGAATGAACTTCATAAAGAAATTCATACTAGGAAAGACACAGACAACTATGTAGATTAGTACTCTTATTCTTTGAGTCAGTCACCAACTTGTTGCGATGTTTTTTTCATCATGTACTGAAATTTTCCTCCTGTCTTTTTAGGAATCCCGATTTTTAACAATTATTAAGTATGTATGCACCATCATTTTCATTCATTATGGACAAATAAAAAAAACCATGAGATATATAGCACTAGGTTTCCCTAAAGTGAAACAATCAAAAAACCTTTGTAGGTTGCCAAAGCAAGTAGCCAATTCCACAAGTACTTAACACATTTAATCCTGCCTAATGTGAGGATATTTTATATTTATGCTGCAAAAGCAAAAGAGAGGATTCTAATGACTGAAAAATTCAGATCATAGAAATTAAAGTTGGCTATGTGATTTTATGAAATGTTCTGCTTCTTTTGACTAAATTTTTAAGCTCAATAGAATGGAGTACAAGAGAGATATTTGGAGTAAACTACAAAACCTACTTGTATTACTATTTGTCTAAATAATGTTTGAATTATTCTATGACATAACTAAGATACTAAGTCAGCAGATATTCAACATTAGTCAGCTAAGATATTCGACATAAGCTACATCTGAAAAGCATTGACATTATATAGTAAGTACTATTTTGCAGCATAATTCTACTTAGCACTCAACAACACACAAAACTATCCACACATAAACAATGTTGACAAATATCAAACATGGCAGATGCGGTGTCGGATAATTTGACAACTGTCATGACAAATTCTTTAGGAACGGCGGAGCCTTGGCGTTTTATGGTGTGTAAGATGCTGAAAATGGCGATTTTTTAGATATCTGCCATTATCACAGCATAACTTCACTCCAGCAAGTAAATTCTACAACCATCGATCTCATCTCATCAACCATTAAAATCAAGTTTGTTGCAATTAACAGATAGTGCAATCTGTATCAATATTTCATGCCTAAAAAGACAAATCTATGAATTAGACGTAAAATCTGATTCGCTGGCGAAATTGTATCCATGATAAAGTTCTTAATCGTATGCTATTAAATTAAATAATGCTATAGTATCCATCAAATATTAATATTTTTCTAGAAACTTGGATTTATTTGAAAGTGAAGATTAACTCCTTACAGTAGAGGAAAAATCTTGTAATTCCTATAACAACAACGTTAAAATTCAGAACTGAAAAGTGAGTAAATACCATTTATTCGACAATATTTCACCTTTCACATTACAATAAAAAAGAAAAAAAAGAAAACCATAAGCTTGAAACACTTCAAAATAGACCAATTTCAAAATCATATCAAAATGATTATATACTACTTCTCACATAAAACAACAAGAAATAAATCATAAGCTGCCTAAAATATAAGAATTTATATCGAAATTAAACGTTCATAAGCAAAAATACACCTCCAACCAATCAAAAATGTTTTAAGCAATAAAATAAAACTATAAATATATAATAGTTTTACCTTTTACCATCATTAATTGAGTCAACAATAGGTATAAGAAATGAAATTACCCCCAAAACATTTCCTTTATGAAAAACCACTACAAAGTCTTCAAACAAAATATCATCATCAAACAAATAGAAGTTTAAATGATGTAGATCCCCTTGCCAATGAAGATAATTCCAGTAAGTTTTTAGACTTTACACGGCACATAAACTTAATTGTCATGGTCTCTAGTACTTTAGCATGCTGCATAATATATTTTGCGAATTTGAACTGATGTTTTGTGCCTCTATAACCTCTAATAGAGCATGTTTTGAGATGTGATGAAATGCATTCTGGAACAGTGATGGGATGCTTCCAACAATTGTAACAAATATTTTCAGCATTCCCACAATCCTGACAACAATTCACATGATGTTTTGGTTTAAAAAATCTAAAAACCATGAAATTACAATTGAAAAAGAAAACAAATACTAAAAATCAAAACCTGAATGATATAATGTTCAAGTTTGGGAAAATGTGGGAGTATTCCTAGCAACCTCGTGCATCTCTTATTGCAAAACATATCATGAACACTAAGTTCCATGTGGGTCAAATTGTGAAACACGGTAAGCCTTGTCCGAGAGATTGACATCTACATGAGTTGCATAAGAAACGATATTAGAAATGCATATGCTCCCTTTAGTAGGGTTTTGCTTCCCAATTAAAAAATTATTTAATTAATGTGTATATGTATCAAAACTATTAACTTTACATAAAAAAAATCTCACTTCAATGCAAAAATCATAAATACCTTGAGGATCATGATAGTTAGAAAACAAATGTCAATTAAGTGTGAAAACTACGTAGATTTTGAAAACAGGAGTTGCATGAAACCATAGTTTCTCTAAACAGTTATTTACGAGCATGATATTCATACCTTTTCTACAAGCATAATCTTTGCCTTACAAATCAAAGTCATCAGAGGATCCATATCATGGCAAATATTTACTTTCACCAAATTAGGTAAAGCATTCAAATTTTCCACGGGAACAAGTGACGGCTCGTATATAATCCTTTTTTTATGCAAATCCTCTAGAATAGGACAACCAAACAAAAACTTCACTAAGAAATCAAGAGATGTGATGTAAATTCTATCCAAATAAAGAGTTTTGAGATGAGGAAAATCTACATGATCATAATCTCTCATCCGTATGTGTGACAATTTAAGAACTTGAAGAGTCTTCAAACTGAGAATGCGAGGAGGTAATGTGATAAGACGACTTTTACCAGACATGTCGAAGTTAAGATTCTCGACTCCTCTTTCCATCGCATGTTTCAAAATTTGATTGAACTCATATTGCTTGAAACAACGAAAAGATTGACCAAATTTGAGGGTTAAAGAATGGATTGAAGCCTTTTTGTCTCGCAAGAACAAAGCAGAGAAAACAAATTTGCGAAAGCTGTTGCTATCTTTGAAGGTTTCGTCCTCAAAATTGATGGCAAGTACCGAGATCCACACCGATTTCCATCTCTTTGAGAGGACGCTTGTGTTTGCAGCGAGTTTAGTCGGGACAAAGGAGAGAATGTGACAAAGTATGGAATCTGGCAAGTCACTGATTCTATCCATGTTTGGAACTGACGCTGTATTCTCCATCTTCTCTAATGAAACATACAGTGCGCAAAGGGTAGGGTTTGGGTTGAAATGCATCCACCGATATTAATAAATAGTGTTTTTTTTTTAATAATTGGATTTTCTTTTTTGGTAGTGAATAATAGGGTTTTCTGTTGTAACTCGTATAGATATTACAATTTGGACCTAAATATTTTACTTAAAAAAAAAAAAAGTCAAAGTAGTTTTTTTTTTTAATAATAAATCAAGCTTTGGGCATGCAACAGTTTTAAAACCCTTGTAGAGTTTGTCACCCATTTAGATCCCTATTTATATTATGCAATATCCCTACCAATTTTTTTTTTTACAAACCCTAAAATGGTTTTTGAAATAACAAAAACAAAATATATATCGTTGATATAGTGAAAGCGTAATGCTATGTACAGCGAAATGTAAAATCACGATTTCTTCAAGAATGACATGGCACAATACTATCGCTTGGATTTCAATCTTATTTGATTACCGTTTCATCAAAAAAAAAATACATATGACCCACCACCCCATGAGTCAGGCAGAAATTTTATTGGTTAACATTAATTTCGGAACTGTTTCGTGATAAAATATTTCTTGATAAATAGCATTGCTCATAGTGAAATCGTTTTCGACGAACGGAAATACTGGTTTAGCGAGAATTTCTTTTTCGATACTTTCCCAACATGAGGTGGCGTATTGTAATTGGTCATTTAACACCATCCTTCCATGTTTTCTGCCAAGTTCAACGAGTCAAACAATTTACTGTTAAAGCTTTCACCGGTCGTGATATTTTCGAAATTAAAATTTCACTATATATAGCAGTCCTGGTCGACAAATTGGCACGCACAATCAAACTAATAGGGTTTCTTACTCACTCAGGTGTGTTTATAATTGGCCTACGTATTTCTCACTTTGCTTTTTTAGTTTCCTATACAAAACATGTTACAAATTTGCTTCTTACTCACAGGTTCTGAGACGATGAAGACACGAAGACGATATGAAAAAGAAGATAGACTCAGCGATTTACCTGATTGTATTCTTATGTACATACTCTCCTTTTTGAACACCAAACAGGTCGTTCAAACTTGCATATTGTCCATAAGATGGAAGAATCTTCCAACCTGTAGGTTAAATTCCTTACCGGATTGTGTTCTACTTCACATACTCTCCTTTTTGAACACCAAATGTGCTTTTCAAACTTGTGTTTTGTCTTGGAGATGGAACAATCTCTGAAAACGTCTTTCAACCCTTAGATTAAGTGGCCCTCTCAAGTCTTTCAAGGGTCGCTCCAAATTAGTGTCTCGAATTTTATCTCTTCGTAGATTCAACTGCACTCTACACTCTCGAATTTACCTATGATCAGGAATTGGTGGAGCCTCACACACTTAAAAGTATTGTATATTACGCTGTTTGACATAACGTCCAGCGATTACTCATCTCTTTCACTTGTGATATTCAACAATTTCCACCTTGCTTATTTTCATGTCAATCTTTAACATTTCTTCACCTTTCTGTTTCCGCATATAGTCAAACATTGTTTCCAGAATTTCTGATTTTTCCTGCATCAACCTGCTTGACTCTACAATCCTTCTACTTTGGCCTTGGAGATGATGGCTGTGTGGAGCCATTCTTGACCTTTAACAGGCTGAATACTTTGAGCATTCACTATTGTAAAGTTTGGAATGCACAAGTTCTTTCTATTTCAAGTTTCAGTACACTTGTCAATTTAACTATATATAGATATAGTCATTGTCTTGGTTACAAACACCGAGTCTTTGTAACTTTGCATTTACTGGTGCTGCAAATCAAAAACTATACGGGAGTCATCTTTTTTGTCTTAAACACTTATACATTGATGCAAAATCCAATTCCACGGCTGATGAGGACTGTTTGGTCCTACTCAACTGGCTGCTAGAGTTTGCTAATATCACATCATTGACGGTCTGTTATAGTACTCTTCAGGTTTTGAGGCTGCATTTTTACTTTGTTTAGTTGCTTCCTTTTTTATTTATTTCTACATTTTGTCAAATATATATGAAAATTGATCCTCACTCGTCGTCATCCTTCATTGCATAGATTCTGTCCTTAGTTCCTGATTTATTCAAGGTTAAACACACTTCTTTGCGCAACTTGTAGTCATTGACAGTAAAAAGGGAAGGACATTTATTATACATGGCATTGGGACAACGTACATCTATACTTGATGGAGTACTGTTTGTTTTGCTTCAAAACTCGCCATCAGCAGAGGTTAACATCATATAATGAATTAATGATTAAGGTGAAATGTACTTTCAACTTTTTAAATAGATTTTTTTTCCGTTTGGTTTTTTGCTTCCTAGTCTTGTCTTTTTGTTTCCATCAATCTCGTTAATTGGTTAAAGCTTAATACATGGAATCCAATCCATAACAAAGATCATCCAAAATCACATTAGTATGTTGGTGTGTTTGTATCTTTTGCTGGAAATGAAGCTGAAAATCGGAGAGCACTTATTTATAGAGGTCCTTGGATGTTGTGGACCACATAAACTCATGGTGCAATGTGGTCCATACAAAAGAATCCTATGCTGATGGATTTTGGATTACATAATCCGAAATACACTTACACCCTATGTGAATTCGGATTACATAATCTGGAATGCATATCTTTGGCTATTTTAGCTTTAAATGCACTCCTTTGGCGGAAAGCAACACATGTATTATTTAAAACATAACAAAACAACGTAGTTCAACAACATAAAACAAACACATAATAAAAACTACATAAAACACGTAATAAAAAACAACATAATACACGAAATAAATTAAAACATAGTAGATCATGGGTCATCTAAACTAATTTCTTCGTCGGGTGCGTCCAGGAGTGCCCTGATCTCTTCGGAGTTCCTGTGCCGGATCAAACTTTTCTGAATTTCTTCAACATATCTGACCAACGAAGCGTCCAACTCGATCGGCCCTCTAGTATTGTATTGACAAAAAATGGAGAACATGGTTCTCACGTCGTTGTCGTTTATGAGCTTCATCCGGCTGAACAGCACACTCCCGGATGAGTCAGTCGACGGACGTCCATCCTCAACACCAACCACCCTCTGTGTGTCTCTGTAGTTGAGTTCGAGGTTAATTTCATTCAGCTGGCCCTTCAACCTGGAGAGAGTGACATTTGTGCGAATCCTGAACAGACGGGGTGGTTTTACCCCGTTGTAGTAAACTGCAGCTAGCTTGGTGTTCGAATTAAATACAAAGATTTCCATGGTTTTTTTTCTTTGTTTGGTTGACTGGTTATAAAAAAAAAGGACACTTATTTATAAAGGTCCCTGGACGTCCTAGATCACAAAAATTGTCGGTGCAATGTGGACCACATGAAAAAAAAATCATGTTTCGAATTACATGATCCTGAATGTCTCTCACCCATAGAAGGTGCGCAACATCCTTCAACTTGGCCTAGTATCGTAAAAATTCAGAGTACATAATCCATAAACAATGGGAGTTGTTCGGATTATGTAATCCGGACTGTGTTAGTTTGTTTTGGCCGGTGGTCCGCACCACAAGAAACACGTTTTCAAAGGTTTTTACCAGCATTAATGGCTGGTAAAACTCCTTTGAAACACTTTTTTGACTAAGCATTAAGTGTAGATATAACCTATGTTTAAAGAAATCCTATAAATAGCCTCCAAAACCTTCACATTTCTCAAACCAATACCTTCACATTTCTCAAACCAATTCTCAAACTCTTTCCTCCTCTCCTCATGTTCATTATATGCAAAATGTGTTTTCATCTTTGGCCTTTCATAAAAAGAGGCTACTTTGGAAACTCAGGGATTATATGACCAGTCAACAGGGAATGCAACGCACTGCAAAGAAGCACGGTTTGTCTGGGTGTTAGGTTGATCTGTATGGGTGCAAGGTTGACCATCAAGGTCTCTTTCTCCCAGGAAACAAACCTTACCCAGTAGCCTCCCCCCCTCCTTGACCAACCTTCTTGGGGGTAAAGCTAGATTTAGTTTTACCCCATTGTAATGTAGATGTATGAATAATTATATTAATAAAATGAGATGTTTGTGTATTATTTTTGTAAATATATTTCTGTTTTTATTTGCATTTATTTTATAAATTTACCATCTAAATAATATAAAATAAACCAAAGTTTAAGCAAAGTGGGTAAAACTAGTAAGAGAGGTTTCCAGATTTATAATCCAAAAAATTCTGGGAAATTATTTATCCGGATTACATATCCGGAGGGCTATTTCGTAATTTTGCAAGGCGCGTGAGAACTTAATAGGGTGGGAAAAGTAATAGTCATTTATTAAACGAGCCGGGCCAAGCTAGGCTTTAAAAAGGCTAGGTCGTAGGCCTCTGTCAGGCGGCCTGGCCTGTTCCCACCCCTATTGGTAGCCTCTTTCAGCTAGTTTTTTGGCACTTCTTGTGCTGATTTTTTCAGACTCTGTGATATATTCCATTTTAACTTCTTAAAAAAAAATCAATTAATGGTAGCTAATATAATTATTATCATGATGTTTGTCCACTTAATAATATCATAATATAATTAAATAATAAAATATTCTAATATTTGAGCATGAGTCTATAAATTTAGTTGCATCGCGTAACAATACTGATGGACATTGGTTTCCCCCATTGTGAAATGTATAGCAGATGCTGATATTTTTAGACAACGGGAATGCATCACGTTTACTATATGTCTCTGTGACCATCGTGGGTCATTTATCATGATCCACACAAATCGAACTTTGATCTATCTCGAAATTGTCGAGGGATAAGATCTTGGACTCCTTAAACCTCTTCAATGGATTTTAGATATGTAATCAATTAAATTAGAGTTGTGAATTATATGGTGTCCAGATTGGGCGATATCATTAGACCATGTCCTGGTATTTTAAATAGAGTGGTGCTATATGGCACGACACTCTTCTTCATGCACGAAGACGCACGACACTTTTAACAACCTATAATTTACTCGGTAAAAATAAAAAAAAAAAAATGAATAGCGTAAAGGTCAAAACCTAACTCAATTTTAATCGCAACAACTATGGATTGCCGATATTTGTCATAAAACAAGATGGTAAATCATTACTTACTCAAGAATGCTAGGAACATTCACTTTTCAACACTCTCTATGGCACTAACTCTTTTATTAAATAAAATCAATGTATGTCCTACCACTTTGTGTAGGTTTAATTTTCAGAGTGTAAATTCACAATGATTTAAACCAATAAGAAAATGAGTATTAGAGAGGGTGTTCAAAAGAGTATGGCCCATTATCCACCCCCACTCAAAGAAGAAAATTGATATTCCCACTTCAAATGTTGCTACGAAACACCACCAAATTACCAATTAATATAACTCCATCGACAGTTAACTGTCTATGAATTTTAACCGACGGCAGTTAACTACCCATTTAGGATTAAATTTGTCATTCCATGGTGTTTCTTAGCATTTTTTTTTTAACAAAAGTGTTTCTTTGCATTGAGTAAAGTGTCAAAAACAATTTTCTTGAAAGAAAGAAGAAGAAAAACATGATCCATGTTTTTATTTTTAAGTAAAAAAAAATGTGTTCCTTAGTAAAAAAAATTATTAAGGGCCTATTTTTATTACGAGAGCCGAGCCTCCAATTTCATAAGACTATTACTTTTCCCACCCTACTGCCTTCTCGCACGCCCTGCAAAAATTTCAAAAATACCCCTGGTCCGAATTACGTACTCCGGACCAAATTGTTAGTGTTTTCGGAAAATATAATCCGGACAAATACACTATGAATATTTTGTGCCTTTCTTTGATGTCAAGGGTCTCTGTTGACCGTTATACGACCCCCCGCATAAGCTACAATGCAATTGCAGGGGTCGTATGAGCGGTCAACAATGACCATGACACCACAAACACTCCTAAAACCTACCTAAAAAACTTTAAAAAATTTTGAAGAAAATGTAAGAAAGGAGGTGAAAAAGAATGAAGGAAAATGCTGAAGATCCAAGCCTTTTTATAGCCTAAAACAAGTCCTAGGTCATTTGGAAGTCAAAGAAAACGTGTTTTTCATTCAAAACCGTCCAAAAAACGCAATAAAACTCCACTAACCGGCCAAACCTTTGGTGAAACGGCACCGGCCAAAATTTTACTGAGGTGTTCCGGAATATAAACTCCGGATTCCATGTAGATGTTGCGGATCTTATAGTCCGAACTGCACCAGACCCTTTTATTTCGATCATTTCTTGGCGAAAGGCTTGGAAAAAAATACATAACATAAAAAGAAGCAACATAAGACAAATAAAAAGTTAAAAAAACCATAATAACATAAATGATGAATCTTTTGGGAAGGTGTTCGGAGAGGAGCTTTTGAACTCAATCATGTCGGCCATGCCAACTGGCATGTTACGATCGGCAGGCCGACATGATCGAGTTCATAAGAACCTCTTCTTTGGAGTTAGATCTACAACACAATGAAGAAAGGGAAGGTGTTTTCAAGAGGATTTCTTTGAGTTAGATCCTGCTGCCTTGCCAAATGACATATTCATCTGGCAGGCAGCAAGATCTAACTCATAGAAACCTCTTGATATTTTTGAGTTATCTATCTATCAAGGAGGCATCAAAGACTATCTATATATTTTTGACAGCATGCTGAGGATCTTCATCTTGCCGTTATATAGAGATCGATATATTTAAAATGGCATGAGAAAGATCCTCAGCTTGATGAAAAAAATTTGCATGGTTATCTTTGGTGTGTTTGTGTGTTTTGCTGGTATTGAAGATCAAAACTAGAGAGGGTCTATTTATCGATATTCAACACCGACCACCCTCCTCGTGTCTTTGTGGTTGAGTTGATGGTTGATTTGATCCAGCTCATCCTTCAGCCCGGAGAGGGTAACATCGTCATGAATCCTAACCAGATGGGGTGGTGTTCCACCGTTGTAGTAGACTGCCGCTAGCTTGGTGTTCGGATCAAAGCCAAGGAATTCCATGTTGTAGAGGTATCTGGGCGTTGTAGTTTACTTGTAATGAAAACAGGGACCCCTATTTATAGAGGTATCTAGGCGTTGTGGACCACGAAAATTGTCGGTGCAATGTGGGACACACAAAAGAATCCAATGCTGAAGCAATCCGGATTTTAAAATCCGAACCAAGCATCACCATACACAAAGTCCCAAGTTTCCCTTTGGTTCACGCCATGATCGTATTTTTCCGGAATATAAAGTCCGAAATATATATGTATTCTGGATTATATTTTCCGGACTGTACCAGAAGCTTTTGGCCGGTGGTCTGCACCACAAAGAAAACGTTTTTCAAACGTTTTGGGCGGTGGTCAAGTTGAAAAACGTGTTTTTACACGTTTTTTGACCGGTTTTAATGCATTTCCCACCTTTTTTTTTTATCCCCCTCCCCTATAAATATGGTTCATTTCCTCAAACATTTTCACACCTTCTTCTTTTTCCTCTTCTCCTCTACAACGATGTGTTTCCATCGTTGACCTTTCATAGAAAGAGGTCTCTTTGGAAATCCATCAGGGGTCATATGATCGGTCAATAGGGAAGGGGGTCAGTCTGGGTGTGAGGTTGGTTTGTCTGGGTGTCATGTTGACCATCATGGTCTCTTGTTCCCTAGAGGCCCCTGTGCCCCCTCTGTCTCCCCACTAACACCAAAGCTACTGGTATGTCCCATCAGGCAGCATTGGTTTCTTCTTCCCCGCCATCTTCTTTCCTCCCACCGTCTTTCCTCTCCACCAGTGGCTGGAGCCACTGGTATAGCTTATGTAATAAGATAAGATTAGAAATATTTAGAATGTAATAAGCTTAAAAAGCTTGAAAATTATTGTAATGTATTGTTCATATATTAATAAAATAAGTTGTTTTTATTCTTGTGTCTTTTTATTTCTGTTTTTAATTTTATTCGGATTTTATTTTACGAATTATAAGGCTTAAAATTGCAAAAGTTCTAGTAAAACATTATTCCGGTTTTAAAATCCGAAAACATCTGCAAAATTCTAACAATGTAATCCGGAAAACAAAATCCGGACCTGGGGTAAAATTGGAAAAAATAGGGCGCGCGAGGAAAGACATAGGGTGGAAAAAGTAATAGTCATTTCGTAATTGTCCCCTGTAAAAGGTTCTTCTTGCCGAATATAAAGATCCGTAAAAGGGGTTTTCGTTTTTTTATAAACCCTAAAAGGGATCAAAAACAAAATATATATCCCTGATAGATAGTGAGATCGTTGTCTACAGATCCTCATGACACGCACAATCAAAGCTAATTGGGTTTCCTACTCAAAATAATAGGTGCATTTGTCAATGGCCGACTTATTTCCCACTTTTCTTTTTTAGTTTTCTATACAAAACTTGTTACAAATTTTTTTCTTACTCACAGGTTCGGAGACGATGAAGACACGAAGAAGACAATATGAAAAAGAAGATAGACTCAGCAATTTACCCGATTGTGTTCTACTTCACATACTCTCCTTTTTGAACACCAAATGTGCTTTTCAAACTTGCGTTTCGTCTTGGAGATGGAGCAATTTCTGGAAACATCTTTCAACCCTTAGATTAATGGGCCCTACCCTCAATTCTTTAGACAGTTGCTCCAAATTAGTGTCTCGAATTTTATCTCTTCGCAACGATTCAACTGCACTCCACACTCTCGAGTTTACCTGTGACGAGGCATTCGTGGAGCCTCACACACTTAAAAGTATTGTAAATTATACTGTTTCACATAATGTCCAGCGATTACTCATCTCTTTCACTTGTGCTATTCAAAAAATTTCACCTTGCTTATTTTCATGTCAAACTTTAACGTCTCTTCACCTTTCTGTTGGCCGATTTAGTCAAACATTGTTTCCGAAATCTCTGAATTTTCCAGCATTAACCAGCTTGACTCTAAAATTCGTCTACTTTGGCCCTGGAGACGATGGTTGTGCGGAGCCCTTCTCGACCTTTAACAAGTTGAAATATTTGAGCCTTTACTGTTGTGATGTTTGGAATGGACAAGTTCTTTGTATATCAAGTATCACACTTGTCAATTTAACTATATCTTTCGGTTCTTATCTTAGTTACAAATTATCTGCTCCGAGTCTTCATAACTTTGCATTTACTGGTTCTCCAAATCAAAAACTATATGGGAGCCATCTTTTTTGTGTTAAACACTTATACATTAATGCACTCATGGTATCCTATGATGTCACAAAAACTGAAGAGGACTCTTTGGTCCTACTCAACTGGCTGCTAGAATTTGCGAATATCACATCATTGACAGTCTCTTCTAGTACTCTTCAGGTTTTGATGCTTTATTTTTACTTCGTTTTTAAAATACTTACTTGAGTTGCTTCCTTTTTTATTTATTTATATATTTTGTCACAAATCTATAGATCCTAATTTGCCATCATCCTTCATTGCGTAGGTTCTCTCCTTAGTTCCTGATTTATTCAAGGTTAAACTCACTACCTTGTGTAACTTGGAGTCATTGACAGTAAAAATGGAAGATTCATTATACATGGAATTGGGACAACATACATCTATACTTGATGGAGTACTGGTCTTTTTGCTTCAAAACTCACCTTCAGCAAAGGTTAACATCATATAATGAAATAATGATTAAGGTGAAATGTACTTTCAACTTTTTAAATAGATTTTTTTTTCCGTTTGGTTTTTTGCCTCCTAGTCTTGTCTTTTTGTTTCAATCAATCTCTCTGATTGGTTATAATTTAACACAGATCATCCAAAATCACATTAGTATACAAGTACAATTTGTAATCTCGTTCGTGTCAGGATTGTAAGTAGTTTTGTTTTATTTTATTCAGCTCTCTCGTGGTTCCTGGTTTCATGGAATAATCTCTCACTATTTTCTGTTTGGTTTGCAACATATTACCTCTAAGGGTTTAAAGATATTGACATAAGGATTGGATTCCATTTTTCTTGTTATTGTGCCTGTCTTGTAAAATGAAAATGGCCTACTTGTTTAAGTTCATATAAGGCTCATAATCCGAATTTGCGGGGAAGTTAATAGTCAATACAAGTTTATATTCCTAATTGTGTTACGTTTTCAGTTGAAACCAGAACCAAGAGCACACAAAAATAAAATTTTTATATAGACGGTGGGTTTTGCAGAAAGGCACGGTGAAAGATACAAAAGCTAGATGAAATCGAAATGTAGAAGTTTCAAAAGCTAGTGGTTTACACAGGAGAGTCCTTGAAGTGTGGATTGCCTATAACAAAAACATTTTTTTCCAAGAGGAATATTTCTACTAGCTAGATAACATGTTTAAGTTTTAATTATTTTCCTGCATTCAACTGTATTATTGTTCCTATTTTATTTCATGTACTTTATACCCTCAGTGGATTTTTGTATTTGAATATTTTGGAATCTTCTGATTGATCCTTCTTTGTTGAATTTGGAGAGCATGGTTTTATGTAGATTAGACTCTAATATATCCAGATATTTGGTTACCCAATTGTGGATTATATTATATGTGATATCGACTTACAGTATTTGCTAATGTTTCGATGCATTGCATAGCTTGAAGGTCCATTGATATGTATGATTGAACCATGAATAGTTTACATTGCTACTAGCAATTTACTTTTTCCAGCTTTCACAGAAGTGCTTTATACTTAAGTATGGTAAAGAAGACGCGGAAGAGGGCTAATTCAAAGGTGAGAAAAATGAGTGAAAGACAATAGTAGTTCTCTATTCGTCATTTCCTATACGGTCATCATATTAGGATTCTTATTTTCTTCTCAAGTTCTATATTTTCTAAAAGAAGAACATTCCTTTTGGTTATAGGTTTGGAGTTTAGTTCACTACGATTTTGATGTCAGTCTAATACCTTCTTCTATTGTATTTTATTTTTATGTTTCTCAATATTTATATTAATGTGTTTCAATTTAATTTTTTCTTTCAAAAATGTTCTTCCACTGTTCTTTTCATAAACCATTGCTTCCTTCTGTAGTGGTGAGATTGCTTCTAGGTTTCCCTTTTCTATTTTACATTTAGTCCACAAATGTGCTTTGGTTAGAGAAGTTTGCAACTTGAAAGACTTTGTCTTTTACATGTATGGTGTGCATTCAATGGAAATTTTTAAGCGAAGTTGAATGCAGCCATGCCATCATGCTATGGCTTGAATTCAGTTACAACCTCATGCTAAGTCCTGAATGCAGTATTTCCTTCATGCTAAGGCATGGATGTTGTTTTACCGGCTCACATTACTCGATCAATATTTAGGTGTTAAGAGGAAAAAAAAGGATTTTTCTGCTTAGATATTTATTAATGTTATACTAAAAAAAATAGGCTATAATGGGCTATCATAGGCCATAAAAATAGTTGAAATCTGTTTTGGAAATGTATCTATCAATCTATTTTTATGGCCTACGATGGCCTAATTATAGAAAGAAACACAATGAATTTGATCTGTTTTGGAAGTGTAATCTATTTCAGGATTGAGTTGAACTCTTACAACCGGACCAATTAGAGTTGACATTAATATACAATTTTAGCAACTTTAATACTCTATGAACAATTTGAGGGATAATCTTTGTTGTCTATATCATCAATGGATGACTCTTGTTCTTGATCCTATAAAGACTTGAAACAGAAACATGTGACAGGAACCTTTCCAGTTTTTCTGATTTTGTTAGCTTTTTCTTTAACCTTTAACTCTTCTTTTCTTCTATTGTCTTCCAACTCTTTAATTGCTCTATGTCCAATCATATCTATCCTTGCTATCTTTCTCTTGTAATGTTCTATTGCATTTGCTCTTTTGTAATCCAATTCATTCTGTAATTGTATCAGAAATTTTATCAACTTCATGAAATTTAAAAGTAAAAAAGAATTTCAAAGCTAACCTTTTTCCTTTCCATGTGGCGTTTGGCTTGGACTCTTTTCTCACCCTCCCAAGAAAGGATTTGAGACTTCATCTTCTCATACCTGAATTTTCTTGCATGGACAAGAATATACTAAATGCATATTTGTTGACTACATATATTATACCCTTTAACAACTATTAGAAGTTTTTTTTTGTCAAAAAAAAAAAAAACAACTATTAGAAGTTTTAGTATGTTTTAATAAAGAAAAACTTTAAATTTAATGATAATAATTCAAATTTATTTTTCATTGGCAGACCATTACACTTGTTGCATGTTTGGTATTACGATGGTTTTGTTGAAATTATGATGACACTGTGATTTTTTTTTTTTATTGAAGCTGCAACATATTGTAATTTATAGGGAGTAGTTTTATAAAATTCCATCACTATTACATAACAATTTAAATTTTGATATTTACAAAAATATATCAATAACTTTTTTTTTTTAGGGTTAAAAATTTATCAATTTTTAAAACAATTTTTTTTAAAGAAAGGACCATTCTTTTGAAATAAAAAAACTTAAGCAAATGCACCTAAAAGCTATGTGTTACCATTACCTCTTTTGAATTCTTTCCATTTTAGCCTTTTCCCAAGCTTCTGCTTTTGCCTTGTTGTTTTTTTTATGTAATACAATCCCTCTTTGATTTTGATACCCTCCTGTTGGGGATACACCACTTGAACTTCTAAGAGGTAAAGCACCTTCTGTTGTCCTTGTTTCTTGTCTAAATGGCCTTCTCATTGAAGTTTCACCTTGATGGGACCCACACAACATTATTCTTTAAAGTAGTGAAATAAATTTATTTAACAAAAATAAAATGTATGTTTACCATAACTTGGTTGCCTTGGTATATTCTCCTCTTTTCCTTTTATAGTTGGGTTCTTTGAAAACTTTTGACTATCTCTTATTTTCTTCAAATCAAGAATCCCTGCTTCTTCTAATGAATAAATGGAAAATGCAGTAGCTGCTATTGCAGTTACAAACTCATCGTCTCTTGTATGCTGCTGCGATTGTGGTGGACTAGAAAATGATACTCTAGAATAATCCAAAAATGATTTTATATTAATCCTTAAATTATTTTTTTGGTCCCTTATGTTACAAAAATTAATATGTTGGTCCCTCAGGTTACAAAAGTCACGTATTTCGGTCTCTTAATTTACAAATGTTAGCCATTTTGATCCTTAATTAAGCAATTTCTAATGTTTGTATCTTAGAGGTTTAAAGTTACAAACGTTTATAACTTAAGGAGACAAAATATTTAAGTTTGAAACTTAAATGACCAAAGTGAAACAAAAAAGCATAAGAGACAACATTTATAATTTAAGGGACTAAAATCAAATAACTTTTTAAGAGACCAAAATGATACATGAAAATAACTTAAAGAACAAATATGTATTTTAGCCTGAAAAACATATGTTTATACATTAAAAATAATATCAAATAAGAGGAATGCATATAAATGGTATCAATAATCTCAAACCTTGATCAAGATCAAATGGTTGAAATTTTGAGATTTTATTAATTTGTTAAAGTTATGTAACTGTTCAGATAAAAAGACTACACAATAACTATAAAAAAATATATAATTCCAAAATCTGAAATAGGTACCTTCTTTGGTTGAGCCTATTTTCCATTTTTGAAACTTGAAAAATGTATCGAAACGTCTTCTATTTCCTTTGATTGTAATTTGATTGAAGATAGATGGGTACTGTATATTCGTTCTTATAAAGGTGAATAGGACATGCAAAGAAGCAAGATATAATGTGCTTTACAAGTAGCCTTAAGAGGAGGCAAAGAATCTTATTTCAATTTGTGTCAAAACACCACTAACCCAAACATGTACATAAACCTCTATTAACAACTTGTTAAACATAGCTTTCTGGCTAGAAAGATAACTTTGTCACACAACTACTTTTAGTTTTTTTAATTAATATGGATGGATATATGGATCAATGATGTTGAAAACACACGTAGTAGCTATATTCCTTTTTCCCTTGGAATGGGAGAGTATAATTGCACGTTCGTATGTGGGCTGAGACATTGATTTTAATTTATTTTTTGAATCATATTTAATCTATCTATCTAATATATTTAATTCTAATGTTTATGATCTATAAAAAAAATTCCTTCAAAAAAATTCTATCAAAAAAACTATACTTTCATCAAATCGGCACTTTTTATTTATAGCAAATCTTTTTTTTTAAACAAATAGAGCGAGTATAGTAATCCAATAATCTTTTCTTCTCATATTATGTATAACTTTTTTTTTCAGAAGTAGTTTAAAGGCTAGACTCACACTAAACTAGTAAAAGACCTATGCATTCACACGCATCATGTGATATTGCAATTATTATAATTATTATATAAAAAACAATTACATTAGTAATATTGTGAAATATTTAAAGATAGTAAATGAAGATGTCGGACATGAAGTTCGTGGATCACATTAGACTAGACAAGCTAAAAGATTTCAATAATCTACTAGTATAGAGAAAGCTGAAAAGTACACACAGTACGAATGTAGAAGGTCGACAAAGCAATGACGTCCCGGAGCTACCACAAGTGCACACCTCTCAACTCCTCGCGAGAACACACGTTAGAGGAATATGCAAATGTTGATTTCCTTGATGAGGGAGTGGAACAACCCGTGAAGATCACGAAACGGATAGAATTTGACAAAAGCAAATATTGCAGATTCCACAATTATTCAAGCCATGCCACATATGACTGTTTGCAGTTGCAAGATGCCATTGAGTATTTGATATAGGAGGGAAAGACGCAGAAGTACACAAACAACTGGGATAAGGAACCGAAGCAACGAGAGAAATCCCCATCTCCAAAGAAGAAGTTCGCCAACAGTGTTTGGGCCTCCAACAAGAAAAGAAAGGAGGAACATTTTAAAAACTTCATGTGGCGCATACTGTGTCGAGAGGAATGTTATATGAATGTGAAGGTGTCTCATAGATAAACAACAAAATTGTAGGTTATTATGTTGCACTTATCCCTATAATCTGTGAAAAATTGGATGATTGCATGGCCTGAGTGATTTTACGTTGTGCAATGTTGATGTGAAGATAAATAAATTGGGGAAGATGATGAGGGAAAAAAGTGTGGATGATTTATGATAAGGAACCTAATGATTGTTGTTAAGTGGACCACCATGATTAAAAAAAATATTTAATTCACCATTCTAAGTTCAACATTTACTAATAATTTGCTTTGGATAGTCATTGTGGTACAATTTCAGATTTTGGTGTTAGCAGCTTTACTTGCAAGGACATCGTTCCTAAAAAAAAAAAAATTGACATGACCACAAGATAGAATGCAGTTTTAGGGTGTTTGCAAGCAGCACATAATCGAGATTTTCTTCTAGATGTCCCTATTAATGGGTTATGTTAGAATATGTCAGCGGTATAGTACCGTACTATCCTTAGATATTTCCTTATAATTTCATTATTTCTTATTGATGAGGTGTGTCATGTTTGTCGTCAGTGGCGGATCTTCCATTGGACCCATGGGAGCCATGATACCCCCAAGGTTTATATATATAATAGCTATATTATTAACTTTCGTCTGTCTTAATGGAAAAGTTTTTAACAAATGTATCAAAGGTCGTGGGTTCAACACTCTTTGTGTATTATTTTCTATATTTCATTATTTTCTATATTTCTATTGTATTTTTTGTATCAAAGGTCGTGGGTTCAACACTCTTTGTGTATTATTTTCTATATTTCATTATTTTCTATATTTCTATTGTATTTTTTGTATCAAAGGTCGTGGGTTCAACACTCTTTGTGTATTATTTTCTCTATTTCTATTGTATTTTTGATAAATTATTTTTAAGAAAAATATCCTTTCTGGGACAAGAACCTGCACCCCCTCCCTACACTACATTCAACCAAATTAACCACTATTTCAGTTAATAACTTTTTGTCGTGGGTTCAACACTCTTTGTTTCTATATTTCTATTGTATTTTTTGTATCAAAGGTCGTGGGTTCAACACTCTTTGTGTATTATTTTCTCTATTTCTATTGTATTTTTGATAAATTATATTTAAGAAAAATATCCTTTCTGGAACAAGAACCTGCACCCCCTCCCTACACTACATTCAACCAAATTAACCACTATTTCAGTTAATAACTTTAGCAATTTTTTGACACAATTTAATATATATTTCCAAATGGTTTGGCACTCCCAATAAAAAAATTCAAGATCTGCCACTGCTTGTCGTAAGGCGTGTCTGAACACTTTTATGGAGCATGCAGTTCATTGTAAGGAGCTTCTCGGCTTTAAGTACATGCATAATTTTGTTAGAGATGTCCTTTTTGATATATTAAAGTGGGTGATGAAGGTGAGAAAAACACAAAAAGGGAGGTTGAATTCTGTTGTCTTTTTCAAAACTTTCTTAAGTGTTTGTAAAAAAAAAAAAAATTATTCAGAGTCTGAAGCAAAACAAAGTTTGTTAAGAGTATGAAACAGAGTTAATTGCAGTGGTATAATTCACACACGCGGACGGACAGAGAGATAGAGAGATAAAGACAAAGTAATTATATTGGTTCCTCCCACAACCCGAGAGTCCAGACCCCTTACATTTCCAAAGGATTTCAATATAATCTCAAAGATTACAAATTGCCCAAGCACAAAAGTAAGAGATTTCCTTTGCTTAATCACACAAGAAAGAGACTTCTAATTTTCAATCACACAAGAAAGATACTTCTACAATCTAAGTTAATCAAATAAAAGATTATTTAGTTTTACATTTGATAGAAAGTTCAGATGGACTCTGAGACTTAACAATTTTCAAGATATGAAAGTTTGTAAAAAATTCTCTAAGTGTTTGTGCGCTATAGATATTGACAGAGTAAATGCACTTGTAAATTCAGAGTATTGTTATATCTTTTTTCAATTCTTTAGTTCCTTATATAGAAGAATTTTTTTTGAGACGTTGAGGAGAGTCGACGCATCAAATTGGGTCTTTGAGAAGCTTGATCAGAGATGTTGGAATATTGCTTGATTTGGTTAATGTCATTCAATAGTCATTCGAAATTCATTTGCTTCTTTTAGAATGATATGTTACATTCTCTTTTTGTGTTTATTTCTTTGTTTATATCTGCACGTGGTCAGAATACGACCAATTGTATTATCCTTACTCTGATAGTGACCTTCTTTTAAAAGACAAAAAATCTAGTTAAGTTCTTTTGATGCTGATGTATCCCTTAGAGTCTTTGCATCTTCAGAGTCTTTAATACTTTAGAGACTTGACATCTTCAGAACTTGTTACGAGTCTTCATCTTCTTACTTGCTTTAGATGCTCTTATATGTGCTCAGTGTAACAGCCCGATTTTTCGATTAGATTTATTTTTATTATTCTTAATTGTGTTATATGTGCTTCTATGTGATTATTTGCCTCTGTGTGTATTTTTGGTTGGGAATTGTAGAATTCGGTGTTAGAAGGGTATATTTGTCATTTTGGACTTAGGGGCATTTTGGTCATTTTGAGAGTAGGGGTAATTTTGTAATTTGGTTGATGATTATTTTTAGTGCTTAGTGAGAGTTGTTATTTTACTAAGTGCTAGGGAGTTGTGGTAATTTATTTATTTACCGGTAGGTGACCGTTAGTATTACTTTTACCGTTAAATGAGTAGTAACATTTTGGGGCTGGAATAGAAATGGGTTAGACCCATTAAGGTGTTATGAGTTATGCCCAATTAAATAGGACTTATATATACTCTTGTTAGTAGAGAAAATAGGTTTTCACCAACATTTGCAATTGATAGAGATAGAGATAGAGAGAAGATAAGGGTTAAAGAAGAAGAAGAACAAGAGAAAGAGGTTGGAGGCTAGAGCAAGAAGAGGAATTCATCACCTAGGAGCTAATTGAAGCTTGGGTTAGAGATTCTTGGTGCTAGAGGTAAGAGGGTTAGGCTTCACTCATAATTTCATAACTTTTCCCTTTTTACCCATTTTTATGAAATTGATGAATTGATTTTAATTGGTGTAAATTCGTGCATGATTGTTGTTGTTAAGTTTGACAGCATGAATTGTTGATAATCAAGTTGTTGTTGATGAAATTACATGCTCAATATATGTTTATATGTATACTTTGTTGATTTTGCTCAAAATGGTATAAATTAGTGTTGTTGTGGTTGATTTGTGATGGATTCATGTTTGAATGAGGTTGTTGATGAATTAGATATGTTGTTGTTGTTGATTTATACCATGGGTATTCCATTTTGTGAAGTTGTTGTTTGAATTGGTGAAGTTGTGTTAAGATGTTCATGTTGTGATTGTGTTAGTCGAGTCGTTTGGGAGAAAATGGGTTTTTCGTGCGAAATGTCGATGTTTAAGCGTTTTTGCAAATAAGTGATTATGTGAGGTTTGGGATAAATGATTTTGGGATGGTTGAAACTTGAATTTTTCTGGACATTATGATAGAGCTAAGTGTTCGGAGCGTGTAGGCAAAAACGGCATCGAAATTCGATTAACGGTTTGAATTTTATGCGCGAAATGGTGAAAATGGAAAAACGAAGAAAAAGATGTGCTGTCAATCGAGCACGGCCGTGCCGTGCATGGCACGGGCCGCGTCGTACACGGGCCGTGTCGTGCATGTCACGGGCCGTGCGTGCTGACAGAACTTCGGTTTCTACGTTCTTTGTGCTTTTTCACCCATTTCTGCTTTGAATTGGCTTTCGATGTAAACATGAAAGTTGTAGATGATTTTGTTAGCTTTCCAATGGCTTTGGTTTGACTTGAAATTGAATCTTGGATTTTAACACTCTATAACTTATAAGGAATCAACAATTACTAGTTCGAAAAAAGGTAGATGAAAGCGAAGGGATCACAACGAGGTAATTATTTAACAGTCTAGATTGAAAGCAATCAACAAGTTACTAGTTCGAAAAAAATTTAGATGAAAGCGAAGGGATCAAATGGTGTAAATGAAAGGCAGGGGATCGAATGGTAGAATAAAGGAAAAAGAAATTCAAAGATGTGAAAAGGGGTTAAAATAAATTAGCATAATAGTAATAAGTTGATTTGGTTTTGAAATGGGGAATTTAAGAATTAATAAAAAAAATGTGAAGTATATATTGTCATAGCACTTCACTCCAAATTCTGATTTAATATAGACCCAATTGGGTCTATGATCAAGAAACCATAGAACCAATTGGGTCTAGTGTGTTGTAGATTTTTTTATTAACCATTTGGGTTTATAATAAAGTAAGTCTATGCACATTTCTATAAACAAAAACGAACCTTACTGTGCAATTAATTGAGACTACATTAACACTCTATAACTTGGAAGGAGTCTGCAATTACTAGTTCGAAAAAATGTAGATGAAAGCGATGGGATCAAAACAAGGTAATTATTTAAAAGTCTAGATTGAAAGCAATCAACAGGTTACTAGTTCGAAAAAAAATTTAGATGAAAGCGAAGGGATCAAATGGTGTAAATGAAAGGCATGGGATCGAAAGGTAGAATAAAGGAAAAAGAAATTCAAAGGTGTGAAAAGGCGTTAAAATAAATTAACATAATAGTAATAAGTTGATTTGGTTTTGAAATGAGGAATTCAAGAATTAATAAAAAAAATGTCAAGTATATCTTGTCATAGCACTTCACTCCAAATTCTGATTTAATATAGACCCAATTGGGTCTATGATCAAGATACGATAGAACCAATAGGGTCTAGTGTGTTGTAGATTTTTTTATTAACCATTTGGGTTTATAGTAAAGTAAGTCTATGCACATTTCTATAAACTAAAACGAACCTTACTATGCAATTAATTGAGACTACATTAACACTCTATAACTTGGAAGGAATCAACAATTACTAGTTCGAAAAAAAGATGAAAGCGAAGGGATCAAAACGAGGTAATTATTTAACACTCTAGATTGAAAGCAATCAACAGGTTACTAGTTCGAAAAAAATTTAGATGAAAGCGAAGGGGTCAAATGGTGTAAATGAAAGGCAGGGGATCGAATGGTAGAATAAAGGAAAAATAAATTCAAAGATGTGAAAAGGCGTTAAAATAAATTAGCATAATAGAAATAAGTTGATTTGGTTTTGAAATGAGGAATTTAAGAATTAATAAAAAAAATGTCAAGTATATATTGTCATAGCACTTCACTCCAAATTCTGATTTAACATAGACCCAATTTGGTCTATGATCAAGATACCATAGAACCAATTGGGTCTCGTGTGTTGTAGATTTTTTTATTAACCATTTGGGTTTATTGTAAAGTAAGTCTATGCACATTTCTATAAACAAAAACGAACCTTACTATGCAATTAATTGAGACTACATTAACACTATATAACTTGGAAGGAATCAACAATTACTAGTTCGAAAAAAGGTAGATGAAAGCGATGGGATCTAAATGAGGTAATTATTTAACACTCTAGATTGAAAGCAATCAACAGGTTACTAGTTCGAAAAAAAATTTAGATAAAAGCGAAGGGGTCAAATGGTGTAAATGAAAGACAGGGGATCGAATGGTAGAATAAAGGAAAAGAAATTCAAAGATGTGAAAAGGCGTTAAAATAAATTAGCATAATAGTAATAAGTTGATTTGGTTTTGAAATGAGGAATTTAGGAATTAATAAAAAAATGTCAAGTATATATTGTCATAGCACTTCACTCCAAATTCTGATTTAATATAGACCCAAATGGGTCTATGATCAAGATACCATAGAACCAATTGGGTCTAGTGTGTTGTAGTTTTTTTTATTAACCTTTTGGGTTTATAGTAAAGTAAGTCTATGGCACATTTCTATAAACAAAAACGAAGCTTACTATGCAATTAATTGAGACTACATTAACACTCTATAACTTGGAAGGAATCAATAATTACTAGTTTGAAAAAAGGTAGATGAAAGCGAAGGGATCAAAACGAGGTAATTATTTAACACTCTAGATTGAAAGCAATCAATAGATTAGTAGTTCGAAAGAAAATTTAGATGAAAGCGAAGGGGTCAAATGGTGTAATTGAAAGGCAGGGGATCGAATGGTAGAATAAAGGAAAAAGAAATTCAAAGATGTGAAAAGGCGTTAAAATAAATTAGCATAATAGTAATAAGTTGATTTTGTTTTGAAATGAGGAATTTAGGAATTAATATAATAAATGTCAAGTACATATTGTCATAGCACTTCACTCCAAATTCTGATTTAATATAGACCCAATTGGGTCTATGATCAAGATACCATAGAACCAATTGGGTCTAGTGTGTTGTAGTTTTTTTATTAACCATTTGGGTTTATAGTAAAGTAAGTCTATGACACATTTCTATATACAAAAACGAAGCTAACTATGCAATTAATTGAGACTACATTAACAATCTATAACATGGAAGGAATCAACAATTACTAGTTCGAAAAAAGGTAGATGAAAGCGAAGGGATCAAAACAAGGTAATTGTTTAACACTCTAGGTTGAAAGCAATCAACAGGTTACTAGTTCGAAAAAAAATTAGATGAAAGCGAAGGGGTCAAATGTGTTTTATCTTGGTTTTCGGGTGTCAAACATTGATTACGTTTGAACCTTTTAAACCGGTGATATCTTATTTTTTCTTGGGAAGGGAAAAAGTAAGCAAAACCCTTGAGAATCGAGGTCCGGGAGTTGTTTTCGCTACGGGAAGGTGTTAGGCACCCATAACGACTATAGTAACCTATAGGAACCGTCTTTAATTTCTACGCGCGCGCTTTATTTTTAAATGCTATTTTGAAATGATATTTACACCTAAGAATTACTAAATGAAGAATTGGAGGGAGAAGAATGTTTTTGGATTTTTATTTTATTTGAATTGAAGGAATTTTGTTCCTTGCCTACGTACCCGATTAAGGGATCAAATCCACCGTAGTTCTCTTTCAAAAAATGTTTTTGTTTTTGTTGGTTGATTTTAAGTTTGAAAATTGGAATTTGAAGAATAGAAAGAGGCCTCAAGGGCATGAGATTATGAAATTGTGGGGTGGAATTAGTTACTTGCAAAATGGTCTAAGTATGATTAAAATTCATTAAGTTTGATTAAGAAAATAAAAGGAAAATTCAATGGGGTTTTGACCCCAAGGTTTATTATGAAAAAAATGTTTGAGTGAAGTTTGTTCAAGTTTTTTGGGAAAATGATTTTTCTAAGTATAAGGCCTAAACATACATCTAAACATACAATCCTAAACATACATCTAAACATGCATATTCTAACTATATCTAAAGTGGTGTGTGTGCAATGTGTCGGTGCTTGTGTCGGTGTACATTATTAGAGTCCATTGTCCTTTACATCATACCCTAGATACATTCTATGGCCTCTTTGCCAAGAAATTAAAAGTGCATAAAGGAAAATATTACAAAACTCCTAAATGTTTACATTCTAACTTTGGTACAAATTAAATTGCAAGAAAGTTAAACTAGAATATGAAATGAGATGAGCTTATGGGATACATGAAACAAGAAACAAAAGGGTTAGTAGCACATGACAATATCAAGAAGTAAAATCAAGTAAAAATTACTATAACAAAAGCAAAGAAATTACCACAAAAAAAAAACATAACAAAAATGATGCAAAATAGAGCTAAAACCCTACTACAAATGCAAGGTTCACATGACTTATAATCCTCACATTTTAACACATTTTGAAGACATGAACTCAGATTGTAAAATGGGGATCAAAGGGATGTGATAGACCATGCATTTTAATAGTGAATTTAAGCATATTTTACATTATTTATTCACAAACGAATCTTGCAAAGCAAGCAACTAGGCACAAGACACACATTCAACAAAAGACATACTCACAGTAGCAAAAATCCTCACAACATCACATATCATGAATTACTAGTATCTATCAAGAAATGGAATTGAAACTAGGCAAGAAAACCACAAGTTTTTAACATAAAATCATACAATTAAAGCAAGAAAAATCCACACTATTTTCTATCAATTTTCCAACACAACTACTATCATAAAAGAGTCACAAAAAATAAAGAAACACACAGGAATTTTTATAGAATTTTTCAAGAGGTTTTCAATCAAGCAGGGGTGTAAACAGCAAGAAAATAACAAAACACGCAGGAAAGGGGGGGGGGGCGCATAGCAAGACTGGACAAAATGAGCAAAAAACGTTGGGCCTAGCATGGGTTATGGAGCAGATTACAATAGGAGGGTAGTATATAATAGAATTTGCTGCATAAGACCCCATGTTATTAGAACCTTCATCTCTCTAAAATACAAAAGCTCCCTCTTCTCTCTCTAAGATGATTCTGAAGAAAACAAGAAAGAAGATGAGTCTTCATCTTCTCCGGTGAACCTTTTCACTCCGGCGCGGTGGCCGGCCACCCTAAAGTGGCGGCGCCGCCGCCGGAGTTACTTACTTTCACCCTTTTTCGAAATTTTTTGCACTTTCAAACGTCTTTTCCTCTCCTAAACTCAAATCCGGTACTGAAATTTTCAAAACATAACACAAACGCCTTGGATCTATGATTAAACGTGACACACAAAAGAGGGAAGAATTACCTCTGTTTGAAACAGAGAAACCGAGCTTGAGAGGTGAGAAAAGCTTCAACTCTTCTTCTTTGTTTCGATCTGCACCTCGCTACCTCAGCTGAAAACGGTTCAGATTTGAATGAAAACGGTTCCGCTTTGATTTCGTGATTTTTCTTCTTCTGCGTGAATAGTGAATTCGCGTGAACAGTGACGCGTGAATAGTGAATTCGCGTGAACAGTGACGCGTGAACAGTGAATTCGCGTGAACAGTGACGCGTGAACAGTGAACGTTGTTCTTCGACACCGATTTGGAATTTGTGAGTGTTGTTTGTTTGTTTTTGGATTGATTTGTGAATTGGTGATGAATTTGTGTTATGATTTGTGGGAAAATTGTGATGGATTATGGTGATGATGATTGTTGTTAGTTGAAGGTGATGATGAAGGTTTTGGCTATGGAGGATTGTGGTGGTTGAAGATTGAAGATGGTTTAGGATGATTGTGGTGGTTGAAGGTGGTGGAAGCAAGTTGTTATGGATGAAGATGAGTTAGTTAGGGTGGAGAAAGTGGTGGAGGAAAAATAATTATGATTTTATGTAAAATAATTGGAAAATAAAATTGGTGTAAAAAATGATTTGTTCATGAACCTTGACCAACTTTGACCTATTTATAGGTGATGTGGAAATGCTTGGACCAATGGGAGTGGGACATGTGACACTTGACTTGTAACAAACCTTGACTTTGACTTAAAAGGGATTAAAATGCAAATAACAAAAGTACGAGGACTAAAATGAAAATTAAACTAAAACTGAATTAAAAAAGTAAATTGAAAATTAACGTAAAATGAGACGATTAAAAACAACAAAGCAGATTAAAATGAAACAGAAATATTATGTGAAATGACCAAAATGCCCCTAGGGACTAAAATGACTCGAAACGACTCAAATGCAATTTTAAAATGATTTTTTAACAAGGGATTAAAGCAAGAGTTCATACAAGCGAATTAAAAGACTCAGAGACAATTTTTAGAATTTAAACAGGGTTTTAACACATGAAAAGACTAAAATGCCCCTAGGGGCAAAACTGACTCAAAATGACTTCAAACGCAATTTTTTAAAATGGATTTTGACATGGAATTGCAATAGAAACTTATCCAGACTATTTGAAAGGACTCAAACAAATTTTCAAAGATTGAAAGAAATTTTAACATGAGAAATGACTAAAATGCCCCTAGGGGCAAAGCTGACTAGAAAATGACTCAACTGATATTTTTGAAATGAATTTTGACATGAGATTGAAACAAGGACTTATGCAAACCAAATTAAAAGACTCAAACAATTTTCAAAGATAAAAATGAGTTGAATGCAAGAAATGACTAAAATACCCTTTTACATGAATTTTGCAAACAATATTGAAATAAAATGCAGAGAAAAATGTAACTGATCAGAGACAAATCAAATGACTTATAATGCAAGAAAAGAAGAATTGAGTTAGTATTTTTAGGTCCAAAATTAGGGTATAACAGCTGCCCCTATTTAAGTTTCTTTGTCCGGGGAGTCAAGAGACGAAGTCTTAGAATTGACGGGACGAAGATACTTAAATATTAACATTTGCACTGCTTTTGGACATAAAAATACGTTTTCAGATTTTCAAAAACATGAATGTCATGCAACATTTCATTTATGAGTGCAAGACAATCAAACCGGAATCTACGGGCTGTGTCACACCACCAAGGGATTTATAGACATCAAGGTAGAAAGAACGGGCAACAAATAGACAGGTACAAGCTGTTCTTTGGGTCGAACTTGGCACTTGACCGGAAACATAGACATATAGGCAGATACAAGCTGTTCTTTGGATCGAACTTGACACTTGATCGGAAACATAGACATATAGGCAGATACAAGCTGTTCTTTGGATCGAACTTGACACTTGATTGAAAATACAAACAGATAGACAGACACAAACTGTTCTTCGGATCGAACTGGCCGTTTGGCTGGAGACATAGACAAAAGGGTTGATACAAGCTGTTTCTTTGGATCGAACTTGCTTGTTGGATTATCACCACATCATGTGGGAGAGTGCAGACTGTTCTCTTAGATCGAACTTGTCGTTTGACCGATAACAAAGCATAAGCTGGGTACAAACTGTTCTTCAGATTGAACTTGCCGTCTGACTGATAACAAAGCATGAGCTGGGTACAAACTGTTCTATCGAACTTGCCGTTTGACCGATAACAGAACATAAGCTGGGTACAAACTGTTCTATCGAACTTGCCGTTTGTCCGGAAGTATAGGTATATAAGCAGGTACAAGTGGTTCTTTTTTGGATCGAACCTGGCACTTGACCAGTAACAAGATACAAATTGAAAGTCTGGTTTAACAAGATACCAATTGAGGGTAAATTGTCATTGACTTAATTTGAAAGTAGACATGACCATTTTTGTTGGCCCAAGAGTAAATTGACATTGATTTGAATTGAGAATTGACATCGACATTGACATTGACATTGACATTGACATTGGCTTGGCAATTGAAATTGACATTGACATTGACATTGACATTGGCATTGGATATTTGACATTGACATTTGACATTGACATTGACATTGACATTTGACATTTGACATTGGATATTTGACATTGACATTTGACATTGGATACTTGACATTGACATTTGACATTGACATTGACATTTGACATTGACATTGACATTGACATTGACATTTGACATTTGACATTGACATTTGACATTTGACATTTGACATTTGCATTTGACATTGAAATTGACATTGGATTTGAAATTGGAAATTGACATTGGAATTGGATTGAAATTGGAATTTTGACATTGGGATTGGATTGAAATTGGAAATTGACATTGAAATTGACATTGGAATTGGAAATTGGCATTGGAATTGGAATTAGAGATTAGCATTGGAAATGGAATTGGAGATTGACATTGACATTGTCACTGGATGTCAACATTGGAATTGGAGATTGACATTGACATTGTCACTGGATGTCAACATTGGAATTGTTATTGAAGTTGAGATTGCTTCGAATTCGACATTTGACATGGTTTGAAATTGAGATTGGGAAGTTGAGATTGCATCGAATTTGACAATTGAAGTTGAGTTGGATTTGACAGTTTGACATTGAAATTGAGATTGGAATTGACATTGGAGATTGGAAATTGCTTCGAATTTGGCAGTTGAAATTGACATGAATTTGACATTTTGGAATTGGAATTGTGATTGAAATTGAATTTGACAGTTGACAGTTGGATATGCAACATGTATGTATGGTATAGCAAGATTATTGGATGTATGAGCACATAAAATGCATGATTATGCATGCATGAATGCTTGGAATGCATGATTGGTTGGCAGTTTGACAGAGAAGTTTCACAAAGGCAGACGAAACATTGGAAGATTGGGCACATAGTGGCTCGTGCTGCAACGTATTCACAGGGGAAAAACCTCTTTGGAGAGACCGTCGTTGAGAGACGTATCAAAACCATGGCTGAGGGCAGTAAAACTTGTAAAGAAGGGACCCTTGGAAGGTTCTTGGATACAGGTCGCCGTTGCTAGGCGTGTCAGTGCTGGGTAAACATTGGATGTTCGCATCTGTGGTCAATGCTTTTCAAGATTTCGTTCTTTTCATTTTTCATTTTCAAACCCCACTTTTGCCTGAACCGCCCTTTCGGGTTTTCGATTCACCGGGGAATAAGTATTCTTTTCATTGCCCCATTTTTACCTGAATTGCCTTCATAGGTTGTCAATCAGCGGGGTGCTCATTTTTGCCTAAGCCGCCCTTTCGGGTTTTCAACTTAGCGAGCTTTTCATTTGTATTTTTTTCATTTTTTCATTTTCATTTTCATTCTGTTTTTTCATTCTTGCCATTGACCACAGATCATCCTGGGGAGTAACCTGCTTGTAACATGTATTGAAATAGACATTGACATTCATTCATTCATGCATGTTTCATTGAAATGTACCCTGTTGCTCAGGTTTGCTTTCAAAATAGATAGAAAAAGATTTTTCAATTTTCAAAAGATGTTTGTTTCAGACATTGACATTATCAAATAGAAAGAAAGTATTTTGTACAAAGCATTGAAAGTAGAAAGAAAAATAGAGTTTCAAACAGTAGAAAGGCTCAAACTGATGTAGAAGAGTGAGAGTCAGCCAAAGGCATGACTTCACGGATTTACAAAGCTTGGAAAATGGTAATTTTATTGGTTGGTGATACATTGAACACGATGACCGCTACATTTCATAGAAATTTTGAATTCACAAGTACAGAAGCCTCTGATGAAGACGATCATTGACAGTTGCAGATGCCCCAAGGGGTGATGGTGATTTGCCAGATATAGTTACTTGTCTTTTATCAACCTCATTTTTGCATGAACCGCCCTTTCGGGTTTTCGGCTCATCGAGGCGCTCATTCTTGCCTGAGTTGCGTACAATCTCAGCGAGCTTTTTCATATTCATTTTTTTTTTGTCCCTAACTTTTGCCTGGATCGCCCTTTCGGGTTTTCGATCCACCGGGAAGCGCATTTTTGCCTAGGCCGCCCTTTCGGGTTTTCGACCTACCACGCTGTTCTTTTCTTTTTAGACAAAGTATTTCTTGACTATATCGGCATTAACGGGATTTGGAAGCTCAACACCATCCATGTGCGTAAGAATCAAAGCACCACCAGAGAAAGCCTTCTTGACAACATAAGGACCTTCATAGTTAGGTGTCCACTTGCCCCTTGGGTCGGGTTGTTGGCTTATCCTTCTTTTCAATACAAGTTCGCCTTCCTTGAATTCCCGAGGTCGGACTTTCTTGTCAAAAGCATTCTTCATTCGCACTTGATACAACTGTCCATGAGTCATAGCATTCATACGTTTCTCTTCAATCAGATTCAATTGATCATACCGACTTTGACACCATTCAGCCTCAGTTAATTTTGCTTCCATAATCACTCGAAGAGATGGAATCTCCACTTCCAGAGGGAGAACTGCTTCCATGCCATATACCAAAGAGAAAGGAGTTGCCCCGGTTGAACTGCGCACTGTAGTACGGTAACCGTGCAAGGCAAATGGTAGCATTTCATGCCAGTCTTTGTAAGTAGTGACCATCTTCTGAACAATCTTCTTGATGTTCTTGTTAGCGGCCTCAACTGCACCATTCATCTGAGGTCTGTAAGGAGAAGAGTTGTGATGCTCAATTTTGAATTCTTCACATAAAGCTTGCATCATGCTATTGTTCAGATTGGAACCATTGTCAGTGATGATCTTATTGGGAACACCATATCGACAGATGATGTTATTCTTGATAAACTTGACAACCACTTGCTTGGTCACATTGGCATAGGAGGCAGCTTCAACCCACTTGGTGAAATAATCAATTGCCACTAGAATGAAACGATGTCCATTGGAAGCCTTTGGTTCAATTCTTCCGATCATGTCAATGCCCCACATAGAGAAAGGCCATGGGGAAGAGATAACATTGAGAGCATGCGGAGGTACATGAATCTTGTCAGCATAAATTTGACACTTGTGGCATCTTTTAGCATGTTTGTGGCAGTCACGCTCCATAGTTATCCAGTAATAACCGGCTCTTAACAGCTTTCTTGACATGGTGTGGCCCGAAGCATGGGTCCCAAAAGTACCATCATGTACATCATGCATTAATTTCTCAGCTTCTTGTTTATCAACACATCTCAATAAGACCATGTCATAATTCCTCTTGTGTAGGATTTCTCCGTCCAGAAGGAATTTGCTAGCCCATCTTCTCAAAGTCTTTTTATCCCTGTTGGAAGCACCAGGTGGATATTCACGATTCTGCAAGAATTGTTTGATATTGTAGTACCAAGGCTTTTTATCATTCACATCTTCATCAGCCCGATCTGGTATATTTTCAACGGTAAACACATGTGCGGGTCTATCAAGACGCTGCACCTTGATCACAGGCACATCATTCCAGTGATTCACACGAAACATGGAGGACAGAGTAGCAAGAGCGTCAGCCATCTGATTTTCATCCCGAGGGATGTGGTGCAGCTCAACCTTGGTAAAGTATGTCAACAGACGTCTTGCATAGTCACGGTATGGGATCAGCTTCTCATGATGAGTCTCCCATTCACCTTTTATCTGATTAATGACAAGTGCAGAATCTCCATAGATGTCAAGGTGTTTGATCCTCAGGTCAAGGGCTTCTTCAATGCCCAAGATGCATGCTTCATATTCAGCTATGTTGTTTGTGCATTCAAAAGTTATTCGAGCGGTGAAAGGAATGTGGTGCCCCTGCGGAGTTACGATGATGGCCCCAATTCCTTTACCATAAGCGTTAACAGCACCATCAAACACCAATCCCCATTTGCTATTGGGATCTGGCCCTTCATTGATCAGTGGCTCTTCACAGTCTTTTGCTTTCAGATACATAATCTCTTCATCAGGGAAATCAAACTTAATTGGCTGGTAATCATCAAGAGGTTGACAAGCAAGATGCTCAGCAAGGACGCTTCCTTTGATTGCTTTCCGAGCTTTATACACAATATCATATTCAGACAACAACATTTGCCAACGTGCAATCTTTCCAGTAACAGCAGGCTTTTCAAAGATGTACTTGATTGGATCCATTCGGGATATCAACCAAGTTGTATGATTCACCATATAATGACGCAGGCGTTTGGCAGCCCAGGCTAAGGCACAACAGGTCTTTTCAAGCATTGTATACCGAGTCTCACAGTCGGTGAACTTCTTGCTCAGATAGTAGATAGCATGCTCCTTCTTGCCAGTCTCATCTTGTTGACCGAGAACACAACCAACTGAATCATCTAACACTGACAGATACATGATCAAAGGCCTTCCTTCCACTGGCGGGACAAGGATAGGTGGTTCCAACAGGTATTCTTTAATGCTATCAAAAGCTTCCTGACATTCATCATTCCATACAACAGGCTGATTCTTTCTGAGCAATTTGAAAATTGGTCCACAGGTAGTAGTCATGTGAGATATGAATCTTGAAATATAATTCAGACGTCCGAGGAAACCTCTGACTTGCTTCTCAGTTTGAGGGGCCGGCATCTCTCTGATGGCTCGGACTTTGTCAGGATCAACTTCAATGCCTCTCTGGCTGACAATGAAGCCTAGCAACTTTCCAGATCTTACACCGAATGTACACTTGTTAGGATTCAACCGCAGCTTGTACTTTCTCAATCTTTCAAACATCTTTTTCAAATATGCAACATGCTGCTCTTCATCACTTGACTTCACAATCATATCATCAACATATACTTCGATCTCTTTATGAATCATATCATGAAACAGAGTGGTCATACCCCTTTGATAGGTAGCACCAGCATTTATCAAGCCAAACGGCATTACTTTATAACAGAACGTTCCCCATGGAGTGATGAAGGACGTCTTTTCTCTATCTTCAGGAGACATTCGTATCTGATTATAACCAGAGAAACCATCCATAAAGGAGAACACTTTGGATTGAGCAGTACTGTCAACAAGCACATCAATATGAGGCAATGGGAAGTTATCTTTTGGACTGGCTTTATTCAGATCTCTGTAATCAACACACATTCGAACTTTCCCATCTTTCTTAGGTACTGGTACGATGTTGGCAATCCACTCAGGATATTCAGCTGTCATGAGGAAACCCGCATCAATTTGCTTCTGTACCTCAGCCTTGATCTTAAGAGCCATGTCTGGACGAGACCTTCTCAATTTCTGTTTGACAGGAGGACATTCAGGTCTTGTCGGTATCCGATGTTCCACAATCTTGGGATCTAGACCCGGCATATCTTCATAGGACCATGCAAAGACATCTGGATAATCATGGAGAAGCTGGATGATCTTCTTTTTCACCTCTGGCTCAAGTGCAGCACCAATCTTGATCTCTCGCTTGTTTTCTTCAGTACCCAGGTTGATAAGCTCAATCTCTTCCTGGTGAGGCTGAATGGCTCTTCTTTCTTGCTCAAGCAGTCGAGTGATCTCATACGGTATCTCTTCATCATCATCATCCTCATCTTCAGCTTCATATACAGGGAATTCAAAATTTGGAGGAACCATAGGGTCACTGTGTTCAACGGGTTCATTATGGTTCAATCTGCATAATATGATTGGGATGATTTTAGAAAAAGTTTTTCATGCAGATTTTTGAAATTAATAAGAAAAATACAGATGTTTTGGTTTTTTCTGGCATTACCATTATTTCCAAGAAAAAGGCACTAAAAAGTAAAAAAACAAAGAGTCGTGAGAAAAACGACAACTTTTATTGATAACGGCAATGCCGAAACAAACACGCCCTTACAAAGATATCACTTTCGCCTTGGGCAGAGCGAAAGGATTGTTATTTTGAAAACGAAAAACATGAGCAACAAGACACATTACATGGAAGCATGCATGACTAAAGGAACATCAATGGCTTCCCAATTTCTCACAGTGCCTCCTGGTATAACAAATGCAGGCACGTGACCACCTTCAGCAGCATCTTCAGTAATAGCATTGATGAACCCAGCACTGTAGAGAGTCCCCTTTGAAACAGCAGATGTCGGGGAGAATCCAAGGCCTTCTTTACGCTTGTTTTCCAAAATCTGAATCACCTTGCCCCAGCCAGCAGCTTGCCCTGCTTGAACAGCCTTCTGGGCATCCTTCAGTGAGGCCATACTAGTACCAGCCCTCCGGGGCTCTGCACCCTCAACAGTCAAGCCTTGGAATGACGTCCCTTCTGCGGACCCTGCTTCAACACAAGAGAACGATGATATTTGGCTAACCAGAAATGCCTCCTCACCATATACGGTGACAACCTTACCGTTTCTCATGAACTTGAGCTTCTGATGCAAAGTGGATGTGACTGCTCCGGCGTCGTGGATCCATGGTCTTCCGAGGAGACAGCTGTAAGAGGCATTGATATCCATGACTTGGAAAGTTATTTGAAATGTCTCGGGACCGACGGTGATTGGCCAGTCCACTTCCCCGAGAACATCCTTGCGGGATCCATCGAAAGCTTTAACCAGATAGCTGCTACCCCTCAGAGAAATTCCATGATGGCTCAATTGCCTTAGTGTGGATTCAGGCATTACATTCAGAGACGATCCAGTGTCTACCAATACGTTGGATATCATATCAGACCCACAGTGCACTGAGATATGTAGAGTCAAGTTGTGGCGTTTCCCTTCTTCGGGGAGCTCATCATCACCAAACCCCAAGTTGTTGCAAGCGGTAATGTTACGCACTATTCCATCAAACTGATCCACAGAGACTTCATGATCAACATAAGCCTGTTCTAGTACTTTCATCAACACTTTCCTGTGAGCCTCTGAGCTCATAAGCAGAGACAAGATATCTTTGACGGAGTTTGCAGCAGCTGGTCAACAATTTTATAGTCGCTCTTCCTGATGAGCCTCAAAATCTCGTCCAGATTAGACTCTTTAATGGGCTGGCCCGAGGGGCTGGCATTCTCTTCCTCAAGGCTAGCCATGTTTCTTCTCTTGTACAATCTTGTCTGATGAACTCTAACTGGTTGGTAAACTTTGCGAGCACGAGCCACTTTTCAGACTGCGGCGGACAAAACCAGGAGACAATGAGCGCGGGAAGCCATTTGTGACCGACGAATGATGCATATGATGCATGATATGCAAATGTAAAAAGACTCTTTTTTTTGTCAGAAGACTTGTCAAAGTGGTTGTGAACATCACGGAGAAACACGGTTTTATTTGAAAATCTTGAGCAAAACTAAAAGTTTAGTTGAGATGGTATCACTTGGTGTTCACATCCGTGATGTTCAAAAGATGACTTGTCTAAGTCCTCCAATAAATGCATGGGAAAAAGTTTATGCATGTATGCATGAATGCATGATTATGTTCAAGTTCGGAGAAAACATGGTGGGTTGAAGTTCAAAGTCGAGGAGTCACGGGTGGACACGGCGTCCGGTGAAACTAGGGTTTTAGGATAATAGTAACCGGGTTCTAAAAAGGTTCCCAAGTTGCAACCTCTCCGACGTATCTCATGGTGTCACGAGTCAACACTCGCTCCATGATTATACGTGGAAGGTCTAACTTGAGTGTAGTATCGCGTGACAACTAAAACTCGAGACAACACCCGGTTTAGCCTCCGCACTACATCCTAGAAAATGGCCATGGATGGGTTTGGTTATCTACGGTTCATAGCGTCATAGAACAATTAGAAGCAAAGTGCCTAAACGCGACAACTCGCGCCGACAACATCACCCCCAAAATGCCTCAGCTATGTGGGATTAATCGCATAATCCAAAACACGAGGCAACCCCCGGAATGAATTGTCGATTATATCCCTCCTAAATCCTAAGTTCACTCAGCCCGGGTGCAGGACTTTTGATATTCTCACCCCACACGTTTGCAAGAAATTAAACATTTATTCACATAGGAAAGCAAGTAAAAGAAGCAAGTAAAAATACAAGCGCAAACGTGGAAATAAAAACTAGGCGTAACTCTCGAATCTCCCCAGTGAAGTCGCCAGCTGTTTTATCTTGGTTTTCGGGTGTCAAACATTGATTACGTTTGAACCTTTTAAACCGGTGATATCTTATTTTTTCTTGGGAAGGGAAAAAGTAAGCAAAACCCTTGAGAATCGAGGTCCGGGAGTTGTTTTCGCTACGGGAAGGTGTTAGGCACCCATAACGACTATAGTAACCTATAGGAACCGTCTTTAATTTCTACGCGCGCGCTTTATTTTTAAATGCTATTTTGAAATGATATTTACACCTAAGAATTACTAAATGAAGAATTGGAGGGAGAAGAATGTTTTTGGATTTTTATTTTATTTGAATTGAAGGAATTTTGTTCCTTGCCTACGTACCCGATTAAGGGATCAAATCCACCGTAGTTCTCTTTCAAAAAATGTTTTTGTTTTTGTTGGTTGATTTTAAGTTTGAAAATTGGAATTTGAAGAATAGAAAGAGGCCTCAAGGGCATGAGATTATGAAATTGTGGGGTGGAATTAGTTACTTGCAAAATGGTCTAAGTATGATTAAAATTCATTAAGTTTGATTAAGAAAATAAAAGGAAAATTCAATGGGGTTTTGACCCCAAGGTTTATTATGAAAAAAATGTTTGAGTGAAGTTTGTTCAAGTTTTTTGGGAAAATGATTTTTCTAAGTATAAGGCCTAAACATACATCTAAACATACAATCCTAAACATACATCTAAACATGCATATTCTAACTATATCTAAAGTGGTGTGTGTGCAATGTGTCGGTGCTTGTGTCGGTGTACATTATTAGAGTCCATTGTCCTTTACATCATACCCTAGATACATTCTATGGCCTCTTTGCCAAGAAATTAAAAGTGCATAAAGGAAAATATTACAAAACTCCTAAATGTTTACATTCTAACTTTGGTACAAATTAAATTGCAAGAAAGTTAAACTAGAATATGAAATGAGATGAGCTTATGGGATACATGAAACAAGAAACAAAAGGGTTAGTAGCACATGACAATATCAAGAAGTAAAATCAAGTAAAAATTACTATAACAAAAGCAAAGAAATTACCACAAAAAAAAAACATAACAAAAATGATGCAAAATAGAGCTAAAACCCTACTACAAATGCAAGGTTCACATGACTTATAATCCTCACATTTTAACACATTTTGAAGACATGAACTCAGATTGTAAAATGGGGATCAAAGGGATGTGATAGACCATGCATTTTAATAGTGAATTTAAGCATATTTTACATTATTTATTCACAAACGAATCTTGCAAAGCAAGCAACTAGGCACAAGACACACATTCAACAAAAGACATACTCACAGTAGCAAAAATCCTCACAACATCACATATCATGAATTACTAGTATCTATCAAGAAATGGAATTGAAACTAGGCAAGAAAACCACAAGTTTTTAACATAAAATCATACAATTAAAGCAAGAAAAATCCACACTATTTTCTATCAATTTTCCAACACAACTACTATCATAAAAGAGTCACAAAAAATAAAGAAACACACAGGAATTTTTATAGAATTTTTCAAGAGGTTTTCAATCAAGCAGGGGTGTAAACAGCAAGAAAATAACAAAACACGCAGGAAAGGGGGGGGGGGCGCATAGCAAGACTGGACAAAATGAGCAAAAAACGTTGGGCCTAGCATGGGTTATGGAGCAGATTACAATAGGAGGGTAGTATATAATAGAATTTGCTGCATAAGACCCCATGTTATTAGAACCTTCATCTCTCTAAAATACAAAAGCTCCCTCTTCTCTCTCTAAGATGATTCTGAAGAAAACAAGAAAGAAGATGAGTCTTCATCTTCTCCGGTGAACCTTTTCACTCCGGCGCGGTGGCCGGCCACCCTAAAGTGGCGGCGCCGCCGCCGGAGTTACTTACTTTCACCCTTTTTCGAAATTTTTTGCACTTTCAAACGTCTTTTCCTCTCCTAAACTCAAATCCGGTACTGAAATTTTCAAAACATAACACAAACGCCTTGGATCTATGATTAAACGTGACACACAAAAGAGGGAAGAATTACCTCTGTTTGAAACAGAGAAACCGAGCTTGAGAGGTGAGAAAAGCTTCAACTCTTCTTCTTTGTTTCGATCTGCACCTCGCTACCTCAGCTGAAAACGGTTCAGATTTGAATGAAAACGGTTCCGCTTTGATTTCGTGATTTTTCTTCTTCTGCGTGAATAGTGAATTCGCGTGAACAGTGACGCGTGAATAGTGAATTCGCGTGAACAGTGACGCGTGAACAGTGAATTCGCGTGAACAGTGACGCGTGAACAGTGAACGTTGTTCTTCGACACCGATTTGGAATTTGTGAGTGTTGTTTGTTTGTTTTTGGATTGATTTGTGAATTGGTGATGAATTTGTGTTATGATTTGTGGGAAAATTGTGATGGATTATGGTGATGATGATTGTTGTTAGTTGAAGGTGATGATGAAGGTTTTGGCTATGGAGGATTGTGGTGGTTGAAGATTGAAGATGGTTTAGGATGATTGTGGTGGTTGAAGGTGGTGGAAGCAAGTTGTTATGGATGAAGATGAGTTAGTTAGGGTGGAGAAAGTGGTGGAGGAAAAATAATTATGATTTTATGTAAAATAATTGGAAAATAAAATTGGTGTAAAAAATGATTTGTTCATGAACCTTGACCAACTTTGACCTATTTATAGGTGATGTGGAAATGCTTGGACCAATGGGAGTGGGACATGTGACACTTGACTTGTAACAAACCTTGACTTTGACTTAAAAGGGATTAAAATGCAAATAACAAAAGTACGAGGACTAAAATGAAAATTAAACTAAAACTGAATTAAAAAAGTAAATTGAAAATTAACGTAAAATGAGACGATTAAAAACAACAAAGCAGATTAAAATGAAACAGAAATATTATGTGAAATGACCAAAATGCCCCTAGGGACTAAAATGACTCGAAACGACTCAAATGCAATTTTAAAATGATTTTTTAACAAGGGATTAAAGCAAGAGTTCATACAAGCGAATTAAAAGACTCAGAGACAATTTTTAGAATTTAAACAGGGTTTTAACACATGAAAAGACTAAAATGCCCCTAGGGGCAAAACTGACTCAAAATGACTTCAAACGCAATTTTTTAAAATGGATTTTGACATGGAATTGCAATAGAAACTTATCCAGACTATTTGAAAGGACTCAAACAAATTTTCAAAGATTGAAAGAAATTTTAACATGAGAAATGACTAAAATGCCCCTAGGGGCTAAGCTGACTAGAAAATGACTCAACTGATATTTTTGAAATGAATTTTGACATGAGATTGAAACAAGGACTTATGCAAACCAAATTAAAAGACTCAAACAATTTTCAAAGATAAAAATGAGTTGAATGCAAGAAATGACTAAAATACCCTTTTACATGAATTTTGCAAACAATATTGAAATAAAATGCAGAGAAAAATGTAACTGATCAGAGACAAATCAAATGACTTATAATGCAAGAAAAGAAGAATTGAGTTAGTATTTTTAGGTCCAAAATTAGGGTATAACAGCTGCCCCTATTTAAGTTTCTTTGTCCGGGGAGTCAAGAGACGAAGTCTTAGAATTGACGGGACGAAGATACTTAAATATTAACATTTGCACTGCTTTTGGACATAAAAATACGTTTTCAGATTTTCAAAAACATGAATGTCATGCAACATTTCATTTATGAGTGCAAGACAATCAAACCGGAATCTACGGGCTGTGTCACACCACCAAGGGATTTATAGACATCAAGGTAGAAAGAACGGGCAACAAATAGACAGGTACAAGCTGTTCTTTGGGTCGAACTTGGCACTTGACCGGAAACATAGACATATAGGCAGATACAAGCTGTTCTTTGGATCGAACTTGACACTTGATCGGAAACATAGACATATAGGCAGATACAAGCTGTTCTTTGGATCGAACTTGACACTTGATTGAAAATACAAACAGATAGACAGACACAAACTGTTCTTCGGATCGAACTGGCCGTTTGGCTGGAGACATAGACAAAAGGGTTGATACAAGCTGTTTCTTTGGATCGAACTTGCTTGTTGGATTATCACCACATCATGTGGGAGAGTGCAGACTGTTCTCTTAGATCGAACTTGTCGTTTGACCGATAACAAAGCATAAGCTGGGTACAAACTGTTCTTCAGATTGAACTTGCCGTCTGACTGATAACAAAGCATGAGCTGGGTACAAACTGTTCTATCGAACTTGCCGTTTGACCGATAACAGAACATAAGCTGGGTACAAACTGTTCTATCGAACTTGCCGTTTGTCCGGAAGTATAGGTATATAAGCAGGTACAAGTGGTTCTTTTTTGGATCGAACCTGGCACTTGACCAGTAACAAGATACAAATTGAAAGTCTGGTTTAACAAGATACCAATTGAGGGTAAATTGTCATTGACTTAATTTGAAAGTAGACATGACCATTTTTGTTGGCCCAAGAGTAAATTGACATTGATTTGAATTGAGAATTGACATCGACATTGACATTGACATTGACATTGACATTGGCTTGGCAATTGAAATTGACATTGACATTGACATTGGCATTGGATATTTGACATTGACATTTGACATTGACATTGACATTGACATTTGACATTTGACATTGGATATTTGACATTGACATTTGACATTGACATTTGACATTGGATACTTGACATTGACATTTGACATTGACATTGACATTTGACATTGACATTGACATTGACATTGACATTTGACATTTGACATTGACATTTGACATTTGACATTTGACATTTGCATTTGACATTGAAATTGACATTGGATTTGAAATTGGAAATTGACATTGGAATTGGATTGAAATTGGAATTTTGACATTGGGATTGGATTGAAATTGGAAATTGACATTGAAATTGACATTGGAATTGGAAATTGGCATTGGAATTGGAATTAGAGATTAGCATTGGAAATGGAATTGGAGATTGACATTGACATTGTCACTGGATGTCAACATTGGAATTGGAGATTGACATTGACATTGTCACTGGATGTCAACATTGGAATTGTTATTGAAGTTGAGATTGCTTCGAATTCGACATTTGACATGGTTTGAAATTGAGATTGGGAAGTTGAGATTGCATCGAATTTGACAATTGAAGTTGAGTTGGATTTGACAGTTTGACATTGAAATTGAGATTGGAATTGACATTGGAGATTGGAAATTGCTTCGAATTTGGCAGTTGAAATTGACATGAATTTGACATTTTGGAATTGGAATTGTGATTGAAATTGAATTTGACAGTTGACAGTTGGATATGCAACATGTATGTATGGTATAGCAAGATTATTGGATGTATGAGCACATAAAATGCATGATTATGCATGCATGAATGCTTGGAATGCATGATTGGTTGGCAGTTTGACAGAGAAGTTTCACAAAGGCAGACGAAACATTGGAAGATTGGGCACATAGTGGCTCGTGCTGCAACGTATTCACAGGGGAAAAACCTCTTTGGAGAGACCGTCGTTGAGAGACGTATCAAAACCATGGCTGAGGGCAGTAAAACTTGTAAAGAAGGGACCCTTGGAAGGTTCTTGGATACAGGTCGCCGTTGCTAGGCGTGTCAGTGCTGGGTAAACATTGGATGTTCGCATCTGTGGTCAATGCTTTTCAAGATTTCGTTCTTTTCATTTTTCATTTTCAAACCCCACTTTTGCCTGAACCGCCCTTTCGGGTTTTCGATTCACCGGGGAATAAGTATTCTTTTCATTGCCCCATTTTTACCTGAATTGCCTTCATAGGTTGTCAATCAGCGGGGTGCTCATTTTTGCCTAAGCCGCCCTTTCGGGTTTTCAACTTAGCGAGCTTTTCATTTGTATTTTTTTCATTTTTTCATTTTCATTTTCATTCTGTTTTTTCATTCTTGCCATTGACCACAGATCATCCTGGGGAGTAACCTGCTTGTAACATGTATTGAAATAGACATTGACATTCATTCATTCATGCATGTTTCATTGAAATGTACCCTGTTGCTCAGGTTTGCTTTCAAAATAGATAGAAAAAGATTTTTCAATTTTCAAAAGATGTTTGTTTCAGACATTGACATTATCAAATAGAAAGAAAGTATTTTGTACAAAGCATTGAAAGTAGAAAGAAAAATAGAGTTTCAAACAGTAGAAAGGCTCAAACTGATGTAGAAGAGTGAGAGTCAGCCAAAGGCATGACTTCACGGATTTACAAAGCTTGGAAAATGGTAATTTTATTGGTTGGTGATACATTGAACACGATGACCGCTACATTTCATAGAAATTTTGAATTCACAAGTACAGAAGCCTCTGATGAAGACGATCATTGACAGTTGCAGATGCCCCAAGGGGTGATGGTGATTTGCCAGATATAGTTACTTGTCTTTTATCAACCTCATTTTTGCATGAACCGCCCTTTCGGGTTTTCGGCTCATCGAGGCGCTCATTCTTGCCTGAGTTGCGTACAATCTCAGCGAGCTTTTTCATATTCATTTTTTTTTTGTCCCTAACTTTTGCCTGGATCGCCCTTTCGGGTTTTCGATCCACCGGGAAGCGCATTTTTGCCTAGGCCGCCCTTTCGGGTTTTCGACCTACCACGCTGTTCTTTTCTTTTTAGACAAAGTATTTCTTGACTATATCGGCATTAACGGGATTTGGAAGCTCAACACCATCCATGTGCGTAAGAATCAAAGCACCACCAGAGAAAGCCTTCTTGACAACATAAGGACCTTCATAGTTAGGTGTCCACTTGCCCCTTGGGTCGGGTTGTTGGCTTATCCTTCTTTTCAATACAAGTTCGCCTTCCTTGAATTCCCGAGGTCGGACTTTCTTGTCAAAAGCATTCTTCATTCGCACTTGATACAACTGTCCATGAGTCATAGCATTCATACGTTTCTCTTCAATCAGATTCAATTGATCATACCGACTTTGACACCATTCAGCCTCAGTTAATTTTGCTTCCATAATCACTCGAAGAGATGGAATCTCCACTTCCAGAGGGAGAACTGCTTCCATGCCATATACCAAAGAGAAAGGAGTTGCCCCGGTTGAACTGCGCACTGTAGTACGGTAACCGTGCAAGGCAAATGGTAGCATTTCATGCCAGTCTTTGTAAGTAGTGACCATCTTCTGAACAATCTTCTTGATGTTCTTGTTAGCGGCCTCAACTGCACCATTCATCTGAGGTCTGTAAGGAGAAGAGTTGTGATGCTCAATTTTGAATTCTTCACATAAAGCTTGCATCATGCTATTGTTCAGATTGGAACCATTGTCAGTGATGATCTTATTGGGAACACCATATCGACAGATGATGTTATTCTTGATAAACTTGACAACCACTTGCTTGGTCACATTGGCATAGGAGGCAGCTTCAACCCACTTGGTGAAATAATCAATTGCCACTAGAATGAAACGATGTCCATTGGAAGCCTTTGGTTCAATTCTTCCGATCATGTCAATGCCCCACATAGAGAAAGGCCATGGGGAAGAGATAACATTGAGAGCATGCGGAGGTACATGAATCTTGTCAGCATAAATTTGACACTTGTGGCATCTTTTAGCATGTTTGTGGCAGTCACGCTCCATAGTTATCCAGTAATAACCGGCTCTTAACAGCTTTCTTGACATGGTGTGGCCCGAAGCATGGGTCCCAAAAGTACCATCATGTACATCATGCATTAATTTCTCAGCTTCTTGTTTATCAACACATCTCAATAAGACCATGTCATAATTCCTCTTGTGTAGGATTTCTCCGTCCAGAAGGAATTTGCTAGCCCATCTTCTCAAAGTCTTTTTATCCCTGTTGGAAGCACCAGGTGGATATTCACGATTCTGCAAGAATTGTTTGATATTGTAGTACCAAGGCTTTTTATCATTCACATCTTCATCAGCCCGATCTGGTATATTTTCAACGGTAAACACATGTGCGGGTCTATCAAGACGCTGCACCTTGATCACAGGCACATCATTCCAGTGATTCACACGAAACATGGAGGACAGAGTAGCAAGAGCGTCAGCCATCTGATTTTCATCCCGAGGGATGTGGTGCAGCTCAACCTTGGTAAAGTATGTCAACAGACGTCTTGCATAGTCACGGTATGGGATCAGCTTCTCATGATGAGTCTCCCATTCACCTTTTATCTGATTAATGACAAGTGCAGAATCTCCATAGATGTCAAGGTGTTTGATCCTCAGGTCAAGGGCTTCTTCAATGCCCAAGATGCATGCTTCATATTCAGCTATGTTGTTTGTGCATTCAAAAGTTATTCGAGCGGTGAAAGGAATGTGGTGCCCCTGCGGAGTTACGATGATGGCCCCAATTCCTTTACCATAAGCGTTAACAGCACCATCAAACACCAATCCCCATTTGCTATTGGGATCTGGCCCTTCATTGATCAGTGGCTCTTCACAGTCTTTTGCTTTCAGATACATAATCTCTTCATCAGGGAAATCAAACTTAATTGGCTGGTAATCATCAAGAGGTTGACAAGCAAGATGCTCAGCAAGGACGCTTCCTTTGATTGCTTTCCGAGCTTTATACACAATATCATATTCAGACAACAACATTTGCCAACGTGCAATCTTTCCAGTAACAGCAGGCTTTTCAAAGATGTACTTGATTGGATCCATTCGGGATATCAACCAAGTTGTATGATTCACCATATAATGACGCAGGCGTTTGGCAGCCCAGGCTAAGGCACAACAGGTCTTTTCAAGCATTGTATACCGAGTCTCACAGTCGGTGAACTTCTTGCTCAGATAGTAGATAGCATGCTCCTTCTTGCCAGTCTCATCTTGTTGACCGAGAACACAACCAACTGAATCATCTAACACTGACAGATACATGATCAAAGGCCTTCCTTCCACTGGCGGGACAAGGATAGGTGGTTCCAACAGGTATTCTTTAATGCTATCAAAAGCTTCCTGACATTCATCATTCCATACAACAGGCTGATTCTTTCTGAGCAATTTGAAAATTGGTCCACAGGTAGTAGTCATGTGAGATATGAATCTTGAAATATAATTCAGACGTCCGAGGAAACCTCTGACTTGCTTCTCAGTTTGAGGGGCCGGCATCTCTCTGATGGCTCGGACTTTGTCAGGATCAACTTCAATGCCTCTCTGGCTGACAATGAAGCCTAGCAACTTTCCAGATCTTACACCGAATGTACACTTGTTAGGATTCAACCGCAGCTTGTACTTTCTCAATCTTTCAAACATCTTTTTCAAATATGCAACATGCTGCTCTTCATCACTTGACTTCACAATCATATCATCAACATATACTTCGATCTCTTTATGAATCATATCATGAAACAGAGTGGTCATACCCCTTTGATAGGTAGCACCAGCATTTATCAAGCCAAACGGCATTACTTTATAACAGAACGTTCCCCATGGAGTGATGAAGGACGTCTTTTCTCTATCTTCAGGAGACATTCGTATCTGATTATAACCAGAGAAACCATCCATAAAGGAGAACACTTTGGATTGAGCAGTACTGTCAACAAGCACATCAATATGAGGCAATGGGAAGTTATCTTTTGGACTGGCTTTATTCAGATCTCTGTAATCAACACACATTCGAACTTTCCCATCTTTCTTAGGTACTGGTACGATGTTGGCAATCCACTCAGGATATTCAGCTGTCATGAGGAAACCCGCATCAATTTGCTTCTGTACCTCAGCCTTGATCTTAAGAGCCATGTCTGGACGAGACCTTCTCAATTTCTGTTTGACAGGAGGACATTCAGGTCTTGTCGGTATCCGATGTTCCACAATCTTGGGATCTAGACCCGGCATATCTTCATAGGACCATGCAAAGACATCTGGATAATCATGGAGAAGCTGGATGATCTTCTTTTTCACCTCTGGCTCAAGTGCAGCACCAATCTTGATCTCTCGCTTGTTTTCTTCAGTACCCAGGTTGATAAGCTCAATCTCTTCCTGGTGAGGCTGAATGGCTCTTCTTTCTTGCTCAAGCAGTCGAGTGATCTCATACGGTATCTCTTCATCATCATCATCCTCATCTTCAGCTTCATATACAGGGAATTCAAAATTTGGAGGAACCATAGGGTCACTGTGTTCAACGGGTTCATTATGGTTCAATCTGCATAATATGATTGGGATGATTTTAGAAAAAGTTTTTCATGCAGATTTTTGAAATTAATAAGAAAAATACAGATGTTTTGGTTTTTTCTGGCATTACCATTATTTCCAAGAAAAAGGCACTAAAAAGTAAAAAAACAAAGAGTCGTGAGAAAAACGACAACTTTTATTGATAACGGCAATGCCGAAACAAACACGCCCTTACAAAGATATCACTTTCGCCTTGGGCAGAGCGAAAGGATTGTTATTTTGAAAACGAAAAACATGAGCAACAAGACACATTACATGGAAGCATGCATGACTAAAGGAACATCAATGGCTTCCCAATTTCTCACAGTGCCTCCTGGTATAACAAATGCAGGCACGTGACCACCTTCAGCAGCATCTTCAGTAATAGCATTGATGAACCCAGCACTGTAGAGAGTCCCCTTTGAAACAGCAGATGTCGGGGAGAATCCAAGGCCTTCTTTACGCTTGTTTTCCAAAATCTGAATCACCTTGCCCCAGCCAGCAGCTTGCCCTGCTTGAACAGCCTTCTGGGCATCCTTCAGTGAGGCCATACTAGTACCAGCCCTCCGGGGCTCTGCACCCTCAACAGTCAAGCCTTGGAATGACGTCCCTTCTGCGGACCCTGCTTCAACACAAGAGAACGATGATATTTGGCTAACCAGAAATGCCTCCTCACCATATACGGTGACAACCTTACCGTTTCTCATGAACTTGAGCTTCTGATGCAAAGTGGATGTGACTGCTCCGGCGTCGTGGATCCATGGTCTTCCGAGGAGACAGCTGTAAGAGGCATTGATATCCATGACTTGGAAAGTTATTTGAAATGTCTCGGGACCGACGGTGATTGGCCAGTCCACTTCCCCGAGAACATCCTTGCGGGATCCATCGAAAGCTTTAACCAGATAGCTGCTACCCCTCAGAGAAATTCCATGATGGCTCAATTGCCTTAGTGTGGATTCAGGCATTACATTCAGAGACGATCCAGTGTCTACCAATACGTTGGATATCATATCAGACCCACAGTGCACTGAGATATGTAGAGTCAAGTTGTGGCGTTTCCCTTCTTCGGGGAGCTCATCATCACCAAACCCCAAGTTGTTGCAAGCGGTAATGTTACGCACTATTCCATCAAACTGATCCACAGAGACTTCATGATCAACATAAGCCTGTTCTAGTACTTTCATCAACACTTTCCTGTGAGCCTCTGAGCTCATAAGCAGAGACAAGATATCTTTGACGGAGTTTGCAGCAGCTGGTCAACAATTTTATAGTCGCTCTTCCTGATGAGCCTCAAAATCTCGTCCAGATTAGACTCTTTAATGGGCTGGCCCGAGGGGCTGGCATTCTCTTCCTCAAGGCTAGCCATGTTTCTTCTCTTGTACAATCTTGTCTGATGAACTCTAACTGGTTGGTAAACTTTGCGAGCACGAGCCACTTTTCAGACTGCGGCGGACAAAACCAGGAGACAATGAGCGCGGGAAGCCATTTGTGACCGACGAATGATGCATATGATGCATGATATGCAAATGTAAAAAGACTCTTTTTTTTGTCAGAAGACTTGTCAAAGTGGTTGTGAACATCACGGAGAAACACGGTTTTATTTGAAAATCTTGAGCAAAACTAAAAGTTTAGTTGAGATGGTATCACTTGGTGTTCACATCCGTGATGTTCAAAAGATGACTTGTCTAAGTCCTCCAATAAATGCATGGGAAAAAGTTTATGCATGTATGCATGAATGCATGATTATGTTCAAGTTCGGAGAAAACATGGTGGGTTGAAGTTCAAAGTCGAGGAGTCACGGGTGGACACGGCGTCCGGTGAAACTAGGGTTTTAGGATAATAGTAACCGGGTTCTAAAAAGGTTCCCAAGTTGCAACCTCTCCGACGTATCTCATGGTGTCACGAGTCAACACTCGCTCCATGATTATACGTGGAAGGTCTAACTTGAGTGTAGTATCGCGTGACAACTAAAACTCGAGACAACACCCGGTTTAGCCTCCGCACTACATCCTAGAAAATGGCCATGGATGGGTTTGGTTATCTACGGTTCATAGCGTCATAGAACAATTAGAAGCAAAGTGCCTAAACGCGACAACTCGCGCCGACAACATCACCCCCAAAATGCCTCAGCTATGTGGGATTAATCGCATAATCCAAAACACGAGGCAACCCCCGGAATGAATTGTCGATTATATCCCTCCTAAATCCTAAGTTCACTCAGCCCGGGTGCAGGACTTTTGATATTCTCACCCCACACGTTTGCAAGAAATTAAACATTTATTCACATAGGAAAGCAAGTAAAAGAAGCAAGTAAAAATACAAGCGCAAACGTGGAAATAAAAACTAGGCGTAACTCTCGAATCTCCCCAGTGAAGTCGCCAGCTGTTTTATCTTGGTTTTCGGGTGTCAAACATTGATTACGTTTGAACCTTTTAAACCGGTGATATCTTATTTTTTCTTGGGAAGGGAAAAAGTAAGCAAAACCCTTGAGAATCGAGGTCCGGGAGTTGTTTTCGCTACGGGAAGGTGTTAGGCACCCATAACGACTATAGTAACCTATAGGAACCGTCTTTAATTTCTACGCGCGCGCTTTATTTTTAAATGCTATTTTGAAATGATATTTACACCTAAGAATTACTAAATGAAGAATTGGAGGGAGAAGAATGTTTTTGGATTTTTATTTTATTTGAATTGAAGGAATTTTGTTCCTTGCCTACGTACCCGATTAAGGGATCAAATCCACCGTAGTTCTCTTTCAAAAAATGTTTTTGTTTTTGTTGGTTGATTTTAAGTTTGAAAATTGGAATTTGAAGAATAGAAAGAGGCCTCAAGGGCATGAGATTATGAAATTGTGGGGTGGAATTAGTTACTTGCAAAATGGTCTAAGTATGATTAAAATTCATTAAGTTTGATTAAGAAAATAAAAGGAAAATTCAATGGGGTTTTGACCCCAAGGTTTATTATGAAAAAAATGTTTGAGTGAAGTTTGTTCAAGTTTTTTGGGAAAATGATTTTTCTAAGTATAAGGCCTAAACATACATCTAAACATACAATCCTAAACATACATCTAAACATGCATATTCTAACTATATCTAAAGTGGTGTGTGTGCAATGTGTCGGTGCTTGTGTCGGTGTACATTATTAGAGTCCATTGTCCTTTACATCATACCCTAGATACATTCTATGGCCTCTTTGCCAAGAAATTAAAAGTGCATAAAGGAAAATATTACAAAACTCCTAAATGTTTACATTCTAACTTTGGTACAAATTAAATTGCAAGAAAGTTAAACTAGAATATGAAATGAGATGAGCTTATGGGATACATGAAACAAGAAACAAAAGGGTTAGTAGCACATGACAATATCAAGAAGTAAAATCAAGTAAAAATTACTATAACAAAAGCAAAGAAATTACCACAAAAAAAAAACATAACAAAAATGATGCAAAATAGAGCTAAAACCCTACTACAAATGCAAGGTTCACATGACTTATAATCCTCACATTTTAACACATTTTGAAGACATGAACTCAGATTGTAAAATGGGGATCAAAGGGATGTGATAGACCATGCATTTTAATAGTGAATTTAAGCATATTTTACATTATTTATTCACAAACGAATCTTGCAAAGCAAGCAACTAGGCACAAGACACACATTCAACAAAAGACATACTCACAGTAGCAAAAATCCTCACAACATCACATATCATGAATTACTAGTATCTATCAAGAAATGGAATTGAAACTAGGCAAGAAAACCACAAGTTTTTAACATAAAATCATACAATTAAAGCAAGAAAAATCCACACTATTTTCTATCAATTTTCCAACACAACTACTATCATAAAAGAGTCACAAAAAATAAAGAAACACACAGGAATTTTTATAGAATTTTTCAAGAGGTTTTCAATCAAGCAGGGGTGTAAACAGCAAGAAAATAACAAAACACGCAGGAAAGGGGGGGGGGGGCGCATAGCAAGACTGGACAAAATGAGCAAAAAACGTTGGGCCTAGCATGGGTTATGGAGCAGATTACAATAGGAGGGTAGTATATAATAGAATTTGCTGCATAAGACCCCATGTTATTAGAACCTTCATCTCTCTAAAATACAAAAGCTCCCTCTTCTCTCTCTAAGATGATTCTGAAGAAAACAAGAAAGAAGATGAGTCTTCATCTTCTCCGGTGAACCTTTTCACTCCGGCGCGGTGGCCGGCCACCCTAAAGTGGCGGCGCCGCCGCCGGAGTTACTTACTTTCACCCTTTTTCGAAATTTTTTGCACTTTCAAACGTCTTTTCCTCTCCTAAACTCAAATCCGGTACTGAAATTTTCAAAACATAACACAAACGCCTTGGATCTATGATTAAACGTGACACACAAAAGAGGGAAGAATTACCTCTGTTTGAAACAGAGAAACCGAGCTTGAGAGGTGAGAAAAGCTTCAACTCTTCTTCTTTGTTTCGATCTGCACCTCGCTACCTCAGCTGAAAACGGTTCAGATTTGAATGAAAACGGTTCCGCTTTGATTTCGTGATTTTTCTTCTTCTGCGTGAATAGTGAATTCGCGTGAACAGTGACGCGTGAATAGTGAATTCGCGTGAACAGTGACGCGTGAACAGTGAATTCGCGTGAACAGTGACGCGTGAACAGTGAACGTTGTTCTTCGACACCGATTTGGAATTTGTGAGTGTTGTTTGTTTGTTTTTGGATTGATTTGTGAATTGGTGATGAATTTGTGTTATGATTTGTGGGAAAATTGTGATGGATTATGGTGATGATGATTGTTGTTAGTTGAAGGTGATGATGAAGGTTTTGGCTATGGAGGATTGTGGTGGTTGAAGATTGAAGATGGTTTAGGATGATTGTGGTGGTTGAAGGTGGTGGAAGCAAGTTGTTATGGATGAAGATGAGTTAGTTAGGGTGGAGAAAGTGGTGGAGGAAAAATAATTATGATTTTATGTAAAATAATTGGAAAATAAAATTGGTGTAAAAAATGATTTGTTCATGAACCTTGACCAACTTTGACCTATTTATAGGTGATGTGGAAATGCTTGGACCAATGGGAGTGGGACATGTGACACTTGACTTGTAACAAACCTTGACTTTGACTTAAAAGGGATTAAAATGCAAATAACAAAAGTACGAGGACTAAAATGAAAATTAAACTAAAACTGAATTAAAAAAGTAAATTGAAAATTAACGTAAAATGAGACGATTAAAAACAACAAAGCAGATTAAAATGAAACAGAAATATTATGTGAAATGACCAAAATGCCCCTAGGGACTAAAATGACTCGAAACGACTCAAATGCAATTTTAAAATGATTTTTTAACAAGGGATTAAAGCAAGAGTTCATACAAGCGAATTAAAAGACTCAGAGACAATTTTTAGAATTTAAACAGGGTTTTAACACATGAAAAGACTAAAATGCCCCTAGGGGCAAAACTGACTCAAAATGACTTCAAACGCAATTTTTTAAAATGGATTTTGACATGGAATTGCAATAGAAACTTATCCAGACTATTTGAAAGGACTCAAACAAATTTTCAAAGATTGAAAGAAATTTTAACATGAGAAATGACTAAAATGCCCCTAGGGGCTAAGCTGACTAGAAAATGACTCAACTGATATTTTTGAAATGAATTTTGACATGAGATTGAAACAAGGACTTATGCAAACCAAATTAAAAGACTCAAACAATTTTCAAAGATAAAAATGAGTTGAATGCAAGAAATGACTAAAATACCCTTTTACATGAATTTTGCAAACAATATTGAAATAAAATGCAGAGAAAAATGTAACTGATCAGAGACAAATCAAATGACTTATAATGCAAGAAAAGAAGAATTGAGTTAGTATTTTTAGGTCCAAAATTAGGGTATAACAAAATGGTGTAAATGAAAGGCAGAGGATCGAATGGTAGAATAAAGGAAAAAGAAATTCAAAGTTGTGAAAAGGCGTTAAAATAAATTAGCATAATAGTCATAAGTTGATTTTGTTTTGAAATGAGGAATTTAAGAATTAATAAAAAAAATGTCAAGTATATATTGTCAAAGCACTTCACTCCAAATTCTGATTTAACATAGACTCAATTGGGTCTATGATCAAGATACCATAGAACCAATTGGGTCTAGTGTGTTGTAGATTTTTTTTTTAACCATTTGGGTTTATAGTAAAGTAAGTCTATGCACATTTCTATAAACAATAACGAAGCTTACTATGCAATTAATTGAGACTACATTAACACACTATAACTTGGAAGGAATTAACAATTATTAGTTCAAAAAAAGGTAGATGAAAGCGAAGGGATCAAAATGAGGTAATTATTTAACACTCTAGATTGAAAGCAATCAACAGGTTACTAGTTCGAAAAAATTTAGATGAAAGCGAAGGGATCAAATGGTGTAAATGAAAGGCAGGGGATCGAATGGTAGAATAAAGGAAAAAGAAATTCAAAGATGTGAAAAGGCGTTAAAATAAATTAGCATAATAGTAATATGTTGATTTGGTTTTGAAATGAGGAATTTAAGAATTAATAAAAAAAAATGTCAAGTATATATTGCCATAGCACTTCACTCCAAATTCTGATTTAATATAGACTCAATTGGGTCTACGATCAAGATACCATAGAACCAATTGGGTCTAGTGTGTTGTAGTTTTTTTAATAACCATTTGGGTTTATAGTAAAGTAAGTCTATGGCACATTTTTATAAACAAAATCGAATCTTACTATGCAATTAATTGAGACTACATTAACACTCTATAACTTGGAAGGAATCAACAATTACTAGTTCAAAAAAAGGTAGATGAAAGTGAAGGGATCAAAACGAGGTAATTATTTAACACTCTAGATTGAAAGCAATCAACAGGTTACTAGTTCGAAAAATTTTTAGATGAAAGCGAAGGGGTCAAATGGTATAAATGAAAGGCAGGGGATCGAATGGTAGAATAAAGGAAAAAGAAATTCAAAGATGTGAAAAGGCGTTAAAATAAATTAGCATAATAGTAATAAGTTGATTTGGTTTTGAAATGAGGAATTTAAGAATTAATAAAAAAAAAATGTCAAGTATATATTGTCATAGCACTTCACTCCAAATTCTGATTTAATATAGACCCAATTGGGTCTATGATCAAGATACGATATAACCAATTGGGTCTAGTGTGTTGTAGATTTTTTTATTAACCATTTGGGTTTATAGTAAAGTAAGTCTATTCACATTTCTATAAACAAAAACGAACCTTACTATGCAATTCATTGAGACTACATTAACACTCTATAACTTGGAAGGAATCAACAATTACTAGTTCGAGGCAAGGTAGAGATTTTGGTGAATACTGTAGAATATAGATCGATAGCTTTTCTGTTATATTTCTCTCGTGAGCAAACAATTCCCTTCACTAGTTCTATACAGAAAATGGCGCAAGGTAACGATGGTGACGACAATCGAAACGCCGACTCACTCGCGGAGGAAACAACCCTAACAAGCCCACCGCTGAAGCTTCCAACTCTTCCTTTCGATCTTAATAAGTTAGGGCGGCCTGTTCTTGGGCTAGTCACCGTATTTTTAATTTTTATCCTTCTTGTATTGAACATGGGTTGATTAATGATAATAGTTAACTTTTTCTTGGTAAAAAAAAACCTTTTCAACAACAAAATAATTGAACCTGTTATAAAAATAAAGTTAATAATAATTTTTTTGAGAGAAATTAAAAATATAGTTTTATATAAATACATTGAGATAAGAGAAACAGAGTGTGTGTAGGCAGTAGACCTATGAAGCCCAGATACTTCAAAATAGGTGACGTACCGTATCCCCTGCGTATCCTGCAGTGATACCTGCCTGATACTTTCCGCTACGTATCGGAAGAGTATAAGATCATTAATTTTATTTTTTTAAAAAATAATTATCCGATACTTTTCCGATACGTATCGGAAGAGTATCAGATAATATAAATTATAACTTTTTTTTTTATATTATTTTGATTTATGTTTTTTTCTATAAAAAGTAAGGAAAAAAACATTATATTACTATAGCACTAACAATGTTCCTTTTGGATATAGTATAACATATTTTTTTTCTTTTGAGGGAATACAGTATAACATTGATGATGTTCTTTTTGAGACATATTATATATGTAATTGACTAATCACCACTCTCTTAATCATCAATGTTACTTATAGGCTTAAATAGGTCTTTCGTCCCTGCAAATATAGGTCATTTGAATTTTCGTCCTTGAAGTTACTAATCCTTCCAATCTGCCACTGCAAATATTAGTCATTTGACTTTTGGTCCTAATTAGGTTATTTTTGCTGAGGTGGGCTGTCATTAGCGACGTGGTGCCCATGTGGCAAGTGATGATTGGGTGAGGTGGTTGACTTAAATAGGTCTTTCGTCCTGCAAATATAGGTCATTTGAATTTTCATCCCTGAATTTACTGATCAGATATAATTAGGACCATTTTTCAAATGATTAATATTTGCAGTGACAGATTGGAAGGATAAGTAATTATATAATTTTTTTTTTAACGTATCACAGCCGTATCGTATCTTGATTTTTGAAATTTTTTCACATATGGTATATCGTATCCGTATCTGTATCTTGTATCCGGGCTTCATAGTAGTGATCGTATCCGTATCTGTATCTTGTATCCGGGCTTCATAGTAGTGTAGACGCGTAAAAAACTGAGATACGAGAAACTAGGGTAGAGATTATAGATCGATAGCGTTTCTGTTCTATTTCTCTCGCTAGCAAACAATTCACTTCACTAGTTCTATACAGAAAATGGCGCAAGGTAACGATGGTGACGACAACCGAAACGCCGACTCACTCGCGGAGGAAACAACCCTAACAAGCCCACCGCTGAAGCTTCCAACTCTTCCTTTCGATCTCTTGCCTGAGATTCTGTGTAGGCTTCCGGTGAAATTACTTGTGCAGCTTCGGTGCCTCTGTAAGTTTTTCAATTCTTAAATTTCTGATCCTAAATTCGCAAAGAAGCACCTTCAATTCTCAACCAAGCGACACCACCTCATGTTAACAAACGCTGATGATGATGAGTTAGTTATGTATGATTCCCCAATCCCATTGATTTTATCTCCTTCTACCGTTTTTACACAGACACAACTTTACCTTCCTGCTACTCTCCCAAATGAACTTTACAACAAGAAAGTGTTGTGCTGTTGCGATGGCATGTTTTGTGGTGAGCTCAATCTTGGTTCTTATTTCTTATGGAACCCTTCCATTACAAAGTTTAAGTTATTGCCTCCTTTGGATAATCCAGGCCAACAGGTTCCTTTTACCATAAGCTTTTGATATGATCATTCCATTGATAATTATAAGGCTGTTGCTGTTTCTCACGAAATTGAAGTTTGTGTTTATACTTTGGGTACTGATTATTGGAGAAAGATAGAGGAAATGCCATATTACGACAGACATAGCTCGGGGATATTTGCGTGTGGCACTGTTAATTGGATTTCATGTACTGGTGGGTGTGAATGGGATGTCATTATTTCTCCTGATTTAGAGGAGTCATATCAAGAGCTTTGCCCACCTGACTTCGGGGATGAAAATAATTCGTGGGAGTTGGGTGTGTTGAGGGATTGCTTGTGTGTCTTCGCAAGTAGTGATGAATATTGGGATGTTTGGATTATGAAGGAGTATGGAAATGAGGAGTCTTGGACTAACTTGTACACTATTCCTAACAAACTGTTATATATAAAGTCTTTGCAAGATCAGGATTTAGTAGCCGATGCTTCTTTATATGTTTCAGAGAATGACCAACTGTTGGTGCAATGTTATGAGCTTGATGATATGCAAAGAAGGGACAATATGAAGTTGGTTGTTTATGATTCCAAAACTGGCACTTTGAATATTCCTGAGTTTCAAAACAACTATGAGCATACAGACGCAATTGTCTACATTGAGAGTCTCATATCACCTTAACCATGGATTCAACTGCAACATATATATGGTTAGTTTTTGTTTCTGTTATTTATATGTTTTGCCTGCTCTGATTCTTGGTGACTTGTTAGATCATTATTAATCAATGGTTGATGGATTCTATTGGTTGAACATTTCTTTTTATTTTCAATAGTTTGGTTAATTTGAGTTGTTGATTCTCTCGCATCTTGCACTATATTTTAAATAGTTCAGAATCATGAATTGTATTAAAAGTTTGTCATTTGATTTTCTAAGATTTGCGTTATGAATTAGATGTAATAATGCCTTCTTAGTGTTGCACAATTTGTTTTACTGTTTGCTTCAAATCTTGCACAATGCATTATGAACTAAAGTGAATAGGTCATATAATACTATTGTGATGTCAGTTTTTAAAGAAGATAATTATTGTAGAACTTATAGAAAAAGATGCACTATACTAAAAAAGAGACGCAAAGTTGAATGATCTCAAATCCATTCATTTTAGTATAATGATGATGATAGACAAGGACGCTTGATTCTGTTTTAACTTTCTTACTGTTTCGGTTATCCTTAATGGAAGGGAAAACTAGTGCTAAACCTTGCAGAACATAAATCTCGGTTTACATCTTGACACTTGTGCAGTTCAGAATGTGAATATAGAATTAAAGTGAAAGATAAAGATGAGAACTTAGTTTATGAGTTTGACTTCAGAGCCATTTTTTGTATGTACATTATTTATATCCTTTTAGTAGTGACTAATGGAATATGTATTGATAGAAGAATTTGATTTATTGGCTGATTATATAGTGTAGTAATAATTTGAATAAGGTTGTGTTGGTCATTACTTGTTACAGATAAAATTGTTCACTATTTTGCCTTATTTGACTAGGATTATATTCATGTTAAATTGCAGTTGTATGATAATATTTTGATGGATGCATTTATTTTAGTTTTGCTATTCAAATTAAGCCACTATTTGTTTAAGGTTGGGGTTCTTTGTATAAGCAGTGAGACTTAAGATACAAGCCCAAAATTGTCAAGCTTATGGGGTTCTAATACTATGAATTCATTTAAAAGTTTCAGTTTTAAGAAATCAATTAAACTTGCTAAGGGGGGTTTCATTATATTTCCAAATGGCACGCATGTGTTTTGTTATCGATATATCTACATATGTCTTACATGTGTTTTCTTAATACTAGACACAGTACTGGTTGGATTCTAACTTTTGTTTGCCTTGACTTTGTTAACATTGCATGTATTTTTTGGATTTGTTGAACTTGGTAGTGTTCAAGTTTTGGATTTTTTCTTCAATCAATGAGTTATTTTGGCTTGTTATTTCTGCAGGTCTTTTCAGATCAGATTCAACCTCAGTCGTAGGAGGAATGCCTCGTTTTTTCAATGAATGCGAGCTGGACTATCTGTTTTTCTGCTATCTTTCGGTTCCCAGGCTTGTGCTGCTGTAATTGGTTTTGCGTGCTGTTGGATTGCAATTGCATTTTATTATCTCTCTGTTTGGTATTTTGATATGGTGGTGATGGACCTTGCATTGTTGTCTTTTTGACATTATGGTTATGTTAGCCTTGCTATCTTAGTGGTTTGTTAGTATGTCCTAGTCTTGCCTAGTTATGTTGGTTAGATGTGGTGTGAGTGACTTTGATTCATTGTTTTTATTTGCTGTCTTTTTTAGTGGTCAATATTTTTATTACTTTTCTTTGCTAGTACAGTGATTTTCTTCTTTTGAAACGGCTAAATATTATTCGAAACACTACCTAGCTCCAGACGAGCAAGAGGCGCAATAAACGGAACTGCAACTTGCCACCAAAACCAAAAATACACACTATTACAACAACAGCAGACTGAAACCCAAAACTAAAACAAAACCCATAACTCCAAACGGCTCTAACTGATAACCTGACCCATTTAAAACCCTCTCCTCTTCATTATGACCCGTTATACAGTGACACTAAAATTAGAAACGATTCTGAGACTGAATAACAAAGTCGTTTCAAAAGGGTAATTCATCAAAGGGGATAACCTCAGATTCGACGAAAAAGGTGTGTTGTGGGGGTGTTTGGGTTGTCAAAGAGAGTGAGATGCCGAGATCGTTGGAAGATGTGACCAAAGCTGGAGACCAGTTGTGAGGGAAGTGAATTGTTCTTGCCCTTCGATGAATTCTTCTGTTCAAAACTGATTATCTCTTCTTTCTTTTCCAAGAACTTTGTGATAGGAAAGAACCGATTAGAAAACCTTTGTTTCAAGTCGTCCCACTACAAAGTAGTTTTGTGCAGGAAAACATTCAACTAGTCCTTTTCTTTTCAATGTGAAGAGTAGATGAAAAGTCTTTGTTTCTTGACATATTCAGAGACTACATTCGGATTGGAGGTAGCAAAAGTCTCATTGAAAAACAACTCATGTTTTACAGAAATGCCTATGAGTCAGCCATAGTAAAAAATGCTTTTTGAGCTTTAAGTTTTCTTTTGTGTGCATCTTCTCTGTGCAAGTGAAACTGTTAGGAATGAACTGGGACTCTGGACAGAAAATTTCCAAGTTGTATGGAAGTCAATTCTTCATTGATTATTGTCTGCATACTTCCATAGCATCCACACAATAGGACCAAATATTGATTGATCAATTTTATTTTCTACAGAAAAATGATTTTAAAAATAAGCTTACACAAAAATAACTAAAACATGTAAAATCATTTTTCCTGTAGAAAATAAAAATATATTTTGCTTAGGTTTTAAAGGAAAAAATATTTGTAGAAGAAATGTTACGTATACAAAATCTATTAATTTAGTCAACATGTAAAATCATTTTTAAATAACCTTAAACAAACGGGTAATAAATATGTTTTTGCAAGGAAAATACAACATCCAAATGCATTTTGCAATTAAAGAATCCCTCAATTATCCATTTCACTATGTTTCACAATCACACAAACTATCCATGATCAATAAAGACAAACAACAGACAATAATAAAGTCAGAGACAAGGTTATCCAATCTATTCAATATACCTATCCAGAAGAAATAATCAAACAGAACTTAATAAGTTAAATAACCCTAGAACTACTACCCCTTTTTACCCCATCTTCAACAAAGCTTCAGACCAGAAAAAGAACCCGAGCAATTCTGATTTTGAATAACCCTTCCATTGAAACAAACAAACACAGCCAACCTGAAAAAGAGACATTCCAAATATTACGTCATAAGGAGTACTTTGAGGCTTAAGGTGCAAGTAAAATTACAAACACAATAGTTAGACATTATAAGGTAGAACTCGTATGGAAAGGATCTTCACTACCATCTCAGAAACTATCAATCATATTCAGACCATTTTACCATTGATATGAATTGTACAATGTGCTGCGTGTGTGTAAGAATTTAAAAATATCGTTTACACAACAATATAATGAATATATCTTTGAAGCAAAACTTTAAAACGCCTGCAAATGAAACACCAAAATATAAAAAATCCATTTTCAGATTAATCATTCAACAAGAAGAACCTGTTATCTTGTGAATTTCTATCCCACAAACATTATTAAAAAGCAAGAGCTAAAACAAAGAAACCATAATACGCTCCTTGTCAATTTGAATTAGTGCATACTATGAATGTTATCAAAATCGTGATTTAGATCCAGATCTTATACAAGATATTGCAGCTCGAAAAATTGAAGTCAAGATTGTAAAAGTAAATCGGGTTTTTTGTGCAAGGAGCAAGTGCGGCCTCTCATTTTATCTCTCTCAATCGCACGCAACATTGTGGCCATTTTTCTCTAAATTGGGAGTTCCCTTCTTATGATTCATTCAGTTTCTTTCCTCTAAACCTCTAACACATCTCTCTACAAACACACCAGACATTAAATACTTAGCAGCTCGAAAATAAATGCATGGCATAAATCATATTGGCATTTCAACTCAGCCAATCAGAAAACTAGACACCACTAAGCAGTAACAAAAAAAAAATCATCATATGCACAATTAAAAGATCAATATTACGTCAAAACAGAAACCAAAATGTTTGCAATTATAATGATAAACATGTAGACATTCTATTAACAACCTCACCTTTTCATTATTTTGGAAAATACTCAAAAATATGCAGCGTTCTTTCTTAATCTCAAGAGACATAGAATTGCATTTCAATCTCACCAATGGTGCAAGAACCTGATGCTCACAGAAAACAAGTTTAAATGAACGAACATGTGCAAGAGAGTCAAACCATGTAGCAATACTAGAAACTAGCATTTCTAGAAGGTTAACTAATATTGAAAGAAACCCTTATTAAACAATACGAAAAAAAGGATTCTAAAATCTAAGAAAATGAATCTTCTACTCCTATCTTTGTTGTCTCGTTCAATAATTAAACCCAACCAAACTCATATTGTCCTAAGCAAAGATGCAACTCAACTGTACTCTGAGTCGTATATACTTTAATTGTTAATTTGCAGTAATCAACACTATCTTACAAGAGAAGTGTGTAAAGAAATTAAGCCAATTAAGCTAATAACAAAAACTGAGAATCATAGTAGTTAATAGCGGATAGCGGCGCGTAGCGGCCGGCCCCAAAAATGCTATAGTGGGATAGTGCATAGCGGTATGACCGCTATTTCATAAAAACAAAAACAACACAAATAAGGAAACAAAGAGCAGAATAGAGTTTTATATGAACAAAACAGACGATTGTTTTTACAAACTACAAACAGAAACAGAGAGAGCAGAATGGAGTTTGGAATCAATAATAACAATAACAAAGAAAACTAGAACAAAAAAGTAACAGGACAACAGAGTTTTGAGATTGTTAAACAAAAAAATAACAGGATAACAAAGCAAAATCATGACAAAGTAGAGGAAGATTTACAGCAGAGGTGAAGAAGTTGTACAGAACAGCAGAAAAGCAGTGGAAGATTTACAGAAATACCCTTTTTTTTTAAACCAAGGACAATTTTGTATTTTCTCTTAAAATGAAATAGCGGTTCTAAACTGCAAAACCGCGTTGCGCCGCTATCGCACACCGCAACGCTATGGCATGTTGCGTAGCGCTCCGGCACCGCACCGCGCGGCCGCTATAGTGGCGCTATTGGCCGCTATTGACTACTATGCTGAGAATGACCATACTATTCCAAACAGTCATGGGAAAACAGAAGTTTTCAAGATATGAGTCTGTTCTCTCTCGATCTCTAGATAACTAGTTCAAAAAGAGGACAGAAAGAACCTAGGTATCATGAAAAACCCTATAATTGGACAACTATCATCACCACCAAGAAAATAAAAGGCTAATTGGTAAAAAATCCTCATTTGATAAATGTAACCATACATCATAAGTTAGAAGCTCTGCAAAAATTAGATCATGTTCATGAATAAATTCCACTGTGCAGCAAAATACAATCAGCAAAGGACTAACGAGAGCTGACAAGTAGATTAGCTACTCATTAAAGTGCATTTGTTAAACACAAAGCATCACACATGCAGATCTTTATGGAGCAATGAACATGAATATTGGAAACAGTAGGGTGAGGTTCTTCAGGAAAAGGCGAATGTGCATAGAACTTTGCGTCAGTAAACTCAAAGTTTGGGCAAGAAAAAATACATGAAAAATTTACTTGGTAACTGTGGTTTTAGTTCAGTTCAGCGTGGAAAACCAAACGGGTTTGCAATTTTATCAAATCAAACAAGTTGAGGATGAATTCTATCAAATCAAACAAGTTGAGAATCAACCTAATTCAGACCGATTCTGGTTGATGCACCATGTTGTGTTTTAGAACTGAACTTTAAAACAGACATTGTTTTTTTCTTATACATCTAGAAAACCTTAACAAAAATTCATAAATGCAAAAAAAGTGATTCAGGCCTAATACGTTTCAAATGCCTGTGCCAAAATTTTGATAGTTTCTATTTTCTAACCACAAACAAATTAACAACGTAGTTAGGTTTTCACCACTAGTTTTGAAACATTGAATTTTATGCAATGAATATTATTTTTCCATCACAACTTTTGGTCTCTACTTTGTCCTTCAAGTTCTTCCACTGCATAACAAAAATCCAAAGACAAGCCAAAAAAAGAACACAGGTAATTTATGATTTACTGATAGACAATTACCTAAAAAATAGCTTCCATCTCATTGTTAATAGTCAGACCAATAGTTTACATATGTGCTAAATAAAATTGGATATTCAATATTCTTTAAAAAATGACATCCCAATAGTTTTCTATAACATATTAATTTTAGTTCATAATGCATTGTGCAAGATTTGAAGCAAACATTAAGAAATTTGTGCAACTCTAAGCGGACATTGTAACATCTACATCATAACACAAATCTTAGAAAAATCAAATGACAAGATGTGAGAGAATCAACAACTCAAATTATTGAAAATAAAAAGCAATTTTCAAGCTATAGAATCCATCAACCATTGATTAATAATGATCTAACAAGTCATCAAGAATCAGAGCACGCATAACATATAAATAACAGAAACAAAAACTAACCATATATATGTTGCAGTTGAATCCATGCTTAAGGTGATATGAGACTCTCAATGTAGACTTTTGCGTTTCTAGGTTCATGGTAGTTTTGAAACACAGGAATATTCAAAATGCCAGTTTTGGCATCATAAACAACCAACTTCATATCGCCATTTTGTACCTCATAACACTCTACCAATAGGTGGTCATCCTCAGAAATATATAAAGCTCTACTGGCTTCTAAATTCTGATCTTGCAGGTTAGCAATAGTGCACAGTTTAGTCCAAGATTCTTGATTTCCACATTCCTTCATAATCCAGACATCCAAAAACGTATGACTTCTTGCAAAGACACACAAGCAATCTCTCAACACACCGAAGCTCCACCATTTTTCATTCCCTAAATTAGGTAGGCAAAGCTTTTGATACGACTCCTTCTCTAAATCAAGAATAATAATTGTTGCGGATTCGATGAAAAACTCACACCAATAACAACTTGATGTGTGGAGCAAGGGATAATTAAGCAACCAAAATCAAAGTGTATGGAACAGTTATAATCACAAGCCAAAAGTAGAAAACAACAGCAAGAGAAAAGGATGAGAGAACACAAAGAATTTGTTGACCCAGTTCGGTCCAAATTGACCTAGTCTGGGGGAGAGAGCAGCCCTCCGTTCCACTATATGATGAGTAACGTTACAAAAGAGATGGATTACAAGAATAAGTCTCCCGCCTAATTCTACCCAAATCCCAGCCTCTTCCCGTAACCAAGAGACTCAATCCTAATAGTGTTTCCCAAGGTGAATCAACCCACAAACCCTAGTTTTGTTCCAAAGAGACAAAACTCTAAACAAACCCTAGTTTTGTTGTTGCCTTTCTAAACCCTTGTTTCAGCCCCCTCTATCTCTCAAGGTTTACACTGATACAATGTCTATATTTATAGTAAAAGAAACTCCCATAAAATTGTACCAAATCTGGCCCAAAAATACGTTTCTGAAAAATAACAGCACGCAAAATCGGGCCCCGATTTTTACCATTCGGGCGCCGATTTTTCCAGTACCAAACTGCTTCCAAAGACAGCCAAAATCGGGCCCCGATTTTTGCCATTCGGGCCCCGATTTGTACTTTCAGCAAACATCAATTTTTGGCCTCCAAACTCCAATTTTGAGTCACTTTCACAACAATCTCCACCTTGACTCCAAATTAGTGATGATGCCCATTTAACATCAACACCTTGCTGCTCTTTCCCTTGCTTCCCACTACACCAAGTAGCTCCACAAGTTTGCACCCTAATCCCTTCAGCCATCGGAATGTCTTCCGCCTTCTCGAAGGTACTTGCAGTCCAACTACGCCAGGAATTTTAGGTAGTTCCACAAGCCTTTACCATAACCTCTTCAACACGAGACATCTCCCGCTTCCTTGAAAATCTACTTGTTCCCAATCACCCTTGGATTTTAGAGTAATCCACAAGTATACACCTCCCATCCCTTCAGCCCTCGGAATGTCTTCCGCCTTCTCGAAGGTCCTTGCAGTCTAACTACGCTCGGTATTTTAGGTAGTCCCACAAGCATTCACCATGACATCTTCAACACAGGACATCTCCCGCTTCCTTGAAGGTCTCCTTGCATCCAATCACCCTTGGCCTTTTTTTAGGGTAATCCCGCAAGCTGTGCAGTACATTCTTCAACCTTATGAAGAAATCTCTTGCTCACCATAGAGCATAGCACCCAAGGTCCTCCATAGCCGTACCATTACCGGTGTGTTCAACTCCACCTCAAGCTGAGCGTACTTTACCTCAACTAGCAAATGCGTACATCCCATTATGTCTTCAACCTTGAAACTCCACCTCAACAGGTAGATCATGAGTATTGTTGCCTCCGCCTCTCCAGACTGATCATGAGTATTCTTACCACCGCCTCTCCAGGCTGATGTTGAGTGTTTAACGTCTCTCCAGACGAACACCGCTCCACTAGGCATCAATCCCAAGGTGACCAACATCACCTTCTTCATCCTCCAAACAACACCACACCATCAGAGCACCCGCATCCTCAAGACGCACCTTAATGTTCTCAAAATCACCAATGATTTTGTTGAACTCCACAAGTAGCTCCATGACGGCCTTTAACTTTACCATCCTGAATAAGTAAAGTTGTTGCTTTAGGAATTGCCGACGAGTCAAAGACTTTGTCATATACAAATATTCGAACTTTGACCACATCGATGTCGCGGTTGTATCCTTTGCTACTTCTCTCAAATCTTTATCCCCGAGGCACAAGACAATGGCACTCCTGGCCTTGTCCACCATCTCGGTCTTCTCCGCTCGTGACATGGTGACCGGTAACGAACCTTCACCCTTCAAAGCTTTCTCACACTTTTGCTGTATTAACACCGCTTCCATCTTTACCTTCCATAACCCAAAATCGTTATCTCCGGTAAACTTCTCAATATCCCACTTCGAACCCATGGTACTAGATTATCCTTTGACCTTGCCCCACGGTGGGCGCCAATTGTTGCGGATTCGATGAAAAACTCACACCAATAACAACTTGATGTGTGGAGCAAGGGATAATTAAGCAACCAAAATCAAAGTGTATGGAACAGTTATAATCACAAGCCAAAAGTAGAAAACAACAGCAAGAGAAAAGGATGAGAGAACACAAAGAATTTGTTGACCCAGTTCGGTCCAAATTGACCTAGTCTGGGGGAGAGAGCAGCCCTCCGTTCCACTATATGATGAGTAACGTTACAAAAGAGATGGATTACAAGAATAAGTCTCCCGCCTAATTCTACCCAAATCCCAGCCTCTTCCCGTAACCAAGAGACTCAATCCTAATAGTGTTTCCCAAGGTGAATCAACCCACAAACCCTAGTTTTGTTCCAAAGAGACAAAACTCTAAACAAACCCTAGTTTTGTTGTTGCCTTTCTAAACCCTTGTTTCAGCCCCCTCTATCTCTCAAGGTTTACACTGATACAATGTCTATATTTATAGTAAAAGAAACTCCCATAAAATTGTACCAAATCTGGCCCAAAAATACGTTTCTGAAAAATAACAGCACGCAAAATCGGGCCCCGATTTTTACCATTCGGGCGCCGATTTTTCCAGTACCAAACTGCTTCCAAAGACAGCCAAAATCGGGCCCCGATTTTTGCCATTCGGGCCCCGATTTGTACTTTCAGCAAACATCAATTTTTGGCCTCCAAACTCCAATTTTGAGTCACTTTCACAACAATCTCCACCTTGACTCCAAATTAGTGATGATGCCCATTTAACATCAACACCTTGCTGCTCTTTCCCTTGCTTCCCACTACACCAAGTAGCTCCACAAGTTTGCACCCTAATCCCTTCAGCCATCGGAATGTCTTCCGCCTTCTCGAAGGTACTTGCAGTCCAACTACGCCAGGAATTTTAGGTAGTTCCACAAGCCTTTACCATAACCTCTTCAACACGAGACATCTCCCGCTTCCTTGAAAATCTACTTGTTCCCAATCACCCTTGGATTTTAGAGTAATCCACAAGTATACACCTCCCATCCCTTCAGCCCTCGGAATGTCTTCCGCCTTCTCGAAGGTCCTTGCAGTCTAACTACGCTCGGTATTTTAGGTAGTCCCACAAGCATTCACCATGACATCTTCAACACAGGACATCTCCCGCTTCCTTGAAGGTCTCCTTGCATCCAATCACCCTTGGCCTTTTTTTAGGGTAATCCCGCAAGCTGTGCAGTACATTCTTCAACCTTATGAAGAAATCTCTTGCTCACCATAGAGCATAGCACCCAAGGTCCTCCATAGCCGTACCATTACCGGTGTGTTCAACTCCACCTCAAGCTGAGCGTACTTTACCTCAACTAGCAAATGCGTACATCCCATTATGTCTTCAACCTTGAAACTCCACCTCAACAGGTAGATCATGAGTATTGTTGCCTCCGCCTCTCCAGACTGATCATGAGTATTCTTACCACCGCCTCTCCAGGCTGATGTTGAGTGTTTAACGTCTCTCCAGACGAACACCGCTCCACTAGGCATCAATCCCAAGGTGACCAACATCACCTTCTTCATCCTCCAAACAACACCACACCATCAGAGCACCCGCATCCTCAAGACGCACCTTAATGTTCTCAAAATCACCAATGATTTTGTTGAACTCCACAAGTAGCTCCATGACGGCCTTTAACTTTACCATCCTGAATAAGTAAAGTTGTTGCTTTAGGAATTGCCGACGAGTCAAAGACTTTGTCATATACAAATATTCGAACTTTGACCACATCGATGTCGCGGTTGTATCCTTTGCTACTTCTCTCAAATCTTTATCCCCGAGGCACAAGACAATGGCACTCCTGGCCTTGTCCACCATCTCGGTCTTCTCCGCTCGTGACATGGTGACCGGTAACGAACCTTCACCCTTCAAAGCTTTCTCACACTTTTGCTGTATTAACACCGCTTCCATCTTTACCTTCCATAACCCAAAATCGTTATCTCCGGTAAACTTCTCAATATCCCACTTCGAACCCATGGTACTAGATTATCCTTTGACCTTGCCCCACGGTGGGCGCCAATTGTTGCGGATTCGATGAAAAACTCACACCAATAACAACTTGATGTGTGGAGCAAGGGATAATTAAGCAACCAAAATCAAAGTGTATGGAACAGTTATAATCACAAGCCAAAAGTAGAAAACAACAGCAAGAGAAAAGGAAGAGAGAACACAAAGAATTTGTTGACCCAGTTCGGTCCAAATTGACCTAGTCTGGGGGAGAGAGCAGCCCTCCGTTCCACTATATGATGAGTAACGTTACAAAAGAGATGGATTACAAGAATAAGTCTCCCGCCTAATTCTACCCAAATCCCAGCCTCTTCCCGTAACCAAGAGACTCAATCCTAATAGTGTTTCCCAAGGTGAATCAACCCACAAACCCTAGTTTTGTTCCAAAGAGACAAAACTCTAAACAAACCCTAGTTTTGTTGTTGCCTTTCTAAACCCTTGTTTCAGCCCCCTCTATCTCTCAAGGTTTACACTGATACAATGTCTATATTTATAGTAAAAGAAACTCCCATAAAATTGTACCAAATCTGGCCCAAAAATACGTTTCTGAAAAATAACAGCACGCAAAATCGGGCCCCGATTTTTACCATTCGGGCGCCGATTTTTCCAGTACCAAACTGCTTCCAAAGACAGCCAAAATCGGGCCCCGATTTTTGCCATTCGGGCCCCGATTTGTACTTTCAGCAAACATCAATTTTTGGCCTCCAAACTCCAATTTTGAGTCACTTTCACAACAATAATGACATCGGATGCAAACCAATTAACAGTGCCATTCCCAAATAACCCCGATTTATGGATGTAGTAATTAGCTGGGATGTCATGTATTCTTGTCCAATAATCAGTCCCCAAAGTATAAACAAAAACTTCATTTTTTTTAGAAACAGAAATGACCTTATAATTATCAATGTAATGATCATACCCAAAGCTTAGTGATTTCCATTTGTGCTTCCTCAAACGAGGCAATAACTTAAATGTTCTAATGGAAGGGTTCCACAAAAAATAAGAACCAACATCGAGATAACCATAAAAGATGCCATCGCAAGAACACACTACCTTCGGGAAATTATGTTCGTTTGTGAGAGTACTGGGAAAGTAAAGTTGTGTCTGTGGAACAACAGTAGAAGTAGAAAAAACCGAAGCTATTAGAGAATCATACATATCTAACTCATCATAAACATCTGATAGCATGAGATGGTGGTGCTTGGTTGACAATTGAAGATGTTTCTTTACGAATTTAGGATCAGAAATTAAAGAATTGAAAAACTTACAGAGGCACCGAAATGATATTTGTACAATCATTTTGGTACAACTTTTGAACAATTTTCTCTTCAATACTCACATTAGATTCTTATTTTCTCTTTTCCTTTTTCTCTCTATTGTTGTTGACCAATAAGAAGAGAGAACAAGGTTGTCCCAAAAGTTGTACCAAAATAGTTGTTCAAATATCATTACTCCTTCTAAAATAGGGACAATTGGATTACCAACGAAGTAAAAAAAATTGCACTCCTAACATGGGGTCCTGGATACGCCATTGGCATAGTTATACCCCATTTTGAGACATATCCATAAATTAGTTGGTAAAAGGTTCTACCTTATTGGCATAACAGTCTTGGATAAGTGGCATTGATTACCTCGTGGCCACATTTAGTGTTGAACAATCTATCAAATAAAATTACAGTGGATATGAATTATATGGTAGATAAAAAAAAGAGCTTATAATCCGACACCATGACATGTCTAATCCGAGGAGTGTTCGTACTTCATAGCACATCACCATTATTGTAATGATTCAAACTATAATTTGATTTCAGGTTGCAGCTGCTTGGGGAGTAGGTTTTGGTCTTTGGACCAGCATTGGGAGGTTATTTGGCTCAGGTAGTATTTTGTTTTTTCTTTCTGGGATAAAATACTTCCGAAAAAGTAATGGATTTTTAACATGGATGTAAGATAACTTGTATTGCAAGACATGAGTTGTCATTCTATTTGTGTCCCAAAATTTAGGTACTACCTTGATATATCTAAATATAAACTTTCGTTTCTTTCGAAAAACTCGTCCCTAAATATAAGCTCTATTTCAAAATACTCGTTACATTTATTATATTTTTTTTCAAAATGCACACCTTATTAACACTACTAATTCGTTTTTGAAGATGAAAAGTCAGAATTTGACACCTTATTAATACTTTATTTCAAATTGGGAAAAGAAAATGAATACAAAGCATTTGTCACTTGTTTCTCTAATAGTTTGTCAAATTTTGTTTCACAGCTAGTACAGATATCCAAATATATTTCCAAATGATTCCTTTTGGGATAAGTGGATATTTTTCATCTTATAACAAACTCTAACCATCTATTATGTTTTTCGTTGCTGTTGTACTAAGTTTGATTTGTCAAAACTTAAACCACCCTATAGGATTCCATACTTTTTGCCGTGCTTCATTGTATCAGCTATGGCATTCGTAGTAGCAATATCCTGCATTTGGCTACCAGTATGTATCTTAAATTCCAACATTTTATCTGTTCATTAATCACATATATAGTTGCCCTCTTTATATTGAGTGAGTTCTATTTTGATGTTAATATTATGATGATATGTCGCCATATTTAAGTATCCTTTTTATGTGTTTTTCGGTTTTTTCCTATCAGTACAAATGATCTAAAATGTCTGCATCAATGTAGAAGACACTTCATAATCACAAAGTATCGACCAACCATTTATAACAGTGTTTCACTAATCTATACGAGTACTTGTTTGATTTGTTTGGTTTTACATTCATTCAATGTGAAAGTAAGTAATCCTTGACTGAACTACAGAAAACGATTACCTATTATCTGTGCACTCAACACTCACTACAGTCGTGACCTTGACCATTGATATAGATCTAATGATTTCCTATAATCAGTGCAGTCAACACTCACTACACTCATTTGAGTTTTCAGATCTCTATTCAATGGATTAGATGAACATAATGCTGTGACTTTAAGAAATTTTTAACTCCAAGGAACCAAGGTTCATAGGCTGCATAGTTCTTTTAAGTTGAGCTGCATTGAACATTTGCAGATTGAAACTCAAACACAAGAATGGATGAACTTTGGAAATGCATGATATTAAAAGAGGCTTCTGGCTTTCAAAATTCTTAGTAAATTAAAGTATTATTTGCACGGTTTGTTTGGTAACTTTGAAAACTAGAAGTTTTTGAGTACTTACATGATATTAAATAAAGTTGTTGGCATTCATTATCCATAGTAAAAAAGGAATAAATATTTCTATTGTAAATAGCATACAACATGCTTAAAACAACAAATTGGTACAAACTAAGTTTCTATTGTAAATCTTACCCTATAATGTTTCTTTCTGTTTTCCTGTTTCAAGGAATTGGATTTTTTCAGACATGATTTCAGAGGTGATCCTATTCGTTTTGCTGAGGGATGCTGATAGAACCCCAAAATTTGAAGGTAAAATTGTATTTATTTAACTGGAAAATGATGAGCTCAAAGCTCTTACAAAGATGAAAACAGGAAATGGAAAGGATAACCCAGAGTTCAGAGAACTCCTACCAGAGCTAAGCTCCTAGACCAGAGAGAAACTCTCCTAACAAACTCTTAACAATAATTCTCAATGCCTGATTCACTTCCCTTTTCCTCTCTTTTATAACCCCATTCACATGACAATCAATGTCACTTTATTAATTATTCTGAATGGATGATTTAATTCCCCTTTCATCTCCCCATTCACATAACAATTAGTGCCACCACATTAACTAACTTTTACTCTCTATCCATATTCCCCACTTTGAACTTTCAGGTTCCTATCAATGCCACCTTCTTATAACAACCTTGTCCTCAAGGTTGGAAGTGATTTCCATTACTCTTCTTAATACGAGGAGGTCTTTTAATTCACTTGAGAGACAAATAGGAAGCGGTTTGTTTTGCACACTATAGTTGGACAGCAGCTGCACCCAAATCTTTCCTGAATGATTTTGATATGTCAATATAGAAACATTTTGCACCATATTATGAACATCAAGTGCTAAATTTGTACTTTTCGCCAACCCCTGATTACATGTCTTCATATACACTAGAAGTAATGTGGTAATCCAATCATATGTTATCAATTTTCCATTTCTATTGCCAACATCACCACTAGGTACACGCCAAGGGATTTCACAACCACCACTGGTCACTACGATGGTACTGGCCAAGAGACTTCCCATAACAGGGTTTCCATGATGTCCGGCTTTTATACCAAATTCTTCATCATCAAGAATTTGGAGTGGTTCTGAAATTAATGCTTTATTGTCCCCAATTTCAAAACCTCTTCTGAGGACTTTGAATGTATGAGCATTCAAGCAAAAACTGTGCACATGTACCTTCTTCCATGTCTCCCATTGGACTAGCTCCCTTGTCTCTATTTCAGCCCATGTTCTAAAATTATCTTCCAACAAATTAATAGTTTGGGCCTGGCCCATTAGGTTAAAGATACTCGACTCATAAATTGACCCTTTTACCCCTATGTATTTCTTTCTCATCCACATCAGGTCTTTAAATTTCTTCACACAAAGAGGGTCTTTAACAGCAATCACTGTTGACGGCATTCCGACCACTGTTGGTGGCGGTTCAACATCTGGTGGTTTTGGTGGGGGTGTGAATGTAACAGAAGGATGCATCACTTGCCTCTTTCGTAATCTCTCATCCTCCTCCTTCAACAGAGTCGGATTTCGTGATGCCTTCTTCATCCCCAAAGTTACAACTGAACCTCCTTTGTCCTGTTTCGTTGTATTCTTCGTTAATACTTCTGCTCCTGGTCGTAAAATGTGGTTCACGATTTGTGTCTTCTCCGGCATCGATGCTGCGATGTACGAACCAGACACGACCATTCCTTCTTTTCTTGCCACAACGGTACAGAGAGTTTGAACATCAATCCCAATTCCATCGTGATCTGTTTCATTCTTCTTTATCACGATCTGAGATCCAGAAACTGAATCTTTAATGGAAGGGAGTGAGCAAACACCTTCTCGCAATTTAGCAAACTCTGTAAACACAGATTCACTAAATTTCTCAAAAGCTTGATTCCAGACATTTTCAAGCGCCTCCAATTCCCACAGATCGAGACATTTGGACATTTTCAGATCTTCACTAGCTCCTCTCGATAATCCGGTAGGTCGGACCATTGATAGAACCCCAAAATTTGAAGGTAAAATTGTATTTATTTAACTGGAAAATGATGAGCTCAAAGCTCTTACAAAGATGAAAACAGGAAATGGAAAGGATAACCCAGAGTTCAGAGAACTCCTACCAGAGCTAAGCTCCTAGACCAGAGAGAAACTCTCCTAACAAACTCTTAACAATAATTCTCAATGCCTGATTCACTTCCCTTTTCCTCTCTTTTATAACCCCATTCACATGACAATCAATGTCACTTTATTAATTATTCTGAATGGATGATTTAATTCCCCTTTCATCTCCCCATTCACATAACAATTAGTGCCACCACATTAACTAACTTTTACTCTCTATCCATATTCCCCACTTTGAACTTTCAGGTTCCTATCAGATGCACATGATATAAATGCTTCAACTTTCTTCGTTTATGTTCAAAAGGATCTAGCCAAAACCGGATACCAGCATCACCAAACCAGACCTTCCTTTTGGCATATCAATATAGCAACTGCATCACTTTCTTCGAAAAAAGCCACCTGAGCTGAGCCGGTGTAACAAAAGACACTTATGTTTGAAGAATCTACAGAGCCAAATATACTGAACTTCTTTATTAACTGTTCCTTTGATGGTAGGTTGAAATTCTTGGGGAACTTCATGTTCAGAAATGTAGAACAAATGGGAACATGTGTTTTTGGTTGCGCTCCAACATTTAAATCAAATCAAATAGTGAACAAGAGGCAGCATATTGATAGGAATTTATACCCTCTAACGAACGATTCCCAGAAAGTGATTTTATTCTTGCTGACTCTTTTGGCTTTAGAGGTGTCATACTTTTATCACCATCACAACTTTGCAGCCTCTCCTCGTAAACAGAAGAGTTGGATCTTAATACAGATTTAACTTTTGCTGCACTGGCATTAGCCTCATGACTATCAAAATGGAAGCCAAACACTAAACTGGGAGATGATTCACATGTAAAAGACTGCTGGAACGTCAATTTTTGACATCTTTCGATATCCACTTTACGGGACTCGTCACTGAAGTTTATGCTAGTTTCAGAAAAGTGTATGCAGGCCTGATTGTCTTTTTGAATACTTTCTTCTGGTTCAAGAATACTGATGTGTGAGATCCTAGGTCTGGTATTTCTTGAGATGCATGCAAACCCTTCATTTTCTTGAGCTCTGCGAATTTGAGGACATAAAGCATGTTTATCTGGTCGCTTTCTTTTTCTGTTGAGGCATATAGTGGTTTCTATGTCAGGCAACCTAGAGAAAAGCCTTGGTACATTGTCTCCTCTTTCACCTATATAATCGACCAAATGAGACTTGAAGTCGGAAGCGGTAGAAAAATGAGCTTCACTCATACTAGAACAATTTTCAAAGCAGATATCAAACATTCCATGCTCTAATATATTTTTAAATCTCGGACGGTTCTTCCTTTCAAATTTTAGATTCTTTCCCCAAATGTGGAATGGGCTTAAGGCAGGAGAATGCATAAAGAGTTCAGCTTTACCACTGGTAGTTGGAACCTCTGGAATAATCAAAAGTTTATTCTGAAACAACTGTAGAGAATGTCCTTCCAAATCAGGAACTGTTGGCTTCAATCTTCTTATAGCACCAATGGTCATGTTTTTCTGCCCTAGGTCAGATATGACCTGATATTTTTCCGTGGGTTCTATCGCCATAGATTCTCGAGTAACTGAGAGTAGCTTCTGACTCAAAGAGGAACATTGATGCTGCTTCACATTATCACCTAATGATAAACACCATAAGTTTTTAATATCAAGATGCTATTCAACATAGGAATGAGACTAGAAGCTTAATTATGTCAAGAAAATGGTAAATATTGACAAATTAAAATCTTATAGTATAATATATTTTCCATTTCAAATTATGGATGATCGTCACAAGCATGGTTAACAAACTCACAAGTGGACTAGTAAACTAGTCCATTATATGTTTCTAGGTAGGAAAATCTAGTTGAATTGAATCACATACATACTCAGTTTTGGGAAAACTCGGTTGAAATTGTGTGGACTCATTCAACCTCAATATCACAAATTTAAGCCCGTGTGATCAAGTTTGATAAAAAGGAAAAGTTGGGCCCAAAAAATTGTTAAACAAGAACATGTCACCGTATGGTTCTACTTCTTTGCTCCACCTCAATACTTCCCTGCCAACCAAACCCACCCTTGCCATCATTCCCATCCTACTCGTGAAGACAGTATTGATCACTCTTTCAGCGATGACCCGGTGGCCTCAGTGAACAGACACTGTCGAACAATCATGTTCGCTCATGATACACTGTTGCACCACATGAACATACCTCTGCATTACTACACAAGAGAATAATCTCCCTCCATCTTTCTTCTGCATCCTTGTCCTACGACTCAGTGCTTTACCAGTGCCTTTTTGACATGATAAGATGATTTCACTGAAATGGTTCCCGAGTAGGACACTTACAACCAAATGGAATTCGAACTCCATCTCTATATCTAATCTGTGTTTCTTATTTTTCTGTGTAGTAATGTATGCACAGTTGTATATTTTAGTTCTGTCATAATATCATTCAACTTATAAGTTTTTCTAATATTACATTTTAATAATCCAACCTAGAGTTTTTGTAAGAAAAATCCAACTATACTCTATTTTATTAACTTTACGAAGTATCCATTGTTGTTTAGTAGTACTAAGTTTTTTTTGATAAGGCAAAAGAAAGCATTAAAATTCAAGAGAGGGCTTGAACCCTTATACAGCCAGAGTGCAAAAATTGCACAAAAGAAAGAAAGACAAGTATTGCCACAACAGACCAACTATCAAAACAGAACCTAAGCTAGCAAAAACTGTCTTTGGAAACCTCCTTTTGAGAACGAGTTCGAATTCCATTTGTGTTTGTACCGTTAGCTTGTTGAAACCTATTCTTCTTTTTCCTGCTGAAACCCTTTTACACAGGAGCAAAAGAAGACATTCTTTAGACAACTAAGGTTCTAGAACTTTTGGTTTTGAAATACCCTTTTTGGAACGGGTGATGATACCCTCTGAATCCGTTGAATCCGTTTAGTAGTGCTAAGTACTTTAGTATGTAATTAATCAATGACAGAAAACATGTTGGACACATAGTAAATTTTCTCTCGCAATTAAGTTTTCTCCATGTATAAGAGTCAAAATTTGAATCCATGACCACTTGTTTAAAGTGCCAAACTCCTTAGGCTCTTATCACTTTGTAACAACCACATGTTGTTAAACTCTTATCATGCTTCTACATGTCTTCTCCACAGATGCCTGTAGACAAATTTCTACCCTGTTTTCCATAATAATAAATAATTACCCGAATTTTTTCTCACAATTACAATTAAAATATTTCTTATCTTATGTAATCAGTGTAATCACATTGAGTTTGCATTGCAATATTCTACCAAAATTCCCAATAATTACCCCGATACACACTAAACATATTGACATTTGAGAAAGTGACATAATTGAATGTAACGTATGTTGTGTCGTGTCAGTGTAGGACACTTACACTTGTCGATTAAAAGCGTCAGTGCTATAGAGATTACGTGGGAAAAGTAGCAACCAAAAGATTAAAAAGATTAAAAACAAAGTACCTAATGTTGTAGCTTCTTTGTAGAGTTTCTTCTGGTGAATGGTAGAGTACTCACGAAAAGCATGAATTTGAGCAACAACTTTAACAGCATCAACAGCACAAGAAGCCTCAACACAAGGCAAAACAGCAGCATCAAGAACAAAACCCAAAACTCCAATCGGGTCAAGCTGATAGCCCGATCCATGTAAAACCCTCTCCTCTTCGTTATGACCCGTTATACAAAGACACCGCATACTCGAAACAATTCTGAGACCAAATAACCTAAGTGCAGAACGGAACGCTTCACATTGAAAGATGTCGTTAGGAAAGGGAAATTCATCGAAAGGAATAACCTCAGATTCGACGAATGAGAGTGAGATGCCGAGGTGGCTGGAAGATGTGACCAAAGCCGGAGACCAATCGTTGTTGTTGTTGTTATGAGGGAAGTGAATTTCTCTTGCCCAAACTATGTCACCTTTTCGACTACTCATGCTTCTTTCTTTCTCGTTTCAATCATGTTTATCGGTTTCGTTTATATTCTTCAACAAGATTTGGGATAAGTAGTGTTGTGAATCTTCTAATTTTTCTCTTCTCCCGCCTTAATCAAATTCAACCAAATAAAGGCGGGACATTTAAAAAGGGTTAAGTATAAGGATAAGAGAAATCATTTTCTTTTTGAATGTATAAATGAGGAGTCGTAATAGTTATTTACATTAAAATGTCTCATATTGGTTCCTCGATATATTTATTTATCGTCATATGAATCCTATAAGTATTATGTCATATATGTTTCTATATAAAAATAATTCATGTTAGAGCATCTTCAATGGAGGGTCCTTACTTAACAAGGACCACTCCCTATTAAGGACCCTCCATTGGAGGAAGAAAAATTGAGTCCCCGTTAAGGAACGAGCAACTATATAAGAACCTTCTCTCTCCTGGGTAACTAACGGGCCCCACGTTTAAAAAAGTAATAAAATGTGTACTGCTTGGTCCCACTTGCATAAAGAAGTAATAAAATGTGTACTACTTGGTCCCACTTATAAAAATGATTAATAGATAAATTATTTTTGTTTAATACTCCCTCCGTCCCATATTACTTGACCTATTTAGAATATTTGCACTATTCATGTAACATGCTTTGACTCTATTTTTCTATTAATATATAAAAACAAAATATAGCATATAAGATGTTGTTAGATTCGTCTCGATTAATATTTTCAAAATATCAAATTTTCGTAATTTTTTCTACTAGATTATTAAAGAAATTTAAGTTTAAAATTGTGCATTGGCATATGTGACAGAGTCAACTAGGTCAAGTAATATGGGACGGAGGGAGTATGTAAAGATAATGGGACATATTTAAGTATTTTTCATTGGAGTCCTTAGTGTATTGTCATTGGAGTCATTGAGTCCTTAATAGATACTTTTATTAAAAAATTATAAATAAGTGATGTGTCACGTGGGGTCCATTTAATGAGTCCTTGTTAGGGAACTACCATTTGTGGATGCTAGCAATGAGAGACTATTTTAATGTCAGAGACAATTTTAACTTATAAAGTGCACAATCAAAGACTATTTTAGAATTTCGATATATTGAGAGATTATTGTAGTTACTCATTACACATTTAAAAATCAAAATGATTATTACCTCGTTAAATATATTTCTAATGATTTTGGCTAACATGTCTTGTATCATACATAATGTTTTTTTATTAGACTAAAAAGTCACATCATATTTTATTTAATAATAAATTTTATTGATTCATTGTTATAAACTAAATTGTGTATGATGTTAGATTTGTTTCATTCATGCATCATAGAGTTGGTCATTTTTAATTTATTTACTCTTTGATTGATTCAATGGTTAAGAATTGAAGAAGGAGAGAGAATGAGACAATTTTGAATGAGAAGATCGGATTTCAAACGGTTGCTTCAATTCTTAGTCTTTTAATTATTATTTTTTACCAATTTGAGTCTTTGTTTTTTTACAAATATGTGCGTTATATATCAAATAACTTTTTCTTATGACATGTTATTGTTATCATATTAAAATATTATAAATTAAACGATTTAATCAATAATTCATTGGTTAGATACATTAATAAATATTAAATAGTTAAATTACAAAACTAATGGTAAGACTTGGAATTGAAGAAGGAGGCTACTTGTGTGGGGAGAAGGAGTTGGTGGGGCGGGTGTGGATCAATTGACTATTATTGTGTTTACAGGTTGAGGTTGCAGATCGTTGTGTTTAGAAACTTCATTCTATCCAGCAGTACACAGTCAAAAGTGCTTAAATAACTTGACTGATGTTGAACTTGTGTGGGGTTTTTCAAAAATTCTCACTTGGCTTTTAATATTATCTAAATCTTTGTGATTTGCATCATATGGAATGAGCGAAATGGAAGGATTTTCCATCACAAGGAAAATCTTCTTCAATCTTTATCTGAAGAGCTTAGACTCTAGACTTTTTTATGGCAAAAATCATACCACATCTTGTTCGATTTTGATTATTTTACTAGAAGGCTAAATCCTTTATTGTCTTCAAAGATGGTGGATTATTAATTTTCTAAGATACACTTTGGTTAGAGGGCTTACTTTAGTTTATTAACACATTCTTAGCCTTTAAAAAAAAAAATCAAACCTATTACAAAAATAAAGTAAGTAATAAATTTTTGAGAGAACAAATGGGGGGTCCTTACTTAACAAGGACCACTCCTCATTAAGGACCCTCCATTGGAGAAAGAAAAATTGAGTCCCCGTTAAGGAACGGACAACTATGTAAGGACCCTCTCTCTCCTGAGTAACTAACGGGTCCCATGTTTAAAAAAATAATAAAATGTGTACTACTTCGTCCCACTTGCATAAATAAGTAATAAAATGTGTACTACTTGATCCCACTTGTAAAAATAAGCAATAGATAAATTATTTTTGTTTAATATGTAAAGATAGTGAGACATATTTAAGTACTTTTCATTGAGGGTCCTTCCTAGTGTATTATCATTGGAGTCGTTGAGTGTTAATATGTATTTTTATTAAAAAATTATAAACAAGTGATGTGTCACATGGAGTCCATTTAAAGGGTCTCAGGGAACTACGGTTGTGATGCTAGTCAAAAGCTCAAACTCAAACCGAATCTAGGTCACACAAAGACAAGGAACGAACCATCTCAAACCAAAATACCTAATTCACCTTTCACTCTTAAAATTTCTTAACACTCTTCAATAAACTTCCACTTTCTTTAAACTCATTCATCTTCAACCAACAATGGCGGATTCATCTTCTCCCGCAACCCTACAACCCAATTCAGAACCTTCACCTCCTAACCCAATCCCTAATCCACCCGATCCAGTTCCTCAATCATCTCAATCGCAATGGCAATCTCCAACACCGTCACCAATCCCCATCCCTACAAACCCTAATTCCAATCCACCTGGTGTATCCGGTTCGGTGCAGGTTCCGGTTCCGATGTATCAAATTTCCGGGAGTAATGTCGTTTGTTCTCAGTCACTCACGCAGGAAACAACCAACATTCAGAGGCAGCGATTGGTCGCCGGAACCCTAACATACCCACCGCTGGAGCTTCCAACTATTCCTTCTGATCTTTTGCCTGAGATTCTCTGCAGGCTTCCGGTCAAATCACTCGGACAACTCCGATGCGTCTGTAAGTCCTTCAATTCTCTTATTTCTGATCCCAATTTCGCGAAGAAGCATCTTCGTATGTCAACCAAGCGCCGCCACATCATGCTAACAAATTATAATCCTTCCACGCGTAGAGATGAGGAGTTAGTTATGTATGATTCTCCAATCCCTTCGCCTTTTTCTACTTCTGCAGTTTTTACACAAACACAACTACACATTCCTATTACTCTCACAAATGGAAATCATGTCGTGCGTCTGATGTGCTCTTGCGATGGCATGTTTTGTGGTAAGCTCAGAGATGGTTCTTATTTCTTGTGGAACCCTTCCATTACAAAATTTAAGTTATTGCCTCCTTTGGAAAGTGACAAATGCTGGACATCAATAAGCTTTGGATATGATCATTTCATTGATAATTATAAGCTCATTGCTGTTTCTGAAAAAATTGAAGTTTATGTTAATACTCTTGGGACTGATTATTGGAGAAAGATAGAGGACATCCCATGTTACACCAAGCATGGCCCGGGGATATTTGTGTGTGGCACTGTTAATTGGTTTTCATGGGATGTCATTATTTCTCTTGATTTAGAGAAGGAATCATGTCAAGAGATTTGTTTACCTGATTTCGGAGATGAGATTAATTCATGGGAATTGGGTGTGGTGAGGGATAGCTTGTGTGTCTTTGCAAATCGTGATGAATATTGGGATGTTTGGATTATGAAGGAGTATGGAAATCAAGAGTCTTGGACTAAATGTTACAGTATTCCTGACGAACTGTTATATACAGATTGTTTGCAAGATCAGGATTTATTAGCCAATACTGCTTTATATATTTCAGAGGATGACCAACTGTTGGTGAAATGTGAGCAGTTTGATAATTATCATGATGCGACACTTGACGATATCAAGTTGGTTGTTTATGACTCCAAAACTGGCATTTTGAATATTCCTGAGTTTCAAAACTCCTATGAGCATACAGACGCAGTTGTCTACATTGAGAGTCTCATATCACCTTAAGCATGGATTCAACATATATATGATTAGTTTTTGTTTCTGTTATTTATATGTTATGCCTGTTTTGATTCTTGGTAGATCATTGTTAATCAATGGTTGATGGATTCTATAGGCTGAACATTTCTTTTTATTTTCAATAGTTTGGTTAATTTTAGTTGTTGATTCTCTCACATCTTGCACTATATTTTAAATAGTTCACAATCATGAATTGCATTAAAAGGTTTGTCATTTCATTTTCTAAGATTTGCGTTATCAATTAGATGTAATAATGCCTGCTTAGTGTTGCACAAATTTTTTAATGTTGCTTCAAATCTTGCACAATGCATTATGAACTGAACTGAATATGTCATATAATACTATCGTGATGTCAGTTTTTGAAGAAGATAATTGTTGTAGAACTTGTAAAAAAAAGACGCAAAGTTGAATGATCTCATCCATTCATTTTATTATTCACATCTATCAAATCCAATAGTGCTGAGGTTTTTTACTCCCTTGTAACGTCTTCTCTCTGATCCAATCTTCTGTACCGCCGACAATTTTTTCTTTTGTCTGCTGCTTCACTAGACTCAACATAAATTATATAATACTAGATGTAGCCTTTTGACAAATTGGATTTCTTCACTTTCAACCTAGTCAATTTTCCCTCTGAATCTGATGGTGTGAACTATTTTTTAGACTACAACATGTGCAAATAACCAATGAATTATAGTAAACAATGTACCAAAGTGTAGAATTGTAAATGGATAGTTATCTTATAGTTATGTATTGCCCCCATTTTCATTACTTGATCCTCCAGGTGGAAAAGGGTATTTGATTTGTTTTCAGTTATTTTGTATCATCAACCGCAAGTCATCCCTTCTTATTCTGAAGGACATTGACACTTTTTTATTTTTTGTTTTTTTGTTTTGTTGATTCTTGATTTGGAGGGGTTGGGATAAATTAGTGATGAAATACTCTAAAGGGTGAAATGTTGATTCATGAGACACAAATCTTTATATAGTTGCATTTTAAAGTATTATATGCCTCTAGAATAAATATGCAAAGGATTTAAATTGCTTATGTAAATATCTATAGTTAGCTAAGTGGTTATATTTTGTGTTAGAGTAGTTTGGTCCAATGGGGCTGTGAATAGGAAAGAAATACATGGATGAGAACATTGTAACTTATAGAATCAAAACAAATTTGTACCGTCGTTATGGTTTTGGACTGCCCCGATTACACGTTATTGGGGCTGATCAACTGAATGGTCAAAGAAAGTGTGATACTAGGAAATGTTGATGTTGATCAGACCGCAAACTCTATTCAAGGTAGCATGTAGAGGTATGAGGTATCAAAAGCTAATAAAAGCTATCCGTAGGGAGAATTGGATAACCACAGCATCAAAAAGAGGGTATAAAATGGAGACCTTTTACACACCTTTTAGCTTAGAGATGAATTGAAGCTTACATATGCTAAACCGTGCAGAACATAAGTCTCGGTCTTCATCTTGTGCACCGCAGAATGTGAATATAGAATTAAAGTGAAAAATAAAGATGAGAACTTAGTTTATGAGTTTAACTTCAAAGCCATTTTTTGGATGTACATTATTTATATCCTCTTAGTAGTGACTAATGGAATATGTATTGATAGAAGAATCTGATGTATTGGCTGACTATATAGTGTAGTAATAATTTGAATAAGGTTGTGTTGGTCATTACTTTTTACAGATAAAATTGTTCACTATTATGCCTTATTTGACTCTGAATTATATTATTTCATGTTAAATTGCAGTTATATGATAGTCTTTTGATGGCTGCATTTATTGTAATTTTGCTATTCAAATTAAGCCACTGTTTGTTTAAGGTTGTGGTTCTTTGTATAAGCAGTGAGACTTAAGATACAAGCCTAAAAATGTCAAGCTTAGGGGGTTCTAATACTATGAATTCATTTAAAACTTTTTGTTTTAAGAAATCAATTATACTTGCTAAGGGGGGTTTCGTTGTATTTCCAAATGGCACGTATGTATTTTGTTATTGATATATCTAAATATGGCTTACATGTGTGTTCTTAATACTAGACACAATACTGGTTGGATTCTAACTATTGTTTGTTTGCCTTGACTTTGTTAACATTGTATGTTTTTTTACATTTTATTTTTTCAGATTTGTTGAACTTGGTAGTTGTCAAGTTTTGGATTTTTTCTTCAATCAATTAATTATTTTGGCTTGTTATTTCTGTAGGTCTTTTCAGATCAGATTCAACCTCAGTCGTAGGAGGAATGCTCATTTTTTCAATGAATTCAGACTGGACTTTCTGTTTTTCAGCCATCTTTCGGTTCCCACGCTTGTTCTGCTATAATTGGTTTTGCAATTGCAATTGCATTTTATTATCATTGCTGGCTGCACTGTGGCTGTATGACAGTTAGTAGGTTGTTTTGAGTTTGTTTAGCTCTCTCTGTTTGGTATTTTGATATGGTGGTGAATGGAGAATGTTGTGTCATTATGGTTATGTTAGCCTTGCTATCTTAGTGGTCTTTTAGCATGTCCTAGTGTTGCCTAGTTATGTTGGTTAGATGTGGTGTGAGTGACTTTGATTCATTGCTGTTATTTGCTGTCTTTTTTAGTGGTTAATATTTTTATTACTTTTCTCTGCTAGTACAGTGATTTTCTTCTTTTTTGAAACGGCTAAATATTATTTGAAACACTACCTAGCTCAAGACGAGCAAGAGGCGCAATAAACAGAACTGCAGCCTGCCACCAAAACCAAAAACACACTGCTACAACAACAGCAGACTGATACCCAAAACTCCAACCGGGTCAAACTGGTAACCTGAACCATTTAAAACCCTCTCCTCTTCGTTATGTCCCATTATACAGCGACACTGTAAACTATAAACAATTCTGAGATTGAATAACTATAAACGAGCAGAATGGAATGCTTCACATTGAATGGTGTCGTTTTGTAAGGGTGATTTATTGAAGGGGATAACTTCAGATTCGACCAAAAAGGTGCATTGTGGGGTGCTGGGGTTGTTGAAGAAAGAGAGTGAGATGCCGAGATCGTTGGAAGATGTGAGCAAAGCTGGAGACCTGTTCTGAGGGAAGTGAATTATTCTTACCCATACTATATCACCTCTTTGAACATTCCTCGTCATGGTTATGTCTGTTTCTTGTTTCGTTTAAGTTCCAACGATTTGATTTGGGACAAGTTCAATTGTGATTATGAATCTTGTTTATTTTCCTCTTCTCCCGCCCTGATCAATTGCAACTAAAATAGGCTGGACTTATTTTTTAAAAAAGGAAAAGCAGGACATTTAAAAGGATTAAATATAATACTACATTCATCTCAAATTAGATGTCATCTTTCTTAATCAATTTCAAATTGTTTTTCATTAACCTTTATTTTTTGTATTTCAATTGTTTATAATTATTTCCTTAACTATATAAATAATAAGAGTGTTTTAGTAACTAATACAAATGTCCTCGCGAGCTTAGCTTAGTTGGTAGGGACATTGCATAATATATGCAAGGTCTGGGGTTCGAACCCCGGCTACAAAAAAAAAAAAAGTAACTAATACACATTTTACCTTTAAAATCAACATTATTAATCATTTCATTAAAAAATGTGTACTACTCAAATGAAACGTTTAATATGAGACAGAGTATGTGGATAGTGGATAGGCCATGTTGGCCTATAGAGGCGACCACCTGGCCTACAATAGACCTTAGAAAATGTGATGTGAATTTTTATCAAAGAAAAATAAAAAATCATGACTATAATCGAAAATAAAAAATTTAGAAAGACCAAACTTTGAAGCCATCTTTTTGAGCGATTAAAAATAAAAGTTCATATATTTAGGAGTTACATAAATCATATTTAGCTCTCATGAGCGTATTGACAATGCATAATATATGCAACCCCGACCACAAAAAAATAAAAAACATTTAAATATATTAAAAAAAGAAATATTTGTTTTATTGGATACGTATGTATTTGATCTGATACTCTGAACATTTAAGGATATACACCCCATAAGCATTTAAATATTTTATAATATTATCACTAGTGTTAACAAGTACTCTGTGTCTGTCTGTTCACTTTTTTATTAAGCTAACACATGTAAATTATGAATAAACCTATAATTTTCAAAAAGTTAAAAAAAATTCCAAGTTGTATGGAACTCAATTCTTCATTGTTTATTGTCTGCATACTTCCATAGCATCCACAATAGCACCAAATATTGATTGATCAATTTGTTTGGTCAATACCAAAAGACACGACACCCTACTGAGTTTTCTTGTTAGGAAAATACAAAGACTTAAAATGTTCTTTTAACACAATATTTGCCTAAACTATCTGTATCACTAAAGTGCATGTTACAACGAGGACTCATCAATTGTGAGGTATTTTTAAAAACACATTAAAAAAACCGTCCAACACCCTCCATTTTTTCGGATTTCATAATCTGAAATAGGTGTGGATGGTGGAAAAAAGAAAATTCACAAATCATTGTGTAAACTATAAGATCTCTATTCAGAGGTTCAAACAAGCTTATTACGGTGACTGAAAGAAATTGACCGTAAGGAATCGAGCTGAAATTGACCTACATATATAGTTATTTCAACGTTGAACTGCACTGAACGTAAGCAAATATAAACTCAAACACAAGCATTAATATTAAATGAAGCAAATTGTTTCATCAAGAACAATTTGATTTCTCTTCAACACAACCTCATCTCCAACTATAAAAATGTTTAGCTTTGAAAGGGTTATCTTAGTATTCAACTGGTTCTGTATATGCAGTACACCTTTTATATTAGAAAGATTATTGCAACTTGGAAGGAATCAACAATTACTAGTTCGAAAAAAGGTAGATGAAAGCGAAGGGATCAAAACGAGGTAATTATTTAACACTCTAGATTGAAAGCAATCAACAGGTTACTAGTTCGAAAAAAATTTAGATGAAAGCGAAGTGATCAAATGGTGTAAATGAAAGGCAGGGGATCGAATGGTAGAATAAAGGAAAAAGAAATTCAAAGATGTGAAAAGGCGTTAAAATAAATTAGCATAATAGTAATAAGTTGATTTGCTTTTGAAATGAGGAATTTAGGAATTAATAAAAAAAAATGTCAAGTATATATTGTCATAGCACTTCACTCCAAATTCAGATTTAATATAGACCCAATTGGGTCTATGATCAAGATGCCATAGAACCAATTGGGTCTAGTGTGTTGTAGATTTTTTTATTATCCATTTGAGTTTATAGTAAAGTAAGTCTATGGAACATTTCTATAAACAAAAACGAACCTTACTATGCAATTAATTGAGACTACATTAATACTCTATAACTTGGAAGCAATCTGCAATTACTAGTTCGAAAAAGGTAGATGAAAGGGAAGGGATCAAAACGAGGTAATTATTTAACACTCCAGATTGAAAGCAATCAACAGGTTACTAGTTCGAAAAAAATTTAGATGCAATCTGCAATTACTAGTTCGAAAAAGGTAGATGAAAGGGAAGGGATCAAAACGAGGTAATTATTTAACACTCCAGATTGAAAGCAATCAACAGGTTACTACTTCGAAAAAAATTTAGATGAAAGTGAATGGATCAAATGGTGTAAATGAAAGGCAGGGGATCGAATGGTAGAATAAAGGAAAAAGAAATTCAAAGATGTGAAAATGCGTTAAAATAAATTAGCATAATAGTAATAAGTTGATTTGGTTTTGAAATGAGGAATTTAAGAATTAATAAAAAAAATGTCAAGTATATATTGTCATAGCACTTCAATCCAAATTCTGATTTAATATAGACCCTATTGGGTCTATGATCAAGATACCATAGAACCAATTGGGTCTAGTGTGTTGTAAATTTTTTTATTAACCATTTGGGTTTTTAGTAAAGTAAGTCAATGACACATTTCTATAAACAAAAACGAACCTTACTATGCAATTAATTGAGACTACATTAACACTCTATAACTTGGAAGGAATCAACAATTACTAGTTCGAAAAAAGGCAGATGAAAGCGAAGGGATCAAAACGAGGTAATTATTTAACACTCTAGATTGAAAGCAATCAACAGGTTACTAGTTCGAAAAAAATTTAGATGAAAGCGAAGGGATCAAATGGTGTAAATGAAAGGCAGGGGATCGAATGGTAGAATAAAGGTAAAAGAAATTCAAAGATGTGAAAAGGCGTTAAAATAAATTAGCATAATAGTAATATGTTGATTTGGTTTTGAAATGAGGAATTTAAGAATTAATAAAAAAAAATGTCAAGTATATATTGTCATAGCACTTCACTCCAAATTCTGATTTAATATAGATCCAATTGGGTCTATGATCAAGATACCATAGAACCAATTGGGTCTAGTGTGTTGTAGATTTTTTTATTAACCATTTGGGTTTATAGTAAAGTAAGTCTATGCACATTTCTATAAACAAAAACGAACCTTACTATGCAATTAATTGAGACTACATTAACACTCCATAACTTGGAAGAAAATTACTAGTTCGAAAAAAGGTAGATGAAAGCGAAGGGATCAAAACGAGGTACATATTTAACACTCTAGATTGAAAGCAATCAACAGGTTACTAGTTCGAAAAAAATTTAGATGAAAGCGAAGGGATCAAATGGTGTAAATGAAAGGCAGGGGATCGAAAGGTAGAATAAAGGAAAAAGAAATTCAAAGATGTGAAAAGGTGATGTAAGATTTTTCCTACACGTCATATAACTATGTACACGTGAGTATATATAGGATCGTTTCCACAGGGAGTTACGTTTAATCATAAGCATTTACACAATCGTTCACATTAAGGGTTTGGATATAATTTGTTTGTTTGTAACACTATATCCATATTTGACACTAAAGTAAAGCCGAGAGGGGATCGAACTATTTCGCTTGCGGTATAAGATAACGAGCAAGCATAACAGCAGCAATCTCTTGATCGATTAACAGACTCTAGCTTTATAACCAATATTATCACAATCATTTCTACAATATCCTTCGTGTCCAAAGCGACATCGTTATTTCCAAGTTAGCGTTTAAACATTCGTGTCCAAATTCCTTAAACGATAACAAAGTCGATCGGATAACTTAATCGACCGTGTCCAGCCTGATTAAGTATCCGAAAGCATTAAAATCTTGATTAAAAGTAATTATCAAAGGTTTACAAACTTGTCAAGAGTGATATAACATAAGATAGATTGTTATTCTAGTTCTAGATTCAAGAGTTTGTGTCCAAATCATCTTGAATCTCTTTGAAAGCATTAAAAGCAAGAATAACAACAATATTGAATCATATAGCTAGAACCATATATATTAAAAGATCAAAAGATTACATAATAGCTTGATTGTTACCTCAATACTACAAAGAAGGTTAGTTACATATAGACATGTAAACTAATGCAAGGAATGAAGGAAAGATGAAGATTCCATGCCAAGATCCTTGATGTCTCAATGAATCTAGGGTTGAATCTACTCTTTAATCACTTGCTTTGTGTTTCTCTCTATGAAATAGCTCTAACCTCTCTCTAGAAATGTATAAAATGTTTCAATGGAATAGTGAGTAGTTCTAGAGAGAGGTTAAACTTGTATTTAAATGGGCTGAAAACGTGTAATCTCGCTCACGCGAGATACATCTCGCTCAAGCGAGAATCCTAAATATCCAACCATGGCCAATGAGATCCTGCCACGTAGCCCTGCTCCTTGATGAAGTTGCATCTCGCTCAAGCGAGTTAGACCTCGCGTAAGCGAGGTTGCTTGAGACTTAAACCGCCTTGGAATCCTGCTTGAGCGACTGGGAAGCGAGATGGGAGCGAGATTTACAATTGTTCCCTGGAGAAATCTCGCGTAAGCGAGATGATCTCGCGTAAGCGAGATGCCAAAATCCACAAGCGACCTTGGAAGCGAGATGCAAGCGAAGGTTGAGCTTCTCCCTGGAAGAATCTCGCTTAAGCGAGATGACCTCGCGTAAGCGAGATTTGCTTGGTTCACACAACTTGAGTTTTGGTCCTTGCTTGTCATTTCCTGCATAAATTGGGTAGAATTAGGCATATAAAGCACAAATGGTATAATTACAACAATTGGTTGCTTTTCCGTAGATAACTTGCATAACAAGTCACTAAAAATGCCTCTTTTAACACATGAAATATATTACTTTTGAGCACTTATCAAACTCTCCCCAACTTAGCTTTTTGTTTGTCCTCAAACAAAAGAATAAAAAGGAAACTAACAAGGCTTTGGACAAGCTTTCTAGCACAATACCAAACAATTCAAGTCAAATAAAAATTTTCAAGTGGTGATTCAAATGTGAAAGCACCGGCAAGCATGAAGTTCTCCATTATTCCTAGCACAGCTATAAATGTGAAACAAGTCCTAAGCACAAAATACACATCATAAACTTCAAAGTATAAACATATCTATCTATGAACCACACCTAACACACTTCTTTGAAAGTAAATGCAATATAATGATAACAATGAATGAGGTAATGAACACACATCCAACAATCATGCTAACATACTATTTAAGTTAGGTGTCCATCCAAATATCATCTCAAAAAGCATAAAAGCATGGATCAAAAGGTCTTGCAAGGGTTATAACTTGGCCGGGCTACAAAAGAAATGTCATATGTGGGGCAGTTGATCAGAAAGCCTAACAAAGAGGAACATTCTTTGTAATTCAACTTGAAATTCAAAATCTTCCCTACCAAAAATTACAACCTTTGATGATTAACAATCAAACCAATAACCTTGACAACTTATTCTATTTTTGATTTTTTTTTTTTTCTTTTCTTTTTCTTCTTTTTCTTTTCTTTTCTTTTCTTTTTCAAATGTACAACTTTTTCTTTGATTCAATGTTGTCAGGTTATTTTACAACTTCACCAGAACTTAACATATAATGCCTCCTTTTTCTCCCCAACTTGAATACAACAAAACTCTAATTGAATGTTCCCCTATCCTAAGGCAAGGGACAAAGTACAAAAAGGTTAAGGGTTCAACAAAGTAACATTATCAAAGTCCTATAAGATTCAACCATGAACTGGATTTTTGAAAAATTTCAGGCAAATTCAACAAGCATTGTGCTTATGAATATTGACAGTTCATGTTTGAGGACTTGATTCATTTAGCTCAGATTGGGGTATCAGATACTCACTCTTCTCACAGGTAGGCTTTATGTGGTCAAGTAGGTTACTCTCGATTCAAAAAGTGCCTTGATCCTTTCCATGCTTTCAAACAGTTTAAAATAATTATCAGATTTAACATAACTAAAACAAGTTAGACGGTGATTATCGGTCTCCAGCATATATATACAACAGTTTGAAGTTACCTCACATTTAGGTTAAGTACTAAGTGGTTCAAAGATATTTATGTTTATGAAAAGACTTAAATGATATATATTTTGTGCAAAGTACAGATTTCACATTCATAGTAACACCTAGAATAACAGGAAACCAATACCTTGGCATTGCGCTTTCTCACAATTCATATCATTATCACTCACCTGCTTTTGCTCAATAATTGGCTCCTTAGAGCACTTTAAACTTTGATGTTCATAAGCAATTTTTTTCTTTTGACGAAACACAAGCAAGATTAATCAAAAAATTTCATCCAAAGCACTAAGTTAAAAACCAACAACAAGCTAAGCTATTTATCCCAAAATGAAATTAAAATTAAACCAAAGTATTGAACACCCAAAACCGTGCTCAAAAAGTATAAGTTCAAAAGCGATAAAATTGTTCCAGCATAAAAATAAAAACAAAAACTAAAAAGTCAAAGCAGAAGTCAAAGTAAAATAAGCATCAAAAGAATGCGGTCAGTGTGCCGCATCATCATCCATATCATCCTGAGACAGATGGACACTGGCTGTCCTCTCTGGATCATGAGCACCATGCAAGCTAGCAGTCCTATCTGGATCATGAGCACCATGCAAGCTAGCAGTCCTCTCCTGGGTGTGAGATGGTCCTGCTCCACTGCCCCCTCCTGGGTAAATTGGCCTGTCCCCAGGCCACATGCAAGAGTCATAGTACTGTGCTGGAGTGAACATGAAACACCCAGGGTCCATGTGAGCATCGTAAAGATGCGCGTAGATGCCCTGGTTGCTGCGGAAGATAGCAGCCTGCTGATCCATTATGTGATTCTCTCTCAGCTCCTGTGCCTGAGCTAACTGAAAGGCTTGCTGCTGCTGTGCCTGAGCTCTCTCAACTGCTCGCTGCTCATACTGAGCCATATATGCCTGAAAAGATGAAAAATCAAAAGTGGCTGACTGCTGAGGTGGTGGCATAGTCTGGTGAGGATCTTCATGCTCTGGAAAGTCCTCAGGTTGGGGTACATCCTCAGGTTGGGGTACTTGAGAAGAAGAAGCAGCACCCTTAGAAAGTGCTCTAGAAATGTAACCCCGAATGTACTTGTCATCAATGGGAGATACAAGCTCTTCTGAAAAAGGCTCGGTGACGGGTACCTGATGATGCCTAAGTAAACCCATAATAAAGCCCGGAAAAGCGAGTCTGGTCTCTGGTCCTGCTACACCACCGAGAGCTACATGCTTCAGCTCTCTTGAAATAATTGCAGCCACATCCACTGCCCTTCCTTTGCAAATATGCCAGATCAGAGGAGGCATCACTTTCTTTGGAGTTGTGGTGACATGGCTTTTTGGCCAGACATTATGAACCAAGAACTTAAAAATAATACCAGCTTTAGGCCTCATATCAGAGAAAGCTGCCAAATTGCGGTTACCCGCTTTGGACTCGGTGTATGTCCTTCCTGGTAGGAGAATCTCTCTCTCAATCTTACCAAGGTTCCAATCAGCAGCCTCTTCTCTTTCCGCATAAGGACACAAGGCAGGTGTGTCAGGGTCCTCGGGCTCAGGTAGGGTGTAAGGTTTGCCTAGGTAATCATTAATAGCATCCCTATCGAAGCGGATGGTTTTTCCTCTCACCATGGTGGTATAGGAAAATGCAGCTTGCATTTCCTTAGCATCACAATCTGGTAAGGCATTTGCATAAAACTCACACAGAAGGTCCAGGTTGATTTTGGGGTATGGGTTAAGGAGTTTCTCCCATTTTCTCTCCGTGAAAACAGCTGCAATGTCAGCATAGTCACCCTCAGGGTTAATCCGGAAAATTTTATCATGCCAGGTTTTCTCTTTTTTCAGCTCGAGAAACCTGGCATAGGTTTTGTTGGAAGTGTAAATGGTACGGTCCGGGTTTCTAGGTAAGGGTGCAGGACGGTTTACAACACCGGATGAGGAAGCAGTGGTTTTTCGTTTCTTGGTTGGTTGATTTTTGGGTGCCATCTGCAAAACAACCAGCAAAAACCATATACAGTATAGAACAATAATCAGCACATGTATGGAATCAAAAAGGTTAAAGCAGATAAACTTAAAAAAAAAGAAGAGGTACAGAACTATCTCGCTTGTGCCTCGCTTGAGCGAGTTGCAAACGAGATTTTTCCAGATTTCACATGAATACTCGCTTACGCGAGATTTTTGGTAAAGAATCTCGCTTGAGCGAGATTGTTCTGCACCTGCGAAAAATGACCCATTTCCAGCATAACACAACCAAAAACACAAAATTTTCAACAGAAATCAACCTCAATCCACTTCTATCCAAACCAATTCATGAAAAGGAACCAAAATCAAGACTTATATTCACATTCAATCAAAACCCTTATTTTTCAAAGATTCCAAAATGGGTCAAAATTTACACAATTGAATGTTGAAGAAAAACAGTGATGATTTTGATTCATTTTCATTGTTATGAACCTAAGGAAACAGTCTCTAGTCACAAACACCTACATCTAACCCTAGCCATTCTAAATTTGCATATAGCATGAATTTTGAAATTGAAAAGCATGGAGCAAAAAAAAATAGAAATCAAACCTGTTGAAATGATGATTAATGAAGCAAGCAAATGATGATGAATGAAGAAGTATGCAAGTGCTTGACTATGGTTGAATTGGTTTTGATTTTAGGGTTAAAGTTTGTGAGGAAAGGAAAATTTTAGAGAAAGTGGAGAAAATGAGAGTTGGAAAACGTAAAAGGGGAAAATGAGTGGATGGGGGAGTGGTTAAGGGGAGTTAATCCCCTTGGAAACCGTTACCATTTTTGAATAAAAAACTCATCTCGCTTGCGCGAGATAATCTCGCTTAAGCGAGATTTCTCCAGAACCAACAATTCGAAAATGCGATAATCTCGCTTAAGCGAGATTAACTTCGCTTGAGCGAGATTTCTCCAGATATGTTTCTTACTTTGCTTTGCTCATGAAATTATTCCTAAATGCATTAAAACATGAAAATACTTACAAAACTGGGTGTGACTCCCAGCAAGAGCTTGTTTTACGTCCTTAGCTTGACGCATTTTGAAGAAATCATGGCTCGATTAGTGAAATTGTCGTCAAACACCGATCAATTTCACCACCGAAGTAGGGCTTAAGCCTTTGCCCATTAACAGTCCAGTTGGCTTTGGTGACTGGGTCCTCAAGTTCAACAGCTCCGTACGGTTTGACCTCTTTAACCATGAAAGGTCCGGACCACTTAGACTTCAATTTGCCCGGAAACAACCTCAGTCTTGAATTGAAAAGTAATACCATTTGTCCCGGCATGAATTGTCTCAGAATGATCTTCTTGTCATGATACTTCTTGGTCCTTTCTTTGTAGAGCTTTGAAGATTCATAAGCTTGATTTCTCAATTCTTCAAGCTCATGCATTTGAACTTTTCTTCTTTCACCGGCTTTCTCTTGATCGAAGTTTAGGAACTTCAATGCCCAAAAGGCTTTATGTTCGAGCTCGACCGGTAAGTGACAAGATTTGCCATAAACCATTTGGAAAGGAGTGAGGCCTATAGGAGACTTGTATGCAGTCCTATATGCCCACAAAGCTTCATCAAGTTTAGCCGACCAATCCTTCCGAGATGTAGAGACCGTCTTCTCAAGTATGCGTTTGACCTCCCGGTTAGAAACTTCGGCTTGTCCATTCGTTTGCGGATGATACGGTGATGCTACTTTGTGCTTGACTCCATAATGATCTAGGGCCTTGGCAAGTTGTGTGTTGCAAAAGTGTGACCCTCCATCACTAATGAGAACTCTTGGTGTACCAAACCGGGTGAAAATATTCTTCTTTAGGAACTTCACCACCGTCTTGCTATCGGCTTTAGGCGATGCTACGGCTTCCACCCACTTTGACACATAATCAACAGCGACCAAGATGTACTCATTTGAATATGATGAAGGAAAAGGGCCAACAAAATCTATACCCCAACAATCAAACACTTCCACTTCAAGGATGAGTTGTAGAGGCATCTCATTTCTTTTTGACATTGATCCGGTTCTTTGGCATTCATCACAATACTTGCAATGTAAATTGGCATCTTTGAATAGAGTTGGCCAATAGAACCCGGATTGAAGTACCTTTGCGGCTGTTCTCTCCCCGTTGAAGTGACCTCCATAGGGCGAATTATGACATTGCCATAGGATCTTCTTTGCCTCTTCATCATCCACACACCTACGCAAGAGATTGTCCGCTCCAATTTTGAACAAATAAGGCTCATCCCACACAAAGTGGTTAGCATCATGAAGGAACTTCTTGCGTTGTTGCCATTCAAAATCTTCCGGAATGAACCCGGTTGCTTTGTAGTTCACCATGTCGGCAAACCACGGTCTCACATTGATTGCTAGCAACCGTTCATCTGGAAATTCTTCACGAACCTCCGGTTCATTCTTGGTTACCTCATTGTTTGTCAACCTTGAAAGGTGATCAGCTACAAGATTCTCCGTGCCTTTCTTATCCTTGATCTCTAAGTCAAACTCTTGAAGCAACAACATCCACCGGATGAGTCTAGGCTTTGAGTCGGACTTAGTAAGGAGATACTTGATAGCTGCATGGTCAGTATAAACAACAATTTTGGAACCTACAAAGTAAGAACGAAATTTCTCCATTGCATAAACTATTGCAAGTAACTCTTTTTCAGTTGTGGCATAATTGATTTGTGCCTCATTTAAAACCTTACTTGCATAGTGAATAGCATGAAAAATTTTATCCTTACGTTGACCCAAGACCGCACCAACAGCATAATCACTTGCATCACACATTAATTCAAAATTTAAATCCCAATTAGGAGCAATGATTATTGGTGCGGTGGTCAACTTTTCTTTTAAAGATTCAAATGCATCAAGACATTCATTATCAAAAACAAAAGACTTATCTTTGTTGAGCAAGTTGCTCATAGGCTTTGCAATCTTTGAGAAGTCTTTGATGAATCTCCGGTAGAAACCGGCATGACCAAGAAAACTCCGAACACCTTTGACATTCACCGGTGGTGGAAGCTTTCCTATGACATCGACCTTTGCTTGGTCTACCTCAATACCCTTAGCAGAAATCTTATGACCAAGGACAATACCCTCGGTAACCATGAAGTGACATTTCTCCCAATTGAGCACCAAGCTAGTTTCAATACACCGCTTCAACACGGTATCCAAGCTATTCAAACACGTATCAAATGACGAACCGAAAACTGAGAAATCATCCATGAACACCTCCATGCATTTTCCAATAAGTTTGGAGAAGATTGCTTGAACACACCGTTGAAAAGTTGCGGGTGCATTACACAAGCCAAATGGCATTCTTCGATAAGCAAAAATACCAAAGGGGCAAGTGAAAGCCGTCTTCTCGTGATCATCTGGGTTCATGGCGATTTGATTGTAACCGGAGTAACCATCTAGGAAGCAATAAAAGGACTGACCGGAGAGTCTCTCAAGCATTTGATCCATGAAGGGCAAGGGAAAGTGATCCTTCCTTGTTGCTTGATTGAGTCTTCTATAATCTATACACATCCTCCATCCGGTGACGGTTCTAGTTGGGATCAACTCATCTTTATCATTAGTGATCACCGTCATTCCTCCTTTCTTGGGAACTACTTGAACCGGGCTTACCCAAGCACTATCCGAGATAGGATAGATCATGCCGGCTTCAAGCAACTTCACTACTTCCTTTCGCACCACCTCTTTCATGTTTGGATTCAAGCGGCGTTGAGGTTGTGCTACCGGTTTAAAGTTTTCTTCCATCATGATCTTGTGCATACAATAAGATGGACTTATCCCTTTCAAGTCGGATAGCTTCCACCCTATTGCTTCCTTGTTGGCCTTGAGAACCTCAACCAACTTTGTTTCTTCATTGATGGACAAGGAGCTACTAATGATCACCGGTTTTGTACCATCTTTCTCAAGAAAAACATATTTCAAATTAGATGGTAAAACTTTTAATTCTACCTTGGTGTCATCAACTTTGGCTTCTTCCTTGGATTCTTCTTTCAAATCTTCAAGTATGGCTTGATTAGGAAGAACCTCCTTCAAGGAATCTAGCTCCTTCAAACACTCTTCAATGGCACTTGCTTCATCTTCGTCAATAGCATTGAGTGCGTCCACCAAAGCACTCTCAAGGGGTGTTCTATTGTGCATTTGCTTCCGAGTAGTCAAGATGACTTCTTCGGTTGCATCCATTTTGAAACATGCACCCTTGTCTTTCGAGTACTTCAAAGCTTCTCGGATGTTGAAGGTAACCTCTTCATCATTTACCTTGACCTTCATGATATTATCATCAAGATCAATCATCATCCGAGCCGTTTGCATGAAATTCCTTCCCATTAAGATAGGCACATCCTCATCTTCTTCGACATCCATAACCACAAAATCAGCCGGAAAAATAAATTTGTCCACTTTTACAAGAACATCTTCGGCCATACCTAGTGGTTTTGCAAAGGATTTGTCGGCCAATTGCAACATCATCCTAGTCCGCTTTATACAAAGGTCACCAACTCTTTTGGCCACGGACAAAGGCATGAGATTGATGCTTGATCCAAGATCAAGTAGTGCTTTACCTACATGTGTTGTGCCAATAGCTACCGGTAGAGTGACTCTTCCCGGATCTTGCTCTTTCTTTGGCATTGTTCTTTGAATAATAGCACTACAATTGGCATCGATTTGGATCGTCTCTTCATCGTTGATTCTTCTTTTCTTGGAAAGGATATCTTTCATGAACTTTGCATAGACCGGCATTTGCTCCAAGGCTTCCGAGAATGGTATATCAATTTGCAACTTCTTGAAGAGTTCAAGAAACCTTGCGTATTGCCGCTCTTTGTCTTTCTTCGATGGAGCATGTGGGTATGGTAAGCGTTGAGCCACCACTTGCTTCTCAACTACTTGTTTCTTCCCTTTATCTCTCCCCACATCTTTATTCTTCCTCTCCATCTCCTCTTGTAACTCTAGATCTCTTTTTTGATTTTTTTCTTTTTCAACTAATGCTTCTTTATTCTTTATATACACTTCCTCCTCTATCTCTACACTATCCTCCTCGAACTCCTCTTTATTGACAACTTCATCATCCTTTTCCTCAACAACAATATCATCACCTACCCCTATACCTACTACTCTCCCACTCCTTGTAGCTATAGCTTTTGACTGCTATGCCTTGTTGTGCTCCTTAGGATTTGGTTGAGTGTTAGCGGTGAAAGCTCCACCTTGCGGAGGACCTTGAGCCATTTGTTGAGCTAACTGACCAACTTGCGTTTCAAGGCCTTTGATGGACGCGTCGGTGTTTTTCTGGTTAGCCATGGACACTTGCATGAATTGTTTCAAGACCTCCTCGGTGCTTTGGGAATTATTCGGTTGTTGGGGGTTATTTGGTGGTGGATTTTGGTATTGATTATTGAATGGTTGTTGGTAAGGTTGTTGGTAGTAGTTTGATGGTGGATATTGATAGTTATTATTGTACGGTGTTCTCCAAGGTCTTTGTTGGTTTTGGTTGGCCGGATACCTTCCTTGGAAGTTGGAAGTACCCGGATTTTGTTGTGAGGTTCCGGCTTGTTGTGATTGGTTAGGCCTTTGTTGGTTTCCCACATAGTTGACCTCTTCCCCTTCAAAAGAACCGGGCTCGGGACAATAGCCGGTGGGATGATCCCCCGTACAAAGTCCACAAGTAAAGACTTGAGCGGTTCCTCCTTCTTGCTTGAGAGATTCAAGAATTTGTTTAGGCATAGCTTTCATCTCCTTTTGCATAGCTTCTAATTGTTGAGTGAGAAGCTTATTTTGAGCTAAGACCGCATCATTTGCTTCAAGCTCAAGAATACCGGCTTTCCTTTGATTAGGATTCCGATTGTGAGAAGATTTTCTTGTGTTGAGCGCCATTTGGTTAATGATTCTGACAGCTTCAGCTGGGTTTTTCAAAGCAATAGAACCTCCAGCACTTGCATCTAGCATCGTCTTGGACATGTCTTGAAGCCCTTGACGAAAAAGATATAGCTGCATTTGGCTATCAAAACCATGCTTTGGACAATTCCTTAGCAATGATTTATAGCGCTCCCAAGCTTCACAAAGAGTCTCACTTTGGCCTTGAGCAAAAGTTGTAATTGAAGTTTTAGCCTCAAGATGCCTATCCTCCGGAAAGAACCTTTCTTGAAATGCTTTCTCTAGCTCACCCCAATTTTCCATCAACGAAGTTGGTTGATCAAGATACCACTCCTTAGCCTTCCCGATCAAAGAATGAGGAAACAATTGCACAAACACACCCTCTTCCTCATCTTCCTTCATACCAAGTGTACCGGCGGTAACATAGAAGTTGGTAAGATGTCTATATGGATCCTCATGATCCATACCGGTAAACTGGTTATGAGTTATCAAGTTTATCAACCCAGACTTCAGCTCAAAAGATTTGGCATTACGGTTGCCAAGATTAGCTAGCCTCCTCGGACTAACCCACATAGGTAGAGCATTCTCATCTTCATTAGCCATGACTACTTCTGGATCACTCCTCGGAGATGAATGTGCAGAAGAATGTGATGAAGAATCACCTAGTGATATAGTATGCACCGAACCTGACGGAGAAGGAATAAAAAGTAAAGATTCCGGCTGAGCCAGCCTGGCTAATCTCCTAGCTTCCTTTGCTTGCTTTCTAAGTAACCTAGCAGTTTTCTCAATTTCAGGATCAAATTGTAGGTCTTCCTTATCAACGGTACCTCGCATAAACAAAGTTCACCAAGACTATACCAGGTGGTTAGCATAAAAAATAATGAATGACATAAGTGTATAAGTATATGCATGAAAGAATTTTGTGCAAAATTGACTTAACATGACAAAATTGTTTCAATACTTATGATAAAAATTTCCGTTACTCCCCGGCAACGGCGCCATTTTGATGTAAGATTTTTCCTACACGTCATATAACTATGTACACGTGAGTATATATAGGATCGTTTCCACAGGGAGTTACGTTTAATCATAAGCATTTACACAATCGTTCACATTAAGGGTTTGGATATAATTTGTTTGTTTGTAACACTATATCCATATTTGACACTAAAGTAAAGCCGAGAGGGGATCGAACTATTTCGCTTGCGGTATAAGATAACGAGCAAGCATAACAGCAGCAATCTCTCGATCGATTAACAGACTCTAGCTTTATAACCAATATTATCACAATCATTTCTACAATATCCTTCGTGTCCAAAGCGACATCGTTATTTCCAAGTTAGCGTTTAAACATTCGTGTCCAAATTCCTTAAACGATAACAAAGTCGATCGGATAACTTAATCGACCGTGTCCAGCCTGATTAAGTATCCGAAAGCATTAAAATCTTGATTAAAAGTAATTATCAAAGGTTTACAAACTTGTCAAGAGTGATATAACATAAGATAGATTGTTATTCTAGTTCTAGATTCAAGAGTTTGTGTCCAAATCATCTTGAATCTCTTTGAAAGCATTAAAAGCAAGAATAACAACAATATTGAATCATATAGCTAGAACCATATATATTAAAAGATCAAAAGATTACATAATAGCTTGATTGTTACCTCAATACTACAAAGAAGGTTAGTTACATATAGACATGTAAACTAATGCAAGGAATGAAGGAAAGATGAAGATTCCATGCCAAGATCCTTGATGTCTCAATGAATCTAGGGTTGAATCTACTCTTTAATCACTTGCTTTGTGTTTCTCTCTATGAAATAGCTCTAACCTCTCTCTAGAAATGTATAAAATGTTTCAATGGAATAGTGAGTAGTTCTAGAGAGAGGTTAAACTTGTATTTAAATGGGCTGAAAACGTGTAATCTCGCTCACGCGAGATACATCTCGCTCAAGCGAGAATCCTAAATATCCAACCATGGCCAATGAGATCCTGCCACGTAGCCCTGCTCCTTGATGAAGTTGCATCTCGCTCAAGCGAGTTAGACCTCGCGTAAGCGAGGTTGCTTGAGACTTAAACCGCCTTGGAATCCTGCTTGAGCGACTGGGAAGCGAGATGGGAGCGAGATTTACAATTGTTCCCTGGAGAAATCTCGCGTAAGCGAGATGATCTCGCGTAAGCGAGATGCCAAAATCCACAAGCGACCCTGGAAGCGAGATGCAAGCGAAGGTTGAGCTTCTCCCTGGAAGAATCTCGCTTAAGCGAGATGACCTCGCGTAAGCGAGATTTGCTTGGTTCACACAACTTGAGTTTTGGTCCTTGCTTGTCATTTCCTGCATAAATTGGGTAGAATTAGGCATATAAAGCACAAATGGTATAATTACAACAATTGGTTGCTTTTCCGTAGATAACTTGCATAACAAGTCACTAAAAATGCCTCTTTTAACACATGAAATATATTACTTTTGAGCACTTATCAAAAGGCGTTAAAATAAATTAGCATAATAGTAATAAGTTGATTTTGTTTTGAAATGAGGAATTTTAGAATTAATAAAAAACAATGTCAAGTATGTATTGTCATAGCACTTCACTCCAAATTCTGATTTAATATAAACCCAATTGGGTCTATGATGAAGATACCATAGAACCAATTGGGTCTAGTGTGTTGTAGATTTTTTTATTAACCATTTGGGTTTATAGTAAAGTAAGTCTATGACACATTTCTATAAACAAAAACGAACCTTACTATGCAATTAATTGAGACTACATTAACACTCTATATCTTGGAAGGAATCTGCAATTACTAGTTCGAAAAAAGGTAGATGAAAGCGAAGGGATCAAAACGAGGTAACTATTTAACACTCTAGATTGAAAGCAATCAACAGGTTACTAGGTCGAAAATTTTTTAGATGAAAGCGAAGGGATCAAATGGTGTAAATGAAAGGCAGGGGATCGAATGGTAGAATAAAGGAAAAAGAAATTCAAAGATGTGAAAAGGCGTTAAAATAAATTAGTGTAATAGTAATAAGTTGATTTGGTTTTGAAATGTGGAATTTAAGAATTAACAAAAAAAAATGTATAGTATATATTGTCATAGCACTTCACTCTAAATTCTGATTTAATATAGACCCAATTGGGTCTATGATCAAGATACCATATAACCAATTGGGTCTAGTGTGTTGTAGATTTTTTTATTAACCATTTTCGTTTATAGTAAAGTAAGTCTATGGCACATTTCTATAAACAAAAACGAACCTTACTATGCAATTAACTGAGACTACATTAACACTCTATAACTTGGAAGGAATCAGCAATTACTAGTTCGAAAAAAGATAGATGAAAGCGAAGGGATCAAAACGAGGTAACTATTTAACACTCTAGATTGAAAGCAATCAACAGGTTACTAGTTCGAAAAAAATTTAGACGAAAGCGAAGGGATCAAATGGTGTAAATGAAAGGCAGGGGATCGAATGGTAGAATAAAGGAAAAAGAAATTCAAAGATGTGAAAAGGCGTTAAAATAAATTAGCATAATAGTAATAAGTTGATTTGGTTTTGAAATGAGGAATTTAAGAATTAATAAAAAAAATGTCAAGTATATATTGTCATAGCACTTCAATCCAAATTCTGATTTAATATAGACCCAATTGGGTCTATGATCAAGATACCATAGAACCAATTGGGTCTAGTGTGTTGTAGATTTTTTTATTAACCATTTGGGTTTTTAGTAAAGTAAGTCAATGACACATTTCTATAAACAAAAACGAACCTTACTATGCAATTAATTGAGACTACATTAACACTCTATAACTTGGAAAGAATCAACAATTACTAGTTCGAAAAAAGGCAGATGAAAGCGAAGGGATCAAAACGAGGTAATTATTTAACACTCTAGATTGAAAGCAATCAACAGGTTACTAGTTCGAAAAAAATTTAGATGAAAGCGAAGGGATCAAATGGTGTAAATGATAGGCAGGGGATCGAATGGTAGAATAAAGGAAAAAGAAATTCAGAGATGTGAAAAGGCGTTAAAATAAATTAGCATACCAGTAATAAGTTGATTTGGTTTTGAAATGAGGAATTTAAGAAATAAAAAAAAATGTCAAGTATATATTGTCATAGCACTTCACTCCAAATTCTGATTTAATATAGATCCAATTGGGTCTATGATCAAGATACCATAGAACCAATTGGGTCTAGTGTGTTGTAGATTTTTTTATTAACCATTTGGGTTTATAGTAAAGTAAGTCTATGCACATTTCTATAAACAAAAACGAACCTTACTATGCAATTAATTGAGACTACATTAACACTCCATAACTTGGAAGGAAATTACTAGTTCTAAAAAAGGTAGATGAAAGCGAAGGGATCAAAACGAGGTAATTATTTAACACTCTAGATTGAAAGCAATCAACAGGTTACTAGTTCGAAAAAAATTTAGATGAAAGCGAAGGGATCAAATGGTGTAAATGAAAGGCAGGGGATCGAAAGGTAGAATAAAGGAAAAAGAAATTCAAAGATGTGAAAAGGCGTTAAAATAAATTAGCATAATAGTAATAAGTTGATTTTGTTTTGAAATGAGGAATTTTAGAATTAATAAAAAACAATGTCAAGTATATATTGTCATAGCACTTCACTCCAAATTCTGATTTAATATAAACCCAATTGGGTCTATGATGAAGATACCATAGAACCAATTGGGTCTAGTGTGTTGTAGATTTTTTTATTAACCATTTGGGTTTATAGTAAAGTAAGTCTATGACACATTTCTATAAACAAAAACGAACCTTACTATGCAATTAATTGAGACTGCATTAACACTCTATATCTTGGAAGGAATCTGCAATTACTAGTTCGAAAAAAGGTAGATGAAAGCGAAGGGATCAAAACGAGGTAATTATTTAACACTCCTGATTGAAAGCAATCAACAGGTTACTAGTCCGAAAAATTTTTAGATGAAAGCGAAGGGATCAAATGGTGTAAATGAAAGGCAGGGGATCGAATGGTAGAATAAAGGAAAAAGAAATTCAAAGATGTGAAAAGGCGTTAAAATAAATTAGCGTAATAGTAATAAGTTGATTTGGTTTTGAAATGAGGAATTTAAGAATTAACAAAAAAAATGTATAGTATATATTGTCATAGCACTTCACTCTAAATTCTGATTTAATATAGACCCAATTGGGTCTATGATCAAGATACCATAGAACCAATTGGGTCTAGTGTGTTGTAGATTTTTTTATTAACCATTTGGGTTTATAGTAAAGTAAGTCTATGGCACATTACTATAAACAAAAACGAACCTTACTATGCAATTAACTGAGACTACATTAACACTCTATAACTTGGAAGGAATCAGCAATTACTAGTTCGAAAAATGATAGATGAAAGCGAAGGGATCAAAACGAGGTAATTATTTAACACTCTAGATTGAAAGCAATCAACAGGTTACTAGTTCGAAAAAAATTTAGATGAAAGCGAAGGGATCAAATGGTGTAAATGAAAGGCAGGGGATCAAATGGTAGAATAAAGGAAAAAGAAATTCAAAAATGTGAAAAGGTGTTAAAATAAATTAGCATAATAGTAAAAGTTGATTTGGTTTTGATACGAGGAATTTAAGAATTAATAAAAAAAATGTCTAGTATAGATTGTCATAGCACATCACTCCAAATTCTGATTTAATATAGACCGAATTGGGACTATGATCAAGATACCATAGAACCAATTGGGTCTAGTGTGTTGTAGATTTTTTTATTAACCATTTGGGTTTATAGTAAAGTAAGTCTATGGTAAATTTCTATAAACAAAAACGAACCTTACTATGCAATTAATTGAGACTACATTAACACTCTATAACTTGGAAGGAATCAGCAATTACTAGTTCAAAAAAAGGTAGATGTAAGCGAAGGGATCAAAACGAGGTAATTATTTAACACTCTAGATTGAAAGCAATCAACAGGTTACTAGTTCGAAAAAAATTTAGATGAAAGCGAAGGGATCAAATGGTGTAAATGAAAGGCAGGGGATCGAATGGTAGAATAAAGGGAAAAGAAATTCAAAGATGTGAAAAGGCGTTAAAATAAATTAGCATAATAGTAATAAGTTGATTTGGGTTTGAAATGAGGAATTTAAGAATTAATAAAAAAAAAATGTCAAGTATATATTGTCATAGCACTCCACTCCAAATTCTGATTTAATATAGATCCAATTGGGTCTATGATCAAGATACCATAGAACCAATTGGGTCTAGTGTGTTGTAGATTTTTTTATTAACCATTTGGGTTTATAGTAAAGTAAGTCTATGCACATTTCTATAAACAAAAACGAACCTTACTATGCAATTAATTGAGACTACATTAACACTCCATAACTTGGAAGGAAATTACTAGTTCGAAAAAAGGTAGATGAAAGCGAAGGGATCAAAACGAGGTAATTATTTAACACTCTAGATTGAAAGCAATCAACAGGTTACTAGTTCGAAAAAAATTTAGATGAAAGCGAAGGGATCAAATGGTGTAAATGAAAGGCAGGGGATCGAAAGGTAGAATAAAGGAAAAAGAAATTCAAAGATGTGAAAAGGCGTTAAAATAAATTAGCATAATAGTAATAAGTTGATTTTGTTTTGAAATGAGGAATTTTAGAATTAATAAAAAACAATGTCAAGTATATATTGTCATAGCACTTCACTCCAAATTCTGATTTAATATAAACCCAATTGGGTCTATGATGAAGATACCATAGAACCAATTAGGTCTAGTGTGTTGTAGATTTTTTTATTAACCATTTTGGTTTATAGTAAAGTAAGTCTATGACACATTTCTATAAACAAAAACGAACCTTACTATGCAATTAATTGAGACTACATTAACACTCTATATCTTGGAAAGAATCTGCAATTACTAGTTCGAAAAAAGGTAGATGAAAGCGAAGGGATCAAAACGAGGTAATTATTTAACACTCGATATTGAAATCAATCAACAGGTTACTAGGTCGAAAAAAATTTAGATGAAAGCGAAGGGATCAAATGGTGTAAATGAAAGGCAGGGGATCGAATGGTAGAATAAAGGAAAAAGAAATTCAAAGATGTGAAAAGGCGTTAAAATAAATTAGCGTAATAGTAATAAGTTGATTTGGTTTTGAAATGAGGAATTTAAGAATTAACAAAAAAAATGTATAGTATATATTGTCATAGCACTTCACTCTAAATTCTGATTTAATATCGACCCAATTGGGTCTATGATCAAGATACCATAGAACCAATTGGGTCTAGTGTGTTGTAGATTTTTTTATTAACCATTTGGGTTTATAGTAAAGTAAGTCTATGGCACATTTCTATAAACAAAAACGAACCTTACTATGCAATTAACTGAGACTACATTAACACTCTATAACTTGGAAGGAATCAGCAATTACTAGTTCGAAAAAAGATAGATGAAAGCGAAGGGATCAAAACGAGGTAATTATTTAACACTCTAGATTGAAAGCAATCAACAGGTTACTAGTTCGAAAAAAATTTAGATGAAAGCGAAGGGATCAAATGGTGTAAATGAAAGGCAGGGGATCGAATGGTAGAATAAAGGAAAAAGAAATTCAAAGATGTGAAAAGGCATTAAAATAAATTAGCATAATAGTAATAAGTTGATTTGGTTTTGAAATGAGGAATTTAAGAATTAATAAAAAAAAATGTCAAGTATATATTGTCATAGCACTTCACTCCAAATTTTGATTTAATATAGATCCAATTGGGTCTATGATCAAGATACCATAGAACCAATTGGGTCTAGTGTGTTGTAGATTTTTTTATTAACCATTTGGGTTTATAGTAAAGTAAGTCTATGCACATTTCTATAAACAAAAACGAACCTTACTATGCAATTAATTGAGACTACATTAACACTCCATAACTTGGAAGGAAATTACTAGTTCGAAAAAAGGTAGATGAAAGCGAAGGGATCAAAACGAGGTAATTATTTAACACTCTAGATTGAAAGCAATCAACAGGTTACTAGTTCGAAAAAAATTTAGATGAAAGCGAAGGGATCAAATGGTGTAAATGAAAGGCAGGGGATCGAAAGGTAGAATAAAGGAAAAAGAAATTCAAAGATGTGAAAAAGGCGTTAAAATAAATTAGCATAATAGTAATAAGTTGATTTTGTTTTGAAATGAGGAATTTTAGAATTAATAAAAAACAATGTCAAGTATATATTGTCATAGCACTTCACTCCAAATTCTGATTTAATATAAACCCAATTGGGTCTATGATGAAGATACCATAGAACCAATTGGGTCTAGTGTGTTGTAGATTTTTTTATTAACCATTTGGGTTTATAGTAAAGTAAGTCTATGACACATTTCTATAAACAAAAACGAACCTTACTATGCAATTAATTGAGACTACATTAACACTCTATATCTTGGAAGGAATCTGCAATTACTAGTTCGAAAAAAGGTAGATGAAAGCGAAAGGATCAAAACGAGGTAATGATTTAACACTCTAGATTGAAAGCAATCAACAGGTTACTAGGTCGAAAAATTTTTAGATGAAAGCGAAGGGATCAAATGGTGTAAATGAAAGGCAGGGGAACGAATGGTAAAATAAAGGAAAAAGAAATTCAAAGATGTGAAAAGGCGTTAAAATAAATTAGCGTAATAGTAATAAGTTGATTTGGTTTTGGAATGAGGAATTTAAGAATTAACAAAAAAAATGTATAGTATATATTGTCATAGCACTTCACTCTAAATTCTGATTTAATATATACCCAATTGGGTCTATGATCAAGATACCATAGAACCAATTGGGTCTAGTGTGTTGTAGATTTTTTTATTAACCATTTGGGTTTATAGTAAACTAAGTCTATGGCACATTTCTATAAACAAAAACGAACCTTACTATGCAATTAATTGAGACTACATTAAAACTCTATAACTTGGAAGGAATCAGCAATTACTAGTTCGAAAAAAGATAGATGAAAGCGAAGGGATCAAAACGAGGTAATTATTTAACACTCTAGATTGAAAGCAATCAACAGGTTACTAGTTCGAAAAAAATTTAGATGAAAGCGAAGGGATCAAATGGTGTAAATGAAAGGCAGGGGATCAAATGGTAGAATAAAGGAAAAAGAAATTCAAAAATGTGAAAAGGTGTTAAAATAAATTAGCATAATAGTAAAAGTTGATTTGGTTTTGGAACGAGGAATTTAAGATCTAATAAAAAAATGTCTAGTATAGAATGTCATAGCACTTCACTCCAAATTCTGATTTAATATAGACCGAATTGGGTCTATGATCAAGATACCATAGAACCAATTGTTTCTAGTGTGTTGTAGATTTTTTTATTAACCATTTGGGTTTATAGTAAAGTAAGTCTATGGTACATTTCTATAAACAAAAACGAACCTTACTATGCAATTAATTGAGACTACATTAACACTCTATAACTTGGAAGGAATCAGCAATTACTAGTTCAAAAAAAGGTAGATGAAAGCGAATGGATCAAAACGAGGTAATTATTTAACACTCTAGATTGAAAGCAATCAACAGGTTACTAGTTCGAAAAAAATTTAGATGAAAGCGAAGGGATCAAATGGTGTAAATGAAAGGCAGGGGATCGAAAGGTAGAATAAAGGAAAAAGAAATTCAAAGATGTGAATAGGCGTTAAAATAAATTAGCATAATATTAATAAGTTGATTTTGTTTTGAAATGAGGAATTTAAGAATTAATAAAAAAAATGTGAAGTATATATTGTCTTAGCACTTCACTCCAAATTCTGATTTAATATAGACCCAACTGGGTCTACGATCAAGAAACCATAGAATCAACTGGGTCTAGTGTGTTGTAGATTTTTTTATTAACCATTTGGGTTTATAGTAAAGTAAGTCTATGACACATTTCTATAAACAAAAACGAACCTTACTATGCAATTAATTGAGACTACATTAACACTCTATAACTTGGAAGGGATCAACAATTAAAGGTAGATGAAAGCGAAGGGATCAAAACGACCTAACTCAATTGGACCATCCAAGGAGTGACAGAGTATTGCCAAAATCTACTCAATCTCAACCCTTAGAAAGAGAAAGAAAAAAAAATATTCGTATACTCTTTCTTTGTGCCCTTCAAACCAACCCTCTGTGTTCTCATCAAACTTTACATTGGAACCATAATCATTATGGCATCTGATAGCGATGATCCTTCTTCCTCGTCAACGAAGGAGGAAATAACCACCATCAACAAACAATTCTTATCTGTTGTAACCCTAACACCACCGCCTCTTCCCACTCTTACAGTTGACCTCGTTGTGGAAATCATCTGCAGACTACCAGTTAAGCTTCTCCTTCAACTTCGATGCGTCTGCAAGTCGTGGAATCATATAATCTCACATCCCAAGTGGTTACTTTCTTTATGTTTAGGATTATTTATGGCTTCGGCTATGATCATGTTACCGATGATTACAAGGTGATTGTTGCTTTAAATTACGAGGATAATAGTGCTCATCCTGGTGTTAGAAAAACTGAATTGAAGGTTTATACTCTAGGTACCAATTGTTGGAAAAGTGTTCAGGAAAAGTTTCCTTGTGATGCTAAACTTAGATTCTTTGACCTGTTTGAGTCAGGAAAATTTGTGAGTGGCAAGATTAATTGGTTGTTTTGTAAAGATTGGATTCGGGAAAAAAAATACTCCATTGTTTCTTTCGATTTGGGGAATGAGTCTTATCAATCAGTTTTGTTGCCTGATATTGGAGAGATACATGATCCACATAAGGTGGTCTTGGGTGTGTTGAGGGATTGTTTGTGCTTAATTGATCGTCATGATGTTTGGATTATGAAGGAATATGGTAATAAAGAGTCTTGGACTAAATTGTTTACTGTTAGTACTTACATGCGAGATCCTAATAAATATTATAGGCTTACCAAGGCAGTATATATTTATGAGGATGACCAAGTGTTGCTTCAGACCTATGGGAATTGGAATTCGAGGCTGATTCTTTATGATTATAAGAAAAGTGCTTTTAAGTTTACTAAGATTGCAAGCAGCCCTGAAGTCTGTGTTGAAAGTTTGATATCACCTTGTTCTTAATGTGCTAGTATGTAGAAGTGCTGCTATGTTTCTTGAGCATGAGGTTCAACTCTAATTTATATGTTAATGCTTGTTTATGTTATTTATTTTGTATTTGTTTTGATTACCGGTGACTTCATCTTTAATTAATGGTTGATAGAATCTTTTGTTGTTATATTTTTATATAGTTCAATCATTCATTGCTTTAGATGGTATGCAGTTTGATTTTCCAAAATTACAATTTAGATTTAGATGTTATGCCAAATCATTAGTACGTTTGTTGAAATGCCCTGCCTGCTATAAGCTGCTTGAAAGATGACACTTGAAGATTCTAGGTAGATTACTGTACACTCAATGCCATTACTGTTAATGATTTCTTTCCCATTTCGGGCTTTGAGAAACTCTTGGACGAAGAACTGTATGGCACAACATTACTTTTCAAAGTTGGATCTCCAATCTGGCTACCATCGGATCCAACTGGGTCCGATGGGATCCTCAAAAGGGCATTCCAAAGGTCAAACCCATCGGCACCATTACGAGTTTTTAGTCAAACCTTTTGGCCTTTTTAATGCATCCTCTACTTTTGAATCCACTATGAGCGCGCTCTTCTAGCCTTGTTTGCTCCAAATCTTGGTGTATAGCTGCTCTCTAAAAAACCATTTGCAACACTGTAGATAGTGTTTCTGTGCCTGATGGATGAGAGACCATCAGTTTTTTTTTTTTATTCTCCAGCATTCCAAATGCACATTCCCCCAAGTTTTTATTTCCTACCATGGTCACATTGTATTGCAAATCCGTTCGCAATTTAGGTTTGAAACACCCCAAGCAGGTTTTGATTCCCCAAGTTTTTATTTCTTCACAGCACTATTAAAGAAGCATGCTTTCCATTGGTTTTAAACACCCCAAACAGATTTTGATTACTTCAAGAAGGCCAAGAGTATGGCCCTTATTTAGGGTTTGCCTAACATCAAAGAGGATTGTGTTCCACACTGACGTGTCTAAATTAGGAATGATGGCGATGTTGTACCAACAAGGTCTTTCTATTTGCTACTATAGCAAGAAGTTCTGTCCTAAAATGTTGAAAGCCGCAACTTTTGTTAAAGAGCTATTCGCCATCACCTTGACAGTGAAGAAATGGTGAACCTACTTACTAGTTTGTAAGTTCATCATACACACTGATCAACATAGTTTCTGAGAGTTAATGATTTCGATTATCCAAGCACTAGAGATAATGTGGCTGATATGCTGTCCTAGGTCCATGACCCGTCACCTACATGGTTAGAGCTCACAATTCCTAATTGTGATTTCCTACCATAATTACAATCAATTTACCTAACAGATGTAAACCTTAAAGAGTTGTTGGTCAAGGTTCAACAAAATCAACAATCATACCGACACTTTCAAGTGCTTAGAGGAATGCTCTTCTCCAAAAGTAAAAACTTTTTATACCTCCGGTGTTCCTTTGAAAATCCTGCTCTTGGAAGAATTTCATAAAAAAAGGAAGGACGGTTAAAAGAAAATATATATTAGGAGGGCATGGACGCATTGTGTCTTATCTTTGTGAATGCCTACCTAATCTGTCAACATACAAAAGTACCCACTCAGTTACCTTATGAGCCCCCCTTCAGACCTTGCCAACTCACAAAAGGTATATGTATAATATGAGATTTCCTTAGATTTTATAATAGGACTCCTTTCTGTCCAAAGCCAAACGATAATGTTAGTGGTGGCAGATCGATTTTACGAAACTGCTCATTTCAGTATGCTTCCTAATCATTTTACTGCAGTCAAGGTCACTGACCTGGTAGCTAAGATGATTTGCAGGTTACATGGCATGCCCACATGTCTTTCGTTACTCAAAACATTTTCTAGGTCATAATACTTCAAAGTTCAAAAGCATTTTGAAATGAAAATGGATCAAATTAATTCTCAACATAATTAAAGCCTATAAAATCATTGAATCAAGATATGTAGTATTTCTGTTGCTGATCAGTTTTAGAACAAATAAGGAAAGTACTTGAATGATCTATTTGTTAGATGCATTTGTTGCTGCAGTATAGAGCACTGGTTACTATGGCTGGTATTCCTATGTTTCTTCAAGTTCATCATTCATTTCTCAGTGTTTTAAATGGTGGCATTTTCATTGTGAATGTTTCCTAAAAAAACGGTTCTTTGCTTTCTTTTCTATGCAGTATTTTTATTTTAATTTATGGTTATCACAATCAAAATACTAGCCTATTTTATTAAATACGAGTCAGATTATTTTATTGGTTCAGTAATATATTTTAGTGGTGTATTTTTATTCTGATTGTCTTTGCAGAGTAGGCTACTTTTGCATTTCTGTGTCTTGTGCAGATGTGATATTTTCCCTCGTTGTTATTGTACTTAAATTCTTCTTTGTGCACTGTATCTCAAATGCTTTCCCTTTCTAGATAATTTCCATGATATGTTTCTTTTTCATGTTGATAATTGTATCCTTGAGTGGTGATCATGTGGTATAAAACACCAACAGGACACCCGATACGACACTGACATGTCAACGCCGGTAATAATCTAAAAAAGTCACATAATTAAATGAAATTAAATGTATCAAACAGGACACGCGTTCGGTTAGAAGTGTCAGTGTTATAGATGTATGCGCAAGTTTCTTGCTTTCTGGTATGTTACCAAATCAGCAACATGAAACTTCAGTTCTATCTGTTTGGTAATAGATATGTCACTACAAGTCTACAACTCAAGATATCCATTAATCTGATTTTGGAAAATTTGTAAATTAATGTGATTTTACTAAGATTGTAAGCACGCCTGAAGTTTATGTTGAAAGTTTGATATCACCTTTTTCTTAATGTGCTAGGATGTAGATGTGGTGCCATGTCTCTTGAGCATGAGATATAACTCTAATTTATATGTTAGTTTCAGTTTATGTTATATATTTTGTATATGATTTGATAATCGGAGACTTCATCATTAGTTAATGGTTGACAGAATCTTTTTTTGTTATCTTCATTTATGTTATTTGTTAATTTGCTTGAGGTTTTTGTTCTCTCATCATGCATTATATTTTATATAGTTCAATCATTCATTGCATTAGATGATTTGTGGTTTGATTTTCAAAGATCACAATTAGGATTTAGATGCTATGCCTAGTCATTAGTACGTTTGTCTCTAAGAAACTAGTTGGAGATTATATTTAGATTACTGTACACTCAATGCCATTACTGTTAAACAGATTTCCTATTTCGGGCATTTAAAATCCATTATGAGCGCACTTTTCTAGCCTTATTTGAACCGAATCTTGGCGTATATCCGCTCTCTAAAAGACCATTTGCAATGCTGGAGATAGTGTTTCAGTGCCCTGTTAGTGTATATGCTCCCCAAGTTTCTATTTCCTACCATGGTCACAATGTATTGCAAATCCGTTTGCAATTTACGTTTGAAATACCCCAAGCTAATTTTGATTCCTCAATGGTTTGAAAACCCCCCAAGCAGAGTTTGATTACTTCAAGAAGGCCAAGATTGTGGCCACTAGTTAGGTTTTGCCTAACATCAAAGAGGATTTTATGTTGAAGACTGACGTGTCTAAATTAGGAATGATGGCAATGTTGTGCCAACAAGGTCTTCCAATTTGCTACTATAGCAAGAAGTTCTGTCCTAAAATGTTGAAAGCCGCAACTTTTGTTAGAGAGCTATTCGCCATCACCTTGACAGTGAAGAAATGGTGAACCTACTTACTAGTTCGTAAGTTCGTAAGTTCATCATACACACGGATAAACACAGTTTCTGAGTTAATGATTTCGATTATCCAAACACTAGATCTAAGATGGCTGATATGCTGTCCTACATCCATGCTATCCATAGACTAGAGTTCGTAAGTTTATCGTACCCACTCATTTACCATATGAGCCCCTTCAGACCTTGCCAACTCACAAAGGTGTATGTATAGTAGGAGATTTCCTTAGATTTTATAATAGGACACCCTTCTGTCCAAAGCAATACGATAATCTTAGTGGCGGTAGATCGATTTTACGAAACTGCTCATTTTAGTATGCTTCCTAATCATTTTACTGCTGTCATGGTTGCTGACATGTTAGCTAAGATGATTTGCAGGTTATATGGCATGCCTACATACGTTTCATTACTCAAATCATTTTCAAAGTCATAATACTTCAAAGTTCGAAAGCATTTTGAAATAAAAATGGATGAAATTAATGTTCAACATAAATAAAGCCTATAAAACCATCAAATCAAGATTTTTAGCACTGCTACTGTTGTTGATCGGTTTGATAACAAATAAGGCAACTACTTGAATGATTTAATTGTTACTGGCATATGTTACACCTGCATCAGGCACCGGGTGCTGTGGCTGGTATTCTTATGTTTCTTCTGGTTCAACCTTCATTTTTCCATGTTTTAAATAGTGTCATTTTAATTGTGAATGTGTACTAAACAATTTGGTCTTTGCTTTGTTTTCTGTGGTATATTTTTTTTTTTTTTTTGGTAAAATTTCTGTGGTATATTTTGATTTTGATTCTGATTGTTATTTTTTTTATTTTAATTTATGGTTATTACAATCAAAATACTAGGCTATTTTATTAAATAAATCACACACTCATAGTGATTTTCATCTAAAAATTATTTTACATGAAAATATTTTTGCATCAAAAGCCATGATTCATTATGGAAGCTCCACAACTATTTTTACCATAAAAATATGTTGATAAAAACTCCCTAGATAAATAGCAATGCTCATATGTTTATCATGCATTGAATTCACATGATCAAATTATGGTTGATCAAAGTCATTTTTCGTTGGATTAAATTTTTTCTTACCGTTGGAAACATCTTATTTTGGCATATTTGTATTTGGATCATTATGGGGCATGATTTGAGCATGTTTGATTTTTCAATCCATAATTGACCATGCAATAATTTTAATTGATTATGCCTCCATTGGTGTTAAATTTTCAACGGCTAGTTTAAGAAATTAAGTGCCCAACGACTTTTTCAAATTTTATACTACTTAGTTGAGTTATGGTACTTGTGCTTCAATTTGATATATCTACATGTTTGGTGTAATATTTTTTTTTTATTCATCATAACTAAAATTTTATAATGATAGAAAAGTTGACAGCACTAACACAAACCATAATAGTTCTAATCAGTCTTGGAGGAAAGCCTATAATAGAGAGAGTTTGCTCTAAAAAGGACCAGTCAATTTTGATATAAGCTTTCTCCATATCTAGCTTAATGCGAATAAAGCCTTTCTTCTTCTTCTTATTGTTTTTAAGATAGTGAAAAGTTTCATAAGAAAGAAGAGTTGTCGGTGATTAGTCTACCACGAATGAAAGCACTTTGATTTTAACTAATAATGTCAGGAAGAATATGTTTAATTCTGTTAGCCATAGTTTTGGTTACAGTTTTAAAGCACATTGCATAAAATCTAATTCAAGCATTTGCACATTTCAGGACTTATATTGTTCTTCACCAATTGTATTGTATCCTGCACATTGTTAGGATTAGAAGAAGTGAAAATATCAATAAAATAGTTCTGGAAAATTTTATGAAAGTTTTCCTCATCATTCCAAGTGTATCCCTAATCATCTTCAGTTTGAGATGTAGTATTTTCCTCTTCCTTTGGGAAGCTTTATAGTGAGAAAAAAAAACTAGTGTTTACGTCCCCATTATTAAGCCAATTGACTTTAGCACGCTGGGCATACCAAATTCTCCTCCTTAGTAAGTAATTCTTCTTCTAGTTCCTTCTCTTGAATTCTAATCTTTTGAAGGGTCTCAAAATTGGGAGTGGTACTTTGAAGTTTGTTTAGGATCACATGCTTTTCCTTAATCTGCTTAGATATTTAACCAAACATATCCTTGCTCCATTTAGAAAGACTAATGAGAATATCATCAAGTTTGGAAATGTTAGCAACAGTATTATTCCTCCAAATATCCTTCACAATGGATTGACACTCCTTATCCTGGAATTATCTATGCCTCTATATCTACTCCTACAATCACTGTTATTCCAAAACTCCAACATAATTACCCAATAATCAGACTTATAATTGAACAAATAATAATTAGTATATCTGGGATAACTGGAGATCCAATGGGGGTAGGCACAAACCTGTCAAGCCTTTCCTTAATATGGGTATTCTCATCTTGGTTATTAGTCCAAGTCAATTTATGGCCATGATATCCTAGACCATTAAGGTCCAAATTACTAAGGGTTCCTTGAAATCGTATTACAACATTGCCATCAATCGTTTTTTCCCTTGCTTCTCAGAATTATCTTTTATTATATTGAAATCATTGAAGAGTAACCATTTGTCATGAGAATTGGTAGTAGTAAAATCATTGATAAGATCACAAGTTTTAGCTTTTAGTTCCTTAGTAAGGAAACCATACAAGCATGTTGCTCTCCAATTTTCATTACATTCAGACACAAAAACATAGCAATCAATGAAATTTTGAATATCAATTTTTACATTGTTGTTCCATATAAGATCTAAACCACCAGATCTGTCCCTAGCACTAGTAGTACAATTTACAAGGAGGTAATTGTTTAAACTAGCACTACATATTATGATGCTTAAGAAGCCTTTTGTAGGGTCTACCTGCATGGCACTTTCCACCCCCCCTATAGTTCCAAGATATGAATCTCATTGCCCCCTGGCCAGCCTTCCTTTAAATGATTGCCAATTCACAATTAAGGGTCATGGGATCCTTGTCTTCTTGAGTTGAAACCATAAGCAAATCCATTGTTTTAAGAGCACTATTCTGATTTTGCGTAAGATCTTCAAACTGGTTTGCACTCCTCCTCACATTAGTAGCAATTCCTCCTTCCTTGTCAGTTTCGGAATCTAGTTTCATGTTGTCCACCATTCCCTGTAATGCTTTTGGTATAGGGGTGTGGAGGTTTTCATGCATGGATTTCATATGATCACTATTGAATCTATTATCCCTCTTGTCATTGATCCTTCTGCCATAAATGTTGGACCTTAACCAAGGTCCTGTTGGGTTGACTTCATCATGTGTTCCAATTCTGTGTTCTGAACCACACAATCCTCCTCAGAATGACCAATGATGCCACTGTTAAAATAGAGTTAACATTGGAAGATATTCATAACGAAAATCTATCCAAGCCATACCATCTTGTTTGTTTCCCAAATACATTCCTTCTAATATTGGAGATTAAATGTTAATTAGCACCTTAATCTTGACAATTCTTTCCCTTTTAGGATAGTCATACAAGGTTGATTCCATCATAGTACCAAACTTTGCACCAATTTCCTTCCCATAGTTGTACTTTTACAATGCATTGGTAAGCCCAAAATCTGAATCCATAGAGGGATTGTTGTGAAATCAAGCTGATGTGGGTTTGTTTCCTTATTCCATGGATAAACAGCTAGCCAAACATTATGAATTATCCAAGGGTTTCCCTTTGTTATTCTTTTCATGTATTTTTCTTTTCCAAAGTGATTTGATACAAATTTTCCAATTTTTAGTCCTACGGGGTTGCACAAAATTCCCCATAGAGCATTTTGAAGAGTACTCTTAGGGGTCAATTTTTGGGACACAATCTTTATTCTTTCCTATTAAACTGTTTTGACATTCTTTCATGCCATCTTTAACATGGTCTTCCTTATACACAAAGAAAGGAACATTTTTGGAGTAGCAGTTTCAGGTGCGTTACCAGTTTCTTGATAATGTTCTTTATACATATTATCTTGTTGTTCGGTGTTGTGACTGGGTTCTTGATCTGAGTGCAAGTTTCTTGCTGGCTTTCTAACAGGGCTAGACATATGATGCATGCCTTGGTGTTCATAGTGAGATGAACTAGGATAACCACTAGTGTTATTGCATGTGTTAGCATGCAGAAGTACATATATTAAGCTTTTGAAATTTGAGAGGCCTTTGGATTTCACCTTGAGGATTGCAACCGTTAGCGTTGTTTTGATGATCACCGGTGTTGGTGGTTAAATTCTCTTTAACTGTACTAATACATTGATTTCTCTTTTAAAGTTTAGAATTAAATAATGTACCTTATTGGGAAAATGCGGTCAAAAGTATTCATTTTGTGTGTGTATATATTAAAAAATGAATTAGCACATAAAATAAATAAAATTAATGTAATAACTTAGTTAGTAAGATATGTTATTTTGCTGAATTATTTAGATATTAAATATAGTCATCACCTCTAAGATTATAAAAATCTAATAAAAAATTACATATAGTATATGAGTATGTAGCCAACAACCAATGAATATACACCGAAGACTCACAAACATAACCCTAGTCAAATTCAAATTTTGACATGCTTTCCAATATTTAATTTTGACATGCTTTCCAACATTAGTTTTTTTTTTTTTTTTGCTAAGCAGGGAGAAAGTCAGACATCAAGAGACAACACCGACATCCCAACTAGGTTGATAACGCGGGAAGCCTCCGTCCTATGCCTGCCAAACTCTAAATTCAATAAAAAAAGAGAAAAAAAAGTATGTACAGAGAAAGAAAGGGATTATGCCAAAACCCTCGAAAAAGAAAAAGAAAAACATAACAAAAGAAATAAAAGACTAAGGAAATCTATAATTGGGTAGACTAATTCTGTCTCGAAAGAAATCCATATGCAACTCGGCCGGAAGCGTGTCCAACCAAATAGAACCTTGAATCTCATGATCCATATTCGCCAATTTATCCGCACAGCTGTTACCTTCACGAAAAATATGAGAAGAATTAACCTGAACACCTAGTCCCCGAGCATTACGCCATCTATTCTGAAGTAACCACGGAACTAAGGAAGAGTTCGAACAGGTCATCAAAGCACTTGATGAATCGTTCTCCAACCAAAGGTTCCTCCACCCATTATATGCCGCATGTTCTATAGCAAGAATAAAAGCAAGAGTTTCCACGTGAAAAACCGAGGCAATACCAATGTTACAAGAGAAGGCACCGAGGTATGTGCCTAAGGAGTCCGTAGAATGGTATATATAGCTGAAGCCACTTGTAATGTTTCATTATGTTGCGGAAAATGACTTCAAGGGAAAATTGATTTGTTGCATACCAACTTTTCTTTGATAATTGATAACATTTCTTTCTTTGATTTCTCAATAATCTTAGGTGCTACACCTAAGTTTGATAAGAAAACACACATATTTTCCCACTTTTGTAGAGAGCGGCATCCTTTCAACAAATCCTCATTGAATCTAGCAGGAAGATCATAAACATAGATATATTTGCCTAAACAAATCCATAATTTTTTGTGGCCATTTTTTAAATTTCATCTGCATTGTCTGTAGTGGCTATCTCTTCTTGCTTTGCATTGTTCATGTAAATGAAATCCAACATTAGTTCTAATTCTAGAGGTATTAGAAAGTGTTTAGAGAATTCATATAATGTGTTAAGAAGTTAAAAGTATGAAATCTTTCTCTTTTGAAGTACACCTATATCTATTTTCATGCCTCGTCACCCGGTACTTAGTTTACTGTTTTATTTTATTTTTATCGTTAATTCAGTTTAATTTATATATAGTGTTAATATAAAAATGTTTACATTTGTACCAAAAAAAAAAAAAAAAAAATGTTTACATTTTCAACAAATTGCAAATAATTATATGTGTGACTTTAAAAATACTTTTTAAAGCAAAAACAAGTAGTCTCAGAGAGGATCATTCATCCCATACTTTATAAATAGATAGAATTAAAGTCAAACATATTTGTTTATGATCAAATGGTAAAGTTTAATTAATAGTATAATAAATATTTTAATTTATATATTATGAATTTCATCCTTATTAATGTAGTGATGGAAAATGTTTCTTTAATTCCGATCTTACATAATATTTTCTCCTCACTAATTTAATAAAGATTTAATTCATATATACATAAATTAAAATATTGTTTATACTATCAATCAATATTTACCGTTTGATCATAAAACAAAATATTTGACTTTAATTTTGACTATATCTTGAGTATGGGGTGATCGATCCTCTTTGAGATTACTTGTTTATCTGTAAAAAAAGTATTTTTTAATTTACGCATAAATTTAGGGGAGCATGAATTCTAACCAAAACACCAGACAAGAGATTCGTAAGACTCAACGTAAGCTTGAAGCTATCCGTTCCCATGTGGACGCCTCTAATGTGAGTTATTTTAACATGTTAAGACATAGGTTGGATAAATTGTTGATCAAAGATGATATGTTCTGGAAACAACGTGCTAAGACGTTTTGGTATCGCGATGGGGACCTTAATACGAAGTTTTTCCATGCGGCAGCAAGCACCAGAAGAAAGTTGAATAGAATTGAGCATCTTGAAGACGCGCATGGTTTTGAATGTCGGTCTGAAGATGGTCTGAAGCACATTGCACGTGATTATTTCATGCACCTCTTTCAAAAATCACCAAGCTCGCGTGCAAGTGTCATTAATTTGGTTCCAGCTTCAATCACCGAAGATGATAATGATATGTTGACTGCGAATTTCACTTTAGAGGAGTTCAAACAAGCAGCTTTCTCCATGCAAGCAGATAAATGTCCAGGACCAGATGGTTTTAACCCAGGTTTCTATCAACATTTTTGGGACACTTGTGGTCATGAAGTGTATCAATCAGGTTGTCATTGGCTAGCAAGTGGCGCTTTCCCACCACATGTCAATTCTACTAATATTACTCTTATTCCAAAAGGTGAATCTCAGACTTCAATGAAGGATTGGCGGCCTATTTCTCTCTGTAATGTTGTATATAAAATAGTAGCCAAGGTGCTTGCTAACAGGCTCAAACAGGTGCTCGATAAATGTATCTCTATTAATCAGTCAGCTTTTGTCCCAGGTCGATCTATCTTAGACAATGCAATGGTGGCTATTGAAATTGTTCATTATATGAAGGCTAAGGCAAAAGGAAAGAGTGGAGATGTTGCACTTAACTTAGACATTAGTAAAGCTTATGATAGGTTAGATTGGGATTACCTACGAGAAATAATGATTCAAATGGGATTATTTTGTAGTCGCAATACTCCAGATGATTTAAAGAATCTCATTGCTACTACTCTCGGTGTTCGTCAAGTGTTGGGTACAGGTAAATATCTTGGACTACCATCTATGATTGGTCGCAGCAAGCATGCCACTTTTAAATTTATTAAGGATTGTATCTGGAATAAAATAAACTCTTGGAGTAGCAGATGTCTCTCGCAGGCTGGTAGGGAGGTTCTTATTAAGTCTATTTTGCAATCTATTCCTTCCTATGTGATGAGTATTTTCCTTCTTCTGGGATCCCTCATAAATGAGATAGAAAAAATGTTAAATTCCTTCTGGTGGGGTCATAATTCCGCAAATTCTCGAGGATTGCACTGGCTGTCTTGGGAGCGTCTTTCAGTTCCAAAGGTGTTTGGAGGTATGGGAGTTAAGGGCCTAAAGGCATTTAATATGGCTATGGTTGGTAAGCAGGCTTGGAAGTTGGTTTCTTCTCCAGAGTCTCTAATCACTCGTTTACTCAAAGCTAAATATTTTCCTCGAAGTGACTATTTTGGAGCTAGTATAGGCCATAATCCTAGTTATGTTTGGCGTAGTATTTAGAGTGCTAAAGATGTGATTCGACGTGGTTTTCAGTGGAGTATAGGTACAGGCGAACACATTCCAGTGTGGGATCACCCTTGGATCAGTAATGTTGCTCCAATTTTACCATCAACTCATCATCATTTGGAGTGGCCATCTATCACTGTTTCTGACTTGTTGATTACAACCCATAAACAATGGAATATGGAGCTCATTAATACTTTTTTTGACAATGTTACTGCTAGAAATATTTTTAACACTCCGTTGCTTCCTTCGATAACACATGATGTGCCTGTTTGGAAGTTCGAGAGGGATGGTACTTATTCAGTTAAAAGTGCTTATAAGGATATTTTGAATCATGATGTGGCAGTTGTTCAACACCGTGTGCCAGGTAACTGGAATTGTATCTGGAGTTTAAAATTGCCCTCGAAAGTTAAGAATTTCCTTTCGCGAGCTTGCCGTAATTGCTTGCCCACGAGAACCCGTTTGCAATCTAAAGGAGTTCAGTGTACTGATAGGTGTGCAGTGTGTGATGATTTTGGCGAGGATAGTACCACTACGCCAAAAAAGATGTTTAATAGCACTTTTTTTTTACCTTTAATAGCACTTAAAAGTGCTATTAAACGCGCCGCTATTGTAAGTGCATCCTCTTTAATAGCACTTTTAAAGTGCTATTAAAAGCCTGATTTTTAATAGCATTTCTGGAAAGTGCTATTGTAGTATCATTATAGTGCTATCAAAGAGGTCTATTGAATAGGATTCATGCTGTATTTAATAGCGTTTCCTTAAAAAGTGTTATCATAATATGTGTATTTTTAATAGCCTTTCCTTTACAAAGTGCTATTAAAAGGCCACTTTTTTTTTTAAGCTAGGTGCAAAATTATTATAATGATTGGTTTGTAACCCAAATGCAGCCACATTCTTTTTCAAATTGAGAATTTCAAAACAATGGTTAAAAACCTATATTCAATTTCCAATACCAAATAACATTTCAATTACTCATTGCATATGCAATATGATCAATCAATCTGCATTAATCCAAAAATCTTGTCTACAAATATCACAACAAAGAGGGCATTACATAGTCAAAATTGTGGATAAAACCACAATACTAAAAACAATATTTCAAACAAATATTCTTTCAAAAAAAATATTTCAAACAAATATTCTACTCATATTTCCTTAACTAAAGAATTACCACCTAAATTAAAAAACAAGGACAAAACAACAGCAACAACTAATAACAGCTTCACCCAACCAATTGCACTTTCCAACCTGCACGCAACAACAGCTGAACCAAAAAAATCCAAATTGTCCATCTTTCATAGCCGCAAATTAACCCCAACACTTTCAACCTTATAATTCAATATGAATCACATATACAATGACCTAGTTAGGAAGAATAACAGCTTCTTGGTTTCCTGTTTCATGGAAGAAATATTAATTATGTCAAACTGAATTGTCAAAACAGTTTGGTAAAAACCAAAAAGGTTAACTAAATAGTTATTTTGAACAACCCTGGTACTCTTTTCTCTTATCGATAGTTTCGAAGCAAAATATTAACTAAAACCAGTTCAAAATCTCAAGGTAACAAACTACTTATACCATAAACAATAAAATCATCAGCTTTCAAAAGTCAAACATTTAAGTCATATGTTTATTATGAAATTATTATACATGTCTTTATTTTCTTGAGTTGTGTATCATTATAGCTGATAGATTACTTTTTTATGCTTACCAAATTTGTTTTTATTTATCATAAAAAAGGGTACACCATACTGGGGAAAAATAAAAAATAAAAACAAAGAAAAAGACAACAAAAACTCACCAAAAACATCATCCACCACATAGCTAGCCCAATCCTCCTTGACATTAGTTAACTTATCTTTAGAGTAGGTGCGACATTTGTGGTCAGGAAAGTACTTCAAATATAAATAAATAAATAAAATTGAGTTAGAGCTAAATTACATTAATAAGATTACAAATTAATAATAATTAAAATCACGTACATTTATGGGGATCATATTTTCATTTTCCATGATGAACTCTTTCATATATCGCATTACAAAATATCCACAGTTAATAACATTAATTTGACGGGGGCACTGCAAAAAAAAAAAAGTTACATCGATTACTTTTACTCTACATAATTGTATAAAAACTACTTTAATTTCAATCTACCTTTATTTTTGGCCATGTAATTTTCTTTGACTTGGACACTTTATAATTAATATGGGCACGATAAATTTGCAAAGCACTGTCAAGATTAAATTAACTTCAAATGAGTAATTATTATAAATAATCATACTTACATAAATTTGAAATTAAAAGAGTCGATACTCACTTATCAAACTTTGTTTTTAAATTTTGATATTTTGTTGGCTCACCATTCAACGGGTCCATGTAATATATCATCTCAGCATCAGGATTGATTACAAGCAACACCCAATGTTTACTGCACCAACCATTTAAATATTACAATAAAAAATTTGCATTCAATATATTTTGTTGACGTAAATAAAAATTTGAATAGAATTCTCACCCTATATTGCAAGGTGCAAGAATCATCCTATCCTTGAACTCCTTATCTTTCAAGAGTATTTTTGCTATAGCATTTCCTTGATTATCGTCCCGTGATACATGTGGGGATATGAAGGAGAACTTGGTTATTAATCCATTTGGACTAATGAACTTGTCAAACAAGTACCTTCAAATTAAAAACAATTAAAGATATTAATATTATCTCACAATATAAATAACATTAATATTAATTGATTGGTCAGATTAGAGAACATTGGTAATAATAGAGGTACCTGGCAAATACAGTGATAATAGAGGCACTTAACCAGTTATGATCAATAATCTCTTTTATATTATCTACCCGTAGACGCTCTAAAAACTCTTCACCAAATATACTCTCCTCCATATTTATATGAATTGAGGATCCAGCCTTCAACATCTTTGTTGTATACATTTCAAGGAACGGTAAATTTGCAAGACCAGATGAACAACCAACTTTAGGGGACTCTTGAATTTTGAATTTTTTGTTGTTTTTGTTGGGTGATGAAACTGATTCAACACTTCCCTGGATATTCTCATCTTTGTTTTGGAATTGATTAGGAATCTACATAGTTACATTAATGAAGGTTAGTGATAAAATAATAAAACAGGTATATATTACCATGCGATCAAGCAAGTAGATAATAAGAAATTTACCTTTTCACATTCACCAACAAATTGAAGAAGTTTAAGTGGCCATGGCACAATTGTTCCTATTGCTTGACCAACCATGGATACATCTCCATATTCAACAGATATAGGCAATGGAGCATTTGGCACAATAGAAACTTCAATCTTAACCTTGACATATCCAGGTGGTAATGTAATGCCGTGCACTATATTACCTTCGGTGTTATATAGTTTACCACGAGCAACCAAACACCGACTTGGGGATGATAAATAGATATCAACAGACAAAAGACCCTAAACCATTGCGATATGAATGTAATCATTATTATAATTATTGAGCAAAATAAATATTGGAATTTATGAGTTAATAAACAAAGTAATAACCTCCGGAATGTTGCCAAATGATACAGCGTTGCAAGACCTTTTATCACTAGGTTTTTGCCTCTCTACCACTTCTTTTGGTTGTCGTCTCTCTGCTACTTCAGCTACTTCTTCAGGTTGTTTCCTCTGAGCCACTTTCTCAGTTTGTTGCCTCTCAGACACTTTTGCTTTGTTAGGTGATGAAACTGATTCAGCACTTCGCTGGATATTCTTATCTTTGTTTGGGAATTGATTAGGAATCTACATAGTTACATTAATGAGGTTAGTGATAAAATAATAAAACAGGTATATATTACCCTTCGATCAAGCAAGTAGATAATAAGTAATTTACCTTTTCACATTCACCAACAAATTGAAGAAGTTTAAGTGGCCATGGCACAATTGTTCCTATTGCCTGACCAACCATGGATACATCTCCATATTCAACAGATATAGGCAATGGAGCATTTGGCACAATAGAAACTTCGATCTTAACCTTGACATATCCAGGTGGTAATGTAATGCCGTGCACTATATTACCTTCGGTGTTATATAGTTTACCACGAGCAACCAAACACCGACTTGGGGATGATAAATAGATATCAACAGACAAAAGACCCTAAACCATTGCAATATGAATGTAAACATTATTATCATTATTGAGCAAAATAAATATTGGAATTTCTGAGTTAATAAACATAGTAATTACCTCCGGAATGTTGCCAAATGATACAGCGTTGCAAGACCTTTTATCACTAGGTTTTTGCCTCTCTACCACTTCTTTTGGTTGTCGTCTCTCCATTACTTCTTCAACTACTTCTTCAGGCTGTTTCTTCTCAGCCACTTTCTCAGTTTGTTGCCTCTCAGACACTTTTTGAGTATGTTGCCTTTCTGCCACTCTTTCAGGTTGATGTGTCTCTATTATTTCATTGGTTTGTTGCCTCTCTAACTTATCTCTCTCCAGCTTCTCTCTCTCTAACACCTCAACTCTATTCTTCAGTTTATTGCAAATGCCATAAAGTTTTTCAAGGTCCATTTGTGTGGGGCGAATTTGACGTGGATTTATGTCTCTAGAACATACCCCAAAACCATAACTCCTAACACTGCCAGAGTAGTTTTTGGGATTATTTAGAGCCTTAAATAATGTATCTGTAGGACCAAGGTCTTCTCTCTGTTCTTCAGTTAAAGATTGTGTTAACTTCTCCTGACATTGATAAGTAGAAAAAACTTGTTAACCATCATCATAATTAACAAGAGAATCTGACATGCATGCAAAATATTAATATTTGACTTACACATTCATCCACAACTCCTTGAACATTTTTATTATCAATCACTCCATCCTTATTGACACGGGCAGCCTTCCACACTTGACAACGGGTTACCGGTTCATTTCCGGACTCTTCTATCTATATATACATTTTGACAAATTAACACAACTACAAAACATTTTTAACATCTTGTACAACACTTTTATACATAAACTTACCATATCATCTTCAAGACGAGCACAACCTAAACGTGATTTTCTATATGGATGTTGAGGATTCAATGCTCTTTCTCGATTTTCAATACTAAGTTTCTGCAATAATTATAAAGTTATTTGGCTAATAAAAGGGAATCCCCCAACAATATCACTAATACTAGAATTTTAAATTGTAATATATGAGGTAAAACTATTAGCATGTAAAACATTAAGGATCCGTAACTAAGTACTAAAAATATTACCTGAAAATGTATACTCATACGCTGAGCTACAAAGTTATCCCAATGCTCTTGTTTTATACAGTAAGAATATTTCGCAGGACGTTGTTTATTAAAATCACCATTACTATCTTTCAGAAAAAACTTGGCAATTTTGGTTCTGAACGCCCGATGCAACTTTCCAGCTTCTCTCAATACATATTCACGATGTTCATCGCCAATTACAAAAGCTTTCTGCAAGACAATGTATATCATGACCAATTATAACAAAAATAGAAATAGATTAACTTTAATATAGCTCAATTTCTTAAAAGGGAGATTAGTTCAATTAAAGGTTCAGTTTACTTCTAAACTTTTATTTGAACAGCCCCGCAAATAGATTAACTTAAATAAAATTTTACAACTAGATTGAGTTAGTGTGTTACTTGAATTTCATCCCAAATGTTTTCTTTATAGACATCCACAGCGGCTTTGTTTCTTTTTGCACTCCAATTGTCCAAGCTAATTGGAACTAGCCGACGAACTGTGACACCAATGAAACTAGCAAAACTCTTACTATTATGCTTAACTGGCTGACGTCTTGCATTCCATTGAACCTAAAACAAAATTGAAGTGCAAAAAAAAAAAAAAATAATCAGCAGTCTCACTAATATCTATTAACATTCAAAGAGTTTCATAAACAAAAAATCAACAAAATGATGTCCAATTCCATCTTTGAAGTCTCGCTAATATTTATTAACATCAAACTGCAAATTGCATGGTGCTGCCACATCTTTAACATCAAATTTTACCTCTATCCTATTTCCATTGCTTTTGGCTTTGTGAATTTTCGGCAACCGGGTCACACCACGTTTAGCAATTGTTTTCTTACTAGATGAACCACATTCATCATTAGTAGAACCCATTCACCTGAAAAGTGTAAACAAATTAATATACCATACAAGAATAACATTAAGAATCAATAACAATAAAAGAAAAAAAAATTAATATCCATACAAGATCAAGTCGGCCTTTTCCTCTTCCTTGTAATTGGAGTCCTAGTTTTCTGTTTTTTTCTTACCCATAATGATGGATTGATCCAAATCCCATCATTGTGATCGTTTCTCATATAGAGAATATCATCTGTAATCGGTTCATCCTCAAGTGAATGTGATGTGTTGAAGAAAGGATCATCCTCAACATCTCTATTTTCACATTCTTGATCATGGTGGTCATTTATTTTGTTACTTAGAAGCACAATAGACCACTTTTCATCTGCAGGATCAGTTACATAGAACACTTGGTGAGCTTGTGATGCTAAAATAAAAGGCTCATCTCTATACCCCTCTCTGTTAAGATCAACCTTCATGAACCCATGATCAACTTGAACACCAGTGTTGTTATCAACCCACTTGCAACCAAACACAGGCACTTGGAAAGATGAGTAATCCAACTCCCAAATATGTTCAATGACCCCAAAATATGACAATTTGGCAAATGCTGGATTTCTGTCTTTGGCACTTGAGATATGCATAGATTGGGCTACGAGCGTGACACCGCTATTTTGCATAGTGCTTTGTTGATCATGTTCTTTCGTATAAAATGTATACTTATTAATCACATAACTAGAGTAAGAGAGAACATTTGCATTTGGGCCATTTGCTAGCCATCTCAATCTTTCTGAAATTGAATCTGGATTTTTAGCAAATTCTGAAAAAACGTGTTCTTTTAGCCATGATATAAACCTCCGATTATGTTCTCTTGTTAACCAATTTTCACTTCTGTTAGGGTTCAAACTCTGAAGAATTTCCTTGTGCTTTTCAACATATGGCTCAACCTCATCGGCATTGTGTAGAACATACAAGTGGGCTTGCTCCAATTCTATGTCTGAGATGGTCACTAGTTTACTTGCACCAATCCCCTCCCCTGTTGTTCTTCCTGAGTGTCGTGACATTGGAAGCCCTATGGACTCAACATTAGAGAGGAAGTCAGTAAAAAACTCAACAGCTTCTTCAACTATATACCGTTCAACGATACAACCCTCTGGTCGACTTCGATTTTTTACATACCCTTTTAATATCTTCATGTAACGCTCAATCGGGTACATCCACCTCATATAAGCTGGTCCACAATATTGTGTTTCCATGATAAGGTGGATAGTTAGATGAACCATTATGTCAAAAAAAGAGGGGGGAAAATACATCTCAAGCTCACATAAGGTGACAACAATTTCATTTTGTAGTGTCGGCAACTTCTCAGGGTCAATAACTTTGCTACAAATAGCTTTGAAGAAGAAACAAAGTTTAGTTATGGTCCATCGCACATTTTCAGGCAAAATGGAACGTATACCAATTGGAAGAAAATTCTCCATTAAAACATGACAATCGTGAGACTTTAAACCCTTTAATCTGAGATCCTTCATAGATACCAAACTCTTAATGTTTGAAGAGTAACCCTCTGGAACTTTAACATTGTGAAGAAACTTACAAAAGATCTTTTTCTCTTTTCTTGACAAAGTATGAGCTGCTGGAGGTAGAAATGTACGCTTCCCATCCTTCTTAACCGGCCTCAGTTCATTCCTTAATCCCATACTTTGCATGTCTAGCCTTGCCTTGATGCCATCCTTAGACTTTCCTGGTATATTGAGTAATGTACCAACGACACTATCAAAAACATTTTTTTCAATATGCATCACATCAAGGAAATGTCGTACATACAATGACTTCCAATATGGCAATTCAAAGAAAATTGACTTTTTTTTCCATCCACCAGTGACAAGTTCCCCTGAAAAAGGCTTTCCAAATTCAGTGCTCAAAAGCTTGACTTTTTCGTATAATTGATCGCCAGTCAAAGGCGACGGAGCTCTATCTTCTTCTGATTCACCATTAAATGCTTTTTTCCATTTTCGATAACGATGTTTGGTATTTAAGAATCTACGGTGCCCAAGAAATACATTCTTCTGACAATGTTCCAACCTTATCCAATTTGTATGATCTTCACATACGGGGCATGCACACTTTCCTTTGACACTATAGCCTGATAGATTCCCATAGGCTGGAAAATCGTTAATTGTTCCAAATAACATAGCCCTCAATCTGAAGGATTCTTTTTTATACTCATCATATACCTCTACACCTGTCTCCCACATATGCTTTAAATCTTCAATTAATGGAGCCAGGTATATGTCTATATCATTTCCTGGTTGTGTGGGCCCAGAAATTAACATAGTCAACATCATGAACTTGCGCTTCATGCATAGCCATGGAGGTAGGTTGTAAATCAGTAAAATCACTGGCCAAGTAGTGTGCTTACCACTCTGAATACCATGAGGGTTTATTCCGTCAGTAGACAATGCAAGACGTAGGTTTCTTGTTTCTTCCCCAAAATCTGAGTAGTCATTATCAATTTTGGCCCATTGAGGAGAATCTGCAGGATGTCGAAGCATTCCATCATTAACCCTTTCATTTGCGTGCCATGTTAAGTTCTTTGCATCTTCCGTATTACGATACATGCGCCTAAATCTTGGTATTATTGGAAAATACCATAGCGCTTTGGATGGACCCGTTTCTTTCTTCTTATATCGTGAAGCGCTACATTTAGGACACATATTTAATGATGCATACTCATTTCGAAATAAAATGCAATCATTTGGACAAGCATGTATCTTCTCATAACTCATGCCAATAGAACATAACAATCGTTTAGCCTCATAGGTTCGACTGGGGAGCACGTTATTCTTAGGCAAAATATCTTTTAACAAAGTTAGCAAGTCTGTGAAGCTCCTATCAGACCATCCATTTCCTGCTTTTAACTTATACAATTTTAAGACCGTAGACAATTTTGTGAATTTAGTACATCCTTCATACAATGGTGTCTCTGCATCAATTACTACCCTCTCAAACATTTTAGGACAATCACGGAGATCATCTTCAATTACATTCAGAATTTCTTCAACTCGATCAAACTCATAATTTGTATCTTTTTCGAAATCAGTTGATGTATCTCTCTCATTCATCCTCTTAGCGGACTTAGTTTTCTTTTCCCCGTGCATTGTCCAACATGTATAGCTTTTATCAATTCCATTACATATTAAGTGATCTTGCAAATCATTGGCACTAACATCCGTATAACAGCATTCCAAACAAGGGCATATGATTTTGCTAGTGTCTTCTGCATTAGCAATAGCAAACCTAACAAACTCTTGCACCCCATCTTCGTATTCTTTTGACGCTCGATTGGCCGACATCCATTTCCGATCCATAGTTCATAACAAGTAACAAATATAACTAGTTAGCAATTGGTTCTAACAACCAAATTGCTTTATATCTACGAATCATATGCCCAATTTTAGGATCGTAGTCCTATAATGGCATATATATAGGATCCATACCAAGAGTGTTATTCAAGTTCAAATTTTGGATAGAACAATTTTTTTATCAAACTCTACTTATCTTTCCATAAAAATTCAGACAACCAGAAATTCTTTCTAACACTAGACATTAAAAAATTATAAATTTCAATAAGAAAAATGGTTACATATTTGTTTGAAATTCAATTTTCTTAAAACATAAATGTTTGTTTTGTAAAATATGGTTAACTAGTCAGGCCTAAGTTAGTGAAAGGCATATACTCCTAATGGAGCCAAAGAGCAACATTCTGCACCTCAGGGTCTTGAGCATAGCTGATGAGAGCCTAGCTAAGAAACCAAAACCACCCTTAAAATTTAATTATCTGAAACCAACTTGGTTGCTTCAGCAATGAAACTTCACCACGTGCTTTTTGATAAAAGGACCCAACATGAAAAAGCTGACAATTATTGTGGAGAAGGTAATGCATGTAGAAGAATTTAATGCGTGTTTTTTCACTGTAATGTGCATGCATTGAATTCAAATCAGAGTTTTTTTTTCCTTCATTTGAATTGAAATTCGAAAAACTTCTTTGCTGGGAAAGTATTGATTGAATGAATGATGGTTGTGTTCATATATGTACAAGAATTTACTCTAACATATTGAACATGTAGCATTTGTATGGAACATTAACAGAGAGACAACCAGGAAATAGGTCTAAATTATAATTCTGTTACTACAGTGAGGCTAGTTGTTACCTATTCTCCACTAGGTTACCTATAGTTCACTATTGATCTTATGAATTTCACTAGTGATTATGCATTGAGCAAGCGACAATAGAACAGAGAAAATATATGACAAAATGCAAGCCATGTTCAATTTTTCAATACAAAATAATAAACAATATATCAAACATGTAGAGGAAATACTTACTTTTATATAAGAATAACAAATAGAGAGGACTGCACAGAAATTTCAAAATGAACTCCCTAAATCTGGCAACCAACACGATTTTGCAAAAGCTGTAGCAATGAAAGAAAATCCCAAGACCAGTTAGTAAATATAAGAATAACAAATAGAGAGGACTGCACAGAAATTTCGGCAACATAAGTAAATAATAAAAACATAACTATTATTATTATTTTTTTAGTAAAATGAACCCAAAAAAAATTAATCCAATAAAAACTAGTAACTATTAAAAATTATGTAGCAACAACTAACACAATTAAATAAACTATATTAAAAAGAAATGATGTAAGCTAAATAAGGTGAAATTTGATGTAAATAAATGAAAATGGTGTTCAACAGGAAAGTTGATTAAGTAAACTACCCTTCCATGCTTAATTGATTTTTCTAGCACATACATTTGCATTTTCTTTTTTGAGATAGTCAAGTTTATTGAAAGCAAGCCTGTGCAAGACGCACACGGCTGCCAAGAGACAGATAACATACAAAGGTTCCATATATATGCGGACAAAACCTATAAACCCAACAACACTCTCAAATGAAACCACTGCTACAAACTACCAAGAGCCGACAAGAACAGGGCTGCTGCTGGCCCTATGGGAACAGGCAGCAACAAAACACCCCTTGACAGCACAGGGAGGCAGCAACAACATGGAAAAACAACGCAATGCATCAGAAACAAAGACAACTATATATTCCACCACCAAAACAGCTGGAAAGACCAACAAGACAGCAGGAACAGAACTGATAATACACACCAAAACAGCCACATCAGCTACAACCCTCAACCTCTTTAAGACCGAAATTACCTCTTCAGATATCTTGTTTTTCTATAAGATGTTTGCAGAAATATTTGATCAACCATTGACATGTCCTTGATGTGTGTTTCGTGTTAAATTACATTATTATCATTAATGTTTATATTAATGAAGAGGATCAAATATCCTATAGTTAAAAGTATAGGATTAGCTATATAAACTTTGGCTTTTGCATACATATGATATTACTAATTATTGTTATCGTATTCACAAGTCATTTTTGGCAACTTTGTTTAACAAAAGTCCTAACCCCACCTTAAAGGGTTCTGAGTAAGTTTAGGAATTTAAAGTGATTGATCCCATTGAGAAAACAACTCAATCACTTCATCTTTTTTTGTTTTTTAGAATAGAACAACATAATATTTTAACGGGAAATTCCTGCACAAGACGTGCTAGGGTCCCAAAAGTACCGGACTACAAATACCGTATATAAGCGGTAACACCTAGAAAACTCCTAACAGCAGATAAAACACACAAAAAACCCATCTTCTAACAGAAACAGCTGCAGGCACATAACAGAATGACAGAAAAACAAAGAAAACATCAATAGATGCCGGTCTAAAAGCTACAAAACAGTCCCTAACCAAACAACTAGCACTGTTATAAAAAAGCCAACGCCATAAAACAAAATCAGCTGCAGGGAGCCATCAGATCGCACAACCTACAAACACCATTCAAAAACCACCAACAAAAACACTTCACCGGCTTAGACACTCCTGTGGGTTCTAACACCATTTGTAGTAGAGGCACGGTGTGTGCAAACACAACAATTCCACGCAAACACAAGGCAAGAACATACAACTTGAAACATATAATTGCATTCATTCACTTTCATTTTCTTAAAATATTTCCTATAAACAAAAACAAAAAATCTAATTACATTAAATTATTCTAATAAATTGTCAACCTCATTCTTCAATTTATTTCTACTACATTTCAGCCACTCATATTCAAGCTGACCATGTTTAACATCATAACATAATTCACTGTCGCATAAATTGTGTGACTGTAAATGTAATAGAAGGGAGTACTTTAATGTACAAAACTACAAGAGTGGCAGAATAGGAGATATGTAGCAGATTGATGACCGAAGAACAAAGACAATCATAAGTTTCTTCTTTTAAGCAACTTCAAAGATTAGCATTACAGTTTTGGATTATTTTAAAGTTTTAAATTGTTGATTATTTTAAAGTTTTATACAGCGATCAGTGATACAACCAGAAATGAAACAGAATGCATTAAAATTTTGAAACCAAAAGATCTACATATAGCATCAATTTTTTTTTTTTGAATCAGCATATATATATATATATATATATATGAAATGCCACGCACAAGAAGTGAAAAATGGCAAGCTGTTACAACCCAAAAAGATCACCCCTGCGTACTGATAAAAACACAGCAGCAAAAAACGGTGACAGCAGGAAAATAATAGCCCAGCATATAGGAGGGAACAACAACAAGAAAGCCTAAAAACTGCTATACACAGACCCCCCTAACACCGAACTGCATGAACAAAAAAACCTGCTAGAAAACAGCTGAAGGAACCGAAAGGCAAACCCCAAGCAGATTCAAAAATTCAATTGAAAACAATCTATCACAAAAATTCAATTCTCTGACCAAAAGCTATATAGCACCAACACACTTCAGCTCAAATTCAAAAGTATTAGTGTCAGACAACTGTCAGCGTAAGTGTTCGACGCCAAAAACAACATCGGCACGTATCATTACATTCAATCACTTTCAGTTTATTAAGTGTCGGTGTCAGTGCGACCTCTCAAATTTGGAAAATTCTAAAACAAAACAAAAAAACTAACCAAATTACATCACACTAATATACAAAAATATATCATAAAATTGAAAACAATTTCTTAAAAAAAAATATAAATCTACTATAAGTGCACCATCGAAACCGAATATAAAATCTAAAAAATAATAAAAAATAATAATTAATACTTACCAATACACCACTGAATCCGACGAATGTTGTTCGGTGTCTCTGCGGTGAGGGTGAACTCGGCGATGAGGGTAGTTATCTCAGCAAAGAAAAAGACTCTGATTCACAAATCACAATAGATTCTCGAGATCTTCAACTACAACAAACAATTTCGATTTTAGCATACATGAACTATATTGGCAGAGAATATTATAGGCAATAAATAAGTAGAATAGATAAACATTTGTTAATTCTTATTCTTAATTTATTGAAGAACCTTTTGATTTAATTCAAATATCAAACACCATTCAATGCTTCAACAAAAACCAGTTTGCGGTTCACCCCAAAGAAAAAAGCTTTAAAAAGAAAAATAGTCTTTTAAATACCACGTTATTTATGTCTATGAATAAACTTCCATTTATAATTGAGATTCAAGATGTAGAACAACACAACAACTACAAAATAATTAACTAAATAGAGAACAAAATAGTATCACAAGAAATTGAAAAACAACTCAGATTTTGGGATTAATAAAATCATGAAATAAATAAATCAAAGAAATTGAAAAATTGAATTATACCTGTGTGGGTGCATGCGTGTAATGAGATGAGAGATGGGTTCAATGGGTTGTGAGAAGTGGAGTTCAATGAGATGGGGGTCTGGGTATGAGAGAGATGGGGTTAGAAGTGGGGTTTGATGGTGGTGGCAGTTATGGGATTCAATGGAGGTGGTAGTTATGCAATTCGATGGTATTGAGATGAGAGAAGAAGGTGAGATGTGTGGGTTGAACAGATGAAGTCGTGTGTGAAAGAAGAGAGGGAATTGGAAATTTGTTCAGCGCCAATTGCTAAAATTTAATCCGCTTTGTTTTTTTAATTTTTCAAAAACTCCCTTTTTGTTAGGAGCATAGGATAGCGTTCAGCACAAAGTGCTAACGATACAATCCACCTATGTTAGCACTACCTCAAAACTGCTATCATACTCTTTTTTTTACTTTTTTTTATTTTTTTTAAATTGTCAATATTAGCACTTTTGGAGAAAGTGCTATCCTAGATGTACTCTTATAATAGCACTTGCAACAAAACGCTATTGTACTTAACAAACTCAGTTTTTTGTTAGCACTTTTTCTAAAAGTGCTATTAAATGGGCGCTACTAAATGTCAAAATTGGCGTACCCATTTGTTCTTTATGTGCAGTAAAAGTATGCTTTACTGGCAACGTATTGGTTTGTGGAGCCATTTGATGGATGTTTTTGATATTAATGTCAATTTTCCAACCAATGTGTTTGCTATCCTCCATCACCTGGATCAGCAGCAAAAGCAAATTTTCAGTGTGACTCTATGGAGTATTTGGAAGCATCGAAACAATAAGGTATGGAACAACATTACTGAAACCAGTGGCGGAGCTAGACAAAAAAGTTTGGGGTGGCCGCCATCTCGCCATCAAAATAAACTAAAATATAATATATAAATTATATTGTATAACAAATTTAAAAATAAACCAAAAACCAATCATTCAAAATTTAAACTACATAATATATAAAGTCGATCATTACATACCTAAAGAAACAAAATTATCAAAGTGATGTAAAAATCATCAAAATTATTATAATGAAACAAATCTACAATTGACAATGGTACTGCTAATGGATTGTCAATTCTGTTGCAAAGTGTCTAGGGTAGCTCCTATCTGCCAATTGCCCACTTACACTATTACACACACATATTCTAAATCATCATCAACTAGACAGGCAGCTTATTCTAAATCAGCAAGTGTAATTGAGCAGACAATAGGTTCCATCCGAACTGTAAGTACATTAGCAAAAAATAACATTGAGACTTTGCTTTATTTTGTTATTACATAATATAGAAATGAGTCTCATTTTCCAAATGCAGGTTGCATCATTCACTAGGGAGAAACAAGCTATAACTAAATATAATCAGTCCTTAATCAAGGTTTATATACCATATAATCACATTATACACATTGGCTATAACTAAATATAATCAGTACTTACACTATTACACACTATACACATTGACATTCATTCATGATCTTGTTCGTTGTCATTACTTACACATTACTTACACTATTACAGAATCATGACAAGAGATAATGCATAGTAATCACATTAGGTTCTATATACCATATAATCTTTGAAAATCCAATTATGCACTTTTAAATGTATTGTTTTACTCAATAAGTTACCAGATTTAATTCCAACAATGAATATTCTAAAGCTAGCTATAATATTCAATGATTTAAGTTCCTCAATATTCTAAACTCTAAAGCTAGCTCTAATTCCAACCATGAATAGATTAGTTCCTCAATAATCTAAAGCTAGCTCTAATTCCAATTATGCATTTAAGCAGTATTATTAACAAAAGTCAAAAATCAAAAATCCCCTTTTGTTTTGATTAGGGTTATGGGAAAATTGAAATTGAAAACCAAATTAAATATCAAATTCATTAGCAAACAAAAAGAAATCAAAGAATCAGAGATACACTCACCTTTGTTTAACAGTTTTAGGTTTTGTAGAAAGATTGAGACAAATGAAGAATATATCATAGTAGAGATCGATGCTGAGAGAGGAGATGGAGGCTTTGAGTTCGAAGGAGAGTTCGTCGGTCGCGGCTGATTGTCGGTGGATGAAGGTGAGTGATTGCTGCCGTGACTAGGTGAGGATGAGGAGAAAAGATGCGATTCCTTTTCTTTCCCGTTCTGAGAAAAAATACGAATGAGAGTGGGAGAGTGGAAGAGCGAGTGAATGGCATGGTTGTAATATTAAAATTATGCCAAGGGTATTATGGTAATTTCACAGAAATAATGGGTAGGCCATGGCCATACCCTGTCCTCACGTGGCTCCGCCACTGACTGAAACAGCTCAAGATATCTGTGCTCGTGCAGGTTCTCTTCTTACTAGCTGGAAGAATGCTCAGAATATTCGACATCCTATCCCTCAGAATCCTGATACCCCGAATGATATGAAGTGGAACAAACCAAGTCCCGGCAGGTTTACTTGTAATGTTGATGCGTCCTTCTCTCAAGCTCGAAATCGGGTCGGTATTGGTGTTTGCATTCGAGGTGACGAAGGTCGCTTTGTGTTAGCCAAGACTGAATGGATGACTCTGCTCCTTGATGTGGATCTGGGTGAGGCTTTGGGTTTATTATCTGCAATGTACTGGGTTCGTGATCTACAACTAGGTATTGTGGACTTTGAGCTTGATTCCAAAACCGTGGTAGACAGTCTTTATGGTAGTAAAAGTGGCGTTTCTAACTTTAGCGCAGTAATTAATGATTGTAGACGTCTGTTAGCTTCTGATTTAGTAACCTCTGATGTTAGGTTCATTCGGAGACAAGCCAACGAAGTTGCTCATAGCTTTGCTAGAGTGGCTTTGCGTCATGCTAGTTTCCATATTCATACTAGGATTCCATCTTGTATCTCTACTATTATTATGAATGAAATGCAATAAGTTTCTTCTTGTCAAAAAAAAAATGTTAAACTATTTAGGGTTTTTCTAACCTATGCAACATTGCATAGGATAAGGTGCAATAAATGTACCATTTTTTCAACAAAAACTATCATATTAATCATCCTTTTCTTGAAAAATGATAATTTTCTCTATCTTATTAATCATTCTATTTTTTTATTTTTTTTATAACCATTTACTACAAAAATAATGATTACATCTAATAATAAGTGCATGGAAATTTATTTGGACTTATGTTTAAGATGAAAATTTACGTAGATACAGAAGCCATAAAAATTTAACTCGAAAAATTATGAAAGCAACAAATTTAAAATGTAATTCAAAAATAACTATATGCTTCAGGAATATTATGGAAGGATTTAGATAGCAAGAACAAATTTAACTCCAAAATATTTGTCCACAAAATATTTGTGGCGCATATCATCATCAGAGAAGAAGAAATACTACGTTTTTATTATAAAAAAAATATAGAGACAAAGAGTTAGTCATACTGATGTGCAGTGGCAGTTTAAATAGTGTTTATGCGTGCTTATGAAAAACGTAATATAGGCTTGTGTGACTCAGTGAAGTCCTAAATAAGGAATTAGTTGAGAACATAGGAGGAAAATGTGAAAAAATTGAAAGGAAGTAATTATATAACTTATTGTGGTAAAGCTGCCACTTGAGAACAAATGGGTGAGTTTTGAGCATTTGCCATATCTTGAGAAAAAAAATTAACGCAGAAGGAAAAAATACTCTGAAAGAAAAATGCTCAACTACACATTGAATTGTAAATTGTATTTAGAAGATGACTATTTAGTTTTTCACAAAATACAATAAATAGAATGGTTTGTCAAAAAAAAAAAAATAGAGTGGTTAATAGGGGAGAGAGATGGAGGAAAAATATATCATTTTTCAAGAAAAGGATAATTAATATGATAGTTTTTGTTGAAAAAATGATACATTTATTGTACCTTATCCTATGCAATGTTGCATAGGTTAGAAAAACCCAACTATTTATACTAATTTTATACAAAAATTAAAATTGAACCCCATTAACAATAAGAAGAACAAAATAAAATAAGTTAAGTACTAAGTAAGGAGACATGAAACTTACATGAATTTGAAAGGAGAACATTTTCATACCTCTGTCTTGTTTTTTTTTTTTTTGACAAAAACCTCTGTCTTGTTAACATGTTGTGTGGATACTTTTTGCGCTTTTTAAGTATGTGTAAAATTAGAACCAATGTTGAAAAGCATATGTTGGAATTTGAAATTGACTTGGGATCTGTATGTGAGAGTGTTCAATATATATATTCATTGGTTGTTACCTACTCATTTATTGTATAACTTTTTTTTAGATTTTTAATCTTAAAAGGGTGTTGACTGTATTTAATTTCTTTTTTAAAAAGGATTATTTAATACACCATCCGGTCATTATTATAAGCAAATTTTAGATTCATTCATTAAATGATGTATGTGGTTTATAATAAAGACCACATACATCATTTAATGAATGAATCTAAAATGTAGTTTTTTGCTTATAATAGTGACCGGAGGGTGATCTATCAGTCCAGTCAAAATAAAATATTTCCCTAAAAAAAAGTCAAAATAAAATATATTACCAATTAAGTTATAACACAATTTTTTTAATTATTTTAATTAATTTTTTAGACCCAACTCTCCCAATAAGGGGCATTAATTACTTACCAACAATAAAAGAGAAATTCAATGAATTAGTACATATCTAAAACTTAAAAATAAATCTAATTCGTAGATACCAATTTTTTTTTAAATGTTTTGCACTTATGTTGTCTTAGCGGTAAGAGTTTAATTTTATAATTTCAAGCTCTGAAGTTCAAATTTCATCTAGAGTTCAAATTCCACCATATAATTTTGTAAAAAAGTTATTAATATTATTTTAATTAACATGTGACATTCAATCCATTTTTACGTTGATTAAACATGTTGACACCACCACTTTTATATTGCAATATCATGGGTGCATTATATTGTATTTCATGTCGATTAAACATGTGACACCACCATTTTTTGTAATCCGAAAATCTGAGGGAGGGACCAAAACTAAATAATTTCAAAATGAATGGACCAATATTGTGAGACGGTGAAAATATGAGGACTAAAATTATAATTAAAACTTATTTAGTTATTTTTTCAGAAAATTATTTTTTAATATTTTTTTTTTAAAGTAGTGATCCAAAGCATCACCAAAATATAATATCAAAAAAAATGAGGAAATACAAAAGAAAAGATTGGAGGACTATACCAAAGCCAACGGTAACATCCCGCTAAATTCTCAACAGATGGAATTAGCTGAACGCTTCAGAAAAGAAATAATTATGAAAGGGTGAATTAATACAAGGAATATGAGATATTCCCTGTTACCCCCAACGGACTACGGAGAATATTTAACCGCGCAATGTTAGTTAACTGAGAACGAATAAGAAAAGGATTGTAGATGGAAATGATTATGCTAGTTGAGTGCTTAAGAGGATAGGCTGAAACTGATATTGGGTACAAGAGAGGTTAAGGAATAAGCTCAAGCTGAAGTTTCCAGAAGTGTTTTCTTTAGGTGAGTTCCTTTAGCATTAGTCCCCACCTTTTGGGTGATGTGTGAATTGTTGTGAGGAAAATTATGAGTTAAAGCTATTTATTGTTCTAGTTAGTTTATCACATGAATTAAACAAGTCTATGTCATGTTTATTGTTGTTTTGCCATGTTAAATGATGCATTTTCTATGTTGGTATGGAGGCATAAGCAAACCCATGAGGTTTGGGAGCAAGATTGATGCTGAAAAACATGCTTTTGTGTTTCTCTGTCAATGTAAATCGGTGGTTTTCCCAAAACGGTGGCCGAAATTTTATGAGACAAAAGTCTCGTTCTGAGTCCCAAAATCGATGGCCCATTTTTGAAAATCGGGGGCCGATTTTAGTAGTTCTGAAAAAAATATTTTTTTGTCAAAAATGCTCAGAAAACTTCCAATTCACATACCTTATGCCTCTAGGACGAACATATAATTGTTTAACGTTTTTGAAAGATTCTAAAGGGCAAAACAACTACTAAACATCCACATAATTTGTGGATTAATTCAAGAGTGTACTATATAGGTGAATTGGTAGTTGCGGGTAAACCTTAAAGAGTTGCTGGTCAAGGTTCAATAAAATCAACAATTATACCGACGCTCTCAACTGCTTAGAGGAATGCTCTTCTCCAAAAGTAAAAGCTTTATATACCTCCAACGTTCCTTTGAAAATGCTGCTCTTGGAAGAATTCACCTTTTTTTTTAAGCATATAATCAAGCATTGTCCTACCAACTGAGTTATGCTCATTGTTAATTTAGTTTAATTTATATATACTGTTAATATTAAAAAAGGCTTACAATGTCAACAAATTACAAACAATTATATATGTGACTTTAAAAATATTTTTTTAAGCAAAATTAAGTAGCCTCGGAGAGGATCATTTATCCCATACTTTATAAATAGTTAGAATTAAAGTCAAACATATTTGTTTATGATCAAATTGTAAAGTTTAATTAATAGTGTAAAAAATATTTTCATTTATGTATTATAAATTACATCCTTATTAATGTAGTGAGGGAAAATGTTTCTTTAATTCCGACCTTACATAAAAATTGCAAAGAAGTGATAAGAAACACAATCTTTCATTTCTCCAATTAAAATTTGTTTGCCCATATTACTAGGTTATAGTCTATAAAATCCAATGACCCAACGTTGTTCATTTATCACATTTTCAAATCAGTAGTACAACCTGAAATCAAACTTTCTCCATTGTTTTCTTTTGTCTATTAAGAAGTGGCCGAAAGAAAACAAAAAGATATATGTAATGAATAACAACATATGATCATTTGATTATATAGACAAAATTTTAGTAATATGGTCAAACGAAGATTAATTGGAGAAATGAGAGATTTCATATCTTATCACTACCTTGAAAATTGAAGAAATTTTTTTCCTCACTAATTTAATGAAGATTTAATTCATATATACATAATTAAATATATTGTATATACTGTCAATCAATCTTTACCGTTTGATCATTAAAAAAACGTCTGACTTTAATTCTGACTATTTCTTGAGTATGGTCGAGGTGACTGATCCTCTTTAAGGCTACTTGTTTATCCGTAAAAAAAAAGTATTTTCAAAGTTACACATAAAATTGATTGTAATTTGTTGACCATGATAAACTTTTTATACTAATTTTATACAAAAATTAAAATTGAACTCCGTTTTCAATAAGAAGAATAAAATAAAACAATCAGTCAAGTACTAAGTAACGAGGCATGAAACTTACATAAATTTGAGAAGAAAACATTTTCATACTTCTATCATGTTGAAAAGCATGTAGGAATTTGAAATTGAATTGGGATTTGTATGTGAGTGTTCAATATACATTCATTGGTTGTTAGCTACTCATTTATTGCATAACTTTTTTTTAGATTTTTAATCTTAAAAGGTGTTGACTGCATTGAATTTATTTTTTTAAAAGGATTATTTAATATCAGTCCAGTCAAAATAAAATATCTTACCAATTACTCCCTCCGTCCCTTAATGTAACCACTCATTTGATTTTATTTTTGTCCCTAAATGTAACCCCCTTTTCAAATTACTAGATGCATTTATTACTTTTTTCCTAAACATACCCCTAATTAATAATACTAACTTGTCTTGAAATATGAATAGTCAAATTTAATACACATACAAACAAAGGACAATTTGGTAATATTAATACACAATACAGACACATTAATTACACTGACAACTTTTCTTAAGAAATGTGAAAAATGCAAAGGGGGGTTACATTAAGGGACGGAGGGAGTAAGTTATAACACTAACTTTTTTTTATTATTTTAATTCTTTTTTTTACCCAATTCTTTACTTACCAACGTTTCAATGTATTAGTACATATATGAAACTTAAAAATAAATTTAATTCGTAGATACCAAAAATTCTAAATGTTTCACACTTAAGATGTTGTCTCAGTGCTGAGAGTTTAACTTCATAACTTCAAGGTCTGAAGTTTAAATTCTATCCAAAGTTCAAATTCCACCAAAATTGTCGTAAAAAAGTTATTCATTTTATTTTAATTAACAAAAAATCTCCCTTCCCCATTTGTTTAAAAGTAAATACGAACAATGATCGGTTCAAGTGGTAAACCATTTGATTCCTTAAGCAAGTGGTCTAAATGAGTGATTCCGGAGTCGAACCCAGGATCCCACTAATATCTGGGCTAACAATTTTGGCATTTTCTACTTGATCGAAGGCTTATGAATTCCACATAAATGAGCGATTTTGGAGTCGAACCCAGGACCCCATTAATATCCCGACTAACAATTTTGGTATTTTCTACATGATCGATGACTTATGAATTCCATTTGTACCTTTTACATATGGAGAAATTTTGGTTGGGAAACTTTTCAGCTGTTTCGTTCTCACTCGCATACTTTATGTGAAACTTCTCAGAAGGTCAACCATCCCAAAATTGCTCCAAGTCAAGCACACTTAACTATGGAGTTCTTACGGTTTTAGGTAAGATTGATGTTGAAAAACATGTTTTTGTGTTATGTAAATCGGCAGCCGATTTTCCCAAAACGGTGGCCGACATTTTACGAGACAAAATTCTCGTTCTGAGTCTCAAAATCGATGGCCGATTTCTGAAGGGGCCGATTTTAGCAGTTCTGGAAAAAATATTTTTTTGTCAAAAATGCTCCGAAAACTTCCAATTCACATACCTTATACCCCTAGGACGAACATACGATTGTTTAACGTTTTTGAAAGATTATTCTAAAGGGCAAAACAACTACTAAACATCCACATAATTTGTGAATTAATTCAAGAGTGTACTATATAGGTGAATTGTTAGTTGCGGGTAAACCTTAAAGAGTTGCTGGTCAAGGTTCAATAAAATCAACAATTGTACCGACACTCTCAAGTGCTTAGAAGAATGCTCTTCTCCAAAAGTAAAAGCTTTATATACCTCCAGTTAGGGCTGGACATCGGTCGGTTTCGGTCGGAAATCGGTCCCAAACCCTCAACCCAAACCAAACCACGGTTGCTACCACAGGACCCAATTCCGCCCAACTAATGACTCGGTTTAGTCGGTTTCGGTTTAATCGGATAAGGCGGAAGATCGGGTGGGTACCGTCGGTTTACACTAAAATGGGCAATTAAAATTCAGTCTAATTTTTTTTTAACATAAAAAATTTAAGAGGAATACTTGCATCAATACAATTCATGTCATTCACCAAACATTTATTTAAGGCCATTCCTTAATAATTATAGAACACCGCTTTTGGGTCGAGGCCATTAATACTATTGTAATATGCTTGCATCAATTCAAAGCACATTACAAACTAGCACAACACAGCCAATATGTATTAAACTAAGTCACAAGTATTAAGTATATTATATTACAGTCATCCAAATGTAAGATTAAAACATTTAGTCATTTTCAATGTTGAATATGAAAACTGCAGTATGCTGATGCTCAACATGGTGTAACTCTGCAGCAAGGTCTGAAAAAAGAAAGAAAGAAAAAAAGTAAAGCTCTTTATGTAGCATCAAAATAAATTTGAAAAAAAAAATAGAATAAACGTAAAAAAACCAACCTGCTGTTTGCACAATCAGAATAGACTTCAGCGATAATGTAAACAAGCATTGGATGATAGCTGATGCACCTCTTCTATGTGGCCAATCAATGTGCTTTGATGCACATCATGTGTCTCTAATGCACAGCCATTAGGTGATAGCTTCAATTCATATATTAATCCTAACAATAACCATGTAGATGAAGCTCAATTTAAATGAACAAAGTAAACTCAATAACATAATAACAATATAGTTTACTAAGTCTCACATGCTCTTCTAAACATACTAACAGATACTATGCATCAAATTTAATCTAACAGAGAAGTATATAATGTTTCCTTGTTGTTTCCTTGCTCAAATTTAATCTAAACATAACCAACCTGCTGTTTCCTTGCTCAATTTTATCTAACAGATACTTATGCATCAAATTTAACAATGTTTATATGCATCAAATTATCTAACAGGGAAGTATATATCAAATTTGACAATGTCAATATGCACCAAATCTAATAACATAACAGTATATATCAAATATCAAATTTTACAATGTCAGTTAGCCATGGACATACCAATATGTAAGCGTAAACCAGTTTAACAAGCAAAGCCAGCACCATGGAGCCAAGCAAAACTACCAGGTTCCACATCAACTTCATTATCAAAAACCATAGGCATGTGTTGTGTAGTACAAGTCACATTTGACTCCAAAATATCCCAAAAAAAGTCACTCCTGCAGTACATAAAATTACACTAAATAAATATATATACATATGCAATACATAATATATAAAATAGTAAAAAAATTAATGTTTTTTTACCATTAAATGGAATTAGAGCCCAGTTGCTGGTGCAACACCAGCAGCAGGACCAGCAGGACCAACATCTACTCCATTCAAGACCTGTCCAATTTCTAAAATGCAAGGAAAACAATATATGAGAAACAAGTCAAATAATTAAGCAATATCAAATACGCATAATAAAAATACGAATTTATTGACAAATTAATAATTTACCTGCCACAACACTTTCCAACAGCTCATACTCTTCACTCAAATTTAGATCTTTGAAGTCGATGATAGATGGTTTCAGCCAATTCTGAGTACAAATCAAAGCTTCTGCCATTTCCGGACTCAATGAGCTCCTATATGTGTCTAAAATCCTTCCCCCGGTGCTAAATGCACTCTCCGAAGCAACTGATGACACTGGTGTCGCCAACACATCTCTAACCATGGTTGCCAAAACAGGGTAACGAACACAGTTTTTCTTCCACCAAGTAAGAATGTTAAAGCTTGGATCATCGTTTTCTGGAGGGTCACTCAAGTATCTCTCAAGGTCATTTTGTGGAACAGTGGTGGTTTCTTTGGTTTTCAAGTGTGCTTTATAGGCATCTGCCCTTGCATTTAGGGATGGATTTTTGGGAACAGCAGGTTGTTCAACAGAGGAATTGTTGCTGCCCGAAGGGCCAGCAAAGGATTCATGTTCAGATTTGTAAAGATTGTACAACTTAAACAAATTATCACGCACACTCCCAGCCCTTTCTTTTGCCATTTCACTACCAGCACCATACAAATCACTAAAAGACCACTCAATGTACCCAAACTTATACCTAGGATCAAATATTACTCCAAAGTATAACAATTGGTTCATTTTTACAACATTACCCCAATACTTGTCGTACTTGGCCTTCATTTCTACTCCCATATCAGCCACAATTGTATTCAAGTCCATACATGCCTTTTGAAGCTCACACAAAATAGAAGCCAAGCTGTGAAAGGCTGTGTGTATAGACACTTGTTGGGAAGATGAAAACACTTTTGTAGCATCATAGAAAATCTTTAAAAAGCTAACAAAGGCTCTAACCTTTTCCCAATCATTAGGAGTAGGAAGGCCAGCCTCTTTAAACCACTCAACATAGCTAGAATCTTCATGCACCAACTTCTCAAAAGCGGGCTGGAATTTTTCAGCGGTATCCAACATCATGTAAAGTGAATTCCACCTAGTGGAAACGTCAAGACAAACATGTTTTTTACATGTTATCATTGACATTTCAATACATTCTTTGAATTTCAAAGCTCTTTGAGGTGAAGACCTCACAAACCTAACCGCATTGCGGATGCTAGCAATAGACAGATCTTGATCTTTCAACCCGTCCATGACTACTAAGTTCAATATGTGGGCAACACACCTCATATGGAAGTGATCCCCTTCACCCAACAACCCATTCTTCATCTTAAGTCTTTTTTTCAAATAACCAACAGCCACGTCATTAGAGGAAGCGTTGTCAACGGTGATTGTGGACACATTCCTTATACCCCACTCTTTCAAAACCTCATCAACCTTCTTACCAATGGTTAGTCCTTTGTGATTTGGTATTGGGGCGAAACTAATGATTCTCTTTTGGTAGTTCCAACACCTATCAACGAAGTGTGCAGTGATGGTTATGAAACCAAGGTTTGAAAGGGAAGACCAGCAGTCTGTAGTTATGGCTACACTTCTACAGTCAGACTTAAAAAAAAGCCTTAAGTTTCAGTTTTTCTTCTAGAAAAAGTTGGAAACAATCTCTAGCAACTGTCCTCCTAGAAGGGGGGGTCATAAGAGGTTGCAATTGTTTACAAAGTTGCTTAAATCCCTCACCTTCTACAACCCTAAAGGCATGTTCATCAAGGATGACAAAGTTTGTTACAGCTTTCCTACACTCTTTTGCATTGTACCTTTGGTTTGCAGCAACTAGCAAACCACCCTTTCCACTTACAAGGTTTGATTGCCTAGGGTCGTTTAACATGTTAGAGGGTTTTTGAAGACACGTTTTAGAGTGTAATAACATGCTGGATGTCCCATGTGCTTTAGAATCACAATGGTATCGTTTATGGCAATGTTTACAAGCTGCTATAGGTTCAGGTTCATTGGGTAAAGGGTTAAAATCTAACCAAACAGGAGAGGTTCTCCTATTACCATTAGCATTAGGTCTTCTACCCCTAGTAGTAGGAAGGGGGGGAAATGGAGCATTAATAGGTAAAGCAGCTGGTTGTTGAGTTTCAGCAGCTGAAAAATATTAGTAAAGTATTTTAGATATGTAATTAACTAAATAATTCACATTATAAAGCATTTAAGTGTTTGAACAATTATCAAGTGTTTCAATTTTTTAATTACATAGGTTGAGTTTTAATAATTAATTAAAGATGAGCATGTATAAAATTAGTTAACTGTGAACAGATAATAAGCGCAAATAAGCATATAAGTCTCACATGATTCATTCTTGTAATTTTAAAGGGAAGAAAAGTGTTAAATATACACATACTAGATATAAAAATGTGAACAGAACTCAAAATGCAAATAAGCAACACTTAGGCAGATAGATATATCATCATACATATACAAAACTCAACTCAGGCAGATAAGCATGTGAAAACTTACAATTGACACCAGCTCCATTTACCACATTCACAGCTACAGCTCCATTAACCTCCTCCACTGTTGCATCTCCAGTCATCCCTTCCATAGGTGCAGCTTCGTTTATTTCCTCCATAGGCTCAGCTTTATACATACAATCAAAAAATAAAAAAATTAATGACAGTTTATATAAATTCAAGAACTTGTAAATAAGATTCAAACCAAAAAGAGGTAAGTTGTACTCATTATTTTTTAGAAAAAGCATGAACTTAGAATATATTAGATATTGATCTATTTTGTGTTTATTGATTGATTAACTAAATGTTTATTGATTGATTAGGCAAATTTGTTGTTTTAAACTCAAAGTAGTGAAACTGAAAGACAAAAAAGAGTTTTCTTCTTTAGTAGAAAATTATAGTATTATTACTTCTTCTACACAATGATTCAACTAACCCATTTCTTCTTACTAAAAATCAGAGAGAATAGAAAAAACGTACCAATTCCTTGGCCAACAGCTCCTTCCCTTCCTTGGACATCTCCTTGATTGCTATTATGCCCTTGATCCATCTTTTAAGTTACAAACTATCTAAGCCTCCAAAACATAAAAAAACAGAAGTTAGAAATTTGCTTTAATCACTTATAAATAATAAAATCATTTAACAATGTAAAATCTAAACAATAAAGCTTAGTAACATTTACCTTTTTTTATCAATCAGTGATAAAATAAACTAGCTTCTAACCAACAAGGATTGAGCTGAAATAGAAATAAACACAAAGAAAAAATGTGTTAAAGTACTGATATGAGTCTTATTTAAAATAAGACTAACCTTCAAATGCAAAAAAAAAATACATGAGGTGTGAGAATATAGACAACGTTCCTAATTTATCAGTTACTAATCACAACATTCCTTAACAGTTACTAATCACAACATTCCTAATTTATCAGTTACCAATCACAACATTCCTAGTTTATCAGTTCCCAATCACAACATTCCTTATCAGTTACTAATCACAACATTCTTTCTTTTATCAGTTACTAATTACAACAATCCTTATCAAAAACCCTAATCTAATAAAGACAAAATCAAAACCCTAATTTTTACCTTTGATCAATCAGTAACTAATTTCATCCTTTCAAATTGATTTTGAACGATAGAAGCAAGGAGAGTAAGAATATAAACCTAAATCAAAACAAAAGATGGGAAATGAAGTTAAGATAATGTCAAAATTAAAGGAAAAAAAAGCGCAGAACAATAACACACCCAGAAACATCACTTACGTTGTATCTTCGTCGGAGTGATCAAACAGAACGGCGTGTTGTAGTGATCGATGAGAAATCAGCGGAACAGTGTATGGGTCGTACGTGAGAGAGCGGCAGCTGAAGACTGAAGTGAAGTGAGAAGAATGGAATGAAACTAGGGTTTCTTACAAAGTGAAAACACGTTTTATATGTGGGGGTAAACGACATCGTTTCTGTTGTTTCATTTTAATCTGAGAGACAATTTTTTTATTTTTTTTTGCAATGGTTTGGAGTTTGGACTTTGGGATGGGCTGGGCTGAATTGCATGCTACATAATAACATATTTATTGGGTCGGTCGGTTATGGGTACCGTTGGCCCAATAACCATGGACCGAACCGACCCTACCTTATCCACAGCAACCCACTTTAATGCACCCGAGTGACCCGCCCAAACCGCATGGGCCGCCCGCTTCGGTTACAGCTGGATCGGTTTTACCGGTTTCGGGCGGAATTGAAATTCCTGTCCAGCGCTACCTCCAGTGTTCCTTTGAAAATGCTGCTCTTGGAAGAATTTCATTAAAAAAGGTAGGACGGTTAAAAGAAAATATATATTAGGAGGGCATATGGTAGATTGATTTTACGAAACTGCTCATTTCAGTTTGCTTCCTAATCATTTTACTGCTGTCAAGGTCGCTGACCTGTTTGCCCAGATGATTTACCGGTTATATGGGCATGCCTACATACGTTTCATTACTCAAATCATTTTCAAAGTTCGAAAGCATTTTGAAATGAAAATGGATCAAATTAATGTCCAACATAATTAAAGCCTATAAAACCATCAAATCAAGATTTTTAGCACCGCTACTGTTGTTGATCAGTTTGAGAACAAAATCAATTGCAGATTGCAACCCTGGAATTTGAAGATTTTTGGTTTTGGACCTTCATGAATTTTGATTGTATAAAATCAATGATATGGCCGAGGGTAAACCGAAATTCTCTCAAATTACAGGGGTGAAAGTACCTTAAATTTTGTAATTTGATGCTATGAATGTCCAAAATCAAAAAATATTCAAATTACAGGATTAGAATCTAAACAATTTTTTTTTTACATGAGGCTAAACTGGAAATCGCTAATATTACAGGGGGTAAACATATATTAACCCTTAAATAAATCACACACTCATAATGATTTTCATCTAAAAATTATTTTACAAATATTTTTGCATCAAAAGCCATGATTCATTATGGAAACTCCATAACTATTTTTACCATAAAAATATGTTTATCATGCATTGAATTCACATGATCAAATTATGGTTGATCAAAGTTTTTTTTTTCGTTGGATTAATTTTTTCTTACCGTTGGAAACATCTTATTTTGGCATATTTGTATTTGGATCATTATGGGGGGCATGATTTGAGCTTGTATGATTTTTCAACCCATAATTGACCATGCAATAATTTTAATTGATTATGCCTCCATTGGTGTTAAATTTTCAACGGCTAGTCCTAAGGGGTTGCACGAAATTCCCAATAGAGCATTTTGGAGAGTACTCTTAGGGGTCAAAGAAAGGAACTTTTTTGGAGTAGCAGTTTAGGGTGCATTACCAGTTTCTTGATAATGTTCTTTATACAAATTATCTTGTCGTTTGGTGTTGTGATTGGGTTCTTGATATGAGTGCAGGTTTCTTGCTGGCTTTCTAACAGGGCTAGACATATGATGCAAGACTTGGTCTTCATAGTGAGATGAACTAGCATAACTGTTGGTGTTGCTTCCTGTGTTAGCAGAAATACAGATATTAAGCTTTTGAAATTTGAGGGGCCTTTCAATTTCACCTTGAGGATTCCAACCGTTAGCGTTGTTTTGATGATCACCGGTGTCAATGGTCATAGCCTTGCCGCGCTCATTAGTCATGGTGAAAAGGGATGCAAAAGAGGAAAGATTCAACAAGAAATGGAAAAAAGGATAAACAGAAACCAAGAAAACCAGAAAAACTTAGGGATCAGACCAAAAAAGAGAAGCAAGCCAAACATACAAGAAAAGGGATCACAGAGAGAAAGAGAAAAACCAAAAGGGAGATATAGAGGAAGATAAAAAGCACAAAAGGAGCAATGTGAAAACAAATCCAGAAAAAAACATCAAAAGACGTATAACTAGGAAACTAGAAGGACCAACTATATTATTCCTTCATCCTGGGATGAAACAAAACAATAAGGATAACAAGGATATGGAAGGAACGAAATGGATCGAAGGAGGAAACTAAGGAGAGGTTGAATAATTCATGAAGATGAATCTTGAAAAAGGGGTGGGATTCTTGGGCTACTAAGGTCGGTGGTTAAATTCTTTCAATTCATTAGAATGAAATTAATGGGGAAACCACAATTAAACCTTATTAAATTATTATTCTTCAATAGATTGTAAAAAAAATATTACTACTTATTCTTCAATAAATTTTTGTTTAATTGTAGTTTTAATTGTACTAATACATTGATTTCTCTTTTAAAGTTTAGAGTTAAATCATGTGCCTTATTGGGAAAATGCGGTCAAAAGTACTCATTTTGTGTGTGTGTGTGTATATTAAAATATGAATTAGCACATAAAAAAAAAAATTAATGTAATAACTTAGTTGGTAAGATATGTTATTTTGCTGAATTATTAGATATTAAATTTAGTCATCACCTTTAAGAATATAAAAATCTAATAAAAAAATACACCCTCCGGTCACTATTATAAGCAAAAATTCACATTTTGCATTCATTTAATTAATGATGTATATAGTCTTTATTATAAACTACATACATCATTTAATGAATGAATTTAGAATATTGATTTTTGCTTATAATAGTGACCGGAGGGTGTATATAGTAAATGAGTATGTAGCTAACAACTAATGAATATACATTCAAGACTCATAAACATAACCCAAATCAGTATCGAATTTTCACATGCTTTTCAATGTTGGTTCTAATTCAATTCCGACATGCTTTTCAACATTATTTCTAATTCTTGAGATAATAGAAAAGTGTAGAGAGAATTCATTTAGTGTATTAACAAGACAAAAATATGAAATCTTTCTCTTCTGAAGTACACCAATATCTATTTTCATGCCTCGTTACCTGTAACGCCCATTTTGATTGTTTAATTATTATAATTGAGTTTTAAGATATATTTATATAATCGATGTGATTTATGTGAGTTTTTAGATTATATTTATATAATCGATGTGATTTATGTGATTTATATGAATTATGTGATTTTAGAGAATTTTATGAGATGTTGTGACTTATTTTATTATTTAATAAAATAAGATTTGAAAATAAAATAAATATTGAGTTGTGGGGCTGTTTTGTGAATTTTGAAAGTTTGGTGTACAAATATATTTGTTATTTTGTGTAGAAATATATATGTTATCTGGTGTAGAAATATATTTGTTATTTTGTGTAGAAATATATATGTTATCTGGTGTAGAAATATATTTGTTATTTTGTGTATTTGTTATTTGATGTAGAGATATATTTGTTATTTGGTGTTAAAATATTATATACATATATATTTTGATGAAATATGCTATTATGTGTTATTTGGTGTATTAATATTATTTAGTGAGAGAATATATTTAGTGGAGAAATATAATTATTTAGAATAAGTAGATTCGGGGGCTGAAATAGAAAGAAGAGAGTTATTGGGCCTAATTAGATTTAAGAAGAGAAGTTAGTATTATAAATAGAGGAGATATTAGGTTGAAAGACTAACATATGCAAAAAAAAACAAGGATTTGGAGAAAACAAGGTTTAGAGAGAAGAGAACAGGAGGAGAGAAGAACCAAGAGAAAGGCTGCCAATCGATAATTCTAAGGTAAGGGTGAGACTATCATTCGGTAATATTAAGTCTGTAATTCTGAATTTGCAATTAACATGTTCTAGGATTAGTTTGTGAGAATTTGCGAATTAGGGTTCTGAGAGAGAATTGATGATTATATGATGAGAAGTTGTTAGATTGATGTAGAAATTGTGTACAAACCTTAGATAATCCATGGGTAATCATAATCATAGAGCTTGAAGTGAATTTATGTTGTTCTTGAAGGTTTACATGAAAAATGGGTCAAATGGTGATTTTTGTTGAAAGGGTGTTTTAGTTCAAGTTTTATATGGATTTGTGTGTCTTTTCATGTTTAGAAACGTTTAAACAAACTTTGGTACCAAATTTGGGCTTAGGAGATTCAAAATTGGGATTTTGGGATGAAAAATGGAGTTTTCCCGAGAGCTATCTCTGACAGCATTCTCTATTTCATGTTTTTGCATCTTTTTTACACATTTCAGTTTTGAATTGGCTTTAGGTGTAAACACGAAAGTTGTAGGTATGGATGTTAGCTTTCTAATGTCGTTGGTGTAACACCCATACTAGACGTATCTAGAAAGTCTAGCACGTGCGTTGAATTCAGTACTGGATACATTAAAATATACAACATAAAAACTTCGAATGAATTTATATACAACATAACGCGTTCGTATACTATCAATACATCATAACTTGTCTAAATTAACATAAATACATCCTTGAGATCCATAATCTTCATAATTCGGGTACGAACGAGCTCTCGTTGCAAAATCCATCCGGCTACTACCTTGAAGTCCAACCTGATATCTGAAACAAATAAGGATTGGGATGAGACATAATGTCTCAGTGAGTTCCCCTAAATCCTAGGCTATAGGTAACCTCAGGGGAAACCTACGGTCACCACGTGTCTACATTACAACCTGACGGTTGATTATACGTGTGTGGGGACTTGCATACTTAGACGGTCGTGCATACTAGAGCCGTCATAGTCTTATCTTACTTGTTATAGGCTTCACATCCTATACGTGTCATGGCGGTCGAGGGGAAACTAAACCACATTGCCAAGAATACGCTCTATGTATCAAGGCCTAAACATATCATAATCATGGCACGATGCTAAACCGGACGATTAGGGGAAACCTAAGATCGTCTTCGGTATCATGTTCTTTACTTGTTCTATGCATAACTTGCACTTGTCGTAGCATCTAATGCTCTTGCTCTTTACTTGGTCATACATGTAATCATTCTTGCATAAACATAACATAATCATAATCATATCATTCATAAACGTATCTAAGTTCATTCATTAGGTTAGCGTTGAACAAACATTCTTATCTTGATTCAATTTACGGATAGTCCCGGGTGGAGTAACCCCGAGTACAATCCCATCATGACCGATGTACGTACATCGGACTCCCTCAGTGTCGTGTGATCCCCTTACGGAGCCTTCCCCGTTCCCATCATGAGAACCCCTTGAATCCATACCTTAATGGATTGCAAGAGACACGAACACCTACATTCTTAATTACTCAGTACCATGTGATCCCCTTACGGAGCCTTCCCCGTTCCCATCATGAGAACCCCTTGAATCCATACCTTCATGGATTGCAAGAGACATGGCACCTACATTACATTAATCATGGTCTTGACATTCATTTAGGTTAAACCTAATCATGCATACATATTTACCTCGGATCCTTAATCGATCCGATTAGCGGTAATTCATTCTTGTTCATGCTTGTAAGTTCTTAATCATGGTGGAGTGATTAACTAATCAAACCACATCTTAACATACATGTGATCTTATTCTTGTTCATGGGCGAAGATAACAAACTTCGCACATCTAAGAATTCTTGCTAACTAGCTAGTTCTCGACAACTATGTCGAGGCTCTAGTTTTCCCTTGCTTAATGGATACTTGCTGCCCGATTCATAACTTGTTTCTATCATATACCATGCTTGAAAATACTTGCCAAATACTTGATTTATTTTTAAGAAAGATTTCTTACAAGGATTAACATCTAGGATCTTGGTTTGAGGGGTTTTACTTTTCTTAAAAAGTCTGCACAAGCACAAACCGCTCGCGAAACTCCGGAACGACCAAAGGCGAACAAAACAATGGGTTACCCACTGTGTTGCTCGCCTAGGCGAGCTCATTTACTTGCCTAGGCGAGTGGTTGCTTGCCTAGGCGAGTTGGGAGGCGAGCAGAGCCCCAGGACAGCCATTTTGCTCGCCTAGGCATCCAGTTGCTCGCCTGGGCGAGTTATGACAGTCCAGCCACCTCAAAACTGATATTTTTGACTTAAAATCCTCAAACCAAGCATCTCTAAATGTTATATCATCCTTAGGATCATTAGAAATCTGTAAAACAGTCCTGGATCAAGTACATACAAGTATAGCAAGCATGGTAAGAAAAAGGGGCAACTATCATCTCATAAAACCCTAGAATTTCTCATTGTTATCTTATTAATCATACATGACATAAACATAATCCCAAAGGGTGGGAAATCTATCTATGGAACTCACCTTAACATAATCTTGAAGCATCCCCAAGCTCCAAGCTCAAACATGACAAAACCCTAGTTTGTGATCACTTGCTTCCTTGGCCCAAATCTTTTCTTACAAACCTTGGCATCATGATCTTTACTAGCTCATCACTAAACTATTCCAAAGCTTCTTTCACCAAAACCCTAATTTCCAAACACTTCTTTCAAGAGGTGGAATAGAAGAAATCAAACATAATCCCTACTTCCTTAAGCTTAAATGATCATAAGGGAACAAGTTTGGAAGCTTACCATGAGAGGATGAAGTTTCATGAAAGATTGGTGAAGAGGAAAAGAGATGGGATTATCTTCATGAGAGGTGGAAAAGGAAAATCAATCCATAACCAAGCTTCTACTTGTTCAAGAGACCATGAAAGAGTCATTTTATTTCACTTGCCATGGAGGAAAGAAGATTTGAATGATTTGAGGGAGAAGGAAGGAGATATGCGTGGGAGAAGAGAAGAGAGAAGGGAGAGAAATATTTTTTCCCAACTTAGAAAGAGAAAGAAATGAGAGAAATGAGATATTTTGGTCCAAAATCATATAAATATCCTTTTCCATGAAATTACCATTATGCCCTTGCCTCAAGCGTGCTTAAAACGACTCTGATACTTTTCCCGTAAAAAGCTGGCATCTCATAAAATATTTCCATTAACTTACTTTCCATGAATTAAATTCATCTGACACGGTCAACGGGTAATATACCGATACTGTCAGGCGGGATATTACAGTTGGTTTGACTTCAAAAGGATTTATAGAACTTGAGTTATGGTCAAATTACTGCACTTAGGTCACATTGAATTTTTATGGACTTTCAGCACAACTTTTCCGAATTTAAAATGAAAACTGGTATTGATCGGTACATAATTGGTCTTAGGCGTAAACATGAAAGTTTTAGATAATTTTATTAGATTTCCATTGGCTTTGGGTTGACGTGAAAATGATGTTTGGTTTTTGAGTTATGATGAAAATACTACAAGGAGGTCTTAACAAAATTGCACAGTGACATCATTCTCTGTTTCATGTTTTTGCGTTTTGTTCATATGTTTCTGTTTTGAATTGATCGTTGTTGTAAACATGAAAGTTGTTGATAATTATGATATCTTTCCAGTAGCCTTGGTTTGACATGAAAATATGTTGTGCATGATTATTTATGTTCTTACAAAGATGCATGATGAATTTTCGATACTTGAATACGATGATATATGATGAATTGTTGATGTTTGAATACGATGTTATATGATGAATTGTTGATGTTTGAATATAATATTAATGATGATATGTGAAGTTGTTATAAGATGATTTAATATTGTTACTAATGATATATATAATCGTATATGCATTATGTGTTATTATGATGCTTATGTTGATGTGATGCTTAAGATGCTATTATTATCATTTGATACTGTTATGTTGTGATGCTGATATGAAATGAATTTATAAGTGTTGCATATGTTGCTGTTGATCTTTATTAAGATGAAAATGTCGGTAAAAGTCAAGAAGTTATAAGATGTTCATGAAGTTTCTAAGACGTAAGATGTTGAGTCCATGCATACTCATTTAAAGATGAGAGCTCATGCCCTGGAGCTTTTGCTCAACGACGACGAGGGCTTATGCCCTAGGAGCTTTTGCTCAACGACGATGAGGGCTTATGCCCTAGGAGTATATTTATGCTCAACGGTGATGAGGGCATATGCCCTAGATTGGTACCACATGCATTTGCATTTTTATGATGATCAAAGATGGTTTAAGACGTTTAGAGTTGCATAGTCGAGTCTAGATGCAATGTCATGTCAAGTTGTTAAGTTGTGATGTTTTAACGAATTACTTTGTGATGCCTTTTAGTATGATGATATGTGACGATGATTGTGACTATTATATGATGATATATTGCTAAGATGAAATGATGATGTCTATGTATTTGATTATAATTGTTAAATTATAAGATGTTTATATTGTTAAATGTAATTTATGATTTATGAGATTAATATTATTGTTTGAGAAATCTCACCCCTTCTACTTGAAAATGTTGCTCTTCGTATGAGTAACTTGCAGGTAATAAAGAATAGGTGTGGTCGTGAGTGGACTCCTCACAAGTGTGTGTTTAGGTGCTCTGATATGTAACGGGATGGGAGTTTTGACATTATTTTCTATTTCTTACGTATTGTTTTATGAGAATTATAATGGAGTTGTTGAATTGAACTAGTTATGATGTTTTAGACTATTTATGAGACTTTTATGATGAGGCCTTGGTGCCAAAGACTATGTTTAGATGTTGACTAATTCCGCTGCGAAATATTTAGTAATTTTATTGGTTGAATTTTTGAAGGATAAATATTTATTTAATCCGTTTATGATTTTTATGAAATGTGACATTCCGTTCACGATGAAATACTCTGATTTATTTAAGAAATTTTTAAGTTGGGAAAACGGGATGTTACATTACCCAGTACTTATTTTATTGTTTTTTTAAGCATATTTTATTGTTTTATTTAATTTCTTTTTTTTTTGTCTGGTAGCCTAGTGGCTAGAATTCACCTTATAAGGTGAATAAGTGGGGTGTCCGGAGTTCGAACCCCGACCCTGCATATAATCATGCATTGTCCTACCAACTGAGTTATGCTCATTGTTAATTTAGTTTAATTTATATATACTGTTAATATTAAAAAAAGGCTTACAATGTCAACAAATTACAAACAATTATATATGTGACTTTAAAAATATTTTTTTAAGCAAAATTAAGTAGCCTAGGAGAGGATCATTTATCCCATACTTTATAAATAGTTAGAATTAAAGTCAAACATATTTGTTTATGATCAAATTGTAAAGTTTAATTAATAGTGTAAAAAATATTTTCATTTATGTATTATAAATTACATCCTTATTAATGTAGTGAGGGAAAATGTATCTTTAATTCCGACCTTACATAAAAATTGCAAAGAAGTGATAAGAAACGCAATCTTTCATTTCTCCTATTAAAATTTGTTTGCCCATATTACTAAGTTATAGTCTATAAAATCCAATGACCCAACGTTGTTCATTTATCACATTTTCAAATCAGTAGTACAACCTGAAATCAAACTTTCTCCATTGTTTTCTTTTGTCTATTAAGAAGTGGCCAAAAGAAACAAAAAAATCTCTGTAATGAATGAACAACATATGATCATTTGATTATATAGACAAAATTTTAGTAATATGGTCAAACGAAGATTAATTGGAGAAATGAGAGATTTCATATCTTATCACTACTTTGAAAATTGAAGAAATTTTTTTCCTCACTAATTTAATGAAGATTTAATTCATATATACATAATTAAATATATTGTATATACTGTCAATCAATCTTTACCGTTTGATCATTAAAAAAATGTCTGACTTTAATTCTGACTATTTCTTGAGTATGGTCGAGGTGACTGATCCTCTTTAAGGCTACTTGTTTATCCGTAAAAAAAAAAAGTATTTTCAAAGTTACACATAAAATTGATTGTAATTTGTTGACCATGATAAACTTTTTATACTAATTTTATACAAAAATTAAAATTGAACTCCGTTTTCAATAAGAAGAATAAAATAAAACAATCAATCAAGTACTAAGTAACGAGACATGAAACTTACATAAATTTGAGAAGAAAACATTTTCATACTTCTATCATGTTGAAAAGCATGTAGGAATTTGAAATTGACTTGGGATTTGTATGTGAGTGTTCAATATATATTCATTGGTTGTTAGCTACTCATTTATTGCGTAACTCTTTTTTAGATTTTTAATCTTAAAAGGTGTTGACTGCATTGAATTTATTTTTTTAAAAGGATTATTTAATATCAGTCCAGTCAAAATAAAATATCTTACCAATTACTACCTCCGTCCCTAATTATAGGACCCTTTTGAAAAAATAACGGGAATTAAGATAGTTGATATTTGTATTAAATATGTTTGTAATTACTATTGGTTTTACAATTTTATCCTTTAAGAGAGAGAGTTGGTTTATGTTTTCAACATGTTATTTATTGCTTATTGAAGAAAAAGATGTATAATAAATAGGGGCATGTATGTAAAGAAATAATTAATGTAGTTGGAAATAGCAAATGGGTCTTATAAAAAGGGACAAAAAAATATTCTCAAAAGGGTCTTATAATTAGGGACGGAGGTAGTAAGTTATAACATAACTTTTTTATTATTTTAATTCTTTTTTTACCCAATTCTTTACTTACCAACGTTTCAATGCATTAGTACATATCTGAAACTTAAAAATAAATTTAATTCGTAGATACCAAAAATTCTAAATGTTTCACACTTAAGATCTTGTCTCAGTGCAGAGAGTTTAACTTCATCTGAAGTTTAAATTCTATCCAAAGTTCAAATTCCACCAAAATGGTTTTAAAAAAGTTATTAATTTTATTTTAATTAACAAAAAATCTACCTTCCCCATTTGTTTAAAAGTAAATACGAACAATGATCGGTTCAAGTGGTAAACCATTTGATTCCTTAAGCAAGTGGTCTAAATGAGTGATTCCGGAGTCGAACCCAGGATCCCACTAATATCTGGGCTAACAATTTTGGCATTTTCTACTTGATCGAAGGCTTATGAATTCCATATAAATGACCGATTTTGGAGTCGAACCGAGGACCCCACTAATATGTCGAACCTAGGACCCCACTAATATCCCGGCTAACAATTTTGGTATTTTCTACTTGATTGATGACTTATGAATTCCATTTGTGCCTTTTACATATGGAGAAATTTTGGTTGGGAAACTTTTCAGCGTGTTTCATTCTCACTCGCATACTTTATGTGAAACTTCCCAGAAGGTCAACCATCCCAAAATTGCTCCAAGTCAAGCACACTTAACTATGGAGTTCTTACAGTTTGGGGCAAGATTGATGCTGAAAAACATGTTTTTGTGTTATGTAAATCGGCGGCCAATTTTCCCAAAACGGTGGCCGACATTTTACGAGACAAAATTCTCGTTCTAAGTCTAAAAAACGATGGCCGATTTCTGAAAATCGAGGGCCGATTATAGCAGTTCTGGAAAAAATATTTTTTTGTCAAAAATGCTCCGAAAACTTCCAATTCACATACCTTATGCCCCTAGGACGAACATACGATTGTTTAACGTTTTTGAAAGATTATTCTAAAGGGCAAAACAACTACTAAACATCCACATAATTTGTGGATTAATTCAAGAGTGTACTATATAGGTGAATTGTTAGTTGTGGGTAAACCTTAAAGAGTTGCTGGTCAAGGTTCAATAAAATCAACAATTGTACCGACACTCTCAAGTGCTTAGAGGAATGCTCTTCGTCAAAAGTAAAAGCTTTATATACCTCCAGTGTTCCTTTGAAAATGCTGCTCTTGGAAAAATTTCATTAAAAAAGCTAGGACGGTTAAAAGAAAATATATATTAGGAGGGCATGGTAGATCGATTTTATGTAACTGCTCATTTTAGTATGCTTCTGATAAGAGTTATGTGCTGTGATATCAAAGAAATTAAATTCTCATAAAGAATGAGAAAGTCAGGGGATAAAGAAGAGATTTTTATTAGAATTTTTCATGTCTTTTCCATACAATCATTGCTGACATAAATACTACTAGGGTTATGGCTGCTATGCCTTGATTTTAATATCTAGGGACACATGTCCTCATCCTAGAGCTTTCAACAAAAACTAAATAAAATAAAAGATAAATTCTGCTGAAATTCAAACGGTCCTAAGACAGTTGTAAACATTAGAGCACATGGTACTTTTGTACTAGAGTCACTAAGTGCCAGCTTGCTTCCTTGACTGAATTAATCCAAAAGCCTTATGGGTTTCTTTGTGTGTCTTTTGGGCCTTCCTGCTAGTTCGGTAATTGGGCCTGCTTGTGACATTGCATCATTACACACCCCTTGCAGACCAATCTTGTCCTCAAGATTGAAGTGTGGAAACTTTAGTTGGAAGTTTTGTAAGTTTTCCCAGGTGGCTTCTGATACAGAGTGACCTTCCCAGTGAACTAAGACCTCTTCATTCCCATTTGTGTTGTGGCGGAAGTTGAGGATGTTCATAGGTGTGGGAATCAGGGGGGGAAAAACTCCTTGGTCTGGCAATGGAGAGAGTTGAGTGGTAGGTTGGCCGTGACAGAGTTTGAGCAAGGAGATGTGAAAAACTGGATGAATCCTTGCAGAATCAGGGAGGTCCAGTTCGTAAGCAACAGGTCCAATACGCTTGGTGATGCGAAAGGGGCCATAGTAACGTTTGGAAAGTTTGTTGGATTCACGGCGTTGAACACTGTTTTGACGGTACTGTTGTAGTTTCAGATAGACCCATTGCCCGACTTCAAAGGTTTTGTCTTGACGATGGAGGTTTGCTTGTTGGATCATGCGGTTCCTAGCTCTTGTCAAATTGATTTTCAGCAGTTTTAGCACTTGCGACTTCTGAGTTAGGAGTTCATCTAAGGATTCAATCTTGGATTTTCCTGGAGTGTAGGGTAGGATGGTGGGTGGTTTCCGGCCGTATAGAGCTTGAAAGGGTGTCATCCCTATGGCTGAGTGGCTGGAAGTGTTATACCAGAATTCTGCTAAAGGGATGAATTTAGTCCAGAGTTTAGGTGCGTCACTCACGAAACACCGTAAATATGTTTCCAAACAACGGTTTAGGACTTCGGTTTGGCCGTCAGTTTGTGGATGATAGGAGCTGCTGAATGCGAGGGTGGTGCCAAGAAGTTTGAAAAGGGAACGCCAGAACTGACTGACAAAAATGCGGTCTCGGTCACTGACGATGGTTTTGGGTGCGCCATGTAAGCGGTAAATTTCTGAGACAAAGGTGTGGGCAAGGGAAGTGGCAGTGAAGCTTGTTGGTAAAGGGATGAAGTGTGCAAATTTGCTCAGGCGGTCTACTACAACCCATATTACTGTTTTATTATTGGAATTTGGTAGGTTGGTGATGAAATCCATAGAGATTTCTTCCCAAACTTGGCTAGGGATGGGTAGAGGTTGAAGGAGACCATATGGGACATGAGTGGAGTATTTGTTCTGCTGACATGTTGTACATGAATTGACGAACTGCTTGACATCTTTATGCATTCCCGGCCAATAAAATGATGAAGAAAGGTGCGCTGTTGTAGCTTGAATGCCGGAATGACCTCCTAATGGGGAAGTATGGAATTCCTGCAGAAGTTCGGATGTAAGGCCTGATTCAGTGGGGATGAAGAGCCGGTCTTTGAAATATAGGAGCCCGTTCTTTGAAGTGAAAAAACGTTGCATATGGGAGTCCTCCTGAAGCTTCGTGATCAACTTGGTACCTGCAGGGTCAGAAGAAAAAAAAGATTGCAATTTTTGTAATAAGGGAAAAGTGGGGGATGATATCGTGGCACATAATCCATCAAATAGGCTCTCATCAATTCTGGATAGGGCGTCTGTGACAACATTCTGCTTGCCGGGTTTGTAATGGATCTCATAGTTATAGCCAACTAGTTTAGTGAGCCACTTTTGTTGTTCCGGGGTTTGTATGGTTTGTTTCAAGAGGTTTTTGAGGCTTTGGTGGTCGGTATAGATTCGGAAAGTGGAACCGAGTAAGTACTGCCTCCATTTTTTAATGGCTTCGGTGATGGCGTAAAGCTCACGGACATAGGTGGAGGCCGCACTTAGACGAGGGGTGAGATTACGACTGAAAAAGGCAATGGGGTGGGCGTTTTAGGATAGCACGGCACCGATAGCAATGTTTGAAGCGTCTGTGGTAACTTCAAAAGGTTGGGTAATATTGGGTAAAGTGAGTAGTGGTAAGGTTTGCATAGCGAGTTTTAATTTGTGGAAGGCTGTGTCTGCTGCCTCATTCCAATGGAAGGAATTTGATTTCAGGAGGTCAGTGAGGGGGCTGGCTATGGTGGCATAGTTGGCTACGAAACGTCTATAGAACCCCGTGAGTCCTAAAAACGCACGTAGAGCAGTGATGGTTTTAGGGGTTGGCCAAGACGCCATTGCTTGCACCTTAGCTGGGTCAGCTTGAACTCCTTGGGGGTGATGATGTGACCCAAATATTCAACAGAGGAGACTCCAAATTTACACTTAGAGAGTTTCGCATAAAATTGGTGGCTGAGTAAAAGAGACAGGACCTGTTCAATGTGTTGCAGATGTGATGTCCATGAGGGGCTGTAGATGAGGATGTCATCAAAGAACACCAATACAAATTTGCGAAGGTAGGGGCGGAGGAGGTCATTCATGGCTGCCTGGAATGTGGAGGGAGCGTTGGAAAGACCAAACGGCATTACTAAGAATTCGTAATGGCCGTCTAGGGTGCAAAATCCAGTTTTGTGTATGTCTTCGGGAGCCAAACGAATCTGGTGGTATCCACTCCGTAGATCAATTTTGGAGAAAAACATCGCACCATTGAGTTCATCCAATAGTTCATCGATCGTTGGAATAGGAAAACGATCTTTAATGGTAATAGCATTGAGGACGGTAATCAACGCAAAAACGCCAAGTTCCATCTTTTTTTTTGACCAATAACACCGGAGAGGAATATGGACTAGTGCTTGGTTGTATGATACCATCTTTAAGCATTTCCGCGATGAGGGTAGCCATGGTGTCTTTTTGAAAATGGGGGTAGCGGTAAGGCTTGATGTTGACGGGTGTGGCTGATGGGGTAAGATGAATGTGATGGTCATGAGGTCGTATCGGGGGAAGGCCGTGGGGAATGGAAATGACTTGGTGATATTTGGTGAGGATGGGTTGTATGTCAGGAGCAAAGCCTTGTGAGGATTCGTCAGTTGTGGGAGAGGCGTTTGGGAGTGTTAGTGAAGTAGTGTGCGTGGGAAGCATAGATATGGAGTGGAAGGTTGATATGGATTGAGTGTGTATCATACGGGTGAGTTGGTGGAAAGATGCTTGTTGAAGGATAGATGTGTTGCTGCCAGTAATGGTGAAGACATAGAAGGATCGTTAACCATTGGACAAAAGGACCCAGGGTCTGTAACCATTGGACACCTAGAACGACATCCGCCCCCTGGATTGGGAAGACATAGAAGGATATGTGAAAGCGGTGGGTATCAACCACAAGGGGTACATTTGGGCAAAATCCTGAGCAGTGTAATTGTTCACCATTACCCACCATAACCGAAAATGAAGGTAAAGATTGGGTGGGTAAGTTGAGGAAGGAAGCGATTCGTGGTTGAATGATGTTGTGAGAGCTGCCGGAATCAACAAGGACAGATACATTGTGACCGTTAATGGTGGCCAAAAAGCGAAGGGTGCGTGGGGATGGGTCACCGGTGGCAGCCTGAAGGGATAAATGAAAGTTGTCTGGGTTGGTGTCTGATGTAGTGGTATCTGTTGGTGGTGGTGGGTCAGGATGGTTGTTTGCTATGTCGGGTTGTGTTTCTGGAGATTCAGGGATGAGGGAAAAATTTTCAAAAAGTGAGTCTGTGTGGTCTGTGTCATTGGTTGTAAGGAGGAGTAAAAAAGGTTTGGATTTGCAACGGTGACCGGTGTGAAAACGTTCGTCACAGTTGAAACACAATCCTTTGGCACGACGGATTTGCATTTCGGCTTGGGTAAGGCGTTTGATGGGAAGGTTTGTGGAACTTCAGTTTATGGGTGATTGTGATGGTAACAGTCGGGGTGAGGGTGTGGGAAGTAAAGGTGGTTTTGGGCCTTGAGTTCGAGCAATGGAGTTTTGAAAAGGTCTAGCAGCAAGGGTTTTGGATTCAATGAGTTTAGCTAGTCCTATTGCTTGAGAGATGGAAGTGGGTTGGTGTATAGCAAGTTCATTTTGGATGGGAAATTTAAGACCTGAAACAAAACAGTCAACAATAGCGGTAGGAGAAAGACCATTTACCCTGTTACTGAGTCTCTCAAAATCTCGTTGGTATTCTGCAACTGATGTTGTTTGCTTAAGTTTGAACAGAGCTTGCTGGTGGTTGTCATAGGCAGAGGGGCCGAATCTGACTTCCAAGGCGCTGGTGAAAGCATCCCAAGTGGAAAGGAGGTTGTTGTTATGCATCCACTGGTACCACCCTAGAGCGTCACCGGTCATGTATCCGGCGATGTGAGCAAGGCGTTGAGGTCGAGGAATAGAGTAGTGGCTGAAAAATTGCTCGGCTTGAAAAACCCAGTCCATGGGGTTATTTCCATCGAAAGGCAGAAGACGGATTTTTGGTGGTTTAAGGGTGTTGTCGTTGTCAGTGTGGGAAGATGAGCTATGGGATTGTTGGTTATGTTGAGGAGAGGATGTGTTTATGCGTTGGTGAAGGTTGTCAATAGAGGAGAGGTATTCATTATGTCGTTGGTTTTGGGAATTTTGGAAATCTGTGAAAGCTGCAGTGAGGGAGGCGATGGCATCAATGAGTTGTTGGGTAGTAGGTTGAGGTGGGGCCGGTTGTTCCTGTCTGGGAGGCATAGGTAGAAAAGACGAGAGCACCAAATGATAAGAGTTATGTGCTGTGATATCAAAGAAATTAAATTCTCATAAAGAATGAGAAAGTCAGGGGATAAAGAAGAGATTTTTATTAGAATTTTTCATGTCTTTTCCATACAATCATTGCTGACATAAATACTACTAGGGTTATGGCTGCTATGCCTTGATTTTAATATCTAGGGACACCTGTCCTCATCCTAGAGCTTTCAACAAAAACTAAATAAAATAAAAGATAAATTCTGCTGAAATTCAAACGGTCCTAAGACAGCTGTAAACATTAGAGCACATGGTACTTTTGTACTAGAGTCACTAAGTGCCAGCTTGCTTCCTTGACTGAATTAATCCAAAAGCCTTGTGGGTTTCTTTGTGTGTCTTTTGGGCCTTCCTGCTGGTTCGGTAATTGGGCCTGCTTGTGACATTGCATCAGCTTCCTAATCATTTTACAGCTGTCAAGGTCGCTGACCTGTTTGCCGAGACAATTTACCGGTTATATGGCATGCCTACGTACGTTTCGTTACTCAAATCATTTTCAAAGTTCGAAAAAGCATTTTGAAATGAAAATGGATCAAATTAATGTTCAACATAATATATTAAAGCCTATAAAACCATCAAATCAAGATTTTTAGCATTGCTACTTGAATTATTTAATTGTTAGTGGCATTTGTTGCACCAGCATCAGGCACCGGGTGATGTAGCTGGTATTCTTATGTTTTTTCTGGTTTAACCTTCATTTCTCCATGTTTTAATTGTGAATGTGTACTAAATAATTTGGTCTTTGCTTTGTTTTCTATGGAATATTTTGATTTTGATTTTGATTCTGATTGTCATTTCGTTTGTTTTAATTTATGGTTATCACAATCAAAACACTAGGCTTTTTTTATAAAAAAATCACTCACAGTGACGATCATCTAAAAATTATTTTGCATGAAAATATTTTTGTATCAAAAGCCATGATTCATTATGGAAACTCTATAACTATTTTTACCATTAAAATATGTTTATCATGCATTGAGTTCACATGAGCAAATTACTTCTGAACTAGCATAACCGCTGTTGTTGCTTCCTGTGTTAGCAGAAGTACAGATATTAAGCTTTTGAAATTTGAGAGGCCTTTGAATTTCACCTTGAGGATTCCAACCATTAACGTTGTTTTCATGATCACCGGTGTCAATGGTCATAGCCTTGCCGCACTCATTAGTCATGGTGAAAAGGGATGAAAAAGAGGAAAGATTCAACAAGAAATGGAAAAAAGGATAAACTTAAACCAAGAAAACCAGAAAAACTTAGGGATCAAACCAAAAAAGAGAAGCAAGCCAAACATACGACAAAAGGGACCACAGAGAGAAAGAAAAAAACCAAAAGGAAGATATAGAGGAAGATAAAAATCACAAAAGGAGCAATGTGAAAACAAATCTAGAAAAACATCAAAAGACATATAACTAGGAAACTAGAAGGACCAACTATATTATTCCTTCATCTTGGGATGAAACAGAACAATAAGGATAACAAGGATATGGAAGGAATGTAATGGAACAAAGAAGGAAACTGTAACACCCACGACATGGCTTTCGATATCCCGCCAGTTGGATACGAAAGGTTCCCGCCAGTTGGAACGGGCACTATCCGTAAGGATGACCCCACGTTAATAAGAGGAACCGAATCACATCGGAATGAGAGGGATCCGGAGGCCGTGTAGGTATGAGACTACATGGTTGAAGGAAGACTTATAAGAATTGTTAGGTACTACCCATATCAACAAGATGCATCTTCTTTTCGGTAGCTCATTCCATAAGAACTTCATAGTTAAGCGTGCTTGACTTGGAGCAATTTTGGGATGGGTGACCTACCGGGAATTTTCCCGGTAAGCGTGCGAGTGAGGACAAAACACGCTAAAAAGACCCGTGTTGGTTTGTGGGGTTAGTCGGCAATCCTAAAAAACAGGCTGGGATGTTACAGAAACTAAGGGGTGGGATTCTTAGAGCTACTAAGGTGGGTGGTTAAATTCTTTCAAGTCATTAGAATGAAATTAATGGGAAAACTACAATTAGATCTTATTAAATTATTATTCTTCAGGAAATTTTTGTTTAATTGTAGTTTTAATTGTACTAATGCATTGATTTCTCTCTTAAAGTTTAGAATTAAGTAACGTGCCTTATTGGGAAAATGCGGTCAAAAGTATTCATTTTGTGTGTGTATATATTAAAAAATAAATTAGCACATAAAATAAATAAAATTAATGTAATAACTTAGTTAGTAAGATATTCCATCCATTCCTTTTCTTTTGATGTTTTAGGTGATTGCACAAATATTAAGGAATCATTAAATTGTAGGAATAATTGTATGGTTTATACTAAAATACCCTTACTTACTCCTTGATTTTTTTTCTCTCAAAATTCTAATCTCCTTAATTATTGAAACTCACCACACAAATTGCATTTATTATTTAAACTTCCAATTTTCAAAGTGTGTTTTTCAACAAGGGTAAAATTGGATAAAAAGTATTAAAAATTCTAAAACATCAAAAGTTTTGGAATAAAGTTTAAGTTCTAAAACATCAAAAGAAAAGGAATGGAGGGAGTATGTTAATTTGCCGAATTATTAGATATTAAATTTAGTCATCACCTTTTAAGATTATAAAAATCTAATAAAAAATTATATAGTAAATGAGTATGTAGCTAACAACTAATGAATATACTTTTTTTTTTTTTAAGAAATCAAAATGGGATATATTAACAATGGCGATGAGAGCTCCCGAGTACAAGTTGTATCAAGGAGGCCACCCCAAAAAACAAACCGTCTTACAAAGCAAATACTATATAAAAAGGTCAGTCAAGACCCAAACACAATAAAGGGTCCGACCACCATCTCTGAGAACCGTGCACAAACGTGGCATTATTAGCTTTAAGCCACCATAAAGAATGAAATTTAACTTGTTCTAATAGCTGTAAAATAGGAGTTTCTAAGTTGTTGAATATCCTATTATTACGTTCACTCCAAATCAGCCAAACACGCAGAAGCCAAAGTAATTGGATAAACGATCGGCGAGCCTTTGAATGACCTGTATAATGAGTAAATTGAAAGAAATGTTCACTAATATTGAGAGAGTCTACATCAGACACATCAAACACTCCTCATAGCTGCACCCTTCCACGCACATATCCCCCTCGGCCTGAAGAATGTCGCGCCTAAGGAGATTCATTCTGGTCGGTAACCTATCTTTCAACAGACGCCAAACTACAATAGACACCTTGAGAGGAACCTGCTTATGCCAAACAAGGTCTCTTGTTGCATCAACTGTGGAGTAGACCTGAGTTGTCAGAATCTGATAGGCACCTCGGACAGTGTAACCATCATGAAAATCTGGATCCCACTGCCACATGTCAAGAATATTAGCATGCATAATAACACCATCTAGTAATGCCTACAATCCTCTAACATCTCATTTTCCCACGTCCACAATCTTCTCCTCCAACTCCACGCCTCCCCCCCCCCCAACCTAACACACATGTCTGCCACTGAAATAAACTTATATGTCGCTAAGTCAAACAAACGACCAAACCTCCAACACAAAAGGACATCTCCTAACTAGTTATCAGACCAAAAAAAAATTCCATCACCTATAACATTAGACACCCTCTCACCAAACCAGCCCCCGTCATCTCTATCTCTCCCATCCCTAATCTTCGTTATCTCCTTCCACCGAGAAGAAACACTCCGGCCTCCAACCTCCATGCCTCCTCACCATATCTCGCCACCAACACTCTATACCAAAACCCACCTCTATGCACATCCGCCAACACCATTTACCTAGCAGAGCTAAATTAAACTCCCTCAACTGTCTTACCCCCAACCCTCCACACTCCTTCGGCAAACAAATAAAACTCCAAGCAATCCAGGAAATTTTTCTGTTATCCTCACTCCCTCCCCAATTTTTTTTTTTTTACAAAATAATGAATATACATTGAAGACTCATAAACATAACCCTAGTTAGTGTCAAATTTTCACATGCTTTTCAATGTTAGTTCTAATTCAATTCCGACATGCTTTCAAACATTAGTTCTAATTCTAGAGATATTAGACAAGTGTCGAGAGAATTCATTTAGTGTGTTAACAAGACAAAAATATGAAATATTTCTCTTATGAAGTACACTTGTATCTATTTTCATGCCTCGTCACCCAATACTTATTTTATTGTTTTATTTTTTTATTGTTAATTTAGTTTAATTTATATATACTGTTAATATGAAAAGGCTTACAATGTCAACAAATTACAAACAATTACATGTGTGACTTTAAAAATATTTTTTTTAAGCAAAAACAAGTAGCCTCGGAGAGGATCATTCATCCCATACTTTATAAATAGATAGAATTAAAGTCAAACATATTTGTTAATGATCAAATGGTAAATTGATAGTGTGAAAAATATTTTCATTTATGTATTATGAATTACATCTTTAATAATGTAGTGAGGGAAAAAGTTTCTTTAATTCCAATCTTACATAAAACTTGCAAAGAAGTGATAAGAAACGCAATCTTTCATTTCTCCAACTAAAATTTGTTTGCCCATATTACTAAATTCTAGTTTATAAAATCCAATGACCCAACGATGTTTATTCATAAAGATTATAACTATTGACATTTTCAAATAAATAGTTCAACTTGAAATCAAACTTTCTCCATTGTTTTCTTTTGTCTCTTAAGAAGTGGCCGAAAGAAAACATAAAGATCTATGTAATGAATGAACAACATATAGTCATATTTGATTATACATACAAAATTTTAGTAAGACGGTCAAACAAAGATTAGCTGGAGAAATGAGAGATTTCATATCTTATCACTACTTTGAAAATTGAAGAAATATTTTCTCCTCACTAATTTAATAAAGATTTAATTCATATATAAATCAATCTATCAATCAATCTTTATATTGAATATATTGTTTATACTATCAATCAATCTTTACTGTTTGATCATAAAAAAGAATATAAAAAAACGTTTGACTTTAATTTTGCTTATTTCTTGAGTATGGGGTGACTGATCCTCTTTGAGACTACTTGTTTATCCGTAAAAAAAGAAAAGAATTTTTAAAGTTACTCATAAAATTGATTGTAATTTTTTTTGACTATGTTAAACTTTTTATACTAATTTTATACAAAAATTAAAAATTGAACTCCATTATCAATAAGAAGAATAAAACTAGACAATAAGTTAAGTAAGTAACGAAGCATGAAACTTACATAAATTTGAGAAGAGAACATTTTCATAATTCTGCCTTGTTCATGCATTGTGTGAATACTTTTTGCACCTTTCAAGTGTCTATAAAATTAGAACCAATGTTTAAAAGCATGTAATTTGAAATTGACTTGGGATCTATATGTGAGCGTTCAATATATATTCACCAGTTGTTAGCTACTCATTTATTGCATAACTTTTTTTAGATTTTTAATCTTAGAAGATGTTGACTGCATTTAATTTCTTTTTTTTTAAAAGGATTATTTAATACTATCTAACAGTCCAGTCAAAATAAAATATCTAACCAATTAAGTTATAATACTAACTTTTTTATTATTTTAATTCATTTCTCCTAATAAGGGACATTAATTTATTACCAACGTTTCAATGAATTAGTACATATCCCGGAAGGAACAACGCTTGACCAGTGCGCATGCCTCTACGCATGAGCTGGATTAGTCGCCCACCTTTGGTGGGTCGGAAACCGGTGCGAAAGGAGAGAAAAAAAACTTAAAAATAAATCCCGGGAATACCTGGTTCGATTCCTAGGGGGAACAATGTTTGGCCAGTACGCATGCCTCTACGCACGAGCCGGATTAATCGCCCACCTTTGGTAACTTAAAAATAAATTTAATTCATAGATACCAAAACACTTAATATGTTGTCTCAGTGGTAAGAGTATAACTTCGTAACTTCAAGGTCTAAAGTTCAAATTCTATCCAGAGTTCAAATTCCACCACAGATGGTTGTAAAAATGTTATTAATGTTATTATAATTAACAAAAAAAATCTCCCTTTCCCATTTTTTTAATAGTAGATACGAACTTTGATTTGTTCAAGTGATAAGCCTATTCATTTCTAATTTCATGGCAAAACATTGCCTAAGGATGACGTACCTCTAAAATATCTAATATACTCTTTCAAGTAATAAAAGAAATGTCTTACCTTCTAAGCTTCATATTCTCATGGTTTCTAAGTTGGAGAGACCCATTAAGCTCTAGTACTTGTTGCATCCCAAAATGTCTTTAGGTTATTCCCATTCTTCAAGACCTTTGTAGAGCCTTATATAATTCCAGAAACTACCTTCATCTTTCAGTATACCTCGATCGATGGCTAAGATTTTAGTGAATTGTGGTGTCACAGGCAATCCCTTTGTTATTAAATTCAACTTTTGTTACTTTATCCAAAACATTGGTTTTTAATGATTATGACTAATGATTATTTTGATATTTATGTGCTTATATTAGGCTCTTGGTTCTCCAAGTTCTAACAATCATACCTCAATTCGTGTTGAGAAGAAATAATGCTAGATTAGGAATTTGAATTCCCGCAATAAAAGAAAAGAAAAATATTATGAAAAGTTTATCGTAAGACTACTTTCCATTATCCCGAAACAAAGAGATACTATTCGCTCATCATAATCATGATCTTCCTAATAAAAGAAAATAAGAAATAAAAACAAGAAACTTTATTAAAATAGATAACCAATCTCAGGAGTTTTCTATGGAGGTAAAATGGTGAGTAAATATTCCAACCTTTTAATTTAAAGATTTTTTTAGATCTTTATGATATCAAATTTTGGGTTTAAAGGAACTTACGCCCCATGTCATTTGGGAGAACTTTGATTTACCCCTGCGACATCATCTATTTTTTGTACAGTGAAATACCATGAAGGTCTAAAAGTAAACCATCTTTAAATTACAAGGTTGAACTCTCAAGAAACAAACAAAAAAATTCGGAGGATAAATCGGAATTTGCTCAAATAGGAGGAGTAAAAAATGAATTTAATCCTTACTTTATTTATTTTTCGTTATTTTTTTTATTTTAATATGAGTAAGCATGAAATCATAATCACCAAAGATGAATGACAATTCCTTGGCTCAATTTTACCACCATGGTTACAAGAGTCAAAACCTTTCAAAATAGAACATGGGGAGCCGCCAAAATCTTTGCAATTAGCTCTTGAAAAAATTTCACAAGATATTTACCACTCTGATTGTAGAATCAAGCATGATTATAGTTATATCAAAATTGTGGAGGATAATCTCAGAACTTGATGAGTGGACATTTTTGTACTAGCACAAATGCAAGTTGAACCACAATTTAAGAAATTTTTTGTTATACAAGTAGATAAAAAATATTGTAAAAAGATGGTGGAGGATGAGTCACATGAAGAAGAAGAAAAAGAAATGTATATCATGAAAGTTCTATCTTTCATTGATCTTTGAGAATGAACAAGTGAAGCGAACATTCATTTGAAAAATATTTTTCTAAGTGCTAAGAATTGTGAAAGCTTTTAACCAAAGCTTATTCTTTCAAATGCATGCGCGGATGTTCAAAATTTAAATTTCCTTTTTCATCTTGTCTCTTACCTTCTTTTATGAAAATTGCATTTGATCCAAGAGGAATTGATGATGGGTTCACACTATTTCTGCCATTACCAACCTTTGAGCAATGAAGGGAAATACTATCTTACTTTATCTTGTTTTTGTTCTCACTTATTTCTTTTTGGTTGTAATTTGGTCTTCTTGTTTATCAATGATTGTGCCATTTGGTTTGAAGGGAGTTTGCGGTATTAATTATGAGAACCCAATTATAAGGGCCTGCATATTACTTTGTTTGTGTGGCAACCGATTTTCTCTTGGAAAAACTATTACTTTGTTTGTTTGTCTTTTGCATATTAATGTTTAGGGGGTGGCTTTAAGGGGTTTTTGTTTGAGCCGGTGTTTGTGTGGCAGCCGATTTTTCCTTGTATGTTTTTTTTACCCGGGCTTATTAGTGCTTCTCGCAAGGGCTTGTTGGTTAATAATATTTTGTCGTTTTAAAAAAAATCACAATATATTATAGGCTAAAATATGGTTTTAGTCCCTGCAAATATGCCTCGTTTTGGTTTTAGTCCCTGTAAAAAAAAAGTTTTGTTTTTGGTCCCTGCAAAATTGTTTGTTTTTTAAAATAGTCCCTGACCCCATTTTTGTGATGATTTGCATACGTGGCACATGATGACTGAACCCATTTTGTAGTTTTTGGTCCCTGCAAAATATTTTGTTTTTTAAAAAGGTCCCTGCAAAATTTTTTGTTTTTGAAAATAGTCCCTGGAGGGACTATTTTCAAAAACAAAAAATTTTGCAGGGACCAAAAACAAAACTTTTTTTTTACAGGGACTAAAACCAAAACGAGGCATATTTGCAGGGACTAAAACCATATTTTAGCCTATATTATACTCCCTCCGTTTCAAAATGAGTGTCGTTTTAGCCAAAAAAAATTGTTTAAAAATGAATGTCACTTTCAGTTTCCAATGCAATAATAACTTTTTCTTTTCAATTGTACCCTTCAATTAATGTTATGTTACACTACTTCCAAAATATTATTTTTTCTTTAATGAAAAACAAACCAATATTTGATTAGGGTAATTTGGTAAAATTGCTATGACATTTGACTATTTTATTTCATTCCTTAATATGTGTGCAATTGACTAAAACGACACTCATTTCGAAGCGGAGAGAGTACTCTTCTTCCTTGTTTTGAGCGATAAATCATCATTGACTTTGACTATCTAGAACTTGCCTTAACCATTTTAAAATTTATTTTTACTCGCGAAGCATGTTATGTTGTGATGAAAAATGAGCACTATAGGTTTCTTTTCATTGTTGGCCTCATGATTTGTTATTAAATTTTTCCACCAGTAGTCCATCTTCGATCCTAAAAATGTAAAATATTCTTTGCTCCCTCATTTTCAATGAAATCAAATCAGTTTTGGGTGCCTTCTAGAGTATGAATGGAGCAACTGAGTATGAAAAATAATATATATATATATATATATATATATATATATATATATATATATATATATATATATAAGTGTATAGTCTTACCCTAAATCCTTGCCATCAATTCTTTTTAATCTAATGGTTTTAAGTATTGCTTTATTTGCTCATTCCGTGAACATCCCGTAGGCTTTCTTCCTCCCAAAAACATTTTTTTATTTTTTTAATTCCCAAAATATTGATCGGAAGCCCGTTTCCAAACTGCATTTCATGATTAGAAATCAATTTGCTTGGACAAATCATTGTAATATTGGAATGACTTCAATTTTTTCATGCTTTTTCAAACATTGATAAATCTCAAAAAGTCTATTCCAGCGTATACAATATAATTGAAATACTGAGAAATCTTCAAATAACAATTAAATTAAATGTGAGAATTAGGGTAGCAATTGAAATATATTGGTTGATCGAAGCAATTGATTAAGAACGAATGAATTGGTTGAGTGTGGTACATATTTGGAAAGATTGAAATAGATTAACAATTGATCGGAATGGTTGAAATAGATAACAATAAAATTTTAAGAAATAAATTGGTTGATTGAAGAAATTGAAACTCAGCACTGAATCGATCAGAAAGATATGTGAAACAGTATTAATCTCCATTGTTTGGTAGCATAATGTTTTGGTATGAAGGTATGGATTGGAAAGAATTGCCTTGGTTGCAGAACAATTGAAGGTGGCCGAAGGAACAATCCATTGGTTGATTAGGTGTGGAATTTTATAGGTGCACAAGCAAATAATTAATTAAGACCATTAGATTAAAACAAATTGGATGGCAATGATTTGGAGTAAGTCTATTGATTTACTCTTGGAGTCAATATATCCCTCCCCATATATATATATATATATATATATATATATATATATATATATATATATATATATATATATATATATATATATATATATTCTTAAGCTTAATTTGAAAATTTTCCTTGATTTTTCTAGTAAAAAAGTTAAACAATAAAAAAAAGGAACAGAAATGGGATAGAAGAAGAATAATTTAAAAGTATGATGCAAAATAATGAAAAGAATAAAAGAGAGATAATGCTCAAAGTAACATGTATATCAAAAGTCAAATGAGAAAGATGATTGGTTCATATTTTAGAAGGTGTTCTCATTTTAGTTGAAAAAGAAACAAAAGGAAATTTTTTATATTTTGACCCTTTGGAAAAACTATCACTTTGTTTGTCTTTTCCTACCTCGCAATCTTTACCCATGGCCTATTACAACCCTTTCAAAAAAGGGTATTTTCGTTAATTCATTCTTTTCACAAGAGATGTTGTAAAGATAATAGTTTATAGTCAAGCTTACGCTAGGACATCGTCTTTGAAAAAAATTGAGTGGATTCCAATCACCTAAATTATAGGGGTGATTTTGTAAGGTGAGAGTCATGTTGACGAAGAACATGTTTTTACCATGATTCGAATCATCCTTTCAAGGTTTTTACCATGACTCAATCATACAAAGCAAAAGATGATGATTTGAATGATGCTAATCACAATAGCCAAAATATCACATGACCCACATTTTCAACATCGTGATTTAAATCATTATCTCACCCAAATAACCATGATGCAAATTATCACATATAGAAGCTCAAGAAACATAGAATTGAAGACATATTCTCCAAAAGGATAACGATGGAGAGTTTGTTGGGAAAATCAACGGAGAAGAAGTTGATACCTGATGATGACGATGAAAAATAATGTAATATATTTATTTATCGATATAAAACAATTTTAAATATGCGTCGTGTAACATTTTAAGCTAATTGATATGAAAAATTAAAGTGAATTAATGTGACAAGAAGTCGATCGTTAATAATAATTAATAACAAGTTTTAGACGAATATTTATCTCAACTTAATTAAAACATGTTATTTTAATTTATTTGAAAAATGTCTTAAAAAGTTTCGCATACTAAGAAAATATTTTAAACAGATAATGAAACTGGTTTGGAAAGCCTTTAAATTCAGTTTCTTCCTTACTAATTGAAAACAATCTAAACGCAAGTGCAAAATATGAGGGCATAAATTCAAGGAGAAAAAAAAAAGTTAAGCTATGTGTGATTAAGAATATGGAGTACGTATCCCCTCTATTTCCTTCCCTTCCATTTAGTCCCACTCCTTTAGAAGATATAAGCAAGTTTAAATTGAAAATTTACTTATTTTTTAATTGAATAGAATAGAACACAAGTTTTTAACACAAAAAAGAAAATGACGGCGAAAGACAATGTTGTTTTCGTCTCAAGCACCAGTCTCACTAGAGAAGCTAATTTCAGTTTCCAAACGTGGAATCCTAAAACTAAAAAAGAGGGAAAATGAAAATATACAAATCAACCATAGGATGATACGAAGATGCAAGAATCACATAGGAACGTCAATACAGTGTGGTGGGAAGACATCGGAAAAGGCATGGTGGATATGGTGTTAAAATCAAACCTAACTCATCCTTCCAAAACTAGATTGAAGAAAATTGAGTGGATTCCAATCAACTAAGTTATAACGGGTGATCTTGTGAGGTGATAGTCATGTTGATGAGGAACATGTTTTTAACATGATTCGAATCATCCTTTCTAGGCTTTTACCGTGACTCATCATGCAAAGCAAAACATGATGATTCGAATCATGCTAATAACAATAGCCAAAATGTCACATGAACCCATTTTCAACATCATGATATGAATCACTATCTCACCCAAATAACCATGATGCAAATTATCACACACACACACAGAAGCTAAAAAAACATCGATTTGAAGACATATTCTCCAAAAGGATAATGATGGAGAACTTGTTGAGAAAATCAGCTTAGAAGTCGATACGATAATGACGATGAACAATAATGTGTGTGTGTGTGTGTGTGTGTGTGTGTATATTTATTTATTTATCGATATTTTTTTCTTTCGATATGTGCGTGTGTCTAGTGTTTTAAGCTAATTGATATGAAAAATTGGAGTGATTTAATGTGACACGAAGTCGGTTGTTAATAACAAGTTTTAGACGAATATTTATCTCAACTTAATTAAATGTGGTGTCCCTGCCAAACTGAGCTATGTTCACATGACTACCGGATAAATTATTAAAATTGATGAAATAAACAAATTAAATATAAGTTTTATATTCTAAAATCATAAAATTAATAATAAAACATTTAAATTTAATTATCATTAATGAATATAATTTTTTTCTATATATTTACTTTTCGAGGGAGGATAATGTATATTTTAAACCCACTTGTGTTGGCCTAGTGGTATTGACTTGGGACCTGGGAGTGTGCTCCTCTTTGAGGTCTCATGTTCGATTCTCACCGGTGTCAATTTGGGTGGGCTAATTAGCTTCTTCTTCAAAAAAATGTATATTAAAATGTATATTTTAACATTAACATAATATGGACATAATATGGAATATGAGGATACTCATACTTGAGGTCTCAGGTTCGATTCTCACCGGTGTCAATTTGGGTGGGCTAATTAGCTTCTTCTTCAAAAAAATGTAGGGGAATTAGTCACTTTAGTCCCTGAATGGGGAACGATTCGTCAATTTAGTCCCTGAATGCAGATAAATTGCAAAATAGTCCCTGAATGTAGACTTTGTTAGTCAATTTAGTCCCTGAATGCAGACTCCGTTAGTCAATTTAGTCCCTGAATGTAGACTTCGTTAGTCACTTTAGTCCCTGAAATTGACCATGCAGGGACTGTTTTGCATATTATCTGCATTCAGGGACTAAATTGACGAATCGTTCCCCATTCAGGGACTAAAGTGACTAATTCCCCAAAAAATGTATATTAAAAATGTATATTTTAACATTAACATAATATGGACATAATATGGAATAGGGGAATTAGTCACTTTAGTCCCTGAATAGGAGAGGATTCGTCACTTTAGTCCCTGAATGAAGAGAAATTGCAAAACAGTCCCTGCATGGTCAATTTCAGGGACTAAAGTGACTAACGGAGTCTACATTCAGGGACTAAATTGACTAACGAAGTTTGCATTCAGGGACTAAATTGACTAACAAAGTCTACATTCAGGGACTATTTTGCAATTTATCTGCATTCAGGGACTAAAGTGACGAATCCCTTCCGATTCAGGGACTAAAGTGACTAATTCCCCTATGGAATATGAGGATAGTTTAAGGTTCTCTCATACATAGAAGAAAAATGTAATGTACTCTAAAAATGAGTTTCTAGTAATAAATAACTTTTAAAATATTTAATAATAACTCAAAATTACAACATATTCAAAATTTGTATGTTTAACTGTTGACTACTCTCATGACATACTTTTTATACATTTAATGGTGAGACTCTGTTTTGTTTTTGTATATATTTAACAGAAATGTTAGATCAAGCAAAATTTTTACGAGAAAAGTCTCGCGAAAAACAAATTTAACTGCAACATTTGTTTTCATTTTTAATTTCAATTTCCGTTTTTTCCGCTCAAAACTGATTTTCGTTAGCCTGTTTTTCATTCTTGTTCAATTCGGGATCATTCATGTCGCTATGTATAACATAGCTTTATATTAATTGTGATTCACGGTTATCAGAGAATCTATAACGGTGAATGTTAGAGAAAGAAAACCATATGATACAATCAAAGCTTAATTGTTCTTAAAAAATAAAGTAAAAAAGGAAAAAGTTGCAGAGTAATGTCAAAATACGGTGAAAGTGTCGGGATCAGGATAGATGACATTTTTTATTTTTATTTTTAAAAAAAACCTATTTATCCAACGTTCACCAAATACCACCGACTTACCGTCAAATAGTGTAAAAACTTTTGAAACAAAAGAACTCTGCTCTCTCGTTCATTCAGTCAGTCACTGAGCAATGGAACTGACAGAAGAACAACGGAAACAAATCGAAGCGAATCGACTCGCCGCAATCGCAAAACGAAAAGCATTCTTAGAATCCAATTCCCATCAACAACAACAACGAAACCCTTGGAACCTTTTCAAATGCCAGAAAATTTCTCAACCCAAACCTCAACCTCAACCTCAACCCGATTTCAAATTCCTCGCGAGACTCGAAATTTGTTCTCATGATTCTTTCACCATTACTCCTCTTCCGATTCCGTATTTCGCTTTTCCTAGCTTCGATGTTTGTTTCGGCATTCTCAATAACATTCTCGCACAAGTACGTTATTATCTCACAATTTCGAATTTCAAATCTCGTATACTTTGAATTTGATTTGTATGTACTGACAGTGTAAAATGTTTAATCAGATTTCACATTTTAGATATGAAGCACAGATACGGTATACACTGACCGATAAAAATTTGAGAAAATGAATTAGTTGAAAGTAGTTCACTTGTATTGGTACTGACAGTAGTTCATTTAGTATTTGAATTTGACTTGTATGTACTGACAGTGTAAAACATCTAATCATATAATTTCATTATTTAGATATTGGATTATTTGTATGTACTGACACTACACTGACATGTTCACCGCGGTAATAATTTGAGCAAATGAATTATTTGAACGTAGAGTACTTGTTTCGGCATTTTGTATGTACTGACAGTGTAAAGTGTTTTGATTAGATTTATTTTAGATATTGGATTTAATTTGCGTGCACAGTTAGTGTATATGAAGCACTGACTGACCGATTCGACACTGGAAACTGGCATGTCCAGACCGGTAATAATTTGAGAAAATGAATCATTTGAACGTAGTCACTTGTGTCGGTACTGGTGATAAAGATGAAATGACTCAAGTACTGACACTCTCTCACAAGTACATTATCTTAAGTGAAATGAAATCCAATTTTCTATCATATGCACATGTGCATTTTGAATTTAATTTCGTGTACTGATAATGTAAAACTTTTAATCAAATTTCACTGTTTAGATATTGGATTTAGTGTATGTTTGGTTCTGGGGTGACAAGAATTGATTTTGAGCGAATTGATTCTGTAAAATTGATTTTGGATAAAAGTGAGTTGAATGTGAAGTGATTTATGTTTTAATATATTTTTTGTAAACGTGGATTTAACACAAATTTTAAGGCTAAAATCATTTGTAGAAGCCAAAAGCTACTCATTCTTGCTTCAAGTAGAATCAATTCTACAAGCAAAATCAATTTTCCTTTAAAATCAATTCTACAACCTCTAAAATCACTTTTGACCCTCCAAACTTGAAACCAAACATATGCCTAGTATATGTTTGGTTCCATCATGTAATTGATTTTGATATGTTTAGTTCCTCCAAAGAAGAATCGATTTTGCCTCAATAATTGATTTTACCTTTAGCTCGATACCCCATCTGAGAGCACCCTGGCCTAGGGGGCGACTGAGCTGAGGATGGAGGCTCAGACGAGGGACTGGCTCGGCACACGACTCTAGATAAGGAGTGCTTGGGAGAGGTCGTTGTTCACCACTACCCTAAGGGTGACGGCCTGTCTGGCAGTATCTACCTTGGGACACACATCTGATGGAGTTGGGTTAGGACAAAGATCGGGAAGGCACATATGAGGACAAAACACTAAAACAACTCCTATAAAAGTGGACTTGGCTTCTAGGATGAGAGATCGCTTTTACTGCACATCATACACACACCTTGAAACCTTAGGCAGTCGTCCCTTTCGAAAGGGCCAAACCTTAGGTTTAGCTTCTAGACCAGAACATTAGTGTAATTTTTTTTTTGCACATACATTCAATCAAAGTGGCATATAGATAGATACTGTGTAAAGCCCATCATATTGATATCTGTAGAGGTATTATAGGATTTCACATGATAAAGTGGTGCGATGGTGTGATTTGATTGAATATATGTATAAAATTGTTTTATTTTGTTAGTGTGTTACAATTAATCTTTTGGATATTTGTGTATGTAATTTAGAAAATGATATTGTGATATATCTAAATGGTGAGATCTAATTGGACGTCTGTGTAAATTATTTAACATTGTTGGTGCAAACAAATTAAACTTAGTATTACTATTATTTTGTGATGTTGCTTCCAGATGAATGTGGATCCATCACATTTTACTCAAACAAGCGCGGGTGGGAAAGCCTGTGTGTTTAAATTGGCAGACTACCGTAGCGTTTTGAAGTTGTTAAAGGCGGAGATTGAGGTTGAGGAGATTCCTTGGAGCACTTTCAATGTTGTTGAGAAGCTTTCACATTTGGAAGGGAGGTGGACTCCGGTGAGGCCAGAACACTTGAACGATGATGAGGTTGATGGTTTGATCGGAAAGTTGCCTAAGAGTTTACTTGATGTATTGTTGCCGTTTCAAATGGATGGTTTAAAGTTTGCACTTAGAAGAGGTGGTCGATGTCTCATTGCTGATGAAATGGGACTTGGGAAGACACTTCAGGTTCCAATCCTTTGTTTTCTTCATTATGGTTGAATTGTTTTAGATTTAGAGGGTGTTTAGAAGAATTTTGAAGGATTTGTATGCTTATTTTCGTGACATAAATATTTAAGCTTGTGTTTGGTTAAGCTTATAAACTCTTAATTAAACACTTAAGCTGATTATCAAATGTGTTTGTGGATGGTTTGTCATTGTGCATGATTTATTAGACTTTTGTTGTTGTGGTTTTATACTTATATTGCTTGTATTGTTCTCAACAAACTCAAATAGAATGATGACCTGAAATGTGTATGGTTGTTTGCTTTTTCAGGCTATAGCTATTGCGGGATGTTTCATCGATGAAGGATCTATACTTGTTGTCTGCCCTGCTGTTTTGCGGTATTCATGGGCTGAAGAAATTGAGCGGTGGCTTCCTTTCTGCTTGCCTGCCGATATTCACCTCGGTAATATTTTGCATTTTGAGTTGTGTATGGTGCTGTATACTTGTTGGTATTCATCGCGAAGGTTGGAAAAACTTTGGTGAAAACTGAGAAGTGGATGTGTTGTTTGTTGTTGAGAAGAATGTAGGATATTTGCAATAACAATGCAGTCCCCTGTATTTAAGGGATGAACTAGTTACCGTTCAATCTTTTATTAGAATACACAGATATTGTTGTCTTCTATAGCATAATACTAGAGTTGGTTGGGAGCTGGAGGTTCAAAAAATTTAGAAACGTGGTATTAAAGTTGAATGCTGTATTTTTACTACACAGTAGGATTGGTTAGGTAAATCAGGCACATTTTAAACATGGTTTAAGAACTTTACCATGAAAGCAGTGAATGGTAAAAGAGGAGGGGGAATGGAGAAGATAGAAGAGGCAGGAAAGATCTTACCCAAGTACTGTTGATAATTTAAACCAAACTACAGTACACTGTAATAAATTTACACCACACTTTCCTCATGTTCATGGCTCAGAAGTCTGGCCAAGTTATCACCAAGGCTATGAATGGAATGGTTGCTGTTAGACCCAACAAGATTTATTTATTTATTTTTGGACCATATTATCATTTCGTTAATGTTTGCTATTCTATTTAAGCATATCTTTCTACTAATGTTTTTATATGGTCGCTAGAAGGTCTATGCTTGAAGTCAACTAGTCATGTGCATAATTGAAAATTGAATATGGAAATGATATTCAATTGTACTTTAATCTATAGGAGTTTTGTAGTCTAACCTTTAATTATTTGAATGTTAACTTTTTTTTGGATTGTTTTTAATTCATAGCATTTACTTGTTTCTTCTAATCCAGTTTTTGGCCATCAAGACAATCCTGTAAATCTAACAAGATGCCCTAGAATTGTGGTCATTTCTTATACCATGCTTCATCGTCTAAGGAAGAGCATGCTTGAGCGTAAGTGGGCTCTTCTGATTGTTGATGAATCTCATCATGTACGTCCTACAAAGAAAACCTCAGAACCAGGAGAGGTATGCTCAGTTTTCATCTCAATTTCTGGTTTGTAAACATAATTCCTTTATGTTTGTTAAAGTTGATGTGTTATATTATGTGTATATTAATTTTGGCATCTCTTTTTGAAGCTGTTATGATGTCGTGATTGTATCATGATTGTTGTTGCTACTATTATTAGCATATCTATCTTGTCCTCTTCCCCCAAAATTGTGAATGGGCATTCAAAATTTATTAAAGTGTGTATATACAAAAGCAGGCTAATTCACAATTGTATGCTGAAAATGAGCAACACTTACAGCTTTGGGAATTGGCATAAATTGTGAGCCTTATTTATAATTTTGGGGACTGATATGAATTTGGATGGAGGAATGAGCTTTAGGTTAGTAGGATCAGAAAATCTGGTAGGGGCCGGGAAGTCAAAAAATCGTTCTATGCTTAGTGGTCACAATTAAAATCATTTTGGTTCAAGTTATTTTTCCTTTTGGAAATTAATTTGTATTTTCTCGTCTTGTAATTTAATGTGTTATCCTGTATATCTGTAGATATTTTATTTGGCTAAAGCTTAAAGAGGTATTTATATTTTTTCATATATGTTTTGTCTTAACAGATAAAGGCTGTTCTTGATGTGGCTTCAGAAGTCAAGCGTATAGTTCTGCTATCAGGGACACCTTCTTTGTCAAGGTTGTAGCCTAGGTCATAGTAAGCTAGTTGTGTATGCTTTGATGTAAATAGTTATCATTGGATTTGAAAAATCTAATTTTAAGATTTTGGTTATGGCTCCATATTTTTGAACTTTCTGTTCTGTTGTAATTTGGGTCCTCTCTTCATTTTTGTTATTTAATTTCTTAATTTTTTTTCCTTAAATCTCATGGTGCATTTCTTCCTAGGTGCTGATAGACCGTTCGACATATTTCATCAGATAAATATGTTATGGCAAGTATATTCACCTTGAACATTTTCCATATTTAAATTTCTTTCTACTAAGCCTACTAATTCAGTTTTCGGTGAAATGCTTCTATTTTACAGGCCAGGTTTGTTGGGGACAACAAAATATGAGTTTGCAAAAACTTATTGTGATCTCAAATATATCAAGGGTGTCCAAGGAAAATATTTTGCGGTAATCCTGTCTGTGCCTGTGTATAATATGTATGTTTTTATTTGGTTAATTATTACGAGTATCTTCTAGCTGCTACTAGTTATTTCTTACAACTTACAAGTTACCACCAAAGAGCACTACCTTTCTTCATTATTTATATTAGGAATTTAGGATGATGACGGATGTTATTTCCATACTATGGTTGGTAAAGTATTGGATAAGATATTGTTGTTGTTGTATAAAGTGATTTAAAATTGTAACATCTGTTATAGAAATTTAAAAAATGAAAAGACTGGTTCAAGGATCTTAAATTTTCTAAAATACGTGGTTGGAGCAATCGTGTATTTATTTCTGCTTTTTAGCCTCATTCAGGTACTGTGTCGTACCCATCCTATTCAAGATTATCATCCATTTATTGCTTTTTAACCTGTGACAAGGGAAAGTGATAAGATTTTTTTTTTTTTTTTTTTTTTTATATATTGATAATTTTTTTTTTTTGGGTAGTAATTTGTTTGTTGTTAGAAGAGGAATTGATGCAAACAACGTGATTGTATTTCAGGATTATTCAAAGGGCATTCGCTTGGAGGAGTTGAACGTGTTACTAAAGCAAACTGTTATGGTGGGCATTCTTAACATTCTTTTCTATGCAAAATCAAGGTTATGTTGTTATTTATTTTTTACGAAACAACACTTAGTCCCATACAATACAACAGTGCAAGTCTTCTTGACTCATTCCGTAAGCGTAGGAGGTCGTTTTCTATCACAATTAACTCTCAATATATTTTTCTGTTACATTCATCTTGCTCGAATCTGGTGGTTTACTTCTAAATTTATTTTTTGTTTTGTATGATGAATCAAAGATATTTAGGCCTGTTAAAATTTATTTTTCCTTAAGTATTTCTTGAGAAGTTTACCAAACCAACTCTTAAACTGTGTCACGTGATATGGCATGATTTCTAGTTTTTTATGTGTAAGGTCGATTTTGGGCACGTCCCTTTATAAAATGTTTATTTTATTATGCCTTCTTGGTTGAGTATAACAATGTTTTGTGACTTCTCCAATCCATCCATGATTGTAAAGATATTGTCTTATTATGTCTTGTAGATAAGGCGGCTCAAGGAACATGTGTTGCAACAGTTACCTCCAAAACGCCGGCAAATTATAAGACTGTTGCTGAAGAGGTCAGATATAGTTGCTGCAAAAACTGCAGTTGGGGTATTGAAGATTGATTCCTCTGAAAATGCTAGTGAAGATATGCCTTTGGACAGTTTGGATGAACATGATGGTATGGTCGAGGAATCTTTGTCTTTACGTTATTGGACTAATTTGTGTTTCAGCTAATGACTCGCATAATAGTTTCCGCAAAAACTGCAGTTGGGGTATTGAAGACTGATGCCTCTGAAAATGCTAGTGAAGATATGCCTTTGGACAGTTTGGATGAACATGATGGTATGGTCGAGAAATCTTTGCCTTTACTCTACTGAACTAATTTGTGTTTTAGCTAATGACTCGCATAACAGTTGTCTCAAAAACTGCAGTTGGGGTATTGAAGATTGATGCCTCTGAAAATGCTAGTGAAGATATACCTCTGGACAGTTTGGATGAACATGATGGTATGAACAAGGAATCTTTGCCTTTACTCTATTGTACATTGTCTTAGGCCTCACATAATAGTTTTCAGTTAATTTGCATTTCAGCCAATGACTCACATAATAGTTTTCAGATCAACATTGTCTTAGGCCTCACATATTAGGAAGAAATTGCTATTCGCTGAGATGCTTATGAAATTCTGTGTGAAATCAGTACATAAAAATAATTCATTAGTTTGAATTGTTTATCATTTGAAATTGAATAAATGAATTGTTGTCCTAATCTGTTAGGTGTGTTAGTTGAGGGGGTTAGAGTTAGTTAGGACAAGTCTGTTTTATAAAATAGTATGACAGGATGAGTCTAGGAATTTATGCGAGAATTGGGGCCTTGGGCATGTGATGTGTGGAAACACTTGAGGTTTTGGTAGTTTGTAGAAGTATTCATAGGACATTATATCTATTATTTTTAGAATAATAAAATTGTGGATTTCTATAAACTGATATCTGAGTTTGAAATGTTGGTGGCTTTGCTCAAAGGGGAGCTACAAAAATGTAAATGACATGTGTGATTTGGTCGTTGGGGATCAACTGATGAGTTGGATGGTGGTGGTTTTGGCGAGTGGTGGGCATTGGAGACGGCAACTGGAATCTGCCTGAAAGACTAGGAGACACTGGACGAATGGCTAATTAGATTGGAATTGAACAGTTTCTGGCAAAATAAGAAACATCAATGGACAGTGGGTCCACCGCATTTCATTGATTAGGGTGATATCTTGTTAGGATCTTGGTCCTATGTCGAGAACAAGGAAAATGTGCGAGCATATCATTTTAGATACAAAGATTAATGTTACCTTATTCACTTTCCTTGAAAGAGAGAACCTAGGCATCTGATGTTGAAACAGTGTGCGTAAACTATACAAGAGTCCATTTTACATAGGAATGATTATATAATTACAAAATAAATATAGTAGATTCTAAAACTATTTACATAATACAATAAGCATATACAATAATTACGAAGATCATAAACATATTTTCCCGCCTTTTTGATCTGATAATATTAGCAACCAACTTTTGAATTGAGAAACATAGAATGTTGAACCAAATTGACTCTAAGCTTCCAAACAGTAATTCCTGATGATACCACTTTAACATTAACATACTTATTCTTGAAAAAAAATCATATACTCGTTAAATGTTTTAACTATTCTTCATCCTAACCATTGTCAGGAAAGCTTACTTATCAAGAGCTTGGAATTGCAAAACTATCTGGGTTTCGTGAATGGCTTTCATTCCATCCACTTATTGCAGGATCAGAGAATGCTTCAAAGATGATAATTTTTGCTCATCACCACAAAGTTCTTGACGGAGTACAGGTGCATTTCTCATCAGTTGGTAGCTTTAATTAAGTGATTGAGTTTGTTGCAGCTCTTTAGTTGTTCATTTGGGAGTCAGTAAGTAGTAGTAGTAGTAGTAGTAGTAGTAGTGGTAGTAGTAGTAGTGCTAGCAACACTCACTCTAACACTCTTTTCAACACCAACTCTCTTGATGGGTGAAATTCATGTTGGTCCCACCACTTTATGTGGGACACATTTTCAATATGGTGGGACCCACATGAATTTCACTCAATAAGAGAGAGAATGTTGCAAATAGAGTGTTAGAGTGAGTGTTGCTAGTGCTACTCAAGTAGTAGATCTAACCATGTATGTTATTTGTTAGAATTTTGTAAGAGTTCACTATAAATAAAAAAGGGCAACCCGGTGCACTAAGCTCCCGCATATGCAGGGTCCGGGAAGGGATCCCACCATTTGGTGTATTGTACGCAGCCTTACCCTGTGCTGTTTCCAGGACTTGAACCCGTGACCTTCCAGTCACATGACAACAACTTTACCAGTTGCGCCAAGGTTACCCCTCTAAGAGTTCACTATAAATACCAACTAAATATTCTTTCATCTTATTGGCGAAAAACCCAATTCCCACATTGACTAGATTTTAAACATATGATGACCTAAATAGAGTTTATAAAGCTAACTGAGCAAGTTGGATTTGTGCGTAAGAAACGAAATTTATGTTGGTATCACGTCCTATCATAGATTTGTTGTTGGGATACCCATATTATAATTGCACCGGTCCAATAGCTATGTGTGTAACAGGGTGTATTACTATTGGAGAAAAATCCAAGCCCGACATTAACTGGATATATGGCCTAAGTGGAGTTTATATAGTGTTAAGAGTCCCACATTGGATATGATATGCTCTAGTGAAGTGCTATAAGTGGAAGAAATCCCTCACCTTAGAAGATGTTTTTGTAAGCATGAGTTAGGTCCAATCCAAATTCTAAGATAGGATTAGATCGTATCCGATCCATTAGGCCACCCGGTATCTAGCCATTTAGGTCATGGTCCTGATGTCCAGGCCTAGGCATGAGCAGATTTTTCAAGAGGCCTGCATTGTATGTGATATGATATGCTCTGGAAAAATGTGTATGTGGAAAACATCCCTCACCTTACAAGCAGTTTTTTTTTTTTTTTTTTGTAACAGACTGGCAACCTTCTTGTGCTACCAATCTGCCGCTCATAGGAATATTTACCACCCTCATATGGTATTTCTTTCGCCTCCCAGGTCACGGGTTCGAATCCTTGTCGGAGGAGAAAGAAATACCACATGGGAGGAGTGATATTCCTATGAGTGGCAGATTGGTAGCACTGGAGGGTAGCGTCTTTTACAACAATGAGTTAGATATATCCTAAAATGTAAGATAAATCTTAGACAATCATTACCTTACTGGCCATCTAAGGGGTTGTGTTAGGTTCAAAATCTAAGAGATTTGAATCGGGTTTTTCTCATTCCAATAAATCACCATATGTCCCGTTTAATAAACAATGCTTCCAATCTACCATCATGAAGTAACTCGGAAGTTGCTGCTCCTTATTAAATCACTTTGACAGTTCGGGACCTAATTTAGTAACTGGAGTAACTCATATCTTCGTTTTGATTTTGTGTCCATTCATTTGAACAGGTGATTATCATACTGTATATTAACATTGGCCTTAAGGCTTTGATGTCCCACAAACATTTAAATTTTATTTCTACTATAAAGATTGTCTTCTGAACCATTCAGGAGTTTATATGTGAGAAAGGAGTAGGTTTTGTGCGAATAGATGGACATACGCTACCCAGAGATAGACAATCCGCAGTAACCTCATTTCGATCATCGCCGGAGGTATTGTAAACTTTACATTTTTCTCCTGAATTTATTGTGATACAGATAATTTATTCTCACTTTCATTTTTCGCCATATTCATAAGTTTTTATATTACTTTGATGCTTTCTTACACTCCCACCAGTCCTGTTCATAGAAATAAAAGTAAATCACAAAGACCAATAATAAAGCACATTCAAAGGATTTACTGCTATTTAATTTTTTTTTTTTCTTTCCAAAACTGCTCTTAGCGTTTATTACATGAAACCCACTTGTGTTGGGAAGGTGCATTTTAAGTAAAAATTTACGATTATATATATAAAAAGAATCTTACAAATTTACAATTGAATAGGGGTATATAAGAAATTTCAATAATTAATGCACTTAGAAAGTGAACTGAATTTATTACATTTAGGGCCAGTAAAGTAACCTAGTTGTCTCTTATAATTAGGACAGGAGGTAGTTTTAACTTTGAAGCAGAATTTTCCGATGATCAGTCCCGTTTTCACTGTTCTGTTTGATGAATTGATGTAGTATTTTTTTTTCTAGCTGTTGGAATGTAGGGATGTTTATGAATTGTCCATAAAATTAACATGTCTCATTCAAGATAAAATCTGGTGCGAAATTATTGAATGAGCAGTTTTACATCGTTGAATAAAAGTTATGAATTACTTAAAATCAACCACATTGAACATTTTTGCGACTATCTGTGTCCACATTAAAACATAACTTATATAAACCTTTTATTATAACATTTACAACATTATATCAATATAGCTAACAAGATATCTGCAACATTATAAAACCTATGTATGTCGTTCTAATTCATAGACATGTGAGTATGTGACATATATATGAATTTATTAATGACGGGACAATATTCTCTAAACCAAAACAAATCAAAAGCAACTGCAGAAACGAATGTCATTAAGCAAATAGCTCCAGATTCTTGGAGACCTCAGTTTGTGTTCCAATTTTTTTTTTTTAAATTCTAAAAATCATTATTTAGGAAAGAGATTAGATATAGCTAAAAAATTGGGTTGCCAAAGTTTAAAATGTAGATAATATACAAGATATTGTACTCTTAGAATCAACATATGATTTTGTAATTAGTAGAAATGTTCTCTGTTGTAATGTACTGCATAAACTTCTCATTCAAAGAGAATACTATTCTAATAGCATAGATTGAATTTATTTTTCCATAAGCTTCATACACTTATTCTAGCTCATATTATAAAATTAGATATCACCAATGGAAATAAATACCAGCCGCAAAACATGTCGGTCATCATCTAGTTGACATAAGTTTTGAGTATTTTACCTTCTTATTTTGACTTGTTAGTTACATGTGCATTTCAGATTAAAATTGCGATAATAGGTGTTCTAGCAGCAGGTTTTGGACTTGATTTCTCGGCAGCACAAGATGTTGTGTTCTTGGAGCTACCTCAGAGCCCAACAGTGATGCTTCAGGTTCTGCTCGATAGGATATCACTTCATAAAAGTTTGTTTATAACTATTGTTGGGTTGTAGGATAGGCTTCGTTTTCCAGTGACTTGTGTTTTATCTTGTCATTACAATTGATTATGAAACATGAATACAGTTGCAAATGATTCTGCAGATGACTGAGTAGTGTAGCAAAAGAAATAAAATAGTCCTTTTGTTGTGTGATTTACAATAATAATAATTAATAAACATCAATATCATGTATCAAATGCCTCTCAGTCTGGTGCTGGACGCTAAAATCATAATGAACTGTAGAAACACATCTAAAGTTGATTCACGTTAAAGGAACAATTAAAATGGGAAACTCAGGTTAATCTATAAAATATACTAGATAATCTTATGGAAAAGTGCAGCAAAAATGGAACCTTGGATGATTCCTTCATAATACTGAACCATTAGGCATGTAATTGATCTTCTTTTCATCCTTCTTTTGACAATTATCATGTCTGGTGTTGCATTTCATCAGTCTTATTTACCATGAAAGTGATGCAGTGTTGATAGGTATTAGCTATTAGCTATGAGATGGCACTGTAAAGTTTTGCTTAATTGTGGATATCTCATACAGTTTGTTTGGTGTATTGTACTTGGTAGTTGATGGTGAATTGTAAAATATGGGGGTATTCTTGATATTGAAATAATATCTTAAATGAATAATACATAATGTTAACATACTTTGTAGGCTGAGGACAGAGCTCATCGACGGGGGCAAACAAATGCAGTTAACATATACATATTCTGTGCAAAGGTAATTAGGTTCTCGTTGATTATGAAGTTTTGAATTAGGGCTTATTGTGATATCCCTCTGTCAAGCACTTATGTTCAAATGACCATCTGTAGGATACTTGGGATGAATCACATTGGAAATATTTGAACACAAGTTTGCATCGTGTTTCATCTACAACTGATGGCAAATATGATGCGGTGAAAGGGCTAGAGGTCTCGCCTCAATTTCTTTACTTTTATTATTTGCTTTTCACCGTTGGTTTTTTTTCTTCTTTTTTTTTTTTGGATAAGTGTTTGCAAACTTTCTTTATATTAATGTTATTTTAAATCTTAAATTTGAACATGTTTTGATTTATGCGTCTGTTGTCTACCATTTATTTTGAAGAAATAAACATTTAAAAGAAATTGATGTATGTATCTGTGTAACTTTAGGTGTTTAGTTTGTCCAGAGTTGTAATACTCATAAATTTACAATTTTATACATTTTATGCTTTATGAAAAACAAATGAATACAATCCATAATGGATTTGGATCCTTTCCAACTCTCTCCGTCCACTTTGTCTTTCATGTTTTGGTTCTCTTGTATAACATCAGTTTCCTTTTGGGGTTGTTGTGTGGCAGGTTGAACGTGTTTCTTTTCTAAACCCATCCTCAAAAATTGACAGATATGAAGAACAATCTGCATCTGAAGATGCATTAGTTGAAACACAGTTGGATAGGCAACCCTCTGCAAGACAATCAAATGAAACAGAAGCAAACCAAGATGATGAATCTGGCTTTGTAAACAATATAAGTCAGAGTGCTAATATTATGGTATGACTTAGTTTATACTTTTAAGTTGTTCTGCCTCTGATTTATTCGCTCTATTAGTTGCTTTTTTCTAATTATTATATTTTGTGGGAAGAATAGGTTGATAGTGCTTCCTGCATAGATTTAGGTCAGGCTTCAGTTTTGGATGGAAATCTTGATGCAGATGTTTTTTATGCTGGGGATAGATGTTCTGAAGAGAGTTTAGAGGACAAAGATAACGTAATAGAGGTGCATTTTCATTGAAGCTTTCTAATGGAAGGAATGACTACTTTAGTTCATGTAGTTTTATGAGAGTATGAGTCTTATTTTTCTGTTTCAGGATAAGAAATCAACTTCAACAACAGATGCAGATGACAACCAGCCCACTCATCCTGTCGAAGCCGAAGAACATTGTTCTCATCAAGTTAATTCTCTGCGGTTTGAGGTAAAAATCATTTGTAGTTTTTGTTTTCATTGTACAAAAAATTTCAGGTCCAGTCAGTCATTGGCTTGATTATGAAACAATTTATGTTTATTTTATTTGTTTATGAAACAATAGTAGAGCTTGTATTCTGCGGGGTTCATCCTTTTTTTTGGTGTATTTGGTTAGAGTGAAATGCCTACATAGTAGAAGCAAAGTTATTGAAAGAATTTATGTTTATTTTATTTGTTTATGAAATAATAGTAGAGCTTGTATTCTGCGGGGTTCATCCTTTTCTTTGGTGTATTTGGTTAGAGTGAAATGCCATATTCAATTAGATGTTAGTACCATTGCCTATGTTATCGCCTATGGAATAGTATTGTGTTGATGGCTTCCTTTGGTGTCATGCAAAGACTGGATATCGTAGTTGATCATTCTCATGGGTGCAAAAGTAACATCTGTTTACTCTTCAGGTTAGCCCATATACCGGAAGGATACACCTCTATACGTGTATTTTGGGTAAAGATGCAAGACCACAGCCACTTAATGAAAATTTCCGACCAGAGGACCTTGAGTTGCTGAGTCCTGCTGATGCTGATGAGAAACGGTGTATAGAGTCTGCATCTGTCAAGGATAACTCTGTTTATAGGAACGCTCTTCTGGATTTTGCAAATGAGTGGAAGAATTTAAGGTCAATTGAACGCAATAAGTTACTTGGAAAACCATTACAACTTCCTTTGGCTGTCGAATTGTGCTACTTAAGTGAAAGTAATAACCACAACAACAAGGTCAGCACACCATGCGCTTAAACTCTGTTTTAATGGAATATGTATGATCTTTTCATAAAATTTGCCCATCCCCTCTAATATTGTTTTGCTTCTTTGTATATATAATAATGTAACAAAAGTCTATGATTGACAGGGACTAATAAATGGTGGAAGCAAACGGCGCATGACTCCTTTAGTGGACATCAGCTATCCCTTACCATCAGATGCTGTTTGGAAAAAGGTTTATCTTAGAAGTGGCCGTGGTAAGAAGGAAAAAGAATACACTCAAGGCTGGAGCCCGAAAGATGAGCCTCTTTGTAAGCTTTGTCAAAAGCAATGCATGTATGACTATGTCCTATACAAATTATGTATTGCTTTAAAATTTGTATATTAGTATACAATTAATAATTATCATTTCAGGGGTAGCAATGCCAAGACACCTGAATATTTTGAAGATCTTTTTTGCAACCTTGTCTGCCATCAAGAGTATCGGATGAGAACTAGCAACAGATTTCTCCGTCAGGTTGGAACATTTGTCATATTCAAATTAGCATGTATTTGACTAATTTTTTCGTTTGTTGTTTAGATGTCTGTTGCTAGAAATGTTATTGTGTAGTTTTTCATGTCTTTGAGCTAGATTTTAAAGAAGCTGAGATGAAATTTTCAGGAACTTTTCCAAATTGAGCAAGGTGTGTGCACAAATTGCCAATTGGACTGTCATAAGCTTGTTTTGAATATAAGACCTTTGTCCCTGGAAAGACGACGAGGGTATATTGAAAAAGTAGCACCAAATATTGCAAAGAGGAAGAAGATGTGAGTTTATGATATTGAAAAACCTAAAGTCAGTTCTGATATGATGTTAGAAAACATTACAGGCTTGAAATAGTGTTAATAAACTTGCTTATTAACTGTACACCAACAATCTTCTGAAGCACCCTTCTGAAACACTGGTTGATTATCTGCAGGTTTGAGAAGCTTATCAAAGATCCAATTGAAGGCAATGCATGGCATGCTGATCACATTGTTCCAGTATATAAAGGCGGAGGTATAATTTCTTTTGAAGTTTAATCCTACTTGCTTTTGGAAGAATTGCAGTATCAATCTTTTTATTGTAGTGACCTATTTGTTATTCTATGAGATGACCATCTTGATACTTGTAACTAAGATTTTGATATGCTCAAAGGAAAGACCAATATAAAAATCTTGATTTATGGGAAGCATTCGTCTAGTCAACTTGTACATGTAATGTGGGTATTAAAATGTAAACAAGTCTTCAAATAGTAGGGACGCTGCTATTAGGTGCCTATAATACTGTTTTTCTTATTGTTTTTCTCAAAATGCCGACATCCTGAAGTTAACTTCCAGAATTGACTTGGTAGTGGTATGTGGGGTAATTTACAATGTCAGGATGTTAACTTCTAGACCGTTTGCTTAGGTTTATCAGGATATACTTCCTTGTTTTATATTTTAGAAAAATTTAAATTTTCCACTTATTTTTCCAAATACAAAAAAAAAAAAAAAAAAAATCACAATATAAATAAATATATTAGAATAAGAGAATATATTATGCACACCCAAATTTACAAAATAAAAACTAGAGATCACTGCATTTATAATGTCCTCTTCTTTCTCTGTTGATTGTGTCCTCCTCCTGTTACTTCCTCTACTTGTAGAAAAAGTTAGACTTTAGGTGTGTTTTGAATTTTATACCTTATTTAATCATTTCTATAGGGGAATGCAAGCTTGAAAATATGAGAACTCTGTGTGTGGCCTGCCATCACGATGTTACTGCTGTACAATGTGCTGAGCGACGCATTATAAGAGCAAATGCCCGTAAACAACTAAAAGTATTGATGGATACCATGAAAAATAATACGAAGGGTGCAGCTGGTAATAATAATAATGAGGTATGTTATCATTTCTGTTGATGCATAGACACACATTCCCTGATGGTGTAAACTGTGAAGCATTTCAGTCTGCCATATTTATTGGATGACATGTCTGTATAACACTTTGTGTCAAGCATTCATGCTTTAGGAAGTAAATTTTGTCAATTATATGGTTCATGGTCAACCTAAGAAGCGAAAATTGTGCGTGAGCATAAATTTTATTACATACTCAAGTAAAACCATTAGCAAGAAAGCCTTCAAGAGGTAGACATGCAAATTTGATGACTGTTTATTCATATCACTTCCTGTATAAAATTCAGGACCTAATTCTTCACGGGGTGCAAGAAAGTATGCACGAGGATGATATTTTAGTCCCGGTTCCTGGAAGTGCCTATTCGCTAGCTAACAGCCAAGAAAGTGGAGATGCAGCCTATTAAGGATCAAGAACAATTACGGAAGATCTTCACCATTCAAACCCAATTTGTTGTAAAAAAAAACTGATGGGGGACCGGTGCAGCTTCATCGACCAGCAGATGAACGTAATCTGCTTTGAAATGGTCATCCGTGGTATGATAAACTCAGTAAATTCATCCTTATTGTTGTTCATCAATGTTTTGTTGTGATACAGTGCAGCCTATCAATTAGATTCCTTAAGGAAATTCTTTTGAAGAGTGCTGTTTTATCTAGTTGGAAAGCCAACAGTAGTCAACATGTGAAAATAGAGAAAGCCCTTAAGCCTGAGATTAAGATAATCATGGCACTGTAGTGTTACAGTTTGGGGTCATCCATGTATAAACATGTCATTGATTTCAACCATTATTTTGTATTGTATTAGGGAAATGTTGATCTGAAATTACATGACCAAATTGTTGTGTCATGATTCATGTTGTGAATGTGATGAACTATACTGTAGTTTCCAAATTGAAATATGATAATAAAATTTTACGTTTAACAAATTGAATTATATTGTGAATGTGACTGAAATGATATATTTTATTAAACGTCAAGATAAAACTAGTTTTCTTGACAGAAAAAAAAAAAACAGAACTAGTTTTCAGTGATAGTGCATGGCTCTTGCTAATTGCTATTATTAATTTCTTTGTCTTCAAAGGTGAAAAGTAATTCGACTAAAAAAAAGAAAGAAAGATGAAAAGTAAGAATTGAGCATGTATCTATATACACATTACGATTTAATTATACACTATTAATTTTCTTCTTCTTTTGCTAACGGCATTTAAAAGGAAAAACTTTTTAAATTGAAAACAACTTATAAACATTCAAAAAGTCAAATATACACTTTCTCATCATCTCACAAGAGAATATTTCTATTTTAATTTTGTTAACTAGTGTCCTAATGACAATCTTTAACATTTCCTTACATTTTTTAATAGTATATGTAAAAAGTATTAGAATTCTAAAATGTCAAAAGTATTAAAGGAGCACTAATCTTTGTTAGAATGTAAGGTGTCAATTATGCTCATAAATTGTCCCCCCCACCCCCCCACAGTCACACAGTTCTGATCTCTCTTTCATATGCATATTTGAATTGATCTTTCCACATCAATGCATGACGTGTCATATAAAAAATATCACAGAGCCATTATGTAGTAAAAAAATATGCAAAAAGGATCAAAAGTGAATGATTTTAAATTGGGGGACAAATTTCATGAGTAAAATAAGGGAATCAAAATTGTTTGTAATTAAACCTTATATTTTTTTACGTTGTTGATATTTATTTAAATTTTTTTAATGAAATGAAGAGAGTATTACTTTAAGGAGTTGTGAGGGGTGTGCATAATAACCAGTTTAAGGCTCAAACCATAACCAGATCCACTTTAAATTATCCGGATTTTTGTAAATGGTTATTAACCAACCCATTTTAAATGGGTTGGATATCCAAACCAATTAAAATTCGGATCCGGATTTTAACCCAAATTCTGGCACACTCTCTCGACGCTCTAACTCTCGATTTCTCTCTGTATGTTTTCTCTAGGTTCATGATTCATCTTCTTCTTCTTCATTTTATTTGCACCATTTTTTCGTTGAAATTGTTTCATCATCTTCGGTTACTGTATCTAAAATGAACTTAGACAAGATAATCGTGAATCTTTGATTCTTTGAAATTTGAGATTCTACATGTATTAGATACTTGTTTCTCTCTGATTCTTTGAAATTTGCTCATGGACCGATGGATTTGGTTCCAAGATCTATGGTTGACAGTCTTAATCAAATTAAAAGGTTCTGTTTTAATTTGTTGGTGTTCATCTATCTCCAATTTAAACAATTTCCACCTAAAGAATCAACCAGTTACTGTATCTATCAATTTTTCTCCAGGTTCATGATTCATCTTCTTCTTCTTCTATTTATGTGAAGTTTAGTAATTGAAAAAAAAAAAGGAAAACCAGTTTTTTTTTTTGGAAACAGTGAAAACAGGATTTTGAATAAAAAAAATCTGGTTTAGTTAAAAAATATTGGTTTTTACGACAAACTGGTTTTGAACCGGTTCTGAACTATATCCAAATTGGTTGTACTTAAAAACCGGTTTTTAGAGACGTGGTTTCAAGAACCAAACCAAAACTAAATATTGGTTTTGGTTTTGGTTTGGTTTTAACTTTGCACACCCCTTGTGCATATAGTATTAACTAGAGTACAATTGAAAAAATATAATTAATATCATTTTAAAATTAAAAGTGACAATTATTTTGAAACAATATTTTTGCAATTTGAACAATTATTGTGATAATTAAAATACGTAAGAGATGCATTTTATCAAAAGTATTCAAATTTTCATAAAAGATAACCATGATAACATAAATATGATTCAAACATTTATAATTAGAACATCAAACGGGGTTAATACAACTCAAAATTCGTAATAACTTCAAAGTCTTGTACCAAAAGGAACTTAATAAATATCAATCATTGCTACCAATAGATGATTCACTTGTGTCCATAGACGAATCAGACTCACCGGAAGTATCACCTGAATAAAATTATAAAAGCACAATACTCAGTTAAAATATTCAAAATTAAAATTAAACAATTTTTCTTGACATGCCAAACTTGTCTTAAAATAAATGCTTAGCTATAGCATAAGATGTGCCATGCTAATGAGACCAAACAAAACTGACACTCCAACCAAAATGCTAGTACTCTCAAGTTCAACATGTGAACTTATTCCAAGACTGACAAAATGGTGTAAAACCAACAACTATATAATTCTTGCAATATGAGGCACACCATGGAAAAAGAACCTCCTATACTATCAAATTGTAGGCAAAATCCTATCAATCATTTCGCAAATAAATTGCTTAATCAGAGTGTGTCAAGTTCTGCAGTCTGCTCTAGCCACTAAGTCAAATGAAATTCATTGATTAGATTTTGGTTTGTGTATGTATATTTTTTTCACAAAATTGATTTTTGTGTGTGTGTCTATATATATCACTAGAGTCTAATACTAAATCAGAACTATCATGCAGTCAAACAAAGATTAACAATTACAAACATGTACTATTATAAGAAAGTCAATCTCATAGCTCTAATATTGTAAAACTGAATATTAATGGTATTCTGAGAAGTGTTAAAAATTAAAAGCATTGCATTGTATAGGAACACATAAATTAAAAAAGAAAGAATGATAGTAGAAGAAAACAAAATAGAAGTGTGTTATAGAAAATTTTAACAGAATATGGACAACAGAATTTCCCAAAGGTTTACACTGCACAAAGGAATGCTCTGCTCACTTACATCATTCAAATTTCTCTTATTCATGCCAACCTAAACCATCCTCTTACTAACTAACTGCTTAAATGTCCCTAACAAATTTCCTTTCTCTCTTATCATAAAACTAACACTTATAAAAGATAAGATCAATGTTATTTGTCACTATTTATTTCAACCACTCAGCAGCTAGTAGCAAATGATTATTCAAACCTAACTTTGACCATATTGTAAGCAAGTTGGGCATGGTGGATATATATTCATTGTCAACTACATGGGTCAAACTACCCCATTTAAGTCCAATAAACCAAGTCTTTGAAAAGATCATTTAAATCAAAGTCAAAACATTAACACATTATCAATTAACACGCCATCGAAAGAGAGATAAATGAGGACGGAATTGAGAATACAACTACTGGTTTAATCATTGTCAATGCATTTGTATAAAAGGATAAAGTAGGTATATGGTTAAAATGAGAGACTAATTTACTATTGCACCTTCCTACCTATGGTTATGCATCAAATCAGAATTTAACATACAACTACTCATGAAATGGATCAATGTGGATATGAAGTCAAAGTAATTACAAGACAATCGAAGTTCTAATTCAATCTTGTCTACATGGGCAAAGTACATGACAATCAAAGTTCTAATTCAAACCACAAAATCTAGCAACTGCAATGTAGAAGCTAATGAAATGACACGAAGGATAGAGTAACTACTTACATGGAACATATTCAAATGTAAGTTTACATGTTGAAGAGGCCATTGGGCATGAGGATAATAGTCTTTCTACTTCAGATTGTCCAATGTACCGGATTTTCATGGTTTGTAAAACTCTTGCATTCTTCAAAATATACCTTGCTAGCTGAAGCTCGCCTTGAAGGCCTAAGAAGCTGAAAAGAATGAAAACTCTAAGGTGTAATGAAAGGCATTGCAGAACAAAATCTGGGTCCACCCAACTTTCTTTGTCATCTTTTCTAGTCCATGTTTGGTCATCCGAGTTCAAGCCGGTCTGTTAATAATGCATGTAAAATAAAATACATAAAGGCGTGTGCTATGAAAAGATAAATCAAATAAGATCCTTAACAAACCTGGTCAAGGTATAGCTCTTGAAGCTTTGGGCAGTGTTTGAGAACTTCTACTAAGAAATGCCAACGATAATTGAGAGAGTCAAGGTCCAAGCGAGTCAAATTATGAAAGGTAGGAATAGCATCATTGTAGCGATACACCTAAAATAAAGCAATACAAACCGTCAAATCATGGTTAAACCCCCCAATAGCAAAAAAAGGGAGAATAGAAATACAGATCAATGACATTTTTCTTTTTCATATAATAATCAAACCTGAGCAGTTAAAATGCACATTGACAGAGACTGAACATTTTGAAGTACTTTCATTGGAAAGTGAAAATAAGTCGAATCAACATCTGCTTTGGTCAAGTTACTTAAGCTTAAGTTTTTCCATTTGCTACAGCTTAGAGAGTCCTCCTCATAATTAAAGCTTGGAGAGTCCTTCCCATAATCAAACCATAGATCTGATATAATTAAATCCTCAAGATTTGGACAATTAGCTAATAGCGACATAAAATCTTGATGTTTTGGGAACGTTATAAAATCTAAGTGAAGGGTTTTGAGCGAGGGAAGTAATACAACGGAAGAACAGCTAGGGTCTATCCAGAAAAAGTGAAGCCTGAGCACCACTAGCGTTGTGCAGTTGAAAATGGTATTGAGCAATGTACGCCAACCAAATATGTCCACATTGAGATCAAGGTACTCTACTCCGCGTTGTAGCGCAAAGTTGATCCATTTGGCAAAACTGGGAATGCAAAGATTGACACGACCACTATAATTGTAGATAACATAGAGGCGGAAACTCTTAATTGGGGCTGCAGCATCTCGCGATAGAAAAACGGAGGAGACAAAGTCGTTAAAGAGGAAATTGGCGTCTTTGTCCGTCAGTCGAGTGAGACCGAAGTCAAGAACAGGAACTGATAGCCAAAGATGCTTCCACCTGTTTGAAAGAATGCTTGTGGCAACTGCTTGTTTGGTTTCAAGAAAAGAGAGAATGTGACAGAGAACAGCATCAGGTAAAGTGCTTATTCTATCCATCATTGAAACTTGCCACCGTTTAACAAGAAAGGCTGAAGGACCACGAACCACTGCAAATAATCAGATTGTTATCAGCAATTGCAGTACAGTTCAGTTCTTTTACTTCAAAGAAGGAATATGGAAAGCTATAGAAAAACTTCACTCACGTGTCTTTCTAAAAACACATACATAATTTCAGAAATATACATTGAACAGAAAAAAAAATTGTGCTTTTATCAAAAAATAACATTTGGAAAGTATACAAACTAAGCTTAATGGGATGTGTACTTCCAAAGTGCTTTTAGAGTGAGAAAACTTCCTCTAGAATTTTGTTTAAGACTAACTGATGTACATTCAACCAGTCCAGCGGAGCCCACAAAAAACACCTTTCTGGTGTGAAATCATAATTTTCCCATGTCTGTTTACAAAGCAAGGCAACTAAGGCATTAGCCCACCTTTTACTAGTGTCCCGGGGGCACTGGTTAACATTTTTCCCGTGTTGTTAAGGAAAAATATATTATGATCACCAACAACATGCAACATGTGGGAGAAAAAGCAATATAACCATTATAATTTAACAGCTATGTGACATTGTTTATATAGTATTATTGCTGAGCTGAGACATAATTTCTATGAAATTAAAATTGCTTATATTCTAACTTATATCAATAAAAAGATAGATTAACAGAGTATATGGTTTTAAGCATCACGCTCGCTGGGGACGTAAAAACCAAACCAATGACAGACCTAGAGACCCAATTCAAATCAATTAACTTAATTGGGTTTTATTCCAAGTTCAGGTACAAACCAAACAAAATCACTTTCTATTTAGTTGGGTGTGGATTTCACGTCATTCGAAATCAAGTGTCCCAGACTCAACTAAATGCATGTGTAAAGTATTTCACACTGACGATATATATAAGCGAAATCCAAAAAAAATTACAGTGTTTGAAAATGTGAACCCGATTGAACCGAATGAAATCAAATGAAACCCAAATAAGATGAATGAATCGTAATCAAAGCAAAGAAGATGAATGAATACCTGAGTGGATCGAAGAAAATGAATGAATGGATCCAAGTTTTTGAGGCTAGGGTTCTTCGCTTTGGGGGAAGAGAAAATAGAAGGGAGGGAGAGAGATTGTAGTGGAGGGAAAGTACATATATTTTAAGATTCTCAAATTAATATTTCGCTTAATTACATTTTTAATCCAACGTCGTGAGCTTAGTTCAATTGGTGTATACAATGCATACGTGGTTCGAACCTTCCACCACAGAAAACAAAAACATTATTGATCCCCTATTTCATTTTAAAATTGAACATTTTTATTTTATTTTTACACTTTTACTCTTATCCTCTTCAAAACCGAAATAATTCGATAGAAAAACTGCAAACCGAACCAGCCCGAACTAAAACACTAAAAATATGTATTTGATTCGTATGTATTTAGGTCTTTTTTTTTACTCAACTGTACTAATTGGCAATTCTTATTTAACTAATCGAATCAAATCAAACAACAACATAAGAAAAATACTAACTAAATCTATAGAAACTCAATAAGAGCTTCATTTTTTTCTCTTTTAATTTTCTTCTTTGCTTTTTATTTCAAAAGTGTATTTATGTGCTACTTGAACTTTTAGATAATAATAAAAATTTAGTCTTTTGTATTTCGTACATAAGAGATTACATTTTGTCCAGGTTTTTAATTTGGTCCATGCTTTTTAATTTGGTTTACATAGATAGATGAATGAAAATGAAATTGTAATGTTATGAAATTTGTAACATTGTGGAAAATAAGTTTAATTTTTTAATTTGATTTTAATGTGGGAAACAAAAATTGTATTATCTCCAAAAACCACAACAACTAACTAACTCAAACAACATCGCTTTGGTTTGGCTTTTATTCCAAAATTCAACCGAACCAAATCAAACCGCATGTTTTTTTTATCTTGTAGTTCAGATGGCTTTTAGTCTCAAAATCAAACCAAATCGCGAAACCCCTACTTTTACTCCTATCTATTTTCGGCACCTTAAAAGGTTGAGTGTCATATTTTTTAACGAATAACCTTCATAAGATTTGACATGAACACGTGAAAAAAGGGTTATACATGTCGGTAAATTAATGTTGTCCAACAGTACCAGACACTGAGCAATATTAATTTACCGACATGCTAACCATAGAAAAAAGGGTGTCATATTTGCTATTAATATGTTATTAATTAAAAAAACATTTAACTCAATGAAATAATTCAAAATTGTAAAATCTGAAATCACAAATTTCATCTCCTTCAATTTTTGGTATGTATGCTAATGATCTATCTCATTATTCACGTTGCTCTTTCGTGAGAGCTAACTAGTGATGCTATCTTCGGATGATTGGGACATAAAAAAGATTCAACGAGGTCAAAGTCAAACATTGCTCTAATGGACTAGGCCCTACACCTAAGGATAAATAGATGATTATGTCAAAATGTCTTTTCTTATCGCACATAAATTTTAAGTATGTGGTAGTTCTAATGTCCATAAAAAAATTGCACTTGAGAACTCTTTTTTTCTTTTTTTTCCTTTACGTGGCACACCATCACAAAGAGACCGATTCATGTGTCTTGCACATATGAATGACAACCATTTTAGGATAGAAAAAGACAATTAAAATCAAAACATACCATAGAAAGCAAAGCAAAGAAAAAACCAATTTTTTTTAGGAAACATTCAAAATTAAAATGAAACAATTTAAAACATGGAGAAATGAAGGATGAACCTAAAGAAACATAGGAATACCGGTCAAAGTACTCAGTTCATTATTTGTTCTATACACTGAAGTTTTTTAGCTAGGTTCTCAAATTGATCAGCAACAGAAGCAGCACTAAACCTTGACTCAATGATTTTATAGGCTTTAATTATGTCGAACATTAATTTGATTCACTTTCATTTCAAAATGCTTTTGAACTCTTGTGATCTTGAAAATGATTTGAGTACCAAAAGGTCAGTATCATACACTATATACTTGACATTGACAGGACCCGGGTAAGAGTTTAAAACTGAGTAAGATGGTACCGACGGATAAATTCTGGACCATTTTGAGAAAAATGATAAACAAATCTCAATAATCGGCGATATCGATTAACTAAGAGGCTGGGAAGCTCTATTTGACAAGCAACTAACAATTAGAATTTTCTTCAACTTGGTAGGGTTGAATACCAGAGCTCAACAAATCATATAAGTCTTTCTTGATATCAATTGTCTCCAATGGCCATAACAGAAAGGAAGAAGAAAAAACGCATTTAACATGTAACGACAGAAAGTAGTTTCAAGTGTAGTGTGCAACCAAAAGGCAATGGTAAGGTAGCAGCCATAGAAAGTTGTTTTTCTGAAAGGCTAGCGTGAATGATCATACAAATTTCTAATAATTTCGTGCAGACAACAATTTTGAGATGTGGCCATGAACACATAATCACCACATCTTTGAGTTGTCAAGGTCACTGCCATTGACATGACTAAATTCTAGTAATTGTAGTTGTCTCCTGTTGAAGTGCAACCAAAAGGCAATGGTAAGGTAGCAGCCATAGAAAGTTGTTATTCTGAAAGGCTAGCGTGAATGATCATACAAATTTCTAATAATTTCGTGCAGATATCATTTTGTGATGTGGCCGTGAACACATAATCGCCACATCCTTGTCATGGAATGCTACCAAAGGAACCTAATAAACATCAATCATTGCTACCAATAGATGATTCACTTGCGTCCATAGACGAATCAGACTCACCAGAAGTATCACCTGAATAAAATACAAAAGCACAATACTCAGTTAAAATATTCAAAGTTAAAATTAAGTAATTTTTCTTGATATGACAAATTTGTATTAAAAAAAAAATGACTACCTATAGCATAAGATGTGCCAAACTAACGAGACCAAACAAAACTGAAAGGAAAACACAATTATAATCTCCAACCCAAATGCTAGTACTCTCAAGTTCAACATGTGAAACCAATAACTATATAATTCTTGCAATATAAGGCACCGCATGGAAAAAAAACCTCCAATACTACCAAATTGTAGACAAAAAGATGTTAACATCTTTAGTTTTCTATAGCAAATCAACAGAGTGTGGACCTGATATGCTATAAGGTTAAACTTGAAAAGGAGAAGAAATTTAAAGGTTTTCCTAAATAAAAAAAAAGGAAAAAATTATAATTGGTCAAAAATCCTATCAATCATTTCGCAATTAAAACTGCTTAATCAGAGTTTGTCAATTTCTGCAGTATGCTCTAGCCACTAAGTCAAATGAAATTCATTGATTAGATTTTGATTTGTGAATAAATATATATTTTTTACAAGATTGATTTGTGTGTGTTTGTGTGTCTATATATATATCACTAGAGTCTAATACTAAATCAGAACTATCATGCGGTCAAACAAAGATTAACAATTACAAACATATACTATTATAAGAAAGTCAATCTCTTTTTTTTGTTAGGGACGGAAAGTCAATCTCATGGCTATAATATTGTAAAACTGAATATTAATGGTATTCCGAGAAGTGTTAAAAATTAAAAGCATTGTATTGTTAATAATACAATGCATGAGATCTGTAGATACCTAAAGCTATGGCTGAAAGCAGTACAATCTATAGAACACGTCTCATATAAGTTGTTAGGAACACATAAATTAAAAAGAAAGAATGATAGAAGTGTATTATAGCAAACTTTTAACAGAATATGGACATCAGAATTTCCCAAAGGTTTACACTGCAAAACGGATTGCTCTTTTCACTTACACCATCCAAATTTCTCCTATTCATGCATGATACCCCCTCTAACAACCTAAACTATCCTCTTACTAACTAACTGCTTAATTGTCCCTAACCAATTTCCCTTCTCTCTTATCATAACACTAACACTTAATAAAAGATAAGATCAATCAGCTAGTGCCAGATGATTAATCAGACCTAGCTTTGACCTTATTGTAAGCAACTTGGGCATGGTGGATATATATTCAGTGTTTAACAAAGGATGTTTAAGTTTGTTGGGAAAGTAAATCGGAAGAAAGGGTGAGCCCACAAGTGAACCTAGCACAAATAACAGCATAATTGGCTTCCCATTAATTCGTCCACATACACTTTGTCTGCATAAATACAAACTGTTGATGACCACAACACTTTCCCACAATGCCATGACTAGTGAACTGCGTGCAAAATCCTTGCATAGCATTAATTGCAGTCCTGTGTGAACCGCTACAATCAGCCTTAAACTGAGGCTCATGCTTTGTAGTGTTAGTATTTTAAATTTCAGTAGTCCTTTTTTAACAATACATGCAATCAGAAGTCAGCACACAACACTCACAGCCAAAGGCCTTGTCCTATTAGTCAAGGTCAACTTCGTGGGTCAAACTACCCCATTTAAGACAAATAACGCAAAGTCTTCGAAATGATCATTTAAATCAAAGTCAAAACATTAACACATTATCAATCAACACAGCATCAAAAGAGAGATATATGAGGATGGAATTAAGAATACAACTAGTCATGAAATGGATCAACGTGGATATGAAGTCAAAGTAATTACATGCCAATCAAAGTTCTTATTCAAACTTGTCCACACGGGCAAAGTACATGACAATCAAAGTTATAATTCAAACCACCAAATCTATTAACTGCAAGGTAGAAGCTAATAAAATGACACGAAGGATAGAGTAACTACTTACATGGAACATATTCAAATGTAAGTTTACATGTTGAAGAGGCCCTTGGGCATGAGGATAATAGTCTTTCAAAATCGGGTTCCCCAATGTAACAGATTTTCATGGTTTGTAAAACTCTTGCATTCTTCAAAATATACTTTGCTAGCTGAAGCTCACCTTGTAGGCCTAAGAAGCTGGAAAGATGGAAAATTCTAAGGTGTAATGAAAGGCATTGCAGAACAAAATCTGGGTCCAACCAATTTTCTTTATCATCTTTTCTAGTCCATGTTTGGTCATCCGAGTTCAAGCCGGCCTGTTAATAATGCATGGAAAATAAAATACATAAAGGTGTGCTATGAAAAGATAAATCAAATATAATCTTTAACAAACCTGATCAAGGTATAGTTCTTGAAGCTTAGGGCAGTGTTTGAGAACTTCTACTAAGAATTCCCAACGATAATTGAGAGAGTCGAGGTCCAAGCGAGTCAAATTATGAAAGGTGGGAATAGCATCGTTACAGGGATACACCTAAAATAAAGAAATACAAACTGTCAAATTAAAAATCAAACCTGAACAGAAATTGCTTTGGTCAAGTTACTTGAGCTAAAGAAATACAGATCAATAACATTTTTCTTTTTCATATAATAATCAAACCTGAACAGTTAAAATGCACATTGACAGAGACTGCACATTTTGAAGTGTTTTCGTTGGAAATTGAAAATAAGAGGAATCAACAATTGCTTTGGTCAAGTTACTTAAGCTAAAGCTTCTCCATTCGCAACAGCTTAAAGACTCCTCCTCATAGTCAGAGCTTAGAGAGTCCTCCTCAAAATCAAAGCATAGATCGGAAATAAGTAAATCCTCAAGATTTGGACAATTAGCTAAAAGAAAAATAAAATCTTGTGGTTTCGGAAACCTGACAAACTGTACATTAAGGGTTTTGAGCGAGGGAAGTGATAAAATGGAAGAAAACCTATGGTCTTCCACGTAGAAAAAGCGAAGCCTGAGAACCACTAGGGTTGTGCAGCTGAAAATGGTAATAGGCAATATAGGCCACTCAAGGCCTACTTGTAGATCAAGGTACTCAAGTCCTCCACATTGTAGCACAAAGTTGATCCATTTGGCGAAACTACGAGTGCAGAGATTTCTACGTTGTCTATAATTGTACGTAATCTGGAGGCAAAATTTCTTTATGGGAAGTGTAGAATCTCGCGATAGCAAAATGGAGTAGACAAAGTCGTTAAAGCGAAAATTGGCCTCTTGGTCTGTCAGTAGAGTGTGGCTAAAGTCCAGAACAGGAACTGACAGCCAAAGATGCTTCCACCTGTTTGAAAGAATGCTTGTGGCAACTGCTTCTTCGGTTTTAAGAAAAGAGAGAATGTGACAAAGAACATCATCGGGTAAAGTGCTAATTCTATCCGCCATTGAAATTTGCCACCGTTTGACAAGAATGGATGAAGAACCACAAACCACTGCAAATAATTAGATTGTTATCAGCAATTGCAGTAAAGTTCAGTTCTTTTACTTCATGAGGAAACTTTACTCACCTGTCTTCCTATAAAATTAAACAAAATCATTTTCTAATGACCCAAAGATCCAATTCAAACATATTAATTTAATTGGGTTTTATTCCAAGTTCGGGTCCAAACCAAACAAAATCATTTTCTATTTAGTTGGGAAATCATTTTCACGTCATTCAAAATCAAGTCTCTGAGACCCGACCAGACTCAACTGAATGCATGTGTAAAATATTTCACACCGACAATATATATAAATTTAAAGGAATGTTATTTGAACAACCCTTTAGTATGACAACTTGTTGGACAACTAATAAAATATATAAAGAAATGTAGGTATTAGCACAAAAATCAAAACAACAGAGAGATAAAGTAAAAACACAATATGAGTATGCATTGTTGTCAAATTCCCTACTTAAATCATAAAATCCAGGATTTTGCGACTTTAGTAAAATTGCATATCGTGAAATCCATACTAAATCAAAGGATTTTAAAGGGTTTTGAAAGATTTTGCATATCGTGAAATCTCCATACAAAATCGAAGGATTTTAAAGGGTTTTGAAGGATTTTGTCCATTTTTTAGTTATAAGTAATTTGTGGACTTTAAACTGACACATGTATGACTGTATACAATCTATATAGTATATTTAGCATTGTTTTGTTTTGGTAAAATCCATCAATTTTGATTGCGATTTTACGATTTCTTATATTGATTCTACAAAAGTAGTTGAGTAAAATCCTTTATTTTACGATTTTCAATTTTGCTCTTTCCATTCGATCTGAAGCAAAATCCCGATTTTGACAAGCTTGCGAGTATGAGAGTTGTCACAAAAATTGTCAAATTGTCAAAAAATTAAATTAGTGTTTGAAAATGTCAACCCAATTCTCTATCGATTTGATTGGATTTCCTAAAAATCAAATGAAACCCAATTGGTATAATTTAATAAAATAAGTATCAAGATAATTAAGCAAAGAAGAAAAATAAGATGAATAAATACCTGAATGGATCGAAGAAAATGCAGCGATAAGGAAGAATGAATGGATAATTTAGTGGTGGGAAAGCAGAGATATTTTAAGATTGTCAAATTAATATTTTTCGCTTAATTACATTTTTAATCCCCGATATGTGTGTCGTTTTAAAATGACTTAAATACTATGTTTTTAATCTCTACAAAATTACAAACTTTTAAGTTTAATCTCTGCAAAATATTTATTTACTTTTAGTCCTATTTGCATTTTATACACAATATTTTGAAGGACTAGAAGTACACATTTTTTTCCCTCAAAAATAAAAGTACACATTTTTTGTAAAAAAAAAAATAAAAAATTATGGACTATTCTTACAAACTACGATATTATGGAAGACTAAAATTATCATTAAAATTTTGTAGAGAATAAACTTGAAAACTCGTGATTTTATAGAGATTAAAAATATATTTAACCCTTTTAAAATTGAACATTTTATTTTCCTATTTTGAATCTATTTTTCCACATTAACTTGGAATGTTCAAAACCGAATCAACCTGAATCAAAATCGCAAAAAATCGCATTTGGTTCGGATGTATTTGGACCATTTTTTTACTCAATCGCACAATTTGGACATTAATTAAACATTATGTCTGCTAGTCCAACACTCATAGAAACTCAATGGGAATTGTTATAGAATGACATATTTTTTCTTTTGTTAAATTGTTTCGTTGCTTTTTATTTCAAAATTGTATTTATGTACTACTTGAACATTTAGAGAATGATAAAATCTTAGTCTTTTGCATTTCTTACAAAATAAGATTACTTTAGGTCAACGTTTTTAATTTGGTCTATATTGTTGGATGAAATGTAATACATTGTTAAAAATATGTTGTATTTTAACTTTTTAACTTTATTTTAATGTTGAAAATAAAAAATTATATTATCTCGAATAACATTGGTTTGATGGTTTGGTTTTTATTTTAAAAGCAAAAAGAAACAAAACAAAACCGCATGCTTTTTTTAAACAATCAGTTCGAATGATTTTTAGACTTAAAATCTAAACAAACTGCAAGGCGAACACCCCTACTTTTACTCCTATCCTTTGTTGGCACCATAAAACGATGAGTGTCATATTTTCTAATGAACAACTGTTATAAAAAACGCTGAGTGTCATATTTTTTTTAATGAACAAGCGTCATAAAAAACACCGATTTGACAAAAACGCGTGTGAAAAAAGGGGTTTATACAAGTCGGTAAATTAATACTTTATTAATCAAAAATAAATTTGACTCAATGAAATAAGTCCACATTATAAAATCTGGAACCATCTTTCAAAAAAAAAAAATCTGGAACCACAAATTTCATCTTATAACTATAAATCCCAAACATGAGAATCACCAAATCCTTTCCTTCTTCGATTTTTGGTATGCAAGGGCAGAGCCAAGAATTTACAGTCAAGGACACTGAGTATGAGGAACATAATTTGATTAAAAAAAATAATTTTTTAAATGCAAAAGGTATATGAGAAACCCTAAACTAATAATTTCTTATTCGTTAAAAAAATTTATAACTATATTTATTTTTTTGGTAGAAAGACGAAAAGACAAAATTATTATAAACTCGCACATATATATAAATAGTGGTGTCTGGGTTGAAACCCCGGTCAATTTTATCAGTTAAGCTAAAACTTATGGACAATTTTTTTTTTGGTAGTAAAACTTGTGCACAATTTATTAATTATAACTTTATTTAGTATGAGATGAATTAATCAGGAAGTGTAGTAGTCCACATAGAATTGTTGACTTATTATTAGGAAAAAAAAATTAGAGAGAACAAAAAAAAACCATTGTAAAAAAATATAGAAAAATAGTAGTGCATATGTTCTAGGGTTAAACATTAGTTCCTACAAATCAGAAATTTTAAAGTTTGTCCCTATTTTTTTTCTCCAGTTTTAGTCCTTTTTTCATTTATATGGACTAAAATTACAATTAAAATTTAGCAGGGACTAAATTTGAAAGCTCTTTATGTTGTTAGCATTTTCCATTGTTTATGTAGCTTTGATTTTACTTACCTCTTGGACATATGCGGGATCACCATGACCCATTTACCCTAATATCACCAAGAAAAAAAACGACAATTGACTAAATGTACGATTGTAAAAGACATGAGTTTTTTTGTCACAAGAGAATATAAGAGATAATACATTAAAGACTAAATTATATTTTTATCCCTACTTTTATTTTAGGTTTTAATTTATTTTATTTTAGTTTTAAAATAGTCTTTTATTTTACAAAGCTATATCATTGTGGTTTATTCCATTTAAAATGTGTTACAAATATGACCATATCAATATATTTTACGAAACATGAGATAATTTAAAATAATATAAAGTATAAAACTAATGATATTAGTTGCCAATTAATCTAGTAACATGGTAAAAAAAATACATTTTTTTGTAGAAAAAAATAAACATATTAATTAGATTAACTGGGGAGACCATGGCCTAATATATATCTTGCCAAACATTTTAATATAGTTAGTTGGAGTATATTAAAAAAAAATCATTGAAAATGTGGGACTCTAAAGCACCCCACCCCCACTACCTCAGCCATTGCTGGTATGTTTGTTGATGATCCATCACATTATCCGTTTTGCTCTTTTATGAGCAACAGAAGCAGCACTAAAAACCTTGATTAGATGATTTTATAGCCTTTAATTATGTCGAAGATTAATTTGATTCACTTCCATTTCAAAATGATTTTGAACTTTGATGTATTTGTGACCTTGAAAATGATTTGATAGGGGTGTTCGCGGTCCGGTTTGGATCAGATTTGAGACAAAAAGTTAACCGATCCAAAATAAAATCATGTGCGGTTCGATTCGGTTTGGATGATTATTCTAAAAAATCCGATCCGAACCGATCCAAATATATGTGGTTTAATTTGGATCGGTTTTTGGATATCCAAAGTGCAACATGTAATTTTTTTTATTAATATTAATATTACAAATACACAATAAAATAATAGGTTTGATACAAAATATAACATAAATGTATTATAAAAACTAAGGAAATCTAAGGAAACATTTGTGAGTTGGCAAGGGCTGAAGGAGGACCCTACAAGGTAAATGAGTGGGTACTTTTGTATGTTGACAGATTAGGTATTCATAAAGATAGTGACACCATGCCCTCCTAATATATATTTTCTTTTAACCGTCCAACCTTTTTTTTATGAAATTCTTTCAAGAGCAGCATTTTCAGAGGCACAATGCGAGGTATATGAGAAGAGCATTCCTCTGAGCACTTGAAAGTGTGGGTAGGATTGTTGATTTCATTGAACCTTGATCAGCATATCGGTAGGAAATCACAGTGAGAAATACATCTCTTTGGTAAATTGATTGTCATTATGGTAGGGAATCGCAGTGAGGGATTGTGAGCTCCAATCATGTAGGCGAGGGGTCGTGGACCCGAGACAACATATCGGTCACCCCATCACAAGTCCCCAGTTTGTAGGGAATGTTTTAGGAGCATCCAAGTAGTTTAGCTGACTAAAATTGTTTCTGTAGTGTTTGGAATCGAAATCATTAACTCTCAAAAATTGAGTTGATCAATGTGTATGGTGAACTTTCCAACTAGTAAGCAGGGTCACCATTTCTTCACAGTGGAGGTGATGGTGAACGGCTCTCTAACATAAGTGGATGGACTTGTTGGCACAACATTGCTGCCATTCTTAATCTAGACATGTCAGTCTCCAACACAAAATCCTCTTTGATGTTAGGCAAAGCCTAAACAAGAGCCACATGCATGGCCTTCTTGAAGTGATCAAAATATGCTTAATAGTGTAGTGAGGGGAGAAGCACTAGACTGTTTAATGGTTATGGGTTGGGGCCAATTAAGAACAGTTTAAATCTTCTCATGGTCAAGGCTAACTCATTTGGCAAACACAACGTGATCATGATAGGAAATAGAAACTTGGGGAAATTTGCATTTGGAATGCTTGAGACAAAAAAAAATATTGATGGTCACGTTCGATAGGCGCTAAAACAGCTATCTTCAGAGTTACACCAAGATAAACTGTTCTTTCAGAGAGCGGCTATACACCAAGATTTGGCGCAAAAAATAAGGCTGCAAAAGCCCACTCATAGTGGATTGGAAAGTAGAGAATGCATTATAATGGCCCGACGATAAACTTGTAATGGCTCTGGTGGGTTTGGAATGGCTTTTTGTGGATACCAGCATGGCTCAGTCGGATCTGATGGTAGCCAGATCGGAGATCCAACTTTGATAACAAATACGTGTCATACAGTTTTTTCATCCAAGAGTTCTTCAATGCCTTAAATGAGAGATCAATCTTTTACAGTAATGGCATTGAGTGCGCGGTAATCTACCTAAAATCTCAAAGTGTTATCTTTTATGCAGCTTATAGCAGACATATCAACAAACATACTAAACAACGACTTGGCATACCAACTTAATTCTAAATGATCTTTGAAAATCAAACTATAAACCATCAAATGCAATGAATGATTGTGAACTATATAAAATATAATGCGTGATGAGAGAACAAAAACCTCTAGTAATTTAACAAATAACATAAATGAAAATAACAACAAAAGATTCAATCAACCATTAATTAACGATGAAGTCTCCGATAATCAAAACAAATACAAAATAAATAACATAAACATAAATTAACATTTAAATTAGAGTTGGATCTCATGCTCAAGAAACATAGCACCACTTCTACATCCTAGCACATTAGGACAAGGTGATATCAAACTTTCAACACAGACTTCGGCAATTTTTGCAATTTTAGTAGACTTAAAAGCACCATTCTTGGAATAATAAACAGTCAGCCACGGATTCCATTCCCCATAGGACTGAAACAACACTTGGTCATCTTCAAAAATATACACTACCTTGGTAAGATTATAATCATTATTTGGATCTCCCGAGTAAGGAACAGTAAACAATTTAGTCCAAGATTCATTATTACCATATTCCTTCATAATCCAAACATCATGATGACCAACAATTAAGCACAAGCAATCCCTCAACACACCCAAGATCAACATACATGGAACACATAACTCTCCAGAATCAGAAGGGATCAAGATCCATGAATCACTTAAGTCTCCTAAATAAGGCAGCAATAGCTGTTGATAGGACTCATTCCCTAAATCAAAAGAAACAATGGAGTATGTATTTTCCTTACTCCAATCTTTAGAAGCCAACCAATTAATCTTGCCACTCACAAATTTTCCTTGGTGATGAACGGAGTGAATGGTTGGAAGGTCAACACCAACAGGAAACTCCTCCCGAACGGTTTTCCAAACATTGGTACCGGGAGTATAAACCTTCAATTCAGTTTTGTCAACAGAGGTTCTTTTGTAATACGCAGTGTAACTTATAGCAACAACCACCTTATAAGCATCACTGACATGATCATAGCCGAAGCCATACGTCAACCTAACTGCATCATAAGAGCCAACATTGGAGTAAGAAACCATTCGTGGCATTTTCCAAGGAGGCGACTGCTTGAATTTTCTAATGGAAGGATTCCATAATAAAACAGCCTTTTGATCATTGTCAACCAAACAAACAATGCCATCATAAGAGCCAACTATGTGATCGAATTTGTTTAGAGGGTACTTTTCCTGGTACTCAACAAAATTGGTGATGTTGGTGGTTATGCCTGTGAAAACGGAGTCAAGTGGGTAAGAAGCAATAACAAGCTTGCCTGGAACATTGGTGTGGGTTACCAAGCAAAGGCGGCTGCGCGTGGTCGAGAGATGCTTCTTGGCGAATTTGGGATGTGAGATTAGATGATTCCATGACTTGCAGACGCATCGAAGTTGAAGGAGAAGCTTCACCGGTAGCCTGCACAGAATTTCTATAACGAGGTCCACCGGAAGAGACGGCGTGTGAAGTGAATACGGTGGTGTTAGGGTTACAGCAGATAGGAGCTGGTTGCTGATGGCAGTTATTTCCTCCTTCATTGACGAGTAAGCAGCAGCGTCGTTGTTTTGATCATTATTCTCGCTACTGGATGCCATTACGATTTGTGAGAAACAAGGTTTGTTGGAAGGTAAATCAATCTATATATAAAAGTTGTCCCAAGCAAACAATTTCGCCCTAATTTTACCTAAACCCTAGCAAATAAAATTCCTGTTTTAACCCTGACCTAAAGCTTAATTACGAAACAACTATAGCCCTATTTTCCTTAACAACTATACGTAAAACAAACCACTATCCACTATTTTTTCTGCTTAATATTCCTATTTTTTATTACTTAAAAAAATTGTTTACATAACTAATTCCAATAAAAAATGAAAGATGCTACCTGATCCACAATTTTAGCCAGAATACAAACAAACGTATCATAACTCAAACCCTTCCCCTCCTCCTCTCTCTCATTCTGCGATTCACACTCTTCTCAGAGTTTCACATCCCTCTCCACTTTTTTGATCCAGTTTAGAAGGCATCTCTCTCGCACTCACTCGACTGCTCCGACACCATATTCATCGTCGATGCAACCGATCCTCTCCCTTCACTACCGATGAATCCACTGCCACCGACAATCAATTATTTATATTCCAACTCAAAGTTTGTTCCTCTCTCTCTCTCTCCATCTCTCATCTTCATTGTCATTTGCTTTTCCAATCAAATTATTGCTTAGGTTTAACCTAATGTTTTTTCAAGTAAAATTCTTCATCTTATCTGGTTATTGAATTTCAGTAGTATTTATACGATGAATCAATATTTTGTAAATGCACTGTTGCTGATTTCTTCAACCCACAAGGTGTATGTAAAAGTGTTTGAATGATTGTGTATGAACTATAATATTTGTTGTGTTTTTCCTCTTATTTACAGGTTGTCAAATGTGAAATCATCCATATGGAAGTCAAGTTTAAAGCTTCTATACTTTTTTAGGTGAGGTTCATTTGTAATTTGTTTTCTTATTTTGCAGTTTTTTTTAGATGATCATATCATAGGTTTTTTTTTTTTTTTGGTGTTTTTCATTTTACAACTAATTGTTTTATGCTAGGTTGATATTACTCTACACTGATATCGATGATTTTATATGTGCCTCTATATCGAGTTTAATGGTGTTTTTTCATTTTACAAGTATTTAGTTTACACTTGGTTGATATGTAGTTAGTTTTATAGCCGCAGATGCCAATTTGAAAATAATTATTGCAATTTGTTTCCACCATCTCACCTTATTTTATTTTTTTCAGCACATCATGGAAGAAGAACAAGAGCACAGTAGTAAAAAGAACTCTCTGGCGGCCGAACACCGATGGAGCCCAATGAACTAAGAGCAATTGTCCTTCAGAATTTTGACATTCATGGTGAGGCCCAGTGAAAATCATACTTACTTTTTTGTAGTTCTAAAGGCTTCTTATTGTCCTCATCTATTTTTATCGTATTTCTTATTTTACAGGTAGGTGTTTATTAAGGTTCTCTCTTTGTAAACTTCAAATATGACACATGGAGTGATTCCCAAAAGCTTAAAAGTTGTTGAAAAGGTAATATATTTGATATTCTGCCACTGTGTATGTGAGTAGATTGAACTCTGGTTTTGTTTGTGCTCTAATTTCCCTAATCACTTCATTTTTGCTTTCAGATTTGACTATTCATATTGGATTTGGAATGTGATTGGTTTATCCTTTGATAACTTGGAACTATTTTAAGGTTGATTTCAAACATATGATAGGTATTTTTCTAACCAAAGGTATTTTTCCTTTTCTGAACGTTATATATTTGAGCTGCTGCTTATTATTCAGGAATCTTTTTTTATACTCCTTAAAACTGTACAAAAAAAAAACAAGTTGTATGATTCCTCAACTTCACCTATTTTTTCTGTGAAAGATTCCTCAATTTTGTGAAAGATTCCTCAACCCCTTTCGAGTAATAATTCTTGATCCATTTCCCTTTCTTTTGATTATTGATTTTTATCATCAATGTTAGACTTTTGATTATTATATTAGGTAACTTGGTCTAAACTCTAAATGACAACTTATATAGCATTTATGTTTGTTACTCTGTGTTTTGATTTAATGTTTTTGTCTTATAAATCATGTAAATGATGAAATAGAGACATAAGCATTAACCAAAATTTAATGTTTATTATATAGCATCTATGTGTTGTTACTTCTTTTGAACGTCGTATCTGCCGAATTTTGTGAGAAATTTGCTATGGGCAATGTTAGTAATGTTTTGACAGGCCACAATTTTATGAGGGAATTATACTTTCTTTAGGAAAAACTTCATAATATAACTTATCAATGATTTTAGGCTTATATGTTCTTTACATGTTTTGCCATTGTGTCAAGATTTTCAAGAGCATATGTAATTTCCTACAATTTCTAATAATTGAAATTTCCTGCTATTGATGACAATGATTTCATCATTTTAGTGACAATGGAAATTGAAAAGTCGTAACCGACTATATGTTCTGTTTTGGATATTCTTTAAGTCATGTTGACTTAGGTACATTCTTTAAGTCATGTTCTGCTTTGGATATTCTTTCACTCATGATTTGTTTTGGATATTCTTTAAGTCATGTTCTGCTTTCATGCCACAGTAACCGAGAGCTTTCCCTCTCTTCACATTTTCATGGCATCGAATTTGTGAGATTTTTATGCAACTTTTCTGTTTACGTACACTAAATGCCGTTTTTTTTATTAAACTAAATGCCTTTTATTATTCTTTTGTAAATTGTAAATCACATATATTGTGTCAGCTTTTAATTTAGTTCCCAAATGTTATTAGTTTTAATTTGGTATCTTATTTGCATTCATAATACTAATATAAGAAAAAAAATACATTCAGGAACTGTGATTTTGCTTACCATGGAATTGGCATTCTACAACTGCCGGTAGGGACAGACTCATAAACTAGGCATCAAGTTTGTTTCCCTTTGCATAACATATTCTTTACTTAATTATGTTCATGTTTTACAAATCAGGGAACAAAACACTCATTTATAACTCTTAACAATTTTTAAACAAATTTTACAACCTTTTGGTCGAACTTCAATTATAATGTCCCTTTTCTCTAGACAATTAATGGTTAGTAAAAAAAAATCAGAAAAGCCCAAATGCTTGAAACTTTGAGGAACTCTTATTCATAGTAAAGTAGGAAATTCATCAGGTTATTTGCAGTCAAAACTTTGAGGAGCCTATTCTGGAATGACTCATATTGTAACAGATGGATGCTTACGATATTTCTGCTATGTAATTTACAGCTTTAGGCATCAATCTTGACACTGTATTATGTTACTAAAGTAGAAATTATTCAGGTTTTAGTTTTAGAAATCCTGCAACTGTTGTGGGATTAAACTTGCTCCACATTGAGTGGGATTAAACTTGCTCCACATTGATTAAGTTTAGAAATTCTTGCAGGTTTTAATTTTACGTAGCTGGTACTGTTTTAATTTTTGCATATGCAACTGTTTTAATTTTTTCAGGCTAAGACTTGAAATTAACTTGATAATTTTTTTGTTTCTTCCTTTGTTTGAATTGATTGAAATTGAAAAGTAATTATTGTTATTGATTTTCTTTGAATGGATCAGGGATTATGTGGACGGAGGAAGAGCACAAGATGTTTTTGGTTGGATTGCAGAAAGTTGGAAAAGGTGATTGGAGAGGAATCTCAAGGAACAATGTGAAAACAAGAACGCCTATGCAATTTTCATCAAGACATGTAATCAGCTCAACTCATACGTTATATGTGTTGCTTTACTTCGTTTGCATTTAACTGTGAATGGTTAATTTAGTTAGCAATTGTGTGTCCAGGAAAATCCAATTTGTACCATAAGCTTTTGGCCGTTCATGCGTCTTTTTGAACCACTGATGTACAAATCATGCTAGCTACCCTATTTTAATATCCTTGATGTGAAGTCATTTCTCCTGTTAGGCTTATACACTATTTTTCATGAAGACAGGTAAATGTTAAACTAATACATTCTATGATATTATTTTATCCATGTCTATCTAACTATAATTGGTTAATTTAGTTGGCAGTTGTATGTCCAAGCGTTTTGAATTTGACCCAGAAGTTGTTACCTGTTAGGCGTATTTCAAACCCACTGGTCTAAGAATCATTTGGAGGCATTTGTTGTTACATGACAAGATCTACATAGCATATGAACCAGCTTTCTATTTTATTGTGTTGAGGATGTATTTTGGTGGGCTTTAGTGTTAACTTTGTATGCATTATTTGTCACTATGAGGTTCATTTATTGTACTTTTAACAATATTTAGTTTATATTGCGTTGTTAAAGATATTACGTGTATTATGAATCTCTTAAAATACTGCTGTTAAAATACGGATGTTTAATAGCTCATACTTTAGCCTTTGTAATTCACCACTCATTGTTTTTAGTTTCTACTTTCTCCTAATATCCACCCATTAACTAGAAAAATATTTTTCACTTGATGTTCACTTTGTTAAAACTGGGTGCAATGGGAATTGCTAATGCGTTTTTTGGGACTAAGCTGATACTTAATGGCGATTTACCTGATGTTGCTGCTTACATGATAGGGTAAGCATTTCTGTTTTTGTATGCTTTGGAATAAAGGCTTATAATAGTGAATACAGATAGAAAGAGATATGTGTAATAGTCAATGCCTGCTTATAGTCAATGCCTGCTTATAGTTCGTTGTTTGTATAAACAATGCCTGCTTATAGTCAACTTCCATTCAACTAAGAAAAAAATATATAATCTAACAGTAATATGTTTGGTTTAATTTAGTTGTGGTATAAAACTGTAGTCAATGGATCAAATAGTATACTTTTAATACTTCACGTTTTTGTAAATTTTTTAAATAAAGACGCTAACATTTTATTTGAATATTCTCTTTGATATGCTATAAAGATTTAGTTACATATTGACATGCTTTTAAGGAAAAAATCTTTATAATATTATCTGTCAAAAAAAAAATCTTTATAATATTATCAATCCATCGTTGGACATATACTCTACGCCTGTATAGTTTTCATGACCAATTCGCTCATTATAATAAACCATACATCTTTTCTCTTGAAACTTATGTGTTAGTACTTTTTTTTTCTACAACTTAGTGACTTATGAATTTTTTTCTACAACTTAGCTACTTGAGTTTCACTGCGCTTTTAATGATATGGTATACTTTTATCAGAATGAAAAATGCATCACTCCAGTTGACCCAAAGTGTTCGCCAAATTTCAACAAATAGCTCTGCATCTCTATCAGATGAGTTGCTCAACACCAAGAGAATGACAATCGAAAGTATGATTGAGTCAACTCAGGTAGCTGTCTATTTTTGAAATTTTTAAATTTCGTTTTGGATTCAAGTCAATATACATGTTCAAGATTTTTATGCAAAAGGCGATGATTTTTTTTTACAGGTGTGTCAAGGTTCGGTACTTGCCACTCTATTTGATGTCGAAACTGGTGTTGATTGGTACTTTCGATCATGTGATGAGACGGCCAAGATACTGATGTGACATCAAATGTGGTCTATAGAGAAGTTTTCCGTAATGTGTAGCACTTTGTTTTATAGTATTGTTGTTATTGCATATCAGTGCTATTTTTATGTCGACATACGTTGAATTTTCTTTTCTTCAAAAGACTAAGCCATTAAATTTATATGTTATGTTACTTTAACAGGGTCGATGTCATGGAAATTGTTTAATATAGTACATTAAAAACATTTGTGGCAATTTATTTTATGAATTGAATTATACTATTTTTCTGATTCAAGTAAAGTATTTACTTTCATATTTGTGCTATATTTGTTCTTTTGTATGACCCGTGCGTTAGCACGGGTCGATGGTCTAGTTTTATAGTAAACCCAAAACCCTAGACACTCGAAAATTTGAGTGATACACCAAATTTTTAAATTAGTAAGTTGGTTTTTAAAAAAAATAATATATTTTCTATGATTTTTTTTTTGAGAAAATATTTTCTATGATTTAAAATTATAATAACTAAACCTTATTTTATTAAAAGTGAATGCGAAATAAAATATAATTTTTCTAAATATTTTTGCTTATAATGGAGAATGTTTCTTCAAAAAATAAAAAATCTGGAGAATGTTAATTATTTTTACGATTTATTCAAAAAAAAAATGATTTTTAACGATAAAATATAAAAAAATTCGATTCTTATTAACAATGAAATTATTCTTTATTTCATGCAATTGATTTTTAATTTATAGATTTAGGAAACAAGTTGAGTACCAATACACCTCAATTTGCAAGTGTAGTAGAAGTTCCCTTGTTTGAAGGGTTAATGACTAAATGCTCTCTACCTTAGAATTTCTGACAGGTATACGAATACTTTTTTTCTTTTTTCTTTACATGATCTATTATATTTTGTTCACAGGAATTTAGGACACATCTCCATTCAGAGAATCAAAAGACTAGTGAATGATGGTGTAATTGATAATTTAGATTTCATTGATAAACTGAATTAAGGGAAAGCAGACTAACAAGTATAAGGAAGTTGCAAAGAGGAGTTCTGAAATATTAGAAATCATACATTCTAATTTATGTTGTCCAGATATGAGAACTATCAGGTTGCTTGTTAAAGAAATCCCACAAGAATGAGAACTATCCCAGATTAGTTCATAAATATTTAGTGCTTCCTTCTTTTGCCATTATTAATCCTCACTAGCTCTTGTATTCCAAAATTTGAAGCAGGGACAATTAGGAAGAGATATTCAAATACCTTAGACACAATATTAATATTCCCTGCTTGAAGTCCAACAGAAAGAACCAAGGGAGCATATTAGTGAACAATAAAGATTCTAGATCATAGAAATCATTTTCCCTATATATCATGCCATTTATGGAGTAAAGGGAACCCAACCACAACTCCTATCAATTCTAATCTTTCAGAGACCAAGTATACATACACCAACTCCTATTGCTGCAACACATTCCAAAGTCAACACAATGCACATAGTACTAAAGGCATCACCAATTGACATGCCAAAACAGTCAAAGATTGAATTCCTAATCACATATGTAGAGAAAGATGGTACCAACGGATAAATTCAGGACCATTTTGAGAAAAATGATAAATAAATTTCAATAATCGGTGATATCGATGAACTAAGAGGCTGGCAAGTTCTATTTAACCAGCAACTTACAATTAGAATTTTCTTCAACTTGATACGGTTGATTACCTGAGTTCAACAAAACAATTGTATTCGTTTTGTCCTAAACCATATATCTTCAGAAGGATCATATTAGACTCTTTCTTGATATCAATTGCCTCCAGAGGCGATAACAGAAAAGAAGAAAAAAAACGCATTTAACATGCAATTGCAATGACAGGAAGTAGTTTCAAGTGTGGTGTGCGGCCAAAAATCAATGGAAAGGTAGCAGCCATAGAAGGTTGTTTTACTGAAAGCTTGCGTGAATGATCATACAAATTTCTAAAAAAAAATTGAGATGTGTCTCCGTGAACACATAATCACCAATCCTTTCCTAAATGCTAAAGCAATTGCAGATCATTAGGTTATGCTACCATTAACAAAGCCAAATATGATCAAGTCAAATATAATCAAGTTCACTGCCATTGACATGACTAAATTCAAGTAACTGTAGTTGTTTCCGGTTTAAGAGCTAAATGAATATTCTGGACTGCTGAGGGAGAGAGGTCATTGGAGTAGTTAATTGTGATCCAATAGTTTTCATTTCTAACAATACGCGCGAGTTGAAAAGACATGTCTGAAAACTCAAACAGAATAGGTGCCACTCTGCCTAGTTTAAAACTTGTTCACAATCTATGTTGGTCGTCAGTCTGGGTGTGGTATGTAGTGAACATCCTGAGTTTCGTACCGCTTTAGAGAAACAATTCTTGCCAGAATATGATCATAAAAATTAGGTTCCTATCAAACACCATGCTTTAGGCATGGCATATAACCCAGAAATCATCTTAGCAAACAGTTCAGCGACATGGATATAAGTAAAATGATTAGGAAGCATACCAAATTGATTAGGAGCAGCCCAGTTGTTTCTCCAACAAAAATTGTGTTGATCAGTGTGTATGGTGAACTTACCAACTAGCAACTAGGGTAGGGATTTCTTCCTTGTTCTTGCTTAATTAAAGTCAAATTTTTTACACTAATGGCATTGAGTGTGCGATAAATAATCTACCTAGAATCTCCAAGCGTTAACTTTCATGCAGCTTATAGCAGACATTTCAACAAACATGCTAATTTTTGACCTAACATATCTTAATTTAAATTCTGATATTTGAAAATCAAACCATTAACCATCAAATGCAGTGAACTATATAAAATATAATGCATGATGAGAGAACAAAAACCTTTAGCAATTTAACAAATAACATAAATGAAAAAAAAAAATTCAATCAACCATTAATTAATGAGGAAGTCATTGGTAATCAAAACAAATCAAAATAAATGACATAATCATAAATTGAAATATAAATAAGATTTGAATCTCATGCTGAAGAGACATCGCACCACTTATCATAACACATTAAGAACAAGGTGAAATCAAACTTTCAACATAGACTTCAGGTGTGTTTGCAATCTTAATAAACTTAAAAACATGAGTCCTGGAATCATAAACAATCAGCCTCGAATTAGAATCAGCAAAGGACTGATCATGAAGCAACACTTGGTCATCCTCAAAAATATATACTGCCTTGGTAAACCTATAATCTTTATTTGGATCTTGCCAATAAGAAACAGTAAACAATTTAGTCCAAGACTCTTTGCTACCATATTCCTTCATAATCCAAACATCATGACCAGAAATTAAGCACAAACAATCCCTCAACACACCCAAGAGCAACTCACGTGCATCACGTATCTCTCCAATATCAGGCAGCAAAAGCTGTTGATAAGACTCATTCCCTAAATCAAACGAAACAATGGAGTATGTATTTTCGTCACAACAATCTTTACATGCCAACCAATTAATCTTGCCACTCACAAATTTTCCTTCATGCCTAACCATGTCATGGGTTCGAAGTTTGACACCAACAGGAAACTCCTCCTGAACGGTTTTCCAAACATCGGTACCGAGAGTATAAACCTTCAATTCAGTTTTGTCAACAACGGGTCTATTGTAATACGCAGTGTAACCGATAGCAACAACCACCTTATAAGCATCACTGACATGATCATAGCCGAAGCCATACGTCAACCTAAGACTAAAGGAACGAACGATTTGTGGCATTTTCCAAGGAGGCGACTGCTTGAATTTTCTAATGGAAGGATTCCATAATAAAACAGCATTTTGATAATACTCAACCAAACAAACAATGCCATCATAAGTGCCAACTATGTAATCGAATTTGTTTAGACAGTAGATGTCTTCGTACTCAACAAAATTGGTGATGTTGGTGGTTATGCCTGTGAAAACGGAGTCAAGTGGGTAAGAAGCGATAACAAGCTTGCCTGGAACATTGGTGTGGGTTACCAAGCGAAGGCGGCTGCGCGTCGTCGAGAGATGCTTCTTGGCGAATTTGGGGTGTGAGATTAGATGATTCCATGACTTGCAGACGCATCGAAGTTGAAGGAGAAGCTTCACCGGTAACCTGCACAGAATTTCTATAACAAGGTCCACCGGAAGAGACGGCATGTGAAGTGAATGTGGCGGTGGTGTTAGAGTTACAGCAGATAGGAGCTGGTTGCTGATGGCGGTAATTTCCTCCTTCATTGACGAGTAAGCAGCAACGTCGTTGTTTTGATCATTTTTCCCACTACTGGATGTCATTACGATTGTGATAAACAAGGTTTGTTAGAAAGTAAATTCAATGGTAAACCCAAAACCCTAGACACTCGAAAATTTGAGTGGTACACCAAATTTTTAAATCAGTAACTGGTTTTTGAAAAAAATAATATATTTTCTACGATTTAAAATTATAATAACTAAACCTTGTTTTATTAAAAGGGACAGCGAAATAAAATATAATTTTTAAAATTTTTTTTTGCTTAAAATGGAGAATGTTTCTTCAAAAAATAAATAACCTGGAGAATGCTAATTATTTTTAGGGGAAATTACACTAACCTCCCCTAAGGTTTGTTGAAACAACACAAACACCCCCTCTAGTTTTATAATAGGTATTAACCTCCCTTAAATTCTTTTAAAATATATGTGTACCTCCCTTAGAAACTTAAACCGTTTGTTTTTAGGTTAACACTAACATTTGGATTGTCTGGCCACGTCCCTCCACCTTCATGTGAAGGTCATTCAATTTCTTTGCCTCTGGTACTGTTATCTGCATCAAAATAACACTCACTACAAGTAACTCAAGACTGTTATTTCCCGTTTCCATTAGCTCTTCTTTCACTAGTACCACCGTCGATTACACAGTGATATTTCATTACTGTGTTTGCCGCATCAAATTTGGTGGCTTCAAAATCAACAAAGTATCTCCAATCATTTTACATCTTGTTCCCACCCTCTCCACCTATCGTGAACAAGAGAGTGGTTTATCTTAATTTGATTTCTTTTCAATCTACTGCTACTTCTATTTGTATTTCATTTTAATTTTTTTTCATGTTTGTTTTATCTTGTTATGTCGATTATGTATGTCTCTTTTTCTGGAAGAATAGGTAGAGCGAGTTTGAACTTTGAAGATGGGTCTTCTTATATATTTTCCCTTTTCGTATGTTTTAATTAGGGGCCTGGTTGTTGTTGTGGCTTCTATGTCTACGTGAGTTTTGTTTTCTGGGCAATCATTTAATTGCATTTGAGGCCGTGGGTGTACAATAGATTGATTTATTGTGGAAATCGATGAAAATCAATTTTTTAATTGAAAATGATACATTCGCATTCTTTTAACGGAAGGTGGATGGAGACTAATAGTAGGCGGTGTTGTTGCTATTTGAGAAAACAGAGGGGAGGTTGGATATATTTACATAAACCTCAGGGGAGGTTTGTATAATTTTCCCCTTATTTTTACGAAGATTGATAAATAGTTTTTTATTTCATACCAATGATTTTTACTTTATAGATTTAGGAAACAAGTTGAGTACCAGTGCACACATGAATTTGCAAGTGTAGTAGAAGTTCCCTTGTTTGAAGGGTTAGTGACTAAATGATCTCTACCTTAGAATTTCTTACATGTATACAATTTTTTTTTCTTTACATGATCTATTATATTTTGTGCACCGGAGATTAGGACACATCTCCATTCAGATAATCAAAAGATTAGTGAATGATGGAGTAATTGATACTTTACATTTCACTGATTTTGAAATTTGTGTAAACTAAATTAAGGGAAAGCAAACTAACAAGTATAAGAAAGGTGCAAGGAGGAGTTCTGAAATAATAGAAATCATACATTCTGATTTATTTTGTCCAAATATGCAAATATCAGGTCCAAAATTCGTCATCTCTTTCATTATTGATTACTCACGATATATGCATATCTACTTGTTTTATAACAACTATGAAGCATGGGATTCCTTTGAAGTAGAAAACAATGGGAAGAGCAAATTAAGATCGTGAGAACCAATAGAGGTGAAGAATATTATGGTAGGCATATTGTGGACTAATGCTCTTAAGGATGCATTATGACAATTCAGTTGTGGCTCTATGGCTAAGAATAATAAAGTAAAAGTTGAATCAAGTATATCAACATTAAGTATTTAGTCGTAAGAGAGCGTGTTAATCAAACAATTGCTACTGAGTATATTAACACTGAATTGATGAATGTTGATCCGTAGACTAAAGGCATGTCACCATCAAAATTTAAGGATCATGTAGAAAGGATGGGATTTGGTTCCTAAGCCTGATTTTCGTTGTAAGAACAATTTTAGTTTTATGTATCTATATGTATGGTATTTTCTCATATTTTAATCTTTAAAGCGTACACATTAGATTTTGAGAAATACCATTTAAGTTTGGAACCAAAATAAATATAAATGATAATAGTTTATTCATTAAGTTATATGATTTCGTTAGAGACATAATACATTGTGATATATAGAAGATAATACTCGATTATATAGAAAATTATTCCTATGATCCATGTGTTTTGTTTCTTATTATTGTGAGTGAAAGAATATGTCAACCAAGTGGCAGAATGTTGTATTTTCCCATTATTATTTATTTATTTGAATAAGTGGTAATTATCATTAAGGGCCCATTATGGTAATTACTCATTAAGCAGAAAGTGGTCTTTAATTTTTCCCTCAATTATAGCAACGGCCCACTATCCCATTTGGAGTGAGAAGCGGTTGTTGCACGACCATAACTTCTTGATGGTAGAAGTTATATAAAGGCTTGCAATTCATCAGTTTTGGTTTCCTAAGCCAAACATCTCTATTCAAAAAAACTTACACCATCAAAGTGAGATTGTGGAAAGTTTAGAAGAGCCTCCAAGCAGAAGCAATGGCTGAAGGTATGCTTAGATTCTTTAATTTTGTTTCCACTTAGGAATTTCTTTTATCGTTTTAAAAAAATATCTTGCATTTCTTTGTCAAAACTAATATCAATAAGAGAAGCATAAGAACTTGGAACCTACAGGTTGCTTGTTATAGAAATCCCACAAGAATGAGAACTATCCCAGATTAGTTCATAAATATTTGGTGCTTCCTTCTTTTGCCATTATTAATCCTCACTAGCTCTTGTATTCCAAAAAATGAAGCAGGGACAATTAGGAAGAGATATTCAAATACCTTAGAAACAATATTAATATTCCCTGCTTGAAGTCCAACAGAAAGAGAACCAAGGGAGCATATTAGTGGTGCCTATCCAAATTTTGGAGCTAAAGATAACATGAGTGAACAATTGGGATTCTAGATCATAGAAATCATTTTCCCTATTTATATCATGCCATTTATGGAGTAAAGGGAACCCAACCACAACTCCTATCAATTCTAATATTTAAGAGACCATGTATACATACACCATATCTCCAATGGAATGTATAATACGTATGCCATGTACTCCAACAGAAACTTATATTGCTGCAACACATTCAATTCAAATCTCAACACAGTGCACATAGTACTAAAGGCATCACCAATTGACATGCCAAAACAGTCAAAGCTGGAATTCCTAATCACATATGTAGAGAAAGACCGTACCAACGGATAAATTCTGGACCATTTTGAGAAAAATGACTAATAAATTTCAATAGTAGGTGATATCCATGAACTAAGAGGCTGGCAAGCTCTATTTCTCCAGCTTAGAACCAAGGGAGAACCAAGTTAGAATTTTCTTTGAGTTGAAAGGGTTGATTACCTCAGTTCAACAAAACAGTTAGAACCAAATCTTCAGAAAAATCATATCAGAGTCTTTCTTGATATCAATTGTCTCCACTGGCCATAACAGAAAAGAAGAAAAACACGCAATTAACATGCAACGACGGAAAGTAGTTTCAAGTATAGTGTGTGGCCAAAAGTCAATGGAAAGGTTGCAGCCATTGAAAGTTGTTTTTCTGAAGGCTTGCGTGAATGATCATACAAATTTCTAAAAAAAAATTGAGATGTGGCCGTGAACACATAATCACCACATCCTTTCCTAAATGCTAAAGCAATTGCAGATCATCAGGTTATGCTACCATCAACAAACCCAAATATGATCAAGGTTTAGGTCACTGCCATTGACATGACTGAATTCAAGTAACTGTAGTAGTTGTTTCCGGTTTAAGAGCTAAATGAATATTCCGGACTGCGGAGGGAGAGAGGTCATTGGAGTCGTTACTTAATTGTGATCCAATAGTTTTCATTTCTAACAATACACGCGAGTTGAAAAGACATGTCTGAAAACTCAAATAAAATAGGTGCCACTCTGCCTAGTTTTAAACTGGTTCACAATCTATGTTTGTTCAACAGTCTGGGTGTGGTATGTAGTGAACATCCTGAGTTTCGTACCGCGAAACAATTCTTTTCAAAATATGATCATAAAAATTAGGCTCCTATCAAGCACCATGCTTTAGGCATGGCAAATCATCTTAGCAAACAGTTCAGCGACGTGGATATCAGTAAAATGATTAGGAAGCATACCAAAATGAGAAGTTTAGAAATAGCGGTCCAACCATGTCGGTGATGGGTCGTGTACCCAGGACAGCATACCGATCGCCCTATTATGAGTCCCCAGTTTGTAGGCAATGTCTTAGGAGAAGCCCAGTAGTTTCTCCAACTAAAATTGTGTTGATCAGTGTCTGTGGTGAACTTACTAACTAGCAACTAGGGTAAGCATTTCTTCACTGTTCTAGCTTAATTAAAATCAATCTTTTACACTAATGGCATTGAGTAAACAACAATCTACCTAGAATCTCCGTGTGATATCTTTCATGCAGCTTATAGGAGACATTTCAACAATCATGCTAATTAATGACTGGACGTAACATATCTTAATTTTAATTCCGATCTTTGAAAATCATACCATTAACCATCAAATGCAGTGAACTATATAAAATACAATGCATGATGAGAGAACAAAAACCTCTAGAAATTTAACAAATCACATAAATGAGAAGAAAAAAACAACAAAGAATTCAATCAACCATTAATTAATGATGAAGTCATTGGTAATCAATACAAATAAAAAATAAATAACATAAATATAAATTAACATATAAACTAGAGTTGAATCTCATGCTCAAGAGACATAGCACCACTTCTACATTCTAACACATTAAGAACAAGGTGAAATCAAACTTTCAACATAGACTTCAGGTGTGTTCGCAACCTTAGTAAACTTAAAAGCATGATTCCTGGAATCATAAACAATCAGCCTCGAATTATAATCGGCAAAGGACTGATGAAGCAACACTTGGTCATCCTCAAAAATATATATTGCCTTGGTAAGCCTATCATATTTAATAGGCTCTTGCCAATAAGCAACAGTAAACAATTTAGTCCAAGACTCTTTATTACCATATTCCTTCATAATCCAAACATCATGACCAGAAATTAAGCACAAACAATCCCTCAACACACCCAAGATAAACTCACGTGCATCACGTATCTCTCCAAGATCAGGCAGCAAAAGCTGTTGATAAGACTCATTCCCTAAATCAAAAGAAACAATGGAGTATGTAGTTTCCTTACAACAATTTTTACAAGCCAACCAATTAATCTTGCCACTCACAAATATTCCTAGATGCTCCTCTTGATCTTTGTTATGAAGTTTAACACCAAAAGGAAACTCCTCCTGAACGGTTTTCCAAACATCGGTACCGAGAGTATAAACCTTCAATTCAGTTTTGTCAACATCGGTTCTATTGTAATTCACAGTGTAACTTATAGCAACAACCACCTTATAAGCATCACTGACATGATCATAGCCGAAACCATACGTCCTAACCCTACAAGAAGAAACCATTGGTGGAAATTTCCAAGGAGGCGACTGCTTGAATTTTCTAATTGAAGGATTCCATAATAAAACAGCATTTTCAAAATACTCAACCAAACAAACAATGCCATCATAAGAGCCAACTATGTAATCGTATTTGGTAAAACGGTTGTTTTCGTAGTAATCAACAAAATTGGTGTTGTTGGTGGTTAAGCCTGTGAAAACGGAGTCAAGTGGGTAAGAAGCAATAGCATACTTGCCTGGGACATTGGTGACGGTTACCAAGTGAAGGCGGCTGCGCGAGGTTGAGAGATGCTTCTTGGCAAATTTGGGATGTGAGATTAGATGATTCCATGACTTGCAGACGCATCGAAGTTGAAGGAGAAGCTTCACCGGTAGCCTGCAGAGGATTTCTATAACGAGGTCCACCGGAAGAGACGACATGTGAAGTGAATTTGGCGGTGGTGTTAGGGTTACAGCAGATAGGAGCTGGTTGCTGATGGCGGTTATTTCCTCCTTCATTAACGAGTAAGCAGCAACGTCGTTGTTTTGATCATTGTTCTCGCTACTGGTTGCCATCACGATTGTGAGATACAAGGTTTGTTTGAAGGTAAATTCTATAGTAAACCCTAAACCCACACCAATTATTTTTTTGAAGGTAAATATATTTTTATGATTTAAAATTATAATAACTGAATATAAAAAATCGAATACGATCCATATTAACAATGAAATTCTGTTTTTTTCTCCTTCAAAAAAAAAAAAATGAAATTCTGTTTTTTTTTTAAGGGGAAATTCTGTTTTTTCTTATGAAATTATATTTTTGAAAATATAAAGATCAATAAATAGGTTATTTATGCCATAAAACTTACCACCAAAAAATAAAACCAATCGGTAATTAATAGATTTAGGAATAAAGCTGAGTATTGGTACACCTCAATATAAGTGTATCGTAGAATTTCCTTGTTTGAAAGGCTAATGATTAAATGCTCTCTACCTTAGAATTTCCGACAGCCGTATATGAATACTTTTTTTTTCCTTTTTCTTTACATGATCTATTATATTTAGGGTCATGCTAATGCTCTCTACCTTAAAATTTCCGACAGCCGTATATGAATACTTTTTTTTTTTCCTTTTTCTTTACATGATCTATTATATTTAGGGTCATGCTAACTAATGTCCAAACAAACAAAAAAAACAAATTTTTTTTTTTTGCATTTTTAAAACTTTGACTACATAAACTCCAAAACATTTATACTACATAAAAAATCCTTATGCACCCTGCATAAGTCTCAGCCCATTAACCGGTAGCCCAACATAATTGCTTCCTACACCCCCAAAGGAAACCAAACGAGGGACCAAACACAAGAAAACAAAACGAACCAAACGCGGACACAAACGGAAACAAACTGAATCATCACCGTCATTCATCATCATCACCACTGGAATCTTCAATCTCATCATCAACACCGTCCTTCATCATCATCACCGTCATTCACCATCATCATCACCGTACCGAAATCTGCATCATCATCATCATCACCACCGTCATTCATCATCATCACCGTCAATCAAAATTGTATATGTTAGTTGGAAATGGTTTGAGAGTGTTGATTTGGTTCAATGACAGTCACAAATGATCTTTTATAGTATGTTTTGTATAAAATTATGCCAAAACCATTTTGCTGTGGAAATGGTTTCTGTGAGTTGGACTCCAAAACCATTTTGCTGTGGAAATGATTTCTGTGAGTTGGACTACAAAACCATTTTGTTGTGGAAATAGTTTCTTTGAGTTGGACTCCAAAACTATTTTGCTGTGGAAATGGTTTGTACTCCAAAACCATTAGATGTACTAAATAGCAGTGAATGAACCTAACTGATTTAACAAACTCAATCCTATCGGTAACCGTCACCGGCCGAGTCCTGAGTTGCATCCATTACCGCCGCTAACTAAATCTCTCGTCGTCGATTCTCATTCTCAAGTTACAGAAGCGTTTTTTAGAACAAACACAACGTGAACCTTTGAATCCGAAATCGGTTCTGAAGGTAACAAAGCCAAATCGGCATCACCAAGCTTCAACAACACAAGCTGGTTTTGAAGCCATCAACAGAACAACGGACTGAACCAAATCAAGCTTAGCCAAACAGAACCGGTCGGAATGGAAGGAGAAAGCAGATCGAAGCAGTTACATCATCAATCCAAGCCGTTTCCGGCACGCCGTTATGACTTGGCATCGGAGGCAGTGGTCCTGTGATGAAGAAATCAGAGACGTTTTCCAGCAGGGAGAAGATTGTTTCTCCGGTGAGGAAAGAACCGTCACTGAGTCAGAACAAGTTGAATCGGCGAGTTGAAGCGTTTATTAACAAGTTCGACGCGGAGATGAGGTTGCAGAGACAAGAATCGTTGAGGCAGTAGGATTATTACACGTGTACACTAAATCTGATGGTTGTGAAGTGTTTATGCAGGGTGCATAAGGAAATGACTTATGCATAATAACTTTTACTCTCAATATAAGTGTATTGTAGAAGTTTCCTTGTTTGAAAGGCTAATGATTAAATGCTCTCTACCTTAGAATTTCCGACAGTCGTATATGAATACTTTTTTTTTCTTTAAACTTTACATGATCTATTATATTTAGGGTCATGCTAATGCTCTCTACCTTAGAATTTCCGATAGCCGTATATGAATACTTTTTTTTTCTTTTTTCTTTACATGATCTATTATATTTAGGGTCATGCTAACTAATGTCCAAACAAACAAAAAAAAAACAATTTTTTTTTGCATTTTTAAAACTTTGACTACATAAGCTCCAAAACATTTATACTATATTTGATTTCTTTAACCTTTCAGCGCTTGATAATCTTACTTACTAAAGCTTGTCTGGTCAAGCTAACCCTAACTCTAAATTTAACCTAACAATTTCCCTCCCATTTTAACGGATTTAATTCCAGGGTTGACCTCCTCACCCTTTTAACACGCCATAAATTCATTAAATATTTTAGGAGCATGTTGAGGCTTAAATGACGTACCTATCACGTATAGTACCATCCGAAAATATATGTTTGATAACATATCTGATTTTGTAAAGCCACTGTTTGTCATATTTGTTGTCCTTTGTTCATGCTATGTAGCATTTGTAAGAGAAAATAATGTTATAAATAAATCATTCCTATTAAGATTGTAAGCTAGACACAAATTTTGTTTGAGTTTTATGTATGATAGCTTTTAAATGTTTACACTTGTAAGTTGTAGTATCATGTTTCGTTGCAACTAATAAGTTTTTGAAAAGGACTTGCAATCGTTGAGTTTTTTTTTTTTTTTTTTAAATCTCTTCTTTTGTGTTGCTTAAGTAATTGCTTTACTTATTTTATCTTATTTTTGAATTGCTGGATTATCTACGTTTTAGTGAGTTTACCTTATTCTTAGGCCAATTATAATGAAACCTACAAACACTACTAAAAAAACAGTGTTTTCGGACGGAATTTTCGGACGGATAAGTTTTCGTCTTAACTTTTCGGACAGATTTGGGACGGTTTTTAAGGAGCGGAATTTTCGTCCCAAATCCGTCCCAAAATCGTGTGAATCTTTTTAGACCTATTCAAACAAGATACTTTCCCACAGATTTCGCACGAATTTCGTTAAAAAAACAAATTTGTCCCAAAACCGTGGGAAATATTGAGACAGATTTCGGACGGCCAATATTTGATGGTTTTTATTTTATTTTTAATTGGGAAATTGTTTTCATATCCCGCCTGTGTTATAAAATTTTCCCTCTCTCTCCAATTTCTTTCTTAACCCTAAAATCAATTTCACAAAAAGTTCTTTTCAAACACCAGTTTCAGATCTCTTCAATCAGCAGCTACTTTCAAAGCTTTTCGATCAATTTCTCTACTTTTCTTCACCAAATTCGCAGAGATCTACTTATTCTCAAACAGTTCCCCCACAGACCCCATCGTGTGATGTTTGGACATAGAATCAAGTCATTGTGAATGGACGATTCACAATGAAGATGAGCTCAAGGAAGAGAAGAACTCGCCCCCTTGATGAAGATGATATCGCTCTCCTCAAACCTACGTAATCCTCTCTCTCTGTCTCTCTCTAAAACCCTAATTTCCATTTTCTCTGTTTTAGCTTCACCGATCTCGTTTTTTGTAACAATCGCTTAATGTTTCACTAGCGTTTACTCTATTTTATGCTTTATAACATTGAATTCCAACTATGCTTTAACCCCTTTAGTGTTCATTGAAAAATTTGATGATTATGGATCTAGGGTTAGTTAAAAATCTGTTTTTTTTGTGGGTTTTAAAATTCTATAACGTTGAAGGTATACTCAAAACAAAGAAATTAGTTTCCTTTTAATTTACCCTCTTTTCAGATTTTGATTGGGTTTGTATAAATTGGTGCTTGTAGTAGCTGTGAACTAATGGGGGATCAAGTTAAGGTATTATCGGGGAATTGGAGTTTGGCGAGATTGAAAATTGCGACATGTTTGTTCTACGAATGGTGTTGGAATCCCCGTTACTGTCTTGGTGGTTGATTCGGTAGGATGCTGCACTGCCTATTTGTCCAAGGTTTGTATTTTGGTTGCTGGTTCCTGTTTGTTTCTGCGCTAGTTTTCTCTTTCTTGCTGCTAGCCTACTGTTTGGTCTTGCTGATCAGTTTGGCCTGTGTGTTTTATTTTGCTGTGCGAGTGGTTTGCTGTGGTTAGCAGAAAGGGTGGAGTGTTGCGAGCAGCTGGTGTAGCATGGTTCCTGATGTGTTTTGCAGTTCAGTGGCAGCTGCTGCTGTTGGTGTGTTATCAGTTTTTTTTTCCTGTTTTTGTTGTTGATTTTGGCTTATAGGGGGTTTTTTGTTGACTGGTTGTTAGGTGGAGAGGTGCTGTCATTGTTATGACCCTCTTTCTTGTATTCTTTTTCCTCCTTCGCGGGATAGTACTCCTTGTGCTAGCCTTGCTTAATATATATGATGTTTCAAAAAAAAAATTGTTAATATATCATGTTAGTATGATGTAGATGCATAGATTGTGTCATGATGTTAGGTAAAGTTTAAACTTTTATATGGTTTGACAAAATTTGAGTGTACCCAATCAATATCTTTCACCAAGAATTACTGAGGTGAGGTGCTACTAGTTTGTGTAACTATGCATTTAGGGTTGATGATGTGATTTTGGAGTCTATTTGCTCTGTAATATAGAAAGCAAGTGATATTTTTGGAGATGATTTGCTCATTTGTTGATCCATGACTTTCACTGCTAGGTTTCTTAGTTGTTAGCTTGATAACTTTTTTCGGATATGTGATTTTGTTTTACTTTATGTAGGGTTTGGGACCTTAATCCACAAGCATAAAAAAAGTGGAGAAGGAGATAAAAGATATGGCGAAGAAAGTGAATGACTTATGTGGTATGTGAACAACAGTTAGTTTGTTTCTTTTTTCTTGAATGCTTTAGTAGATGGTCTAACTTGTAATGGTCTAACTTGTAATTGTTTAAAATAAAGAAAATTACTTCTTTTTATTTTATTTTCTTGGTATTGTGGTGTATTATATTCTACGCTCCTTTTCTGTCTATAGTCACTGTGATGGTTACAATTAGTCCCCTAATTGGGTATATTTCTATGTCCAAATTTCTTCTTAAACCGAAGAAATGACTCGATAGTTGACATTATGTTGGCGTTTTATTTTGTTGCATTCATAGCGGTTTGTCTTGGCTGTTAACATATGCACACTTCCTTAGATTTTAACTTCCTGTTGTACACAATGCTTATGTATGTGTTTCAATGTTTATGATTTTTCTCTTGACAATCAAGTTGCTTAGGAAAGAAGTTTGGGGACGGAATAGACTACGGACACCTGACACTGAAATAGCAATAGGAAATTAAACTAGTGGAGTCAATACAAAACATTTTTTTTTATATTAGCAGACAAGTATGCCGAAATAAAAATATATATGTAGTGGTGTTAGTGTCCTATGTTTTTTTTATATTAGCAGTGTTGAGTTATTTTTTTAATTTGTATCGTGTCCAGTGTCTGTTCAAGTCCCTGCTTCATTAGCTAAAAACTGTTCAAAACTTTTTTTTTTTTGGATGTGTTGGAATATCAGCCGTTCATTTTCTCATCAACAATTGTTATTACTTTACTCTATTACATGAATTGTCAACTTTTGAAGAGCTAAATCCATTTCAAATGAACTTTTAATGCACATTTGTTGATTGAGAGTTTGTTTATGCTAAGCTTTGAATTTGGTTCTGCATAGTTCATGGTTATTAATATTGTTACTATTTTGAGAATGGGAAAGATCACTATTTTCTTAAATCTAGCCTCTTTCTGCTTTTTGTGCAGAGACATCGCAATGGGAACTTGTATACCTGCTGGAAGGGGTACATTGCATTACAAAGTGACAGACTACAAGAGATTGAGTGCTGGAGGGAGGTCATTCACATAACAGAATCGTTCACGCTGCTGATATGACAGGAAAAGAGATTGAGCGCGCTCTATTGAAGGCAGTTATCAACAATCCTAATATTGATGGCATAAAGTGCTTTGACATCTCAGAAAAATTTGATGAATGTTTTTAATGTTTCAATGCATTTGGTAACTGAAACATGCTGCTGGTGTTGCAGGATGGATCTGATACAACCTGTGTTACTTTCCCCTATCCCTGCTAGTGCAATTGATTGTGTTACTTTTATTGTTGAGCACTGACTAATGAACAATTTAGTCATGTTATTGTGTTAGAACATTGAGCACTTGTATGAATCTAGTTTATATAATTTTGTTTCAGGCAATGGCCATTTGTTTACTCTTGAGTTACTATTTATTTTTATTTGATTTAGTATGTATTATTGAATATAAATTGTGGCAATTCTGTAAAATAAAAAAAAATTATAACCACGTCCGAAAAGCATGGAAATTTTGTAAAGCAAATTAAATCCGTCCGAAATTCGTTGGAAATTTTTTAAATTAAATCCGTCCGAAATCCGTAGGAAATTTAATTAAATTCCGTCCCAAATCCGTTTGAAGTTTAGTCCAACGTGTTTGTGTGAAAACCGTCCGAAATCCGTCTGAAATATATTTCGGACGGAATTTGGGACGAAAATACAATTTGCGACGCGGTTGTTTCGGACAGCGCCCTATCCGTCCGAATTCCGTCCGAAAACGGATTTTCGTCCGAAATCCGTGGGAAGTTTCCGTAAATTCCGTCCCAAAACCGTCTGAAATTCCGTCCGAAAACGACCTTTTTTTAGTAGTGAAACCATTTTAGGTAAGTTTTTATGGTTGTGCATAGTTTGATGAAAAATCTAATGCTTATTCCTTCTCTTTTCTCTATTATTTTGTTTGTTAAAATTGAAGAGGTTTTTGCTTAAAAGGACATCCAAATTCAGTTTTTTATGTTGTCAACTTAAAGCAAAGAGGCAAAGATAATGTTCTACCAGGTTATATAATTGCTTTTGATATGTATTATTAACTTGTACTCTATATAATTAGTTTTTATTCAGGTTTTTTAGCTTCAATTTGACCACATTTTTAGTTCGAACTTTTATTATTGTGATGCAATTTGTCCTTATTTACCATTTTCATTTGTTATATGGCTATCAATTGGGTTTACTCTAAATTAGGTAATAGTTCTTATTTTTCTTTTTTATTATCAAATGCAAGCAAATCATTTTAATGAATTATGTTTTCAAATACGTGACAAATATGGTACGATTCGTATGTCGTTGAATGACATATTAAGACATATTTTATCGCTATATTGTATATCTAATAAGGATCTGTCTAATATGTGCAACATTGCACATGTTAAAACAACTAAAAGTAACAAAAAAATTGAAAAATATATTTTTTATTATAAAATTATATATTTAATATAAAATGTACGTTTCAATAAAAACTTACTATTTTGTTTTAAAATAAAATACAAAGTTATTATTTTAAACTTCTTAATATGTGCAAATTTGCACATGATGGAAACAATCATCTAATAATCACATTTGTGTTTTTCGATAGACACATACATGACACATGTCAAATATAACTTATTGATCATTATAACAGTCGATAGGACCCGTGCGTCGCATGGGTCAAAAGTCTAGTATCTTCCTTATATTTAATCGGAAAGATATTTATGTAACTCAAAAATCTTATAATTTTTTTCTATGGTGTCCTAATTTTGTCATCCAACTCTAAAGCTCTCTTCCTTCAAAAAAAAAAAAAAAAACTCTAAAGCTCTCTATTTTTTCTGTTACATATTGATTGCATTTTTTCCGTTACATGTTGATTTGTCGTTATATAATCTAATATGCCTCCAGCATATTGATAGCCATTCATTTTTAAGGGGTTATGAAATGAGATTTTAAGGGGTTATGAAATGAGATTAATGTTGATATGTCTCTTTTTTGTTGGCGTCCGGGTTTCGATCCCCAACCTTATATATATTATGTATTGTCTTTACCAACTGAGTTAAGCTTACAGAGATATGTTGATATGTCTCTATGAAACCGTCACATTTTCTAATGCACAACTGTCATAAAAAAAAACACGGATTTGACAAAAACACATGAAAAAAGGGTTTATATATGTCGGTAAATTAATATTTTATTAATCAAAAATACATTTAACTGAATGAAATAATTCCAAATTATAAAATCTAGCATAACAAATTTCATCTCACAATCGTAAATCACAAACATGAGAATCACCGAATCCCCTCCTTCTTCGATTTCCAGTATGTATGTTTACGATCCATCACATTATCCATTTTGCTCTTTCATGAGTGCTAACTAGTGATTGTTATCTCCGAATGATGTGACACAAATGATTAAACGAGGTTAAACATTGCTCCAACTCCTGACTGACTTGGCCCTACACCTAAGGATAAATAGATGATTATGTCAAATTTATATTTTCTTATTATACATAAATATTAAGTATGTAGTAGTTCTAAATGTTCATAAAAAATTGCACTCGATAACTCTTTTTTTCCTTTTTTTTTTGTTGAAGAATCACTCTTTTTTTCCTTTACATCGTGCACCATCACATAAAGACCAGATTCATGTGTCTCGCACATATGAATGACAACCATTTTAGGATAGAGAAAGACAAGCAAAATCAAAACATACCATAGAAAACAAAGCAAAGAAAACACCAATTTTTTTAGGAAACATTCACAAATAAAATGAAACAATTTAAAACGTGAAGAAACATGGGAATACCGGTCAAAGTACCCAGTACCTTATTTGTTCTGTGCACTCAAGTTTTTTAGCTAGGTTCTCCAATTGAACAGCAACAGAAGCAGCACTAAAAACCTTGATTAAATGATTTTATAGGCTTTAATTATGTCGAAAGATAACTTTCATTTCAAAATGCTTTTGAACTTTGAAGTATTGTGACCATGAAAATGATTTGAGTACCAAAAGGTCAGTAGCCTACACTAAAACTGAGTAAGATGGTACCAACGGATAAATTCTGGACCATTTTGAGAAAAATGATAAACAAAAATTTCAATATTCGTTGATATCGATTAACTAAGAGGTTGGCAAGCTCTATTTCACCGGAAACTAACAATTCTAATTTTCTTCAACTTGGTAGAGTTGATTGATTACCTGAGCTCAACAAATTAAAACAATTGTATTCATTTTGTTCTAAACCAAATCATATTAGAGTCTTTCTTGATATCAATTGTCTCCAGTGGCCATAACAGAAAAGAAGAAAAAGAAAAGAATCTAACATTGGAGTCGTTAATTGTGATCCAATAGTTTTCATTTCTCACAATACACGCGAGTTGAAAGGACATGTCTGAAATGCAATTGGCTTGTAGCAAACATAGAAGAGTAAACAAGTCCAATAAATTAAAAAATTAGTACTTTGAAACAGAACAATGAATAATGACCAAAGAACTTCTTTGGCCTTTCATCCATTTATAATTAGTTTCAATTCAATATATCTTTAATTTTATAAATAGGTATGCAAGTAAGAATTTTCTGAACTAAAATAAAATAGGTGCCACTCTGCCTATTTAAAAACTTGTTCACAATCTATGTTTGTTCGTCAGTCTGGGCGTGGTATGTCGTGAACATCCTGAGTTTTGTACCGCTTAAGCGAAACAATTCTTTCCAGAATACCATGCTTTAAGCATGGCTTATACCCACAAATCATCTTAGCAAACAGTTCAGCGAACATACTAATGCATAACATATCTTAATTTTAATTCTGATCTTTAAAAATCAAACCATTAACCATCAAATTCAGTGAACTATATAAAAAACAATGCTTGAGGAGAGAACAAAAACCTCTAGCAATTTAACAAATAACATAAATGAAAAAAAAAAAAAAAAATTCAATCAACCATTAATTAATGATGAAGTCATTGGTAATCAAAACAAATACAAATAAATAACATAAACATAAATTAAAATATAAATTAGAGTTGAATCTCATGCTGAAGAGACATAGCACCACTTCTACATCCTAGCACATTAAGAACAAGGTGAAATCAAACTTTCAACATAGACTTCAGGTGTGTTCGCAGTCTTAATAAACTTAAAAGCATGATTCCTGGAATCATAAACAATCAGCCTCGAATTATAATCAACAAAGGACTGATCATGAAGCAACACTTGGTCATCCTCAAAAATATATACTGCCTTGGTAAGCCTATAATATTTAATAGGATCTTGCCAATAAGAAGCAGTAAACAATTTAGTCCAAGACTCTTTATTACCATATTCCTTCATAATCCAAACATCATTACGAGAAAATAAGCACAAACAATCCCTCAACACACCCAAGAGCAACTCACGTGCATCATATATCTCTCCAAGATCAGGCAGCAAAAGCTGTTGATAAGACTCATTCCCTAAATCAAAAGAAACAATGGAGTATGTATTTTCGTCACAACAATCTTTACAAGCCAACCAATTAATCTTGCCACTCACAAATTTTCCTTCATGTCTAAACATGTCATGGGTTCGAAGTTTAACACCAACAGGAAACTCCTCCTGAACGGTTTTCCAAACATCAGTACCGAGAGTATAAACCTTCACTTCAGTTTTGTCAACAATGGGTCTATTGTAATACGCAGTGTAACCGATAGCAACAACCACCTTATAAGCATCACTGACATGATCATAGCCGAAGCCATACGTCAACCTAAGACCAAAGGAACGACCAATTTGTGGCATTTTCCAAGGAGGCGACTGCTTGAATTTTCTAATGGAAGGATTCCATAATAAAACAGCATTTTGATAATACTCAACCAAACAAACAATGCCATCATAAGAGCCAACTATGTAATCGAATTTGTTTAGACGGTAGTTGTCTTCGTACTCAACAAAATCGGTGATGTTGGTGGTTATGCCTGTGAAAACGGAGTCAAGTGGGTAAGAAGCAATAACAAGCTTGCCAGGAACATTGGTGTGGGCTACCAAGCGAAGGCGGCTGCGCGTGGTCGAGAGATGCTTCTTGGCGAATTTGGGATGTGAGATTAGATGATTCCATGACTTGCAGACGCAACGAAGTTGAAGGAGAAGCTTCACCGGTAGCCTGCAGAGGATTTCTATAACGAGGTCCACCGGAAGAGACGACATGTGAAGTGAATTTGGCGGTGGTGTTAGGGTTACAGCAGATAGGAGCTGGTTGCTGATGGCGGTTATTTCCTCCTTCATTAACGAGTAAGCAGCAACGTCGTTGTTTTGATCATTGTTCTCGCTACTGGATGCCATCACGATTGTGAGATACAAGGTTTGTTTGAAGGGTAAATTCTATAGTAAACCCTAAACCCTAAACACAATTTGAGTGGTACACCAAATTTTTAAATTAGTAAGTGGTTTTTGAAAAAAATAATATATTTTCTATGATTTAAAATTATAATAACTAAACCTTATTTTATCAAAAGTGACTGCGAAATTTATACTATATATAAAGGAAACTAACTCTTTCAGCACATTTTTGGGTTGGAATTTTCTTTCCAAAAATACCCTTAATTTTAAATACAAGTAACACATGTAACAAATAGATAAGAATAAATTTAAATATTAAAACAAATGTAACAAACACGATATGAATATATGTTTATCTGTTTTTTTTTCCTTTATTATTTAAAAAGTATAACAAATTAGATAAGTATATTTATAATTACTTTTCCATTAGTCCAATTATACTCTTAAACAATTTTTTCTATAATAAAGATTATTGTTTGTGTCATTAAAAAAAGCAACACACATTTGTATTTTTATTTTTAATCAAAACCAAAATTTCATAAAAAAAAAAAAAAATACCGTTCATAATTTTCATACGTTAGCGCAATAAAAAGAGCGGAAAGACGGGCACGGAGTGCCCATCTTTTCGCTAGTAAAATATAACTTTTCTAGCTTATAATGGAGAATGTTTCTTCAAAAAACAAAAAACCTGGAGAATGTTAATTATTTTTACGATTTATTAAAAAAAAAGATTTTTAACGATAAATATAAAAAAAAAATATTCTTGTTAACTATGAAATTATTGTTTTTCTTATGAAATTATATTTTCTAAATATAAAGATCGATAAATAGTTCTTTATTGCATACAAATGATTTTTAATTTATAGATTTAGGAAACAAGTTGAGTACTAGTGTACACCTCAATTTGCGAGTGTAGTAGAAGTTCCCATGTTTGAAGGGTTAATGACTAAATGATCTCTACCTTAGAATTTTTTACAGGTATACAAATACTTTTTTTTCCTTTATGATCTATTATATTTTGTGCCCCGGAGATTAGGACACATCTTCATTCAGATAATCAAAAGACTAGTGAATGATGGAGTAATTTGTAACACCCCATTTTTATTCTATTATTTTTAGTAGATGGGTGAATATTTTATATGACTTTATTTGTTATATATATGTGATTTTATGTGAAATATATATATTATATGACTTTTATGTGATATATGGAGTGATGCTATTTTATTATATGATTCATGGAGTTGTGTATTATTTAAATGAATGTGGTTTTATTATTTGTGGAAATAATAGGAGAAATAGAAAGAGGTAGAATTAGTATTTATTTTTGGTTAATGGGAATTAAGTAGAAATTAAATAGAAATTAAGGGAGTTAAGTGAGAAAAGAAAAGAGTTATATTTTTGGAAGTAAAAGAAAGAAAAAGAGATAGAAACATTTTCACGTACAAACATTAGAAAAAACTGGTTTTTGGAGAGAAAGAGGAGAAGAACCAAGAGAAAGCTAGGAGAAGAGCTAGGAAGAGAGAATCCAACCGTTTTTGCTGTAGAATTTGCTGAGATAAGGTAAGGGTGGGATTCCTTTCAATAATCTTGATATATAATTCTAAAATTTGATGAATTGTTGTGTTCTTGATTTTAGGGTTAGAAAGTTATGCTAGCTTGCTATAATGAAATGAATTATGTTGTCTGATGCATGTTTCTATGTTGTTTTGGTTGTTATGTTGTATATAGAACCTGTAAACATTATCTAAAATCATTTTGGGGGTTTGGGTGATTGAAAATTGGGTTTTAAGAGTGATTCATAAGCGAAAAATGCATTGTTAAACTGATTTTTGAACTGCAGAGAAGCCCAAAATCGGCCACCGAATTGTCAAAATCGGCCACCGTTTTCTGGCCTAAATTTCACGTTGTAGTTCTGGAAAAATCGGCCACCGATTTGTCAAAATCGGCCACCGATTTTCTGACAGGCCACTCTAGGAAATACTCACATTTTTCACCCGTTTCTGTTTTGAATTAGCCTTCGGTGTAAACATGAAAGTTGTAGATAATTGAGTTAGCTTTCTAATGACTTTGGAGTGACTAGAAAATTATTTGTAGATTTCGAGTTATGATGGAAATAGTCCAAGTGGGTCTTCCAAAAACTTTAAGAAAAATTAGCATAACTATTCCCAAGTTAGTCCAAAACTTATGGTTGGTTTCCCAACTTCAAACTTAAGTGTTAGGGATTTAGTTGAGATGTTTTATGGGTATTTGGCTTATGTTCTATTGATCAAAACCTAATTGCTCTTGAATGATGTTTTGAACTTGAGATGAATGTACTTGATTTTATATATATGCTATGTTGTTGATTTCCGTTGTTGACGTTGTTGTATCGTCTAATGTCGAAGTTGGGGAGTGTGTCATAATTGTTTAGGCCCATATGTTGTTGTTGTAGTCGTTGTTGAAGTTGTATGATGATATACACAAGTTGAGTCCATTTGCATACTCACATTGTTGGGGGCTTATGCCCTGGAATGTTTATCATTCACCTATTGGGGGCTTATGCCCTGGGATGCTTTAACCATCCACATTGTTGGGGGCTTATGCCCTGGAATGTTTATCATTCACCTGTCGGGGGCATATGCCCTGGGATGCTTAAACCATCCAAATTGTTGGGGGCTTATGCCCTGGAATGCTTAGCATTTAACGCGCGTAGATTGGTACCACATGCATGATGCATTAGTTGTCGTTGTTGTCATTGCATTGTCGAGTTGTCGTTGTTGTCATTGGATTGTCGAGTTGTCGTTGTTGTCGTTGCCGTCGTTGCATTGTCGAGTTGTCGGTGTCGTTATTGATAACGAATTTGTTGTTGTTGTTGTTCGGCGTTGTTGGAGATGATTATGTTGTTGCTATATGTATATTTTTATATACATTGTTAATGATGCATGTTGTGATATGTTGTTGTTTGTTTCGGACATGTTGAGGTTGATGTTGTTGTTGTTCTTGATGATGTTGTTGTTATTGTTCTTGAAGATGTTGTTGCTGTTCTTGATGATGTTGTTGTTGTTTTGACGTTAATGGATGATATTAATTAACGTTATATAATGATGAATATATATATATATATATATATATATATATATATATATATATATATATTGTTGATGTCTAAGATGTGGTAGGATGCTTTATCCTTATTAAATGATGTTAAGTTGATGATGTTGCATAGTCGAGTTGGTGTTCTTTGTTGATAATGACGTTTGTGTTGTGGCGGATGTTGTCTAATGCTGTTGAAAATGAATATGATGCTGAGTTATATATAATATATATATATATATATATATATATATATATATATATATATATATATATATATGTATATGTATATATGAACTTGATAATGCTTGTCGTTGAATTGTTGATGTTTTCATTAATTTGATGAATTATATATTTATTATTATTGGATAAGTTTCTCACCCCTTCTGCGTATATGTTGCCTCGACCGTGGGTAATGTGTAGGTAATGATGGCTTGTAGGTTGGTTGGCTCGAGTGTCTAGGGCTCTGATACATATTAGGATGGGGATTCGTCGCGAATGTTTTCGTTTTCTTCATTTCTTTTATGTATCATATTTGAAAAGACTTGTTATTGGAGTTTATCGTTGTTGAATATAAAGTTGAATTATGTTGAGGCCTTTGTGCTAAGATTTTCATTGATGTTGAATTTGGTTGAAACTATATTTTTTAAAGAATTATTCCGCTGCATGTTTTGGAGATATTTTAAATATTGGTTTAAATAAATAGCTATTTTCTATTTATGAAATTTTGATTAGCAGTGTGACACTCCGTTGTGTGATTACTCTGATTTTATTTATTAATATCACGTCGTTGGGAGAACGGGGTGTTACATAATTGATACTTTAGATTTCACTGATTTTGAAATTTGTGTAAACTAAATTAAGGGAAATTAAACTAACAAGTATAAAAAAGGTGCAAGGAGGAGTTTTGAAATATTAGAAATCATACATTCTGATTTATGTTGTCCAGAGATGGACATATCAGGTCCAAAATTCTTCATCTTTTTCATTATTGATTACTCACGATATATGCATATTTACTTGCTTTAACAAGTATGAAGCATGGGATGCCTTTGAAGTAGAAAACAATGTGAAAAGCAAATTAAGATCGTGAGAACCAATAGAGGTGAAGAATGTTATGGTAGACATACTGTGGACTAAAGCTCTTAAAACCACAGTGTTTATATTGAACCGTGTTCCAACCAAGGTTATGATGAGTCATAATTTAGTCTATTTTAATGCATTATTTAGTTAAGTTTTATTTCGATTTGATTTTATTTTATTGCAAATTTATTTCCTTTTTGAATCTTTTAATTTAAATTGCATTTTATTTTATTTCAGGAATAAATATATGGTGGAAGGTGTCTTGGAGCAAAAGAAAGAGGACTGGAGCAAATACAGTGCAAGAATACGAAGATACGGAGACAAAAATATGTCTCCACAAAGTCAGAAGCTTGGCACGGCCTGTGCCAACATGTGGCACGGCCGTGCCACCCTCCAGGATGCTCTTTTGCTGCTTTTCTTCAAGCCCAAGTTACTCTGATGTAGTTTTACTGATTAGCGCTTATAGTTGCTTAGATTTTAAGTCAATTGTAAAGCTATAAATAGAGTAGCACTCCATCATAAACATTCACCTTTTGCTTAGAATATTTTAGTGAATTATTTCAATAAAGTTCTTTTATTCCTTTACTTTCTTTCTCGCAATTTATTTTATTGGTTTCTCTCTTCTGCCCCCATATCTACAATGAACATGAGTGAGTAGACTTCTTTGTCTTGGGATTGTTGGATAAGTCTAATGACGTAATCCGAATCAAACCAAGCCTTAAACCCTAATTATATGTTACCTTAATTTCTAATCTAAATTCACCGCTTTAACATGAATTAACCATTATCAAATTGTGGAAGCGAACGCGGAGGGTTTGATAATTGTTAATTCATTATCTCAAATATCAATTCATAAAGCAAACACGGAGCTTTGATATTCGAACAAGTGAATTTAGACAAGGTTTGCAAAACATGAGAATAGTCTAGCAAACCTTGAGACATATAAAGTTTCGATCTTTAAGGGTCCCAAAGGCAATCACCCATGAGAATAGGTGTGGTTGTTGGAGGGATACACTCACTGACTTCGAGAGAAGCTTTGACATGCTAAAGAGAAACTTGTCTTTAGAAATTAAGACTAACGTAGAATTATAAGTTTAAGGCTTGCTTGTGAAGGATTCGTTGTTATGATGAACCAATGATTCCAAGGCTCTTTTATATTATTGTTATTTACCTTCAGCCAACTAAACCTCCTTTTTATAAACTTTCTTCTCCTCTAATCATTCTTTTAAAGTTAATTAGATTGAACAACTCCCTAGCGGAACGATACTCTATTTTACTACTATTACTTCGATAGACCGTGCACTTGCGGTTTGGCTCTATCAAGTTTTTGGCGCCGTTGCCGGGGAGTTAACTAATTTAATTAACTTTTCTTTAGTGATTAGAATTCTCTCTTCTTTTTTTCTTTTTCTTTTTCTTTTTATTTTTCTTTTCTTTTTGTTATCGTTAACTTCTTGGGTTCTCAACCTTTTATGCGAAGAACTAGAAATCGAGTGGTATTCGTACCCGAGATCGAAAGGTTTTTACATAGAAGGAGGAGAGAGGCCCGAAATAATACCGCCATGGCTAATCGCACTCTCAAAGAGTATGCAATGCCGTCTACGGCTGAGCCACAAGCTATTATTGTGTACCCAACAGTTGAGGATGACAATTTTGAAATTAAGCCTGCCCTACTTAACTTGGTGCAGCAAAACCAATTTTCGGGATCCCCCACCGAGGATCCCAATCTTCACATCGCTGTTTTCCTACGAATTAGTGGAACCATGAAGGAGAACCAAGAGGCTGTAAGACTTTATCTCTTTCCCTTTTCCTTAAGGGATAGAGCTAGCGATTGGTTCCATTCCCTCGAAGTCGGTTCCATTATTTCATGGGATCAGATGAGGCAAGCATTCCTTGCCCGGTTCTTTCCCCCATCCAAAACCGCTAAACTAAGGGACCAAATTACTCGGTTCAATCAAAAAGATGGGGAGTCTCTCTATGATGCGTGGGAGCGTTTCAAAGAAATGCTTAGACTTTGTCCCCACCATGGTCTAGAGAGTTGGCTCATAGTCCATACCTTTTATAATGGCTTGTCTTATACCACTAAGATGTCTGTTGATGCAGCTGCAGGTGGAGCTCTAATGAACAAGAACTACACGGAGGCATACACCTTGATTGAAGATATGACTCAAAATCATTACAAGTGGACCGACGAGAGAGTCATCACCAGTTCTTCATCCTCCAAAAAGGAGGCAGGTATGTATAAAGTCTCTAACTATGATCACCTTGCTACTAAAATTGATGCATTAACTGAAAAATTTGAAAAATTCAATGTTAGTGCTATCTCTTCTACTCCTGCATCTTCTTCTTGTGAAATTTGTGGTATACTGGTCATGTTGGTGTTGATTGCCAACTAGGTAGTGCTATTAATGGTGTTGAGCAAATGAATTATGCCCAATACAACCAAGGGATGAGACAAAATCAAAACTTTTATAAAAATCAAAATCCCTATGGACAAGTAGCACCACCTGGCTACGGAAACAACCAGAGATTCGCGCAGAAATCTAATTTGGAAATTTTGTTGGAAAATTTTATTGCCAACCAAAACAAACAACTTCAAGAACTTAAAAACCAAACCGGATTTCTGAACGATTCTCTTTCCAAACTCAATACCAAGGTTGATTCTATCTCTACTCATTCTAAAATGCTTGAAACACAAATCTCCCAAATAGCCCAACAAGTGTCCACTCTTTCTCAAGCACCGGGAGTCTTTCCTGGTCAAACCGAAGTCAACCCTAAAGCTCATGTTAATGTCATTTCTATTGAGGGTAGTAAGTTAGGAGATACTATTGCTAAGGTTCAAAACATTGAGAAAGAAAGTGTCAAGCTTTTAGTTGAGAAAACTGAGAAACCACTTGATAAGACCCAAGCTCCTCCTCTTTTAAACTTGCTAAGCTCAACTTGGAGGGTCAATTTAATAAATTTGTCAACATCATGAAGAAAATTTGCATTAAGATCCCCTTTGTGGAAGCTTTGTCTAGGATGTCTCTATATGCCAAGTTTTTAAAGGAAATTTTTTCAAAGAGAAAGGCTATAGAGCATAACGAGACAATAGCTATAGCTAAAGACACTAGTGCAATCATCCAAAAGACACCACCTAAGCTTAGAGATCCAGGTAGCTTTGCCATACCTTGTGAAATTGGTAATGAAACCATAAACAAAGCCTTGTGTGACTTAGGAGCTAGTGTTAGTTTGCTACCTTTGTCCCTCTTTAAAAGAATAGGGATAGGAGAGTTGAAACCTACCGAGATAGAATTGTAATTAGCTGATTGCTCTACCATGAAACTAGTTGGATTTGTTGAGGACATACCCATTAAGATAGAAGGGATTTACATCCCCACTGATTTTGTGGTCCTTGACATTGAAGAGGACGATGACGTCCCTATAATTCTAGGTAGACCTTTCCTCGCCACTGCGGGAGCTCTAGTTGATGTTAAGAACGGTAGGATTGTCTTTCAAGTGAGTGACAAAATGGTAGGATTTGAGTTGGAAAATGTTATGAAAGGTCCCGCTTTTTACTCTTGTTGCATGATTAAAGATCATGATGTGAAAGAACGTTTTATAGCGTCATCTACACAACATGATCTCTTTGATCCATTTTAAGGACTATTTCTAACCTTCAAGCTAATGACTTTAAACGAGCACTTCGTGGGAGGCAACCCACGCATTTAATTGCTTTTGTTTTGTTTGTTTTTCTTTGTTTTAAGTTATTTTATAGGTAATTGTCCAAGCATGATTCAAGGAAATGAAAATTTTGAAGTCCCCTATGACCAGAAAGTTGGCTCGGCATGTGCTAAGTTTGGCATGGTCGTGCCAGGTTTTAAAGCAAAAAAAGGAGGCCAAAGTCAGAATGTTGGCACGGCCCGTGCCAAGGTTGGCACGCCCGTTCCCGATCCCTACACACCTATAACCTCAATTTTTCTCTTCTTCTTCATTCATTCTCAAACACAAAACTCTCTCTACCTTCAAACTTCTCTCTAAAACGTCCATAACCATCAAATCTCAAACCTTCATAACTTCATCAAAACTACACCAAATCAATCCATTTATTCCACAAATCAATCACAAACTTCATCCAAAACACAAACCACCAATCATAAAAACTTTCATCCACCCAAACCCATAATTCACCAAACCCTTATCTCCATAAACCCTAACCCAAAAACCATAAAATCTTAACCAATCTCCACACCTAAACTCATAAACCTTACTCAAACATCAACCCCAACCCTAAACCACCCTTTTCCACAAAAATTCTTCCCAAACCCTAACCTTCACCAAAACTCAAAAGTCAACCCACGGTCAAAGGTATAATGGCTTCAAGGAGAAGTGACAAGGAACCAGCAAGCTCTTCCGGAGGGCCTCCACAAAAGAAAAGAGTGTTGGAACAAAATGTGTTTAACGATGAACCTTAAAGAGTTTTGATGATAACAAGGTATTAAAAATTGTAAATTGGACTAGCTAATATTTGTTCAAGTGTACAGGACCATAATTATAAAGTTACATCATCATTGGTTCTGAATGAGCAAATAAAGAGCTATGGAAACAACAAAAATTTGAAGCTTGGACGCTCCTGAAGGCAACTTGCTACTGAAGAGAAAAAGCGCTCCTGAAGTTAAGTCGCTTCTGAAGTAAGAAAAAGCGCTCCTGAAACAAGTAGTTCAGAAGCTGCATCATCAGAAGCTGCAGAAGTCATCTCATCAGAAGCTGCATCATCAGAAGCTGCAGAAGTCATCTCATCAGAAGCTGCATCGTCAGAAGCTGCCTCATCAGAAGCCATTTCACCAAAAGCTGAATATCAACTGGATTTGCAAAGAATCAAGAATTGAAGAATTATCAATGCAAAAGCTGTCTATTGGATTCGAAAACACAAACAAAGGATTAGTGGAGTTTGGAACGGTCATTTCAAAGGTGTTTGAAGGCGTGTGTTTGCAATTTGGACGAAAGCGTTGACATTGTACTTTGTACGAATTGTACAACCACGTTCTCCACTACTCTGTTTTGTGTCTGCGCTTCAAGACAAGAAAACAGCTCCAGAATACGGTCTCGCCTGCATATATGTTCCTTTGGATAAGGAATGGTTTTCAAATTTGTTCTTCATAGGACAACAACCAAATCAGGCAAAAGATCATTGGTGAAAGATCAAGCTTCAACAACGACTCTTTGGTGTGCTGGCAATTTCACAACGTCTCTTTCACACCTCTATATAAAGGAGTGAAGACCTAGAGAATTGGTAATGCAAGAACGCTGAACGAAAGACTCACAAGATTTTCACAAGTACCAAACCTCTGCTGAAATTGTTCTGCATTCACTTAGAATTTCTGTGTCTCAAAGTCATATCTTAGAAATTCTTAAGTCCATTGAGTCTGTATCTGATTTGTATTGTGAGCACCTCTGATTGTATATCAAGTGTTCAACCTTAAACAATTTTCTGTGTAATTTTGTTTAGTTAGGAAGTCTCTTGCAGTTGTGCTTGAGCAGGAAGTCTCTTGATTGTGTTCTTGAGCAAAGGAAGTCTCTTGCTTGTGTGCTTGAGCAAAGGAAGTCTCTTGCTTGTGTGCTTGAGCATTTGTAATCAGATATTACTCATAGTGAAATCTCCTTGGAAGTGCAAGGGGGACTGGACTACTTCCGGTTTGTGGAAGGAACCAGTATAATTGCTTTGTGTCGTTCTTCTTCTCTCTCTCTGTTTTATTCCGCTGCATTTAGATTCTGATTATCACTTCAGAAGCTGTCTCGCTTAGCTTCTGATCAGTGTGTTCAGTTTTTAGGAGAAACGAAGAATTTTTCTAAAACACAATTCAACCCCCCTTCTTGTGTTTTTCTCACCTTCAATTGGTATCAGAGCCTTGGTCTGTTGTGTATCACTTAACCGTGCAACAGTCAAAGATCTGAGAAAAACATGACTACTCCTCCTCCAAATGGTTCTGGTTCTAGTGATACTAGCTATAAACATGTCTCACATGATTATAGTGATAGTAAGAAAACCAGTGTTGGAAAAGTTCCAAAGTTCAATGGAGATGCTGAAGAGTTCTCTTGGTGGAAGACCAACTTTTACAGTTACATCATGAGCCTGGATGAAGAATTATGGGATATTCTGGAAGATGGTGTTGGTGATTTAGTCCTTGATGAAGAAGGAGCTGCTGTGGATAGAAAGAAACATACTCCAGAACTGAGGAAACTTTACAAGAAGCATCATATTATCAGAGGAGCTCTTGTCACTGCCATACCCAAAGCAGAGTACATGAAGATGAGTGACAAATCCACTGCTAAAGCTATGTTTGCTTCTCTCTGTTCAAATTATGAAGGGAGCAAGAAGGTCAAAGAAGCAAAGGCTCTCCTGCTTGTACATCAGTATGAGTTATTCAAGATGAAGGATGATGAAACTATTGAGGAGATGTACTCAAGGTTTCAAACCTTAGTTTCTGGGCTATAGATTCTAAAGAAGAGCTATGTTGCTTCTGATCATGTAAGCAAGATTCTCAGAAGCTTACCTGCCAGATGGAGACCGAAGGTGACTGCCATTGAGGAAGCTAAAGATTTAAACACTTTAAGTGTCGAAGATCTTGTTAGTTCTCTCAAAGTTCATGAGTTAAGTCTTAATGAACATGAGTCTACTAAGAAGAGTAAATCAATAGCTCTTCCATCCAAAGGCAAGTCATCAAAAGCTCTCAGAGTGGTTGAATCTGAAGAGGAAGAACAGTCAAGTTCAGATTCTGAACCAGATGCTGCTGAAATGGCCATGCTCTCAAACAGACTTCAATATCTGGCCAAGAAGAACAGAAAGTTTCTCGCCAAAAGGGGTAACTCCAGAAGCTCAAGGAAAGAAGATCAGAAGGGATGCTTCAACTGTAAGAAGCCTGGACACTTCATTGCTGAATGCCCTGATCTTCAAAGAGAAAAGTCAAAGGACAAATCAAAGAGGTCTACATTCAAACCAAGCAAATTCAAGAAGCAGATTAAGCAGAGTTTAATGGCAACCTGGGATGATTTGGGTAGTGAATCTGGATCTGATAAAGAGGAAGCTGATGAAGATGCAAAGGTAGCTGTTGGGTTGGTAGCAACAGCAACTTCAGAAGCTGGATCAGATTCAGACTCAGAAGATGAAAATGAGGTATATTCCAAAATTCCCAGAGATGAACTTGTTGAGTCACTTAAAGAACTTCTTACACATTTTGAAGTAAGAATCAATGAGTTGAAGGATTTAAAAGAAAAATATGCTGATTTGGTACAACAGCAAAAATCAACTCTATTGGATCTGAAAGCTTCTGAACAAGGACTTAGGGGATTTGACTTCATGTGTAAAACATATGAAGACCAGCTCAGGTTCTTATGTCAGAAGCTACAAGAAAAGTGTAATGAAAAACCTTTAAGTAATCATGAAATTGCTCTTGAAGATTTCATTATATCTGGTATTGACAGAAGCAGAGTGGCTTCTATGATTTATAGCATTTACAAGAACAATGGCAGAGGAATTGGTTTTCCAGAAGTGAAACTGGAGAAAACCAATCTAAAGTCTTGTTGTGAATGCATCAAGGAGGGTCTGAAAACATTCTTTGTACCAGAAGGGGCTGAGTTGGAAACTGTTGTTCAATCAGAACCTTAAGCTTCTAGTTCTAAAGCTAAGATTACTTCAAAGCCAAAGAACTCTAAGTCAAAGGCTGTGATCAAATCTGATTCCAAGACTTCAAAGGTTAGGATCCTGAAAAGATCAGAACCTATTCCTCAGAGTCTGGTGAAACCAAAATCTGGGGTTCTGAAGTCTAAGTTTCAGAAGAAGACAGTTACTGCTTCTGAAGTACCAAAACCTAAGGTGATGGTTAATCAGAAGCAACCCAACTCACAGCACAAGGTACAAGAAGTGAAGAGTAAAGCCTTAAGTACTAACCTTCCAGGACCCATAGAACAATGGGTACCTAAATCTAAAAATGTCAATGATGCAGGTATGTCTAAGAGCAGTGCCAAAGCAAAGGTTATGGTACCTAGACAGCGGTTGCTCAAGACACATGACAGGAGACAAGTCCATGTTCCTCAGCCTAACAATGAAAGAGGGAGGAAATGTGAAATTTGGAGGCAACCAGTCAGGCAAGATCATAGGTACAGGAACTATTGGTAATTCCTCTACCTCAATTAATAATGTATGGTTGGTAGATGGTCTTGAACATAACCTTTTGAGCATTAGTCAATTTTGTGATAATGGTTATGATGTGCTTTTTGAAAAACCCAACTGTACAGTAATCAACAAGGAAGACAAATCCATTGTGTTCAAGGGGAAGAGAGTTGACAATGTCTATAAAATCAATTTTTCTGAACTGGCTGATCAGAAGGTGGTTTGCCTACTATCAGTGAATGATAAGAAATGGATGTGGCACAGAAGGTTGGGACATGCTAACTGGAGGTTAATCTCTAAGCTTAGTAAGTTACAACTTGTGAAAGGGCTACCAGACATTGACTATCATTCAGATGCACTCTGTGGTGCATGTCAGAGAGGGAAAATTGTGAAATCATCTTTTAAAACCAAAGACATTGTTTCAACCTCAAGACCTTTAGAACTACTCCATATTGATTTATTTGGACCAGTGAGTACTGCATCCTTATATGGAAGTAGATATGGATTAGTCATTGTTGATGATTACAGCAGATGGACTTGGGTGAAATTCATAAAGAGTAAAGATGTTGCGTGTGATGTATTCAGTAGCTTCTGCACTCAAATTCAATCTGAAAAAGAATCAAAAATTTTGAAAGTCAGAAGTGATCATGGTGGAGAATTTGAAAATGAGCCATTTGAAGCTTTTTGTGAAAAACATGGAATTTTCCATGAATTCTCTTCTCCTAGAACACCACAACAAAATGGGGTTGTAGAGAGAAAGAATAGAACTTTACAAGAAATGGCCAGAACCATGATTCATGAAAACAATTTACCAAAACATTTTTGGGCAGAAGCAGTGAATACAGCATGCTATGTTCAAAACATGATCTATATTAGACCTAGTTTGGAGAAAACAGCATATGAACTCTTTAAAGGAAGAAAACCCAATATCTCTTACTTTCATCAATTTGGATGTACTTGTTACATTCTGAACAACAAGCTCTACCTAAAGAAATTTGATGCCAAGGCCCAAAGAGGAATCTTTTTAGGTTACTCTGAAAGGTCAAAGGCATACAGAGTGTATAATTCAGAAACACTCTGTGTTGAAGAATCTATGCACGTTAAATTTGATGACAAGGAGCTTGAAGATAAATCTTCAAAGCAAGGTGAAAGTTTTGCAGAGATACAGGTTCCTGAAGCTACTCCAGAACCTGATCAGATAGCTGAGTCTGAAGATAGTCCAGAAGCTGAACCCACATCAGAAGCGCAAGATGAAACTGCTTCTGATGAAGCACAAGATGGCTCACATCAAGCAGATCCTCCCAGAAACACATTCAAACACAAGTCTTCACATCCTGAGGAGCTAATCATTGGAAACAAAGATAGTCCAAGAAGAACAAGATCACATTTCAGACAAGAAGAGTCAATGATTGGACTAATCTCAATGATTGAACCTACAACAGTTGATGAAGCACTTTCAGATGATGAATGGATCCTAGCTATGCAAGAAGAGTTGAATCAATTTCAAAGAAATGATGTGTGGGATCTGGTACCCAAACCTCAGCACAAGAACATTATTGGAACAAAATGGGTATTCAGAAACAAGCTGAATGAGCAAGGTGAAGTAACAAGAAACAAAGCCAGACTTGTTGCACAAGGGTATAGTCAACAAGAAGGCATTGATTACACTGAAACGTTTGCTCCAGTTGCAAGATTGGAAGCAATCAGGTTACTTCTTTCCTATGCAGTTAATCATGGCATAATATTATATCAAATGGATGTCAAGAGTGCATTTCTAAATGGTGTCATAGAAGAAGAAGTGTATGTCAAGCAACCTCCTGGATTTGAGGATATTAAATATCCTGACCATGTTTTTAAACTGAAGAAATCACTATATGGCTTGAAACAAGCTCCCAGAGCTTGGTATGATAGACTAAGTAATTTCTTAATCAAAAATGATTTTAAGAGAGGACAGGTTGACACTACACTCTTCAGAAGGACCCTTGGGAAATATATTCTTGTTGTGCAAATATATGTTGATGATATAATATTTGGTTCTACTAATGCATCTCTTTGCAAGGAATTTTCTGAGTTAATGCAGGATGAATTTGAAATGAGCATGATGGGAGAGCTGAAGTTCTTCCTTGGCATTCAAATCAATCAATGCAAAGATGGAGTCTATGTTCATCAATCAAAGTACACAAAGGAGCTTCTGAAGAAGTTCAAACTTGAAGATTGTAAAGTGATGAACACTCCAATGCACCCTACGTGCACCTTAAGCAAAGAAGATGAAGGAGCTAAAGTAGATCAGAAGCTGTATAGAGGTATGATTGGTTCTTTGTTATACCTCACTGCATCTAGGCCAGATATTTTATTCAGTGTATGCTTGTGTGCAAGATTCCAATCAGATCCTAGAGAATCTCATATGACTGCTGTCAAGAGAATCTTCAGATATTTGAAAGGAACGACCAATCTTGGACTCCTCTATAGGAAATCCTTAGATTATAAGCTAATTGGATTCTGTGATGCTGATTATGCTGGTGATAGGATTGAAAGAAAGTCAACCAGTGGCAATTGTCAATTTCTGGGTGATAATCTTATATCCTGGGCTAGCAAAAGACAAACAACCATTGCTATGTCTACAGCAGAAGCAGAATACATTTCAGCTGCAAGTTGTTGTACACAACTACTTTGGATGAAACATCAGTTGGAAGATTATCAGATAACTGCTAACAGTATTCCCATTTATTGTGATAATACTGCTGCTATTTGTTTGTCTAAAAATCCAATTTTGCATTCAAGAGCGAAGCACATTGAAATCAAACACCATTTTATCAGAGATTATGTTCAAAAAGGAATTTTAGATATACAATTCATTGATACTGAAAATCAATGGGCTGATATATTTACTAAGCCTTTAACTGTTGAAAGATTTGATTTTATAAAGAAAAATTTGAACATGCACTTTGTATCTGATTAAATGCTTGCTTGCTCCTGAATAGGATTTTAGGTTCTGAAGTTAGTTCAGAAGCGGTAGTCCATCAGAAGCTCTTTATTGAGGTTCTGAGGAAAACTCGTTTCTGATGATGACGTCAGCATCTGAAGTCCAGAAGCTGGATTTATTGCTTCTGAATAGTTGAATTAGTGGAAACGTTGGAAGTTACCTTTTAAAAAGTAACTTCTGGCCCACTAACTTGGTAGTTACTCTGTGAACTTCTTACGTGGCCTGTATGTGTTGGTGTATAACTAAAAGGGCAATGATGATTTAAAAGCTTTGAAAGTACTTTTCACGCGCCCCCAATTTTGTCATTAATGTTATGTTTGTTTGTCTCTTTTGAATTGCAATCGTTTTACTTTTAACACTTTGACAATTCACACACTACTCACTCACAACAAACACATTTGCTCTCAAACCTCTTGCGAAGTAAGCGCATTCTCTCAACCTTAGAACCCTAAAATCTTCATCTTCTTCAAATCTTCGTCAATCATCAAATGGCATCATCAAGCTCAAAAGTTTCAGAATCTACATCAAACAAGCAAAGCGTATCAGAATCTGGGTCCATCTACAAAGAGAAGACTATGGATATTCCATGGGAATCCTTAATAGTTCAAATAGAGTCACCGGTGGATTTTACTTCACTCAAGAAGTACGAAGTAAACATGGAAGGATTGATAGAGACACAGGAGCTGTCTGAGTATTTCAGGATGCTAAATGGGCCAACATATGTGAACTTGGTCAAGGACTTTTGGTTAAAAGCTGAAGTGTACAATGAAAAGCCTGCAAAAGTTGTAAGCAAACAAGCAGGGTCAAAGAAAGGAAAAATGGTCATGGATATGAATCCTACATCATTTGACAGCTTAGAAATAAGGTCTGAAGTGATGGGCATTCCTATAACCATCACTGAGGAAGTTATAGCTAAAGCTTGTAAAAGGCATGCAGAGGGAAGATTCCAAGAAATAGTCAGGAAGGAAGATGTCCTGCTACAAGGTTACTTCAACACTCTTTTGGGTGGGAAGAAAGATGCAAAGCCTTCTGAAATGGAGATTCACAACAGGATGTTGGTGAAATTCAGTAATGATTGCTTCTTTCAAAGAGCAGGAGGATCTGACCAACCCAACAATCAACAGAAGCTCGCAATTTACTTCATGGCTATTCTGGAAAAGATAAACTTCCCAAGATATGTAATGGATCATCTCTGCTGGGCCATAAATGAAAGCACTATCAGAGGAAGAAAACAAGTACCCTATGGAAGATTGCTGTCTGAAATCTTTTATCAAGGAAGGGTGCTGGAGCTCTTAAAAAGGACAAGGAGTGCCTCTGATAGATGTTTCGAAGTCTCTACTGCTGAAAGGACTATCAGTAGCAGGAGCTTATGTTCTATGAAGTTCATCAAAGAAGCCCCTAAAGATGAAAAGTGGTTAGAGATGACAACTGCTGAAACTGAGATAATCAGGGACTTTCCTCCCATCTTTAAGGAAAGTGACTCTGATTTCCTAGTTCAATCAGTAGCTGAGTACGTCTTGGAGGAAGATGCGAGGTCTCAGGAGGAAGCTGCTCTTGCTAAAGGGAAAGGCAAGAAGGTCAAAGCAGTTGCTGTGTCAGAAGCTGCTGTTTCTGATGCACCTAAAGGGAAAAGGGCCAGAACTAGTTCTGAATCTGATGCCGCTCCTGCTAAAGGAAAGAAGGCCAGAACGAGTACTGAGTCAGAAGCTGCTAAACCTGTTTCTATCAAGGAAAAAGGAAAGATGCAGAAGGTTGGTGCTGCTTCTATTCCACAGAAGAGAAGAAAAGGTAAGGCAGACTTGGTAATCACTCAAGAGCAGCTGGAGGAAGCTCTTGAAGAAATGGAGAAAGAAGAGGCTGATCCCAAGCTGAAGAAGAAGAAGGCTCCCCTTCAACTTGTGAGTCCTATGGTTGAGATGACTCCAATAAGGAAAAGGATGGCAGATGAACGTGCTTCTGAACTTATTTCAGACAAAAAGGATCTAAAAGCACAATACACTCATCAAAGAGATGAAAAGCTCAAAGGTCTTGGGTATGGAAGATTGTGATAGGTACTTCAAAGAGAAATTGGCTGAAGTAAGAGCCATTGCTGGTAAGCCTTCTGAAGACAATGAGGAAGACGATATGATGCTCGTTTTTGAAAATGCTCCAGAAGAGGGAACTTCAGAAGCAGTTCCTCAATCTGCTGGTCCACAGAAGATCACTTCTGAAGCTGGCCCTGCAGATCAGGTAATCCAGATTCCAGTCACCTCTATCCCCATTTCACCCTCTTCACCATCAGCACCTGAACCATTAGAAGACACTTCTGTCTTAGATAATCTTGCTCTCCACTACTCAGGTGAGTTACCCATAGACAAGTCTACTTCAGAAAAGGCCTCTGAAACAACTCCAGAAGCAACTGCTTCTGAAAACGTTGTTTCAGAAAACCCCCATCAACAAACACCTGAACCACATAAACCCACAACACCCCCACAATCACCAATAGCTACCATTGACCCCCAACTCAACACTCAAACATCATCTTCACCACAACAACCATCAACTGAAACTGAACTTCAACCTTTACCTGAACACTCCCCAGAACCAACTCCCATGGATGTTGACATCTCTCTAGTCAATGTTCAAGCCTCAACCTCCACCACACACATTGATTCTGACCAGCCCTCATCTTCTAACACACAAACACTCCTTACCATTCCAGTTCCTAACCCTATTCAAGATTTAGAAATCAGTGATTCTGATCTTGAAACCCTTGATCATCCACCCACAAACATCCTGGAATCTGGATATATTAATTCTGAGCTTCTCACAATCTTGAGTCAGATGCATAATCTGGTGGATCAAAGAAGGACAATTGATCTCACAGGTGCATATGAAGACTCCTGGGCATCTCTTCAGAACCGGGCAGCTGGGCTTATTGAAGAAATCAAGGCTAAATGCATCAGAGTCAAGCAAGCATCAGTCAGAAGGGTAATGGAGCATGTGAATCAGAGTCTGAGAGTAAGAAGCTCTACACTGCTCCTGGCAAACCAGCCTTTCTTCCTTGAAACGGATTACTTGACCAGAGAAGCAAGGCTGTGTAAGCTTCTGAAGAAACAGATGGCACAGCAGCAGCAAGAAGCTAGAGAAAGGGAACAAGCTCTTCTTCAGAGGCAACAACAACTTGAAGAACTGTTGCAGAAGAAGATTGAAGAAATGGAAGAGATGAAGAAACAACAACAAACCAACCCTTAGTTGCACACCCTTGTGTTTTTCTTTTTGTTTGTTGTTTGTTTTAAAATTTCTTAGTCCTTGCTTCTGAAATCATCTTGTCTTATTTCTCTTGCTTCTGAATGCTTACTGATTCTGACTGTTTAGCTGCTTCTGACAATTGAATATACATGTTCATTTTTTTTTTTTTGCTCTGATTTATTTAGTTAAATTCCTATTATACTCTCTCATGTTTGAGTTTTTCTCATATCTTTTTGTCTTTTTGCTTAAATTTATTTCAATTTTTTTTGATAATGACAAAAGGGTGAGTATATGTGACAAGTATTTAAAGGCTCTGAGCCCCATTAATGGCATTTGAAATTTTTGAAAAACTTCTATCTTTTTACCTTATTGGTATAAGCTATGAACGAACGAAGGAGTATCAAAATTCAAGTAAAGTTAATTGAACCATTCTTCTTATCTATAAGTTAATTCTTTCAATGATTCAATTTTGCTTTTAAGCTCTGATAATATTATTGCGCGAAAAATGAATTTAATTAACCTGGATAGAACTTAGGGGGAGCTTACAAACCTCACCTTAAAGACTATCAGACTCAGGGGGAGTTTGAGCTTACAAACCTCAGATTCTGAGCTTACAAACCTCAGAACCCCAAAGTCAACTTGTTAATTAGATTAACAACAATTGATCAATTTTAAATACTTTTGTTTGTCATCATCAAAAAGGGGGAGATTGTTGGAACAAAATGTGTTTAACGATGAACCTTAAAGAGTTTTGATGATAACAAGGTATTAAAAATTGTAAATTGGACTAGCTAATATTTGTTCAAGTGTACAGGACCATAATTATAAAGTTACATCATCATTGGTTCTGAATGAGCAAATAAAGAGCTATGGAAACAACAAAAATTTGAAGCTTGGACGCTCCTGAAGGCAACTTGCTACTGAAGAGAAAAAGCGCTCCTGAAGTTAAGTCGCTTCTGAAGTAAGAAAAAGCGCTCCTGAAACAAGTAGTTCAGAAGCTGCATCATCAGAAGCTGCAGAAGTCATCTCATCAGAAGCTGCATCATCAGAAGCTGCAGAAGTCATCTCATCAGAAGCTGCATCGTCAGAAGCTGCCTCATCAGAAGCCATTTCACCAAAAGCTGAATATCAACTGGATTTGCAAAGAATCAAGAATTGAAGAATTATCAATGCAAAAGCTGTCTATTGGATTCGAAAACACAAACAAAGGATTAGTGGAGTTTGGAACGGTCATTTCAAAGGTGTTTGAAGGCGTGTGTTTGCAATTTGGACGAAAGCGTTGACATTGTACTTTGTACGAATTGTACAACCACGTTCTCCACTACTCTGTTTTGTGTCTGCGCTTCAAGACAAGAAAACAGCTCCAGAATACGGTCTCGCCTGCATATATGTTCCTTTGGATAAGGAATGGTTTTCAAATTTGTTCTTCATAGGACAACAACCAAATCAGGCAAAAGATCATTGGTGAAAGATCAAGCTTCAACAACGACTCTTTGGTGTGCTGGCAATTTCACAACGTCTCTTTCACACCTCTATATAAAGGATTGAAGACCTAGAGAATTGGTAATGCAAGAACGCTGAACGAAAGACTCACAAGATTTTCACAAGTACCAAACCTCTGCTGAAATTGTTCTGCATTCACTTAGAATTTCTGTGTCTCAAAGTCATATCTTAGAAATTCTTAAGTCCATTGAGTCTGTATCTGATTTGTATTGTGAGCACCTCTGATTGTATATCAAGTGTTCAACCTTAAACAATTTTCTGTGTAATTTTGTTTAGTTAGGAAGTCTCTTGCAGTTGTGCTTGAGCAGGAAGTCTCTTGATTGTGTTCTTGAGCAAAGGAAGTCTCTTGCTTGTGTGCTGATGAAGTAGTTTTTGCATCAAACAAGATAAGTATTTTTGTATCGTCTCCACAGGGAATAGTGCGTTATCAATGACAGTTTAACATCGACTATCATTCCAAGTATTAAGAGTACTTGTTTGTTTGAATTGAAATGTAACTAGCTAAACTAATTGCAAAAAGTAAAAGTTGAGATAAATAAGGATTGAAACTTGTTAGGAGTAGCGTTCCTTAACCAAGTGTCACACGTAACCTAATGATCCATACGAATTCTAGCTTTGTAAACAACATTATCACAATCAATTCTAAACTATCCTTCGTGTCCAAAGTGATATAATTATTTCTAAGTTATCGTTTAAACATTCGTGTCCAAATTCCTTAAACGATAACAAAGTCGATCGGATGACTTAATCGACCGTGTCCAGCCTGATTAAGTATCCGAAAGCATTTCACTCTTGATTATGGTGATTATCACAAGATTAACAAAGATGTCAAGTAAGTTAACCTAAGATATATTGCTACTCTAGCTCAAGATTCAAGAGTTTGTGTCCAAAGCATCTTGAATCTCATTGAAAGCATTAACACAAGAATAACAACAATATTGAATATAAATTGCTAGAATCATATATTGCAAGATCAAAAGATTACATGTTTAGCAAGATCAAGTACCTCACATCCCAACAAAGGGTATTTAGCTACACATCATCATGGAAGCCTTGCAAGGATGGATTGAAAAGGAAGGATTCATTACACTTGTGATGTCTCAACAAAGAAATAAAGATCCAACTTCCAAAATCACTCTCACTCTATATGATCTACCTTATTTCTCCCTAAGAAATATCTACCTATGAAAACTATGAGAAAAACTAAGATAAAAACTAACTTAATACTTAGAAATGAGAGAAAATGAGCTTTTATACAAATCTGCAAAAGTCAATTTCGCCTGGCAGAATATTGCTCGCCATGGCGAGCTCAGTTTTCTTCACCAATGGGATTCTGCCACGTCACCAAAAATCAGATCAAACCGCCTTTCTTCGCCTTTTGCCTCGCCAGAGCTTCGCCTGGCGAAATTTCTCGCCATGGCCATCTCAGTGGCGAAGTGGCCTGGTTCTCTCTGGAAGTCCTCGCCATTTAGCTCGCCTTTGGCTCGCCATGGCGAGCTGGCCTTTGCCCAAATTTGTTGTTTTTGCACTTGCTTGATGTTTGGACACTCAATTCCTGCACAAATGGGTAGAGTAAGATGACTAAAGCGTAAAAGGTCAAAATTTCACTTTTCTCTCGGCTTTTCCCTGGATAACTTGTGAAACAAGTAACAAACGTGCCATAAATAAACATTAAAAGTACTACTTCCTGGCACTTATCATGTGCTTGAGCAAAGGAAGTCTCTTGCTTGTGTGCTTGAGCATTTGTAATCAGATATTACTCATAGTGAAATCTCCTTGGAAGTGCAAGGGGGACTGGACTACTTCCGGTTTGTGGAAGGAACCAGTATAATTGCTTTGTGTCGTTCTTCTTCTCTCTCTCTGTTTTATTCCGCTGCATTTAGATTCTGATTATCACTTCAGAAGCTGTCTCGCTTAGCTTCTGATCAGTGTGTTCAGTTTTTAGGAGAAACGAAGAATTTTTCTAAAACACAATTCAACCCCCCTTCTTGTGTTTTTCTCACCTTCAAAGAGCACCGGCAAAGAATCATTGCATAGCCTTCAAAGATGACACCCAAAAGGCTAGGTATAAAGTTCTAACCTCTAAACCCTTGCATCCTTCTAGATATCCTGATTCCCATTGTATGAATATGCTAGGCATTAGAGATGATGTCAATAGGTTGCTAGGAAGGTTAGGCTGGACTGATATGTTGACACCTATGCAGGGTTATGAAAATTTCACTTATGAATTTTTAAGCTCAATTGTTTTCACTAAAGATAAGTTGAATTTTAATAACCCTAACCATAGAGTTGTTTTTCGGTTAATGAATATTGATTATGACATGTCTCTTCAGCACGCTTTGCAAACGATGGGTTTGTTCATGATCATTGGGATCCTAGTTTAAAGTCGGTTGACTATCAACCCGCTACCTTTTGGGAACGCATCATCGGTCTTACATCTTTTGTCTCAAGGGCCAACAAAGCGAGTAACATTCATAATCCCGACCTTAGGTACCTTCAAAGGGTAATGGCTTTCACTATTTGGGGTAGAACCACTACTACAAAATATATATTTAACATCATAGGGGTTTTAGTTTTCACATCAGCAGAGAAAATACCTGAGAGAAAAGATACATACGGTGGCAATTTTGAAATTTTAGTAAACTTTGTAGAAGGTTTACACATCAGTGGAGAAAATGCCTGAGGGAAAAAATACATGTCAAAGAGTTTTCCCATCAGTGAAATAATGCATGAAGGGAAATATAAACGCGGTGGCAATTTTGTAATATTACTAAACTTTACATCTAATGTTTTTTCCATCAGTGGATACAATTAACTGAAGGGGAAAACAAATAATAATAATAAAATCAAACAAATCCCAATTTCTCTGTCTCGTTTTTCATTCTTTCATTCTAGATCTTCTCCACTCACCCAAACCCTAAATTCTCCTTTGAGAACAAGATGCATCAATTATTCACATGTCATTAAACGTTCACGCCGAGATGAACAGTAACCCGAAATAGGGTGTGTCTATCGCGACCTGTGGTTGTGAGTTTTCCGTCGCCTCTTGTGGCCAAAGCTCCGCCGCCGCTTGCCTTTCTTTCACGGTTGCTCAGCCTTCCGATCTGGTACGAATTTGTCCACGAATTAGCGGTGTTCGCGATCTGTCCTTCAATTCGTTTCTGGGTTTTCTCAAGGTGAGTTTCTAGGTCGATTCCGTACTTCCAGTTCATTTCAAGTTCTGATTTTGAGAGGTTTGCTGAGGTTTTAGCTGGGTTCGATTGGAGAGTTTCCTACTACTACCTTTATCTGCATGATGTTGTATGATTATCTCATGATTTGTTTGTTCTTAAATTTGTATTTCTTAAGAAATGGATTTGGTGTTTGCAGACAGTGTTCGTCGAAAAAGGAGCATTTAGCTATGTCTAACACTCCAGGGAGTGGGTCAGAGATTGTATCCTTTAAGTAATGGGTGATCTATAAAAAATAAGTTTTGGAAATTATATTATAAGTTATTTTTAAATTTTATTCATGAAAAATGTAAAATGTGAAATTAAAATAATTTTTTCTGTCGGAGAATAATCAACCCATAATGTCATTATGTATAAGCATATGTTGTTGGCTGAAAGCACGTAAATGGTTTTATATCTAACTCACCCATTATGTAAGAACCATTTGGGTTTGAAATGTAGAGAGTTCATAGATCCACCTTACTTTTGTTGAAATTTAACTTTTATTCGGATTAATGGGAGACAGGATCAATTTTAGACCAAATAATTATAGATGCTCTAATAACATCTCACGAGCCAAATAACCCAGAAGAAAAGTTGTTGGGTGAATGAACATGAATGGTTAAATATTTGACATTCACATTTCTTATATATTGAATATGCTATATACTTTGAGAGGTTTTAAACTTAACTTGTTGTAGAGGAACTGAAATATGGAGAATTGAGAATTTTCAACCGGTTCCATTGCCCAAATCTGAATATGGGAAATTCTACATGGGGGATTCATATATCATCTTGCAGGTATGAGCTACATCCAATATTACCTTGTAGTACACAAATCCTAGACTTTAAATGTTCTTATATTAATTATAATTTTTTTCTGGAATTATTAGTCTTTTTCTGTTACTGGATCAGAGAATTGAGGTTCAACAGGAAAAAAAAGGTGTCTTTATTGAATATCCCCCTCCAAAACCGGATCATATGTTTGTAGGTCAGGAAGAGGAAGATACGACAGTGTCTTCCCTCAAGAAATCCAGAGTCTAGCCTTGCCCATCCAAACATATTAACCAACTGAATTCTCTTACACTCTCTTCTTCTATGTACATTTTACCTCTGCTACAGTAGTTGGAGAGCTAGCAAACACTTATTACTTCTCTAACCCCTTTTCCTACCAAGGACTCACTCACAGAGGCCAGGCCATTTGACTCTTAGGGTTACTTACAGGCATTTCTTGGTCTTATAGAAATTTCATATAGTCTATTCACTATGGTCCAAAATATTTGACTGATTTTAATTTATAATTCTGGGGGATAGTTTCAGTTGGCATGGGGAAAGCTTTTATACAATTCCCTCTTTTGTAAGAATAGAAATATATTCAGAATGAACATAATTTCACTTTCTATGGAATATGTCTTTCACCTTATTTTATAAAATTTTTGGTGTTCATTCTTGTAGACAACACAAGGCAAAGGAGCTGCTTATTTTTATGATTTACACTTCTGGATTGGAAAGGATACGAGTCAGGTAAGCTTGGACTTCACTTTCACCCTTGTAATCATATGCTTGAAAAACTGTTCTTTTTTCGTCATTCACGTTTTTTTCAAAGAAGAACTTTGATACGTTAGTCCACCTTTTTATTTTCAAAGGGTTTTATGGTTCCTTGATGATTAGAAATACTCGCTTTAATCCCTTTTTGGCAAAAAGAATAGTCTTGGCTGACCTATTGAGCATTCTTGTAGGATGATGCAGGAACAGCAGCCATTAAAGCTGTTGAACTTGATGCTGCTCTTGGAGGACGGGCGGTGCAGCACAGAGAAATTCAAGGACATGAATCTGACAATTTTTTGTCATATTTTAAGCCATGTATTATACCATTAGAGGGGGGTGTTGCATCTGGATTTAGAAAACCTGAAGAGGAGGAGTTTGAAACACGCTTGTATATATGCAAAGGGAAAAGAGTTGTCAGATTGAAACAGGTAATGTGTTGTCTATTCGTGAACTTTTTTGATTCTGCTTGCATGTAATTTAAAATTATGCTTTGGCAGGTCCCGTTTGCAAGGTCTTCATTGAACCATGATGATGTGTTCATTCTTGACACCCACAATAAGATTTATCAATTCAATGGTGCAAATTCCAATATTCAGGAAAGAGCCAAGGCTTTGTAAGTGGTACAGTTTCTGAAAGAAGAATATCATGAAGGGAAATGTGACGTTGCAATTGTTGGTGAGGGCACTTTAGCTATTATATGATTCTGTTATCTGCTTTCAGAGGTGAGTTTGTTTGTTTGTTACTTGAAGAAAACTACCCCATATTGCAGATGATGGAAAGTTAGACACTGAGTCAGATTCAGGTGAATTTTGGCTACTCTTTCGTGGTTTTGCTCCCATTGCAAAGAAGGTAATCAATGAGGATGATATCATTCTAGAGGCAATTCCTGCTCAATTGCATAGGTATATTGATTTTGTTTTCCACTTTTCCTCAGCCTTAAGCTTCCATCTTGTTGTTAATGGATCTTATAGTTGCTTGATGAAAAGTTATATTGGGGTCCCACTCTCAGTATTGACTTGACAAGAAATCATCACTATCATGTATGTTCATCAGGATCAAATAAGAAACTCCAGTCCTTCCTGCCTGAGACCAGAGGACTCTGCCTCTCAGAGGAACTCAGCACTGTAAGATTTCCTGTTATGTTCTCCTGTCCTAACATACATATATAAATATATAAGTGACATGGCTTTTTTTATGTTTTAATCTTGATCATTTATGATAAGATGCAATGGTCAAGATTAACTCTTCTCACTTTCGTATAAAAATATCTATCTCACTTGATATATCTCTCTTACACACACAGACACTCACACAGTTAGCTATATATATTTATGAAACTTTGCCTTTAAACTTGATCAGTTTTCAAGAAGACCTAGACTCGGCACAGGAAATAGAGACACGAGAGCACAGCCATACAATCTGACTGCGCGCTGTGATGGGACTGCAATCTGACAGGTCTATTTCTTTCTCGATTTCTTTTTATTGGTATTCATCTAGAAAGTCGTTGCAGTTCCAGGCGTACATTTTCTGTGTAACATCAATCCCATTTTAAACTATCACACAAATCATCAATCACCCTCTAGAACTTTTAGTGTTTTGTGGTGTAGCGTGAGAGTTCTTCATTCATTATCAAATTGTTTCATTAACATCACGGACATATCGAATTTTGTTGATTTATTATCAATCACCCTTTTGTTTTAGTGTTTTAATTTTTTGGGTTGTGATTCAGGTTGTGTATTAGTTGATCAAAGCAATGGCTTTCAAAGAAATTCTGGTGTATGGATGTTTTATTTTATCTGATATGGACCTCTGCTTCAACAGAAATCTCATTAAGGTTTACTCTCCTAGATCATACTATTAAGTTTACTTTAAATGAAACTTATTTTAGTTGACTGAAGTGTATAATTTTGATCCATAATAGCTAGAACTAGATATTTTGTTCCCTTGTTATTGATTTTATATGAATTTGGGAATAAAATGTTTGGTTAGGTTGTAATTATGTAATTCTGCTGTGGCTATGCTTGATTGGGGTATATATATAATTTGATAAATATATATTATGCCCAAAGATGTTATAGCTTTACGTTGATATTACTATAATATAACTTCTTTGATTGTATTTATATATGCATGTACTTTTTTATATAAAAAATATTGATGTAGCATAAAAATATCCATAATTTTTTTTTTCTTATTTTTAATATAAAAGGAAAGAGGTCTCAAGCTGATATGGTGAGCAGTTTAAAAAAAAAAAACATTTTTTTTAAATTTTTTTTTGGATTTCACATCAGTGGGTAAAAGGACTGATGTTAAGTATACATGTTTAACTTCAGTGTCTACCATAAAACTGATGTGAAAACCTTGCTGTTAAATTTTAAAGAGAGCGTACCACATCAGTTCAATAAAGGCCTGATGTGGAAAAAAAGATTTCACATCAGTTCGTACCTGATGTAAAAAGGTGTGAACATACCACATCATATCACTTTACATCGGTTACAAACTGATGTAAAAAGTCATTTCCAACTGATGTAAAAAATAATTTCTGTAGTAGTGAACGGAGTTACGTAACATTAGAACCATGAGCTCTTCATGTTGTGGGCAATGCTTTATGACCACCCCGTGAACACTTGTTTCTACATGCTTGATTACCTTGACTTTGTAGGAAGAAGACCTGCTGGAAAGGGAGATATAGTGGTAGGTGGCATCATCACAAACATAGCTCGGTGTTTTGGAGTGAAACTTCATAAAACTGCTATGAATTTCATAAAACTTCATCCACCCATGCAATACCACCTCAAGCTTAATGTACCTATTATGTTTTTACTTCCTAACCCATCTCGGACTACCACTGAGGTGGAAGAGAATTGGTTGTATGTTGATGATGAGCAGGTACTTGAAGAGCAAGATCATGATGCAGGAGAAGGTGCTCACTTGCACCATAATGAAGGAGAATGTGCTAACTTGCACCATGAGGGAGAGCACCATGACCATGAAGCCGGAGAGCTAGATGACAATGCAAGATGGGAATGGATGTGAACCTAGGTTGAGAGAATAAGCACCGAGCAACAAAGGCAAGGTGTAGAACTTTTGGGGCTAAGAAATTATGTCCAAAGAGGCAACCGCATGTCGGAAGAAAACAATGAGATGCTCCAAAGGATGCTGCACCACTTTCATCTCCAAGGTCCTCCCTATGGACCTCAATGAGAAAATGTGAGCTTTCCTCTTCCTCTCCTCTCTTCTCTCTTTCTCCTACTCTCTCTATCTCTCTTCTACTTCTTCATCTTCTTTTATTTTCTCTTTTTGAATCATTGAGGACAATGCTTCCCCAGAGTGTGTGTGTGTGTGTGGTGGGGGGGGGGGGGGGGTGGGGGGGGGGGGAGGGGGCCTAATAAAGTGTCTTGAGTCGTAGTGTCCAAACTCTCTTGAACTTTATTCTTTTGTTTTGTTTTTATAGCGAAAGGCATGATTAAGTAGCTTGTTTTTAATGTAAAATATGGCATAAATTTTTTTGTTTTGTCTCTTCTTTAAAGGTTGTTTCTTGTACATGAAAATGATTTCTTGTGTTTTTTGTGTTCTTGCTATACCCACATCTTGTTTTATTGTGAAAAATCTCCAATGAGAAAAGCACTCGGTTGCAATCTTTGAGTAAATGTATGAGTAGGTATTTTAAGGAGCACGTTATGTCTTTAGTGTTAACTTAGATCCTTAAAAGTCTTTAGAGTAAAAGTAGTATAAGTTTGTGTGGGAAAATAATAATTGTGCTTTATTCTTATATTCTCTTAATTGTTAAAGTTAAAATGGGGCGGGAGAATGGCACCAACATGTGGGGGAAAGGACACTCCCTAACTTCCTAATTGTGGTGGTGACTTCCTAATTGAACTTAAGTTCCAAATCCCTCAAATGAGGAAAATAAATTCATCAATGCTAGGGGGAAGGGCACCCTCTCCAAAAAGACTTCCTACGCGGAGATGATAAAATTTTGCAGCACTGCTTAGTGTGATTTTGAATCTAGGGGGAAATGACAACTCATCCATAAAGACTTTCTACGAGGATAGATAGCCCCTAAGCATCTGCAGCCCCTTGTGCTTAAATTGTTAATCTTATTTAATTTTAACCAAATTCCCATCACTCTTATACGAAATGAAGAAAGGACTTTTCTCGGTTACTTTAGCATTAAGGATAGAACATGTTCTTCATAATATCTGTCTTATACAGGAGCAAGAAAAAGGTTGGACTGCACACACACACTCACTTGAGACTTGATGTTGGGTTGAATAGGTTCACAAAGAATGTTTGAAATTGCGATTAGTGTACTTGAAACAAAAACCTTAAGAGAGACTTGTGTTTTCAATTTTATTGTCATGATTAATCTTTTTGTTGCTGCTATGTCCATTGCCTTTTGCTTGAGGACAAGCAAAGATTCAAGTGTGGGGGAGTTTGATGAGTCATAATTTCATCTATTTTAATGCATTATTTAGTTTAGTTTTATTTAGATTTGATTTTATTTTATTGCAAATTTATTTCTTATTTGAATCTTTTACTTTAAATTGCATTTTATTTTATTTCAGAAATAAATATATGGTGGAAGGTGTCTTGGAGCAAAAGAAAGAGGACTGGAGCAAATACAGTGCAAGAATACGAAGATACGGAGACAAAAATATGTCTCCACAAAGTCAGAAGCTTGGCACGGCCGTGCCACCCTCCAAGATGCTCTTTTGCTGCTTTTCTTCAAGCCCAAGTTACTCTGATGTAGTTTTACTGATTAGCCCTTATAGTTGCTTAGATTTTAAGTCAATTGTAAAGCTATAAATAGAGTAGCACTCCATCATAAACATTCACCTTTCCTTAGAATATTTTAGTGAATTATTTCAATAAAGTTCTTTTATTCCTTTACTTTCTTTCTCGCAATTTATTTTATTGTTTTCTCTCTTCTTCCCCCATGTCTACAATGAACATGTGTGTGTAGACTTCTTTGTCTTGGGATTGTTGGATAAGTCTAATGACGTAATCCAAATCAAACCAAGCCTTAAACCCTAATTATATGTTACCTTAATTTCTAATCTAAATTCACCGCTTTAACATGAATTAACCATTATCAAACTGTGGAAGAGAACGCGGAGGGTTTGATAATTGTTAATTCATTATCTCAAATATCAATTCATAAAGCAAACGCAGAGCTTTGATATTCGAACAAGTGAATTTAGACAAGGTTTGCGAAACATGAGAATAGTCTAGCAAACCTTGAGACATATAAAGTTTCGATCTTCAAGGGTCCCAAAGGCAATCACCCATGAGAATAGGTGTTGTTGTTGGAGGGATACACTCACTGACTTCGAGAGAAGCTTTGACATGCTAAAGAGAAACTTGTCTTTAGAAATTAAGACTAACGTAGAATTATAAGTTTAAGGCTTGCTTGTGAAGGATTCGTTGTTATGATGAACCAATGATCCCAAGGCTCTTTTATATTATTGTTATTTACCTTCAACCAACTAAACCTCCTTTTTATAAACTTTCTTCTCCTCTAATCATTCTTTTAAAGTTAATTAGATTGAACAACTCCCTAGAAGAACGATACTCTATTTTACTACTATTACTTCGATAGACCGTGCATTTGCGGTTTGGCTCTATCAGGTTGTCCCAAAAACACTGTTTGAGTTAGCTATACCTGGTAACTATGTTGTATATTTATAAGAATCAGACTATAATATTGGTGCTGAAAATGATCCTGAAATGTTTTCAGAAGCCATGAGTTCTAGAGAGTCAAATTTACGGTATGCTGATATGAAAGATGAGATAAATTCAATGGCATCTAGTGGAGTCTAGGGCCTTTTTTAGTTGCCTAGTGGTTTAAAAGCTATTGGTTATAAATGGGTCTATAAGACAAAGAAAGACTCATTAGGCAACATTGAGAGGTATAAAGCTAGACTCATTGCCAAAGGATTCATTCAAAGGAATGAATAGATTATAAGGATATATTCTCCCATGTATCTAAGAAGGATTCTCTTAGTATCATCTTAGAATTAGTTGCTTATTTTGACTTAGAACTACATTAAATATATGTAAAAACTGCATTTTTGAATGGAGATATATAAAAGAAGAAGCTTACATGAAACAACTAGAAGGATTGTCTTCTAGCGGTGATGAGCATTTGGTATGCAAGCTTAAGAAATCCATTTATGGACTCAAACAACCTTCCTGTCATTGGTATTTAAACTTTCATGATGTCATCTCTAATTTTGGATTTGTAGAGAACATTATGGATCAATGTATATACCAGAAGTTCAGTGGGAGTAAAATTTGTTTCCTTATTCTGTATGTGGATGACATTTTCCTTGCTACCAATGATAAAGGTTTGCAATATGAGGTGAAACAATTTCTTTCTAAGAGTTTTGATATAAAGGATATGGGTGACGCTTCTTATGTCTTTGGCATTAAGATTCAAAGAGATAGAGTTCGTTGAACTCTGGGCTTGTCACAAGAGGTATATTTCAATAAGGGTTTATAAAGGTTTCAGACGAAAGATTGTTCACCAAGTGTAGCACCTATTGTGAAGGGTGATAGGTTCCATTTGGAACAATTCCCAAAAAACGATTTTTAGAGGGAACAAATGCTTAATAATCCATATGCTTCCGTTGTTGGAAGCCTAATGTATGCTCAGGTTGAACACGACTTGAGATTGCATTTGTAATTGGGATATTAAGTAGATATCATAGTAATCAAAGTATGGAATATTGGAAATCTACAAAGACTACATGCTTATGTATAGGCAAACTGAACATTAAGAGGTCAAAGGTTACTCTGATTCAGACTTTGATGACTGCGTCTAATTTATGAAAATCAACGGTTACATTTTCATGTTAGCCTGCATGGTTGCTTCTTGGAAAAGCACAAAGCAAACCTTGATCGCCACTTCCACAATGAAAGCTAAGTTCATATCTATTTTGAGGCTACTGATGACATCTCATCATTACATAATTTTATATGTATTTTTATCACAAATTGGAGTTCACAAGGATACTTATGCAGCAAAAAGAGCAGAAAAACTGAAGAAAATGCAAAAGAGTAAAACGTGTCACGATCTGGTAAAAACGTGACACGATTTGGTTAAGGCCATAAGCATGGGTTCGACATTAAGGAAATGTGTCACGATTGGCAAAACGTGACACGATTTGAAGAAACCTAATTCAGTTTCTTGCTCCACAAGGTGAAAACGTGTCACGATTTACTTAAAACGTGTCACAATCTAAAATAATATTACAAGTTTACATAAATAATTAAACCCAGTACAAAAATAATGCATATATAAATACCGCTAAAAAATAACAAAATATACAAGTGGGAGTATCTTCTACTTCTCACACGTGTCTAGCCATATTATGTGTATCCTAGATGAGCACATACACGTTTGATTATTCATGAAAACGGGGCATCATATGATATTTTATGCTATGTTTTTAGTTATTTTCTTTTCATTTGAAGACAAATAAGAGGCCATTTAGAGGAGTTATCCATGGTTTTAGGAACATTTTGTATGATTTTCATTCGATTCTTTATAATTCACTTTTATCCTAAATCATACAACTCCATAGGTTCTTTGAGTCCTTTTAGTGAGAAAACATGTAAATCGGCAAAGCAAGACATCTCGCGAAGGATTAAGGGATATGAAGATTTAAGATTAATAATTCCTAAAAGGTTTTTGAAGACAATACAAGTTGGGGAAAATTCATCCCAAGTTCCAAGACATTGCAAGATGGAAGAATGCTCGAAAGTGGATGAAAAATTGCAAAATTCTCCCCCAGAATGTCCAAAGTGCTCAGGCGCATGAGATCCCCTTGTCTACTGCCTCACGTGCCCAGACACATTTGTGCGGGTAAATTGCTGATTTCGCTTGTTTCTCACGCCTGATCGGAGAAAAAAGCTCAGTTCTTATCTCTTAACCTCTAAGAAATGATTCACTATAAATAGAGACTCTTGAACACACTTTTAATTATTCAGAAAGCTAGCGGTACAAGACAAGGATCAAACATCAAAGCTTCAAGAGAGAGGGTTTCTCCTCCTCTTGTGCTCTCTAGGTTATGTTTTTCTATTATTTTGCAATGATGTCTGTTACCATGTGCAACTAAACCTCTCTTGATTATGGTTCCACAATGGACCTCTATTTATTTATTGGACTCAATTAAAGTTTTTATTCGATATTTATGATTCAAGTGTTTGATTTAATTTGTATATGTTCTTTTCTCAATGCTTTTCAACTAGTGATTGACCTGATCTCCAGGCTAAGGTAAAAGACTAACCATCATGTCGGTGTCTAACAAGAACATTGATAAATTGCTTATTTTAAATTAGGCTTATTTACACTTTTGGCCCATTAAGTTTCCCAAAGTTGTGATTTTGGCCTCCTAAAAAAAAACAACTCTTTCTAGGCTCCCTAAGTTTACTTTCTGTTGCAATTTTGGCCCCCCACGCCAATTTTAACCTAGTCAACTGACACGTGGGCGCCACACAAGTATGATTTTTAGGGCTATGATTCATCTTTAGGAGAACGTCAGAAGTATAGCCTTTGTCGCTACACAAACACTCGAACTTCCCACCATTATATCACGGGGTCATGTACTACTCTCTTAAATCAAGGCAGGTCATAAACTAATATTAAACCGAGTTAATACCAACAAAGAAGATAATTAAAAACCTAATCTTGCATTAAGCAAGATAATTAAAAACTTGCAAACCCATTAAACTCTTTTACTGTTTTTATTCAAAATAAATTTTATTAATTACTAAGTTGAACGACAATCCTTGTGGAGACGATAACTTACTATTTTATTACTTGTTACGATTTGGTGCATTTGCCAATTCGTCAATCAATCTACCAGAATATGAATCCAGCTCAGTTTTTTCCTCCTTATATCTGGGGTGGATATCATCTGAGCATCCTCCTCAAACTCATCATGCTCATGAACCTCCTCAACTTGGGGCTGCAGCTGGGGCTTGTTATACCCTAATTTTGGACCTAAAAATACTAACTCAATTCTTCTTTTCTTGCATTACAAGCCATTTGAACTGTCTCTGATCAATTACATCTTTCTCTGCATTTTATTTCAATGTTATTTGCAAAATTCATGAAAAAGGGCATTTTAGTCATTTCCTATGTCAAAACTTCTTTCAGTCTTTTAAAAATTTGTTTGAGTCTTTTCATTTGGTTTGAACAAGTCTCTGTTTCATTCTATGTCAAAATCCATCTCAAAAGTTACATCTGAAGTCATTTTGAGTCAGTTTTGCCCCTAGGGGCATTTTAGTCTTTTCATGTGTCTAAGCCCTGTTTAAATTCTAAAAATTGTCTCTGAGTCTTTTAAATTGGTTTAAATAAATTCTTGCTTTAATTTCTTGTTAAAAATCCATTTTAAAATTTGCATCTGAGTCATTTTTAGTCGTTTTAGCCCCCAGGGGCATTTTGGTCATTTCACATAAAATCTCTTGTCTGCTTCGTTGTTTTTAATCGTCTCGCTTTACGTTTATTTTCAATTTACTTTTTCAATTCAATTTTAGTTTTAATTTTCATATTTGTCCTTGTACTTTTGTTATTTGCATTTTAATCCCTTTTAGGTGTGTTAAATCCAAGTGCCACGTGTCCAAATGCTATTAGTCCACAAAAGTTTGTTAGAGTCCAGTGCCACATGTCCCGCTCCAATTGGCCCAAAGCTTACCATGTCATCTATAAATAAGTCCAAGTCAAGGTCAAAGGGTCATAACTAATCATTTACACAAAAATCATAAAAAATTAATTTCCCTTCTCCCTCTTTTCTTCTCTCACGTGGCCACTCCTTTAACCACCATTCCAACCAACTTTCTCCACCACTTCCACCACCCTAACAACCTTCTCTCTCAACTCTAACAACTTTTCACCACCACCAAAATCACCCTAACTAACTCCTCTAATCTCCATAACCACCATAAACAACCACATTCATCACTTCAACCACCAAAAACAACCACATTCATCACTTCAACCACCAAAAACAGCCACAAAACCATTACAATTTCATCTTCAACCTTCACCAATCCTCCATAACCAAAAGCTTCAACAAACTCTAAATCACCACCTTCAACCTCTAACCTTCATCTTCAACCTCTCTCCAACAACCATAAACTCACAAAACCAACTCAAATCTGTCCAATAATCTAAACCGAACCATTCACAGCTTCAATAATCTTCATCAACACAAACTGATTTGAATTTGGAATATAATAGCAAGCAAGGCGGGTCTGAGTTTGAATTGGTGAAACAAGCAAATCGAAACAGGGAGAGAGGAGATACTGATAGCAGAATCGGCTTCAAGAAACAACAAGGAAGAATCACCAGAAATTGAATCTCTCCCGTTTTCGCAAAAGCTCACGCAAGAAACAACAAACCGAAGTCCAGATCGAAGGCAAAGAGGTAATCCTTTTCTTCTTTTTTTTCAGTTTTGTGTTCGATTTTGAATCTAGTACACTTGTATGATTGTTTGAAAATTTTAAGAGTGGATTTGAAAAGAGGAGGAGATTCTGATTCTAAACGTGCAATCTGTTTTCGAAACGGGGTAGTTTGGCTTCTCCGGCACGGTGGTGCCACCACCGGCCACCGTGCCGGAATTTTAAAACTGACCGGAGAAGAAAGGTTAGGCAGCGGCGCTGTCTGCCAGTTTGAAAGAGAGAACGTGAGTTTTTTTTGTGAGAGAGAAGAAGAGTTATAATGGTTTCTTCAACACAACCCAATCCTTATATATTCAACCCAACTTTTGACCCATTTTTGCTCCATAACCCATACCCAGCGGGCTTGTTCAAGCCCAACTGCCATGCCTGTAAGCATGTGCTACGCACACCCCCCTTTCCCAGCATTTCTTGCTAAAAATTGCTAATTACACCCCTGTCTGTCCAAAACTTTTCTAAAAAATCCTAAAAACTTTCTACGTGTTCTTGATTATTTTCTTGACATTTTTTTTGGAGTTTTTATGTGTTAAATCTTGGTTAAAGAATATGTAGTATTTTCTTGTTAAAAGTTTACCATTTTTTGTTAAAAATTGTGAAATTTTACATGTGTTTGTGTCTAAAAAATTCTCTAAAAAACTCCAAAAATTTTCATACATATTTCTTGATAGTTTTGTGGTATTTTTGTGATAATTGTTGCATGTTAAAATTGGAAAAAATATATGTGGAGTTTTCTTGTGATTTTATGTTACCTTTTGTTAATTTCTTGTGAAAATTTTGCATGATTTTGATCCTAAAGTCTTGCTATGGTATATTGATCCTTGGTGTGAGAATTTGCAATGTGTATACCCCTGATTTAGAGTTGTTCTTTACTGTTTTGGAGTGTGATTTGTTAGTTTCTTGCGTTATAAGTCATGTGAATAATTCTATGTGGAATTAAAGTGTAAAATAGGCCTAAAATGCTTCATAATTGCTTAGTTTAATGCTTCTCTCTAATCCTCATGGTTAAAATTGAAATGGAACCTTTAAAAATTGATTGAAATATGAGGGTTAGGAGTTATGTGTTGGCTTTGCTTTTGTGGTCAAGTTTTAGGTATGTTTTGCCTTTGTTTTGGTGTATCTTGAAATTTTGTGATGTTTACTTGCTTACATCTTCTTACCATATTACATACTATGCTACTAACCATTTTGTTCATCATTTCATAAAGCATCCCCATCTCATCTCATATTCACCTTTATCTTCTTGCAATTTAATTTCATGCAAAAATTAGAGTGTAAAGTTTAGGAAATATTGTAATATTTTTTTCCTTTTTCTTATGCAATTTAAATTCTTGCAAGACCATAGAATGTATCTAGGCCAATGATGTAAAGGACAATGGACTCTAATAATGTACACCGACACAAGCACCGACACATGCACACACATCACTTTAGGTATATGGCTAGAATACGCATGTTTAGATGTATGTTTAGGATTGTATGTTTAGATGAATGCCTAGGATTTACACTTAGAAAAATCATTTTCCAAGAAATATGAACAAACTTCACTCAAATCTTTTTCTTAATAAACCTTGGGATCAAAATCCCATTGAATTTTCCCTTTCTTTTTCTTAATCAAATTTTAATGAACTTTAATCATACTTAGACCATATTTTGCAAATAACTAATTCCACCTCACCTTTTCTAAGTCTCATGCCCTTGAGGCCTCTTTCTATTCTTCAAAATTCCAATTTTCAAACTTAAAATCAACCAACAAAAACAAAAACATTTTTGGAAGAGAACTACGGTGGATTTGATCCCTTAAACGGGTACGTAGGCAAGGAACAAAATTCCTTCAATTCAAATAAAATAAAAATTCAAACACATTCTTCTCCCTCCAATTCTTCACTTAGAAAACTCTTAGGCTTAAATAAACACTTTCAAAATAGCATTTAAAAATAAAGCGCGCGCGTAGAAGTTAAAGACGGTTCATATAGGATACTACAGTCGTTATGGGTGCCTAACACCTTCCCGTAGCGAAAACAACTCCCGGACCTCGATTCTCAAGGGTTTTGCTTACTTTTTCCCTTCCCAAGAAAAAATAAGATATCACCGGTTAAAAAGGTTCAAACGTAATCAATGTTTGACACCCGAAAAACCAAGATAAAACAGGGCTCGTGCACCTAAAATGATCAGGCAGCATGATTATTGTCACCCCTTCCCCTTCTCACCTTGCCCTCCACTTCGGCCTGATGTAACCGTTCCCACCTTACATATGCTATCATTGTAGGCATGTCATCTCTAACACGGTTCGACATTGGTCCATATTTAGAACAATCAAAATCACATATAGAAATCAACAAAAATACACAATAAAAAAAAATTGTTAGGTTCCGATTATATAATCCGAAAAGATGAAAAATATAGTTTGGATTATATAACCTGAACACCTAGAAAAGGAAAAAAAAACACCAAAGTAAGGAACAATAGATTGAATAAATGCAACTTTACCTTATGTTCGGTGTTTGAAAAGGCTTGAAACGTGATGATTTAGACCAAAAGAACTTCGTGAATCACACAATGTGTGGTGGTTCGGATTTTGGATGGTGTGAGATTAGTTTAGGAAAATATTTGGAAACTATTATACATCTAAATCGTATAAAATATCATTCATGGCCATTGGCCAAAACATACAAAGTCGCGCACACCAAAATTATATAAAGTCATACAAAATATCCAAATCATATAAAGTGATAAATCCTACTGTGTAGCCTTCCCTATAGCACCCCATCTTCTCCTTCGAGGAAACACAATCCCTTTCTGAGCCTCTTCAATTATTCACTTCAAACCCATCAAATTCGACTCCCTGCTTCACATGGGCACCAGCAAATATCATTGTGGCCTAATCATGATTCCATATTTATTTGCAACATGATGCCCGAATCTTCAACCACAATCTATGCAAGCGCCTCTTGCTCAGGTGACTTAGGAGGATATCCCACAGGTCTGAGAAGCACATACATATATAAAATAACCTTTTACTTAGAGGTGGAGAAGGTGTTAAATGTGATTTATTCGAGCTACTTCAGTTCAAGAATGGCACAATGTGTCAAGGTTCATATTTTGGGGGGGGGGGGGGGGGGGGGGGGGGGGGGGGGTTTGGGAGTTATTTAGAGAAAAGTTCGAAAATGGGGAAATGACGGAAATAGTTTGAGGTTGCATATATATGGGGATGTTTCGAATTGTATAATCCAAAGCTTGTTTTTTACTTCGGATTATACAATTTGAACGGGATAAAATTATAAAAATAGAGGACACGCGAAAGGCTTGGAGAATGAAAAAAAAATCTTAAAGTAATATTTGCAAGGATTTCTTACAATGACAAATCAAACTATGGGGGATTTTAAAAGAACTGCCCCAAATACAGGTGAAGGTTCATGCTATGAACAAGTGAAAGTTCACACTATGAGCAAATTTATGCAAAATGGATATATTAGCAAATTCTCAAGTGAAGGCACCCAAATGGATACCCAAAATATTAAACTTCATATTTGGAACTGAATTTGCTGAATTTTTTAGCAACCATAAATTTCCTCATATATTGATATGAATATTTTGTGGAAGTTTAACTCACCATTATCCACGTTTATTTTATGAGTTTTAAATCTCTTCTTGTACTTGTTTAAAAAAAAAATCCTTTTTTTTAAGCAAAGAAAAATATATAAAATAAAGAGAAAGTTCAAAGAGTTGGCCCAACAACTACATAGTCAGCTCGAAGATGGTATTACAAAAAAATATAACAAAATTGGTATAAAGAAACACAAATATAACAAATGCTTTCTCCTTCCTACAAGGTAGTCAATGTCACGACGACATGAAGGTTGAAACAAGTCGCAGCAGAGCGAACAACTACCAAGCCTGTCTGGGGTATTTAGGTGGTGTTGCCATGTTAAAACAGTGAACGCACCACCGTCTAAAAGATCAACATCTTGAAAATTGAGGGTTTGGATTGGGGAGGAAGAAGATTAAGACGACGAGGAAAAAAATATCTTCTTATACATGGTTATTTTGTGCAAATTTTTAACCTCCCCAACGCACTAGTCATTCTATGGGGGGTTTTCAAATTGGTAAAATAATTAATTCTTTGATATCTTTCAAAAAAAAAATCTTTTGATAAAAAGTAAAATGATTTAATTACCAGCACCCCTATATTATATATTTCACATGTTACGTTTTGAAATAATTTGGCTACAATTTTTTTTAATATTTACTCCTTCCTTCCTACAATAGTTAGCTTAATTAATCATTATAATGTAAAAATAAAGAGAGTATTACTTTTTGATATCATTATCAAAAAATGACAATTATCGTCAATAGTTAGCTTAAAGAGAGTATTACTTTAAGCATTGAAATATTTACCATTATCGTCAATACAAAGCGAAAGACATTAAGACTCCGTTTGGATTGACTTATTTTGAGCTTATGTGGGCTTATCTACACCCATAAGCCTTTTTTAATGCGTTTGGGTAAATCAATGAAAATAGCTTATCATAATTTCATAAGCTGCTTATGCCATATTTTAATAAGCCCAAATTGTGAGCTTCACATACAGCTTAATCCGGAGTTTATGCCAATTATAATATGAACAGCTTCGATTCTCGGCAATCCACTTTTTTTCCAAACCTATATTTTATTTATTATGTAATTATCTTTTGCTGTGTTGAGTAGAGAAAGGGGCCCTAGTTATATACTTATCTTTTTTTGATTAACACGTAACAAACGTAACTTGTTCTTTATATTTATACTATTTAGCAATATATATAATATAATAATCTTGATTAATTTTGTCAAAAAAAAAAATCTTAATGATCGTAGTTTGATTTTATGGTTTTTTTCTTGTTAGATTAAAAATATTTTAAAATTCTATAATTGCTTATATAATGTCACACCCAAACACTTCAATTTATGTAAGTACTTTTTAGTATACATATCCAAACATAAATAGCTTATCGAGTATAAGAGCTTATGATGTAAGCTCTAATGTTATAAGCTCTAATGCTATAAGCATCTATATAAGCTGTTTATCCAAACGGAGCCTAAATTAAGAGTCGTGTATTTAGTATTAGAGTACAATTGAAAAATATAATTAATATAATCTTAAAAATTAAAAATGACAATTATTTTGATTTTTTTTTTTTTTTTGCAAATTACAAAATTAGTTTGATACAAAGGGAATAGTATTTTTCTAATTTATAACAATTATAAAATAAGTAAAAGAATCTACCTAAGAAAAAAATAATCATGGTAAAAGATTTTACCAAAAGTGCTCAAATTTCCACAAAACATATAACCATGATAACATAAATATAATTCAAACATTATTCTAACGTGGATAATACAACTCAAAGTTCTTTGCTTCTTCAAAAGAAAGAAATACAACTCAAAATTCATAATAACTTCCTTAACAAAATTCATAATAACTTAAAAGTTTTGTACTAAAGGAACCTAAAAAACACAATCATTGCTACCAATAGATGATTCACTCTCGTCCATAGAATCAGGCTCACTGGAAAGAACACCTGAAGGAAATGACAAACATAAAATACTTAGGTAAAACATTCAAAATTAAAATTAAATATATATTTGTTCTTGATATGCCAAACTTGTATTAAAATAAAAAATAAAAATGCCTAGCTATAGCATAAGATGTTCCACTGCTAAGCTAATCAGACCAAACAATTGAAAGGAAAACACCTAACAAAGTTGGGAAAGAAAACAAATATATAAAAAGGAAGACTTCAAAACAAAACTATAATCTCCAACCCAAATGCATATTACTCCCAAATTCAAACATGTGAACTTATCCCAAGATAAGCAAAACGGTGTAAAACAAACATCTATATAATTCTTGCAATATAAGGCACACCATGGAATATATTACTAATATATCACTGTGCAAGTTGGGCATGGTGGATATATATTCAATAAGTTGGGCATGGTGGATATATATTCAATGTTTGCATGGATTTAATTGCAGTCCTCTGTGAACTGCTACAATCAGCCTTACATTGAGGCTCATGCTTTGTAGTGTTGGTATTTTAAATTTCCTGTGGTCCTTTTTCTAACAATAAATACAATATTAATTCTTTGAAGAAAAAATTGATTTCTGGTCAAATTTGGGTAAAGACACGAATACATGCAATAAGAAATCAGAACATAAAACTAACGGCAAAGGCCTTATCCTATTAGTCAAGGTCAACTACATGGGTCAAACTAATCCATTTAAGTCAAATAAACCAAGTCTTCAAAAAGATCATTTATATCAAAATAAAAACATCAACACACTAACAAAAGACAGATAAATGAGGATTCATTTGAGAATACAACAACTAGTTTAATCTTTCTCAATGCAACTGTACAAAAGATTAAAGAAGTTACATGGTTAAAATGAGAGACTAATTTATAATTGCACCCTCCTACCTATGGTTATGCATACAACAACTCATGAAATAGATCAACGTGGATATGAAGTCAATAAATAAGGCAAGCAAGCACTATCACCTAAGGATCACATAACCTCAACTTGTGCAGAGGCATAGTACATGACAATCGAAGTTATAATTCAAACCACCAAATCTAGCAACCGTAAGATAGAAGCTATGAAATGACACGAAGGATAGAGTAACTACTTACCTGGAACATATTGAAATGTAAGTTTACATGTTGAGGAGGCCCTTGGAGATGAGGATAATAGTGTTTCTATTTCAGGTGATCCAATGTACCAGATTTTCATGGTTTGTAAAATTCTTGCATTCTTCAAAATATACCTTGCTAGCTGAAGCTCACCTTGTAGGCCTAAGAAACTTGAAAGATCAAAAACTCTAAGGTGTAATGATAACAAGTGTTGAAAGAAAAATGTGTTTAACAATAAACCTGTGAGAGTTTTAATGCAAAATTTCTATGTTTAGTACATTAAACTTAAAAGGTCAAACTTAAAAAATAAATTAACACAATTTCTAATGCAAAATTTCTATGTTTAGTACATTAACATGTGTTGGAATAAAATGTGTTTAACAATAAACCTTTGAGAATTTTAATGATAACAAGGTATTAAAAATTGTTAATTGGATAAGCTAATATTTGTTCAAGTGTACAGGACCATAGACAAAATTTGACATCTTAAATAGGTTCTGAATGAACAAAAGAGAGCTAAGGAATCAACAAAAGGAAGCTTAAAGCATCTGAAGAGAAGTGCTCCTGAAGTCAAAGTGCTCCTGAAGACAAAAGTGCTCCTGAAGTGATGACGTCATCAGAAGCAAGTTCATCAGAAGCATCTCATCAGAAGCTGAAGATCACCAGAAGCTGAAGTTCATCAGGAGATGCAAGACTTAAAGCTTCAAGGGATGTTCAATGGTTTTAAACTCGTCTAAGCACTGCAGAAGACTAGAAATGTAAAGCAACGATCATTTTGAGAGGATTTGAATGCATTGGATGCTTATCTTCAAAAAGCGTTGACAAAGTACAATTGTACGAAGTGTACAACCACTACCTCCACTACTCTGTGTTTGTCTCTGCTACAAGACAAGAAAAACAGCTCTGCCTGCAACGATGTTCCTTCACAATGGGAATGGATTTAAAATTGATCCTTCATAGGACAACTACCATATTAGGCAAAAGATTATTGGTGATTGATCAAAGCTTCAAACGACTTTTTTTTTATGTGTTGGCAATTTCACAACGTCTCTTTCACACCTCTATATAAAGGAGTGAAGACTTAGAGATTTGAAGGAGACTCAACAGCAATTTACAAGTGCCAAAACTCTGCTGAAATTGTTCTGCATTCAAAAGTTCACTTAGAATTTCTTATAAACTTTCATATCTTAGAAACTCTAGAATCTTAAGAGTCTGTATCTGATTTGTATTGTGAACACCACTGATTGTATATCAAGTGTTCAACCTCAAACATTTTTCTTTGTAATTCTGTTTGATTAGAAGTCTCTTGCAGCTGTGCTTGAGCAATAGAAGTCTCTTGATTGTGTTCAGGAGCATAGGAAGTCTCTTGCAGTTGTGCTTGAGCAATTTGAAGTCTCTTGCTAGTTGTAGCATTGAGCAGTTGTAATCAGATATTACATTATAGTGAACTCTCCTTGGAAGTGCAAGGGGGACATGACTACTTCCGGTTTGTGGAAGGAACCTGTATAATTGCTTTGTGTCTTTCTTCTTTCTCTCTCTCTCTGTTTTTATCCGCTGCACGTTAGTCCTGAACATCACTTCAGAAGCAGAACTCTATTTGCTTCTGACCAATGTTTTCAGCTTAGGAGAAAACGAAGAAAAAGCTAACACAATTCAACCCCCCTTCTTGTGTTTTTCTCACCTTCAACATGTTCTCTTAGAGCAATGTTAGCATTTCCTTAAAATAATTATCACTTTAGAAGTTATCGTAAGCTTAGCTCAGTTGGTAAGGACAATATGTAAGGTTCGGGTTCAAATTCTGACCACCACCAAAAAAGATTTATTTTTTCAAAAAAAAATTATGTCCACTTTAGAATAGCAATGTAGCATTTATTATTATTATTTCATTATTATACCCTTATTTATTGAATTTCACCCAACTTAACTACTTCACTAACTATAATTAACAAAGGTATTTTAGTTAATGATATTAATTTTACCATTAAAATCAACACAATTAATCATTTTCTTAATAATCGTGCATAAACTTAAACGACTAATATTATGAGACGGAGAGAATAGGTCCTTTCAAAAAAAAAAGTAAATAACTGTGTTCCTTATTGAAGATGGTTAGTTGGGCAATGGTTAGTGTGTGTACTCAAACGTGAAAAAAAGTTTGCAAATATAAAAAGCAAAGAAATAATAGCCATGTACTCTTTTTTTTTTTTTTTTGGTAGTGAATAGCAATATACTCTTTATACTCGATCCTAAGCCAATTCTCTAGGTAAATACAAATAATACTAGCAAAACACATGAACCATGTTGCAAAACCAGAGTTGACACAAACACATGAACCATGTTGCAAAATCAGAGTTGACACATAAATCATGTTACAATGGCTATATCATAACCATTGTTCTCATATCTATATGTATCTTCATATTGTCATTTGTGTGTTACTCTACTAGTTTTTAGAGGTGTTTAAATCCAAATTGATCCAAAATAAAATCACAAATCGATCCAAAAAAAACCAAAAACCGAATTTTTTAGAATGCGTTTGGATGTTGATTTCTAAAAACCGCTAGGATTGGATCGGATTTTTTTATCACTTTTTTAAAACCAAAGCAAACCGAACTGAACCGAAAAAATAAATATTGATACTTATTTATTCTTTTATTAGTATTATAAATTGCATTAGTATGTTGCTTATTGGTTTTTAATCTTATATATTGCACTAATTTAATCTATATTATTGTTACTTCATATGTTTCACAATTCTTCTTTGAGAAGTTAAATCTTATGGCAACATGCAGACACTTAACAAGATAGAAGGGGAACAACAATGTTGTTAATATCTTAGATTACTTCATTTGTATCATTGGGTTGTAGACTCAACATATTTAATAACTTGTAATATGATATCATCTTTAAATTTCACCTCCAAGATATAAATAATTTGCTTTTTGTTAAAATTGTATTCAATATATTGTATCTTACTTCTACTCAGACGGAAGTCATAAGCTTTTAAAGCTTGTCTCCATGTCTACAAGCTCCAATTCAATTCCTCCCTCGATTCTCCATAAACAAATTTATTCTTGATAACTCAAATAAGTAATCCTAACTCTTTTTATTCTGTAGCACTTTCCACAAATTTGATCAAGATATAATCTATTACTATCTATTAAAATAAATGTATCATGTTTTTACATTTTTGCCCCTATGAGGGGCAATTTGTTAATTCCGTAATTTATGGATTTTGATTGTTGCCACCTCATCATGCCATGAATTTCCATTTTTGCCCCTCATCAATTTTTTTAATTATTTTCTAATTTTTATATTTTAATAACTTTTAATTATTTTCCAATTTTTATATTTTTAACAATTTTTCAATTTTTTTCTCCCAAATTCAGTTGCTTCTCCATTGCCGTTGTGGGAGATTAAGGTATCGTTTGACCCGGTTTTTTTTCCAACTTCTTTACATTTTTAAGGAGAAGTTAGGCCAAACACAGTATCAATTAAGTACTTACTAAAAAAAATACTTTTTGGAATGCACAAAATTGAATGGAATGAGCTTTGGCCAAAAGTTTGTTGGAACAAAATGTGTTTAACAATGAACCTTAAAAAGTTTTGATGATAACAAGGTATTAAAAATTGTAAATTGGACTAGCTAATATTTGTTCAAGTGTACAGGACCACAGTTAAAAAAGTTACATCATTGATTGGTTCTGAATGAGCAAATAAAGAGCAAAAGAAAATGAAGCTTAGATGATTCTGAAGGCAATACGCTCCTGAAAGTAAAAGCGCTCCTGAATAAATAGCGCTCCTGAAGTAAAGCCGCTCCTGAAGAATAGTGCTCCTGAAGACAAGAGGTCCAGAAGCCACATTATCAGAAGCTGCATCATCAGAAGCTGCAAAAGCTGCATCATCAGAAGCTGCCTCATCAGAAGTCATTTCACCAGAAGCTGAAGATCAACTGGATTTGCAAAAGATTCAAAGATTGAAGAATCTACATTGCAAAAGCTGTCTATTGGATTCGAAAACATAGCAGAAAATTAGTGGAACATTGCAACGGTCATTTCAAAGGTGTTTGAAGGCATGTGCTTGCAATTTGGACGAAAGCGTTGACATTGTACTATTGTACGAACTGTACAACCACCTTCTCCACTACTCTGTTTTGTGTCCACGCTACAAGACAAGAAAACAGCTCCAGAATACGGTTTCGCCTGCATATATGTTCCTTTGGATAAGGAATGGATTTCAAATTGGTTCTTCATAGGACAACAACCAAATCAGGCAAAAGATCATTGGTGAAAGATCAAGCTTCAACAACGACTCTTTGGTGTGCTGGCAATTTCACAACGTCTCTTTCACACCTCTATATAAAGGAGTGAAGACTTAGAGTTTTGGTAATGCAAGAACGCTGAACGAAAGACTCACAACATTTTTTACAAGTGCCAAACCTCTGCTGAAATTGTTCTGCATTCACTTAGAATTTCTGTGTCTCAAAGTCATATCTTAGAAATTCTTAAGTCCATTGAGTCTGTATCTGATTTGTATTGTGAGCACCTCTGATTGTATATCAAGTGTTCAACCTTAAACAATTTTCTGTGTAATTTTGTTTAGTTAGGAAGTCTCTTGCAGTTGTGCTTGAGCAGGAAGTCTCTTGATTGTGTTCTTGAGCAAAGGAAGTCTCTAGCTTGTGTGCTTGAGCAAAGGAAGTCTCTTGCTTGTGTGCTTGAGCAATTGTAATCAGATATTACTCTTAGTGAAATCTCCTTGGAAGTGCAAGGGGGACTGGACTACTTCCGGATTGTGGAAGGAACCAGTATAATTGCTTTGTGTCGTTCTTCTTCTCTCTCTCTGTTTTATTCCGCTGCATTTAGATTCTGATCATCACTTCAGAAGCTGTCTCACTTAGCTTTTGATCAGTGTATTCAGTTGTTTAGGAGAAATTGAAGAATTTTTCAAAACACAATTCAACCCCCCTTCTTGTGTTTTTTTCTCACCTTCAATTGGTATCTAGAGCCTTGGTCTGTTGTGTAACACTTAACCGTGCAACAGTCAAAGATCTGAGAAAAACATGTCTATTCCTCCTCCTACTGGTTCTGGTGATACTAGCTATAAAAATGTCTCACATGATTATAGTGATAGTAAGAAAACCAGTGTTGGAAAAGTTCCAAAGTTCAATGGAGATGCTGAAGAGTTCTCTTGGTGGAAGACCAACTTTTATAGTTACATCATGAGCCTAGATGAAGAATTGTGGGATATTCTGAAAGATGGTGTTGGTGATTTAGTCCTTGATGAAGAAGGAGCTGCTGTGGATAGAAAGAAACATACTCCAGAACTGAGGAAACTCTACAAGAAGCATCATATTATCAGAGGAGCTCTTGTCACTGCCATACCCAAAGCAGAGTACATGAAGATGAGTGACAAATCCACTGCTAAAGCTATGTTTGCTTCTCTATGTTCAAATTATGAAGGGAGCAAGAAGGTCAAAGAAGCAAAGGCTCTTCTGCTTGTACATCAGTATGAGTTATTCAAGATGAAGGATGATGAAACTATTGAGGAGATGTACTCAAGGTTTCAAACCTTAGTTTCTGGGCTACAAATTCTAAAGAAGAGCTATGTTGCTTCTGATCATGTAAGCAAGATACTCAGAAGCTTACCTGCCAGATGGAGACCAAAAGTGACTGCCATTGAGGAAGCTAAAGATTTAAACACTTTAAGTGTCGAAGATCTTGTTAGTTCTCTCAAAGTTCATGAGTTAAGTCTTAATGAACATGAGTCTACTAAGAAGAGTAAATCAATAGCTCTTCCATCCAAAGGCAAGTCATCGAAAGCTCTCAAAGTGGTTGAATCTGAAGAGGAAGAACAGTCAAGTTCAGATTCTGAACCAGATGCTGCTGAAATGGCCATGCTCTCAAACAGACTTCAATATCTGGCCAAGAAGAACAGAAAGTTTCTCGCCAAAAGGGGTAACTCCAGAAGCTCAAGGAAAGAAGATCAGAAGGGATGCTTCAACTGTAAGAAGCCGAGACACTTCATTGCTGAATGCCCTGATCTTCAAAGAGAAAAGTCAAAGGACAAGTCAAAAAGGTCTACATTCAAACCAAGCAAATTCAAGAAGCAGATTAAGCAGAGTTTAATGGCAACCTGGGATGATTTGGGTAGTGAATCTGGATCTGATAAAGAGGAAGCTGATGAAGATGCAAAGGTAGCTGTTGGGTTGGTAGCAACAGCAACTTCAGAAGCTGGATCAGATTCAGACTCAGAAGATGAAAACGAGGTATGTCTAAGAGCAGTGCCAAAGCAAAGATCATGGTACCTAGACAGCGGTTGCTCAAGACACATGACAGGAGACAAGTCCATGTTCCTCAGCCTAACAATGAAAGAGGGAGGAAATGTGAAGTTTGGAGGAAACCAGACAGGCAAGATCATAGGTACAGGAACTATTGGTAACTCCTCTACCTCAATTAATAATGTATGGTTGGTAGATGGTCTTGAACATAACCTTTTGAGCATTAGTCAATTTTGTGATAATGGTTATGATGTGCTTTTTGAAAAACCCAACTGTACAGTAATCAACAAGGAAGACAAATCCATTGTGTTCAAAGGAAAGAGAGTTGACAATGTCTATAAAATCAATTTTTCTGAACTGGCTGATCAGAAGGTGATTTGCCTACTATCAGTGAATGATAAGAAATGGATGTGGCACAGAAGGTTGGGACATGCTAACTGGAGGTTAATCTCTAAGCTTAGTAAGTTACAACTTGTGAAAGGGCTACCAGACATTGACTATCATTCAGATGCACTCTGTGGTGCATGTCAGAGAGGGAAAATTGTGAAATCATCTTTTAAAACCAAAGACATTGTTTCAACCTCAAGACCTTTAGAATTACTCCATATTGATTTATTTGGACCAGTGAGTACTGCATCCTTATATGGAAGTAAATATGGATTAGTCATTGTTGATGATTACAGCAGATGGACTTGGGTGAAATTCATAAAGAGTAAAGATGTTGCGTGTGATGTATTCAGTAGCTTCTGCACTCAAATTCAATCTGAAAAAGAATCAAAAATTTTGAAAGTCAGAAGTGATCATGGTGGAGAATTTGAAAATGAGCCATTTGAAACTTTTTGTGAAAAACATGGAATTTTCCATGAATTCTCTTCTCCTAGAACACCACAACAAAATGGGGTTGTAGAGAGAAAGAATAGAACTTTACAAGAAATGGCCAGAACCATGATTCATGAAAACAATTTACCAAAACATTTTTGGGCAGAAGCAGTGAAAACAGCATGCTATGTTCAAAACAGGATCTATATTAGACCTATTTTGGAGAAAACAGCATATGAACTCTTTAAAGGAAGAAAACCCAATATCTCTTACTTTCATCAATTTGGATGTACATGTTACATTCTGAACAACAAGCTCTACCTAAAGAAATTTGATGCCAAGGCCCAAAGAGGAATCTTTTTAGGTTACTCTGAAAGGTCAAAGGCATACAGAGTGTATAATTCAGAAACACTCTGTGTTGAAGAATCTATGCACGTTAAATTTGATGACAAGGAGCTTGAAGATAAAACTTCAAAGCAAGGTGAAAGTTTTGCAGAGATACAGGTTCCTGAAGCTACTCCAGAACCTGATCAGATAGCTGAGTCTGAAGATAGTCCAGAAGCTGAACCCACATCAGAAGCGCAAGATGAAGCTGCTTCTGATGAAGCACAAGATGGCTCACATCAAGCAGATCCTCCCAGAAACACATTCAAACACAAGTCTTCACATCCTGAGGAGCTAATCATTGGAAACAAAGATAGTCCAAGAAGAACAAGATCACATTTCAGACAAGTAGAGTCAATGATTGGACTAATCTCAATGATTGAACCTACAACAATTGATGAAGCACTTTCAGATGATGGATGGATCCTAGATATGCAAGAAGAGTTGAATCAATTTCAAAGAAATGATGTGTGGGATCTGGTACCCAAACCTCAGCACAAGAACATTATTGGAACAAAATGGGTATTCAGAAACAAGCTGAATGAGCAAGGTGAAGTAACAAGAAACAAAGCCAGGCTTGTTGCACAAGGGTATAGTCAACAAGAAGGCATTGATTACACTGAAACGTTTGCTCCAGTTGCAAGATTGGAAGCAATCATGTTACTTCTTTCCTATGCAGTTAATCATGGCATAATATTATATCAAATGGATGTCAAGAGTGCATTTCTAAATGGTGTCATAGAAGAAGAAGTGTATGTCAAGCAACCTCCTGGATTTGAGGATATTAAATATCCTGGCCATGTTTTTAAACTGAAGAAATCACTATATGGCTTGAAACAAGCTCCCAGAGCTTGGTATGATAGACTAAGTAATTTCTTAATCAAAAATGATTTTAAAAGAGGACAGGTTGATACTACACTCTTCAGAAGGACCCTTGGGAAAGATATTCTTGTTGTGCAAATATATGTTGATGATATAATATTCGGTTCTACTAATGCATCTCTTTGCAAGGAATTTTCTGAGTTAATGCATGATGAATTTGAAATGAGCATGATGGGAGAGCTGAAGTTCTTCCTTGGCATTCAAATCAATCAATGCAAAGATGGAGTCTATGTTCATCAATCAAAGTACTCAAAGGAGCTTCTGAAGAAGTTCAAACTTGAAGATTGTAAAGTGATGAACACTCCAATGCACCCTACGTGCACCTTAAGCAAAGAAGATGAAGGAGCTAAAGTAGATCAGAAGCTGTATAGAGGTATGATTGGTTCTTTGTTATACCTCACTGCATCTAGGCCAGATATTTTATTCAGCGTATGCTTGTGTGCAAGATTCCAATCAGATCCTAGAGAATCTCATATGACTGCTGTCAAGAGAATCTTCAGGTATTTGAAAGGAACAACTAATCTTGGACTCCTTTATAGGAAATCCTTAGATTATAAGCTAATTGGATTCTGTGATGCTGATTATGCTGGTGATAGGATTGAAAGAAAGTCAACCAGTGGCAATTGTCAATTTCTGGGTGATAATCTTATATCCTGGGCTAGCAAAAGACAAACAACTATTGCTATGTCTACAGCAGAAGCAGAATACATTTCGGCTGCAAGTTGTTGTACACAACTACTTTGGATGAAACATCAGTTGAAAGATTATCAGATAACTGCTAACAGTATTCCCATTTATTGTGATAATATTGCTGCTATTTGTTTGTCTAAAAATCCAATTTTGCATTCAAGAGCTAAGCACATTGAAATCAAACACCATTTTATCAGAGATTATGTTCAAAAAGGAATTTTAGATATACAATTCATTGATACTGAAAATCAATGGGCTGATATATTTACTAAGCCTTTAACTGTTGAAAGATTTGATTTTATAAAGAAAAATTTGAACATGCATTACGTGTCTGATTAGATGTTTGCTTGCTCCTGAATAAGATTTTAGGTTCTGAAGTTAGTTCATAAGCAGTAGTCCATCAGAAGCTCTTTATTGAGGTTCTGCGGAAAACTCGCCTCTGATGATGACGTCAGCATCTGAAGTCCAGAAGCTGGATTTATTGCTTTCGAATAGTTGAATTAGTGGAAACGTTGGGAGTTATTTTTTAAAAGTAACTTCTGGCCCACTAACTTGGTAGTTACTCTGTGAACTTCTTACGTGGCCTGTATGTGTTGGTGTATAACTAAAAGGGCAATGATGATTTTATAGCTTTGAAAGTACTTTTCACGCGCCCCCAATTTTGTCATTAATGCTATGTTTGTTTGTCTCTTTTGAATTGCAAACGTTTTTACTTTTAACACTTTGTCAATTCACACACTACTCACTCACAACAAACACATTTTGCTCTCAAACCTCTTGCGAAGTAAGCGCAAAAACCTTAGAACCCTAAATTCTCTAAATCTTCTTCAATCATCATCAAATGGCATCATCAAGTTCTAAAGTTTCAGAATCTACTTCAAGCAAGCAAGGCGCAACAGAATCTGGGTCAGTCTACAAAGAAAAGACTATGGATATTCCATGGAAATCCTTAATCGTCCAAGTAGAATCGCCAGTGGACTTCACTTCACTCAAGAAGTACGAAGTGGACATGGAAGGTTATGTAGAAACTCAGAAACTGTCCGGATACTTCAAGATGCTAAATGGGCCAACGTATGTGAACTTGGTCAAAGATTTCTGGTTAAGGGCTGAAATCGTCAATGGAAAGCCTGTGAAGGTAGCAGGTAAACAAGCTGGGTCGAAGAAAGGAAAGATGGAGATAGAGTTGAATCCCACTTCCTTCAGTAGCCTTGAGATAAGGTCTGAAGTGATGGGTATTCCCGTAACCATCACAGAGGAGATAATTGCTAAAGCTTGTAGAATGAATGCAGAAGGAAGGTTTCAAGAAATAGTCAGGAAGGAAGATGTCCTGCTGCAAAGCTACTACAACACTCTTCTGGGTGGTAACAAAGATGCTAAGCCTTCATAAATGGACATTCATCACAGGATGTTGGTGAAATTCTGCACTGATTGCTTCTTTCTAAGAGCAGGAGGGTCTGACCAACCAAATCATCAACAGAAACTGGCAATCTACTTCATGGCCATGCTTGAGAAGATTAATTTCCCCAGATATGTCATGGATTATCTCTGCTGGGCTATTAATGAAGGCACTGTCAAAGGAAGGAAACAAGTGCCCTGTGGAAGATTGTTATCAGAGATCTTTTATCAAGGGAGAGTGCTGGATTTATTGAGAAAGACAAGGGATGCTTCTGATAAATGCTTCGAAGTTTCTACTGCAGAGAAGACTATCAGTAGCAAGACATTGCATTCTATGCACATATTCAAGACAGCCCCTAAAGATGAGAAGTGGTTGGAGATGACCACAGAAGAATCTGAGATTATCAGGGACTTTCCTTCCATTGTTAAGGAAAGTAATCCTGAACACTTAGCTAAATTAGTAGCTGAGTACGTCTTGGAGGAAGATACGAGTTCTCAGGAGGAAGCTGCTCTTGCTAAAGGGAAAGGCAAGAAGGCCAAGGCAGTTGCTGTGTCAGAAGCTGCTGTTTCTGATGCACCTAAAGGAAAGAGAGCCAGAACTAGTTCAGAATCTGATGCTGCTCCTACTAAAGGAAAGAGGGCCAGAACTAGTACCGTGTCAGAAGCTGCTGTTGCTAAAACTGAGAAGCAAAAGTTGCTAAGTCTGAAGCTAAATCTGTTTCTGCCAAGGATAAAGGAAAGATGCAGAAGGTTGGTGCTGCTTCTATTCCTCAGAAAAGAAGAAAAGGTAAGGCAGATTTGGTAATCACCAAAGAGCAGCTGGAGGAAGCTCTTGAAGAAATAGAGAAAGAAGAGGCTGAGCCCAAGCTAAAGAAGAAGAAGGATCCCCTTCAACTTGTGAGTCCTATGGTTGAGATGACTCCAAGAATGAAAAGGATGGCAGATGAACGTGCTTCTGATATTTTATCAAGCAGAAAGGAACTAAAAGCACAATACATTCAACAAAGAGATGACAAGCTCAAGACTTTGGGTATGGAAGACTGTGATAGTTTCTTCAAAGAGAAATTGGCCGAAGTAAGAACAATTGCTGGTAAGACTGATGAAGACAACGAGGAAGAAGAAATGATGATCATTTTTGAAGATGCTCCAGAAGATGGAACTTCAGAAGCAGTAGATAACTCAGCAATGTTATCTAAGGTACCTCAAGTTTCTCACACATCTTGTACCACATCCTCTATTCCTTCTGAAGACACTTCCTTTCTAGATCACCTAGAAAGTCATTATCTAGGTGAACTACCCCAATTTAGCCTTAACTCCACCTCACAAAAAGCCTCTGAAATGACTTCAGAAGCAACCGCTTCTGATAACGTTGTTTCAGAAGACCCCCCTCAACAAAAACCTTCACCAGAAAAAGCCTTCTCACCACTTCAATCTTCACCCCCTACAACTTCATCACCCCCAACTGTTCCTGAACTATCTGTTCCTGAACAAGTCTCTCCTCAAAAGACCGTTCCTGAACATACTGTTCCTGAACAACCAGTTACTAAACCTACTACTGAACCTGAAACTGCCGCTCCTGAACACATTGTTCCTGAGCTAACCTCTGAGGATGATCAAAATGATCATGCCTCTGATATGGTAGTTGACCCCACTCATGACCAACCATCAACCAGCCAATCCGTAACTACAAATGACCAATCATCACCAAACCTACCAATTATTCCCCTAGCCCCTCCAAAACCCTTTAAACAACCTTCACCTCCCACCATATACCTGGATTCTCAAGTTCTAAAGGATGTGTGGGAAGATATTGCTTCTGAAGTTCTCAGACTGATAGCAAGTAGAAATGACATGGGTCATACAATAAGCTATCAGAAGCAATGGAGAAGGATCAAGGAAAGGGTCGTCAACCTAATTTCAGCGCTGCATGATTCCTGTATTGAGGCTCAAGAGCAAGACAAGCAGAAGCTGGAAGATTGGTTGAATGGCATAGAAGAGAATACTGGAGATGTTGAAATTCTTGGTACTTGGGTGAAGAATCCACTCAGTATCAGAGGCAGAGCACCTGATGAATTCCTGCCTAAGGAGCTGCATCTGAGTATTCCTTCTGAGATCCTAGAGAAGTTTGATGCACCTAACCTGGCTCTAGCTCAGGAGAACAAGGTGCTCAAAGAAGAAAATGAGAGGCTGGAAACAGAGCTAATAGAGCAGAAGCTGAAGATATCTAAGTTGGAAGCTGACATGCAAGAAGCCAAGATTAGAGAAGACAACTACAGAAAAGATATGGACAAGAAGTATGCTGATGTTCAAGAGCTTCTGAAGAAGATTTTAGAGAAATAAGCCAAACCCATAGTTGCACACTTTTAGCTTATTTTTCTGTCTTTATAGGCTTTTGATACTCTATGTTCATTTCTGCTTCTGATTTCTTTCGCTTCTGATATTAGATGCTTCTGAATTTTTCATGCTTCTGAAAATCTTTAACTGTTTATACCTTGTATGTTATTATTTGCTATGCCTGTTCATTTAATCCTTGAAGATGGTTAATGTGCTTTAAAATGATTTGAATTATGCTCTGAACCTTTAATCTTATATTTTTCTCATCTCTTCTTTTTGTTTATGTCTTTTTGCTAATGACAAAAGGGGGAGTATATGTGATAGTATTTAAAGGCTCTGAGCCCCATTAATTAATGTTTGAAAATTTTGAATATTTCTATCTCTTTTTATCGGTGTATCAAAAAGGGGGAGTATCAAATTTCAAATAAAAATTAATTGAACCATTCTTCTTATCTATAAGTCAATTCTTTCAATTTTTTTTAGCTCTGATATTATTGTGCGAAAAATGAATTTAATTAACCTGGATAGAACTTAGGGGGAGCTTACAAACCTCACCTTAAAGACTATCAGACTCAGGGGGAGTTAGAGCTTACAAACCTCAGACTCTGAGCTTACAAACCTCAGAACCCCAAGGTCAACTTGTTAATTAGATTAACAACAATTGATCAATTTTTAAATACTATTGTTTGTCATCATCAAAAAGGGGGAGATTCTTGGAACAAAATGTGTTTAACAATGAACCTTAAAAAGTTTTGATGATAACAAGGTATTAAAAATTGTAAATTGGACTAGCTAATATTTGTTCAAGTGTACAGGACCACAGTTAAAAAAGTTACATCATTGATTGGTTCTGAATGAGCAAATAAAGAGCAAAAGAAAATGAAGCTTAGATGATTCTGAAGGCAATACGCTCCTGAAAGTAAAAGCGCTCCTGAAGAAATAGCGCTCCTGAAGTAAAGCCGCTCCTGAAGAATAGTGCTCCTGAAGACAAGAGGTCCAGAAGCCACATTATCAGAAGCTACATCATCAGAAGCTGCAAAAGCTGCATCATCAGAAGCTGCCTCATCAGAAGTCATTTCACCAGAAGCTGAAGATCAACTGGATTTGCAAAAGATTCAAAGATTGAAGAATCTACATTGCAAAAGCTGTCTATTGGATTCGAAAACATAGCAGAAAATTAGTGGAACATTGCAACGGTCATTTCAAAGGTGTTTGAAGGCATGTGCTTGCAATTTGGACGAAAGCGCTGACATTGTACTATTGTACGAACTGTACAACCACCTTCTCCACTACTCTGTTTTGTGTCCACGCTACAAGACAAGAAAACAGCTCCAGAATACGGTTTCGCCTGCATATATGTTCCTTTGGATAAGGAATGGATTTCAAATTGGTTCTTCATAGGACAACAACCAAATCAGGCAAAAGATCATTGGTGAAAGATCAAGCTTCAACAACGACTCTTTGGTGTGCTGGCAATTTCACAACGTCTCTTTCACACCTCTATATAAAGGAGTGAAGACTTAGAGTTTTGGTAATGCAAGAACGCTGAACGAAAGACTCACAACATTTTTTACAAGTGCCAAACCTCTGCTAAAATTGTTCTGCATTCACTTAGAATTTCTGTGTCTCAAAGTCATATCTTAGAAATTCTTAAGTCCATTGAGTCTGTATCTGATTTGTACTGTGAGCACCTCTGATTGTATATCAAGTGTTCAACCTTAAACAATTTTCTGTGTAATTTTGTTTAGTTAGGAAGTCTCTTGCAGTTGTGCTTGAGCAGGAAGTCTCTTGATTGTGTTCTTGAGCAAAGGAAGTCTCTAGCTTGTGTGCTTGAGCAAAGGAAGTCTCTTGCTTGTGTGCTTGAGCAATTGTAATCAGATATTACTCTTAGTGAAATCTCCTTGGAAGTGCAAGGGGGACTGGACTACTTCCGGATTGTGGAAGGAACCAATATAATTGCTTTGTGTCGTTCTTCTTCTCTCTCTCTGTTTTATTCCGCTGCATTTAGATTCTGATCATCACTTCAGAAGCTGTCTCACTTAGCTTCTGATCAGTGTATTCAGTTGTTTAGGAGAAATTGAAGAATTTTTCAAAACACAATTCAACCCCCCCCCCCCCCCCCTTCTTGTGTTTTTTTCTCACCTTCAAAGTTGTTGAATGTTACTTTAAAAAACTACTTCTCGTACTACCAAAAAAAATTAACTCACTACCAAAAGAAAACTACTTCTCGACAATTTATTTCACAAGCACCTCTTTTCAACTCACGCTGGGAACTTTTTCTTTTTTTTTTTAATATTATATTTCAATATGTTTTTTTCTTCCATTTAACTTTATTTTATTTTATTTTATTGAATCGTTCCATTTAATTTTTTTAAGGAAGTTCCATTTAATTTTATTATCTTTTTTCAAAGGAATACCAATTAATTTTATTTTATTTCTTCAACCTCGCAAATATATACACACACACATTAGCGTTTTGAGTAATATTATATGTGTGTCTGTTTTTTGTTACGCTAATGCGTATAATTTTTTTTGGCATTGCATAATGCATATGATTATTTTTATAAAATTTTGATTTTAATTAAAAGTAAAATTGTAGATGTCTTTTCTTCAAAAAAGGTATAGATGCCTAAAAAAATTATACTTATATATATATATATATATATATATATATATATATATATATATATAGTATGGGAATGTTTCAAGTGAGAGGAGCTCTTATTGTGAGAGATGAGAGGGTTAAATCATAACCCTTGGATCAATCTTTAGTGTGGTATTAAATTTTTAAAATTGTAGCTAATCTTTTCACCCATTCAGCTTCATCCTCTTACACGCCTTTGCCTAGACTGTTGCCATTCCTTTTTCTTTATTTTTTTCATTTTATTTTTCCAAATTCTAAAGCTAATTGAATCATCAAAATTGTTGATTTTAAACGTGAATCATGAAGCGATTGAAAATAAATGAGAAACATGAAGATTTAAAAAAAAGTGTATTTGAATAATGAAAAAAGTGTATTTAAAAACGTGAATCATCAAACTGTTAAACACGAATCCCTCCTTCTTCCCATTTCATCATGTAATTCAATCGATGGGTTATTTTTCTCCCTATTCCAATCGTTCCTTTTTGCTCAGATTCCAAATCAATTGAAAAAGAATGGTAGTTTGATTTCTCCTTCCATGAAATTATGTCAAGATTTTTTTTTTGAAAAAGTCCTAACTTTTACTTTTATGGGATAAACAACCTCTGTTTTGAGTTGTAATGTGAAGAAGAAGAAAGGGAGAAGTGTAACAATGGAGAACAGGAAAAGAAATGGAGGGGCGAATGAACTGAAAAAGAGACCGAAGAGAAATGATACAGGAAGGAGAGACCAGATGTGTACAAACTTCATCACAACCATTAATATTGATCCAATGGTTATGATTTAACCCTCTCATCTCTCACAATAAAACCCCTCTCATTTGATATGCCTATATATATATATATATATATATATATATATATATATATATATATATATATAGCACCTTTATATTTGTAACAAACTATGCATATCTTTTTCTTATTCAAAAAAAACTAAACATATATGTTTTCATGACACCAACAATGGAACAAATATAATATCATATAATATAAATTCTTATCTCAAAGACACCAAAAATATGATATTCTTATAACGAAATTTGTTATAGAGTATAATTGAAATAGAAAAAACCAACTATTTTGATATTATTTATGTTATTATTTCAGACTCCTTAAATTGTTTCTCCTATTCAAATATTTAACAAGTCATTTAAATGATGGTACAAATTTGTATTCATGTTACACAAAATAACTTTATTGAGTAAATATAGTATTTGTAAAAAAAATATCTTTTATTTTTTAACATTTTTAGCCTTCAAAAAATATTTTAAACATTTTTTTATTTATTATATGTTAATTCATAATAAATTCAAAGTTTTGTCCTCGTGAGCTTAACTCAGTTGATAGGAACAATGCATAAATACATGCCAAGTCCGGGGTTCGAACCCCGGACACCATAAAAAAATAAAAAAATTCACAGTTTGTACAATATTTTGCCAAACAACATTTAACTTAAAAATAACTTGCCAAACAACATTTAACTTAAAAATAACTTTAAAACTAAAAAAACAAAGAAACCAAACAATTTTAGCTTCTTTCTTAAAGGCCTTTATTTTAACTTTGTTTTGAAGTAACTTTCAAGTCGTAAAAAACCTTGGCCAAACGCTATCTAAGTTCAGTTGTGTTTCACTTTCTTCTTCATAAGAGGTCATTTTCTTCCTTTTTTCATGGTTCTGAGACCATACATGACTTGAGTTGATTGATTTTGATGGCTTAAGGGGTTCATTTTTCGACATTGTTTCAGTTTGCCTATTCAAAGTTATGCATTCAACCTAAAATATTAGAGCTTACTTATAAAAAAAAATAAATTATAGGGAATATTTTGTCTTGGCTTGACTGTTTAGGATAGAGAATATTAAGTTCATGTGATTCGAAATGTTAATATGTTTGTTGATGATTATACGATGCGATATCATAACTTATTCCACCTCAATGTTTGTTTTGCTTTGATAAGTAATTTCATATTTTGTGTTTGCAGGAAGAGCAAACAAATGAGCAGGTGATGATGGAAAGGGAATCGCACAAAAGAGGAGAATTTTATATATCTTCTAGATTGGATAAGTTGAACTTCTTTCAATTCTCTATTTTGGATTTCTTTCAATCTTCTTTAAATTAATATATTGTTTTTGGCATGTGCATCAACTTTGTTCTTTTTGTGCATTGAATTTCATCATGGTCTTAGCGTAGCTTTCTAATATTTTTGTATTTGGTAAGTTTCAAGTTTCTATTAACAAGCATCATTTGTTGCATTTTTATCTGTCTAATATCTTCATTTGTTAATCCTAGCATGATGTATGTTAAGATTTTTTAAGCTACCATCTTGCCGTTTTAGAGACTTAAAGCAATAAATATGATGTGTACCACTAAATTCATTAGATTGAAACAATATATGGATTATGGTGAAGAATGTGAGTTTGAAAAAATTGGATTGAAACTATATATGGATTGTGGTGGAGAATGTGAGTTTGATAAATACGTGCATCTTATTGAATTGACCTGTATAATCTTGCTATGGAACTTTCATAGCTTAAATCTCAGGAAGACATTGGTGTGAAAAATTCATAGGTGTAAGCTTACTTATATGATGGCTACCGGGAAGACATTGGTATCGTTGAGGCTTTCAATAATGCAAATCTCGGAATCGCCAAAAAGCCTGTACCTGACTTCAGGTAAATAAATAGGCTATATACCATATAATCATCATATTGTCATGTCAATGCACTTTATGAGAGCATCTTGGTCATGGTGTCAATGGATATTAATTTCAGTTTCTAGGATCGTTCATCTCCAATTTACACTCAACCGCGATATTTGCCTCCGTCGAAGATGCTTGATGCTGATATCACTGATAGTGTTATCAGGGAAGGATGTGCGATTAAGGTAAATTGTTTTCGAATCTGTTCGAAGAATGTGAGATTTATACTTTTCTTGACAAAGATGTCTAATATGATTAAATGGATTTAATTGTGAGAAACTTTAATTTTTTTTGTTTCCTAGAATTGCAAAATCTTCCATTTAGTGGTTGGGCTGCGGTCTTGCGTTAGGTTCAGAAAAACGTAAAAATTCAGCAAATTACATTCAGGAGCTGAAAGAAAGGAAATACATGAAAAACTTGATAAATGGTTTATGATACTTGATTCCTGTGGATTTGGTAAAGTCCCTTTAAGCGCATTTATAAAGAATGCAAATTTTTGTTGGATATTTCCTCAGCTGGTACACCTCATCTAACTTTTTCTTACCACTTTAGGTTTATGATCCATATGAGCCTTAATCTGTCATACTGCATTGGTTTCTTGGACCATGTCAGTACTTGCCGAGGCAATCCTTAGTCCTTTTTGGTCTATAAAAGTTAGAACTTATTAAACCACCTTTCACATACATGTACTGTTGGCTAGGTCATTTATAGTCATGCTTGTGGTTGTGCTAACATATATCATGCTTACATATCAAACCATTATATTTACATATCTAAAGTTTGGTATTTGGTGCAGAAAATTCAGGTTTACACGTCTTTGACTTCTTTGCAATTCAATCCTTAGAGAGGTTCTCTTTGCTATTCAGAAGGAAAAACCAGATGCATTTTCTTCTGGAAGACCAGAGTTCTTGAAAAATTACAAATCAAGCTTGGATTTTTTGGCTTATCTAGAAGGTAGTAGTCATATCTCCTTTTAGCTAATCTCACTTTTCACCTTGAGAAACACAAATAAAGAAGAAAATGTGGCCTTAATGTGTTAAACAAATTTGTTAATTTAATAGTGTATTTTCTAGATTTATCGATACATGTCTAAGATTATATATTCACTAATATATGTCATTTAATTCCATGCAAGGCTACTGTACGTCCAAAGCTGTTGTTGCTAAATTTCGATCTGAAGCAATCTATACCGAGTTCATGAAGCAATGGAATTGGAAACTTAGAGAGTATTTTGCTTTGAGGTGATTCTTATCTTTAATTAAGATGGTCATAACTTTATAAGAATACCTGAATTATTAGTGATATGGATCTCATATCTTCAACTGCCTCAGGTTTTAGGAAATAACAGGGTCTTTAGATTCTATGTCGACAAACATCCACTCCTGTCCCCGTTCAAAATTTAGATCACGGCGAAGTAAATTATCAGGACTTAAGGTTAAAATCAAGTGTAATTATGTTGGAGAGTTTGAGATTGTGCTGGAGAGAAGAAAATGGTTGTGTAGTAACTTGCTGGCAGGATAAGTCTTTGTTTTCAACAACAGCTTGGTGGAGAGCTAGGAAGTAATTAAGACTAATTTTCAAGCAAGAAGAAGAAAAATATGATATGAAGTGAAGAAATGATGGGTAGAGTTTTGAGAGTTTTAATTTTTCTTTTTGTTTTTATTTGTTTGAAGAAAGGGTTTACGAATATGGTAATGAGTATTCATTTCATCATTGTCAATTTAAATATACTTTTATTTTCCTACTTGACTGCTACTCATTTTGTTCTTCATGAACTCCTATACTCTAGCCTGTATGGTACTTGAATGTATAATACTTTGGACTTACCCTTAACTCTAATCCAAAACTATCTTAACTTGGAAATGTTGTTTCTTTGGTTCATTTTGTGTCATGCGAATGTAATCGTAATTTGCACATCATCGGTTCCTTCATCAGTTCCAATTAGTTTAATCTTAATTATTATGTTGTTTTTCCGATCTCATGAACAAAATATATGCTCTTTTCATGAATCAAAACCTGGTAAAGCTTTGATAAATATTTTGATAAATATTTCTAATGTTTGTGCAATATTCCTTAATTTGCTCATTTTTCCTTTAAAAGAATTTTTTTTTTTTTACAAAATACGTTCTTCAACCCGTGCGAAGCACAGGTTTGTAACTAGTTAGAAGGAATAAAGGTCACTCAAAAACCATTTATTCCCTTGTACCAAAAAAAAAACCATTTATTCCCTTTACATATATGGGAAATGTTAACCAATGCTCCCGGGGCACTGGTTAAGGGAGCAAATATAATAATTTTTGCATTGAAAGTTGTGTAATCAATGCATAAAAAACTTAAAAAGTGTCTTTTTTGACTTGCAATTTCTTCTTTTGGCTTCCTTAATCAGTGTCTCATGGCAACGATCTATACAATTATTAAAAAGAACACAAAATTGCAAATACAAATTTATATATATTTTTTAAATTTTTATTTTGGAATCAAATGTAATTAAGGAATTTTGAACTTCAGTGAGTCCATTAGAGTATGTCACTACATCTACAGTTATTTATATTGACTAGCTATGAGATTAATCCCTAATGATTAAGTAGGAAATTATCTCTCCATTCTCAACTTTTTGATGTGAATAACTTGATTAGAATTTAAACTCGAGTTCTCAAATCCACTATTATTTTTTTAAATGCAATAAATTTCATTAAAATATGAACCACAAAGCACAGGCAATGCTATGAGAAAACCAAAATTACAAACAAATATATAAGAGAGCCTATGCATCACAGGCAGACCAAATGCAATAAAATGAATGGACTAAAATGCCGAAATCAGTCCCATAAGTCTTAGCTCAACTGACAAAAATGTCAAAATTGTTAGACCGGAGGTCATGACCGGGTTCGAAGCCCGGTACCTCCACTTTGTGTGTGTGAGTTTATGATGACTTTGTTATCTCGTCTATAAAAAAAATCGCCTATATCAATTGTGGATATGCATACATATAAAACAACGTCCAAATATATCAATGTGCACGAACTAACTGCTCAATATTAAAAGGAAAGCATGCATGTCTTCCACTAAAACACTGATTTGCATATATTTCATTTGTGGCTTCAGTGCTATGGATAAAATCGTAAAAATAATATTGTTTCCGATTTTCACATGGTTTTGCGTTTGTACCAACACAAGAATCCTTGATATTTGTAAATCCTGAAAATTAAAAATTAAGGGTTAGTTAATTAGTAAACAATAACAATAAAGAAAAACCATTTGACAATTTGATTTTCTTTTGAAAAATATTGAAGATATAGTTAACTAGTCATTAGGAGTGTTAGGTAGTAGATAGTGGATTTCTATTATAGACTTTGATGTACTCTTTTACTTCACTTTATCATTTGTAATAATTATGTTATTATCAATACAGAAGAGTTACAAATTTTCTCTCTACTTTTTCATGGATGTCATATTTCGTAACAAAAAAAATCAATTATTAACTCACCAAATTTTTCAGGGGAATCTTTTATTTTCTTGAACATTTTGAAACTGTCCAAAATAGTGAACAATGAACCAGAAAGTTGAGTCTTCAACTCTTGAAGCTTCCATGGGAGTTCGGTTGAAAAGGGCTTAAGCTTTTGATTCATATCTTCATTGCAATCTTTTGAACGTGATGTATTATTAATAAAATATGGGATACACCCGATTGGTCCAATGCCAATGATCACAAATTTTCGCCCACCATGATCATAAATTTTCTGAAAGTAAAGGTTGATGAAAAGTGTATATCATATAAAAGTTGAATTATTGACAAAAAAATTAGAACGTAAAACCATGAAGATCGGTTCAAATTTCATCTATAAATATTATAGAAGCCAAACTTAAACATCAAGTGTTGTTCTCTTTAATTTTAATTGGTATTTTATATATGGAACATTATTAATCATTATGTAGCAACAATGATGAGTATATTTATTATCTATATATAAATGGAGATTAATCATCTCATAATTATTAAAAATTCAAATAATATCTATATGGATATTTGATATGTTGCAACACAAGTTCGAACATTTAATTATCCATTTTTCAACACTTGTGAGTTTTACAGTTAGTCTTTCAAACAAAAAATGGAGATTAATAATATAAACTAGAGATTAATAAAGGGAAAAATGTTTGAGGGATATAAAAGTGAAAATATTTATATTTAAGCCAAAAAAGTATGTACTAATATATATTAAAACTTTCCTTCTTCATAATGTTAAGTCATCAAACATAAGTTTACCTTTATATTCGAACCAAGTTGCTCAAGAAGATACTTTGCAAATTCATCAGGATTGCTCTTTGGTTGGTTCCCATTTCTTGTTTAAAATAATTGAGCATGTAATCATTGGCACCAATGGATAAAAGGAATATAGATTTAGATAAGTAATGACTCAATTTTGCCTTGCTTCGAAAGTTTCTTGAAAGATCATTTGTCACAGTTGAGGCGAAATACTCAATTTGTTTGTCAAATGACAAGCATTCACCCTTTGACATAAAAAATATATATGGTTAGTGACCAATATTTTTAAATTGAATTATATAAAGCAGTGCAAAACAATTTCTTACGTTTCTTGTTGAGTTTAAGATTCCACATGAACCTGATGTATAGTTGATACCTGAGGCTATTTGATATCTCTCAGTTGTAGAGACACCCAGGTATGGAGGTGGCATTGGTAAACCCAACTTAAGAGCTACAAAAAATATTTTCATTAAAGTTTGCCTAGCAAGTCAAAAAAGTGTCATAATTTAAAAATGATTCAATTTATGTATTATATAATAATAGTAATTTCGTCACAATTTCCTTTAAAACAAAAAGTAATTAGGTATAATAATAATAATAATAATAATAATAATAATAATAATAATAATAATAATAATAATATCCGGTTTGAGGTGGATGGTGGTTTGATGGTTGTTTATTCCGATGGACGCCTTCCCATATGTCACCGGCGGCCGACTATATTCGATCTGGATAGATGTTTTAGTTGATGCAGGTTTCTTGGTGATGCGTTTTGGTGGGGTTGTTTTTGTGGTGGTGGTGGTTCAGTTGAGAGTATAGTGGTGGTTTCGGTTGAGATGGTGGTGGTGGTGGTGGTTAGGTTTTGCGTGGGTGTAGGTAGGGGTTGTGTTGGTGTGGATTGGATGGGTGGTCATGTATCTGTTGTCGAAACGCTATGCTAATGGGAGCTTTATCAGGGTGTGGTTGGTGTCGCTTGGTTAGGAGGTGGTTTTTGTTTTGTGTTCAGGTGTTCCGCTTATATACGGCGCCTTTTTCTTGTTATCTTGTTATTTTTTTTTAGGTGGTGACATCTTTTATAGGTGTCGTGTTGTTGTTACTGTTGTTAGGTGATTCATCTTTTTAGCACACCTTGTGCGGGGTGAATCACTTTGTTTTTGAGTAATATATTACATTTTGATTTTTTCAAAAATAAAAAAAAAAAATAAAAAAAAAAAAAAAAAAATAATAATAATAATAATAATAATAATAATAATAATAATAATAATAATAATAATAATAATAATAATAATAATAATAATAATAATAATAATAATCATGATGATGATGATGATGATTAAGTTTAAATGCTATATGTATGTAATAGCTGCAATGCTATCATAATGAGAATTGTTCCTTTAAAAAATAAAATCTTAATTAGAATTGAGAATTTTATTTTGTAAATGATTTTGTTTAGGAAATATTTATTTTTTTAGATGATGAAATATTGATTTCTTTTACTTTACTATGTTAGTTAATTTCATTTCTTTTTTCATTTAAATTGTGATTTTCTTTTAAAGAGTCGAGCAGCGAAATTCACACATATAAAGTGCGAAGAAGATGGATATTACAAGTTTAGACACACGCCACAACACATCATATGCCTCGGTCTTTTACCATTTGAACGAGCAAAATAAGACATCAAACAAATCATAGGTATTCCTTCAACTTAGACCCTAAGATTTATCGAAAGATATATTCTAATGGTGTATTTTTTTACTCTTTTTGCCTATTGAAAGATATCTTTCGACAATATATTATTCTTGTTTTGAATAACATATGGATCTAAAGAGAAGTCATTTTGAAATAAAATGACGCAATGAACACATTGAAACAATGAAACTTGTATATTTTTTAGGAGGAAGGGAATTGTATACCATGCTAAAGGTGCTAAAGGTTCTAGGTTTAGAAATTATTTTACTCTTTAATTGTATTGTACTAGATGAAGCAAGATTAAATGTTAAGTGACCTTCAAACTTACCAATAATATCTGCAAAGGTTTTGCCATTGCTAAACCTGCCTGTAGAACAATTATTGAAATCTATGCCATATGGGAATGTATTAACCTTAGCAGCAGTATTCAAATTGTTATTATTTCCAGCATCTACGGTTGAATCACCAAAAACATACAAAGCTGGCACAAGGCTCTTTGTACAATGAGAATTTGCTAACAAAAGTTGGAGGGTTAGAAGATAAATAACCCATAAAACTTTAGAGATAAACATTTTTCGTTGCATAATGTATATGAAGATGGAAGAATGATGTTAAGATCTTATATATATGATATACCAAATCTTGAAACTGAAGATTTTATTTTTTGTTTCCCATGTTGCGAGATAAATCAAACAACTTTTGTGACAAAATTAAGGGTAACGAGTTTTTTCTTTTTTAGAAGCAGTGATGGAGAATGATACTAATTAATATGATTTCCTCACAAGAAATTTGAATGCTAAAAATTAATGATATTATTTTGGAAAAACGTGATCTAAGTGTCAATAATTTGCGTATATATCTCCTAACTTCTACTTTAATATACAAATAATTTTTCTATTATTAGATCCTTATCATTTTTCTTTTTTTCTCTAAAATGAGTCAATATTGTCGAAATCAGTGGGATGTGTGAAATTTATTATTTTTAAAAAAATAATAAACAAAATATGTGGGGAGACATAACTTTTTTTTGGAGGTATAACCAATTTTATTTGGCTTAGAAATTTTTTAAATATAAAAACATATACTTTTTTTAGGTTCATATATAAAATATATTTTAAAAAAATCTCAGTGTCCTTTATCTTCCTTTTTTTGTTGTTTTTGATAGAACCCTTACCATTATCTTTTTCTTTTTGACAAAAATAATTTAGGGTAAGGGATGGTTCATTAATATAATGTAGAGTAAATCTTAGAACTTAAAAGCACGGGCTCAAACTCGAAACCTCCAACATTATGTCTTTTCTTTTTTACCACTAGACCAAAAATTAAACTTTAAGTTTGATTAGACCCCACAAATTTATGAAAATAAAATCTGCTCTTCTCCCAACACATTTTGGTCATTTCCAACCAAACTTCCGAAAATGCTCATGCGTGAGTTAACTCACGCATGGTGTTAATTCTAATTCATCCCATGAGAGTTTATGCAGACCAAAGACAGACATAACAAATTGACGAATCTCCTTAAGGATAGTTTAAATTTTTTGACATCAATTGCACACTCAAATCAAACATATCAATCATTGATATTTTACAGAATAAAGTTTTTTCAATCACTATTGTAAGAAAAGAAGAAATGATTTAAAAATACTTTTGACCGAAATTCAACTCGTACAAGTATGATTTTTCGTATATTTTTGCTATCACTAGATTGTCTCTATTATAGAGAAATCATGTCACATGCTAAGGGAAACATAATTAAAGGGTTTCTGAAATGAATAATCTGAACTGTTATGCACCAATAACATTCAAAACATTACATAACTATTTTTTATTGGTTTAGTGGTTATAGGATGCATGTTTTCACTACCTTTGATCAATAAACATTACCAATGCCCACAAACAGCTCAAAGTCTTGGTAATTAGTAATGGCTACTCTCATAGCAGAGGTTGTGGCAATTCTGACAAAAACTATTGAAGATCCACCAATGGGGCTCCCTTCTTACTGACAGCACAGCTACGTGCTGGCACTCAATTAGTAGCGCTGGCGCGTCACTCGGCTCCTCGGCTCACTTCGGTTGCAAAGACTTTCTCCTTAGGCGCATGTCTCAGCAACACAAAACTAGGGTTTCGCTCGTTATAAACACACTACTTGAGACCCTTCTTTCTTGTGAATGGGTACGAAAGAAAGCAATTCTTCGCATCACTCCTTCCTTGGATTAGTAAACTACTATCGATAATTCGTGGAGGGTCCCTTGTTTTTGGCAGGAATAGTTCAATTGTAGCCCCTCGGGAGAGTGAGTCTACTTTGCGAACTGGCAGGACGCGGAGATCGATTGATCAATATGAATCTCGGCTAACGCTAGCATTCGCTATCTCCATAGCGCTTGCTCAAAAGGACCGGGGTTATACTGGTTATTAATACGAGCCTGGAATTTCTGGGAAAAGGTATACTACGCAAGAAGAGCTCCGCCCTCTCCGCGTTCCGCCCGCAGGCCTCTTGGGATAGCAGCCTTCGTTGCCTGCCCTTTATATCTCGGCCCGGGAAAGCGCTGGCAACAACAGAAAGGAATACTACAACAAACTTTGCACTTATGTGGTATAAGTACTGCTAAAAAGATCTCCATTTAGGGACCGATTTATTCACTGAGTTATGTAATCAATCGCTAAATTGGTTCGAAACTGATTGCTAAATGAGTTAGCAACCGATTTAGATATAAATTTTTTAAATGTCTCTAAACCACTAATTGTTAAGGTTAACGGTCAATTTAGTAATCAATTTGACATTTTCAGTCTCTAAATCGTCGGTGTATAACACTTTGTTTTTCTTTCTAGTAGTATGTTTCAATTCAAGAGTGTCCATGTGAACAGTCTTAAAACATGCTACTATAAACATTAAAATTCTTACACATAAGGATAAAATAAAAGTTCCAAGCAGAGTAGAATGTAAAATCTGTTAACTTTGCTTTTTCTCTAACTTATGAATACACTTGCATCAAATTATAAATGTACACAAAAGTATTCTATTAAAAAAAAACAGTATAATAGACACCATAAGTTTCATATTAGTCAAAATTTATATTTCTTAATGCTTGTTAGTTGTTACATTTTATAGAAAGCAACATCATAAGTAAAACTGATATATAAACAGCCAAACTTAGAGGAAACCAAAATTCTCAAAAAAAATATAAAACAAATATACAAGTTTCATATGTTGTACGACAAACTTAAGCAAAACACATTTCATATAAAGACAAATAACTCACTCTTAACACGATCATCACTCAAACTGTCCCAAGACATATAAAGACAAATAACTCCCAAGACAACTTCAGGTAATTTAGCTCATTCCTGCTCAATCATGTCAATCCTCACATAAGGGATGTGACTAATTGTATGCCAACGCTCTCCTCCCTCCTTTTCATACTTCTCCTTTATTATTGGACAATTGAAAATATACAATTCAGAAAGGGAGTTGGGTGGAGCCTCCTTCTCTGGCAAGCTCTCAAGACTAGGACAGTTGATAATATACAGTTCTTTGAGAGATTTGAGGTGGAGAAAACCCTTGTTGTTCATTTTTCTTAGCTTTGAACAATCCTCAATCCAAAGAGTTTGAAGAGTTGGTGGCAGCAGATTCTCCTCTGGGAAGGACTCCACGTTTTCAAACTCATCACTAACCCTGAAATATGTCAGAGAATTGAGTTGGAACAAACCCCACTCCTCTCTTGAACCAATCAGTTTTGGGCAATTCCATATTGACATGTCCCACAAGTTGGAAGGCAAACCACCCATTGGAAACGATTCCAGCTCTGGACAATCGTACAACTGCAAACGATCAAGTTTGGTGAACAAGTGTAGTGATAAAGGCAAGGAGGAGGAGCCCCATCCTTTTATTGAAAGCTCGCAAAGAGAATTATAGCAACGTAAATCCAAAGAAGGATGTTTTACAGAGCCACTACAATCCAACTCCAACTCTTCAAGAAAGGGAAAATTGATTAAATTTTGGTCCATGGAGAACTCGGTGTACCGATTTCGCCAAAGGAGTAACTTTTTCAGGCCAGTCGGCAATTCATTTACCAAAATTCTATCACAACTCTGTATATCTAACTCTATCATATTATCACTCTTGGGAATTGATGCCTCCAACTTGTTGCAATTATAAATCACCAGTTTTTGTAAAGAAGGAAAGTGTTGAGGCAGCAAGGCCCTTTTCAATTCGGGACAATTGAATATAGAAAGCTCCTTAAGCATAGGAAACCCTTCAAGACATGACCATTCCTCCCAATCCGACATCGAATCAAAACGCAAAATTTCAAGGGATCTGAATGGTACATTTGTTGAATTATTGCCATAAAATTCTTTCCCTATGATCCCTATTCCATCACAGCCTGAAATTGAAATCTCTTTGAGAGAAGGGAGTTGTCCAAGTGGTGGCAAACAGGAACATCTACAACCCTTCAGTTCAAGAGATACTAAGTTGGGTAAATGACAACCCGTTATCCAATTTGGAAAGTTGCTGCCATTGTAGCCTTCAATAGTGAGCCTCTTCAAGTTGCTATTTGGTTGAAGAGCCTCAAAGACATCCAGTTCTCTTCCATTGTTGTTGAATTTGTAACCATAATTCATATTTAATTCTTCTACATGTTTCTTATCTTTCAAATTTGCCCCTGCGGCATCTTCGGGATTAATGACATGTTCCAATCCTGAAATACAAAGTTTCCCTTGAAGACGATTGAGATTACCCAACTCCTGAATATCAGACCCATTCTCCTCTCCCACAACAAAATTACTCAGTGTTTGAAGATGGTTTAGACTCCCTATCTGCTTTGGCATTGTCTTTATTTCACAGCCTTCGAGATTAAGATGGCGTAAACTCACAAGTTTGTAAAATTTTGATGGGAGTTTAGTCAAATTATAACAGCGTTCCAGTATCAGTGTCTCTAATTTGTACAGCTTACAAATTGAGTCAGGCAACCTTTCAAATAATGATTCAGTCAGGTTTAGATGTCGCAAAAGCTTTAGATTTCCTATCTTACCTGATAGCTCTCTGAGTTTACAACCACAGAATGACAACATCCGCAAATATTTTAGTTTCGAAAATAGATCACGTTGCAAATTGTTGCTTATCGTGAAGCGTTCATCATAGCCTCGTGGTACCACCAACAAGCTGCGTAATCCCTTAATCTTAGAAATGTGATTCAACAATCTCACACCATCTTTCAAATCAAGATAGCAGCAAATGTGACGTGTTCTTTCAGTTATATCCTGCAGACTATCACCCTCAATTTGTAAGCAAAACTCATGGGACTCTGATTTTGCCAAATCATTGACAAGATCATGCATGACAAAACTTTTATCACCCCATGAATATAGTGGTTCTTGAAAAAATGAAATGGACTCTAGATCATCAAAGAATTCAATACCCAACTCTTCTTCACTTTTGTCTCTTCCACAACATTTCAGCAAACCTTCTGCCATCCAAAGCTTGATCAATTCATCCCTGTCAAACTCAAAACCCTTGGGAAATATAGAGCAGTAGGCAAAACAACGCTTTAGATTGGAAGGGAGATTATGGTAACTCAATCTTAATACTGAGTTAATTTCATCACCACCCTTCGATACATGCCATATATCGGTCTCCAATATCTTACACCATTCAGCTTCAGAAAATTTTCTTTGCAAGAGATTCCCCAATATTTTCACAGCTAGAGGCAACCCTCCACATTTCTCTACAATCTTCTTGCCAATTGGTTCAAGATTTGGATATTCAAACACATTTTTTCCTCGAAAAGCATGTTTCACAAATATACTCCAACAATCTTTCTCCTCCAATTGTTCTAAAAGAAGTTGATGGTCAGATTTCATGACAAATGCAACATGTTTGTCACGTGTTGTCACAATAATCTTACTTCCTGAAAATCCATGGTTAAAAGGAAGTAATAATTGCTCCAAACATTCCTCATTCCCATTCCAAACATCATCTAGAACAAGCAAACATTTCTTTTCGGTTAGTGTCTTTTGTAGTTGACAAATGAGTGGATCCAAGTCTTCACCGTCTGCAGGAGAATGGAATGACCTGAGAATTGTTTTCGTGAGCCCAACAACATCAAGAGATTTTGAGACATGGACCCAAGCTCTAAGTTCAAAATGCTTCTCCATCCTCCGGTCATTGTAGACAAGTTGAGCAAGGGTGGTCTTTCCCATCCCACCTAAACCTACTATGCTGATTGTTGATACCTGGTTGCTGTTGTCTTTACATGAAAGCAAATAGTTGATTATTTCTTCTTTCTCACCCTCTCTACCATATATGCAACATTCATCCACCAAAGATGCAGTTGGAGATCTTTTTGAGGATTGCAGGCTTACTCCACCTTCATAACTAGTGTAACTTCTTTCTATCAATCCCAACACATCCTTTTGCTCTGCAAGAAGTTTTAGCTCATCTAGCAAATCTTTGATCCTAGATTCAAACCGATTGGTGAAAGCTGAAGGGAAGTGTTGAACCTTGCTCTTTCGTTGTACATATGTATCAAACTCATCCAACAACTGATCTACTTCATATACCTCGTGTTTTAGACGATCAAGCCAATTCTTCACATTTTGGTTATGGTACTTCTTTGTCTCTGCATCATCCAACAGTTGATTGATAGAATTCAGTGTGATTTCAAGTTTGTTAATCAACTTTTTATTGAAGAGGTCTTTGAAATCTCTTGAGGTTAAGCTTTGAAGAGTGACTTGAAAGAATGACGAAAGAAATGCTCCACCAATCAGCTCTGCCATGATACTTTAGTCAAATCCTGAGAGGCTCTCTGCAAGATGATAATATGTTATATTCTATTAAGCAAGCATTTTACATGAAGTGTAGAGTTCTAAACATAAATTAAAAATAATGGATTGTTATATATATACATGCTATCTTCATTGCAAGCAACGAAGAAAGATCACTTGTTAGTGTAACTAAATCATGTGACTTTTATATTTCTTTATCACTGTTGTTTTTAGAAATCAAATTTTTATTAGAAATTAAAAAGTACAAAGAGTATGAGTCATTTCTCTGGACAATTTATTAATTCAATTATTAGAAATCAAAATAATTCTTGCATAATAAACACAATCCAATTATTAATTCAGGACAGTTTATTAGTTTTTTGAATTTTTCTAATATATTTTGTACTCTAAATAAAAGCAATGTCCAACCAAGTGATTGGACTAAAATAGTTAACGAGTTTCAATTAAAGAAGAGCCCTCCGGAGTATGTGTTCAATCATGGTTGAAAAAATCTTCAATTAGACATTTCTTTGAGAGCTTGAGGGATAAGAGAAACAAATACGAACTAGGTCATTGCAGCGCATGTAAAATAAAATGATAATTAATTAATAGAGCGTTTCTATGGTTTGACATTTTTTTCTTAACCCGCCAATTTTAAGGGAAAACGGACTTTAGTAATTCGAAGTTTGACTGAGAGCTATGTAATGTATGACCAATCATTATTCCATCCAGAATCAAATGGTCTTTCTAGTTTAAAATTATTTAGTTTTGATCCTCCATCAGATTTTTATACTTAAAAAAGAGATATTCTTGCATGAACTCTTACCTAAGAGATTATTCTTACACCCAACCAATAAAAATATGACACATGTTAATAACTTTAAAAAAAATGTGATTTTAATTAAGGAAATGGAAACAATAAATGGTGGTGGGTGGTTTTTGTTGGTTAAAGAAAGTGGAAAAATGAGAGAGAAATATTAAAAATAATGAGAAAAAATTATGATATTAATTATTTTTATTATTTTAATGAGATGTTTGATTTTAATTGGTTGAGTGTAAGAATGATCTCTTAGGTAAGAGTTCATGTAAGAATTTCTCCAAATATAGTAAAATTGTAGTTGAAACCAAATTTTTTAATGAGTTTCCTTATAATTTTAGGAGTATTGATCATTCTGCATCAGGACGTATCCCACGTCATTTAAAATAGGTCAAGTCAAAAATTTTAAGTGCAAAAAAATGATGAAAGGTTTTAAATTAGGTGATTTTAAAGTCAGGAACCAATTTCGGGAATCGGTAAAAATAGAGGGACCAAATTGTAATTAAGCATATTCTTTATACATTGTAGGACAAGCAATTGGCTCATTAAATGAAAGATTTGAGCAATATAAACAAATATGAGAAAAATAGATTTTTTAGGGGAAAAAAATAAAAATTGTTGAGCACTAAAAGACTTGGATCATTTTTTCATAATAATGACTTGAAATTATGTTTCATATATTTATCAAACTTATCTAAAATGCGATATTCATCATTATCATAAGAATTTTACCCTTGTTATTTATAAATGGAATAAAGAAAATAAGAATTTTACCTACAATTAACTTTATCAAATTATTATATATTGATCATTATCATAATTAACTTAAATATAAGTTTTTTTTTTTTTAAGAGAAACGTACATATAAGTATAACTTGGATGGATCACATAACATAATTTGAAAGATTAACTTTTATTAAGAAAGGAAGAGATTACCTGAAAGTGTGAGAACAAACAAACTGAAATCTCTGTCAGGAAAAATAGAAACTGAGATCTGCCAAGGAAAGAGAGTTTAAAAAATTAGAGAAAGATTTAGAGGAAATATAAAGAGAGAAATTAAGAGTAAAAAATGTGTGTATTAATATTTAAAGAGAGAAATTACTTGAAAGTGAGTGGAACAAAGAAAGTGAAGAACTTGAAAGATCTCTCGAGGAAAGACTTAGAGGAAGCACAACTACAAGTAATCAAAGATGAAGTTTGGTATGCATAGTAAGTGGAACAAACAAACTGAAAGATCTCCCAAAGAAATACTTAGAGGAAGTAGAATAAGATATCAATGATGAAGTTTGGTATGGAAAAGAAAGTAAGAAGTGAGAAAATGAATGAGAATATGAGATGATGTACCTTTTTGTATGATTGAACATATTACGGGTCTTTCCACTCAAAAGGATGCCACTTTCCCATCACTTGCAAGGAAATACAAAGGTGGATAAATATTCTTTTAAATCCCTCCTAAAATATGGTTTTTATCTCTGAAAATATGTTTCGTTTTGATTTTAGTCTCTATATAAAAAAATTGTAGAAAAAGGTCTCTGCAAAATATTTTATTTTTTAAAATAGTTCATAACCCTACTTTTGTGATGATTTGCATACGTGACGAATGATGACTGAACCCATTTTGTAGGAAAAATACATGTTGAAAAATTAAATTCCTTGAATAAATAGTAAGAACAACCTCAAAAAAAAAAAAATTGAACAAACCTCAAAAAAAAAATTGTATACACAATTACACATAATACTTTATTAAAAGGGTTTTGTTAATTATTGTCTCTGAGACAATTTTAAGTAATGAAATTATTCCTTAAAAAAATAAAGACTTTGATTTCCAGTACAATAAATGCATAAATTTTTATGAAATTTTACAATTTTAGATGCTTAAAGAGGCTATATGAATACTTGTTAATATTTCTCATATTAAAAAGAATGAAAATGCATTTGGTCAAAAAGAAAAGAAAAGAAAAGCAGGCAGTAGCACATGCGCATGCAAAAAGATTGCAAGGTGTTTTCAATAAAAATGGAAGTAAATGCCCCACCAATAAACTTTAAAGTCTTTAGCTGTGTTTGTTAGTGCTTGGCAAAGACTTTTGTGAATGATTCTCACTATTTTCTTTCCATTCTTACTATTTAGAGCTACCCCAGTTTGGGTCCACCGGAGTCATATGCGATTTTGAGTCACCAAATTACAACTTTCTATAAAAGTCTTTAATGCTTTACTCGAAGCATGACACAAACGTCTTTACATCACATGCGCAAACTCTTGAATTCGATGGCTTCATAGCCTATTAGAAATGTTATTTCAATTCATAACTGAGTTGGATACAATATAGGAGTAAGGAAACTTTTTTGGAGTATATCATCAATAGGCCAATTGAGTATCCTGCAGTGTTGAGAAACTTTTTTGAATGATAAATTTTGGTATATTAGTTGTTATGTTAGTATTTTTTCTCTTTATAAGATTTGAGTTCTAAATCTTAAATTTCTTAACTACTTTAATTCTTTAGCTCAACCAAATGAGCTACCCAAAACCCTCCGCAATGGTGAGATAACTATATACGTTTAGATGTAAAACAAGGGAAAATGTGATGCGATGCAATTTATATTACCAAAAAAAAAGGGTGTCAAAGTATGCAAAATTTAAAGACTGTGACAGTAATGTAATAAAAAGTTTGTTTTCTGGAATGCTATTGCAATGAATATCATGTCAATTACAAGTCACCATTATTTTTACAATCCCAATCATAATCCTGAAATCCTACGATTTTTCTCTACCTTACCGATCTGAATCATGAGTAGAATCCTAAACTATGAAAAATTTGTTTGAAGTCCTCTATGTTTGACTGATTTTGCGATTTCACTCTGTCCTATAACTGGCGTGTTCATAATGTGATGTAGTCTTGTAGCATCTAGGTTTTGAGTATTTTGTGCACTTGGTTGTTCTCCATTTAAGATTTGAGACTTTGAGTCGTTTTTATTTAACCTTTGTCACTAGTTTGTTTTATGTTTAAGATTTGAGACTCAGATTCGTTTATGTTTAAGATTTAAGACTTGATTTTTTTTTCTGATTTCAAACTTTAAGTTGTTTAAGCACTTTATAATATATATATATATATATATATATATATATATATATATATATATATATATATATATATATATATATATATACATCTGTGTGTGTGTGTGTGTATTATTTTTTATAGAATCTTAAGATTTTGGTTGCGATTTTATGTTTTACGATCTTACTATCTTCTTTCAATCTGAAGCAAAATTTGACAACCTTGCAAGTCACACACAATATCTAAAACTATCCTAAATGAAATCTAATAGAAATGAGAAAAACATTAAAGCATTCTGACGTTTGTCTTTCATATATTGGTTGATGAATTGAAATTGTCATCAGAATAATCAGATTTCCTTGATTCCAATCATAGACAAACTTGTGATTCAACTGTCCACTTCCATCAATTTCAGCTGACTCATCATTCCTAAGGGTGAGTTAGTTTCAATTTTTTATTATAGATTCTCATAAATAAAATGATAGAAATATGTATTTATATGTTCCTTACAAGTTTATTAAATGTTACTCCTGACTATAAAATGTTTTAGGGAATTGAAAATATTCCTAAAGAAAAGGATGAGAATAAAGTTCCCATAAAATGAAAATAAGTTTATACATAACTATCTATTAACCTCCCTACTATAAAGGTTCATGCAAATATCATAATATTAAACTTCCATTCTTATAATATTCCTTGAAATATTATTGTTTTTGAAAGACATTCATAAATATTTTTATATGATTACCCAATATTACGTGATCCATAGAAGTGTATGGTCTTTTACTAGTTAATATATAGTTGTTCACACATGATAATTTCCTCAACACAATTTTTTTATTAAAAAAATTAAAGACAGCAACACATGCAAAAAGATTGATATCAATCACAATGATGTAAGGTGTTTTACAAAAAAAGTCAAAGAATATTATGTTTGTTGGTGCTAATTTGGGTGGACTAATTTAGCTTCTTTAAAAAAAGGTTAATCTAGTCTCGTTGTTAAAACCGAATGAAAATGAGATTGATACCTTAATTCTTATTGTTACTACACCTTGTTTAAGAATATCTGGTAAAAGTTATCAACTAATCATACCTTAGTAGGAATATAGCTTTCTTAGCATTTTCATAAGAAGTCTCGATTTAAATCTCTTCACATAAAGATTTTGAGCCAGTGAGATAATTATATTAACTATGTTTGAATGTAAAACTAGGGGGAAAAGATGATGTGATGCAATTTTTATTACCAAAATAGAGAATCCAAACAATGTGAAAGCAGATTTAGAAGATTCAGAAGAGCACTATGTTTCAAGTGGAAAATGATGAGATAAAAAAAAAATTTAGTAGGATATCTGCTAGTGCTATAATTTGAATAAGATAAAAAAATTCAAATTGTTTAAAATCTCTAGAAGAAACAATCATTTAAAACGTATCAATATAGGTTTTTTCTAGATTACCCTCTCTTGTTTAGAGGGTATTTATCCCCCATGATATCAACCAATCAAAATGTAATATACATTGGCAACATTAAATGTCAAATAAATGAGTAAATTTTTTCTATAAAAAATAAATCAATTTTAGGTAACTTTTAATACTTTTAATTTTTATTTAATTATAGACAAGATTACATTATAGGTCCTTTATCTTATTTATTTGTAACATTTTGGTCCTTTATCTTTATTTTTTTCCGTTTAGGTCTTTTATCTCTCATAAAAGCACATATACATCCTTTTTCTCATTTTTTTTATTAAAAAAATACATAATTTTATTTTTTAAAATATATTTTTATTAAAAATGTAAAAAAAATCCAGAAATATGATGAAGATGTTCATCATCTCCATCTTCTTTCTTTGAATCTTCATCATCTTCATTGAATCAGAAAAAATTCTACACAAATATATCTCCAAATATCATGAAGTAATGTTATGTTCACCTCAAATCTTCTTTTAAACAAAAAATCAAAACCCTATAGAAAAGAGATTTAGTTTCATCACAAAAAAAAAATAGTTATATAAATTGTCACACCGTATATTATTATTATTTTCTAACTCAATATTCAAACCCGGCATAAAAATAACCCCAAAATTGAGAGCAGCTTTGCACATCAATTTTGTTGTTTCCAGAACAATCTTAACTTTTGTAAAGCCTAACCCTTCCGCTAGTGACTAAGCCTCCACCATCCGCTTGCAACATTTGTGAAATTAAGGTTTTGATTTTTGTGTTTAAAAGAAGATTTGAGGTGAATATAACATTAATTCACGATATTTGGAGATATATTTTAGTAGAAATTTTTTTTATTTAAAGAAGATGATGAAGATTCAAAGGAAGAAGATGAAAATGATGAACATCTTCATCATATTTCTGGATTATTATTTTTTCATTTTTAATAAAAATATATTTTTAAAAATAAAATTATGTATTTTTTAATAAAAAATGAGAAAAAAGATGTATATGTGGTTTTAAGAGAGATAAAGGACCTAAACGGGAAAAAATAAAGATAAATGACCAAATTGTTACAAAAAAAATAAGATAAATGACCCCTAATGTAATCTTGCCTTAATTATATTTAGGTGTTCAATCTTAATTAATTTACACTACAAGACTGGCTTAGAACAATTAAAATTTCACATCAAATTTCTTTCATCTGAATGTCCTTAAATTTATCTGTTACATTCATAAAAATTTCTTCTTCCCATTTTGATTGTTCAATTTTGTCGTTCTAAACTGCCGCATTTTTCAATTTTCGTGAGAATCGTCGTAGTTCGTTTGATTCTAAATATCGTGAGAATTACCGTTATTTCCAGAACCACGTCAGGTATGGTGAGTTGATTTTTCTTTTTGATTTGATTTTTCTTGGTTGTGAGGTAGTTAATTATACAATTGAGTAAGTCATCCGTTATACTTTAAGGATTGCTAGCAGGTGTTGCCACTGTGATGTTTTGGGAGTTTGCTAGCATTTTTTTCGGTTGCTGCTGAAATGGTTATGTCATGAGGCTTTTGTTCTTTTGTTTGGACTTAAAGGCTTTGGCTGATAGTGAGGCAGGTCTATGCGTGTTAGCAGATTTTATTAGGTTGGCTGCTTAAATAAAAAAAAAGTCACGATACCTGACGTGGTTCTAGAAACAACGACAATTCTCACTATAATTTGAAACTGTAGCAGTTTGGAATGACAAAATTGAACAATCAAAATGGGAAGAAAACGAAAAAGAATCAAGAATTGATCAATAGGGAAGAATAAAGAAGAAATTTGAATGAAGGAGATGTTTTTGTTCTCACGTTCGGGGTTGTGGAATGGAAGAAATTTTATGAATGTAAGTGATGAATTTAAGGACATCCAGATGAAAGAAATTTGATGTAAAAATTTTATTTGTTATAAGTCTAGCAAAATAAAATAAAATAATCTAACACACTTAAAAATAAAATAAAAAGTATTGCGGGTCTATTTTAACATAATCAAAATTTGAATACATATTTTTCGCTATTTTTTATTCACAATTACATTAACATATAGTTTTAAACCCTATTATAAAATATGAAACAACCAAAAAATAAAATTACAATAATTACTAAATACAGTAAAATATGGTTATTTAAAAATTAGTTTTATACTATAAATTATAAACTTAATAGCAAAATATTTAAGTTTAATTACCATTGATATTTAAATTATAAAGAAATGAATTTATTTTTCTTAAATGGTGGTTCAAAATTAGTATATATCATAAAAATATTTATTTATGTTAAAATAGATTAAAGTGTAGAACATATTTAATTATTAAGGGAAAGGGTTGTAATTCAAGCATCTTATAAGGAGAGGAGTGTAGATTTTATTTTTAAAGGGAGAGAAGTGTATATTTTAACATAAGAGGGGAGGGGAGTGTAATTTACTCTAAATAAAAATTAAAAGTATTAAAAGTTGTCTTATGATTAAGATTAACTTTTTTATTTTTAGAAAAAATTGATTCATTTATTTGACATTTAATGTTGTCTATGCATATTACATTTTGATTGGTTGATATCATGAGAGGGGATAATTACCCCTAAACAAGAGAGGATAAAGTAGTTCCCACCGTCAATATATTGGCATAAAACTCTTGTGAATCTATTTATCATATTCATTCATAAGCCTTTATCCCTATAATTAAGCAACATTTTTAGTAACAAACAAGAGATTTCAAAATTGAATACATGAAAGACCAGTGGCATATCATTTCTTTTTCATAGCAATATATTTCCAAAATTGATTTATCTCTCTTCTTAGGTTCTGTTTAGATCAGTTTATATTATTTTATCTATTGGCATATGAACTTCTGAAACCATTTGTTAAAGCTTATGAACACAGTCTATGACATGGCCACAAATTGTTTTCAGCTTATTTTCATAAGCTCTCTAGGATAGCTTATAAAAAAAACAATTCATCTTTATTCCATCTTTTGTCATTGACATAGCTTATACATAAACACTTATAGGATAAGCTCTTATGCTATAACTGCTTAATTAATTAGTTGTTTATATTCAAACAAAGCCTTATATAAAGAAAGATATACATATATTACAAAGAGATTGCATAATTTAAAACAGAAAAAAATAACCTTTTGAGTTTTGACTAGGATCCGTTAGAAGCATATATCATTATTCATAACTCTTGATTCAGTCAAGTATCCATATAGCTAAGAAAGTTTAATTGCATAATCTTATCATGTATTCGATGCATTGGCTAACAATGTTAAAAGTAACGTCTGTTTTTACTCTTTAGAAATGTAATGCAGACATATGAGAAAACATATTACCATACACGTTAGTAGCAGGGAAGTCGTTTTCAATTTCGAAACCCTAGAGATTGGAAATTAGAAATGTTCCATTAAATAAAATCAGACAGGAAAAGTAATTAGAATCTGTACGGGAAAATGTTCTCAAATGCCACATTATCAAAAGCCTTCCATTTTATAATTAAACTGCACAGCCTTTCATATTTGCCCATTCCTTGAACAGCAGTAACAGATACGGCAACGGATATTGTAAGCAAGTCTCTCATTTTCCTCCATGAAACATCCCTTGGTTATGATGCAAGTTCAATGGCATCGTGAATGTTGTTGAACCAGAGCATCTATTGAAAGCATATTCAGAGTACAAAGCGTGTTGGTGTCCAACGCCATCACATGTGGCTATAATCTATGCTTCCCATTCTCTCAAATTATTATCGGTGTCTTTGTGTCAGTGTTAATGTCGTGTTAGATGTCTATGTTGAGGTTTCATAGATTGAAGGTAATAAAAGAAACAAGCAACTCCTAACACACAGATACTTTGTTTTCAGATTCTGTAATTTAGTATCATTTTCAGAGATGGAAAGCACAAAATCTCAAGAAAAGTACAATGCATAGATAATTCACAAAGGAAGGACATTTGATATTGAAACATTCGAAAGTTAAAGCATAAAACAGAACAAATGCATAGCAGAAAAACATGATGCCATTAAAACTTCATAAACCTTTACATACAAGACCTGCTTCACCATTGCCTTCTCTCCTTAGGATGGTAAGGGAAACAAGAATTTTGTGTATTTTATCAAGCCGAGAATGGTTGTGTTACATTTGGAAGTATATAAAATGCACTACATTCTTTGTAAAAATCATTGTAAGAGTCTCTTGATACAACGAAGAACTGTTGCACATAGATGTGTTGGTACACATTCTATGAAGAAAAGATGGAGCCACCTGATAATTTCTATAGCAGTGAACAAAGTGACATTGAACAATAAAAATGTAGCACGCTGTATGGATCTGCTCCATGCAAGATTGGGTTAGAAGCAATTAAATTAAATAATATTAAAGAAAATTAAAGCTCTTGTGTATAATTTATGTCAAGACCATTTTGTTATACAAGCACATAAAATGTAGCAGCATGTAGTTAAAGTACTTGTGTAACATAGAGACTGATTAAAACTGAAACAAGATTTATATTACTGAATAGAGATGATTACAACGACACAATTAGAGAACAATAGAGCGAAGAAAAAGATTTAAGAGGAATGTGACAGTTTACATGGCAACTTTCCCAAAGTATGTAAGAGCAGCAAACCGGTTCAAAAATCAAAGAAACGGTAAATAATGAACACACGATGTTTGGTAACGATGTTCGGCCAATATTGCCTACGTCTCCGACTGCAGAGCAGCTGCAGTTCCTTTTTATTATGAATGAAAGATTACAACATCACCCCTGAACCGTACCCCCAGTCGCCATCACACAGCAAACTATGATACCCTCTTTGAACTTTGAATTTTTCTTTATCATCATCTACTGATCTTTCCTTCAATTCTTATCACTTTGAGAATGTAGGCAAGTGTTCAATTTGTTCTTTTTTCATCAATCTTTAATTCAGCGAGAGATTTGAAATTGAAACCATATTGTCAACAACTTGAAGCAAAAATGGCATCTTTCCATAAGCATCACAGTATCCTATTGCTTCATCCAAACCTACAACATATGGTAGCAACATTTTGGTTCATAGGCTTTCTTTGAAGTATAACCCGAAGGATTTTTCAAGTAATTATTTCATCAGCGGATGTATCCATGAATTGATAAAAGCATGCGCATAAGCGTTTGCATGTATTTTACACAAAAAAAAATAGAGCATTTATAAATGGAAAAATTTATATAATAAAGATGTATTCCAATCAAAATATACATTCAATGCATTAAGTTCCAACCATACAAAGATCCATATGAATTTTTTAAAACTGTGCAGCAATTAGCCAAGTCTCCAAGAGATAAATGATTGAAACTTACCTCGTGATAATTACAGGCATTCATGAAAAGGTATTGGATTTTCCATAAACGTCCAGGAGGTTAGCAAACAGAAGAAGCTGATTTAGAAAACTTGGCTGTTAAGACAGGACAAGCTCTTGCAGTTACTTTGTTCTTCAGCTGCAATCTCTCCTTGCCACTGATGATGAATTGGTTGGGAGTGTCTCACCAGCAGAATCAGCATCCACCAATCTGAAGAGAACACAGTCCACATGGGTCAAAGGACTTTTGTAGAGTGGTACTTCTTAAGCATTTCGTAATTAATACCGAGTATCAATAAGAAAACCAGATGAATTATGTTAAAATATGAAAAATAATCATGTGACAGAGGAAAGGTGATTATTAAGGAATTGTTTTATAAGCCTCTCGCATTGCTAAAAAGACCCTCAGATTTAACGGATGTTAACTCCGTATTGCACAAAATCTATCGAGAGTTATGACCCGATCTCTGTTTTTTGGATCAGAGCGTAACAAAATTTTACAAATATTATGTGATGGAGGAGTAGTTAACAAAAGAAAAACAGAAATAAAACTATTTGAAGGAATTTGTGTACCAAGGAATTGTCCCTTTAGTAGAGAATAGCTGTTAATCCAAACATGCACGTACATAAGGAGTAAGTTACCTGAAGAGGAAGAAGCAGTCTCGATATTAAAAGCCTTTCATGTAAAGATTTTGTGCCAGTGATATAATTATGTATGAATTTAAAAATAGGGAAAAGATGACGTGATGCAATTTAAAAATTACGGGACACAGTCAGAAGAATAGAAAATAGGAACTGAGCCTTTCAATACAAGATGTTCTATGACAATTTGTTGTAGACAACTTTAAAACATAGTTTGAGAAGAAGACCTTAATAAAAGCCTTAATAAAAGAAAATGAAATATGTTTCATTATAATGCTTGAATACAAACCATGAGCAAATTGGAATGGATTATGTCAACCTCTTCCCTTGTTGAAGAGGAAAAAAGATGTGTTGGGAACTCCATTTGGGTAAAAAACCACAATCATCATTTACCAGACTACCCTCAAAAATAAATTGCCACCACTCTTCACACCATTCCAAACGCAAAATCCTCTTAGCCTGGGAAAATAAAAATTGAAGTCAGAAAATAAGAATATAAAAAAGGGAAATAAAATTAAGAAGAATAACGAAGAGATTTGATGCAATGGTTTAGTTACTAATATGCTCGTACCTTCCGAACCAAAAAGATTTGACCAAACGTGGGACCCATAACATCTCATTCCTGCTTAATGTCGTCAATCAACACATGACGGGTGTGACTAATTGTATGCCAACGCTCTCCTCCCTCCTTTTCATACTTCTCCTTTATTATTCGACAATCTTCAATCTCCAACATTATAAGAGAGTTGGGTAGAGCCTCCTTCTCTGGCAAGCTCTCAAGACCAGGGCAGTCCCAAATATATAGATATTTGAGAGATTTGAGGTGGAGAAAACCCTTGTTGTTCATTATTCTTAGCTTTGAACATTTTTCCAGATGAAGAGTGTCAAGAGTTGGTGGCAGCAGATTCTCCTCTGGGAAGGACTCCACGTTTTCAAACTCATCACTAACTCTGAAACATCTCAGAGAATTGAGTTGGAACAAACCCCACTCCTCTCTTGAACCAATCAGTTTTGGGCAATTGTATATTCCAAGGTAGATCAAGTTGGAAGGCAAACCACCCATTGGAAACGATTCCAGCTCTGGACAATCGGTCAATTTGAGATGAAGAAGTTTGGTGAACAAGTGTAGTGATAAAGGCAATGAGGAGGAGCCCCATCCTTTTATTGAAAGTCTCTGAAGAGAATTATAGCAACGTAAATCCAAAGAAGGATGTTTTACAGTGCCACTGCAATCCAACTCCAACTTTTCAAGAAAGGGAAAATTGATTAAATTTTGGTCCACGGAGAACTCGGTGTACCCATTTTGCCGAAGGAGTAACTTTTTTAGGCTCGTCGGCAATTCATTTACCAAAATTCTATCACAACTCTGTATATCCAACTTTATCATATTACCACCCCTGGGAATTGAAGCATCTAATTTGTTGCAATTATAAATATTCAGTCCAATCAAGTAATACTCATTTTTTTTTATCACTTCTTAACATTTAAAATAGAAATAAAATGAAAATCACAGTAAAAGCCCAAATGACATCCTCAAGTCTCATGTTTTCTGGGCAGACACAAAAGAAAAGCAGAAATAGACTAAAAAAAGACGGGACGCATAGTCATGAGAATAGCAAAGAGGAATTGTGCTTGTAAATTTGTTGCAGAAAACTTGAAACATAGTTTCATAAGACCTTTACAAAAGTAAGTCAAATATGTTCCATTATAGTGCTTGAATACAAACCATTGTAATAGATGAAATTCACACAGTGTCAGCCTCTTCCCTTATCCGCGTCAAGATCATGAGGCTCTGTGTTGAATCCAAACGTGCATGCCTTGCTATCTCTTTATTGCAGCAAGAACAATAAAAATGCAGCGCGCTGCATGGATCTGCTCCATGCAAGATTGGGTTAGAAGCAATTAAATTAAATAATATTAAAGAAAATTAAAGCTCTTGTTTATAATTTCTGTCAAAGCCCATTTTGTTACACAAGCACATAAAATGTATCAGCATGTAGTTAAAGTACTTGTGTAACATAGAGACTGATTAAAACGGAAACAAGATTTATATTACTGAATAGAGATGATTACAACAACACAATTAGAGAACAATACAGCGAAGAAAAAGATTTAAGAGGAATGTGACAGTTTAGATGGCAAGTTTCCCAAAGTATGTTAGAACAGCAAACCCGTTCAAAAATCAAAGAAACAGTAAATAATGAACACACGATGTTTGGTAACGAAGTTCGGCCGATATTGCCTATGTCTCCGACTGCAGAGCAGCTGCAGTTCCTTTTTATCATGAGTGAAAGATTAAGGTTTACAATGCACAACTTGTGTATAAACACTATTGTTCAGATTACAACATCACCCTTGAACCGTACCCCCAGTCACCATCACACAACAAACTATGATACCCTCTCTGAACTTTGAATTTTTCTTTATCATCATCTACTGATATTTCCTTCAATTCTTATCACTTTGAGAACTTAGACAAGTGTTCAATTTGTTCTTTTTTCATCAATCTTTAATTCAGCGAGAGATTTGAAATTGAAACCATATTGTCGACAACTTGAAGCAAAAATGGCATCTTTCCATAAGCATCACAGTATCCTATTGCTCTATCCAAACCTACAACATATGGTAGTAACGTTTTGGTTCATAGGCTTTCTTTAAAGTATAACCCGAAAGATTTTTCAAGTAATTATCTCAACAGCGGATGTATCCATGAATTGATAAAAGCATGCACATAAGCTTTTGCATGTATTTTACACAACAAAAAATAGAGCATTTATAAATGGAAAAATTTATATAATAAAGATTAAGAATTTTTTAAAACTGTCCAGCAATTAGCTAAGTATCAAAGAGATAAATTATTGAAACTTACCTCATGAAAATTACAGGCACTCATGAAAAGGTATTGGATTTTCCTTAAACGTCCGGGAGGTTAACAAACAGAAGACGCTGATTTAGAAAACTTGGCTGTTAAGACAGGACAAGCTCTTGCAGTTACTTTGTTCTTCAGCTGCAATCTCTCCTTGCCACTGATGATGAATTGGTTGGGAGTGTCTCACCAGCAGAATCATTATCTACCAATCTGAAGAGAACACAGTCCACATGGGTCAGACGACTTTTGTAGAGTGGCACAAGTTGGCTTACTTCTTAAGCATCTCGTAATTAATACCGAATATAACATAACCAGTTCAAAGTATCAATAAGAAAAACAGATGATTTATATTAAAATATGACAAATAATCATGTGACAGAGGAAAGGTGATTATTAAGGAATTGTTTTATAAGCCTCTCGCATTTAACGGATCTTAACTCTGGATTGCACAAAATCTGTCGAGAGTTATGACCCGATCTCTGTTTTTTGGATCAGAGCGTAACTCCCAATTGGCTTATTTTAGAGGTTGAGCAATCTAGGGGGCCTATAGAGCAAAATCACCATTAATAAGTAGAATGTAACATTAATTTTAAAACAAAATTTTACAAGTATTATGTGATGGAGGAGTAGTTAACAAAAGAAAAACAGAAATAAAACTATTTGAAGGAATTTGTGTACCAAGGAATTGTCCCCCAAGGAATTGTCCCTTTAGAATAGCTTGGTTAATCCAAAGATGCACATACATAGCATAGGGAGTAAGTTACCTGAAGAGGAAGAAGCAGTCTCGATATTAAAAGCCTTTCATGTAAAGATTTTGAGCCAGTGATATAATTATGTTTGAATTTAAAAATAGGGAAATGATGACGTGATGCAATTTAAAAATTACGGGACACAGTCAGAAGAATAGCAAATAGGAACTGTGCTTTTCAATACAAGATGTTCTATGACAATTTGTCGCAGACAACTTTAAAACATAGTTTGAGAAGACCTTAATAAAAGAAAATGAAATATGTTTCAGTATAATGCTTGAATACAAACCATGAGCAAATTGGAATGGATAGAATTCACACAATGTCAGCCTCTTGAAGAGGAAAAAAGATTTGTTGGGAACTCCACTTGGGTAAAAGACCACAATTACCAGAATCCCTCAAAAATAAATTGCCACCATTGTTCACACCATTCCAAACGCAAAATCCTCTTAGCCTGGGAAAATAAAAATTGAAGTCAGAAAATAAGAATATAAAAAAGGGAAATAAAATTAAGAAGAATAACGAAGAGATTTGATGCAATGGTTTGGTTAATAATATGCTCGTACCTTCCGAACCAAAAAGATTTGACCAAATGTGGGACCCATAACTTGGTCTTGCTAGCACTATGTGGCAGTGGGATTAACATCTCATTTCTGCCTCATTCCGTCAAATCCACACAAAAGGGATGTGACTAATTGTATGCCAACGCTCTCCTCCCTCCTTTTCATACTTCTCCTTTATTATTGGACAATTCTTAATCCACAATTCATCAAGAGAGTTGGGTAGAGCCTCCTTCTCTGGCAAGCGCTCAAGACTAGGGCAGTTGTAAATATCTAGCTTTTGGAGAGATTTGAGGTGGAGAAAACCCTTGTAGTTCATTTTTCTTAGCTTTGAACAATTATTCAAATGAAAAGAAAACAGATTTGGTGGCAGCAGATTCTCCTCTGGGAACGACTCCACGTTTTCAAACTCATCACTAACTATGAATCTATTCAAGGAATTGAGTTGGAACAAACCCCACTCCTCTCTTGAACCAATCAGTTTTGGGCAATTAAATATTCCCAAGTAGATCAAGTTGGAAGGCAAACCACCCATTGGAGACGATTCCAGCTCTGGACAATCGTACAGATACAGATAATGAAGTTTGGTGAACAAATGTAGCGAAAAATGCAAGGAGGAGGAATGCCATCCTTTTATTGAAAGTGTTCCAAGGGAACCATAGCAACACAATCCCAAATAGGGACAATTTACACAGCCTGTAAAATCCAACTCCAACTTTTCAAGAATGTTATTGTTGACTAAAATTTGCTCCACAGAGAACTCGGTGTACCGATTTTCACAAAGGACAAACTTTTTCAAGCTTGTCGGCAAATCATTTACCAAAATTCTATCACATCTCTGTATATCTAACTCTATCATATTATCACACTTGGGAATTGATGCCTCCAACTTGTTGCAATTAAAAATGTACAATTTTTGTAAAGAAGGAAGGTGTTGTGGCAGAGCCCTTTTCAATTCGGGACAACTTATAGAAATCTCTTTAAGCAAAGGAAACTCTCCAAGGCATAACAATTCCTCCAACTTGTTGCAATTATAAATTAGCAGATTTTGTAAAGAAAGAAGGTGTTGTGGCAGAGCCCTTTTCAATTCGGGACAACTTCTTATAGAAATCTCTTTAAGCAAAGGAAACTCTCCAAGGCATAACAATTCCTCCAACTTGTTGCAATTATAAATTAGCAGATTTTGTAAAGAAGGTAGGTGTTGTGGCAGAGCCCTTTTCAATTCGAGACAACGTCTTATAGAAATCTCTTTAAGCAAAGGAAACTCTCCAAGGCATAACAATTCCTTCAACTTGTTGCAACCACAAATCTCCAGTTCTTGTAAAGAAGGAAGGTGTTGTGGCAGAGCCCTTTTCAATTCGGGACAACTTCTTATAGAAATCTCTTTAAGCAAAGGAAACTCTCCAAGGCATAACAATTCCACCAACTTGTTGCAATTATAAATTAGCAGATTTTGTAAAGAAGGAAGGTGTTGTGGCAGAGCCCTTTTCAATTCGGGACAAATTCTTATAGAAATCTCTTTAAGCAAAGGAAACTCTCCAAGGCATAACAATTCCTCCAACTTGTTGCAATTATAAATTGGCAGATTTTGTAAAGAAGGAAGGTGTTGTGGCAAAGCCCTTTTCAATTCAGGACAATCGGATATAGAAATCTCTTTAAGCAAAGGAAACTCTCCGAGGCATAACAATTCCTCCAACTTGTTGCAACCACTAATCTCCAATTTTTGCAAAGAAGGAAGGTGTTGAGGCAAGGTGCTTTTCAATTTGGGACATTTTCCTATACAAAGCTCTTTGAGCATAGGAAACCCTTCAAGACATGACCATTCCTCCCAATCCGACATCGAATCAAAACGCAGAATTTCAAGGGAACTGAATGGTACATTTGTTGAATTATTGCCATAAAATTCTTTCCCTATGATCCCTATTCCATCACAGCCTGAAATTGAAATATCTCTGAGAGAAGGGAGTTGTCCAAGTGGTGGCAACTGGGAGCATAATTCACAGCTCTGCAGTTGAAAAGATACTAAGTTGGGTAAATGACAACCGCTTATCCAATTTGCAAAGCTAATACCTTTGTATCTTTTGATGTAAAGCCTCTTCAAGTTGCTATTTGGTTGAAGAGCCTCAAAGACATCCAGTTCTCTTCCATTGTTGTTGAAATTGTCGCCATAATTCATATATAATTCTTCTACATGTTTCTTATCTTTCAAATTTGCTACTGCGGCATCTTCGGGATTAATGACATGTTCCAATCCTGAAATACAAAGTTTCCCTTGAAGACGATTGAGATTACCCAACTCCTGAATATTAGACCCATTCTCCTCTCCCACAACAAAATCACTCAGCGTTTGAAGATGGTTTAGACTCCCTATCTGCTTTGGCATTTTCTTTATATTACAGCCTTCAAGATTAAGATGGCGTAAACTCACAAGTTTGTAAAAATCTGAAGGGAGTTCAGTCAACTTATAACACCTTTTCAATATTAGTGTCTCTAATTTGTACAGCTTACAAATTGAGTCAGGCAACCTTTTAATATATGTGCTGGTAAGGTCTAGATAGCGCAAAAGCTTTAGATCTCCTATCTCACCTGATAGCTCTACGAGTTTACAGCCACAGAATGACAACATCCGCAAATATTTTAGTTTCGAAAATAGATCATGTTGCAAATTGTTGCCTATCATGAAATAGCCTCGTGATACTACCAACAAGCTGCGTAATCCCTTGATCTTAGAAATGTGATTCAATATTCCCGCACCATCTTTCAAATCAAGAGAGCAGCAAACGTGTCGTGTTCTTTCAGATTTATCTTGCACGCTATCACCCTCAATTTGTAAACAAAACTCTTGGGACTCTGATTTTGCCAAATCATTGACAAGATCATGCATGACTATACTCTTATGATCATCTAGTGATTGTTGGAAAAATGAAATGGACTCTAGACCATCCAAGAATTCAATACCCAAATCTTCTTCACTTTTGTCTCTTCCGCAACATTTCAGCAAACCTTCTGCCATCCAAAGCTTGATCAATTCATCCCTTTCAAACTCAAAACCCTTAGGAAATATAGAGCAGTAGGCAAAACAGCGCTTCAGAGTGGAAGGGAGGTTATGGTAACTCAATCTCAATGTCGAGTTAATGTTACTGTCATCATCATTTAACCGCCACATGTCAGCCTCTAGTATCTTTTCCCATTCACGTTGATTGAATTTTTTACGCAAGAGGTTCCCCATTGTTTTCACAGCTAACGGCAACCCTCCACACTTATCTACAATATTTTTGCCAATTGATTCAAGTTTTGGGTATTCACTTACATTCCTGCCGTGAAAAGCAAGCCTCTTAAATAAACTCCAACAATCTTTGTTCTTCAATTGTTCCAGATCAACTAACTCAGTTGATTTCACAATTAATGCTACTTTTTTGTCGCGTGTTGTCACAATAATCTTACTTCCAGAAGATCCATGGTTAAAGGGAAGTAGTAACTTCTCCCAACTTTCCTCATTCAGTTTCCAGACATCATCCACAACAAGTAGATAGTTCTTGCTTGTTAATACTTTTTGTAGTTGCCGTTGGAGTAGATCCAAGTCTTCACTATTTTCAGCAGAACCAAATTTCCTAAGAATTGCTTTGGTAAGTCCAATAACATCAAAATACTCAGATACATGGACCCAAGCTTTAAGTTCAAACTTCTCTTGTATCCTGCTGTCATTGTAGACAAGCTGAGCAAGGGTGGTCTTCCCCATCCCACCCAAACCCACTATGCTGATTGTTGATACTTGCCTGTCATAGTCCTTGTTTGTCAGCAAATAGTTGATTATTTCTTCTTTCTCACCCTCTCTACCATATATGCAAGATTCATCCACCAAAGATGCAGTTGGAGATCTTTGGTGGATCAAGCCAAAGATCAAGCCAATTCTTCACATTTTGGTTCTGGTACTTCTTTGTCTCTGCATCATCCAACAACTGATTGATAGAATTCAGTGTGATTTCAAGTTTTTTAATCAACTTTTTATTGAAGAGGTCTTTGAAATCTCTTGAGGCAATCCTATCAAGAGTGACTTGAAAGAATGACGAAAGAAATGCTCCAGCAATCAACTCTGCCATGATGTTGTAGTCAAATCCTGAGAGGCTCACTGCAAAACTATAATCTGTTAAGCAAAATGGAACACTTAAAACATACATTTTAATGGATTGTTCAATTAATGACACATTATGCAGTTATAATAACAACTATATTTGCATACACTATCTTCATTGCGAGCAACGAAGAAAGGTCACTTGTTACTGTAACTAAGTCATGTGACTTTTATATTTCTTTATCACTGTTCTTTTTAGAAATCAAAATTTTTATTAGAAATTAAAAAGTACAAAGAGTATGAGTCATTTCTCTGGTTGCTAATTCAGGACAATTTATTAATTCAATTATTAGAAATCAAAATGATTCTTGCATAAACACAATCCAATTATTAATTCAGGACAGTTTATTAGTTTTTTTGAATTTTTCTAATATATTTTGTACTCTTGCTTCATTGTATCTAAATAAACGCAATGTCCAACCAAGTGATTGGACTAAAAAAATCTTCAATTAGACATTTCTTAGAGAGCTTGAGGGATAAGAGAAACAAATACGAACTAGGTCATTGCAGCGCATGTAAAATAAAATGATAATTAATTTTTTTTTTTGAACGGCAAAATATTATTAACCGACGAGCCCGTGCGAGAAGCACTAATAAGCTCGGGTGGAAAAAAAAATACAAACAAGGGGAAATCGGTTGCCAATCAATCACCTGGCTCGAACAAAAACCCCTTAAAAACCACCCTAATACAAGACATGCGATTATGAGGCTGACGTATACATATGGGACATACACCACAAACATACTTCTGCCTCAACACCTAAGAGACAGAAACTGCTCAGCCACCTAAAGAAAAAAGCATGCCGAACCCACAGACCACAGCAGCACACACCATAGCATATAAACCCAGCTAACAGCCCGCAGAAACCCAAAAACACACCAAAACACCTACTACAGAAGCCACAAACAGCAGGCCTCCTAAACTGCAACCGCCCCAAACCACCCCACAGCAAAACAAACCAGCAGACCCAAAGAACAGCTGCTCCAACCAGCAGACACACCACCAGGAGAATAAGGTTACAGCAGTACAAATACACCCAGCAAAAATGGAGCGTTTCTATGGTTTGACATTTTTTTCTTAACCCACCAATTTTAAGGGAAAATGGACTTTAGTAATTTGAAGTTTGACTGAGAGCTATGTAATGTATGACCAATCATTATTCCATCCAGAATCAAATGGTCTTTCTAGTTTAAAATTATTTAGTTTTGATCCTACATCAGATTTTTATACTTAAAAAAGAGATATTCTTGCATGAACTCCTACATAAGAGATTATTCTTACACCAAACCAATAAAAATATCACACATGTTATTAACTTTAAAAAAAATGTGATTTTAATTAAGGAAATGGAAACAATAAATGGTGGTGGGTGGTTTTTGTTGGTTAAAGAAACTGGAAAAAGGAGAGAGAAATATTAAAAATAATGAGAAAAAATTATGATATTAATTATTTTTATTATTTTAATGAGATGTTTGATTTTAATTGGTTGAGTGTAAGAATGATCTGTTAGGTAATAGTTCATGTAAGAATTTCTCCAAATATAGTAAAATTGTAGTTGAAACCAAATTTTTTAATGAGTTTTCTTATAATTTTAGGAGTATTGATCATTCTGCATCATAAGGACGTATCCCACGTCATTTAAAATAGGTCAAGTCAAAAAATTTAAGTGCAAAAAACTGATGAAAGGTTTTAAATTAGGTGATTTTAAAGTCAGGAACCAATTTCGGGAATCGGTAAAAATAGAGGGACCAAATTGTAATTAAGCATATTCTTTATACATTGTAGGACAAGCAATTGGCTCATTAAATGAAAGATTTGAGCAATATAAACAAATAGATTTTTTAGGGGAAAAAAATAAAAATTGTTGAGCACTAAAAGACTTAGATCATTTTTTCATAATAATGACTTGAAATTATGTTTCATATATTTATCAAACTTATCTAAAATGCGATATTCATCATTATCATAAGAATTTTACCCTTGTTATTTATAAATGGAATAAAGAAAATAAGAATTTTACCTACAATTAACTTTATCAAATTATTATATATTGATCATTATCATAATTAACTTAAATATAAGTTTTTTTTTTTTTTAAGAGAAACGTACATATAAGTATAACTTGGATGGATCACATAACATAATTTGAAAGATTAACTTTTATTAACAAAGGAAGAGATTACCTGAAAGTGTGGGAACAAACAAACTGAAATCTTTGTCAGCAAAAATAGAAACTGAGATCTGCCAAGGAAAGAGAGTTTAAAAAATTAGAGAAAGATTGAGAGGAAATATAAAGAGAGAAATTAAGAGTAAAAAATGTGTGTATTAATATTTAAAGAGAGAAATTACTTGAAAGTGAGTGGAACAAAGAAAGTGAAGAACTTGAAAGATCTCTCAAGGAAAGACTTAGAGGAAGCACAACTACAAGTAATCAAAGATGAAGTTTGGTATGCATAGTAAGTGGAACAAACAAACTGAAAGATCTCCCAAAGAAATACTTAGAGGAAGTAGAATAAGATATCAATGATGAAGTTTGGTATGGAAAAGAAAGTAAGAAGTGAGAAAATAAATGAGAATATGAGATGATGTACCTTTTTGTATGATTGAACATATTACGCGTCTTTCCACTCAAAAGGATGCCACTTTCCCATCACTTGCAAGGAAATACGAAGGTGGATAAATATTCTTTTAAATCCCTCCTAAAATATGGTTTTTATCTCTGGAAATATGTTTCGTTTTGATTTTAGTCTCTATATAAAAAAATTGTAGAAAAAGGTCTCTGCAAAATATTTTATTTTTTAGGGGTAATAGTCACTTTGGTCCCTGTATGTGTGATGATTAGTCATTTTAGTCCTTCATTGTATCAAAATTTCAAAATAGTTCTTGCTTGTGCATTATGTTAGTCAAAATAGTCCTTGACACTAAAATAATCTTTCAATGCTCACAATAACTCTTTTCATATAAGGACTAAAATGACAATAAACATGTACTTATAAGGACTAATATGATAATAAGTAAGTATATTGAAGGACTAATCTGACAAAATTAATTAAACATTTTAACATCAAGGACTATTTTGACTAACAAAATGCATAATCAGGGACTATTTTGAAGTTTTGATACATTGAAGGACTATTTTGACTACTCATTACAATTTCAGGGACCAAAATGACTATTACCCCTATTTTTTAAAATAGTTCATAACCCTACTTTTGTTCTGATTTGCATACGTGACGAATGATGACTGAAACCATTTTGTAGGAAAAATACATGTTGAAAAATTAAATTCCTTGAATAAATAGCAAGAACAACCTCAAAAAAAAAATGTATACACAATTACACATAATACTTTATTAAAAGGGTTTTGTTAACGATTGTCTCTGAGACAATTTTAAGTAATGAAATTATTCCTTAGGAAAATAAAGACTTCGATTTTCAATACAATAAATGCATAAATTTTTATCAAATTTTACAATTTTAGATGCTTAAAGAGGCTATATGAATACTTGTTAATATTTATCATATTAAAAAGAATGAAAATGCATTTGGTCAAAAAGAAAAGAAAAACAAAACAGACAGTAGCACATGCGCATGCAAAAAGATTGAGATCAATCTCAATGAAATTGTAACGTGTTTTCAATAAAAATGGAAGTAAATGCCCCACCAATAAACTTTAAAGTCTTTAGCTGTGTTTGTTAGTGCTTGGCAAAGTCTTTACATCATATGCGCAAATTCTTGAATTCGATGGCTTCATAACCTATTAGAATTCATAACTGAGTTGGATGCAATATTGGAGTAAGGAAACAAGAGTTGATATGATGTTGGAATATATCATCAATAGACCAATTGAGTATCCTGCAGTGTTGAGAATCTTTTTTGAATGATAAATTTTGGTATATTAGTTGTTATGTTAGGATTTTTTTTTCTCTTTCTAAGATTTGAGTCCTAGATCTTAAATTTCTTACCTACTTTAATTCTTTAGCTCAGCCAAATGAGCTACCCAACCCTCTGCAATGGTGAGATAACTATACGTTTAGACGTAAAACAAGGGAAAATGTGATGCGCTGCAATTTATATTACCAGGAAAAAAGGGTGTCAAAATATGCAAAATTTAAAGACTCTGACGGTAATATAACAAGAAGTTTGTGTTCTCGAATGCTATTGTAATAATTATCATGTCAATTAAAACAAGTCACCATTATTTTTACAATCCCGATCATAATCCTGAAATCCTACGATTTTTCTCTGCCTTACTGATCTGAATCATGAGTAGAATCCTAAACTATGAAAAATTTATTTGAAGTCCTCTATGTTTGACTGATTTTGCGATTTCACTCTGTCCTATAACTGGCGTCTTCATAATGTGATGTAGTCTTGTAGCATCTAGGTTTTGAGTATTTTGTGCACTTGGTTGTTCTCCATTTAAGATTTGAGACTTTGAGTCATTTTTTTTTATGATTTCAAATAAGTTGTTTATGCACTTTATAATATATATATATATATATATATATATATTATTTTTTTAGTAGAATCTTTCGATTTTGGTTGCGATTTTATGTTTTACAATCTTACTATCTTCTTTCAATCTGAAGCAAAATTTGACAACCTTGCAAGTCACACACAATATCTAAAACTATCCTAAATGAAATCTAATAGAAATGAGATAAACATGAAAGCATTCTAACGTTTGTCTTTCATATATTGGTTGATGAATTGAAATTGTCATCAGAATAATCAGATTTCCTTGATTCCAATCATAGACAAACTTGTGATCCAACTGTCCACTTCCATCAATTTCAGCTGACTCATCATTCCTAAGGGTGGGTTTGTAACATCCCACTCATCAGCTTAAGGAACTTTATCTGACAAACGTATCAGAGGACTAATAGTCATAGAAAACAATTATGGTGAAGTATGTTATGTACAATGGATGATATTTTTGAGTGATGTTAGTAAAGTATGGACTTATGTACCAGAGTCAAGCTAAACACGTTTAAGGCAAGGGCGATATGGTACTTTCACGCAAAAAGGGGTATTTAAGTGGATTTGGCCCAAAATTATTCATTATCAATTGTTCTTTCTCTCTCTAGGTTTTCTTTGAGAAATTTTCTCCTCCTTCTCTCTAAATCCCACGCCACCTCCTTCTTCTTCTCTTCCACAATTCTTCTCAAAACTTCTGCCAAATCAAGAGACATGTTGTATAAGTGTTCCTCAAGATTTTGTGGTGCTTGGAAGCTTGGGTTGAGATGTTATCACTACTCCTCCTTCCCACTAAGAGAATCTCAAGAAGTTAGGGTTTTGGGTTGAATTGGAAGGGGAAGCATAAAATTGTGCATGAGATGATTCCTTCATGCTCAAAGAGGATGATTTGAGGTTGGGGTGATGATCTAAGGTTATGGATGTTGAAGAATCAAGGCCAAGAGCTAGGATGGGAGATTGCTTGAGCTAGAGGCTTGGAGCTATCACAATAACTTGTCTAGGTGAGTTCTATAGGTAGAATAACCCACCTTTGGGGTTGGATATTCATGTTTGTGCTAGTTTAGCTTTTATGACATTTTATTGAACCTAAAGCCATGGCTTGTGATCACATGATAAATTGCCATGGAACATGATTTTATATATGTTTTGGTAAGCTATTTTGAGTACATAAACTTGTTAACAATGTTTGGAATGAGTTGGTGCATTTAGGGGATCAAAAATGGGAGTTTTGGGTCGAAAATGCCACGAACCCGCAGCCGAAACACGCAGGTTCGCAGCGCTGCGCCTGACCAAGGGCGCTAGGCGCCCAAAGTCAGAGAGGCCAGCGCTAGGCGCCCACTCTCTGGCGCCAGGCGCCCCTGACAGGGCAACTTTTGAGTTGTTTTGTGCTCGGGTGCTTGGGGCCAGTCGTGTGGGGGTCCGATGCGATCGTGTTGACGTATATTTTTACTGTTTTCACTTATTTTACAACTGGAACCATCTTGACTTGGTTAAATCTTTGAATTTCTAAATGGTTTGTTACTTGGGCTATGGCATTTTGGGTCCTCGGAATTAATAGAAAAATGTACCAATCATCCATAGAACTTGAACCGATAATCATGGCAATTTAACATGGGTCACAAAGATGACTCAAGAGAGTTTAAGTATGACGGGATAGCAATGAACTAAGGAAGGGAATGTATGTAGAGCCTCGGCTTAGCTAGTCGAGAACTAGAATATAGCAAGAATCCCTAGAATGATAAGACGCGAAGTGTAATCTTTTCGCACAAGAGCTAGTATGGTTTAGTAAGTACGTAAGCCGTAGTTTGACTAGTTAGTATCTCCACCATGATTAGGTATGAATATGAACAAGTAAGAGTTTACCACTAATCGGTTCGATTAAGGTTCCGAGGTAAATACTCAAGTATGTATATGTTTAACTTATATGCACGACAAGACCATGATTAATATGTGTAGGTGACATGTCTCTTGCTATCCACATCAGGGGGATACAAGGGGTTCTCATAATGAGAACGATTTAAGCCGTAAGGGACCCGCATGTCACTGAGTAAACAAGACGTAGGTGCTCGTGTCTCTTGTTATCCACGCCAGGGGGATACGGGAGGTTCTCGACCTAAGGGGAACGGTTTAAGCCGCAAGGGACCCGCACGACACCGAGGGAGTCCGATGTACGTACATCGGTCATGTATGGGATTGATTTCGGGGTTACTCCACCCGGGACTATCCGTAAAATGAATCAAGATAATATGTTTGTTCAACGCTAACCTAATGAATGAACTTAGATACGATTATGTTTATTCTGATTATGTTTATGTTATGTTTATGCTCATGATCGAGCCTATGTATGATTATGTTTAAGAGCAAGAACAGGAGCATGAAATGCTATTAGACGAGAGCAAGATATGTATAGAACTAGTAAAGGATATGATACCGACGACGTTCTTAGGATTTCCCCTAATCGTCCGGTTTAGAATCGTGTCATGATTATTTTATGTTTAGGCCTCGATACTTAGCGTGTATTGGCAATGCGGTTCTAGGATCCCTTGACCGCCATGACACGTATGATAGTAAGGCTATAACAAGTAAGATGAATCTATGACGGCTCTAGTATGCACAACCGTCTAAGTATGCAAGTCCCCACACACGTATAATCAACCGTTAGGTTGTAATGTAGACACGTGGTGACCGTAGGTTTCCCCTTGAGGTTGCCTATAGCCTAGGATTTAGGGGAACTCACTGAGACATTATGTCTCATCCCAATCCTTATTTGTTTCAGATAAGCAGGATGATTATGCATGTTCGGAGCCGGATGGATATTACTTCAAAGGTTCGTTCGTAAAGCTGCAGGACATTATGAACATCAAGGATGTATTTTTATGTATGGATGAGTTGTGTTGTATTATAATTTATACGAACGTAACTTGATGTAAATATTATTCATTCGAAGTTTTTAATTGTTGTATATTTTAATGTATCCGGTACTAAAATTAACGCACGTGCTAGACTTTCTAGATACGTCTGGTATGGGTGTTACAATTGGTATCAGAGCAGGTTGATTCAGACCGTGCCTTGGGTCATTAAATTACAACAAAGGAAGTGGGACCATTGGGTTCCAGGTAATGTTCTAGTTGTTGATGTTAGTTGAGCCTGATCAACTCAATTTAACATTCGATGATTAGAATGGATGCCTGAGAGCTGAATAGGACCCAGGAGGAACGAAGTATGTGATGAAGAAGTTTTATCGTGCCAAAAGGTGGCCGGTGAACTAATCAGGTACAAGTGTGAATCCTCTGGGAATGTAAGGCATGTTAAGAAGGGACGTTCCGACAATGTCGGGTAAGATGTTGATGATACTTCATGAACCTGTAAGTGAAGAGATGTTGGAACGGATTTATGATATACTGGAATGATAGTACAAGGTTACAAGATAGGGAGAAGTCGACTTATGTTGACGGAGTCAGCGGGCTCTCAGGAACAGTAATATGTAAATGAAGTTAAGGACATGTAGGTTTGTCAAGTTGCGTAAGTGGCAACGTAAAGAGGCAAGTTAATCATAGTGGTGGAAGTTAAGGATTCAAGAGAAAGTTTTATGTTATCAGGAGTAAGACATTGATTTCCGACGTGCCAAGAATTGTATCGAAAAAGGTTGATGTTGCCATGCATATGTTATAGAATATTTTACGACGATAGGAATGAATGATGTGCATTTTATACTTGAGAATAAGAGTTTTATGCAACAAATGTTTTCTGAAAAATACTGTTGGAGAAGCTCACCAATAGCAAGCCTGGGACGAAACTTTCCGTTTTTATGAAATCTTCCATTTCGTTCCTATGGTTTGCAATGACTATTGGGGAGGTGTCTTCACCATAATCTTTTATGAGACGAAAAATCTTTTATGACATCAAGTAACGAATGCATATCGTATCCTAAGATTTCTAAGGAAAGGACATGGGCAACCATCAATGAAATCGATACGGTTTAAGGTAGCTTGGAAGTTAAAGCAGTGCAAGGTTAAGAGAAATCACAGGGTTCTCGGATTGTGTGGAAATATGACGTATCTCTCGAAACTATGTTTTGCTTAATAGACTTGCTAGGCTCGATATGATGTTGAAACATAAAGTAAATAAATTTAGGAAAAATTTACGCGTATGGGTGATTGAAGTTGACTTTTTGAAAATTCACGAGATTGTATAGCAACCGGTTTGCTACTACATTTGTAGAGCGGGCTAGACATATTAGAGTCTATAATTGATGACACGTATATGTTATCAACTTGTTCTATGAATTTAGTGCGACGGCCGGGGCCAAAACTCAATATATTTATAAGTAGAAAATTATCAACGTCAATGACTTGTGCGCTAGTTTACGAAATTTTCTTTAAAAAAAAAAAATTAATGAGCAAGCATTGGTATGATTAAGCAAAATATAGTCCGCGAGAATGCGAAGGTACAAAGATTAAATGTTCAAGAAAGTTATGTTCAAGTGCTAGATGGGTTGTTAATGGAAATTGAGTTTACCCGAAAATAAGTTCAGATATGATATGTATGGTAAGTGCAACCAGCAAGAAAGTAAGGTTACCCCCGAGTCAAGTATTATAAGAATAAGATAAACCATCATGAGTTTTGGATTCACAAGACAAGTGTAAGGTTGTGATGTTGGTTACAACATGGAAGATCTTGAGAACAGTTCAAGAAGTTAGTATTCAAGTGGTAATTAGGAATATGAAATCTCAGTCTCTCTAACGGATTAGAGTAATGGTTTAAACCAACCGGTGGGAATCAGAGTAGCGCCATGGAAGCTAATCGTTAATTATGAAACATGGAAATTTTAGTATGTATGAATTTTAGTGAAGAATGTTCGGTTGGTAATGCGAGTTTAGCAGAAGCATCATAAGATAAGTGAGGAGTTCTTGATGTGATAAGTAAGTATGAATGTTTATATAGATAGCATTGGCCAAGGTAAAAGTTTTAAGTATGTGCCATAACCTAAGTAAGATGAAAATGGAAAGTATGTAAGGTTCATAAGGTTTCCTCTTGTGATTCATATAATGATCATAGCATCAAGAATGAAGACCGGTTTCAGGAAAAAGGTATTAATGCTCAGGCGATAACCGAATGAGATGATATGGTGGATCTAGTTATGTGTTCCTGAAGAAGAGGAACAAGTTACCGTCAAGTGGGCCAAGGATCGTCTATGGTTTATGTTATGCAGTAATACATGTATAAACTATGTATATCAGTTAAGAATGTAAGAATCTACCTTCGGAGTTAAGTATGTTATTATGAAAGGAGATGCAACTCTCGAGTTGTGCAATGAGAATCATACTTCCTTATGCAATACTTGTTGAGTGAAAACGATACTTTTTAAAATATGCTAAGCCATGATTTTAAAGTTTTTAAAAGTTGAGACTGGTATTATGGAACTTGGGAACGATACTTTATTTAAACTCATGAAATTATACTTTTTCAAAACTGATAAGATACGTCGTAAGTAAACTCACTTAAGGCGTACAAACTTCAGGATCAACTTGTTATGGACAAGTTTGGGGCGAGTTGTTAAATCTTTTTTTTCAAAATATAGAAACTCGTCTGGTGGTTCTGTGGTGCTATTACAAATTCAGTTTTGGGAATGATAATATATTTTAGTCATGTATATATATATTCGTTCCAAGAACCTGAATACCAGAGCTTAAGGAAATTTCTTCAAGAAAGATTCTAGAACACGTATCGTTATCATTTAGCAAGAGATGGAACTTGAAAGTATGTACATGTTATGAAAACGACAATGTTCGTATGAAGCCAATATCATGTGGGATACACGGAATTGTGTTAAGAGTATACGATGTAAGTGCAAGTGGAATTACTAGTAAGTTTCACGAGTATGTGAACCATAATATTGGTTAGTGGATTGTCAGATGAAGTGGTGAGTTGATTTCACTTTTTCATGTCAAGCTATATGAGTTACCCATTAATTCGGGTGTGATAAGATGCAATGGAATTGCGATGAAATCAGAAGATTTCCTAAGGCTCTGAAAAGAGATAAGAGATTCATGGAATCATTTACATGAGTAATACAAGTAAGAAGCATGTGCCTCAAGGTACAGTAAGATTATGTATTCATGATAAGATGTATGTATGAAATATGTTTTAAAGTTACAAGTAAGCACTGCAGGGCAAACCTGGTTTCCGTAGGATCCCAGTTAAAAGGCAAATCCTGAGTGTTCATGTTTATAAAAAGATACCTATATGAATGGTTTATGTTAAGTGGGTAAGATACGAGTCCGAGACAATAAGTCTGTGTGTAGCAAGGTAAGTTCTGAATCATGATATGATAAGAAAACTCTAAGTTTGGGTAATATTAAAATCAAGAAGGTTATGTTCAGTTGCATATGGGTTAAGAAACAAGATGAGGACATGCTACGACGAACTCTATGAGTAAGTATGAATAGAGTATGTATGGCTCAGACCAAAGATGGTAAGTTTCTGTCATGATGATTGGTAGTCGATCTCTAAAATTTCGAGGACGAAATTTCTTTAAGGGGGGTAGAATGTAACATCCCACTCATCAGCTTAAGGAACTTTATCTGACAAACGTATCAGAGGACTAATAGTCATAGAAAACAATTATGGTGAAGTATGTTATGTACAATGGATGATATTTTTGAGTGATGTTAGTAAAGTATGGACTTATGTACCAGAGTCAAGCTAAACACGTTTAAGGCAAGGGCGATATGGTACTTTCACGCAAAAAGGGGTATTTAAGTGGATTTGGCCCAAAATTATTCATTATCAATTGTTCTTTCTCTCTCTAGGTTTTCTTTGAGAAATTTTCTCCTCCTTCTCTCTAAATCCCACGCCACCTCCTTCTTCTTCTCTTCCACAATTCTTCTCAAAACTTCTGCCAAATCAAGAGACATGTTGTATAAGTGTTCCTCAAGATTTTGTGGTGCTTGGAAGCTTGGGTTGAGATGTTATCACTACTCCTCCTTCCCACTAAGAGAATCTCAAGAAGTTAGGGTTTTGGGTTGAATTGGAAGGGGAAGCATAAAATTGTGCATGAGATGATTCCTTCATGCTCAAAGAGGATGATTTGAGGTTGGGGTGATTGTAACACCCCGTTTTCCCAACGTAAAAATTTCTTAAATAAAATCAGAGTTTTTCATCATAAAACGGAATGTCACATTTCTTAAAAAACGTAAATGGAATAATAATTTATCCTTCAAAAATATAACAACATAATCTTTAAAACTTCGCAGCGGAATAGTTTGACAACTTAAATAATCTTTGGCACAAGGGCCTCAATATAAATTTTCATAAAACTTAGTTCAACATCAATTCTTGAAAGATTCATAAAGTAATACGTAAGGAACAGAAGGTAAAGACATAATCCCATCCCGTTACGTATCAGAGCACCTAAGACACACTTGTGAGGAGTCCACTCACGACCGCAACTAATCCTGGTTACCTGCAAGTTACCCATACGAAGAGCAACATTTCCAAGCAGAGGGGTGAGATTTCTCAAACAATAATATTAAACATATAAATCATATAAAGTACATTCAACAACTTAAACATCTTATAATTCATTAATCATATCTAACAACTTAAACTTCCTTAACTAGTATCATTAATCTTCCTACATTAGTCATAAACTATCATAACACTAATCATAAACATCTTCATATATCATCAATTACTAATCTTAAACATCATTATATGACATCAAATAATAGTCACCAACAATCATCACATAGCATCAATATCAATCATAAGCATCAACATGTAATTCACATAAGTATCATTATCAAAACATAGCATTACCGAAAATAACTTCATAATCAAATTCGTAATCAATCCCATATATCCACATAATTATAAACATCAACTTATAGCATCCTAAGTACAAACACAACGTTATCATGTATCGTCATAAATATATTCATAAAACATCACATATCATCATATCATAATTCACGTAACATCTTATCATAAATCATATAACATCATAATCCATCATCAACATAAACATCATAATCATTCATCTTCATTCATCATAGCACTTCATTAATAACTTATCAACGTGACGTCTTGACATCTAAACAACTCGACAACTTCACAACTTGACAACTCGACAACTTCACAACTTGACAACTCGACAACTTCACATCTTAAATCATCTTAAAACTTCTTGATATGCAAATGCATGTGGTACCAATCAACAACATAAATGAGCGTAATTAGGCTCTTCAACATGTGAGCATAAAGCTGCCGGGCTTAAAGCCCCCAACGTAGTTTGAGCACAAAGGCTGCCGGGCCTAAAGCCCCCAACTTTAATGAGCACAAGGCTGCCGGGCCTAAAGCCCCCAACTTTAATGAGCACAAGGCTGCCGGGCCTCAAGCCCCCAACTTTAATGAGTATGCAATGGACTCAATCTTCCTACAACTTGACAACTTAAACAACATCATGAACATCTATGACATCCTAACATCTTGACATCTTGACAACATAACATCTTAACAACTTGATGACTTCATAACGACTCGACGACTTAACAACTTTTATCATCTTAACGTCTTAACATCTTAATATCTAAGCATCTTGACAACATATGGATCACATAAATAATTCATGTCATATCATAATATAACAATATCAAATGATAATAAACAACATCTTAAAACATCATATTCATCAATCATAAACAACTTCATATAACATCGTATTTAAACTTCGACAATAATTCACTAAGTATCTTTGTAAAAACATAATAAATTATCCACAACATATTTTCATGTCAAACCAAAGCTACTGGAAAGATATCACAAATATCAACAACTTTCATGTTTACAACAAAGATCAATTCAAAACAGAAACATATGAACAAAACGCAAAAACATGAAACAGAGAATGCTGTCACCGTACAATTTTGCTAAGACCTCCCTGTAGTATTTTCATCATAACTCACAGACCAAACATCATTTTCACGTCAAACCAAAGCCACAAGAAAGCTAACAAAATTATCTAAAACTTTCATGTTTACGCCTAAGACCAATTCTGTACCGATCAATACCAGTTTTTATTTTAAATTCGGAAAAGTTGTGCTGAAAGTCCATAAAAATTCACTGTGACCTACGTGCAGTAATTTGACCATAACTCAATTTCTATATATCGTTTTGACGTGAGACCAACGGCATTAGAAAGCTAACATCCATACCTACAACTTTCGTGTTTACACCTAAGACCAATTCGGCACCGATCAATTCCAGTTTTAATATCAAAATTCGGGCAGAATGCAGATTTTCTCCAAGTTTCACCTAATCTCATGGTTCTAACCTCAAAACTACTTCCAATAATCATCCTATGGATTATCTAAGGTATGTACACAATTTCTACAACAATTCAACAAGTTTTCATCATCTAATCATCAAATCTCTCTCAAAACCCTAATTCTCAAATTCTCACAAACTCTCCCCAACTTGTTAGATGTAATCTAATGATTTAACAACTTAATATTAATGCAAGATAGTCTCACCCTCACCTTAGATTAATTCCTGAATCAGCAGCAGCGTTCTTCTTTCCTAAGATATTCTCCTCTTCTCTTGACTTTTCTCTTCTCTTCTCTTCTTTCTTGTTCTTCTCTTTTCCAAAAAGCGGTTTAAGGTAAACTCTTTCCAACCTAAGCTTCTCTATTTATAATACTAAAATATTCTTCCCAAATCTATTTAGGCCCAACAACTTATTCTTCTTTCTATTCCAACCCTCAAATCCACTCACACTAATAATCCTCATATTCTAATAAATAATATTTCTCTACTAAATATAGTCTTCCACTAAATATATAATAATACACCATATAACAATAATAGCATATTTCATCAAAATATATATGTATATAATATTTTAACACCAAATAACAAATATACCTCTTCATTGAATAATAAATATATTTCTACACCAGATAACATATATATTTTCACACAAAATAACAAATATATTTCTACACTAAATAACATATATATTTCTACACAAAATAACAAATATATTTCTACACCAAATAATATATATATTTCTACACAAAATAACAAATATATCTCTTCATCAAATAACAAATATATTTCTACACAAAATAACCCCACAACTTAATATTTATTTTATTTTCGAATCTTATTTTATTAAACAATAAAATAAGTCAAAACGTCTCATAAATTTCTCTAAAATCATATAAATCACACTAATCATATAAATATATTCTAAAACTCATTTAAAATAATTAAATAAAAAGGAGGGCGTTACAACTCTCCCCAACTTAAAGGAATTTCGTCCTCGAAATTCAAGCACAATAGAAAATAAGTTTAGTCATTACTTCATCAAACAAAACACAAAAACAACATCAAGTTGGTCAGTTAAACATAAAAACATAACTACTAACTAGAAAACATGACGACACGACACAACGACTCATCTACTTGGCCGGACGGACCAACCTGCTCTGATACCAATTGTAACACCCCGTTTTCCCAACGTAAAAATTTCTTAAATAAAATCAGAGTTTTTCATCATAAAACGGAATGTCACATTTCTTAAAAAACGTAAATGGAATAATAATTTATCCTTCAAAAATATAACAACATAATCTTTAAAACTTCGCAGCGGAATAGTTTGACAACTTAAATAATCTTTGGCACAAGGGCCTCAATATAAATTTTCATAAAACTTAGTTCAACATCAATTCTTGAAAGATTCATAAAGTAATACGTAAGGAACAGAAGGTAAAGACATAATCCCATCCCGTTACGTATCAGAGCACCTAAGACACACTTGTGAGGAGTCCACTCACGACCGCAACTAATCCTGGTTACCTGCAAGTTACCCATACGAAGAGCAACATTTCCAAGCAGAGGGGTGAGATTTCTCAAACAATAATATTAAACATATAAATCATATAAAGTACATTCAACAACTTAAACATCTTATAATTCATTAATCATATCTAACAACTTAAACTTCCTTAACTAGTATCATTAATCTTCCTACATTAGTCATAAACTATCATAACACTAATCATAAACATCTTCATATATCATCAATTACTAATCTTAAACATCATTATATGACATCAAATAATAGTCACCAACAATCATCACATAGCATCAATATCAATCATAAGCATCAACATGTAATTCACATAAGTATCATTATCAAAACATAGCATTACCGAAAATAACTTCATAATCAAATTCGTAATCAATCCCATATATCCACATAATTATAAACATCAACTTATAGCATCCTAAGTACAAACACAACGTTATCATGTATCGTCATAAATATATTCATAAAACATCACATATCATCATATCATAATTCACGTAACATCTTATCATAAATCATATAACATCATAATCCATCATCAACATAAACATCATAATCATTCATCTTCATTCATCATAGCACTTCATTAATAACTTATCAACGTGACGTCTTGACATCTAAACAACTCGACAACTTCACAACTTGACAACTCGACAACTTCACAACTTGACAACTCGACAACTTCACATCTTAAATCATCTTAAAACTTCTTGATATGCAAATGCATGTGGTACCAATCAACAACATAAATGAGCGTAATTAGGCTCTTCAACATGTGAGCATAAAGCTGCCGGGCTTAAAGCCCCCAACGTAGTTTGAGCACAAAGGCTGCCGGGCCTAAAGCCCCCAACTTTAATGAGCACAAGGCTGCCGGGCCTAAAGCCCCCAACTTTAATGAGCACAAGGCTGCCGGGCCTCAAGCCCCCAACTTTAATGAGTATGCAATGGACTCAATCTTCCTACAACTTGACAACTTAAACAACATCATGAACATCTATGACATCCTAACATCTTGACATCTTGACAACATAACATCTTAACAACTTGATGACTTCATAACGACTCGACGACTTAACAACTTTTATCATCTTAACGTCTTAACATCTTAATATCTAAGCATCTTGACAACATATGGATCACATAAATAATTCATGTCATATCATAATATAACAATATCAAATGATAATAAACAACATCTTAAAACATCATATTCATCAATCATAAACAACTTCATATAACATCGTATTTAAACTTCGACAATAATTCACTAAGTATCTTTGTAAAAACATAATAAATTATCCACAACATATTTTCATGTCAAACCAAAGCTACTGGAAAGATATCACAAATATCAACAACTTTCATGTTTACAACAAAGATCAATTCAAAACAGAAACATATGAACAAAACGCAAAAACATGAAACAGAGAATGCTGTCACCGTACAATTTTGCTAAGACCTCCCTGTAGTATTTTCATCATAACTCACAGACCAAACATCATTTTCACGTCAAACCAAAGCCACAAGAAAGCTAACAAAATTATCTAAAACTTTCATGTTTACGCCTAAGACCAATTCTGTACCGATCAATACCAGTTTTTATTTTAAATTCGGAAAAGTTGTGCTGAAAGTCCATAAAAATTCACTGTGACCTACGTGCAGTAATTTGACCATAACTCAATTTCTATATATCGTTTTGACGTGAGACCAACGGCATTAGAAAGCTAACATCCATACCTACAACTTTCGTGTTTACACCTAAGACCAATTCGGCACCGATCAATTCCAGTTTTAATATCAAAATTCGGGCAGAATGCAGATTTTCTCCAAGTTTCACCTAATCTCATGGTTCTAACCTCAAAACTACTTCCAATAATCATCCTATGGATTATCTAAGGTATGTACACAATTTCTACAACAATTCAACAAGTTTTCATCATCTAATCATCAAATCTCTCTCAAAACCCTAATTCTCAAATTCTCACAAACTCTCCCCAACTTGTTAGATGTAATCTAATGATTTAACAACTTAATATTAATGCAAGATAGTCTCACCCTCACCTTAGATTAATTCCTGAATCAGCAGCAGCGTTCTTCTTTCCTAAGATATTCTCCTCTTCTCTTGACTTTTCTCTTCTCTTCTCTTCTTTCTTGTTCTTCTCTTTTCCAAAAAGCGGTTTAAGGTAAACTCTTTCCAACCTAAGCTTCTCTATTTATAATACTAAAATATTCTTCCCAAATCTATTTAGGCCCAACAACTTATTCTTCTTTCTATTCCAACCCTCAAATCCACTCACACTAATAATCCTCATATTCTAATAAATAATATTTCTCTACTAAATATAGTCTTCCACTAAATATATAATAATACACCATATAACAATAATAGCATATTTCATCAAAATATATATGTATATAATATTTTAACACCAAATAACAAATATACCTCTTCATTGAATAATAAATATATTTCTACACCAGATAACATATATATTTTCACACAAAATAACAAATATATTTCTACACTAAATAACATATATATTTCTACACAAAATAACAAATATATTTCTACACCAAATAATATATATATTTCTACACAAAATAACAAATATATCTCTTCATCAAATAACAAATATATTTCTACACAAAATAACCCCACAACTTAATATTTATTTTATTTTCGAATCTTATTTTATTAAACAATAAAATAAGTCAAAACGTCTCATAAATTTCTCTAAAATCATATAAATCACACTAATCATATAAATATATTCTAAAACTCATTTAAAATAATTAAATAAAAAGGAGGGCGTTACAACTCTCCCCAACTTAAAGGAATTTCGTCCTCGAAATTCAAGCACAATAGAAAATAAGTTTAGTCATTACTTCATCAAACAAAACACAAAAACAACATCAAGTTGGTCAGTTAAACATAAAAACATAACTACTAACTAGAAAACATGACGACACGACACAACGACTCATCTACTTGGCCGGACGGACCAACCTGCTCTGATACCAATTGTAACACCCCGTTTTCCCAACGTAAAAATTTCTTAAATAAAATCAGAGTTTTTCATCATAAAACGGAATGTCACATTTCTTAAAAAACGTAAATGGAATAATAATTTATCCTTCAAAAATATAACAACATAATCTTTAAAACTTCGCAGCGGAATAGTTTGACAACTTAAATAATCTTTGGCACAAGGGCCTCAATATAAATTTTCATAAAACTTAGTTCAACATCAATTCTTGAAAGATTCATAAAGTAATACGTAAGGAACAGAAGGTAAAGACATAATCCCATCCCGTTACGTATCAGAGCACCTAAGACACACTTGTGAGGAGTCCACTCACGACCGCAACTAATCCTGGTTACCTGCAAGTTACCCATACGAAGAGCAACATTTCCAAGCAGAGGGGTGAGATTTCTCAAACAATAATATTAAACATATAAATCATATAAAGTACATTCAACAACTTAAACATCTTATAATTCATTAATCATATCTAACAACTTAAACTTCCTTAACTAGTATCATTAATCTTCCTACATTAGTCATAAACTATCATAACACTAATCATAAACATCTTCATATATCATCAATTACTAATCTTAAACATCATTATATGACATCAAATAATAGTCACCAACAATCATCACATAGCATCAATATCAATCATAAGCATCAACATGTAATTCACATAAGTATCATTATCAAAACATAGCATTACCGAAAATAACTTCATAATCAAATTCGTAATCAATCCCATATATCCACATAATTATAAACATCAACTTATAGCATCCTAAGTACAAACACAACGTTATCATGTATCGTCATAAATATATTCATAAAACATCACATATCATCATATCATAATTCACGTAACATCTTATCATAAATCATATAACATCATAATCCATCATCAACATAAACATCATAATCATTCATCTTCATTCATCATAGCACTTCATTAATAACTTATCAACGTGACGTCTTGACATCTAAACAACTCGACAACTTCACAACTTGACAACTCGACAACTTCACAACTTGACAACTCGACAACTTCACATCTTAAATCATCTTAAAACTTCTTGATATGCAAATGCATGTGGTACCAATCAACAACATAAATGAGCGTAATTAGGCTCTTCAACATGTGAGCATAAAGCTGCCGGGCTTAAAGCCCCCAACGTAGTTTGAGCACAAAGGCTGCCGGGCCTAAAGCCCCCAACTTTAATGAGCACAAGGCTGCCGGGCCTAAAGCCCCCAACTTTAATGAGCACAAGGCTGCCGGGCCTCAAGCCCCCAACTTTAATGAGTATGCAATGGACTCAATCTTCCTACAACTTGACAACTTAAACAACATCATGAACATCTATGACATCCTAACATCTTGACATCTTGACAACATAACATCTTAACAACTTGATGACTTCATAACGACTCGACGACTTAACAACTTTTATCATCTTAACGTCTTAACATCTTAATATCTAAGCATCTTGACAACATATGGATCACATAAATAATTCATGTCATATCATAATATAACAATATCAAATGATAATAAACAACATCTTAAAACATCATATTCATCAATCATAAACAACTTCATATAACATCGTATTTAAACTTCGACAATAATTCACTAAGTATCTTTGTAAAAACATAATAAATTATCCACAACATATTTTCATGTCAAACCAAAGCTACTGGAAAGATATCACAAATATCAACAACTTTCATGTTTACAACAAAGATCAATTCAAAACAGAAACATATGAACAAAACGCAAAAACATGAAACAGAGAATGCTGTCACCGTACAATTTTGCTAAGACCTCCCTGTAGTATTTTCATCATAACTCACAGACCAAACATCATTTTCACGTCAAACCAAAGCCACAAGAAAGCTAACAAAATTATCTAAAACTTTCATGTTTACGCCTAAGACCAATTCTGTACCGATCAATACCAGTTTTTATTTTAAATTCGGAAAAGTTGTGCTGAAAGTCCATAAAAATTCACTGTGACCTACGTGCAGTAATTTGACCATAACTCAATTTCTATATATCGTTTTGACGTGAGACCAACGGCATTAGAAAGCTAACATCCATACCTACAACTTTCGTGTTTACACCTAAGACCAATTCGGCACCGATCAATTCCAGTTTTAATATCAAAATTCGGGCAGAATGCAGATTTTCTCCAAGTTTCACCTAATCTCATGGTTCTAACCTCAAAACTACTTCCAATAATCATCCTATGGATTATCTAAGGTATGTACACAATTTCTACAACAATTCAACAAGTTTTCATCATCTAATCATCAAATCTCTCTCAAAACCCTAATTCTCAAATTCTCACAAACTCTCCCCAACTTGTTAGATGTAATCTAATGATTTAACAACTTAATATTAATGCAAGATAGTCTCACCCTCACCTTAGATTAATTCCTGAATCAGCAGCAGCGTTCTTCTTTCCTAAGATATTCTCCTCTTCTCTTGACTTTTCTCTTCTCTTCTCTTCTTTCTTGTTCTTCTCTTTTCCAAAAAGCGGTTTAAGGTAAACTCTTTCCAACCTAAGCTTCTCTATTTATAATACTAAAATATTCTTCCCAAATCTATTTAGGCCCAACAACTTATTCTTCTTTCTATTCCAACCCTCAAATCCACTCACACTAATAATCCTCATATTCTAATAAATAATATTTCTCTACTAAATATAGTCTTCCACTAAATATATAATAATACACCATATAACAATAATAGCATATTTCATCAAAATATATATGTATATAATATTTTAACACCAAATAACAAATATACCTCTTCATTGAATAATAAATATATTTCTACACCAGATAACATATATATTTTCACACAAAATAACAAATATATTTCTACACTAAATAACATATATATTTCTACACAAAATAACAAATATATTTCTACACCAAATAATATATATATTTCTACACAAAATAACAAATATATCTCTTCATCAAATAACAAATATATTTCTACACAAAATAACCCCACAACTTAATATTTATTTTATTTTCGAATCTTATTTTATTAAACAATAAAATAAGTCAAAACGTCTCATAAATTTCTCTAAAATCATATAAATCACACTAATCATATAAATATATTCTAAAACTCATTTAAAATAATTAAATAAAAAGGAGGGCGTTACAACTCTCCCCAACTTAAAGGAATTTCGTCCTCGAAATTCAAGCACAATAGAAAATAAGTTTAGTCATTACTTCATCAAACAAAACACAAAAACAACATCAAGTTGGTCAGTTAAACATAAAAACATAACTACTAACTAGAAAACATGACGACACGACACAACGACTCATCTACTTGGCCGGACGGACCAACCTGCTCTGATACCAATTGTAACACCCCGTTTTCCCAACGTAAAAATTTCTTAAATAAAATCAGAGTTTTTCATCATAAAACGGAATGTCACATTTCTTAAAAAACGTAAATGGAATAATAATTTATCCTTCAAAAATATAACAACATAATCTTTAAAACTTCGCAGCGGAATAGTTTGACAACTTAAATAATCTTTGGCACAAGGGCCTCAATATAAATTTTCATAAAACTTAGTTCAACATCAATTCTTGAAAGATTCATAAAGTAATACGTAAGGAACAGAAGGTAAAGACATAATCCCATCCCGTTACGTATCAGAGCACCTAAGACACACTTGTGAGGAGTCCACTCACGACCGCAACTAATCCTGGTTACCTGCAAGTTACCCATACGAAGAGCAACATTTCCAAGCAGAGGGGTGAGATTTCTCAAACAATAATATTAAACATATAAATCATATAAAGTACATTCAACAACTTAAACATCTTATAATTCATTAATCATATCTAACAACTTAAACTTCCTTAACTAGTATCATTAATCTTCCTACATTAGTCATAAACTATCATAACACTAATCATAAACATCTTCATATATCATCAATTACTAATCTTAAACATCATTATATGACATCAAATAATAGTCACCAACAATCATCACATAGCATCAATATCAATCATAAGCATCAACATGTAATTCACATAAGTATCATTATCAAAACATAGCATTACCGAAAATAACTTCATAATCAAATTCGTAATCAATCCCATATATCCACATAATTATAAACATCAACTTATAGCATCCTAAGTACAAACACAACGTTATCATGTATCGTCATAAATATATTCATAAAACATCACATATCATCATATCATAATTCACGTAACATCTTATCATAAATCATATAACATCATAATCCATCATCAACATAAACATCATAATCATTCATCTTCATTCATCATAGCACTTCATTAATAACTTATCAACGTGACGTCTTGACATCTAAACAACTCGACAACTTCACAACTTGACAACTCGACAACTTCACAACTTGACAACTCGACAACTTCACATCTTAAATCATCTTAAAACTTCTTGATATGCAAATGCATGTGGTACCAATCAACAACATAAATGAGCGTAATTAGGCTCTTCAACATGTGAGCATAAAGCTGCCGGGCTTAAAGCCCCCAACGTAGTTTGAGCACAAAGGCTGCCGGGCCTAAAGCCCCCAACTTTAATGAGCACAAGGCTGCCGGGCCTAAAGCCCCCAACTTTAATGAGCACAAGGCTGCCGGGCCTCAAGCCCCCAACTTTAATGAGTATGCAATGGACTCAATCTTCCTACAACTTGACAACTTAAACAACATCATGAACATCTATGACATCCTAACATCTTGACATCTTGACAACATAACATCTTAACAACTTGATGACTTCATAACGACTCGACGACTTAACAACTTTTATCATCTTAACGTCTTAACATCTTAATATCTAAGCATCTTGACAACATATGGATCACATAAATAATTCATGTCATATCATAATATAACAATATCAAATGATAATAAACAACATCTTAAAACATCATATTCATCAATCATAAACAACTTCATATAACATCGTATTTAAACTTCGACAATAATTCACTAAGTATCTTTGTAAAAACATAATAAATTATCCACAACATATTTTCATGTCAAACCAAAGCTACTGGAAAGATATCACAAATATCAACAACTTTCATGTTTACAACAAAGATCAATTCAAAACAGAAACATATGAACAAAACGCAAAAACATGAAACAGAGAATGCTGTCACCGTACAATTTTGCTAAGACCTCCCTGTAGTATTTTCATCATAACTCACAGACCAAACATCATTTTCACGTCAAACCAAAGCCACAAGAAAGCTAACAAAATTATCTAAAACTTTCATGTTTACGCCTAAGACCAATTCTGTACCGATCAATACCAGTTTTTATTTTAAATTCGGAAAAGTTGTGCTGAAAGTCCATAAAAATTCACTGTGACCTACGTGCAGTAATTTGACCATAACTCAATTTCTATATATCGTTTTGACGTGAGACCAACGGCATTAGAAAGCTAACATCCATACCTACAACTTTCGTGTTTACACCTAAGACCAATTCGGCACCGATCAATTCCAGTTTTAATATCAAAATTCGGGCAGAATGCAGATTTTCTCCAAGTTTCACCTAATCTCATGGTTCTAACCTCAAAACTACTTCCAATAATCATCCTATGGATTATCTAAGGTATGTACACAATTTCTACAACAATTCAACAAGTTTTCATCATCTAATCATCAAATCTCTCTCAAAACCCTAATTCTCAAATTCTCACAAACTCTCCCCAACTTGTTAGATGTAATCTAATGATTTAACAACTTAATATTAATGCAAGATAGTCTCACCCTCACCTTAGATTAATTCCTGAATCAGCAGCAGCGTTCTTCTTTCCTAAGATATTCTCCTCTTCTCTTGACTTTTCTCTTCTCTTCTCTTCTTTCTTGTTCTTCTCTTTTCCAAAAAGCGGTTTAAGGTAAACTCTTTCCAACCTAAGCTTCTCTATTTATAATACTAAAATATTCTTCCCAAATCTATTTAGGCCCAACAACTTATTCTTCTTTCTATTCCAACCCTCAAATCCACTCACACTAATAATCCTCATATTCTAATAAATAATATTTCTCTACTAAATATAGTCTTCCACTAAATATATAATAATACACCATATAACAATAATAGCATATTTCATCAAAATATATATGTATATAATATTTTAACACCAAATAACAAATATACCTCTTCATTGAATAATAAATATATTTCTACACCAGATAACATATATATTTTCACACAAAATAACAAATATATTTCTACACTAAATAACATATATATTTCTACACAAAATAACAAATATATTTCTACACCAAATAATATATATATTTCTACACAAAATAACAAATATATCTCTTCATCAAATAACAAATATATTTCTACACAAAATAACCCCACAACTTAATATTTATTTTATTTTCGAATCTTATTTTATTAAACAATAAAATAAGTCAAAACGTCTCATAAATTTCTCTAAAATCATATAAATCACACTAATCATATAAATATATTCTAAAACTCATTTAAAATAATTAAATAAAAAGGAGGGCGTTACAGTGATGATCTAAGGTTATGGATGTTGAAGAATCAAGGCCAAGAGCTAGGATGGGAGATTGCTTGAGCTAGAGGCTTGGAGCTATCACAATAACTTGTCTAGGTGAGTTCTATAGGTAGAATAACCCACCTTTGGGGTTGGATATTCATGTTTGTGCTAGTTTAGCTTTTATGACATTTTATTGAACCTAAAGCCATGACTTGTGATCACATGATAAATTGCCATGGAACATGATTTTATATATGTTTTGGTAAGCTATTTTGAGTACATAAACTTGTTAACAATGTTTGGAATGAGTTGGTGCATTTAGGGGATCAAAAATGGGAGTTTTGGGTCGAAAATGCCACGAACCCGCAGCCGAAACACGCAGGTTCGCAGCGCTGCGCCTGACCAAGGGCGCTAGGCGCCCAAAGTCAGAGAGGCCAGCGCTAGGCGCCCACTCTCTGGCGCCAGGCGCCCCTGACAGGGCAACTTTTGAGTTGTTTTGTGCTCGGGTGCTTGGGGCCAGTCGTGTGGGGGTCCGATGCGATCGTGTTGACGTATATTTTTACTGTTTTCACTTATTTTACAACTGGAACCATCTTGACTTGGTTAAATCTTTGAATTTCTAAATGGTTTGTTACTTGGGCTATGGCATTTTGGGTCCTCGGAATTAATAGAAAAATGTGCCAATCATCCATAGAACTTGAACCGATAATCATGGCAATTTAACATGGGTCACAAAGATGACTCAAGAGAGTTTAAGTATGACGGGATAGCAATGAACTAAGGAAGGGAATGTATGTAGAGCCTCGGCTTAGCTAGTCGAGAACTAGAATATAGCAAGAATCCCTAGAATGATAAGACGCGAAGTGTAATCTTTTCGCACAAGAGCTAGTATGGTTTAGTAAGTACGTAAGCCGTAGTTTGACTAGTTAGTCTCTCCACCATGATTAGGTATGAATATGAACAAGTAAGAGTTTACCACTAATCGGTTCGATTAAGGTTCCGAGGTAAATACTCAAGTATGTATATGTTTAACTTATATGCACGACAAGACCATGATTAATATGTGTAGGTGACATGTCTCTTGCTATCCACATCAGGGGGATACAAGGGGTTCTCATAATGAGAACGATTTAAGCCGTAAGGGACCCGCATGTCACTGAGTAAACAAGACGTAGGTGCTCGTGTCTCTTGTTATCCACGCCAGGGGGATACGGGAGGTTCTCGACCTAAGGGGAACGGTTTAAGCCGCAAGGGACCCGTACGACACCGAGGGAGTCCGATGTACGTACATCGGTCATGTATGGGATTGATTTCGGGGTTACTCCACCCGGGACTATCCGTAAAATGAATCAAGATAATATGTTTGTTCAACGCTAACCTAATGAATGAACTTAGATACGATTATGTTTATTCTGATTATGTTTATGTTATGTTTATGCTCATGATCGAGCCTATGTATGATTATGTTTAAGAGCAAGAACAGGAGCATGAAATGCTATTAGACGAGAGCAAGATATGTATAGAACTAGTAAAGGATATGATACCGACGACGTTCTTAGGATTTCCCCTAATCGTCCGGTTTAGAATCGTGTCATGATTATTTTATGTTTAGGCCTCGATACTTAGCGTGTATTGGCAATGCGGTTCTAGGATTCCTTGACCGCCATGACACGTATGATAGTAAGCCTATAACAAGTAAGATGAATCTATGACGGCTCTAGTATGCACAACCGTCTAAGTATGCAAGTCCCCACACACGTATAATCAACCGTTAGGTTGTAATGTAGACACGTGGTGACCGTAGGTTTCCCCTTGAGGTTGCCTATAGCCTAGGATTTAGGGGAACTCACTGAGACATTATGTCTCATCCCAATCCTTATTTGTTTCAGATAAGCAGGATGATTATGCATGTTCGGAGCCGGATGGATATTACTTCAAAGGTTCGTTCGTAAAGCTGCAGGACATTATGAACATCAAGGATGTATTTTTATGTATGGATGAGTTGTGTTGTATTATAATTTATACGAACGTAACTTGATGTAAATATTATTCATTCGAAGTTTTTAATTGTTGTATATTTTAATGTATCCAGTACTAAAATTAACGCACGTGCTAGACTTTCTAGATACGTCTGGTATGGGTGTTACAGGGTTAGTTTCAATTTTTTTATAGATTCTCATGAATAAAATGATAGAAATATGTATTTATATGTTCCTTACAAGTTTGTTAAATGCTACTCCTGACTATAAAATGTTGGTTTAATTAATGATTTGGTCCCTTAAGTTATTTGTTTGTTGGTTACATTTTGGTCCCATAAGTTATTAAAGTTACAATTTGGTCCCTTAAGTTAGTATATGTTAGCCAAATAAATCCTCACCGTCAATCTTATGCCAAAACATTAAATAGGCTCATGTGAACGGTGACGTGACAACTTGCAATGTGTATCCATCTTAGACATTGGCTTGACGGTTTTGACGGTAGAGATTTATTTGGTTGACGGAAGATGACTTAAAGGGACCAAATTGTAACGTTAATAACTTATGGGACTAAAATGTAACCAACAAATAACTTAAGGGACCACATCATTAATTAAGCCTAAAATGTTTTAGGGAATTGAAAATATTCCTAAAGAAAAGGATGAGAATAAAGTTCCCATAAGATGAAAATAAGTTTATACATAACTACCTATTAACCTCCCTACTATAAAGGTTCATGCAAATATCATAATATTAATCAAACAATGATTTTAAAAATACCTAGGAATAAAACTTCCATTCGTATAATATTCCTTGAAATATTAATGATATTCCTTGAAATATTAATATTTTTGAAAGACATTCATAAATATTTTTGTATGATTACCCAATATTACGTGATCCATAGAAGTGTATGGTCTTTAACTAGTTAATATATAGCTGTTACACACATGATAATTTCCTCAACACAATTTTTTTATTAAAAAAATTAAAGACAGCAATACATGCAGAAAGATTGATATCAATCACAATGATGTAAGGTGTTTTACAAAAAAAGTTAAAGAATACTATGTTTGTTAGTGCTAATTTGGGTGAACTAATTTAGTTTCTTTAAAAAAAAGGTTAATTTAGTGTTAAAACCGAATGAAAATGAGATTGATACATAAATTCTTATTGTTAATACACCTTGTTTAAGGGACAGGCATACCTCACGATAATTACAGGCATTCATGAAAAGGTATTGGATTTTCCGTAAACGTCCGGGAGGTTAGCAAACAGAAGAAGCTGATTTAGAAAACTTGGCTGTTAAGACAGGACAAGCTCTTGCAGTTACTTTGTTCTTCAGCTGCAATCTCTCCTTGCCACTGATGATGAATTGGTTGGGAGTGTCTCACCAGCAGAATCAGCATCCACCAATCTGAAGAGAACACAGTCCACATGGGTCAGACGACTTTTGTAGAGTGGCACAAGTTGGCTTACTTCTTAAGCATCTCGTAATTAATACCGAATATAACATAGCCAGTTCAAAGTATCAATAAGAAAAACAGATGATTTATGTTAAAATATGACAAATAATCATGTGACAGAGGAAAGGTGATTATTAAGGAATTGTTTTATAAGCCTCTCGCATTGGACCCTCAGATTTAACAGATCTTAACTCCGTATTGCACAAAATCTATCGAGAGTTATGACCCGATCTCTGTTTTTTTTGGATCAGAACGTAACTCCCAATTGGATTATTTTAGAGGTTGAGCAATCTAGGGGGCTTATAGAGCAAAATCACCATTAATAAGTAGAAAGTAACATTAATTTTAAAGGTAGAGCCTCCTTCTCGAAACAAAAGTATGCCTCAAATCTCTTGGCATACAATTGGTCTATAAAAATAAGAATATAAAAAAGGGAAATAAAATTAAGAAGAATAACGAAGAGATTTGATGCAATGGTTTGGTTAATAATATGTTCGTACCTTTTTCCCTCAAAATAAAAATTATGTTCGTACCTTCCGAACCAATCCATAGAGTTTCGAGAGATTTGAAGTGACTAATTGTATGCCAAGAGATTTGAGGCTTATAGACCAAAAGTGGGACCCATAACATCTCATTTCTGCTCAATCCAGTCAATCTCCACATTCGGGATGTGACTAATTGTATGCCAACGCTCTCCTCCCTCCTTTTCATACTTCTCCTTTATTATTGGACAATTAATAATCAACAATTCAGAAAGGGAGTTGGGTAGAGCCTCCTTCTCTGGCAAGCGCTCAAGAACACGGCAGTTGATAATCCATAGAGTTTCGAGAGATTTGAGGTGGAGAAAACCCTTGTTGTTCATTATTCTTAGCTTTGAACAATTATTCAAATTAAGAAACATTATAGTTGGTGGCAGCAGATTCTCCTCTGGGAACGAATCCACGTTTTCAAACTCATCACTAACTTCGAAGAATTTCAAGGAATTGAGTTGGAACAAACCCCACTCCTCTCTTGAACCAATCAGTTTTGGGCAATTGTATATTTCCAGGTTCCACAAGTTGGAAGGCAAACCACCCATTGGAAACGATTCCAGCTCTGGACAATCGGTCAATTTGAGATAATGAAGTTTGGTGAACAAGTGTAGTGATAAAGGCAAGGAGGAGGAGCCCCATCCTTTTATTGAAAGTCTCTGAAGAGAATTATAGCAATGTAAATCCAAAGAACGACATTTCACAGAGCAACTCCAATCCAACTCCAACGCTTCAAGAAAGAGAAAATTGATTAAATTTTGGTCCACAGAGAACTCGGTGTACCGATGTTGCCGAAGGAGTAACTTTTTCAGGCTCGTCGGCAATTCATTTACCAAAATTATATCACATCTCTGTATAACTAACTCTATGATATTATCACACTTGGGAATTGAAGCCTCCAACTTGTTGCAATAACTGATCTCCAATTTTTGTAAAGAACGAAGGTGTTGAGGCAGAGCCCTTTTCAATTCAGGACAAAAGGATATAGAAATCTCTTTAAGCAAAGGAAACTCTCCGAGGCATAACAATTCCTCCAACTTGTTGCAATCACTAATCTTCAGTTTTTGTAAAGAAGGAAGGTGTTGTGGCAAGGTGCTTTTCAATTTGGGACATTTTATTATAGAAAGCTCTTTAAGCAAAGGAAACCCTTCAAGACATGACCATTCCTCCCAATCCAACATCGAATCAAAATGCAGAATTTCAAGGGATCTGAATGGAACAATTGTTGAATTATTGCCATGAAACTCTTCATCAATGATCTTTATTCCTTCACAGTCATAAATGGAAAGTTTCTTGAGAGAAGGGAGTTGTCCAAGTGGTGGCAAACAGGAACATCTACAACCCTTCAGTTTAAGAGATACTAAGTTGGGTAAATGACAACCCGTTAGCCAATTTGGAAATCTACTACCTTTGTAGTGTGTGATGTTGAGCTTCTTCAAGTTGCTATTTGGTTGAAGAGCCTCAAAGACATCCAGTTCTCTTCCATTGTTGTTGAATTTGTCACCATAATTCATATATACTTCTTCTACATGTTTCATATCTTTCAAATTTGCTCCTGCGGCATCTTCAGGATTAATGACATGTTCCAATCCTGAAATACAAAGTTTCCCTTGAAGACGATTGAGATTACCCAACTCCTGAATATTAGACCCATTCTCCTCTCCCACAACAAAATCACTCAGCGTTTGAAGATGGTTTAACATGCCCATCTGCTTTGGCATTGTCTTTATTTTACAGCCTTCAAGATTAAGATGGTGTAAACTCACAAGTTTGTAAAATTTTGAAGGGAGTTTAGTTAAATCATAACAATGTTCCAGTATCAGTGTCTCTAATTTGTACAGCTTACAAATTGAGTCAGGCAACCTTTCAAATAATGATTCAGTCAGGTTTAGATATCGCAAAAGCTTTAGATTTCCTATCTCACCTGATAGCTCTCTGAGTTTACAACCACATAACGACAACATCCGCAAATATTTTAGTTTTGAAAATAGATCACGTTGCAAATTGTTGCTTATCACGAAGCATTTGTCATCATAGCCTCGTGGTACTGCCAACAAGCTGCGTAATCCCTTGATCTTAGAAATGCGATTCAATATTCCCGCACCATCTTTCAAATCAAGAGAGCAGCAAACGTGTCGTGTTCTTTCAGATTTATCTTGCACGCTATCACCCTCAATTTGTAAGCAAAACTCTTGGGACTCTGATTTTGCCAAATCATTGACAAGATCATGCATGACTATACTCTTATGATAATATAGTGATTGTTGGAAAAATGAAATGGACTCTAGATCATCCAAGAATTCAATACCCAACTCTTCTTCACTTTTGTCTCTTCCGCAACATTTCAGCAAACCTTCTGCCATCCAAAGCTTGATCAATTCATCCCTGTCAAACTCAAAACCCTTGGGAAATATAGAGCAGTAGGCAAAACAACGCTTTAGATTGGAAGGGAGATTATGGTAACTCAATCTCAATACTGAGTTAATTTCATCACCACCCTTCGATACATGCCACATATCGGTCTTCAATATCTTAAACCATTCAGCTTCAGAAAATTTTCTTTGCAAGAGATTCCCCAATATTTTCACAGCTAGAGGCAACCCTCCACATTTCTCTACAATCTTCTTGCCAATTGGTTCAAGATTTGGATATTCAAACACATTTTTTCCTCGAAAAGCATGTTTCACAAATATACTCCAACAATCTTTCTCCTCCAATTGTTCTAAAAGAAGTTGATGGTCAGATTTCATGACAAATGCAACATGTTTGTCACGTGTTGTCACAATAATCTTACTTCCTAAAAGTCCAGTGTTAAAAGGAAGTAGTAATTGCTCCAAACATTCCTCATTCCCATTCCACACATCATCTAGAACAAGCAGAAATTTCTTTCCGGTTAGTGTCTTTTGTAGTTGACAAATGAGTGGATCCAAGTCTTCACCGTCTGCAGGAGAATGGAATGACCTGAGAATTGTTTTCGTGAGTCCAACAACATCAAAAGATTTTGAGACATGGACCCAAGCTTTAAGTTCAAAATGCTTCTCCATCCTCTGGTCATTGTAGACAAGTTGAGCAAGGGTGGTCTTCCCCATCCCTCCCAAACCCACTATGCTGATTGTTGATATTTGCTTGCCATTGTCCTTGTTGCATGACAGCAAATAGTTGATTATTTCTTCTTTCTCACCCTCTCTACCATATATGCAAGATTCATCCACCAATGATGCAGTTGGAAATCTTTTTGAGGATTGCAGGCTAACTGCACTGCACCTTCATTACTAGTGCAACTTCTTTGTGTCAATCCCAACACATCCTTTTGCTCTGCAAGAAATTTTAGCTCATCTAGCAAATCTTTGATCCTAGATTCAAACCGATTGGTGAAGGCTGAAAGGAAGTGTTGAACCTTGCTCTTTCGTTGTACATATGTATCAAACTCATCCGACAATTGATCTACTTCATATACCACATGTTTTAGACGATCAAGCCAATTCTTCACATTTTGGTTATGGTACTTCTTTGTCTCTGCATCATCCAACAACTGATTGATAGAATTCAGTGTGATTTCAAGTTTGTTAATCAACTTTTTATTGAAGAGGTCTTTGAAATCTCTTGAGGTTAAGCTTTGAAGAGTGACTTGAAAGAATGACGAAAGAAATGCTCCACCAATCAGCTCTGCCATGATATTGTAGTCAAATCCTAAGAGGCTCACTGCAAAAATATAATCTGTTATCTTCTGTTAAGCAAAATGGAACATGAACTATCTTTCTAAACATAGTTGGAATATCAATGCAAACACTTAAAACATACATTTTACATGAAGTGTAGAGTTCTAGTAAATTAAATAAAAATAATGGATTGTTTAATTAATGACACATTATGCCGTTATAATAACAACTATATTTGCATATACTATCTTCGTTGCAAGCAACTAAATCATTTGTGACTTTTATATTTCTTTATCACTGTTGTTTTTAGAAATCAAAATATTTATTAGAGTTTGAGTGATTTCTCTGTTTGCTTATACGCTATAATTCTTGCATAAACACAGTCCAGTTGAACTTCATATGCTAAAATTATTAATTCAGGACATTTAATTAGGTTTTTGAATTTTTCTAATATACTTTGTACTCTTGGTTCATTGTATCTAATAAACACAATGTCCAACCAAGTGATTGGACTAAAATAGATAACGGGCATTAATTAAAGAAGAGCTTTCGGGAGTATATGTGTTCATTTATGGTTGAAACAATCTTTTATCTAATTAAAAACAAAAAAACAAAAATTAAAACTTCAATAATAATTGATTAATAACGTAAAACTATTTTTGCTTGTTAAAAAAAATAACGTGTATCAAAAAAAGAAAAAGTTACATGTATCAATTGTGTCTTTTAATTATTTACAGAAAATTGCGTGTAAATAATAAAGTTACATCCTTCATTGAAAAAAGGTACATACCAAAGATAATATTAAGTTGACTAAAGAGACAATTTGTCACCTTTAGATTGTCACATTTTGAATGAATGAGAATATGTAAGAGTTGATTTTTTTTTTAAATAATTTTTTTACGCATAAAGTTTATAATGAATGAGAATATGTAAGAGTTGATTTTTTAAAGTGTAATTTAATAACAAATTAGAAGGTTAGTATTGTAAATTTGTTGGTAATTTGTTTTCTAAAGTCTAAAAAAGTATAAGGGCTAATAGTTTAAAGTAGAATGTTAGTATCGTAAATTTGTTGGTAATTTGTTTTCTAAAGTGTAATTAATAACATTTTGTTGGTAAACTTCCAATATAAATTATTTCTGATTGACAAAGGCTTTTTTTCTCTCCTAGGGTTTCTAGCGCCTAGGGTTTCAGCTGCACCCATTCTTGGACTGCCGTTGCATCTGGGCCGAATCTTGCTTAGTGAGAGGCTGTTGTTCATCTGATCCATGATCTAGATGCTTCTCTTCGTCCCTTTAAATATGATTCCTCATGTGTAGTGTGCTCTATCCCTCACAAACCCTAACCCCAGTTTTGCTGCTATATGCGTTTTTACCTTTTTATTTTCGCCTTTGTCTGTTTCATGTGCTTTTCCATCCCTGTCATCCTTTTCCTTTCTGTTTCCATGGATCCCACGCAACTTAACATCGATGGCCTCACTTTGGATGATGAGGGTTTAACCCTTAACCTAACCGTTGAAACTGAAACCTCTCCCATCCTTGATTCTTGTTTGATCGGCCGTGTTTTGGCTGATTGAGAAATCAAAGCAGCTTATTTCAGTGAACGCATGTCCCGTGCTTGGAAACCTAGAAAACGTGTAACCATTATTAAGTCTGATGCTGATCGATTTTTGTTTCAGTTCCACCACAAACTAGATGTTGCTCGCATCCTTGATGATGGTCCCTAGCTATATGATAATTTTCATATAGTCATGGAACACATTGCTCCAGGTGTTGTTCCGATCACTCTCCCTTTGAATTATATGGACATATGGGTACAGGTTCATGGTCTGCCTTTTGGTTTCATTCAACCAAAGGTAGCTCAAGGCATCATCAGTTTTCTTGGTGTCCTCCAAACCTATGATGGCCTTAACACCATTCACAGTTCTTACATGTGACTTAAAGTGTGGATAGATGTCACTGCACCATTGAAAAAAGAGTGGAAAGTTCGTGCTAACAATGGCTCTTATGTTACTGTTCTTTATAAATATGAGAAACTGAGTGTTTTTTGTTACAGGTGTGGCATTCTCGGACATTCGGACAAGGTGTGTCCTGACTTGTTCGAATTGGACTCAGATGATGGTGTGTGCAACTGGGGGATTGAACTTAAGCCTGTCACGACACGTAGAGGGTAGGCTTCCACCAACAAGTGGTTGCAGGACCCCATACCTGATGTTATGCCAAACCAAAATAATTTTCAAGCTGGTTCTTCCGCTGGCTGAACCACTACTGATGCTTATGTTGTGAATTTGAATAATTTTAATGACCGTATGCTTGTTGTAGACAATGCTATTAAACATGATGTCCTTGCTGCTCAAACTGATATGCAAGCAAAACACGACACAAGTGGTGTTGGCTGTCAGATTCAGCTCCTTCCTTCCTCATCCACAAGAACTTCGGCCTCAAACTTGCACCAGGGTCGTTCTATTGTGCTTGGCCTGCCTGCGGCTTCTTTCACTTTTGCTGGTGCTAAACATCCTCCAAGCAAAGGTGATGTTATTCTTGATGATGCTAGTTCGGAGTTGAAGAAGAGAAAGCGTGTGCTTGCCCTTCAGAATGGGGAGTCCTCCTTTGCTGCTGTTGGGGTTGTGGGAAATGATGTAATAGGAACAAATATTAGTGCTCAGGGGGATTCTGAAATGAATGTAATTTCTAATCCTTTGTATGATGAACAAAATATAATGGCGGGTCCTGATGATCAGGCCTGCCCAGGAAAATGTGTTTAGTAGCGTGGAATTGTCGGGGTGTGGGTAGCCCTAATACAATTCCCAACTTAAAGTACCTAATCCAGCTCTTCAATCCGGATCTTTTATTCTTAAGTGAGACACTAGCTCACCGAAATAAAATTGAAGAACTTCATTTTTTGCTTGGTTATGATTATTGTCTTCATGTAGACCGCACCGGTAGAGGCGGGGGTCTTGCTTTATTTTGGCGCAATTCCTTAAACTGTCAGCTTGTTGATTTTTCTAATAATCATATCACTGTTGAGATTATGGATTCTGTTCTTGGTACTTGGAGAATGACTGGCTATTATGGCTATCCTAATGGAGGTCGTAGAACTGCCGCTTAGAATTTTCTCTGTCAACTTTCTAATCAATTTGTAGGTTCGTGGTGCATTTTTGGTGACTTTAACGATATCCTAGATGCAAGTGAGAAGAGGGGGCGCAACCCTAGACCGCGGTGGCTTATCAATGGCTTCTGTCAAGCGGTTATTGATTCAGGTTTGTCAGATCTCGCGATAGAAGGTTATCCTTTCACTTGGTTTAAGAGTCTTGGTACGCCACGAGCGGTGGAGGAAAGGTTAGATCGTGCACTTGCTAATAATTTGTGGTTTACTTTATTTCTGAATGCTACTATTGAAACTCTAGTGGCACCTGCATCTAATCATTATCCTATCTTGTTAAAATGCTCTCCTACACCTCTGCCTCAGCATCATACACGCCATTTTCGTTACGAAAGTGCATGGCAATTAGAACCCGAGTTTGAGGAGCTTGTTACTAACTCCTGGAAGGTGTACTATTCTCATACTCTTATTCCGAAGTTGTCTTCGTGCGTAGAAGACATGTCTGTTTGGCGGAAAACCCATTGTCACTAATTAAAAATTGACATTGAAGATTGTCGTAGACAATTGCACAACACATGGTTGGTGTCTTCAAGTGAGGAGTTCGAATGTTTGAGTTAAGGAAACGTATTATCTCAAGAAGATACTTTTTGGCGGCAATGTGCAAAGACTCATTAGTACAAAGATGGGGATAGAAACACAATTTTTCACGCTTCGGCTACGGCTCGCAAAAAGGGAAACCGCATGCTTTCTCTTGATGATGATTCAGGGAATAAAATTACTAATGAGCAAGGTTTGCATGACGTAGCGCGACATTATTTTGTGAATATTTTTCAAAAGCAAGGAGGTCATTTTTCTTCTGTTATTGATGTTATTAACCCTTATATTTCAGCTCTTAATAATGACAAACTCACGGACAAATGTTCAGGTCCTGATGGCTATATCCCGGGTTTTTATAAACATTTCTAGAATTTATGTAGTGATGATATTTTCAAAGTATGTTGTGCTTGGTTAGACACGGGACAATTTCCATCTGATTTGAATATTACAAACATTGCTCTCATTCCAAAAGGATCCACGCAGGTTAGCATGAATGATTGGCGTCCCATCGCTTTATGTAATGTGTTGTATAAAATTATATCTAAGGTGCTAGCAAACAGGTTGAATGATGTCTTGCCTCAATGCATTTCCGATAACCAGTCTGCTTTTGTTCCGAGTAGGTCAATCTTGGATAATGCTATGGTAGCAATCGAAGTCTGACACCTTATGAAGACCAAGACGCGAGGTGAAGACATGTATATTGCTTTGAAACTAGATATTAGTAAAGCTTATGGTCGAATGGACTGGGATTACTTGCGTGCAGTTTTGGTTAAAATGGGTTTTCATAATCGTTGGATTCACTGGATGAGTATGTGTGTTGAGTCGGTAGATTATTTTGTGCTTGTTAATGGTGAACAAGTTGGTCTTATTATTCCCGGGCGCGGTCTTCGTCAAGGGGATCCTCCTTCCCCGTATTTGTTCATTATCTGTGCAGAAGGCCTTTCTTCACTGATCGGAGATACTGAGATGCGTGGAGTCTTTACATGTACAAAAATCTGCCGTAGGGCACCTTCGGTCTCCCATCTTTTATTCGCTGACGACTGCTTCCTGTTTTTCAAAGTCGATGAGGGTGAGGTAAATGTTATGAAGAATATTCTCTCTCTTTATGAATCAACATCAGGTCAGGCTATTAATTTACCTAAATCTGAGAGTTACTGTAGTCGTAATGTTCCTGATCCTCTCAAGCAAACAATTACTAACATTCTTGGAGTTCAAGTAGTATTAGGTACAGGTAAATATTTGGGTCTTCCATCCATGATAGGTAGGGATCGCAGTGCGACTTTCTCTTATATGTAGGATCATGTTTGGCAAAAGACTAATTTTTGGAGCGGTAAGTGTCTCTCTAAAGCAGGGCGTGAAGTTATGATAAAATTTGTCTTGCAGGCTATTCCGTCGTATGTCATGAGTATATTTCATTCACCTACCACTTTGATTGATTCGATTGAGAAGATGATGTATTCTTTTTCGTGGGGTCACGGAAGAACAACACAAGGCATTCACTGGATGAATTGGGAGAAGCTTTCCGCACCAAAAAAACATGGAGGTATGGGTTTCAAAGATCTCACCGCTTTCAACTTGGCTACCTTAGGCAAACAGAGTTGGAAGTTTATAAAAGAACCAGATTCCCTTGCCGCGCATATTTTCAAAGCATGCTACTTCCCATCTAGTTCTTACCTCACGGCTCTGATAGGTCACAATCCCAGTTATGTCTGGCGTAGCATCATGCTTGGCAGGTTTGTTGTTCACAGAGGCGTTCGATGGAGTATAGGTTCAGGTGCGTCTATTTCAATTCTTAATGAACCTTGGTTACCTAACGGGGAGTGGATTTCAAGTGATATCCTAGGAGCTCACGTTGTTCAAAACTTTACCATTAACAGCTTGATGAATTTGTATGATAAAAGCTGGAATGAACAGGTGGTAAGACAAGTTTTTAGTTTGGATATTACAGACAAAATTCTCCATACGCTACTTATATCTCAGGTTGATGAGGATAAAATTATTTGGAAAGAGGAACGACATGGAAGGTACTCTGTTCGTAGTGCTTACGGATTATGTGTATCTGAGTTAGTCGACTCTTCTCATCTTTGGCGTTCGGGATTTTGGGTGGGGATTTGGAATCTGAAGGTACCGCCAAAAGTCAAGAATTTAGTTTGGCGCATGTGTCGGGGTTGTTTGCCGACTCATGTACGCCTACTTGACAAAGGCGTTGTTTGTCCGACAAATTGTGCTAGTTGTGATTCAAACCATGAAGATCTCACCCATGTATTATTTTACTGTTCTTTTGCTGTCCAGGTTTGGAACCGGACTGGTTTGTGGGGTGCTATTCAACATGCTTTATCTAGTACCGGTTTGACTACGGATGCTATTTTCTCGTTGTTAGAGAATTTATCTGGTGAGTTAGGCCAACGCCTGGTAACCGTGCTTTGGAGTTTTTGGAATCACCATAATCTTCGAGTATGGGATGATGTTACGGAAACCAGCGCCACAGTTGTGGAGCGTGCTCGGAATATGGTCATTGATTGGTAGTTGGCTAATTCCCCTCCTACTCTCGCATCTTTGGCTCCTCAGCAGGCGCCACTACCTATAGATGGGGGGGGGGGGGGCATCTTCTTCGCTTCCACACCCTGTCAGTACGTGGCAGCCCCCTCCATCGGGAAGGTACAAATGTAATATCGATGATGCTTTCTCTTCACATCTCAACCGTACAGGTATCGACATCTGTATCCGTGATTATGATGGTATCTTTGTTCTGGATATAGATGTTAGTTATCCTTGTCTAGTTTCAGTTGATGTGGGTGAAGGTATGGGCTTGCACTCGACCTTGCAATGGGTGGGTAATATGCATTTTTGATGGCATTGATTTTGAAACGGACTCTAAACTGATGGCTGATGCTTTTCACTAGGAATGACATGTCTGAATTTGATTGCATCATCTCCTCTTGTCGTTCCTTATCTAGTTCTACTTTTGCCAACTCTAGGGTGGAGTTTGTTAGGCGACAAGCAAACGGGGTTACCCATGCTCTTGCAAGAGAAGCCACGTTACTCGCTAGTCCCGTTATTTATTATTATATACCCAATTGTATTGAAAGTCTTATAATTAATGAAAGGGTTAATTATGTTTTTGGTCCCTACGAAATTGCGACCTTGTAAGTTTAGTCCTTACTTAATTTTAATAGCATTTTTAATCCCTACAAAAAAAATTTACTTATAATTTTAGTCCCTGCTAAAATAAATTTTGTTTAATTATCCTTAAACTCTTAAATTTTTTAACGATTCTTTTTATACAAGTTTAGAACACTATGAAAGGTTCATTTACTAAAATCTATAATTTTTTAACATGAAATAAATTAAATATGAATTTTTTAAAACGACAAAAGTTTAAGATATAAGTAACAAAAATATGGACGTAGAAATCAAATTTTTGCGATATTTTTTTCGGAGGACCTTTTAATAACGTTCTTAACACGCTGGTAAAAAATTGTTGAAAAACTTAAGAGTTTAAGCATAAATTAAAAAAATTTGGATTGAGTAAGGACTAATATTGAGTGCAGAAATTTTTTGTAGGGATTAAAAATGCTATTAAAATTAAGTAAGGACTAAACTTACAAGGTCGCAATTTTGTAGGGACCAAAAACATAATTAACCCTTAATGAAATGCTATAAACATATTTCTTTTTAAAAAAAATTGTTGGTAATGATTTTACAAACAAAAGGTTTGTACGACTATATCGGTTTTAGTATAAAAGGTTGTCGAATTCACAGAAACCATCACAAGTACCACTTTCTGTCTTTTTTTTGTTTATCTATGGCTAATTTGAAACAATTTAGTTTTGTGCGTAAAAATAAAGTATTGAATTTAATTTAATAATAATAACAAGAGACCGGAATATAGTTCTCGTCAACCATTGATACTTACAAAACAATACTTTCATAATTAAAACAAGATAGTTTTCTTCGCGGGAAATCATTAAATTAAATATACCGCTTACTCTAACGGACGCGGTGCCAGAAGTTGAATCTTGTACTTGCCCGCTTTCGCGTGGTAAGAATTATAACTTCAAAGTCATATTTTTGAAAAATAATTAATTCTTACTTGAAAATAGTAATTTTTAGTAGAAAATCAATTTAAAGATACCATCGGCTTTCGCGAGCCCGTTACCGGATTTTAAACTTATAACCGTTAGATTTTGAGTGCACATATAATTCTAAAATCTCTTTTTGGAAATATTAATTTTCTAAATTAATTTAAATATCATTTTACAAACAGTCTTTAATTATTTAAATTCTAGAAATTAAGATTTTAGTAACATTTCCCCTGAAAAAAGATTTTGCTAACACTTCTTATTTAGAAAAACAAAATAATTAAGCGTAAAAAAATTATGTCCGGTGGATTATATTGTTCTCTTTTTTTATGTACAAGATATTAAAAAACATTATTTTTAAGAGACTAAAATGAGATATATTACCACCACTAAAATGAGATATTAAAAAACATTAATTTTTATTTTTTTGTCATTCTCTAGTGATGTAGTTTGTCTCGTGATTAATTTTTATAAAGGTTAATAGGTTTTTACCCCCTGCCATTTGGCGGTCTTTTGGTTTACCCCCTATGAAAAAAACTTGGAGATTCCTCCTGTAAAATAAAGATTCTTTGGTTTACCCCCCTCATGTCATCTGATGGATAAATGAGATGATGTGGCTTGGTGACTGTGTATTTATTTATTTTTTGATTTTTTTATTTTCCACGTGGCACACATAATAATTTTTTTACAAAAAATAATACTAAAGATGTGAAATACCTAAAGTACCCCTAATGCTTAAAAAAAAAGAAAATTTTCCAGAAATTATAAAAAAAAATAATATTATCTCTAATTTTTTTTATTTTGAAAATTAAGTTCCATAATTTTTTTTAATAAAAATATATGAAATTTTTTCTAATTTGTTAATTTCGAAAAATATTTTGTATAAATTATGGAATAAAATTTTCAAAAAAAAAATTCTGAATTTTTTCTATATTTAATTTTTTCGAAAAAAATCTGAAATTAAGATTTTGACAATTAAAATAAAATAGAATTTTCAGATTATGTAATTTTTCAAATTTTATTTTCATATTATAATTGGAATTCAAAAAAAATATATCCAGATTTTTAAAAATTAAAATATTTTACAGAATTTTTATTTTTGTAGAAAAAATAAAAAAAATTATTTCAAAAAAAAAATCTGAACTTTTTTAGTTTTGATTTAGTTTTCTATTTTTTTTATTCTGATAATTAAAAGCCATTTAACCCATTAAAAATTCAATTTCTTCTCTCTTCTCCTCTTCTCCAACAACTTACTTCTTCTTCCCAGCAACATTATTCATCTTTTCATCAAACTCAATCCCCAATTTTTTTTACCTCATCATCTTCTTCCCTATCTCATCTTCTATTTCACGAACACAACATAACACAACTAACACCACACAACAAAAACAACAACAACAACCCACAACAACACAATTCCCTCACTTTTCCTCTCAAATCCAGAAACACAAACCACAACAGCAACAAACACAAACTCAGTCCTCGTGAGCTTAACTCAGTTGGTATGGACAATGCATAATATATGCAAGGTTCGGGGTTCAAACCTCGGCCACCACCAAAAACCAAACACAAACCCAGAAATACGAATGCTCCTTTCGTCTCAAATCACAGCAACAACAACAACCCACAGCAACAACACGCAACAACAACAAATTTCCCTCAAAAAATTTGCCGCCCGCCGCCGTTAAACAACCGTCGAACGAAATTCGCGTTTGGGTTCGTTCTCCGATGAACGACCGTCGCCGCCACCATCTTCAACAAAACCAACACAACAAAAAGAACAGAGAGAAGAACGATTTTTATATTGATGATTTGAGAAAAACATAGATCTTGAAAATGGGTTTCAATAAAAGAAAAGAGAGAAGAGAATAGGAAGGATGAAGAGAAGAGAGGAAGGATGAAATGGGAATGAGAACGAGAGAGAAGGGAGAAAAAAAGAAGAACAGAGAGAGAAGGGAGGACAGGGAGTAGGAACGAGAGAGAGAAGGAAGGAGGAAATGGAGAAGAAAAGAAAATATTTTTTTTAATGTTTTTAATTTATGAAATTAAGTTTTTAATAAAAGAAATTCAAATGGAAAAAAAAATTGGAAAAGAAATTTAAAAAGCCACATCATCTCATTGATCCAGTCATATGGTTTGGGGGATGTGAACCAAAGAATCTTCATTTTTCAAGGGAAATCTCCAAGTTTTTTTTCGTAAGGGGTATACCAAAATACGCCCATATGGCAGGGGATAAAAGTCTATTAACCCTTTTTATAATTAATTATAATTAGTATATTAATTAGTCTCGTGTAACAATTGTATCTTCTTTAGTGACTAATGGACAATTTGTCAAATGGATGAGAATATGTCAGAGTTGATTATTTTAACAAATTTTATATTTTTCACACATAAATTTTTTTGAAAAGGAACGTGTCAATAGTTTAAAGTAGAACTTTAGTATTATCATTTTGTTGGCAATTTTTTTTCTAAAGTTTAATTGGTAATCTATTATATAAACTTTAAAAAAATTAATTTAATTTAAAGTTGAAGTGGATTTGCCTAAAAAAAACGTAGAAGTAGATTTAAAGTAGACATACGTTGGACTGTGTGTTAGAACTCCCATTGAATTCAACGGCGAAATTAGCCAAAATTTTATGCAGAAACCAAATATAAAAAATAAATAGAATGTGCTTAAAATCAATATATTAAAAAAAATTAAGAAAGATTAGTCCGTGTGAACTTAACTTTAATAGAAATATTGGATAATATATACAGGATTAGGGTTAAAATCTCAGAAACCCTACTTATTCACTTTAAAAAGATGAATTTCTAGTCACCGTCTGCTTTACAAAAAGTAATAAATGGAATAAAGAAAATAATAATTTCACCTACAATTAACTTTATCAAATTATTATGCATTCATCATTATGACTTAACTTAAATATAAAATATAAGTATTACTGGGACGAATCATGTAACATAATTTGAAAGATTAACTATTACTAGCAAAGGAGGAGATTACCTGAAAGTTTGAGAACAAACAAACTGTGATCTTTGTCAGAAAAACACAAATCGAGATCTGCCATGGAAATATAAAACATGAAAGATTTAGAGGCAATATATGAAATTTGAGTAACAAGGGAAATTAAGAGGAAACAGTAAGTGAAAAATGTGTTTACTATTTAAAGAGAGAAGTTACTTGAAAGTGTGGAACAAAGAAGCTGAATTTGAGATCTCGCAAGGAAATAAATATTTAGATGAAGCACAACAACATATATCAAAGATATTAAGAAGACGAAAATGAATGATATATTATCAACTGACTTTGCTTCTTTCTACACCACAAAAATGCATGGCACCTTCCCACCACTTGCCAGGCAATACGAAGATAAGTGTCCTTTTTTTACTTCTTCTATGAATTAATATTTTTCATTTTTGTTTTCATGTTAGCTTTACGGTAAAAGGTTGTAAGTTACGTACAGTAAGTGTAGCTTTGTTGATAGCCATCAAACGAAATTATTTGCAAGTGTCACGGTTTAAACTTTGAGTTCTTCATTTCCCAACATTTAAATTGTGTAAATCTAACCATTAAATTATTTAAAAAAATGTTTTTTTAAAGTGACAAAAAAAAAACGTTGTAGTTAGCTACAAATTAAAAAATAATTTCTCCTAAGTTACTGTATTATTGCGTCGAAATTTGTATTTTTTTTTTATATTAATATTGTATAATATTATTCCATCTAGAACACACCTCAACTCAACCTCAAAAACAAGAAATAGAGCTTGAGAAAAATGATGCAGTCATTATTTCGACTCAACTGTAGTCGTTGGATCGGGATCATACAGTTGAGAATGTTGTTTTTTACTAATTCAACTGTATTATTCTTTTTGTCAAATAAAAAGAAAAAACTGGCATTATTATACGTGAATCAGATTTGGAACAATGGCACAACCTAGTGCTATTTTTCAAAGAAAACAAAGTGAATACATGCATTAAAAACTGAAAGTGACATTCATTTTAAAACAATTTTTTTATTAAAATAACACTTATTTTAAAACGGAGGAAGTAGTTATTTATGTTGGTTATCAAGGACCCCATGACAATAAACATGTAATTGCATCTGCCACACAATATAGTCCATTGACTATAAACAACCGCGTGTAAGACTTGCTTACTTCCCCCCATTGATTGCATTATTATTAGTCCTTATTATTATGTCACATCAAAAGAAGAGATGTGAAATTATCACTTAGTCTAAAACTATGCATGAATAAATTAATAATGATATTTCAGTTAGACGAGTACATATTGAAATTGATTTTTCACCATTCATAAAACATCGAGTGGATGTCAAAAAATTCTATCCTACTATATTTTCATTCCCCTCTTTATATAGCTGCATTTTTCAAAGTAAAACATATTCATGATTCCATAATGCATATTACATATGAGCTTTTAATACAACTATTTTGAAATCACAACCTTTTAATACTCAATAGGATTTAGAATCTGAAGAAAATCACCAAGTACTATTGCCAAGAAGACATCTGATGGAAACTGGTTTTAATTTAAAAGACATGTGACAGTTTAAATTGGCTTCCCTTCCAATGTAAACATGGTCTGTTACCAATAAATATGTTAGAACAGCAAACCGGTTCAAAAATCAAGATTAAAGAAACAATAAACGCAGATAACGAACACATGATGTTTGGTCACGTAGTTCGGCCAATATTGTCTACGTCTCTGACTGCAGAGCAGCTGCAGTTCCTTTGTATTATCAATGAAAGATCAGAGTTTACAGTGCACAACTTATATTTAAATACTACAATTTATATTACAACATCATCCCTGAATCGTACCCCATTCGCCATGCCACAACAAAGTTATCTTTAACAATGATCCATACTCAAAAATAGCCAACAAACATTGCTCCTTTTACTCATTTCTTGGTCTTTTCCCTCTTTGAAGTTTGATTTTTTTTTCTTTATCATCATCTTCTGAGATTTTCCTCAGGTATGTATGTACCAGCATTTTCTTTCAACAGGAACAAATTTAAAACCATGAGTTTCATAACACCACACTGCCTAGTTCATCAAACTACAGTCCTAACCTCATTGTTTTTATCTGACATATAAGCAGGCCGAACTGTTATTACAGATGTGTTAACCATGGCGAATAAGATAATAATGTACAACAATAGTAATTAGCAAAGGTCAAAAAGAATGCAAAATTTCTCAAAAATAAAATAAAATAATGCATAAAACAAGAGTACGAGGACAATAAGAAAATAGTTGAACTTCATTGTTTTATTTGTTTTTTATTAGATGTAATGGTCAAGAAAGAAATTCATACTTCACCAATTCAAAGGAGGAACCACAAACAGGATCTTGTTTGTGCTTCATACCAGAACAGGACCTGAAGGCTTACTAGGACTAGGCCTAGCAATTCAGTTTAAATGGTTGATTGGTTCCTGACATGTGTTGGTGTCCTAACACACCAACATGCGGTTGGTGTCTATGGTGCAGTGTTGGTGTCACGTCACGTGTCCGAGTGTGTCTTTTTATAGCTTGAAGGTGATAAAAGAAACAGGTAATTTGTAACACAGATAAATCCAAGCATTCATAGCTAATGTTAAAACAGAACAAGTGCATAGCAGAAAAACTCGATGCCTTTAAACAGCCATGAACCTTTACAGACTAAATCTGCTTCAACATTTCCTTCTTTCCTTAGGAGGTTGAAGAGGATGCCTGAGTCCTCACATCATCACACAAAGCACATGATCATTAACATATTTCTGATCCGGCTGTCAATTTCCATCATTAGATCAAACTTGTTCCCCAGTAGCAGTAGATGTCTCCATATTTCTACTTCTGATGGCAATGTTGTGCAAGAGATGGTCTTCTCCAGATTTCTTTTCAAGTCCTGAAAAATATCATTGTCTTCAGAAGACATTTAAAAATAGTTGTATAAACTAATTGACCAATTTATGTGTGTCTTCTAAAATAATTGACTAATGAACGACAAGCATGAATGTCCATTACAAATTATTTTATTAGATTATCTAAGAGAAAAAGAATCTCACTGATAAAAACACTTTTCTTATAAATAGATACAATGAAATACTTTTAAATCACAAGTATGTCCAGAAGGAATTTAATTGAATCATGATGTGAAGACAATCAGAAAACAACAAATTGTCCTATTCTGGAACAGTATTGAAAATAAAAGAACCGGGAAAACAGAAATTAAGGCCTAAGCTACAAAACCACAATGGAATCAGCCAAAATCAAACTATTGATACCATTTCGGGGAGGGAGACAAAAGTCTCCATCCTCTCTTCTTGAGCTACTCCTGTCTTAGCCATGAAATCCGTGCAAGAATTGTTGCATATGGATGCATTGGCTGCATCATCACCATGTAATTGGCTTCTTTTTAAAGTATCATGTTATAAATAATTGAAAAAACGGGACACAAAGTCAGAATACTAACAAAGAAGAATTGTGCTTTCAATCGGAAAACATTAATGTTTGTAGTATAGCGTTCATTTTGTCAGAAGTCCTGACTTTACAGACTCTTGTTAACACCACAGGAATAGAAAATAGTTGGAATTCATAGTTTTATATATTTACACAAATTTTTTAATTGATGTAATGATTAACAAAGTGCTTGTGCTTCATGTATTGTATAGCAGGAACTGCAAGGTGGTCACGTGCAAAAAAAGAGGTCACATACAGTTGTCACTGTTCAACATCAAAATAATATATGATGTGTAGTTCATTATTCTTAACTTGGAACAATCATACATACAAAGACAAATAACTCACTCTTAACACAATCATCGCTCAAACTGTCCCAAAACATACAAACACAAATAATTTCACGATAACTTCAAGTAATTTAGCTTATTTCTGATAAATGCAGTCAATCCTCACTTCAGGGATGTGACTAATTGTATGCCAACGCTCTCCTCCCTCCTTTGCATACTTCTATTTAATTATTGGACACTCATCAATCCACAACCTAGAAAGGGAGTTGGGTAGAGCCTCCTTCTCTGGCAAGCTCTCAAGACTAGGACAGTCTTTAATATGTAGCGTTTGGAGAGATTTGAGGTGGAGAAAACCCTTGTTGTTCATTATTCTTAGCTTTGAACATTCTATCAAAACGAGAAACTTAAGAGTTGGTGGCAGCAGATTCTCCTCTGGGAAGGACTCCACGTTTTCAAACTCATCACTAACGGTGAACCGTTTCAAGGAATTAAGTTGGAACAAACCCCACTCCTCTCTCGAACAAATCAGTTTTGGGCAATTGTATATTTCAAGAAACCACAAGTTGGAAGGCAAACCACCCTCAGAAAACGATACCGTCTCTTTTTTTTCCTTCTTCTATGAATTAATATTTTTCATTTTTGTTTTCATGTTAGCTTTACGGTAAAAAGTTGTAAGCTACGTATGGTAAGTGTAGCCTAGTTGATAGTTATCAAACAAAATAATTATTTGCATGTGTCAAAGTTCAAACTTCAAATTCTTCATTTCCCAACATTTAAATTGTGTAAATCTATTTGTCAAAAAAAAAATTTGTGTAAATCTCACCACTAAATTATTTTTAAAAAAAGTTTTTTATAAAGTGACGAAAAAACGTAGTTAGCTACAAATTAAAATATCATTTTTCCTAAGTTACTGTATTATTGCATCGAAATTTGTATTTTTTTTATATTAATATTGTATAATTTTTTTGTTAACAAGCCAAAATGAAATATATTAGATCAAAATGAGTGATCCATCTCGCACAAGGCGTGCAAAAGAGAACCATCCAAAGGTTTGTACAAGTCAAGTCACTAATGCCTCATCAAAGAGCACCACGAAATAAAACAGAAGAAACAAACATAAGTTACAGCAAAACACTCATACAAGATAAAGGATGCCGCCACCAGTCATGATAGCTAAAAGCGAAAGTAATCAAACTCGCCTTCAACCAGTGGAAAGATAGCAGTTTTACCTTATTCGTTATTTGTTGTAAATCCAAAGCCTTCTGATTAAAAATTCGATCGTTCCTTTCCTTCCAAATAACCCTGACACACGCAAGCCAGATCAGTTTCAAGAAAGAATGTGTAAATCGCAATAACACGGTAGGAGGTTCAATATCAGGTGGCAATTAAAAGAAGGCATCAACAGGAACATCCATTACTGAAATAGTGCGAGAGCAGGGTCACAAATTGTAAGCAGTTTTTGTACTGGTGTTGTTCGGATTATATATTTTGAACTACATTGTGAGAATTCAAATTTTATAATCTGAAATGCTCCAGTACAGATTTGTTGGCGTGATCAAAAGGAAAGCGCCTAGAAATCAAATGAGGGAGGAAATGTTTATATACACATTACCTTTGCATTCAGACGAAAGTGATGGTGTTAACGCATCTTGATGACCAGATTGCTGCTCCAAATCACATTTTCGCCCAAAATGGTGTGTTTCTAGAGATGTATGGAGTGTTTGGAGAGAAATGTGGTGAACTTCAGCTAGGTTCTAGGTTCAATATATATACTCAAAGTTTTCGGATTATACAATCCGAAAACTTCCGCAACTTTTCCCGCCTTTTTGATTTGCAGGGTGTTCGAATTATAAAATCTGAAATACGTAATAGAAATTCGGATAATATTTTCAGAATCAATCTACACCCTCCTTTTGACATTGAAGCAAAGCTGGCATAGAAGCAATCAATTTTTGGATGTTTTCGGATTTTATAATCCAAAACATGTTCGGATTATAAAATCCGAACCAGGGGTATAATTGTAAAAAAACGAAGGGCGTGTGAGTATGTTTACAAGGACGAAAACAAAAACAAAATTTTTTACAGGGGTAAAATCCGGAAATGACCTATATTACAGGGGTAAATCACTATTAACCCTCTTTAAAAAAAACAGCTTGGGTAATAACCAATCCTTTTCATATGGCTCAGTTTTGAACTCTTACAAACTGGTTCGGTTCAATAACAGTTCAGTTCAGTGCGGTTCAACAGTTCGGTTCAGTACAGTTCAGCAGTTCAGCACTTCGGTTCAATCCTTTTCACATGAGTGAACAATTCAAACAAAATAAAAGGAAAGCATTCAACATTATATGAATCCTATTAAATCTTAAAGGATGACGGAGTAGTGCCAACAGTGCCTATGTTCCTGCAAATTTTTCAAAGAATCCATGATTTTAGTTAGGCGATGATCAGTTTTAGCTTTCCACTTCATAAATTCCTTGCAAGTTTTGTTATCAAAACCATTAAACGATTATAGCATTCAACATTCACCTCCATCATGTTACTTTCAGCTTTCTTTTCCTTCTTGGCAATGAGCTCCAACATATCTCTGCTACGCAAATAAAATCACTAGGAAAACCATCCATTAATGATAATTAATCAGATAATTGCGATCAAAACTCACTCACTTTAGAGTCTTATTAAAAATTGATATTTGTAGGCTTAGGTGCATAAAAGATTTTCAATTAACATATATTCTGTGACTCTTCACTTAGGGAAAAATATTTATGAATTATCGATGTCTATAGAGTTAAATTAAATAAAATAAAATAACTTCTCAAAAGAGTATGAATCACGATGCAGAATCCAATTTACACTTAAACAAGGAGCTATGTTCATTAAAATGATATTGATAAAGATATCCAGTAGTTGCATAAACTACATTAGTAAGTTAAGCTCAAGTTTAAAAATTCTGGTAAGTTAACTAGTTAATAACTAAAACTCTAAGCATGAAATTCATAATGTAATTTGAATAACATTAGATCAACTTGTGAACATTAATTCGACCATAATATCAGGCTAAACAAGAGAAGTGGCTTAATTTAACTTACTACGTTGCAAATACTACAATCAATAAATATTAACCACACCCTTCTGAGCTAATAAAAAATATTGTACCAGGATTATAATCGCGAGTAATTTTCGTTTGGGAACCTGTTGGACACACAATCCTCCTCTTCCAACTCAATTTTCTCAATTCACAAAGGTCAAAAGTCGAACTTCTAACCACTTGTTTAAGGGGTCAAAGTTTCTTACCACTTTAATCAACTTAGCTCATAAACATACCAATTGAAAAAAATAGAACGCATTCCCAAACTGCGGCTACATATATCTTTTGGTTTGTAGACTGAACGACAAGCACAGCTTGAAACTCCCAACAAAATAAGAGATATATGTTTAGATTTTTGGTTTGTTGAGATTTTAATTCATGTTTTGTTAAAAAAAATTAATTTTCCTTTTACAAATTCTTATAATATTCTAAACATTTCTTAAAAAAAAAACTCATTAAAAAATCAGCACGGTACATATGAACCGATTTAAAAGTAGGGACCAGAAGTGTGGATAGAAAACTCTGAGGAACTAAAAATCGATTAAAAATTTTAGGCAACTAAAACCAAAAAAATTGAAATATTTATATGGACCATAAACATATTTAACCCTATTACTAATTAAGTAGTTTTTCCCTCCAAATCCTCTATTTTGGAGGGATCTAAAATTGACTTTTGGAGGCATTTGACTCCCCTCCCCTCTTCATAATTGAATCAAAAATTTCAAATTGAAAATAATCCATCTCTTTCCCTCTTCTCCCATCAATTCGCCTCCAACCTAAGGTAATTAAATAGAACCGAACTGATCGGTTGGACCAGAACTGGCAATGTGTCCTCTCCATTCAAGCTTGAAAATGTTGTCAAATGCCAATTATCAAAAGGGCTCCATTTTCTGATTAAACTGCACAAACGTGGCTAGAGAAAACCATTCAGTTTATCATAATTAGCTATTCCTTGAACAGCAGTAAGAGGAACGGCAATGAAAATTGTAAGCAATGATACTACAATGAGACACCAAGTCTAAAAAATGGTTCTGATGCAAGTTCAGTAACAATGTGAATACTATTGAAGTCTGTTGAAGTATCAGAACAGGACTTAAGCCTAAGTAACACTTCAGATTGAAAGATTGTATGGTGTCTGACACATGGTGATGCCCTAACACCGACACATGCGGTTGGTGTCTAAAAGTATCACTGGTATCTATGAGTCGGTATTAGTGTCATGTCAGGTGCTCATTTTTAAGTTATGTTTTCATAGCTTGAAGGTAATAACAGAAACAGGCAACTTATAACACAATAGAAATCAAGTTTTTGTGATAAAAAAACAAATAAAACCTTCAAGAATCATTTAGTATCATTTTCAGAGAGGCACGCAAGATATGTATTCATTGATAATATACGAAGTATTCCATGTTATTATACGAAGTCAATGAAAGAACTTGACTTACTTTATCAACGCAAGAATACATCAACAACCTTGATTTAATTTGGGTCTCAGTATTCCATATCATTATAATTGTTCTCTTTTCTGAATACTTTCCCAAAATGACAAATATGAATGCATTGAACATATTAATTTCCAATAAAAAGTTCAATTCCTCAATAGATATACATATAGTTAGTGATGCAGATAGATAAACCTATTCATAAATCTGAGAAAAAGTAGTGTTATATTGAATTTCACTGAATAGGCAAGTTAACTTCCAGTGTATGAAAAGGTTCTGAAGATAAAATAAAACAAGGAGAAAGGAGATGTTGCCTGAGTCCTAACATCACAAAATGCACAGTGGAAAACTTGATTCCATGATCAGTAACAAATTAGTGAAACAGCTGTCTGTCTATTCCATCAAATTCAGATTTGGTTCTGGGTTAAATATGAGTAGTGCCTTGCATAAATTGAAGTCGTGCCTTGCAGAATGGTTCAGTCTATTTCTCAGATTTCTTCTCCTGATGGAAATTCTGTACAAAGGATGGTCTTCTCAAGATTTCTTCTCAAACCTAAAAAACATCATTGTGTTCAGAAGACATTCACAAATATTTGTATGAACAATGACAATCATGCTTTTAAACTACTGATACCATTTCGGGGAGGGATAGACAAAATTTCATCTAATCTTCTTGAGCTGATCCTATCTTAACCATGAAATCCACGCAAAAATTGTTGCATATAGATGCATTGGCTGGGTGTAAGTTATCCATTCCACCTGCTTCTTTTCTCAACTCATGTTTTCTGGGCAGACACAAAAATAAAAGAAATTAATTAACATAAAAAAAAGGGACACAGTCAGAAGAATAACAAAGGGGAAATTTGCTTTTTATTTGGAAACAATATTTTTAGTAAAGCCAGGGCTTGATCTCTAACTTATGAATAAGTGAACACAAAAGTATTCTATTTTAAAAAAATGAATACATAATATAATAGACACCAGTTACTAGTAATGAGTCGAACATTATATTTTCTAATCTCAAATGCATGTTTCATTATAATGCTTGAATACAAACCGTTTAATATGCTCCATGAAATTTTGTTGCAGACAGCTTTGTAAAACAGTTAGTGAAACATGTGTGTTATAATGCTTGAATACAAATTGTAACCACATGTAAGTAATTCACATGCAGTAAGTGGAAAGGAATTGAGCAAAGACATAGAATCCAAAGGAACAGAGATTCATCATTCAACTTTTAACAGAAAATTACATATCAATCATGTTGTAGTAAATACCAGCTTTGGCGAAAGAAATCAAAAACACGTCATTATATCCAAATACATCTGATTAGGCAAGAGTTTCTTTAAACTGTAACCTGGAGCAAATCTTGTTGAAGGCATGAAATGAGAAAATGTGGTTATAGCAGCATGCTGTGAAGATCATGAGAATAAATGTTTGAAGCAAAAATCACAGTTTTTAATATGGCACTGCAGAATGTGATTAACCCAAAAATCCCTTTGACAACAAAGGGGAAATACATTCAATTTATACAAACATCAAATACACAGTCCAATTTACCTTAAAAGGAAGAAGATGTGCTGGAAACTCCATTGATGTAAAAGCTATATATATCTGAGTAGAAGTTGAATCACCACACTCCAATTTAGCCTGGGAAAAAAAAATTGAAGTCAGAAAATAAGAATATAAAAAAGGGAAATAAAATTAAGAAGAATAACAAAGAGATTTGATGCAATTGTTTGGTTAAGAATATGTTTGGACCTTCCCAACCCTTGTGAAAAGATGCAATGATTTGATCCAAACGTGGGACCCACAATTGGACTGTGTGGGAGGAGACAGCATGGAATTCACCCAATTCGGGATGTGACTAATTGTATGCCAAAATCCTCTTAGCCTGGGAAAATAAATTAAGTTAGAAAATAAGAATATAAAAAAGCAAAATAAAATTAAGAAGAATAATGAAGAGATTTGATGCAATGGTTTGGTTAATAATATGTTCGTACCTTCCGAACCAAAAAGATTTGACCAAAAGTGGGACCCATAACATCTCATTCCTGTTCAATTCCGTCGATCGACATACTAGGGATGTGACTAATTGTATGCCACCGCTCTCCTCCCTCCTTTTCATACTTCTCTTTAATTATTGGACAATTTCTAATCGACAAATAAGAAAGGGAGTTGGGTAGAGTCTCCTTCTCTGGCAAGCGCTCAAGACTAGGGCAGTCTTCAATATATAGACATTCGAGAGATTTGAGGTGGAGAATACCCTTGTTGTTCATTATTCTTAGCTTTGAACAATTAAACAAATAAAGAAACTCCAGAGTTGGTGGCAGCAGATTCTCCTCTGGGAAGGACTCCATGTTTTCAAACTCATCACTAACCCTGAAATATGTCAGAGAATTAAGTTGGAACAAACCCCACTCCTCTCTTGAGCCAATCAGTTTTGGGCAATTTAATATTGAAAGGGTGGTCAAGTTGGAAGGCAAACCACCCATTGGAAACGATTCCAGCTCTGGACAATCGATCAGATTCAGAGTACGAAGCCTGGTGAACAAGTGTAGTGAAAAAGGCAAGGAGGAGGAGCGCCATCCTTTTATTGAAAGTGTAGAAAGGGAATTATAGCAACGTAAATCCAAAGAGGGACAGTTTACACAGCCACTCCAATCCAACTCCAACGCTTCAAGAAAGGGAAAATTGATTAACTCGGTGTACAGATTATTATGAATGACTAACTTTTTCAAGCTGGTCGGCAATTCATTTACCAAAATGCTATCACATCTCTTTATATCTAATTCTATCATATTATCACCCTTGGGAATTGATGCCTCCAACTTGTTGCAATCACTAATCAACAGTTTTTGTAAAGAAGGAAAGTGTTGTGGCAGAGCCCTTTCCAATTCGGGACAATCGAATATAGAAATCTCTTTAAGCAAAGGAAACTCTCCAAGGCATAACAATTCCTCCAACTTGTTGCAATTACTAATCTCCAGTTTTTGTAAAGAAGGAAGGTGTTGTGGCAGAGCCCTTTTCAATTCGTGACAATCAGATATAGAAATCTCTTTAAGCAAAGGAAACTCTCCAAGGCATAACAATTCCTCCAACTTGTTGGAATTACTAATCTCCAGTTTTTGTAAAGAAGGAAGGTGTTGAGGCAGAGCCCTTTTCAATTTCGGACAATCGGATATAGAAATCTCTTTAAGCAAAGGAAACTCTCCAAGGCATAACAATTCCTCCAACTTGTTGCAATTACTAATCTCCAGTTTTTGTAAAGAAGGAAGGTGTTGTGGCAGAGCCCTTTTCAATTCGGGACAATTGGATATAGAAATCTCTTTAAGCAAAGGAAACTCTCCAAGGCATAACAATTCCTCCAACTTGTTGCAATTACTAATCTCCAGTTTTTGTAAAGAAGGAAGGTGTTGTGGCAGAGCCCTTTTCAATTCGGGACAATTGGATATAGAAATCTCTTTAAGCAAAGGAAACTCTCCAAGGCATAACAATTCCTCCAACTTCTTGCAATTACTAATCTCCAGTTTTTGTAAAGAAGGAAGGTGTTGAGGCAGCATGGCCCTTTTCAATTCGGGACAATATTCTATACAAAGCTCCTTAAGCATAGGAAACCCTTCAAGACATGACCATTCCTCCCAATTCAACATCGATTCAAAACGCAGAACTTCAAGGGATCTGAATAGTACATATGTTGAATTATTGCCATAAAATTCTTTCCCTATGATCCCTATTCCATCACAGTCTGAAATTGAAATCTTTTTGAGAGAAGGGAGTTGTCCAAGTGGTGGCAAACGGGAACATAATCCACAGTGCTCCAGTTTAATAGATACTAAGTTAGGTAAATGAGAACCCGTTATCCAATTCGGAAAGCCATTACCTTTGTATTCTGAGATGGTAAGCCTCTTCAAGTTGCTATTTGGTTGGAGAGCCTCACAGACATCCAGTTCTCTTCCATTGTTGTTGAATTTGTAACTCCACTCCATATTTAATTCTTCTACATGTTTCTTATCTTTCAAATTTGCTCCTGCGGCATCTTCGGGATTGATGACATGTTCCAATCCTGAAATACAAAGTTTCCCTTGAAGAAGATTGAGATTACCCAACTCCTGAATATTAGACCCATTCTCCTCTCCCCAAACAAAACCACTCAGTGTTTGAAGATGGTTTAGACTCCCTATCTGCTTTGGCATTTTCTTTATATTACAACCTTTAAGATTTAGATGGCGTAAACTCACAAGTTTGTAAAATTTTGAAGGGAGTATAGTCAAATTATAACAGTGTTCCAATATCAGTGTCTCTAATTTGTACAGCTTACAAATTGAGTCAGGCAACCTTTCAATTAATGATTCAGTCAGGTTTAGATATCGCAAAAGCTTTAGATTTCCTATCTCACCTGATAGCTCTCTGAGTTTACAACCACAGAATGACAACATCCGCAAATATTTTAGTTTCGAAAATAGATCACGTTGCAAATTGTTGCTAATAAAGAAATAGCCTCGTCGTAATACCAACAAGCTGCGTAATCCATTGATCTTAGAAATGTGATTCAATATTCCTGCGCCATCTTTCAAATCAAGATAGCAGCAAACATGTCGTGTTCTTTCAGACATATCGTGCAGACTATCACCCTCAATTTGTAAGCAAAACTCCTGGGACTCTAATTTTGCCAAATCATTGACAAGATCATGCATGAATAATCTCTTATCACCAAGATAATTTATTGATTGTTGGAAAAATGAAATGGACTCTAGATCAACCAAGAATTCAATACCCAGCTCTTCTTCACTTTTGTCTCTTCCACAACATTTCAGCAAACCTTCTGCCATCCAAAGCTTGATCAATTCATCTTTTTCAAATTCATAACCCTTGGGAAATATTGAACAATAGGCAAAACAACGCTTTAGATTGGAAGGGAGATTATGGTAACTCAATCTCAATACTGAGTTAATTTCATCACCACCTTTCGATACATGCCACATATCGGTCTCCAATATCTTAAACCATTCAGCTTCAGAAAATTTTATTTGCAAGATATTCCCTAATGTTTTCACAGCTAGAGGCAACCCTCCACATTTCTCTACAATCTTCTTGCCAATCGATTCAAGATTTGGATATTCAAAAACATTTTTTCCTCGAAAAGCGTGTTTCACAAATATACTCCAACAATCTTTCTTCTCCAATTTTTTTAAAGGAAGTTGATGGTCAGATTTCATGACAAATGCAACATGTTTGTCACGTGTTGTCACAATAATCTTACTTCCTGAAAATCCAGGGTTAAAAGAAAGTAGTAATTGCTCCAAACATTCCTCATTCCCATTCCACACATCATCTAGAACAAGCAAACATTTCTTTCCGGTTAGTGTCTTTTGTAGTTGACAAATGAGTGGATCCAAGTCTTCACCGTCTGCAGGAGAGCGGAATGACCTGAGAATTGTTTTCGTGAGTCCAACAACATCAAAAGATTTTGAGACATGGACCCAAGCTTTAAGTTCAAAATGTTTCTCCATTCTCTGGTCATTGTAGACAAGTTGAGCAAGGGTGGTTTTCCCGATCCCACCCAAACCCACTATGCTGATTGTTGATACTTGCTTGCCATTGTCTTTGTATGACAGCAAATAGTTGATTATTTCTTCTTTCTCACCCTCTCTACCATATATGCAAGATTCATCCACCAAAGATGCAGTTGGAGATCTTTCTGAGGATTGCAGGCTAACTGCACCTTCATAATTTGTGTAATTTCTTTCTGTCAATCTTAACACATCCTTTTGCTCTGCAAGAGTGTTTAGATTGTCTAGCAAATCCTTGATCCTAGATTCAAATCGATTAGTGAAAGCTGAAAGGAAGTGTTGAACCTTGCTCTTTCGTTGTACATATGTATCAAACTCATCCGACAATTGATCTACTTCATATACCTCGTGTTTTAGACGATCAAGCCAATTCTTCACATTTTGGTTATGGTACTTCTTTGTCTCTGCATCATCCAACAGTTGATTGATAGAATTCAGTGTGATTTCAAGTTTGTTAATCAACTTTTTATTGAATAGGTCTTTGAAATCTCTCGAGGCTAAGCTTTGAAGAGTGACTTGAAAGAATGACGAAAGAAATGCTCCACCAATCAGCTCTGCCATGATATTGTAGTCAAATCCTAAGAGGCTCACTGCAAAAATATAATCTGTTATCTTCTGTTAAGCAAAATGGAACAAGAACTATCTTTTATACATAGTTGGAATATCAATGCAAACACTTGAAACATACATTTTACATGAAGTGTAGAGTTCTAGTAAATTAAATAAAAATAATGGATTGTTTAATTAATGACACATTATGCAGTTATAATAACAACTATATTTGCATATACTATCTTCATTGCAAGCAACTAAATCATTTGTGACTTTTATATTTGTTTATCACTGTTGTTTTTAGAAATCAAAATATTTATTAGAGTTTGAGTGATTTCTCTGTTTGCTTATACGCTATAATTCTTGCATAAACACAGTCCAGTTGAACTTCATATGCTAAAATTATTAATTCAGGACATTTAATTAGTTTTTTGAATTTTTCTAATATATTTTGTACTCTTGGTTCCTTGTATCTAATAAACACAATGTCCAACCAAGTGAGTGGACTAAAACAGATAACGAGCATTAATTAAGGAAGAGCTTTCGGGAGTATATGTGTTCATTTATGGTTGAAACAATCTTTTATGTAATAAAAAAAACAAAAATCAAACTTCAATAATAATTGATTAATAACGTAAAACTATTTTTGCCGGTTAAAAAAAATAACGTGAAACTAATTTAGTTACATGTATCTTGTACCTAAAAAAAGAAAAAGTTACATGTATCAATTGTGTCTTTTAATTATTTTCAAAAATAGCGTGTAAATAATAAAGTTACATCCTTCATTAAAAAAAGGTACATACCAAAGATTTTAGATTGTCACCTTTTGAATGAATGAGAATATGTAAGAGTTGATTTTATTTTTTTTAAATAATTTTTTTACACATAAAGTTTATAATGAATGAGAATATGTAACAGTTGATTTTTTAAAGTGTAATTTAATAACAAATTAGAAGGTTAGTATTGTAAATTTGTTGGTAATTTGTTTTCTAAAGTGTCAAATAGTACAAGGGTTAATAGTTTAAAGTAGAATGTTAGTATCGTAAATTTGTTGGTAATTTGTTTTCTAAAGTGTAATTAATAACATATTTTGTTGGTAAACTTCCAATGTAAATCCCTACCAAAAAAAAAACTTCCAATGTAAATTATTTATGATTGACAAAGGCTTTTTTTCTCTCCTAGGGTTTCTAGCGCCTAGGGTTTCAGCTGCACCCATTTTTGGACTGCCGTTGCATCTGGGTCGAATCTTGCCTAGTGAGAGGTTGTTGTTCATCTGATCCATGATCTAGATGCTTCTCTCCACAAACGTAAAAAAAAAAAAAAAAAGATGCTTCTCTCCATCCCTTTAAATATGATTCCTCGTGTGTAGTGTGCTCCATCCCTCACAAACCCTAACGCTAGTTTTTCTGCTATATGCGTTTTTACCTTTCTATTTTTGCTTTTGTCTGTTTCATGTGCTTTTCCATCCCTGTCATCCTTTTCCTTTCTGTTTCCATGGATCCCACGCAACTTAACGTCGATGGACTCACTTTGGATGATGAGGGTTTAACCCTTAACCTAACCGCTGAAACCGAAACCTCTCCTATCCTTGATCCTTGTTTGATCGGTCGTTTTTTGGCTGATCGAGAAATCAAAGCAGCCTATTTCAGTGAACGCATGTCTCGTGCTTGGAAACCTAGAAAACGTGTAACCATTATTAAGTCTGATGCTGACCGATTTTTGTTTCAGTTCCACCACAAACTAGATGTTGCTCGCATCCTTGATGATGGTCCCTGGCTATATGATAATTTTCATATAGTCATGGAACGCATTGCTCCAGGTGTTGTTCCGATCACTCTCCCTTTGAATTATATGGACATATGTGTACAGGTTCATGGTCTGCCTTTTGGTTTCATTCAACCAAAGGTAGCTCAAGGCATCATCAGTTTTCTTGGTGTCCTCCAAACCTACGATGGCCATAACACCATTCACAGTTCCTACATGTGACTTAAAGTGTGGATAGATGTCACTCCACCATTGAAAAAAAAGTGGAAAGTTCGTGCTAACAATGGTTGTTATGTTACTGTTCCTTATAAATATGAGAAACTGTGTGTTTCTTGTTACAGGTGTGGCATTCTCAGACATTCGGACAAGGTGTGTCCTAACTTGTTCGAATTGGACTCAGATGATGGTGTGCGCAACTGGGGAATTGAACTTAAGCCTGTCACGACACGTATAGGGTCGGCTTCCACCAACAAGTGGTTGCAGGACCCCATACCTGATGTTATGCCAAACCAAAATAATTTTCAAGCTGGTTCTTCTGCTGGCAGAACCACTATTGATGCTTCTGTTGTGAATTTGAATAATTTTAATGACTGTATGCTTGTTGTAGACAATGCTATTAAACATGATGTCCTTGCTGCTCAAACTGCTATGCAAGCAAAACACGACACAGGTGGTGTTGGCTGTCAGATTCAGCTCCTTCCTTCTTCATCCACAAGAACTTCGGCCTCAAACTTGCACCAGGGTCATTCTATTGTGCTTGGTCTTCCTGCGGCTCCTTTCACTTTTACTGGTGCTAAACATCCTCCAAGCGAAGGTGATGGCATTCTTGATGATGCTGGTTCGGAGTTGAAGAAGAGAAAGCGCGTGCTCGCGCTTCAGAATGGAGAGTCCTCCTTTGCTGCTGTTGGGGTTGTGGGAAATGATGTAATAGGAACAAATGTTAGTGTTCGGGGGGATTCTGCAATGAATGTAATTTCTAATCCTTTGTATGATGAACAAAATGTAATTGCGGGTCCTGATGATCAGGTCTGCCAAGGAAAATGAGTTTAGTAGCGTGGAATTGTCGGGGTGTGGTTAGCCCGAATACAATTCCCAACTTAAAGTTCCTAGTCCGGCTCTTCAATCCGGATCTTTTATTTTTAAGTGAGACACTAGCTCACCGAAATAAAATTGAAGAACTTCATTTTTTGCTTGGTTATGATTGTCTTCATGTAGACCGCACCGGTAGAGGCGGGGGTCTTGCTTTATTTTGGCGCAATTCTTTGAACTGACAGCTTGTTGATTTTTCTAATAATCATATCACTATTGAGATTATGGATTCTGTTCTTGGTACTTGGAGAATGACTGGCTATTATGGCTATCCTAATGGAGGTCGTAGAACTGCCGCTTAGAATTTTCTCCGTCAACTTTCTAATCAATTTGCAGGTTCGTGGTGCATTTTTGGTGACTTTAACGATATCCTAGATGCAAGTGAGAAGAGGGGGCACAGCCGTAGACTGCGGTGGCTTATCCATGGCTTCCGTCAAGCGGTTATTGATTCAGGTTTGTCAGATCTCCCGATAGAAGGTTATCCTTTCACTTGGTTTAAGAGTCTTGGTACGCCATGAGCGGTGGAGGAAAGGTTAGATCGTGCTCTTGCTAATAATTTGTGGTTTAATTTATTTATGAATGCTACTATTGAAACTCTAGTGGCACCTGCATCTAATCACTATCCTATCTTGTTAAAATGCTCTCCTACACCTCTGCCTCAGCATCATACACGCCATTTTCGTTACGAAAGTGCATGGCAATTAGAACCCGATTTTAAGGAGCTTGTTACTAACTCCTGGAAGGTGTACTCTTCTCATACTCTTATTCCGAAGTTGTCTTCGTGCGTAGAAGACATGTCTGTTTGGCGGAAAACCCATTGTCACCAATTAAAAATTGACATTGAAGATTGTCGTAGACAATTGCACAACACATGGTTGGTGTCTTCAGGTGAGGAGTTCGAATGTTTGAGTTAAGGAAACGTATGCATCATTTATTATCTCAAGAAGATGCTTTTTGGTGGCAACTTGCAAAGACTCGTTGGTACAAAGATGGGGATAAAAACACAATTTTTTCACGCTTCGGCTACGGCTCGCAAAAAGCGAAACCGCATACTTTCTCTTGATGATGATACATGGAATAAAATTACTAATGAGCAAGGTTTGCGTGATGTAACGCAACATTATTTTGTGAATATTTTTCAAAAGCAAGGAGGTCATTTTTCTTCTGTTATTGATGTTATTAACCCTTCTATTTCAGCTCTTAATAATGACAAACTCACGGACAAATGTTCAGGTCTTGATGGTTGTATCCCGGATTTTTATAAACATTTCTGGAATTTATGTAGTGATTATATTTTCAAGGAATGTTGTGCTTGGTTAGACATGGGACAATTTCCATCTGATTTGAATATTACAAACATTGCTCTCATTCCAAAAGGATCCACGCAGGTTAGCATGAAGGATTGGTGTCCCATCGCTTTATGTAATGTGTTGTATAAAATTATATCTAAGGTGCTAACAAACAGGTTGAATGATGTCTTGCCTCAATGCATTTCCGATAACCAGTCTGCTTTTGTTCCGAGTAGGTCAATCTTGGATAATGCTATGGTAGCAATCGAAGTCTTACACCTTATGAAGACCAAGATGCGAGGTGAAGACATGTATGTTGCTTTGAAACTAGATATTAGTAAAGCTTATGATCGAATGGACTGGGATTACTTGCGTGCAGTTTTGGTTAAAATGGGTTTCCATAATCATTAGATTCACTGGATGAGTATGTGTGTTGAGTCGGTAGATTATTCTAATCTTGTTAATGATGAATAGGTTGGTCCTATTATTCCCGGGCACAGTCTTCGTCAAGGGGATCCTCTTTCCCCATATTTGTTCATTATCTGTGCAGAAGGCCTTTCTTCACTGATCGGAGATGCTGAAACGCGTGGAGTCCTTACGGGTACAAAAATTTGCCATATGGCGCCTCCGGTCTCCCATCTTTTATTCGCCGACAACTGCTTCCTGTATTTCAAAGCCGATGAGGGTGAGGTAAATGATATGAAGAATATTCTCTCTCTTTATGAATCAACATCAGGTCAGGCTATTAGTTTACCTAAATCCAAGATTTACTGTAGTCGTAATGTTCCTGATCCTCTCAAGCAAACAATTACTAACATTCTTGGAGTTCAGGTAGTATTAGGTACAGGTAAATATTTGGGTCTTCCATCCATGATAGGTAGGGATCGCAGTGCGACTTTCTCTTATATCTAGGATCGTGTTTTGCAAAAGATTAATTTTTGGAGCGGTAAGTGTCTCTCTAATGTAGGGCGTGAAGTAATGAGTATATTTCATTTACCTACCACTTTGATTGATTCGATTGAGAAGATGATGAATTCTTTTTGGTGGGGTCACGGGAGAACAACACAAAGAGGCATTCACTAGATGAATTGGGAGAAGCTTTCCGCACCAAAACAACATGGAGGTATGGGTTTCAAAGATCTCACCACTTTCAACTTGGCTACGTTAGGAAAACAGGGTTGGAAGTTTATAAAAGAACCAGATTACCTTGTCACGCGTATTTTCAAAACATGCTACTTCCCATCTAGTTCTTACACACGACTCTAATAGGTCACAATCCCAGTTATGTCTGGTGTAGCATTATGCGTGCCAGGTTTGTTGTTCGCAGAGGCGCTCGGTGGACTATAGGTTCAGGTGCGTCTATTTCTATTCTTAATGAACCTTGGTTACCTAACGGGGAGTGGATTTCTAGTGATATCCAAGGAGCTCACTTTGTTCAAAACTTTACCATTAATAGCTTGATGAATTTGTATGATAAAAGCTAGAATGAACAGGTGGTAAGACAAGTTTTTAGTTTGGATATTACAGACAAAATTCTCCATACGCCACTTATATCTCATGTTGATTATGATAAAATTATTTGGAAAGCGGAACGACATGGCAGGTACTCTGTTCGTAGTGCTTACAAATTATGTGTATCTGAGTTAGTCGACTCTTCTCATCTTTGGTGTTCGGGATTTTGGTTGGGGATTTGGAATCTGAAGGTACCGCCAAAAGTCAAGAATTTAGTTTGGCGCATGTGTTGGGGTTGTTTGCCGACTCATGTACGCCTACTTGACAAAGGCGTTGTTTGTCCGACAAACTGTGCTAGTTGTGATTCGAACCATGAAGATCTCACCCATGTATTGTTTTACTGTTCTTTTGTTGTCCAGGTTTGGAACCAGACTGGTTTGTGGGGTGCTATTCAACATGCTTTATCTAGTACAGGTTCGACTACGGATGCTATTTTCTCGTTGTTAAAGAATTTATCTAGTGAGGTAGGCCAACGTATGGCAACTGTGCTTTGGAGTATTTGGAAGCACCATAATCTTCGAGTATGGGATGATGTTACGGAAACCAGCGCCACGGTTGTGGAGCGTGCTCAGGATATGGTCATTGATTGGTAGTTGGCTAATTCCCCCGCTACTCTCGCATCTTTCGCTCCTCAGCAGGCGCCACTACCTATAGATGTGGGGGGGGGGGGGGGGGGGGCATCTTCTTCGCTTCCACACCCTGTCACTACGTGGCAGCCCCCTCCGCCGGGAAGGTACAAATGTAATATCGATGATGCTTTCTCTTCACATCTCAACCATACAGGTATCGGCATCTGTATCCGTGATTATGATGGTATCTTTGTTCTGGATATGGCTGTTAGTTATCCTTGTCTAGTTTCAGTTGATGTGGTTGAAGGTATGGCCTTGCACTCGGCCTTGCAATGGGTGGGTGATATGCATTTTGATGGCATTGATTTTGAAACAGACTCTAAACTGATGGCTGATGCTTTTCACTAGGAATGACATGTCTGAATTTGATTGCATCATCTCCTCTTGTCGTTCCTTATTTAGTTCTACTTTTGCCAACTCTAGGGTGGAGTTTGTTAGGCGACAAGCTAACGGGGTTGCCCATGCTCTTGCAAGAGAAGCCACGTTACTCGCTAGTCCCGTTATTTATTATTATATACCCAATTGTATTGAAAGTCTTATCATTAATGAAATGCTATAATCATATTTCTTAAAAAAAAAAACAAATTTTGTTGGTAATGATTTTACAAACTAAAGGTTTGTACGACTATATCGGTTTTAGTATAAAAGGTTGTCGAATTCACATAAACCATCACAAGTACCACTTTCTGTCTTTTCTTTGTTTATCTAAGGCTAATTCGAAACAATTTAGTTTTGTGCGTAAAAATAAAGTATTGAATTTAATTTAATAATAATAACAAGAGACCGGAATGTAGTTCTCGTCGACCGTTGATACTTGCAAAACAATACTTTCATAATTAAAACAAGATAGTTTTCTTCGCGGGAAATCATTAAATTAAATATACCGCTTACTCTAACAGACGCGGTGCCATAAGTTGAATCTTGTAATTTCCCGCTTTCGCGTGGTAAGAATTATAACTTCAAAGTCCTATTTTTGAAAAATAATTAATTCTTACTTGAAAATAGTAATTTTTAGTAGAAAATTAATTTAAAGATACCATCGGCTTTCGCGTGACAGTTACCGGATTTTAAACTTATAACCGCCAGCTTTCGAGTGCACATATAATTCTAAAATTTCTTTTTGGAAATATAAATTTTCTAAATTAATTTAAATATCATTTTACAAACAATCTTTAATTATTTAAATTCTAGAAATTAAGATTTTAGTAACATTTCACCTGAAAAAAGATTTTGCTAACACTTGTTATTTAGAAAAACAAAATAATTAAGCGTAAAAAAATTATGTCTGGTGGATTATATTGTTCTCTTTTTTTTATGTACAAGATATTAAAAAACATTATTTTTAAGAGACTAAAATGAGGTATATTACCACCATTAAAATGAGATATTAAAAAAATTAATTTTTATCTTTTAGTCATTCTCTAGTGATGTAATTTGTCTCGTGATTGATTTTTATAAAGGTTAATAGGCTTTTACCCCCTGCCATTTGGGGGTCTTTTGGTTTACCTCCTATAAAAAAAAAACTTGGAGATTCCTCCTGTAAAATAAAAATTCTTTGGTTTACCCCCCTAATGTCATCTGATGGATAAATGAGATGATGTGGCTTGCTGACTGTGTATTTATTTATTTTTTGATTTTTTTAATTTCCACGTGGCACTCATAATAATTTTTTTACAAAAAATAATACTAAAGATGTGAAATACCTAAAGTACCCCTAATGCTTAAAAAATAAGAAAATTTTCCAGAAATTATAAAAAAATAATATTATCTCTAATTTTTTTTATTTTGAAAATTAAGTTCCATAACTTTTTTTATAAAAATGTATGAAATTTTTTTCTAATTTGTTAATTTCGAAAAATATTTTGTAAAAATTATCGAATAAAATAGTCAAAAAAAAATCTGAATTATTTCTATATTTAATTTTTTCGAAAAAAAATCTGAAATTAAGATTTTGACTATTAAAATAAAATAGAATTTTCAGATTATGTAATTTTTCAAATTTTATTTTCATACAGTAGAAACTCTTTAATTTAATACTCGGTAAATTAATAAACTCTCTAAAATAATAAATTTGTCCGGTCCCGACTTGGGCCAATGTAAAAAATTAAAAAACTCGATAAAATAATAAGATAATAATTTTTCGGGAGATCCCTTTATAATTTTCGGTCCCAAGAAAATCACAAAATTAATAATTCATAGAAACTGAAAAAAAAAAATATTAAGAATACATTGAACACATTTGTTCTTCTTGTTTACATTTACTGTACTTTAAAAGTCATTATTGATTTCCAATGCATATGAACACAGTAGTTACTAATTTACATTGAGTCACAAGGTTCGCTGCAACGTAATTCTAAGAGGCATAGACTAATTTGCCTTTTTGTTTGGTATGTACAGTATAATTACTTAAAAACTCTTTAAATTAATAATTATTAATTTATCGATAAATTAATAACTCTCTAAATTAATAAATTTCTCCGGTCCTGACATTATTAATTTATAGAGTTTTAACTGTATTATAATTGGAATTCAAAAAAAAATATCCAGATTTTAAAAAATTAAAATATTTTACAGAATTTTTATTTTTGTAGAAAAAATTTAAAAAAATTATTTCAAAAAAAATCTGAACTTTTTTAATTTCGATTTAGTTTTCTATATTTATTTTTTTATTCTAATAATTAAAAGCCATTTAACCCATTAAAAATTCAATTTCTTCTCTCTTCTCCTCTTCTCCAACAACTTTCTTCTTCTTCCCAACAACATTCTTCATCTTTTCATCAAACTCAATCCCCAATTTTTTTACCTCATCATCTTCTTCCCTCTATCTCATCTTCTCTTTCACGAACACAACATAACACAACTAACACCACACAACAAAAACAACAACAACCCACAACAGCACAATTCCCTCACTTTTCCTCTCAAATCCAGAAACACAAACCACAACAACAACAAACACAAACTCAGTCCTCGTGAGCTTAACTCAGTTGGTATGGACAATGCATAATATATGTAAAGTTCGGGGGTTCAAACTCGGCCACCACCAAAAAACAAACACAAACCCAGAAATACAAATGCTCATTTCGTCTCAAATCACAGCAAAAACAACAACCCACAACAACAAATTTCTCTCAAAAAATTTGCCGCCCGCCGCCGTTAAACAACCGTCGAACAAAATTCGCGTTTGGGTTCGTTCTCCGGCGAACGACCGTCGCCGCCACCGTCTTCAACAAAACCAACACAACAAAAAGAACAGAGAGAAGAACGGTTTTTATGTTGATGATTTGAGAAAAACATAGATCTTGAAAATGGGATTCAATAAAAAAGAAAAGAGAGAAGAGAATAGGAAGGATGAAGAGAAGAGAGGAAGGATGAAATGGGAATGAGAACGAGAGAGGAGGGAGAAAAAAAGAAGAACAGAGAGAGAAGGGAGGACATGGAGTAGGGACGAGAGAGAGAGAAGGAAGGAGGAAATCAAGAAAAGAAAATATTTTTTTTGATGTTTTTAATTTATGAAATTAAGTTTTTAATAAAAGAAATTCAAATGGAAAAAATAATTGGAAAAGAAATTTAAAAAGCCACATCATCTCATTGATCCAGTCATATGGCTTGGGGGTGTGAACCAAAGAATCTTCATTTTTCAAGGGGGAATCTCCAAGTTTTTTTTGTAAGGGGTATACCAAAATACGTCCATATGGCAGGGGATAAAAGTCTATTAACCCTTTTTATAATTAATTATAATTAGTATATTAATTAGTCTCGTGTAACAATTGTATCTTCTTTAGTGACTAATGGACAATTTGTCAAATGGATGAGAATATGTCAGAGTTGATTATTTTAACAAATTTTATATTTTTCACACACAAATTTTTTTGAAAAGGAACGTGTCAATAGTTTAAAGTAGAACGTTAGTATTATCATTTTGTTGGCAATTTTTTTCTAAAGTTTAATTGGTAATCTATTATATAAACTTTAAAAAAATTAATTTAATTTAAAGTTGAAGTGGATTTGCCTAAAAAAAAACGTAGAAGTAGATTTAAAGTAGATATACGTTGGACTGTGTGTTCTAGAACTCCCATTGAATTCAACGGCGAAATTAGCCAAAATTCTATGCAGAAACCAAATATAAAAAATAAATAGAATGTGCTTAAAATCAATATATTAAAAAAAATTAAGAAAGATTAGTCCTTGTGAACTTAGCTTTAATAGAAATATTGGATAATATATGCAGGATTAGGGTTAAAATCTCAAAAACCCTACTTATTCACTTTAAAAAGATGAATTTCTAGTCACCGGGTACTTTACAAAAAGTAATAAATGGAATAAAGAAAATAATAATTTTACCTACAATTAACTTTATCAAATTATTATGTATTCATCATTATGACTTAACTTAAATATAAAATAAAGTATTACTGGGACGAATCATGTAACATAATTTGAAAGATTAACTATTACTAGCAAAGGAGGAGATTACCTGAAGTTTGAGAACAAACAAACTGTGATCTTTGTTAGAAAAGCACAATTGAGATCTGCCATGGAAATATAAAACATGAAAGATTTAGAGGCAATATATGAAATTTGAGTAACAAGGGAAATTAAGAGGAAACAGTAAGTGAAAAATGTGTTTACTATTTAAAGAGAGAAGTTACTTGAAAATGTGTGGAACAAATAAGCTGAATTTGAGATCTCGCAAGGAAATAAAGATTTAGATGAAGCACAACAACATATCAAAGATATTAAGAAGACGAAAGTGAATGATATATTATCAACTGACTTCGCTTCTTTCTACACCACACAAATGCATGGCACCTTCCCACCACTTGCCAGGCAATACGAAGATAAGTATCCTTTTTTTTTTTTCTTTCCTTTTTCTTTTCTATGAATTAAATATTTTTCATTTTTGTTTTCCTGTTAGCTTTAAGGTAAAAGGTTGTAAGCTAAGTACCGTAAGTGTAGCCTAGTTGATAGCTATCAAACGAAATTATTTTCAAGTGTCAAGGTTTAAACTTTGAGTTCTTCATTTCCCAACATTTAAATTGTGTAAATCTAACCATTAAATTATTTAAAAAAAAAAATTGAGAGAAAAAAAAATGTTTTTTTTAAAGTGACAAAAAACCGTTGTAGTTAGCTACAAATTAAAATATAATTTTTCCTAAGTTACTGTATTATTGAATCTAAATTTATATTTTTTTATATTAATATTGTATAATATTATTCCACCTAGAACACACCTCAACTCAACCTCAAAAACAAGAAATAGAGATTCCTTGAGAAAAATGATGCAGTCACGATTTCGACTCAACTGTAGTCATTGGATCGGGATCATACAATTTAAATTTTAGTGTAGAAATACTAAATATTAAACTTAAAATATGAACTAGTTGATCTCAATCCAACGATGGATCACAATGAACCGTTTGCATGCCCAATAAACTCTTGAGTTGTCGTCAGTGACTATTCTACGATGTTAGGCAAATTATTAGAGTATATATATATATATATATATATATATATATATATATATATATATATATATATATATATATATATTGGGCTGCTAATTTACACCCATATATGAAAATACTAAGGTGTACATTTACTACACAATATAAAATTATTAAGGTGTAAGTTAGCAACCTATATCCACTTGATTATTTACACTAACTTTTATAAGTTTTATCATATTACTTACACCAACCTTACTAATTTACATTCATTTTCATTAATTGTTGTGAATGTTGTTTTTTTACTGATTCAACTGTATTTTTCTTTTTAAAAACTGGCATTATTATACGTGAATCAGATTTGGAACAATGGCACAACCTAGTGCTATTTTTCAAAGAAAACAAAGTGAATACATGCATTGGAAACTGAAAGTAACATTTATTTTAAAATAATTTTTTTATTAAAATAACACTCATTTTAAAACGGAGAAAATAATTATTTAGATTCGTTATCAAGGACCCCATGACAATAAACATGTAATTGCATCTGCCACACAATATAGTCCATTGACTATAAACAACCGCGTGTAAGACTTCCTTACTTCCCCCATTGATTGCATTATTATTAGTCCTTATTATTATGTCACATCAAAAGAAGAGATGTGAAATTATCACTTAGTCTAAAACTATGCATGAATAAATTAATAATGATATTTCTGTTAGACGAGTACATATTGAAATTGATTTTTCACCATACATCAAACATTGAGTGGAAGTCAAAAAAAAAATCTATCCTACTATATTTTCATTCACCTCTTTATATAGCTGCATTTTTGAACGTAAAACATATTCATGATTCCATAGTGCATTACTGAAGAGTTTTAATACAACTATTTTGAAATCACAACCTTTTAATACTCAATAGGATTTAGAATGTGAAGAAAATCACCAAGTACTATTGCCAAGAAGACATCTGATGGAAACTGGTTTTAATTTAAAAGACATGTGACAGTTTAAATTGGCTTCCCTTCCAATGTAAATAAGGTCTGTTACCAATAAATATGTTAGAACAGCAAACCGGTTCAAAAATCAAGATTAAAGAAACAATAAACACAAATAACGAACACATGATGTTTGGTCACGAAGTTCGGCCAATATTGTCTACGTCTCCGACTGCAGAGCAGCTGCAGTTCCTTTGTATTATCAATGAAAGATCCATACTCAAAAATAGCCAACAACTTATATTTAAATACTACAATTCATATTACAACATCATCCCTGAATCGTACCCCATTCGCCACGCCACAACAAAGTTAACATTAACAATGATCCATACTCAAAAATAGCCGACAAACATTGTTCCTTTTACTCATTTCTTGGTCTTTTCCCTCTATGAAGTTCGATTTTTTTTTTCTTTATCATCATCTTCTGAGATTTTCCTTAGGTATGTATGCACCAGCATTTTCTTTCAACAGGAACGAATTTAAAACCATGTGTTTCATAACACCACACTGCCTAGTTCATCAAACTACAGTCGTGATCTCATTGTTATGATCTGATATATAAGAAGAACGGTTATTACAGATGTGTTAAACATGGAGAATAAGATACTAATGTACAATAAGTGTAGATACTATTACTAATGGAAAATAAGTGTGCAAAATTTCTCAAAAATAAAATAAAAAAATGCAGATGTTGGACTAGAGTGTATTCCTCGGATTTCATTTTCTAATGGTAATGGGTTGCAAAGAGTGTGTACAAAGCTCTCAATTCCTTGAAAACATCATCATCTTCAAAACAGATCCTCTTTGAGAAATACTTCTATGAATTGTATCTCTTCTGAAAGCACACTTCAAAACTAAATCAACTATGAGCAGTGACAAATATGAATATCCATGAAATTTAATGTAAAGGATCTCAACAATTTAAACCTTTTTTTAATAAACATCTAGAATGAATAAAAATTGAAAATGAAGAAGGCCATGAAATGGTTTTTAATAATTTTCTGTTAATGCAACGTCATAATTAGACTGCAGAAGTTGTATGTTATGCAAAACTTATTACGATGGGATATATATTTCTCAGGCAGACACTGTCTGTTTGTGGCTATGTCGATAGAGAGAGCTATGCCGCTGCCAAAATCGCAACTTTAAATATGCAAGTGCAGAATGTTTTCATTTATCTACCAAAAGTAATTGCATTAAACAAGAGTACAAGGAGAATAAGAAAATAGTTGATCATCAAATTTTGATGTAATTGGTCAAGAAAGAAATTCATACTTCACCAATTCGAAGGAGGGACCACAAACATGATCTTGTTTGTGCTTAATGGCAGTACCAGAACAGGACTTGAACAATTAAATGTTAAAACAGAACAAGTGCATAGCAGAAAAACTCGATGCCTTTAAACCCCCCGAACCTTAACGGACTAAATCTGCTTCAACGTTTCCTTCTTTCCTTAGGATGGTCAAAGAAACAAGACTTTGGCTTACTTTATCAACCCAATGATGCATCAACCACCTTCATTTAAATTTGGCTCTCAATATTCCATAACATCATTATTCAATTGTAACAAAACTTTCCAACAAAAATGACAAAAATGAAAGTGTTACCAAAAAATTATTTTCCAATAAAGAGCACAATTTCTCAATAGAGATACGTATACTTAGTGACGCAGATAGATAGACCTATTCACAAAGTGAGAAAAAGTAATGAATTTCAATTGAAGATTACAAACAATGAGCAACCGTTTTGAATCCAATCAGCAGTACTGCAATGAAAGTAGTGTTTTATTGAATTTCATTTCACTAAATTGGCAAGTCAACTTCCGGTGTATGAACTACGAAGGAACATACATACAGTAAATTGAAAAGAGACTGAAAATAAAATGAAACTTCTGAGACACGGATCAGAGGTTGAAGAGGATGCCTGAGTCCTCACATCATCACACAAAGCACATGATCATTAACATATTTCTGATCCAGCTGTCATTTTTATTTTTTAAAGTTTAAAGTTTGTACTTGCGTTTCGAAACATAGTGTTATTTTTTATTTTATTTTTGCGCTGGTTTTCAAAAGACATCTGATGGAAACTGGTTTTAATTGTAAGACTGATTATGTCATTTTACATCAAATAACTGCCTAACCTCCCAATTGCATAACTATTGTGAACGATTCTCACACTACTTTGTTTCCTTTCATAATACTCATACTACTCAATTCTTACAACTTTCTATAAAAGTCTTTAATGTTATATTCGAAGCATGACACAAAATTCTTTACATAACATGCGCAAATTCTTGAATTCGATGGCTTAATAGCCTATTAAAAATGTTATTTCAATTCATAACTGAGTTGGATACAATATAGGAGTAAGGAAACTTTTTTGGAGTATATCATCAATAGGCCAATTGAGTATCCAGCTGTGTGGAGAAACTTTTTTGAATGATAAATTTTGGTATATTAGTTGTTATGTTAGGATTTTTTTTTCTCTTTCTAAGATTTGAGTCCTAAATCTTAAATTTCTTAACTACTTTAATTCTTTAGCTCAACCAAATGAGCTACCCAACCCTCCGCAATGGTGAGATAACTATACGTTTAGACGTAAAACAAGGGAAAATGTGATGCGATGCAATTTATATTACCAAAAAAAAGGGTGTCAAAGTATGCAGAATTTAAAGACTGTGACGGTAATATAATAAGAAGTTTGTGTTCTGGAATGATATTGCAATAATTATCATGTCAATTAAAACAAGTCACCATTATTTTTACAATCCCGATCATAATCCTTGAAATTCTATGATTTTTCTCTGCCTTACCGATCTGAATCATGAGTAGAATCCTAAACTATGAAAAATTTGTTTCAAGTCCTCTATGTTTGACTGATTTTGCGATTTTATGTTTTACGATCTTACTCTCTTCTTTCAATCTGAAGCAAAATTTGACAACCTTGCAAGTCACACACAATATCTAAAACTATCCTAAATGAAATCTAATAGAAATGAGAAAAACATGAAAGCATTCTGACGTTTGTCTTTCATATATTGGTTAATGAATTGAAATTGTCATCAGAATAATCAGATTTCCTTGATTCCAATCATAGACAAACTTGTGATCCAACTGTCCACTTCCATCAATTTCAGCTGACTCATCATTCTTAATCTGTGTAAAAGTAGTTTGTTCTTGTTTGTAAAAGTAGTGAAGACAAACTCGAATTTGAAAGAAGATGCAAGTCACAAATCATACCAATGTGTGTATGACAATACATTTATATATATATCGCATAAAAGCAACAACAAACATAGCATGAAATATATTCAAAATGCATGATTAACAAATATTATTGTAGAAACTTAACAACAATAAACTCAAATATGATAATCATGCTATAAACCAAATATTCAATTTTAAATCAGAAGAAAATTGAATCTTATATGCGAAAAAAAATGTTCATGCTACTATTGATTCATATATGTATTAAATGATTCTTTAAACAAAAAATAAACATAATTCTAGAAGAAATGTTTTCCTAAGCAAAGAATCAATCCTTATTTTATGTACTACTAACTTATATCATAATATTATGAGATTCATGGATAAAGGCAACAAATATTTCACAGGTGTATATATAACCAAATATATATAACAAAACTTAATTTGCCTTATTTCTCAAAATAAACTTTTAAGTACAAAATAAATGTGAATCAAAATGAATTTCAAATAGAAGTCACACTGATATGATAATGATATTTGAAAACTATGTGAAATAAAATTCTCAAAACACACAAACCAAATCCAAACTTTATTTGCTAACCATGTAACAACTTTATTGATAAATTACATCAGGAGGATTTTGATTTGAAAGGACGACTCAATATCATCCGAAACATATTTAAATTCAAATTAAATATTCATTAGATCATTATCAAAAATTTATCACGGTTACAAAAGGGACTGTCAAATATACATGACAATTTGAAACCAAAGCAAACCGCATAATATCTTGGTCTAAAATAAAAAAAAATTTGTTTACCAGCATAACACAAAATAAAGTTTCACTTTGCAATACATATTAAAATATGATGCAAATTAAGGAACCAAAAATTGCCTTAAAAGAAAGAAAAAAAAAAAACAACTTTCACATGCTGAAATATTTTTTTCCACCAATATAGAAACCGAAAGAGCCAAAAAATAATTTTGGATCAAATTGTCAATTGCATAAACATAAAATTTTGTCGCACAAAAATTGAGCAACTAATTCCTAAAGTCAGCCAATGCTATAAACCAGAAGAACGTGCGTAAAATACAGCAACTGATACAAAACTAAATATATTTCACCTCAAATATTCACTTAAACGAAATCAATCAATTTCAAATAAAAAAATTGCCTAGAACTAATATAATCTCTTAGTCCAAATTGAAATCATGGTGAAAAGTAAAACATGCCTTTTAACGAGAAAAAAAAATGAATTCAAGCATGGTTGTAATCGTTTCTTTATCCAAAGGTAAAATTGAACAGATTCTAATTGTTCCACAGGCTTATAGCTGGCAACCAAGCAAAACAATTATCCAATCAAAAAATAAGAAACGGGTTTCTAAGTCATACAATTTTAAACCCATCAAGTCATTGATGAATAAAGCAACCATATAAAATATATATCAGCCACAAAAATAAAACCTGATCCATGATTCAACTTAAACATGTGCGGTTGGATAAATTTTAAAGTAAATAAAAAAAATATACAACCGAACAATACCCAAGGACAAAAAAAATATGGTCATATGGCAGAAGATAAAAGCATCGATGAAAAAACTCAAACCATCGATGAACAGTCATCGAAAATTTTAAATTAAGGTTCATAACAAAAATTGGGGAATAACATAAAACCCGTAGGAAAGTCAAATTCCATATTGAGACTAAAATTATCCCTATAAATCAAACATGAAGACCGCTCTGATACCAATTGTTGGAAATTTAGGTCTTAATAAAACAAATTTCATAAACATGTTCAACAATCATGAATCAATAGCGGAAGCAAACAAAACATTGAACATGATTATGAACGGATCTACGACATGTTTGATTTATTAAGGATAATAAGAATTAGGGTATTAGGAATACCTGGAGATGAAGCTTTGGTGGCAGCCCTCTCGACAACAATGATAAAGAGAGAAGGTGATCTGAAACAAACATCAGCATCAACACGGTTAGCGGCGGCTGATTTGGTTCTTCCTCAACCGGTACCTTTATGCCTCAAGTTCTCTTCAGATGGGGAGAAGAGAGAGTTTGCCGTGTACGGTATATTGGGGACCATAGCCTCTTTTATATTGGATGGCCATTAGGGTTTCCCATTATTCCGTTAATGGGTCATCCAGACATCCACTCATGGAGTCCATATCAACTAATTAAATATTTATTTAATTATCTAATTAGAAATCCAATAGCCTTATTACTTAATTTGATCACTAATCAACTAAGGCCCACAAATGATAAATAGCTAATATAATTATTGTTACGATATTTGCCCACATAATATTATTGGAATATAATAAATAATAAAATATTCCAACATTTAGAAATCAAAATTTTTATTAGAAATTAAAAAGTACAAAGAGTATGAGTCATTTCTCTGGTTGCTAATTCAGGACAATTTATTAATTCAATTATTAGAAATCAAAATGATTCTTGCATAAACACAATCCAATTACTAATTCAGGACAGTTTATTAGTTTTTTGAATTTTTCTAATATATTTTGTACTCTTGCTTCATTGTATCTAAATAAACGCAATGTCCAACCAAGTGATTGGACTAAAAAAATCTTCAATTAGACATTTCTTAGAGAGCTTGAGGGATAAGAGAAACAAATACGAACTAGGTCATTGCAGCGCATGTAAAATAAAATGATAATTAATTAATGGAGCGTTTCTATGGTTTGACATTTTTTTCTTAACCCACCAATTTTAAGGGAAAAAGGACTTTAGTAATTCGAAGTTTGACTGAGAGCTATGTAATGTATGACCAATCATTATTCCATCCAGAATCAAATGGTTTTTCTAGTTTAAAATTATTTAGTTTTGATCCTACATCAGATTTTTATACTTAAAAAAGAGATATTTTTGCATGAACTCCTACATAAGAGATTATTCTTACACCCAACCAATAAAAATATGACACATGTCATTAACTTTAAAAAAAAATGTGATTTTAATTAAGGAAATGGAAACAATAAATGGTGGTGGGTGGTTTTTGTTGGTTAAAGAAAGTGGAAAAAGGAGAGAGAAATATTAAAAATAATGAGAAAAAATTATGATATTAATTATTTTTATTATTTTAATGAGATGTTTGATTTTAATTGGTTGAGTGTAAGAATGATTTGTTAGGTAATAATTCATGTAAGAATTTCTCCAAATATAGTAAAATTGTAGTTGAAACCAAATTTTTTAATGAGTTTTCTTATAATTTTAGGAGTATTGATCATTCTGCATCATAAGGACGTATCCCACGTCATTTAAAAGGCATAAGTTATGGTGCATAAGCCATTTCCTTATGCACCATGCATAAGAACTTCATAACCATCAGATTTGTTTAATGGATCATGATTTGCTAGTGTATCTTAAAAAGGAAGAGAGGAGCACACATGATTAAAACGTTAACTTATGCCCATCCTTTTTAAGTTTCTCTTTCCTTAGAGAACTCTCTTTTTCCTTTCCATTTCATTTCTTCACTAAACAATATTCTCTTCTCTCACTAAACAATATTCATCTTCTGCACTTCAATGTTCATACGTTTCCAGATTCCGACGCGGTGGCCAGTGGTGGCGCCGCCGCGCCGGAATTTCAAAACTCTCCCAAACTTGAAAACAAACACATATTCAGATATCCTTGTTACAAATCCAGATTTAGATTTTGAAAATAATGAACACAGAAGCCTAGATCTACAACTCAAGAACACGAAAATCCTTTTTCATACGTTTCAGTTCTGTTTGTGGTGGAATTCGATTCAGTTTCAGTTCCGTTTGGTTTCGGATTTGCAAACCCTTGAGAGTGTTGGATTCGAAAAAAATCGAAACAATGATGAGTTTTGTGAGTTTTTGTGTAGTTTGATGAGTTTTGTGATGAACACTATGGATGTGTTCTTGAGGTTCTGGAAAAATGCATATGAATGTTCATGAGGTTATGGAATTTTGCTGGAAAAATGTTTGATGAATTTGTAGTGAAAGCTCAAAAAATGAATTGCTGGAAAATATTGTTCATGTTGTTCTTGCTGGAAACCATTCCCACGGCAAAATGGTTTTGGAGTACAACTCACAGAAACCATTTCCACAGCAAAATGGTTTTGGAGTACAACTCACAAAAACCATTTCTACAGCAAAATGGTTTTGGATTACAACTCACAGAAACCATTTCCACAGCAAAATGGTTTTGAAGTACAACTCATAGAAACCATACCCATAGCAAAACCATTAGACAATTATTTTGGTTTTGAAGGTATTTTGTTTTACATCATCAGCAACTAAATCAATGAAAAATGTTTTTTTTAATTATAATGAATTATTAATGTTCTTCATGTTTTATGCTTTCACTTGGGAAAAAAAAAATAAAAAAATAAAAAAAATAAAAAAATAAAAATAAAAAAAAAATAAAAATAAAAAAAAAACTTTCACTTGGGGTGTAGAAAGCAATTATGTTGGGTGTAGAAAGCAATTATGCACGGTGCATAAGGATCTCCTTATGCACCATAACCACACCCCATTTAAAATAGGTCAAGTCAAAAATTTTAAGTGCAAAAAACTGATGAAAGGTTTTAAATTAGGTGATTTTAAAGTCAGGAACCAATTTCGGGAATCGGTAAAAATAGAGGGACCAAATTGTAATTAAGCATATTCTTTATACATTGTAGGACAAGCAATTGGCTCATTAAATGAAAGATTTGAGCAATATAAACAAATATGAGAAAAATAGATTTTTTAGGGGGAAAAAATAAAAATTGTTGAGCACTAAAAGACTTAGATCATTTTTTCATAATAATGACTTGAAATTATGTTTCATATATTTATCAAACTTATCTAAAATGCGATATTCATCATTATCATAAGAATTTTACCCTTGTTATTTATAAATGGAATAAAGAAAATAAGAATTTTACCTACAATTAACTTTATCAAATTATTATATATTGATCATTATCATAATTAACTTAAATATAAGTTTTTTTTTTTAAGAGAAACGTACATATAAGTATAACTTGGATGGATCACATAACATAATTTGAAAGATTAACTTTTATTAACAAAGGAAGAGATTACCTGAAAGTGTGAGAACAAACAAACTGAAATCTTTGTCAGCAAAAATAGAAACTGAGATCTGCCAAGGAAAGAGAGTTTAAAAAATTAGAGAAAGATTTAGAGGAAATATAAAGAGAGAAATTAAGAGTTAAAAATGTGCGTATTAATATTTAAAGAGAGAAATTACTTGAAAGTGAGTGGAACAAAGAAAGTGAAGAACTTGAAAGATCTCTCAAGGAAAGACTTAGAGGAAGCACAACTACAAGTAATCAAAGATGAAGTTTGGTATGCATAGTAAGTGGAACAAACAAACTGAAAGATCTCCCAAAGAAATACTTAGAGGAAGTAGAATAAGATATCAATGATGAAGTTTGGTATGGAAAAGAAAGTAAGAAGTGAGAAAATAAATGAGAATATGAGATGATGTACCTTTTTGTATGATTGAACATATTACGCGTCACTCAAAAGGATGCCACTTTCCCATCACTTGCAAGGAAATACGAAGGTGGATAAATATTCTTTTAAATCCCTCCTAAAATATGGTTTTTATCTCTGGAAATATGTTTCGTTTTGATTTTAGTCTCTATATAAAAAAATTGTAGAAAAAGGTCTCTGCAAAATATTTTATTTTTTAAAATAGTTCATAACCCTACTTTTGTGATGATTTGCATACGTGACGAATGATGACTGAACCCATTTTGTAGGAAAAATACATGTTGAAAAATTAAATTCCTTGAATAAATAGTAAGAACAACCTCAAAAAAAAAAAATTGTATACCCCACCAATAAACTTTAAAGTCTTTAGCTGTGTTTGTTAGTGCTTTGGCAAAGACTATTGTGAACGATTCTCACTATTTTCTTTCCATTCTTACTATTTAGAGCTACCCCAGTTTGGGTCCACCGTCACATGCGATTTTGAGTCACCAAATTACAACTTTCTATAAAAGTCTTTAATGCTTTACTCGAAGCATGACACAAAAGTCTTTACCTCACATGCGCAAATTCTTGAATTCGATGGCTTCATAACCTATTAGAATTCATAACTGAGTTGGATGCAATATTGGAGTAAGGAAACAAGAGTTGATATGATGTTGGAGTATATCATCAATAGACCAATTGAGTATCCTGCAGTGTTGAGAAACTTTTTTGAATGATAAATTTTGGTGTATTAGTTGTTATGTCAGGATTTTTTTTTTCCCTTTCTAAGATGAGGAGTGTTATTTGAACAACCATTTGGGATGACAACTTACGTGACAACCAAAATTTACAAAGAAAAAGTAGTATTTGCACGAAAACCAAAGTAATAGAGAGATAAAGTAAAAAGTAATGTGAGTATGAGAGATAAAGTTGTCACAAAAGTTGTCAGAAAATGGATGTTCAAATATCATTTCTCTTCTAAGATTTGAGTCCTAGATCTTAAATTTCTTACCTACTTTAATTCTTTAGCTCAGCCAAATGAGCTACCCAACCCTCTGCAATGGTGAGATAACTATACGTTTAGACGTAAAACAAGGGAAAATGTGATGCGATGCAATTTATATTACCAGGAAAAAAAAAGGTGTCAAAATATGCAAAATTTAAAGACTGTGACGGTAATATAACAAGAAGTTTGTGTTCTGGAATGCTATTGTAATAATTATCATGTCAATTAAAACAAGTCACCATTATTTTTACAATCCCGATCATAATCCTGAAATCCTACGATTTTTCTCTGCCTTACCGATCTGAATCATGAGTAGAATCCTAAACTATGAAAAATTTGTTTGAAGTCCTCTATGTTTGACTGATTTTGCGATTTCACTCTGTCCTATAACTGGCGTGTTCATAATGTGATGTAGTCTTGTAGCATCTAGGTTTTGAGTATTTTGTGCACTTGGTTGTTCTCCATTTAAGATTTGAGACTTTGAGTCGTTTTTTTTTATGATTTCAAACTTTAAGTTGTTTATGCACTTTATAATATATATATATATATATATATATATATATATATATAATTTTTTTAGTAGAATATTTTAATTTTGGTTGCGATTTTATGTTTTACGATCTTACTATCTTCTTTCAATCTGAAGCAAAATTTGATAACCTTGCAAGTCACACACAATATCTAAAACTATCCTAAATGAAATCTAATAGAAATGAGATAAACATGAAAGCATTCTAACGTTTGTCTTTCATATATTGGTTGATGAATTGAAATTGTCATCAGAATAATCAGATTTCCTTGATTCCAATCATAGACAAACTTGTGATCCAACTGTCCACTTCCATCAATTTCAGCTGACTCATCATTCCTAAGGGTGGGTTAGTTTCAATTTTTTTATAGATTCTCATGAATAAAATGATAGAAATATGTATTTATATGTTCCTTACAAGTTTGTTAAATGTTACTCCTGACTATAAAATGTTGGTTTAATTAATAATTTGGTCCCTTAAGTTATTTGTTTGTTGGTTACATTTTGGTCCCATAAATTATTAAAGTTACAATTTGGTCCCTTAAGTTAGTATCTGTTAGCCAAATAAATCCTCACCGTCAATCTTTTGCCAAAACATTAAATAGGCTCATGTGAACAGTGACGTGACAACTTGCAATGTGTATCCATCTTAGACATTGGCTTGACGGTTTTGACGGTAGAGATTTATTTGGTTGACGGAAGATGACTTAAAGGGACCAAATTGTAACGTTAATAACTTATGGGACTAAAATGTAACCAACAAATAACTTAAGGGACCACATCATTAATTAAGCCTAAAGGTTCATGTTTTAGGGAATTGAAAATATTCCTAAAGAAAAGGATGAGAATAAAGTTCTCATAAGATGAAAATAAGTTTATACATAACTACCTATTAACCTCCCTACTATAAAGGTTCATGCAAATATCATAATATTAATCAAACAATGTTTTTAAAAATATCTAGGAATAAAACTTCCATTCGTATAATATTCCTTGAAATATAATTGTTTTTGAAAGACATTCATAAATATTTTTATATGATTACCCAATATTACGTGATCCATAGAAGTGTATGGTCTTTAACTAGTTAATATATAGTTGTTACACACATGATAATTTCCTCAACACAATTTTTTTATTAAAAAAATAAAAGACAGCAACACATGCAAAAAAGATCGATATCAATCACAATGATGTAATGTGTTTTAAAAAAAAAATCAAAGAATATTATGTTTGTTAGTGCTAATTTGGGTGGACTAATTTAGCTTCTTTAAAAAAAAGTTTAATTTAGTCTCGTTGTTAAAACCGAATGAAAATGAGATTGGTACATAAATTCTTATTGTTACTACACCTTGTTTAAGAATATCTGGTAAAAAGTTATCAACTAATCATACCTTAGTGGGAATATAGCTTTCTTAGCATTTCATAAAAAGTTTCGATTTAGATGTCTTTACATAAAGATTGTGGCAGTGAGATAATTATATGTTATCTTAGCTATGTTTAAATGTAAAACTAGGGAAAAGATGATGTGATGCAATTTATATTACCAAAATAGAGAATCCAAACAATGTGAAAGCAGATTTAGAAGTTTGCAAAACTCTAGCAATGTTCAGAAAAATCCAATCAAGCTTCAAAATCTTTTTCCTTAACATTTTATTTTCTAGTCCAATATCTCTTCACCAGCCAATGAGATTTTGAAATCTTCCAAATTTTTCAAGAAGGGCAGATTCAGAAGAGCACTATGTTTCAAGTGGCAAATGATGTTTAGATCAAAGGGATAATGTTTCAAGTAGCATTAGTCAGAACTCTTGATTCAGTCAAGTATCCATATAGCTAGGAAAGTTTAATTGCATAATCTAATCATGTATTCGATGCATTGGCTAACAATGTTAAAAGTAATGTCTGTTTAATAACATCTAGAAAATTAAATGAGGTTAACGACGTTTCTTAATCTGTGTAAAAGTAATTTGTTCTTGTTTACAATTGAATTCAAAGGGACTACATTAACCATTTAAAGTAGTTGTTTTTAAGTCTCAATGTGCACGGTGTTGATCTTTTTTTCAGTTTCTGTTTAAGCTACAGATCTAGAATCTTGAATCTTCGGATTTAAGTGTCAAAATGACATTTAACGAAAAAGTAATTAGAATCTGTGCGGGAAAATGTTCTCAAATGCCACATTATCAAAAGCCTTCCATTTTATGATTAAACTGCACAGCCTTTCATATTTGCCCATTCCTTGAACAGCAGTAACAGATATGGCAACGGATATTGTAAGCAAGTCTCTCATTTTCTTCCATGAAACATCCCTTGGTTATGACGCAAGTTCAATGGCATCGTGAATGTTGTTGAACCAGTGCATCTATTGAAAGCATATTCAGAGTCTAGCTGGTCCTTGATACAACAAAGAACTGTTGCACATAGATGTGTTGGTACACATTCTATGAAGAAAAGATGGAGCGACCTGAGAATTTGTAGCAGTGAACAAAGTGACACTGTCAAAAATCCTCAAACTAATTTCTCGAGTTAGATGCCATTGAATTCACCGAAATTCCATTTGATAACAAAGTGACATATCAATCAATTTTTTTTTTTATCACTTCTTAACATTTAAAATAGAAATAAAATGAAAATCACAGTAAAAGCCCAAATGACATCCTCGAGTCTCATGTTTTCTGAGCAGACACAAAAGAAATGCAGAAATAGACTAAAAAAAGACGGGACACATAGTCATGAGAATAGCAAAGAGGAATTGTGCTTGTAAATTTGTTGCAGAAAACTTTGAAACATAGTTTCATAAGACCTTTACAAAAGTAAGTCAAATATGTTCCAATATAGTGCTTGAATATAAACCATTGTAATAGATGAAATTCACAGTGTCAGCCTCTTCCCTTGTCGGCATCAAGATCATGAGGCTCTGTGTTGAATCCAAATCAGCTTTGGATGAAATAAACAAAGACCGAAATTTTCTTTGTTGCAAACATGCATGCCTTGCTATCTCTTTATTGCAGCAAGAACAATAAAAATGTAGCACGGTGCATGGATCTGCTCCTTGCAAGATTGGGTTAGAAGAAGCAATTAAATTAAATAATATTAACGAAAATTAAAGCTCTTGTATATAATTTCTGTCAAGACCATTTTGTGACAATAGCACATAAAATGTAGCAGCATGTAGTTGAAGTACTTGTGTAACATAGAGACAGATTAAAACTGAAACAAGATTTATATTACTGAATAGAGATGATTACAACAACACAATTAGAGAACAATAGAGCAGAGAAAAAGATTTGAAATTGAAACCATATTGTCGACAACTTGAAGCAAAAATGGAATCATTCTATAAGCATCACAGTATCCTATTGCTTCATCCAAACCTACAACATATGGTAGAACCATTTTGGTTCATAGGCTTTCTTTAAAGTGTAACCCGAATGATTTTTCAAGTAATTATCTCATCAGCGGATGTATCCATGAATTGATAAAAGCATGCACATAAGCTTTTGCATGTATTTTACACAACAAAAAATAGAGCATTTATAAATGGAAAAATTTATATAATAAAGATGTACTCCAATCAAAATACACATTCAATGCATTAAGTTCCAACCATACAAAGATCCATATGAATTTTTTAAAACTCTGCAGCAATTAGCCAAGTCTCCAAGAGATAAATGATTGAAACTTACCTCATGATAATTACAGGCATTCATGAAAAGGTATTGGATTCTCCATATACGTCCGGGAGGTTAGCAAACAGAAGAAGCTGATTTAGGAAACTTGGATGTTAAGAAAGGACAAGCTCTTGCAGTTACTTTGTTCTTCAGCTGCAATCTCTCCTTGCCACTGATGATGAATTGGTTGGGAGTGTCTCACCAGCAGAATCAGCATCTACCAATCTGAAGAGAACACAGTCCACATGGGTCAGACGACTTTTGTAGAGTGGCAGGCAGTCTATTTTTCACCATACATCAAGAAATGAAAGTGTGTCGAGAAATTTCTATTCAACTATATTCTCACTCCCTCCCTACTATTCGTAATTAATACCGAATATAACATTCACAAACATCTGACACTATCCAACATGAAATCTAATAGAAATGGGAGAAGATTGAGAGAATTGTAAAATCAATTTTTCATATATTCATGAAATGAAATTCTGCTCCGAATAATAAGATTGCGATGATTAATATATGAGCTTATCCTACACTCTTATTGGAGTTAACATACACTCCCTAAACTAACTCCAACACAGTTTTATAACTGTCATTGACTAACAAACTGTTGTGCAATGAAAAACATTTGCACATAGATGCATTGGCTACACATTCTAATGAAGAGAAGACGGAGCCACCTGAGAATTTGTATAGCAGTGAACATGTAGACTGTCATCCAAACATCATCGAAGCTCCCATCCACCATGAGAACAGAGGTATTTTCATGAGAACAGAGGACTTTTGAATCCAGCAAAATTCCCTTTGACAACAAAGTGACATGTCAATCAATTTTTGATCACTTCTTAACACTTAAAAGTAGAAATAAAATGAAAATCGGAGTAAAAGGCCACATGACATCCTTACCGTGTAATCGACTGATGCAATTTAACCATTGGCTTCTTTTCTCATGTCTCACGTTTTCTGAGCCGATACAAAAAGAAAAGCAGACAATTAACATTAAATATACTAAAAATTGGGACACAAAGTCAGAAGAATCGCAAATAGGAACTGTGTTTTTCAATACAAGATGTTCTATGACAATTTGTTGCAGACAACTTTAGAACATAGTTTGAGAAGATGTTAATAAAAGAAAATGAAATATGTTTCATTATAATGCTTGAATACAAACCATGAGCAAATTGGAATGGATAGAATTCATACAATGTCAGCCTCTTCCCTTGCTTGCGTCAAGATCATGATACTCTATGTCGAACCCAAATCACCTTTGGATGAAAGAAACAAAGACCGAAATTTTATTTATTACGAATGTGTGTGCCTTGCTACCTCTTTATTGCAGTAAGAACAATGCATTCTCTGGCAGAAAGTAAGCAGATTGTAAATTAAATTATTCTTAAAAACACGAACGGATGTCAAATCTCAAAACTTTTGTATCCTTATGTTTCATTTTTCTAATTTCCAGTTTTCATCTACTCTGCTTAAGTGTAGCCTAACTTACCAATTACCACTGTGAGCATGTCTGGTACATATTATGCAGAGCTGTCTCAATCGTTATAATTATTATGCCATCCAGCGGAATTTTTCAAAGTAAAATATATATTTTAGAATTCAAATGAGCAATATAAAAAAACTTTAGAGTTAGTACTTGCGTGAGTAACATAGTGTATTTTATTTTTTTTATTTTTTTTTGCACTGGTTTTCAAAAGACATCTGATGGAAACTGGTTTTAATTGTAAGAACTCAAACTGAAACGCGGTTTTTATTCTTGAATAAACACTGATTATGTCATTTTACATCAAATAACTGCCTAACCTCCCAATTGCATAACTTCCCTATGTACATTCAAAAAAAATTACTACATCCTAAGGTACAACCCTGGCACAAATAGGATTATTTATTACAGTACAAAATTTAATTAAGACTCTCTAGGTTAAGAAAATTGTTTCCAATTTCTGAAGTTATTTCAGATATGGACACACATATAGAACACCGTCCATACATCAAATGATTGTGAAATAAGCACCTGATTTTTTATCAAATTCACCGTGGATCAAAATATAGACAATAGCTCGGATAATCCAAACATGCACATAGGTTGTAATTGACCTGAAGAGGAAAAAAGATGTGTTGGGAACTCCATTTGGGTAAAAGACCACAATCATCATTTATCAGAATACCCTCAAACTGTCCCAAATCATACAAAAATAAATTGCCACCACTCTTCACACCATTCCAAATGCAAAATCCTCTTAGCCTGGGAAAATAAATTGAAGTCAGAAAAAATAAGAATATAAAAAAGGGAAATAAAAGATTTGATTCAATAGTTGGTGGCATTTACCATGGGAAAGGTGAATCCCATAACATCTCATTCCTGTATAATGTTGTCAATCAATGCTTGTATGTGGGAAGTAGACGGCATTGAAATTCAATAAAAATACACATTCGGGATGTGACTAATTGTATGCCAACGCTCTCCTCCCTCCTTTCCATACTTCCCTTTAATTAACGGACAATCGGAAATCCACAACATTTTTCCAACTTGCTTTTTTCTCATGACTCATGTTTTGTAGACAGACACAAGTCACACAACATAAAAATATACAGACTCTTGTTAACACCACAGGAATAGAAAATAGTTGAAATTCATTATTCTTAACATGGAACAATCATACATACAAAGACAAATAACACACTCTTAACACAATCATCACTCAAACCGTCCGAAAATATACAAAGACAAATAACTCCAAGACAACTTCAGGTAATTTAGCTCATTCCTGCTTAATGCTGTCAATCCACACTTCAGGGATGTGACTAATTGTATGCCAACGCTCTCCTCCCTCCTTTCCATACTTCCCTTTAATTAACGGACAATCTGTAAACGACAAATCCTCAAGAGAGTTGGGTAGAGCCTCCTTCTCTGGCAAGCACTCAAGACTAGGACAGTTTCTGATAAATAAACAACTGAGAGATTTGAGATGGAGAAAACCCTTGTTGTTCATTATTCTTAGCTTTGAACAATCACTCAACACAAGATTGTCTAGAGTTGGTGGCAGCAGATTCTCCTCTGGGAAGGACTCCACGTTTTCAAACTCGTAATCACTAACGAAGAACCGTTTCAAGGAATTGAGTTGGAACAAACCCCACTTCTCTCTTGAAGCAATCAATTTTGTACAGTTAAATATTGTAAGCCATTTCAAGTTGGAAGGCAAACCTCCCTCAGAAAATGATACCATCTCTGGACAATCGGTCAAAGTAAGAAAATGAAGATTGGTGAACAAGTGTAGTGAAAAAGGCAAGGAGGAGGAGCGCCATCCTTTTATTGAAAGATCACGAAGAGAATTATAACAACGTAAATCCAAAAAGGGACAGTTTACACAGCCTCTAAAATCCAACCTCAACTCTTCAAGAATGGTATTGTTGACTAAAGTTTGCTCCACGGAGAACTCGGTGTACCGATTTTCATCAAGGACAAAAAATTTCAAGCTTTTCGGCAAATCATTCACCAAAATTCTATCAACACTCTGTATTTTTAACTTTATTATGTTATCACCCTTTGGAATTGATGCCTCCAACTTGTTGCAATCACTAATCTTCAATTTTTGCAAAGAAGGAAAGTGTTGAGGCAGAGCCCTTTTCAATTTGGGACATTCTCTTATATAAATCTCTTTAAGCAAAGGAAACCCTTCAAGACAAAACCATTCCTCCCAATTGTTCATCTCTTTAAATTTCAAAACTTCAAGGGACCTGAACGAAACATTTGTTGAACTATTGTCGCAAAACTCTTCACCGATGATCTTTATTCCGTTACAGTTTGAAAATGTTGAATATTATCACAGAATCAATCAGATTCTGTCTTGTTTGACTTATTGTAAATACTAATTAATTGTAATTAGCTGTATTAGAATTAGAATTTAAAGGGAGAATAAGTAGCATTTATAGATAGAATAATTTCTCCTATTTTCTGGCAAGACTAGCACACTGCCTATTCTATAAATACCTCCTATGTACTGTTTTACAGATATATGAATATAGAGCATATTTCTATATGTGTGATAATATTCAACACTCCCCCTCAAGCTGGCATGAATATGTCATTCATAGCAAGCTTGCACACCATGTCATCGAACTGTCTCTTGGGTAGGCTCTTTGTGAGGACATCTGCTACTTGGCTTTTGGTAGGTATATAGGACATACAAATCTCACCACTGTCAATTTTTTCTTTAATAAAGTGCTTGTCCACTTCAACATGTTTCGTTCTATCATGTAGAACAGGGTTATGAGCAATAGAAATAGCTGCCTTATTATCGCAATAAACTTTCATTGGAGTTGGGCCTGCAATCTTCAATTCTTGCATGAATTTTTTGATCCATAGTACTTCACAAAAACCATGAGCCACCGATCGAAATTCAGCCTCTGCACTGCTCCTGGCTACAACATTTTGTTTTTTGCTCCTCCATGTAACTAAGTTTCCACCTACAAAGGTACAGTAACCAGATGTAGACTTCCGATCATTTATATTACCTGCCCAGTCAGCATCTGTATAGGCTTCAACCTGTATATGCCCTCTGTTTCTGAACATTAACCCTTTTCCTGGAGTTCCCTTTAAATATCTCAATATTCTGAAAACAGCTTCAAAGTGGGCTGGCCCTGGTGCATGCATAAATTGGCTTATTACGCTCACAGCAAATGCTATATCAGGCCTTGTATGTGACAGATAAATTAGCCTACCAGCCAACCGTTGATAGCGTTCTCTATCTATTATTTCATCTTCAGCAGCTGATTTTAGTTTCACATTAGGATCCATTGGTGTTTCTGCTGCCTTACACCCTGTCATCCCTGTTTCTGTGAGTAAATCAAGTATATACTTCCGCTGGTTGAGGAAAATTCCTTCTTTCGATCTTGCAAACTCCATACCAAGAAAGTATTTTAATTTTCCAAGATCCTTGATGTCGAACTCAGCCTCAAGTCTTCTCTTTAGATCACTAATCTCTCCAATATCATCTCCTGTCATAATAATGTCATCAACATACACTATTAAGATGGCAATCTTACCTTCACGTGAGTGTTTGAAGAACATAGTGTGATCTGCTTGACTTTGAGTGAAGCCATGTCTCTTGACAACACTTCCAAATCTCTCAAACCAGGCCCTTGGCGATTGTTTTAATCCATACAAGGATTTCTTCAATCTGCAAACTTTACCTCTTCCAAGCTTATCTTCAAATCCCGGAGGCAAGGTCATATATACTTCTTCATGTAATTCTCCATTTAAGAAGGCGTTTTTAACATCATATTGATGTAGGGTCCAGTTGAAATTTACTGCAAGAGAGAGAAGAATTTTGATGGAATTGATCTTAGCAACCGGGGCAAAAGTCTCCTGATAATCTATACCATGAGTTTGAGTGAATCCTTTTGCTACTAATCTTGCTTTGTATCTTTCCACACTTCCATCAGCCTTGCACTTCACTGTAAAGACCCACTTACATCCTACTGCCTTTTTGTCATAAGGTAGATCAGTGATACACCAAGTGTTATTTTTGTTCAAAGCATTCATCTCTTCTTTCACTGCTAATTTCCAATTCGGATCACCTAATGCTTCCTGAATAGTTCTGGGCACAAACAAATTAGAAATCCTAGACACATATGCTTTGTGAGTGTCTGATAACTTGTCATATGACAAGTAATTAGACATGGGGTGTTTAGTGCATGTACGGGCACGTTTTCTTTCAGCAATAGGGATATTGAGGTCTGGAATATTTTTTCTCAAAGCAATTGGAAGATTAATATCAGGAAAAGACAAATCAGGTAAATCATTGGATGAGTGAGAAGAATTACCGGAGGAACTAGAAGATGGATTATCAGTAGGACCTTCACTTGGAGAATCCGATTGAACTTCTACTGGAAAGACAATGGGGTCTGTACCATCTTTGTGAAATTTTTTCCGAACATATACTTTAAGTTCAGGATTTTTATTCAGTGTTTCTCCCTCTTCACCCTCTGTTTCAAATACTATATGTTCTGGCAATTCAAGGTTAGATTTTCTAGGTTCTATTATCTTAGCATCTAGGTGATCATTTGTTACAATATCATCTAGAACCGGTAAAATTTCCCAAAAATTATCTTCCTCATTACTACTTTGACCCTCCCCCTGAAGAGAATTTTTTTCAAAAAAAGGTTGATCTTCAACAAAGTGGACATCCATGCTTTCAAAAAATTTCTTTGTAATTGGGTTAAAACATTTGTATCCCTTTTTATTGGAAGCATAGCCAAGAAAAACACATTTTTCGGCTTTAGGATCCAACTTGGAACGAAAAATATTTGGGATGTAAACATAACAGAGACAACCAAAGACTCTAAGGGGAAGATTTGTAATAATGCGAGAAGTGGGAAAATTATTTTGTAACACCTGCACAGGAGTCTCATATTGTAACACACGGGATGGCATTCGATTGATGAGGTAACAAGCAGTTAATAAAGCATTACCCCAAAGATACTTAGGTACATTCATAGAAAACATAATAGCTCTAGTAACTTCTAGGAGATGTCTATTTTTTCTTTCAGCAATACCATTTTGTTGTGGAGTATCACGACAAGTGGATTGATGAATTATCCCATTAGTTACTAGGAATGTACTTAAATATTTATTGAAGTATTCAGTGCCATTGTCAGACCTTAGAATGCCAATCGTGGTATTAAATTGATTTTTAATCATGTTAAAAAAATCTTGAAACCTTTGTTCAACTTCTGATTTCTTTTCCATGAGGTAAACCCAACACACCCGTGTATGATCATCAATAAATGTCACAAACCATTTTTTTCTAGATAAAGTTTTAATTTTTGAAGGACCCCAAACATCGCTATGAATTAGATAAAAAGGTTTGGAAGCAGAATAACCTCTTGAATTAAAAGACACACGATGATCTTTAGCTAAATGACAAGCATCACAATGAAATTGCGAGGAACTTATTTCTTTGGAAAATTCAGGAAACAAATGCTGAAGATAAGAAAAACTAGGATGGCCTAATCTTTTATGCCATAACATGATTTTATTTGAAACAAGAGGTGGACTTATACGGCTTGAACCGAACATTGCTGTATTACCAAGAGGAGTTTCATCAAAGTAGTACAGTCCATTAATCTCTCTAGCAGTTCCAATCGTCTTCCCCGAGTTCTGGTCCTGAAAAATACAAGTAGATGGACGAAAAAGAACAGAACAGTTAGAGTCCTCAGACAGTTTATGAACAGATAGAAGATTACAAGCAAATTTGGGAACATGTAAAACAGATTGCAAAGTGATTTGCTCTGATATTTTTATGTTGCCTTTGCCTGCAATACTGGAATAACTACCATCAGCTATCCTAACTTTTTCAGAACCTGAACTAGGAAAATATGAATTGAATAGATGAGAGCAATTAGTCATGTGTTCAGATGCCCCTGAATCTATTATCCAGGGGTTGGAATGGTTTTGGACAGATAGTGCCCAAGAATCCTTACCTGTTTGTGCCACAGTACCAACAGGAGTATTAGGAGATGAATTGAACTTTAGAAGCTTAAGAAGGTGGTCCATCTGCTCCTTAGTGAATGGAGATGAAGCAGCATCGTTGGTTGTAGGCATAGGTCGGTGACCAAACTTACCAGCCTTGCTATTGTTTGGCCTACCATGTAGCTTGTAACAAGTTTCTCGAGTGTGACGATTGCGGCCACAGTAGTCACAAACTAAATCAGTCTTGTCACCACCTCGCGGATTAGGGAAAGATTTGCGATTGACTTGAGGAACGGCCAAGGCAGATCCTTCAACCGGTGGCGGGACAGCGGCTATCTTTTTTCCGAGCATCACTTGCCTACGACTCTCTTCGCGACGCATTTCCGCAAAGACGTCACCAATTGGAGGGATAGGATTCCTACCAAGGATTCGGCCACGAACCTCATCAAACTCAACATTTAAACCTGCAAGAAATTTGAAGACACGGCTAACATCCACCATCTTCTTGTAGTGCTTGCAGTCCTCAGGTGACTTCCACTCATATTCATTGAAGAGATCCAGATCTTGCCAAATACGTTTGAGACAATTGAAGTATTTGGTGACTGAATCTTCAGCTTGCCGAATTTCTCCAAGCTGGAGAGTTAATTCGTAAATTTGGGACTGGTTTCCCAAATCAGAGTACATTTGAGAGACACTCTCCCAAAGATCTTTTGCGGTATCATAACAGAGATAGTTCGCACCTATCTCTTCGGTCATAGAATTGACTAACCATGTCATGACCATAGAATTTTCAGCATCCCATGTATCATAATCTGCGCCTGCCTTGTCTGGTTGTTTCTTGTCTCCAGTGATGTAGCCAATCTTTCCTCTCCCCCTGAGATACAACCGAACAGACTGTGACCAACGAAAGTAATTAGCACCGTTCAGCCGAATTGTTGTGATCTGAACAGGGTGATTTTCATGGTATGTCCTGACAGGTTGGGATGATTCAGGTTTGGGTGAAGAATGTTTGGGTGAGTGCTGGAACTCACTATCAGACATGGAATCAGACATTATGTGGGATGGGAAGAAAAGGGAAAAAAAACAAACAAATGGAAGCAAAATAAACCCTATGGATTTCTTGCTGCTCTGATACCATATAGAAATATGCTCTATATTCATATATCTGTAAAACAGTACATAGGAGGTATTTATAGAATAGGCAGTGTGCTAGTCTTGCCAGAAAATAGGAGAAATTATTCTATCTATAAATGCTACTTATTCTCCCTTTAAATTCTAATTCTAATACAGCTAATTACAATTAATTAGTATTTACAATAAGTCAAACAAGACAGAATCTGATTGATTCTGTGATAATATTCAACAGAAAAAGAAAGCTCCTTGAGAGAGGGGAGCTGCTCAAGTCGTGTTAAATGGGAAAATCCACAGCCTTGCAGTTGAAGAGATACTAAGTTGGGTAAATGACAACCCCTTATCCAATTTGGAAAGCTGCTGCCATTGTAGCCTTCAATAGTGAGCCTTTTCAAGTTGTTATTTGGTTGAAGAGCCTCAAAGACATTCGATTCTCTTCCATTGTTGTTGAATTTGCAATTGTCACCATAATTCATATTTAATTCTTCTACATGTTTCTTATCTTTCAAATTTGCTCCTGCGGCATCTTCGGGATTAATGACATGTTCCAATCCTGAAATACAAAGTTTCCCTTGAAGACGACTGAGATTACCCAACTCCTGAATATCAGACCCATTCTCCTCTCCCACAACAAAATGACTCAGCGTTTGAAGATGGTTTAACATGCCTATCTGCTTTGGCATTTTCTTTATATTACAGCCTTTGAGATTAAGATGCCGTAAACTCACAAGTTTGTAAAATTTTGAAGGGAGTTTAGTCAATTCAGAACAGCCTTCCAGTATTAGTGTCTCTAATTTATACAGCTTACAAATTGAGTCAGGCAACCTTTCAATTAATGATTTAGTCAGGTTTAGATATCGCAAAAGCTTTAGATTTCCTATCTCACCTGATAGCTCTCTGAGTTTACAACCACAGAATGACAATATCCGCAAATATTTTAGTTTCGAAAATAGATCACGTTGCAAATTGTTGCTTATCACGAAGTAGTCTTTACGATAGCCTCGTGGTAATGCCAAGAAGCTGCGTAATCCCTTAATCTTAGAAATGTGATTCAATAATCTTGCACCATCTTTCAAATCAAGATAGCAGCAAATGTGACGTGTTTTTTCAGTTATATCTTGCAGACTATCACCCTCAATTTGTAAGCAAAACTCATGGGACTCTGATTTTGCCAAATCATTGACAAGATCATGCATGATGAAACTTTTATCACCCCATGAATATAGTGGTTCTTGAAAAAATGAAATGGACTCTAGATCAGCCAAGAATTCAATACCCAACTCTTCTTCATTTTTGTCGCTTCCGCAACATTTCAACAAACCTTCTGCCATCCAAAGCTTGATCAATTCATCCTTTTCAAATTCATAACCCTTGGGAAATATTGAACAATAGGCAAAACAACGCTTTAGATTGGAAGGGAGATTATGGTAACTCAATCTCAATACTGAGTTAATTTCATCACCACCCTTCGATACATGCCACATATCGGTCTCCAATATCTTAAACCATTCAGCTTGAGAAAATTTTCTTTGCAAGAGATTCCCCATTGTTTTCACAGCTAGAGGCAACCCTCCACATTTCTCTGCAATCTTCTTGCCAATCGATTCAAGATTTGGATATTCAAACACATTTTTTCCTTGAAAAGCGTGTTTCACAAATATACTCCAACAATCTTTCTCCTCCAATTGATTTAAAAGAAGTTGATGGTCAGATTTCATGACAAATGCAACATGTTTGTCACGTGTTGTCACAATAATCTTACTTCCTGAAAATCCAGGGTTAAAAGAAAGTAGTAATTGCTCCAAACATTCCTCATTCCCATTCCACACATCATCTAGAACAAGCAAACATTTCTTTCCGGTTAGTGTCTTTTGTAGTTGACAAATGAGTGGATCCAAGTCTTCACCGTCTGCAGGAGAATGGAATGACCTGAGAATTGTTTTGGTGAGTCCAACAACATCAAAAGATTTTGAGACATGGACCCAAGCTTTAAGTTCAAAATGCTTCTCCATCCTCTGGTCATTGTAGACAAGTTGAGCAAGGGTGGTCTTCCCCATCCCACCCAAACCTACTATGCTGATTGTTGATACCTGCTTGCTGTTGTCTTTACATGAAAGCAAATAGTTGATTATTTCTTCTTTCTCACCCTCTCTACCATATATGCAAGATTCATCCACCAAAGATGCAGTTGGAGATCTTTTTGAGGATTGCAGGCTTACTCCACCTTCATTACTTTGTGTCAATCCCAACACATCGTTTTGGGCTGCAAGAGATCTTAGCTTGTCTAGCAAATCTTTGATCCGGGATTCAAATTGATTAGTCAAAGTTGAAAGCAAGCGTTTCACTTTGCGCTTTTGTTGTGCATTTGTAGCAATTTCGTCTAACAGTTGATCTACTTCGTATACCTCATGCTTTAGACGATCAAACCACTTCTTCACATTTTGGTTTTGGTACTTCTTTGTCTCTGCATCATCCAACAATTGATTGATAGAATACAGTGTGATTTCAAGATTTTCAACCAACTTTTGATTGAAGAGGTCTTTGAAATCTCTTGAGGCAATGCTCTCAAGAGTAACTTGAAATAATGACGAAAGAAATGCTCCAGCAATCAGCTCTGCCATGATGTTGTAGTCAAATCCTGAGAGGCTCACTGCAAAACTATAATCTGTTACGCAAAATGGAACAACAGCTATATAGTTGGAATATCATTGTCGAACACTTAAAACATACATTTTAATGGATTGTTCAATTAATGACACATTATGCAGTTATAATAACAACTATATTTGCAGTTACTGTAACTAAATCATTTGTGACTTTTATATTTCTTTATCACTGTTGTTTTTTAGAAATCCATTTTTTTATTAGAAATGAAAAAGTACAAAGAGTATGAGTGATTTCTCGGTTTGGTTATGCACAATATTTCTTGCATAAACACAGTCCAATTGAACTTCATATACTAAAATTATTAATACATGATAATTTATTAGTTTTTTGAATTTTTCTAATAGATTTTGTACTCTTGTTTTATTGTATCTGATAAACACAATGTCCAACCAAGTAATTGTATTAAAATAGTTAATGACCTGTGTTCAATCATGGTTGAAAATAAAAGAAAAAAATATTGAACACAGGTCATTGCATCGCATATTGTAAAATGAAATGATAATTAATCAATGGAGTGTTTCTATGGTTTGACTCTTTTTGTGATAACCCTCTGATATTTTACGTGAAATGTGCTCTGGTAATCTGGAGTTTAAAGATAGCCGAGTAAAGTCTGGCCAATCAGTATTCCATCCAAAATCAAACACAGGTTTTCTTGAACAATTCATCATTTGGTGAATCTATTTAATGACTTGAGTTGAGTCCAATTAAAACAGTCCACAAAATAAAAATAGTAAAACGGTCGATAAAAAAACTAGTAAAAGAATATTATTTTTTTCGAGGGGAGTAAAAGATTTTATTAAATACTTCAAATGTGAAAATGAAAAAAAATTATATTTTTACTGAGCATTGAAAAAGAGTTAGATCATTTTCTCATAATGACATGAAATTATGTTTAATTAAAATATTCTAAGAATTAAATACTATAAATTAAAGAGTTCTAAAATAAATTAAAGATTTATTATTAATTCAGGGCAATTTAGTAAATGAAAAAATTATTAATAGTAATATTTTGAACTTCATATTAATACTAATATTTTGCATAAGCACAGACCAAATGAACTTCATATAATATACACAGTGTCCAACCATGTGATTGAACTAAAATAGTTAACAAGCTTCAATTAAAGAAGAATTGTTCTTGAGTATGTGTTTGAATCGTTGTTGGAACAACTTTTGATTAGTATATTAAAAAAAATATTTAGACGAAACAAAAGAAAACTTCAATTATTAGAATTATCCCATAGAAAAACTCATTATCAGAAGTAATGTTTGAAAAATAATCATTATCATATAAATATAATATGAAAGATTAAGGTTTGTTAAGAAAGGAAGAGAATACCTGAAAGTGTCAAGGAAAGCAAAAAAGATTTAGAAGGAAATATAAAAAATGTCAAAATATGAAATTTGAGTAACAAACGTGTTTAGTAAGATTTAAAGAGAGAAATTACTTGAAAGTGAAGAACTTGAAAGATCTGCCAAAGAGAGAACAACTTACTGATGGAAGATAAATCAATTAGACTTTCCCTTTCAACAGTCCTCGCGAAGTGCGTGGGCAATAAAATATTCAAAACAAATTTCTAATTCCGAAACAAGGAAATATGAATTTTCTTTTCTTTTCTTTTCTTTTCTTTTTCCTTTTTTCAGTTAAATATTTGTAGCGTCAAAAAATAAATTGTAACAAATTAATCTTTTATTATTATCATTATAAATGATAAATATTTTTTAATATCATTATAAATGATAAATATTTTTTAAGGTATTATAAATAATAAATATTAGTAATTAATTTTAAATTGATTTTGCTATTTTGTCTGAGTTATATCAAGTAAGTCATTTTAATCTCGTGAGCTTAGCTCAGTTGGTAAGGACAATGCATAAAATATGCAAGGTATGGGGTTCGAACCTAGCCACCACCAAAAAAAAATAGTAAGCCATTTTAGTTTTTTTATTATATATTGATCTTTTAAATAAAAAAATAAATATTTACATTGTTACTCTTTTTTTAGCCAATTATCTTAAATTTTGATTTTGGATCATTTAATATTAAGGTGGCAGGTAAAAAAGCGTATATCACAAAACATGGTTATTTATTTTTGTTTGTTTTTCTTATTTTTGAATGCAAGTCTAATTTTCCACATAACATTTCACCAACACTATTATAATTCATCTATAAATTTTAGTTTTGAAAATGTTGATTTTAAAGTTACCAACTTAACATTAAACGTCAACATAAACATTTTTTAATTCAATTTTATGAAAATAATAATGCAATGGTGCAAATATTTTATGACTTAAATGATCAATTTGTAACAAAAATAATAATTGAAAGGACTAATTTATTATAAGCATCTTACTTAAAAGACCATTTGAATTAAATGGCCTATTTTATTTTATTTTTTCTAATTACCAACAAGTGATTTCGAGACACTTTTTATCTTAAATGGTAAAATGTATAGATATTTGTGTATTCAATCCATTAGAAATTGAAGTATTTAATTTTTCTAAAAAATAATATCTTAAAAAATATATTTTAAAAAAATTTGTTTTAATGTTTAAAAAAAACATAAAAAAATATGTTTTAAAATAATCCCATAGTATCCCTTATCTTCCTATTTCTTAATAGAATCCTTACCATTATCTTTTTCTTTTTGACAAAAATAATTTAGGGTGTAAGGGATGGTACATCAATATAAGGTAGATTAAATCTTAGAACTTAAAAGCACCGACACCATTGTTTTCTTTTTTTACCACTAGACCAAAAATTAAACTTTAAGTTTGATTCGATTCCATCAATTTATGAAAACCAAAGACAAATAGAAGAAGAAAAAATAAATCGACAGTCCCCTTAAAGATACTTCAAAATCTTTAACATGAATTGTGTAACGCCCGTCTTAATTATTTACTTAATTTAATGAGGATTTATATATTTATTTATATATATATTTATATGATTTAAGAATTTAAATAGTTTGCATGATTTATAGATAAATTATGTGATTTTCTAGAATGACGTGAAGTATATTGATGTTGTGAAGTTGTTGTGTTGGTGTGACTTATTTTATTATTAAATAAAATAAGATATGAGAAATAAAATAAAAATATTAAAGATTGGGCTGCGTGGTGAGATGAGCAATTAGTAGTGAGAAGAGTAAAAAGGAGAGATAAATAGACAGACATAAGTTAGGAAAAGTAGTACGTACGTTTTTGGAGAAAAAGGGAGAAAAGTCAGAAAGAGAGAAGAACCAAAGGAGGGCTGCGATTCTGCTATTATCAGGTAAGGGTGAGACTAATTTTCAATATTATTAAGGGTATAATTCTATAGGATGAATTTAGCATGATTAGGTTAAGTTTTGGTGAGAATTGAGAATTAGGTTTAGGATCAATTTTGATGAATGAATCAAGAACAGATGTTAGATTGATGCAAAATTAGTGTACAGACCTTAGATATGACCTAAGATGATAATTAGATGCTATTTGGATGAAGGAATCATGAATATAGGTGAAAGTTGTGATTTTTAGGTTTCTGGTCGTACTGACATTCATCGCTCGCATCTGCGAGCAAGAACACTCGCAACTGCGAGCTAGAACCCAGAGCTCGCAACTGCGAGCAATGCAACTCGCAACTGCGAGTGACCTGTAAGCTCGCAACTGCGAGCAGAATAACTCGCCACTGCGAGTAAAGACTTAGGAACCCAGAATGCACGCTTTGCTCGCCATTGCGAGCAGAGTTACTCGCCACTGCGAGTTAGGCTGTTAGTTGCCCAAAATTGTCCCGATGCGATCCCTTCGCACGTGTAGTCTTGAGTTGACCTTAGAATTAAGTAAGAGAGCTGTTTAGGATGTTTTTATAGACCCTGCAGTCTGTTCAGGTGACTGAAATTAGAAGTGTGGTTGCATGAATGTTATAATGATGTTTTATGGTATTTATGTTGATGTAATTCATACCTTAGATGATGTTAACGCATTCAAATATTATTAAATGTTGTATCTTGCTGCTGTTCCCTGCTTTTGACTGTTAGTGTCTTGAAGTTGCATGAGTCGGTCTATGTTGTAGAATTCAAGGAGTGGTCCATGATTATGAGTCGTATGAGTTGTTTATGTTGTTGTCTAAGTTGTTGGAAGTTGAGTTCATTGCATACTCATTAAAGTTGGGGGCTTTAGGCCCGGCAGCCATTGTGCTCATTAAAGTTGGGGGCTTTAGGCCCGGCAGCCTTTGTGCTCATTAAAGTTGGGGGCTTTAGGCCCGGCAGCCTTTGTGCTCACACGTTGAAGAGCCTATTATGCTCATTTTGTTGTTGAATGGTACCACATGCATTTGCATATCAAGAAGTTTCATGTTGTTTAAGTTGTCAAGTTGTCGTCAAGTTGATAGAGTTGCATGGTCAAAGATGAGTTGTGTTGTCAAGTTGTTGTTGAGTTGATAGAGTTGCATGGTCAAAGATGAGTTGTGTCGTCAAGTTGAGTGTTAAGTTGATTATGATTTATGATGAAAATTAGTAATGGTATTTGATGATTGAATTTTGTTATGAAATGAAAAATATGCTAATTGTTAATTGTTGATATGTTATTAATGTTTAAGTTGTTAAATGCATTTTATTGGATTATATTCTTAATGTATTGATTATGAAATCTCACCCCTTCTGCGTATATGTTGCCTCGACCGTGGGTAATGTGCAGGTAATAAAGATTAGAGGCGTTCGTGAGTGGACTCCTCACTTGGTGTTTAGGTGCTCTGATACGTAACGGGATGGGGGCTTGCTTTTACTGCTATTCCTTACGTGTCTCTTTTATGAACTAATTTATGAGATTTTCCAATAAGGCCTGCGTGCCAAGACTTTAAAATGTTGAACTATTTTCCGCTGCAACAGTTTAAGATTTTCATGATGTTGAATTTGAAGGATAATTATTATTATCCATTTTATGATTTAAATGAAGTATGTGACATTCCGTTTGTGATCAAAATACTCTGATTTTAAATGAAATTTTTATGTTGGGAAAACGGGGTGTTACAATTGGTATCAGAGCAGGTCGGTCCGTCCGGCCAAGTAGTGAGTCGAGTTGTGTCTTTAGGAGTTGGAATACCACTATTATGATATTCTAAATGTTGTGTGTTGTGCAGAGAAGAGACCTGGAGGCTGCGAATCTTATTTGCTATAAGAGGACTAGAATGGCTGGAAAAAATGATGCTGCGATTGCTGCTGCTTTGGAAGCTGTTGCCCAAGCTGTGGGACAACATCCAAATGCTGGTGCTGGTGCGAATGCTGATGTGAGAATGTTGGAGACCTTTCTGAGAAATCATCCTCCTACCTTCAAAGGAAGGTACGACACTGATGGAGCACAGACGTGGCTCAAGGAGGTTGAGAGAATTTTCAGAGTTATGCAATGTACTGATGATCAGAAGGTGCGTTTTGGAACGCATATGCTGGCTGAGGAAGCTGATGACTGGTGGGTGAGCCTCCAACCTACCCTAGAGCAGGATGATGCAGTTATTACTTGGGCTGTGTTTAAGAGAGAGTTCCTAAACAGATATTTTCCTGAGGATGTTCGCGGAAGAAAAGAGATCGAGTTCCTTGAGCTGAAGCAAGGAAACATGTCGGTGACAGAGTATGCAGCAAAGTTTGTGGAGCTGGCTCAGTTCTATCCACACTACACTGGGGACAATGCTGAGTTCTCTAAGTGTATCAAGTTCGAGAATGGTTTGCGTGCTGATATTAAGCGAGCCATTGGTTACCAACAGATCCGTGACTTTTCTGCTTTGGTGAGCAGATGCAGAATCTATGAAGATGACAGCAAAGCTCATTATAAGATTATGAGTGAGAAGAGGGGTAAGGGCCAACAAAGTCGCCCAAAGCCTTACAGTGCTCCTGCTGACAAAGGAAAAGGAAGAGCTAATGATGAGAGGAGGTCAAATAAGAAGGATGCTGGTGCTGAGGTTGTTTGTTACACTTGTGGCGAGAAAGGCCATAAGAGTAATGCTTGCACTAAGGATATTAAACGGTGCTTTCGTTGTGGCAGTAAAGGACATACACTTGCAGAGTGTAAGCATGCGGACATTGTGTGTTTTAACTGCAAAGAAGAGGGTCATATTGGGTCTCAGTGTACGAATCCGAAGAAGACTCAGACTAGAGGGAAGGTGTTTGCTTTGACTGGTACTCAGACTGAAAATGAGGATCGTTTGATCAGAGGTACTTGTTATATTAACAATACTCCTTTAGTTGCTATTATTGATACTGGTGCTACACATTGTTTTGTTGCTTTTGATTGTGCTTCTAAGTTGGGTCTTGCTGTGTCTGATATGAGTGGAGAAATGGTCGTCGAAACTCCAGCTAAGGGTTCGGTGACTACTTCTCTTGTTTGTTTACGATGTCCTTTGTCTATGTTTGATCGTGATTTTGAGATTGATTTAGTTTGTCTGCCTCTGAGTGGAATGGATGTAATTCTCGGTATGAACTGGTTAGAGTACAACCATGTTCTCATTAATTGTTTTAGTAAGTCGGTGTGTTTCTCTTCTGCTGAAGAGGAAAGTGGAGCAGAATTTTTGTCTACTAAGCAGCTGAAGCAATTAGAACGCGATGGGATCTTGATGTTTTCCTTGATGGCATCCTTATCTTTGGAGAATCAAGCAGTGATTGATAAGTTGCAGGTGGTGTGTGATTTTCCTGAAGTTTTCCCTGATGAAATCCCTGATGTACCACCGGAGAGAGAAGTTGAATTTTCTATTGACCTTGTTCCGGGAACGAAGCCTGTGTCTATGACACCTTATCGTATATCAGCTTCTGAGTTGGCTGAGTTGAAGAAACAGTTGGAGGAATTGCTAGATAAGAAGTTCATTAGACCGAGTGTTTCACCTTGGGGAGCGCCGGTATTGTTGGTTAAGAAGAAAGATGGAAGTATGAGGTTGTGCATTGATTATCGACAACTGAATAAAGTAACTATAAAGAATAGATATCCACTTCCTAGAATTGATGATTTGATGGACCAGCTGGTGGGTGCACGTGTGTTCAGCAAGATTGATTTAAGGTCGGGTTATCATCAGATTAAAGTAAAAGATGAAGACATGCAGAAGACGGCCTTTAGGACGCGATATGGTCATTATGAATATAAGGTGATGCCTTTTGGTGTGAGTAATGCGCCTGGCGTGTTTATGGAGTATATGAATCGCATTTTCCATGCATTTTTGGACCGCTTTGTGGTTGTGTTCATCGATGATATTTTGATTTACTCTAAGACAAAAGAAGAACATGCAGAACATTTGAAAATCGTTTTGCAAGTGCTGAAAGAGAAGAAGTTGTATGCTAAATTGTCTAAGTGTGAATTCTGGTTGAACGAGGTAAGTTTTCTGGGCCATGTTATTTCTGGTAGTGGTATTGCAGTCGATCCATCTAAAGTTGAAGCAGTATCACAATGGGAGACTCCTAAGTCAGTTACAGAGATTAGAAGCTTTTTGGGTTTGGCAGGATACTATCGAAGATTTATAGAAGGATTTTCTAAGTTGGCACTTCCGTTAACTCAGTTGACGTGTAAAAGTAAAACCTTTGTGTGGGATGTTCATTGTGAGAACAGTTTTAATGAATTGAAGAAGCGTTTGACGACGGCTCCAGTTTTCATTTTGCCAAAACCTGATGAACCTTTTGCGGTGTATTGTGATGCGTCCAAATTGGGTTTAGGCGGTGTGCTTATGCAAGATGGTAAAGTTGTTGCTTATGCATCAAGACAGTTGAGAACTCATGAACGAAACTATCCTACTCATGACCTTGAATTAGCTGCAGTCGTATTTGTCCTTAAGATTTGTAGACACTACTTGTATGGTTCGAGATTCGAGGTGTTTAGTGATCACAAGAGCTTGAAGTATTTGTTTGATCAGAAAGAATTGAATATGCGACAGCGACGGTGGCTCGAATTGTTGAAGGATTATGACTTTAGTTTGAATTACCATCCGGGTAAAGCTAATGTTGTTGCAGATGCCTTAAGTAGGAAGAGTTTACATATGTCTGCTATGATGGTGAAGGAATTTGAATTACTTGAACAGTTTAGAGATATGAGCTTAGTTTGTGAAATGTCGTCTCGGAGCGTCAAGTTAGGAATGCTGAAAATTGATAACGATTTCTTGAAAAGTATTAGAGATGCACAGAAGGTTGATGTTAAGTTTGTGGACTTGTTGGTTGCTAGTAATCAAACTGAAGATGGTGACTTTAAAGTTGATGATCAAGGTGTGTTGAGGTTCCGAGGTAGGATTTGTATTCCAGACAATGATGAGATAAAAAGGATGATTCTGGAAGAGAGTCATAGGAGTAGCTTGAGCATTCATCCGGGAGCTACAAAGATGTATCATGATTTAAAGAAGCTGTTTTGGTGGTCAGGATTGAAACGTGATGTGGCACAATTTGTGTACTCTTGTTTGATTTGTCAGAAGTCGAAGGTAGAGCATCAGAAACCTGCTGGGTTGATGACACCGTTAGATGTACCAGAATGGAAATGGGATAGTATATCCATGGATTTTGTGACGAGTTTGCCAAATACTCCTAAAGGGAATGACGCAATTTCGGTGGTTGTTGACAGACTGACGAAGTCGACACATTTCCTTCCGATTAATATTAGTTTTCCTGTGGCTCAGTTGGCAGATATTTATATTCGAGACATTGTGAAGCTGCATGGTGTTCCTTCGAGCATTGTGTCAGATAGAGACCCACGATTTACTTCTAGATTTTGGAAGAGTTTGCAAGAGGCTTTAGGCTCTAAGTTGAGATTGAGTTCGGCTTATCATCCTCAAACAGATGGTCAGTCGGAAAGAACAATTCAGTCAATCGAAGACTTGTTGAGAGTTTGTGTACTTGAGCAAGGTGGAACTTGGGATAGTCATCTTCCGTTGATAGAGTTCACTTATAATAACAGCTATCATTCAAGTATTGGGATGGCACCTTTCGAGGCTTTGTATGGTCGGAGGTGTAGGACTCCGTTGTGTTGGTTTGAGACCGGTGAAAGTGTGGTTCTAGGACCAGAAATTGTTCAACAGACTACTGAGAAGGTGAAAATGATTCAAGAGAAGATGAAAGCGTCGCAGAGTCGACAGAAGAGTTACCATGATAAGCGTAAGAAAGACCTTGAGTTTCAAGAGGGAGACCATGTGTTCTTGAGAGTTACCCCAACGACCGGTGTTGGTCGTGCATTGAAGTCAAAGAAGTTGACTCCAAAGTTTATTGGTCCTTATCAGATATCTGAGAGAATTGGCACGGTGGCTTATAGAGTTGGCTTACCACCGCATTTATCAAATTTGCATGATGTGTTTCATGTGTCGCAGTTGAGGAAGTATGTCCCAGACCCGTCCCATGTGATTCAGAGTGATGATGTGCAAGTTAGAGACAACCATACGGTGGAGACTTTACCTTCGAGGATCGATGATCGCAAAATGAAGACGTTGAGAGGCAAAGAAATACCTCTAGTGAGAGTTGTTTGGAGCGGCACTACTGGTGAAAGCTTGACGTGGGAGCTGAAGAGTAAGATGATGGAGTCTTATCCAGAGTTGTTTGCTTGAGGTAAATTTTCGAGGACGAAAATTCTATAAGTTGGGGAGAGTTGTAACGCCCGTCTTAATTATTTACTTAATTTAATGAGGATTTATATATTTATTTATATATATATTTATATGATTTAAGAATTTAAATAGTTTGCATGATTTATAGATAAATTATGTGATTTTCTAGAATGACGTGAAGTATATTGATGTTGTGAAGTTGTTGTGTTGGTGTGACTTATTTTATTATTAAATAAAATAAGATATGAGAAATAAAATAAAAATATTAAAGATTGGGCTGCGTGGTGAGATGAGCAATTAGTAGTGAGAAGAGTAAAAAGGAGAGATAAATAGACAGACATAAGTTAGGAAAAGTAGTACGTACATTTTTGGAGAAAAAGGGAGAAAAGTCAGAAAGAGAGAAGAACCAAAGGAGGGCTGCGATTCTGCTATTATCAGGTAAGGGTGAGACTAATTTTCAATATTATTAAGGGTATAATTCTATAGGATGAATTTAGCATGATTAGGTTAAGTTTTGGTGAGAATTGAGAATTAGGTTTAGGATCAATTTTGATGAATGAATCAAGAACAGATGTTAGATTGATGCAAAATTAGTGTACAGACCTTAGATATGACCTAAGATGATAATTAGATGCTATTTGGATGAAGGAATCATGAATATAGGTGAAAGTTGTGATTTTTAGGTTTCTGGACGTACTGACATTCATCGCTCGCATCTGCGAGCAAGAACACTCGCAACTGCGAGCTAGAACCCAGAGCTCGCAACTGCGAGCAATGCAACTCGCAACTGCGAGTGACCTGTAAGCTCGCAACTGCGAGCAGAATAACTCGCCACTGCGAGTAAAGACTTAGGAACCCAGAATGCACGCTTTGCTCGCCATTGCGAGCAGAGTTACTCGCCACTGCGAGTTAGGCTGTTAGTTGCCCAAAATTGTCCCGATGCGATCCCTTCGCACGTGTAGTCTTGAGTTGACCTTAGAATTAAGTAAGAGAGCTGTTTAGGATGTTTTTATAGACCCTGCAGTCTGTTCAGGTGACTGAAATTAGAAGTGTGGTTGCATGAATGTTATAATGATGCTTTATGGTATTTATGTTGATGTAATTCATACCTTAGATGATGTTAACGCATTCAAATATTATTAAATGTTGTATCTTGCTGCTGTTCCCTGCTTTTGACTGTTAGTGTCTTGAAGTTGCATGAGTCGGTCTATGTTGTAGAATTCAAGGAGTGGTCCATGATTATGAGTCGTATGAGTTGTTTATGTTGTTGTCTAAGTTGTTGGAAGTTGAGTTCATTGCATACTCATTAAAGTTGGGGGCTTTAGGCCCGGCAGCCATTGTGCTCATTAAAGTTGGGGGCTTTAGGCCCGGCAGCCTTTGTGCTCATTAAAGTTGGGGGCTTTAGGCCCGGCAGCCTTTGTGCTCACACGTTGAAGAGCCTATTATGCTCATTTTGTTGTTGAATGGTACCACATGCATTTGCATATCAAGAAGTTTCATGTTGTTTAAGTTGTCAAGTTGTCGTCAAGTTGATAGAGTTGCATGGTCAAAGATGAGTTGTGTTGTCAAGTTGTTGTTGAGTTGATAGAGTTGCATGGTCAAAGATGAGTTGTGTCGTCAAGTTGAGTGTTAAGTTGATTATGATTTATGATGAAAATTAGTAATGGTATTTGATGATTGAATTTTGTTATGAAATGAAAAATATGCTAATTGTTAATTGTTGATATGTTATTAATGTTTAAGTTGTTAAATGCATTTTATTGGATTATATTCTTAATGTATTGATTATGAAATCTCACCCCTTCTGCGTATATGTTGTCTCGACCGTGGGTAATGTGCAGGTAATAAAGATTAGAGGCGTTCGTGAGTGGACTCCTCACTTGGTGTTTAGGTGCTCTGATACGTAACGGGATGGGGGCTTGCTTTTACTGCTATTCCTTACGTGTCTCTTTTATGAACTAATTTATGAGATTTTCCAATAAGGCCTGCGTGCCAAGACTTTAAAATGTTGAACTATTTTCCGCTGCAACAGTTTAAGATTTTCATGATGTTGAATTTGAAGGATAATTATTATTATCCATTTTATGATTTAAATGAAGTATGTGACATTCCGTTTGTGATCAAAATACTCTGATTTTAAATGAAATTTTTATGTTGGGAAAACGGGGTGTTACAAATTGCACATTCACGTCAAATGAATCAATCCTTAATATCTTACGAAATAAAGTTTCTTCAATCACTCTAGTGAAATATAGAAAAGAAGAATTTTAATAACACGAACAACAATTTTAATTATAGAAAAAATTATTTAAGAGTATAACTGAGTTAATAAAAAAGTAAGTATAAATATATTCATACAGTTTGTTGCACTTTTGCAAAGGATAATGGAAAAAAAAACTGGATATATTCTCGATATATATATATATATATATATATATATATATATATATATATATATATATATATATTCATATTGTATTTGTTACACTTTTATTTTAATATTTGAATTTACTCTTATCAATTTATTATATGTGATATTTGAAACTATTGGATAGATGACGACACATTCTGTCAAAATATCCACATTGTGTCTGCTTATCATTGAAAAATGATTTACGTTTTATGAAAGAATACGTAGCATACTGAAAATATTGAGTAGATTAATCTACTTTTTTTTAAAAGAAATGTTGGTTGAATATTAAATCAGAGCAATTCTTACGTGAACACAAATTCAAATCAAATTTATTTGAGTACACCCATAAATATAAAAAATTAAAAGAGAAATTATTAAGTCACATCATATAAATCTATTCTCTTTTAATTCTTTTCATTTATGATATGTGCCTAAATAAATTTGATTTGGGTTTGTATCCAAAACGGAATTTCTCACCAAAACACTATCGAGTTATTTAGAAGTGACAGTGTGTTCTGCAAAAGAATACTTGAGAATCTCAAATTCCTAACCGTGTAAGTAAAGTTCATTCATATACGCGTAATACTCCCTCCGGTCCTAAATATAAGCAAATTTGACTTTTTAGGTTCATTCAATTAATGATGTATGTGGTTCATAATATGGACCACATACATCATTAATTGAATGAACCTAAGAAGTTAAATTTGCTTATATTTAGGACCGGAGGGAGTAACAGTCAAATTTGTGTGCAATAAAAATGTTTTAACCACCTACTTAATGAAAACTGAAAGAAACAACATTCTTGAACAATAAAAAGTAAACATGATAATTGATAAAGACAAGGTCTGCCTCTCCCTCAAGGTAAAGTATTCCAAATTGAGATGACTTTCTGTTTATAGAAGTAGCTGTGATATAAATCTATAAGAAGAGGAAATGTGAAAGTAACAAAAAAATTAGTGATATAGAGTGATATAGATTGTCTATCTACTTCAACCCATAAAATGAGAATTCAGACCAAATCATACCTAGACAACCACCGACACGTGAGATAAGAGAGACTAGGCTGAAATTTCAAACCATTTTTTGTCTAGATTGGACCTACTACCTATATTATTAAATAATTACACAAACAAATTTATTATTAAATAATTACACAAACAAATTTTGTCCTACAATATAAGTTATAAATTTTAAAGTAGATTTTTTTAATAAAAAATACTCTAATTAACATGTTCTCATGAGCTTAACTCAGTTGAAAGAGATAATGCATAATATATGCAAGGTCAGGGTTTGAACCATGTTCACCACAAAACAAAAATACTGTATTTTGTTGTTATATTTGATTAAAATTTTAATTGACGTTAAATTTTTTAATACAATCATACATATCATCTTTTTTGACATCTATCATACATATCATCATTAAATCCGTTAAAGCTAGATATACGGGTATAGTCTCGTTTAACTTGCTCCGAATAAACCAGCACATTAAGAGATTTGTTCTTTAGCATCTAGTTATTGCTCACAAACATCCAAAAAACCTCAAATGATAGTTGATTATCGTTCGAACACTTTTTAAATTGGTTAAACCATTGTCGTTCGGCCTTTTTAGGGTACCTAAAGAGCATTGTCGCACATTAAATGGGTTCGACCAGTTTGGTGGCATTCTGAGTTATTAAAAATCTAGCTCTTTACATCAAGAGAGCAATCCCGACTCAACAATAGCATTCAACATAATATTCAACCTTTCGAAAAAGAGAAAGAGGTTCACCTTGTCGAAGCCCTCTTTTCAAAGAAATTCATCGGTTGGACTCTCATTGATGTTGCCAAAGTCACACATACCATAATCCATTTTCGCCATAAAGTCAGTAAGTTCATTTTTCACATCAACGTTTCCAGATAATTCCAGTCCACCGAATCGTAAGCTTTTTCAAAATCAACTTTAAACATTAATAATTCTTTTTTGGACTTACGTGCTTCATCAACTATTTCATTAGCAATAAAGATTTCATCAAGAACTTGTCTTCCTTTAACAAAAGCCAATTGCGATTTTGAAATGATACTACCTATAACTTTTCAAAGTCTATTTACAAGTACATTCGCTAAAACTTTGTACAAACACCCTACCACTGAAATTGGTTGAAACCCCCCTAATCTTTGCAGATTCTCCATTTTAGGAATTAATCCAATGAAGGTATAATTCATACCTTTAGTCAATATACCATTTATATGAAATTTTGAAAGAAATATCATAAAATCTTGTTTAATGTCACCCCGAATTTCTTTGATAAAACCAAAATTAATTCCATCAGATCTAGGACTTTTAAAACTGTCACAGTCACACACCGCCTGTTTAACCTCCTCTTTAGTGAACAGTCTGATCAAATCTACACTAACCGACACATTGAGATGCTTGAAGCTCAAGTCATCTACACTAGGTTGCTCAAACTTGGGAGCCATGAAATTATTTGTAAAGTGATCGAAGACCGCTCCTATAATATTATCAACCGAATATGTCTAAACATCGTTAACTTTTAACATAATAACAATGTTGGTCCTCTTTCTCTTCGACATCAAGCCATGAAAAAGTTTTGTATTTGCATCACCATCTCCTCTTTTAGCAAACCAGCCTCTCCTCTCCTATTACACCCAATTCAGAAATACAACTTATTTTTGGTTGGTATATAAATAAAGAAATCATTATAATAGAATTTTATATTTAGAGTTTGTAACAAAATACATTATAAGGATTTTAGTGTTCTAATTTCTATTTAATCTTTTTTTTTTGTGGTGTCCGAGGTACACAAGGCCTGTTATTCCCTTACAAATATTTTTTTCATACGGAAGAGACAAATATCAGATTTTGACCTTAGCTTAAAGGGAAAATAGGTCCTCTCAATTTTTTTCCTTATCATGTTTTCTCAATTTTTCAAACTCAACTAGTTTTATTTTTCTTTTCCTTCTAAATTTCAAAACTTTCCCCTTTTTATATTTTAATAATGGCCTAGAATAGATAGATGTTCACATTACTCCATCATGTGTGTTTTTTTTTCAACATGAAAAAATATATTACTTATAAATAGTAATATCATTCTCTAAATAAATACTCTCTCAGTCCTTAATTATAAGCAAATTTGATTTTTTTAGTTCATTCAATTATTGATGTATGTGGTCTATAATATGAACCACATATATCAATAATTGAATGAACCAAAAAAGTCAAATTTACTTATAATTATGGACGGAGGGAGTACCTTTCTAAAAAATGTAAAAAAGTTGGTTCTCTAAAAATAATGTAAAAAAGTTGGTAAACTAAATCGGTAAGCTAATCTCTTTTCAGATGGAGTAATTTATTATTGATAAGAAATTGGATTTTTGCATAATCTAAAATGATGTCATGTCATATTATTTGGTGAGAATTGTTGATAGGAGCTAGATTTAGATCTCAAGTAGCATTTTTTTATAAATAGAAAGAATAGATACCAAGAAAACACACCATTATTCCTAAACAGAAAAAATATTCCAGCCTTTCAATTTTCACATACAATGAACCATGATTTTGTTTAATTTATTTACTCTCACCGGCAGCTTCAGTCACAAACACTGAAAACAATATATAAAGAAAAAAAAGAAAAATACCTTTTTCTTTTTCACTTTCCAACAGTACTTACCAGTAGAGTAGTTAAACAACAGACAGACAGATATAAACCACCGTTATCATAAGATACTCTTCAATGCCAATGAAGCAACCCAACAACTCCTTTTAAGGTTCTTGTCTTCCTTCTACTATTTCTATTTCTCACTGTTTTTCCATCAAAGTTTGTTACTTTCTTTGACCCTTTTGATTCTTCTTTCATTTTTCTCTTCTGGGTCACTCTCTTATCATCTTGTTTAGCTGAATTGTTACATGTCTTATTCAGATCTCTCTTTCACATGCATTTTTATATGTATGTTTGTTTAGATGCTTGTTTTTGTAATATTTAATATTTTATAATGATAGAAAATTGATATGGTTTTTTTGACTGAGTTTGAATTCAACTTCAACCTATTATTCTATGTTTTGTTTAATTATATCTTTTTGCTGTGTCTTGAAGATTTAAAATATTAATAATTGGTTAATGTCTCTTACAAGTTTTGTGCTTATGTTATTTGTCTGATTTGGATTAATTTAATATTACTAATAAGGATGTGATTGTGAGCATGTTTGAAATTCTGATTTTGAAGTTTTTTTTTTTCATGATTCTCCAATATAGTAAAAGACAGTAAAGTAGCACTTAATTTTGTTCTTGATTTTTGATACAGTTAAGTTGTGTAGGATACCAGGATACCAATTTCTGATTGAATTTATACAATTACTAAGTCATGGCGACGGTCCATGAGTTGTTAGCTCAGTGATAAGAGTTTGATCTTGTGGTTCTCGACTTTAATTAATAATAATATAAGTCATAGTGATGATTATTGATTATGACAAGGACACACCATAATGGAATGTTAGTCTTGCTCTTTACTATTACTATGACATTATTAATTTGTAGTAATATATTTATTTTTTATTTATTTGTAAGTAATGAGTACTATACTTTCCATTTCTGGAAAAATCAAGTAATCAATTAATAAAGTTATTTTTTATTTTTATTTTTATATTCTGGTGTTCAGTTACTAATCATTATGTAGTTTTTATGTAAAACTTAATTTTGTATTTATTAACTGTTAGATAAAGAATCTGTCAAGAAAAAAAACTGTTAGATAAAAGAAAGTTTTAATTATATTCTGTAGTTTCATAAGATCTTTCTTTAAATTACTGCAGTTAATTTGGATTGTTTTGTTGGCCTTGGATGCTGCTGTAATTGATTCGTTCATCATGGGTTTCCACCTTGCATTGTTTCTATTTTTGGCTTCTCTTCAAGTTACTTTAAGTCAAGATATTGAACACGGTTCGCTACTAGTAAATGGAGCTCAAGCAAAGGCTGAAACAGGTGATAACTTTATTTGCGCGACTATTGATTGGTGGCCTCATGATAAATGCGACTACGGCCATTGTTCTTGGGGATATTCATCTGTTGTAAATTTGGTGAGTATTTTCAGATTTTCATCTGTATAGAAAATGAAATCAATGCTCTTCTTGAGAATTTATATTTCCTTGAAAAGCAGCTAACCAGTTTTAGTCATTGTTCAACTGAATGTGGATTGATTTTGCAGGACTTATCTCATCCTTTCCTTGCCAAGGCAATCCAAGGTGTGTATGTCTAAATTACTTAAACGTATATGATTTAGAAAATCAGTTAGTCTGATAACTGTTGTTCATAAAATCGGACTGAACCGACCAGTTTTTCGGTTGTTTAACTTTTAAGTATTTATCTGTCATCCGGTTCAACCGTGGTTGAATGGATTGAACCATGACTCGGAGGTCTCAGTGGTTTGATCTCTACTCTAGTTTTTAAAACATTGTCGTTTTTGTTTTTGTTAATGTGGCTGCGTGACGTTAAAATGTATTGAGCATAATGTTATTCTTTTCATATGATTTTCTGAAAGCCCTCAAGCCTTTGAGGATAAGACTCGGAGGTTCTTTGCAAGACCAGGTCGTGTATGACATAGGAAATTTGAAGTCTCCTTGTCATCCACTTCAAAAAGTGAATGGTCAAGGTTGGTTATTTGGATTTTCAAAGGGATGTTTACACATGAAAAGGTGGGATGAGCTGAATCAATTTTTCAATCAGACAGGGTAAGCATCTTTACTTCATATATATTTGTTAATATCATCACTGTGACACTTACTTTCTCCTCTTTAAAACCAAATGAAAGCAATTTGGCATTTAATTAGGATATATATAACAAAGTTATAGTTTTCACTCTAATGGATTTGCTGCTGAAGGGAATGTGCACCATTTTCTTGGTGGTATAGTAGTCAATTTAGTCCTTTCTTCCTTTATAATTAAAGACTTTAGGTGATTCAATGTATTGTCTTCTATGCTGCATTATTGTAACAGTTTTTGTTAGCTTACAAAGAGTATCTGAGATATCAGGATGTGATCGACCCCATTTTGTGTAGATATGTACCAAAACAAAGAACTTGGATGACTGTGTCTGGTAGAATGACAATTACTTGTGGTAGGTGTAACTTAATTGAAGTTTGACACTTGCAGGGCCATTGTGACATTTGGCTTGAATGCGCTCCATGGGAAGCACCAGATTAGTCATCATGTCTGGGAAGGAGTCTGGGACCCTACAAATGCTTATGATTTTATAAAGTACACTGTTTCAAAGGGATACAAGATTGATGCATGGGAACTTGGTATGACAATAGACAAAATAGTTTGTTATTTTCATTAATTTATTAGTTTGTTTAGCATATGCCCAATTGTCATTTATTAGTTTGTTTAGCATATGCCCAATTGTCGGAGTGTTAATGGACTGATCTATAGTTTTCAAAGCCTAGGGGTTCATGGTCCAAAAGGTCTAAACAAGTGTTGTGAATTGCGGATCGCATAAAATAGCGATTCATTTAAATTCCACTACACAATAGTGCCTCTGTAACTGTTATTTGACTACATTTTGTTAGCATATGGCGGAACAATAGCGATTTGTACAAATTCTACTAAACCAATTGAACTTTATCCCGCTTTAGTCTTCTCTGTTGTTACCCGATATGGACTTATTGCATATGCTTATGTAGGTAATGAGTTAAGCGGTAAAGGCATTGGTGCATCAGTTGGCGTTACACAGTATGGGAGAGACTTGATAAAACTAAAACGAATTCTAGATGTGTTATACGAGAACTCCAGGTTCAAACCTTCACTTGTAGCGCCTGGTGGATTTTATGAAAAGGAATGGTACGATAAGCTTCTTCAGGTTTCTGGTTCAGGCATAATCAATGTTCTGACTCATCATCTGTATAATTTGGGCCCAGGTTTGCTTGTCACTCACATAATTCTCTCTAGTATAGTCATTTTTACTGAATATTTAATAGTAGTGGAGCAGCATCAGGTATAATCAGTTGAGGGAATAAAAACATGTTTGATTGGTAGACTGTTGCTGTTTTTTTGTAAAGCAGGTCATTGTTTATTTCCAGATGTTTTCTTCTCTTTATATTACATTTTTTGGATAGAAAATACCTTTTTCCCATCAAAATCAGTTATGTGAATTTCTTTTTATATATTGACAAAACATTAAGGACTAAACGGACAGATTTTACAAAAACATTCAGGACTGACAGATATGAAAAATGTTAACGATTACCTTTTTATTTCTTTTACTCGAGGGACAAAGTATGAGAGTGTGTAAGTTCAAGACAAAATTGGTGGTTTACTCATTTAAATTGTAAAGGGTAGCCTTGGCGCAACGGTAAAGTTGTTGTCACATGACTGAAAGGTTACTCATTTTAGTGCACTGGACTACCCTTTTTTACTCATATTTAAATTGTATCAAAGATGATATAGTTTTTTCACTTGCATTCGAAATACTATTGTCTGCCTTTCATAATCTATTTCTAAGTTAATTTCGCTTTTTCAGGTAGTGACGGACATCTTGAAGGGAAGATTTTAGATCCCAATCGCTTGAGCAAGGTGGAAACAATTTTCAGCAATCTTTCAGAAACCATTCAAAAACATGGTCCTTGGACTTCTGCATGGGTAGGAGAAGCTGGCGGGGCATATAACAGTGGTGGCCGTTATGTATCTAACACATTTCTGAATAGCTTTTGGTAATAATATTAATTCCATCGTTTTCTTTTCCTCTTTATAAGTTTTAGGTGCCAGAAGAAGAATTCTGATTTTTATTTAGAATGTGTATAACCGAATATTTGAATGACTCGTAGGTACTTAGATCAACTTGGAATAGCATCCACCTACAACACTAAAGTTTATTGTAGGCAGACATTAGTTGGAGGGAACTATGGCCTTCTCAATACGTCCACACTCACTCCTAATCCTGATTACTACAGGCACGTATAAATTTGATATATTTTATTTGAGGATTTATAGTGGTAATGCATGTCATTGTGAAACATTTCTAATCCTAGATTCTGGTTCTGCAAACAGCGCACTATTGTGGCATCGGCTGATGGGAAAGAAGGTTCTTGGTGTTTCGAGTGATATTTCTTCGCAATTTCTACGCACTTACGCCCATTGTTCAAAAGACAGGGTAAGTATGCTCATTTAGTACAACTCCTTTGGAAGGATATTATTTTATAGAGAGACGGGATGAGTTTAGTTTTCATTCTTTTATATATGATAAAATATGATGGAAATTATATATAATTAATATAAATAGGGTAATATTGATTGATTATTTGGTGAATATTATAATTTGATTACCTTAATTAGTGTAATTATGGACTGGTTCTTGGTAGTTTCATACTTGAGACGCATAGGTTCTGTCTAATGTCTTGTTTCGTTTTCTCTCGGCATGATATATGTAGTCTAACGAGAGACGTCAATAATCCATGAATACCTAGTGGATCCATTATTCATTGGTGTGTTTTTTCTCCCTAAATTACTGTAAACTTATAAACCCGAGTAAGCATGTGTTTGTTATTTTAAACACATCCCTCACACCCAACAGAATGAAGGTGCTGCAGACTACAACGTAGGCAACCCAAAGTTTCCGCTATTAAAGCGGCTAGGGGCAAACTACAATTAATGTGGCTTTCAGCTTTCTAACATATTTCAATTGCTAAACTGGATAAAGCCATCTCCATTCCCATTAAATACTTAAATATTTACGCACTACCTTCTATCTAATAAAGGTTTGAAAATATTTACACGCTACCTTTGATTTCTAGATCTTTATGTTTTTTGCAACTACATGCAATTTCAGTTGATAATGAATGTTTGAAAATATTGAATCCAGATTGATTCAGTGTCATTCTTAATTTGTTCCCAATTCTTTTTCTTGAAGCAAAATTTCCGATATCTTTTGACTTTTGCTAGTAATTTCAGCATTCCTCAAATTCTTATCCATTTCATTCCACAGGCTGGTGTAACACTATTGTTGATCAACTTAAGCAATCAAACTCACTTCATACTCAATGTGAAAAACCCTGTAACTGTTAAAGCAAATGAAGTAGCCAAAAACATCCATGAAGAAAAAAATTCATTCTTTCACAATCTCAAGAAAGCATTTTCTTGGATTGGAACAAAAGGATCAGAGGTCACATTCAGGGAAGAGTATCACTTAACTCCAAAAGATAATAACCTCAGAAGCCAAACCATGGTGCTAAATGGCATTCCACTAAAGCTAACAAATGAAGGGAATATTCCAGCAATGGATCCAGTGCACAATAATGTAAGATCTCCAATATATATAGTTCCTTTGTCAATTGCATTTATTGTGTACCCTAACTTTGATGCTCCAGCTTGTGCTAGATACTGAAATCTATAAAGTGTAAGGTTTCTGCTTTCAATATAGTCTTGTAAACTAGGCATTAAAACTATGGAATTGCAAGCTCTTGGTAATTGTAAGTAGTGAGCAAGTTATATAGCATTTACAATAATTTTAATTTTGAAGAACAAAATATGTATCAACTTGTGAATATATTTGTTGGTTTGAATTTTATTTCTGGTTTCACTTGAAGTTCCATGCAAAAGTATTTATTCCATTTGCTATCAATTATCACATGTAAATTTGTACCACTTTTTAGTTGTAACAAAAAAAATAATAGTATATGCCTATGATGGATATTGATCTTCTCCTTTTGCCATCAATTATCAATGTTTTGTTTGAAATCAAGAGTAATCCAGCAGATCACAAGGCTACTGGTGAGGTTATGGTACCAAATTATAATGCTGAAGAATATTTTAATACCTTAAAAAAGGTCCGTGACATCAGTGACACTACCAAACTCACAACAGGAAAGTTAAAAGAGATCCTAGAATACTACATTTGATGGTGCATATTCGAGGATAGATAATCCTGAACTCCATTTGATGTATGTTTTGGAACCCAAGGTCAAAATAAATTGGCCTCATTACTTGATATCCGGAGTCGCAACATAAATCCATCTTTTTCTTACTGCTCCATAATATCTAGGATTTTGAAGCATTTTGAGATCAAAGCTCCTGCCGAGTTTCTTGAGGAACCTACTCTTACTCAGTGTTTCAGTTACTCTACCATGAAATACATGAAATATACCATGGTATGGAAACAACATTTAGTACCTCATGCCCAAGAAAGGAGTAATTGTTACTTTGCTGGAGCACTTGCGAGTGCAGCAGGATGAGATGTGGGAGCGCCAACATGAGGAGGCACGTAGGCGACATACTCATGATGAAGCACAAACCCAATAATTTTAGAAGTTTCGACAACAACTTAATTCCTATGCAAGAGATTTAATTTGCATCCTATGCTACAAATCAGTTCAATATGCTTAACCAAAATATCCAATTCAATCATGGCTCCACTCAATACGCTATTAGAGCGCTACACCAAACTGTGGACGACGCAATCATCACCGCTACAATATTTTCTATCAAGAGATGATTGAACTCTTGGATTCTAAAACTATGATTCAAGGAAGGGGAGCATGGTTTAGATACATTCAACCTAGACTTGGACGTCATTGTAACCATGGTAGAGGACGTGGATATTAACATGAGAATGATGAAGATTAATCATGTTGTTTCATTTCTACCTTGTTTTGTCTTTGCTTCTTGCATTTTATTTTTCATGTTGGTGTGTTTTAATCCTTAAATAAATGAAAAAGGAAAAAAGATTGAGCTTCACAATGTCTCTCACTTTCTCTCTACCTCCTCTGTCTCCTTTAAACAACCACCACCTCCCTCCCCACCACAACTTTCTATATCTGATGCCAAAGAGGGTTCCAGCTCAGCTGCAGTGGAGTCAGCAGGAGACGAGAGAGTTCATATCAATACGCGCGCGAAGCTGGAGAGGATTTTTACTGCTTCTAAGAGGAACAAGACACTCTGGAAAGATTTGAAATGCAAGTGGAAGAATCTTGTCAATCGCTACAAGGTCTCTCTTTCTCTTTTATATCTTTTCAGAATTGTTTGATAATATGGATGTTGCAGAGAGACGTGTTGAAGATTTTTCTGGGTTTGTGTGTTGAAGATGGATGATTTGTTGGGTTTGGCTTTGTGTGTGTTTATGCAAAAGGATGCATAAAATAGTCTCTGTCTTGTATTGAATTGACAAAAGTTCCTCAATTAGATCATTGTTTTTATGTTTTTGTCACATAAAATACACTTAATTGACAAAGACAGAGATCATTTTGAAATATTATCAAAAGTTTCTCAATTAGACCTTGTCTCTGTGTTTGTCTCAAAATTTGAAAGTGATTTACAAAGACAAAAATCAATTTGGTAGTTTACTCGCTTTTTCCAATGTCAATCCAATTATATTTTCATTTTTTTATTTTCTAGATATACACATGGATTTTTCATTTATTTTTAATTCAGAAATCACCTACATGACATCCCATTCACTTAACTGAGAAGTCACGTAGGCATTGACCAAGTCAAGATTGAAACTTGTAAAGGGAGAAAAGTTAAGGGACTATGATTATGTTTTCTTCAATAAGGGTCAAAATCACAACTAGTGAAAAGTGTACTTAAACTATATTCAAAATTGACCACGGTAACTTGAATCAGATCAATTTTTTGAATTAATTATCCAAATCGATCCACATGTAATTTCATCTTTGAATCAAATGATTGTTTCTTAATCCAATATGAAGTGTCCCCTAAAAAAAATCCAATATGTAGTGTGAACACCCCAAACCAAAATATTTAAGTTGGACACTTTCATTTTGATTTGAATTGTATGTGTAAATCTGACTAGATTTGACACTTCCTCTTCAAAGAAAAAGACAGTCATTAATCAGAGACATTTGTGGCCTTTCAATTTCCAATTTGTGTCATTATTTACAACATACTCTCTCAGCCACAGTTATCCAACCATTATTGAGCCAACACAACATACTTTTCAATGCCAATGAAACAGCCCAACAACCCATTTTTAGGTTCTTGCCTTCTCCATCAAAGTTTGTTATTTTCTGTCACCCTTTTTCTTATTCTTTCATATCTTGTTTGGATGCTCTTTTTGGTATATATAATATTTACTAGTCTATTAGAAGCTTTTTTGTATTGTTTTTTTAATGATAAGAATGAGTTATGTTTCTTTGACTAAGTTTGAATTCAACCTATTATTCTATGTTTTTTTATAGTTATAGTATATTGTTGCTGTGTCTTCAAGATTTATAATAGTAATAATAATAATATAATTATGATTGGTTAATGTTTCTTACAAGTTTTGTCCTCATACTATTGAGTATTGACTGCCTTTGATTTATTTATTTGTTACTAATAATTTAATAAGCATGTGATTGTGAGCATGTTTGAGATTCTGACATTGAAGTTTATTTTCATGATTCACAAAATATATTGATATTTGAGAGAAAGTGAAGTGGCCCTTATTGAATTTAGGAATAAAATTACTATGTCATGGTTATGAGTATTGATCATGAGAATATAAGTGTTAACTTATAAAATGAAATTATCAATTTGGAAGATTATAATTTTCAATATATTTTTTTCTTTTATAAGTAATGAATTATTTGCTCAAAAAAGAAGTAATGAATTAACATGCTAATCAGGTAATCAACTTTTATCTATTACTGCAGTTAATTTGGATTAGTTACTGTGTTGGACTTGGATGCTGCTGCAATTGATTCAGTCATCATGAGACTCTACCTTGCATTGTTTCTCTTTTTGACCTCTCTTCAAGTTACTCTAAGTAAAGATATTGAACATGGTTTGCTACTAGTAAATGGAGCTCAAGCAAAAGCTGAAACAGATGATAACTTCATTTGCGCAACGATTGATTGGTGGCCTCCTGAATCATGCAACTTCGGCTTTTGTTCTTGGGCACATTCATCTATTGTAACTTTGGTGCGTATTTTTAGATTTTCACCTGTATATAAAATGAAATCAATGCTTTGAAATTTTATGTTTCCTTGGAAAGCATCTAACCTGTTTTAGTGATTGTTAAATTGAACGTGGATTGATTTTTCAGGACTTATCTCGTCCTCTCCTTGCCAAAGCAATCCAAGGTTTGTATGTCTAAATTACTTAAATGTATATGATTTAGATAATTTGTTAGTTTTATGACCGATGTTTTTAAAAATCGGATAACATTGTTGATGACATTATTAATGTGGCTGCATGAAGTTTAAATGTATTAAGCATAATGTTATTCTTTTCATATCATTTTCGGATAGCCCTCAAGCCTTTGAGGATAAGACTTGGAGGTTCTCTGCAAGACCAGGTGGTGTATAACGTAGGAAACTTGAAGTCTCCTGGTCATTCATTTCAAAAGATAAAAGGTGGATTTTTAGGATTTTCAGAGGGATCTTTACACATGCAAAGGTGGGATGAGCTGAATCATTTTTTCAATAAGACAGGGTGAGAATCTGATCATTATATTTGTTATTATCTTCTCATTTTTTTCACTTTCTCTTCTTTTAAACCAAATAAAAAGGATAGTTTCAATTCAGTGCTTTCCTCCTTATAATTGAAGACTTTAGGTGATTTATTTATTGTTATTTGAAGTGATTGAATGTATTGTCTTCTATCCTGCATTATTGCAACAGTTTTTGTTAGCTTACAAAGACTGTATGAGATATCAGGATGTGATCCACTCCATTGTGTAAATATGTACCAAAACAAAGAACTTGGATGTGATCCACTATTGATTGAAGTTTGACACTTGCAGGGCCATTGTAATGTTTGGCTTGAATGCGCTCAGTGGGAGGCACAAGATTAGTAATAATAGTAATGTTTGGGAAGGAGTCTGGGACCCTACAAATGCTTATGATTTTATAAAGTACACTGTTTCAAAGGGATACAAGATTGATGCATGGGAACTTGGTATGACAATAGACAAAGTAGTTTGTTATTTTCGTTATTGTATTAGTTTGTTTTAGGGGTTCTTGGTCTAAAAGGTCTAAACAGTGTTGTAAATCGCAGATCGCATAAAATAGCGATTCATTCAAATTCCACTACGCTACAATGCTATAGTGCTGCTATAACTGTTATTGACAACATTTTGTTAGCGTATGGCGAAACAATAGCGATTTATTCAAATTCTACTACGGTATAGAACCGCTATTTAACAACACTGGTCTAAGCCAATTGATCTTCATCCCACTTTAGTCTTCTCTGTTGTTATCCGATGTGGACTTATTGCATATGCTTATGCAGGTAATGAGTTGAGTGGTACAGGCGTTGGTGCATCAGTTGGCGTTGCACAGTATGGGAAAGACGTGATAAACCTTAAACGAATTCTAAATGCGTTATACAAGAACTCGAAGTTCAAACCCTCACTTGTAGCACCTGATGGAAGTTATGATAAGGAATGGTACAATAAGCTTCTTCAGCTTTCTGGTCCAGGCGTAATCAATGTTCTGACTCATCATTTATATAACTTGGGCCGAGGTTTGCTTATCACTCACATAATTCTTTCTAGTATAGTCGATTTCACAGAATATCTAATATCCTAATCATAATCTATTTTGTTCACTTGCATGCAAAATACTATTGTCTACCATTCATAATCTATTATTTCTAAGTTAATTTCTCTTTTTCAGCTAATGACACACATCTTGTAGAGAGGATTTTAGATCCTGATAAGTTGAGCGAAGTGGAAACAACTTTCAGAAATCTTTCCGAAACCATTAAACAACATGGTCCTTGGGCTTCTGCATGGGTAGGAGAATCTGGCGGGATATCTAGGAGTGGCAGTCGTGATGTATCTAACACATTTGTGAATAGCTTTTGGTAATATTCCATCATTTTCTTTTCCTTTTTCTATGTTTTAGGTGCCAAACGAAGAATTCTGATTTTTTTATATAGGATGTGCTTAACCGAATATTTGAATGACTCGTCGTAGGTACTTAGATCAACTTGGAATGGCATCCACCCACAATACTAAAGTTTATTGTAGGCAGTCATTAATCGGAGGGAACTATGGCCTTCTCAATACCTCCACTCTCGCTCGTAATCCTGACTACTACAGGCAAGTATACATTAAATATTACAGAAAAATAAAAATCAGAGATTAATAGATAATTTGATATACTTATATTCCCTGGAATGTTACTTGAGGATTTATAGTATTAATGTATGTCATTGTTAAACATATCTAATCCTAGATTCTGGTTCTGCAAACAGCGCACTATTGTGGCATCGGCTGATGGGAAAGAAGGTTCTTGGTATTTCGAGTGATATTTCATCGCCATTTTTACGCACTTACGCTCATTGTTCAAAAGAGAGGGTAAGTATGCTAATTTATTACAACTTCTTAGGAAGGATATTATATTATAGTGAGATGTGATGAGTTTAGTTTTTATATATGATTAACTATCTAATAAAGATCTTTGCTTTGTAGATCTTTATGTATTTTGAAACTACATGCTTAATTTCCTAGTAATTCTTAATCTTACCAATTTCATTTTACAGACTGGTGTAACACTACTGTTGATCAACTTAAGCAATCAAACTCAGTTCACACTCAATGTGAAAAACCCTGTAACTGTTAAAGCAAATAAAGTGACCAAATTCAGGGAAGAGTATCACTTAACTCCAAAAGATAATAACCTCAGAAGCCAAACCATGTTGCTGAATGGCATTCCACTCAAGTTAACAAATAAAGGGGGTATTCCAACAATGAATCCAGTGCACACTAATGTGAAATCTCCAATATACATAACTCCTTTGTCCATTGCATTTATTGTGTACCCAAACTTTGATGCTCCAGCTTGTGCCAGGCACTGAAAACTATAAAGTCTAAGGTTTTTATACAGCCTTGTAAAGTAGGCCTTAAAAATAAGGAACTACAAGCTCTATGTAATTCTAAGTAGTGAACAAGTTAACCCACTTGGGTTGGCTTGGTGGTGTTGCCTTGAGACCTTGAATTGAAGTGTGATCCTCTCAAGGTTTTAGGTTCGATTCTCCCCGGTGCCAATTTTGGTAGGCTAAGGTTTGCATGGTGGTGTTGCCTTGGGACCTTGAAGCATGCTCCTCTCAAGGTCTCAGGTTCGATTCTCCCCGACCAATTTCGGTAGGCTAGTTCTGCTTCTCCAGAAAAAATAGTGAGCCTATATGGCCTTTACAATAATTTTAATTTTGAAGAAGCATAAAAATTTATCAACTTATGAATATATTTGTTGGTTTACATTTTATATTGCTTCACTTCAAGTTCAATGCAAAAGTATTCATTTCCTTTGCCATCAAGTTTCACATGTGAAAAACGTATTTGCCTTTGATGGAAATAGATCCTCTCCATTTTCTCCATTAATGTAGTTAATTTTAAATTATTAGTGGTGTGTTGTCAACAAAGGATGTAGAAGTTATAAATAAATTTTGATTAAAAAAATATATAAATAGATGTAAACACAAATATGTTTGGACTGTTGAACATGTAGATAAAATTATACAGATAATAATGCTAAAATACCTAGAATTTGCTATGTTTCGGGTAAACTAGAATTAAATTACTCGAAATAAAAATATTACTAAATAAAATTACTGAAAAATATGCTAAGAATAACGTAAGATGATCTGTAGGAAATCGATTGAGGAATGATGAAGGAAATGGGGAAACCCTATTATTTTCCCCCCTTTTTTGCATTTTTATTAATTTTTTTAATTAATTAAAATTAATTGGTTTTTTAAAATCCAAAAATATATCGTTTGTTTTTTTTAACTGTTTTTAAAATATGTTTAATGACATAATTGCCACGTGGATGACATGCGACCAACTTAACACGACCATTATCTACCACGTAAACAGAAATGGAATAAATCAGCAAGAAAGTATGTCCAAAGACTATTTTAAAAAGCAAAAAATTTTACGAAGACTTTTTTCATTCTTTCTTCCAGGGACCAAAACCTAAACAAACCATATTTCCAAGGATGAATATCACATTTTACCTTTTTTGTTTGGGGAATTAGTCACTTTAGTCCCTGAAAAGGAAAGGAGTAGCCACTTTAGTCCCTGAATGCAGAGAAATTGCAAAACAGTCCCTGAATGTAGAATCTGTTGGTCAATTTCAGGTAGGGGTGTGCATAATAACCAGTTTGAGGCCCAAACCATAACTATATCCAGATCCATTTTAAAATATCTGGATTTTTTTTAAATGGTTACCAACCAACCCATTTTAAACGGGTTGGATATCCAAACCAATTAAAATTCGGATCCGGATTTTAACCATATTTTCTGATCTGTCCATTGATTCTTCAACCACTGTGTTTTCCGTCGATTCCTACATAACCGATAACCAAGCTGTTTTTAAATCTGAACTCCGACCACCGCATCCAGGTGGTTCCGATGGCCTTCCCCAGAAACTCCGAGAGATTGACTCCGCCGGAGGAATATGTTTCCGTTCGAGAGATCCACCGTCCATGTATTCAAGCAAAACCTGAATCTCAGCGTTGTGATCGTACATCTCATGACACTTGACCACGTTAACATCATCAACATCACGCAAGATCTGGATTTCACGATGGATCTGACGACGAACTGGTTCCTCGTGATGTCCGTATATCACCGTTCCTCCACTTCCACTTCCGATCCGGTTCAATCTTTTTAGCGGAAGCGGTGGCGTTGAGGGCGGCTGTTGTTGTTGTTGTTGTTTGGTGAACCGGAAGCGGTGGCTGAACCGGTGGCGGTTGGTGGTGGAAAGCTGAATCGGCCTCATCTCATGGTGATGTGAGGAGTGAATAGAATAGAAGAGAAGGTTCCGGGAAGTGCGAGAAAAGAAGCGGAAGAGAAAATTGTTTTTACTTCAAACTGGGTTCAAACTGGTTTCGAACCGGTTATAAACCATATCCAAACTGGTTGTATTTAAAAACCGGTTTTTAGAGAAGTGGTTTCAGCAACCAAACCAAAACCAAATATTGGTTTTGGTTTTGATTTAGTTTTAATTTTGCACACCCCCTAATTTCAGGGACTAAAGTGACTAACAGAGTCTACATTCAGGGACTAAATTGACTAACGGAGTCTGCATTCAGGGACTAAATTGACAACAGAGTCTACATTCAGAGACTATTTTGCAATTTATCTGCATTCAGGGACTAAAGTGACGACTCCTTTCCTATTCAGGGACTAAAGTGTAGTGTGAACACTTTATTTATTTTTGTATCCAAGTTGTAGTGTTGACAAAAGATAGTCAGAGACATTTGTGGCCTTTCAATTTCCAATTTGTGTCGTTATTAACAACATACTCTTTCTCAGCCACAGTTATTCAACCATTATTGAGCCAACACAACATACTCTTCAATGCCAATGAAGCAGGCAGCACAACAACTCATTTTTAGGTTCTTGTCTTCTCCATCAAAGTTTGTTATTTTCTGTGACCCTTTTTCTTATTCTTTCATTTTTGTCTTCATGGTCACTCTGTTAACATGTTTTTTAGTTGAAAGGACACTCTCTGATGATGTTTTTTTTTTTTTTTTTTTTTTTTTTTTATGTTTGGATGCTCTTTTTGTTATATATAATATTTACAAGTCTATTGGAAGCTTTTTTTGTATTGTTTTTTAATAATAAACATGAGTTATGTTTCTTTGACTAAGTTTGAATTCAACCTATTATTCTATGTTTTGTTTATAGTTATATCTTGTTTCTGTGTCTTCAAGATTTAAAATAATAATAAGATAATTATGATTGGTTAATGTTTCTTACAAGTTTTGTGCTCACATTATTGTCTGGTTTTGATTTGTTTATTACTGATAACTTAATAAGCATTTGATTGTGAGCAATGAACATGTTTGAGATTCTGACATTGAAGTTTATTTTCATGATTCACAAAACATATTGATATTTGAGACAAAGTGAAGTGGCCCTTATTGAATTTATGTATAAAATTACTATGTCATAGTAATTGATCATGACAAGGACAAATCATCATAGAATAACAGTGTTGCTCTTTCCATTAGCATCAATTTGGAAGATTATAAAATTTGGAAGATTATAAAATGAAATTATCAATTTGGAAGATTATACTCCCTCCATCTCACAATTTGAGACAACAAAAATTGAAAAGAGGACGGAGGGAGTAATTTTAAATATGAGAAATGATATTTGAACAACCATTTTTGACAACTTTTGTGACAACTTTCATTCTCATACTCACATTATCTTTTTACTTTCTCTCTCTATTGCTTTGGTTTTTGTGCCAATATCTCATTTCCTTTGTAAAATTTTGGTCGTCACAAAAGTTGTCACATATATGGATGTTCAAATAACACAACTCTTTCGATATAAATATTATGAACTTCGTTTCTAGTCTCTACAAATAAAAAAACACATGTTTTAGTCTTCGTAAAATTTTATGTTAGCATTTGTAGCACTCTAAAAATTTTCAGAAGCATTTTTAGTCCCTCTAAAAAATTTCTGTCATCATTTTTAGTCCCTAAAAATGCAGTACTTTTGGTCCCCTAAAACTGAAATGGAAAATTTACAGGTCTAAAAAGTGCGATTTATTTTATAGAGACTAAAAACGAATATATGCATATTTATAGGAACCATTTACTTGATTAACCCTTTTCAGGAAAATCAGGTAATCTATTAAATAATAATAATGATAATAATCACTCTATTCTTATTTTTTATTTTCTGTTGTTCAGTTACTAATCGTTATATGGTATTCTGTTGTTCAGTTACTAATCGTTATATGGTATTTATGTAAAACTTAATTTTCTATTTTTTAACTGTTAAATAAAAGAATCTGTATTGTCAAAAAAAAATAAATAAAAGAATCTGTAAAAAAAAATGTTGGATAAAAGAAAGTTTAAATTCTACTCTATAGTTTCATAAGATCTTTCTATAAATCAGCTTTTATCTATTACTGCAGTTAATTTGGATTAGTTACTGTGTTGGACTTGGATGCTGCTGCAATTGATTCAGTCATCATGAGATTCCACCTTGCATTGTTTATCTTTTTTACCTCTCTTCAAGTTACTCTAAGTAAAGATATTGAACATGGTTTGCTACTAGTAAATGGAGCTCAAGCAAAAGCTCAAACAGATGACAACTTCATTTGCGCTGCGATTGATTGGTGGCCTCATGATAAATGCAACGACGGCTATTGTTCTTGGGGACACTCATCGATTGTAAATTTGGTGAGTATTTTCGTATTGTCATCTGTATAGAAAATAAAATCAATGCTTTTGCAATTTTATGTTTCCTTGGAAAGCAAGCTAACCTGTTTTAGTCATTGTTCAATTGAATGTGGATTGATTTTTCAGGACTTATCTCATCCTATCCTTGCCAAAGCAATCCAAGGTCTGTATTTCTACATTACTTAAATGTATATGATTTAGAATTTAGAAAATCGTTTAGTTTGATGACCGATATTTTAAAAATCGAACGGAACCAGCCAATTCGCTGATTGGTTTAATAATTTTTTGGCATTTATCTGTCATCTGGTTCAACCGTGGTTTAATCGATTAAACCATGACTCAGAGGTCTCAGCGGTTTGATCTCCGGTCTTGTTTTTATAACATTGTTGATGGGATTATTATTGTTGTTTTTTATTACAGTGGCTGCTTGAAATTTAAATGCATTAAGCATAATGTTATTCTTTTCATATCATTTTCTGATAGCCCTCAAACCTTTGAGGATAAGACTTGGAGGTTCTCTGCAAGACCAGGTGGTGTATAACGTAGGAAAATTGAAGTCTACTGGTCATCCATTTCAAAAGATGAAAAATGGATTGTTCGGATTTTCAAAGGGATCTTTACACATGCAAAGGTGGGACGAGCTGAATCATTTTTTCAATAAGACAGGGTGAGAATCCTTCCATTATATTTGTTATTATCATCACCGCTACACTCACTTTCTCTTCTTTTAAACCAAATAAAAAGGATAGTTTCAATTTAGTCCTTTCTTCCTTATAATTAAAGACTTTAGGTGATTCAATGTATTGTCTTCTATCCTGCATTATTGCAACAGTTTTTGATAGCTTACAAAGAGTATCTGAGATATCAGGATGTGATCGACCCCATTTTGTGTAAATATGTACCAAAACAAAGAACTTGGATGTCTGTGTCAGGTAGAATTACGATTACGTGTGGTAGGTGTACTTAATTGAAGTTTGACACTTTCAGGGCCATTGTGATATTTGGCTTGAATGCGCTCCATGGGAAGCACCAGACTAGTAATAATGTTTGGGAAGGAGCCTGGGACCCTACAAATGCTTATGATTTTATAAAGTACACTGTTTCAAAGGGATACAAGATTGATGCATGGGAATTTGGTATGACAGTAGACAAAGTAGTTTGTTATTTTCGTTAATGGACTGATCTATAGTTGTCAAAGCCTAGGGGTTCATGGTCCAAAAGGTCTAAACAGTGTTGTAAATCGCAGATCGCATAAAATAGCGATTCATACAAATTCCACTATGCAACAGTGCTATTGTTCCGCTATAACTGTTATCTGATAACATTTTGCTCGCGTATGGCGGAACTATAGCAATTTGTTCAAGTTCTACTACAGTTCAGTGCTGCTATTTAACAACATTGTTCTAAACCAATTGGACTTCAGACCGCTTTAGTCTTCCCTGTTGTTACCCGATGTGGACTTATTGTATATACTTATGTAGGTAATGAGTTAAGCGGTGAAGGCGTTGGTGCATCAGTCGGCGTTGCACCGTATGCGAAAGACGTGATAAACCTTAAACGAATTCTAGATGTGTTATACAAGAACTCGAGGTTCAAACCCTCACTTGTAGCACCCGGTGGATTTTATGATAAGGAATGGTACACGAAGCTTCTTCAGATTTCTGGTTCAGGCGTAGTCAATGTTCTAACTCATCATATATACAACTTGGGCCCAGGTTTGCTTGTCACTCACATAATTCTTTCTTGTATAGAATATATTATATTTATTTTTTTTCACTGGCATGCCAAATACTAGTCTACCATACCATTCATAATCTATTTCTAAGTTAATTTCTCTTTTTCAGGTAATAACACACATCTTGTAGAGAAGATTTTAGAACCTAATCGCATGATCAAAGTGGAAAATACTTTCAGAAATCTTTCAGAGACCATTAAAAAACACGGTCCTTGGGCTTCTGCATGGGTAGGAGAAGCTGGCGGGGCAGCTAACAGTGGTGGTATTGGTATATCTAACACATTTGTGAATAGCTTTTGGTAATATTGATTCCATCCTTTTATTTTCCTCTTTCTAAGTTTTAGGTGCCAGAAGAAGAATTCTGATTTTTATTTAGAATGTGTTTAACCGAATATTTGAATGACTCGTCGTAGGTACTTAGATCAACTGGGAATAGCATCCACCTACAATACTAAAGTTTATTGTAGGCAGACATTTATCGGAGGGAACTATGGCCTTCTCAATTCCTCCACTCTCACTCCTAATCCTGACTACTACAGGCACGTATAAATTAAATATTACGGAATTTTTTTATTAGAGATTAATAGATATAACTTGATGAGGATTTATAGTGGTAATGCATGTCATTGTTAAACATATCTAATCCTAGATTCTGGTTCTGAAAACAGCGCACTATTGTGGCATCGGCTGATGGGAAAGAAGGTTCTTGGTGTTTCGAGTGATATTTCTTCGCCATTTTTACGCACTTACGCCCATTGTTCAAAAGACAGGGTAAGTATGCTAATTTACTACAACCTCTTAGGAAGGATATTATATTATATAATAGAGGAGCCTGATGAGTTCAGTTTTTATTCTTTTATATATGATATGATAAATATATTGACATCATACGAAGCTTAACGCGCTTGTGCTAGAAATGATGCAAATATGGTAATTAACTATGGATTGATTCTTTGGTGATTATTATAATTCGAGTATCTTAATTAGTGTAACTATGGGATACTGATTCTTAATAGTTTCATAGTTGAGACACATAGGTTCTATCAATTGTCTCGTTTCCGAGAGACAACAATAGTTCATGAATACCTAGTGATGTTCTTGACTGCTGTATTTTTCCCTAAAACCATTGGCAGCCATGTTTATCTTTTTTTGACCTGTTAGAATTCAGAGAATTCTTGAGAAAAACTGATACTATTAAAGTTGAAAAATGAACTGATTCAGATGCAAGGGAGGTCCCAACTATTTATAGAAGTCGAAGATAATTGCAGTTGTTGGAAACAAATAACTATAACATAACTATTACCAACTAAATATAACTGTTTAGTTAGTTATGTTTAAGGTAACTAGGAATAATAGATAGATCAGGTACAAATTAGAGATTAGATACAATTACAATAAACTTATAAAGCCGAGTAAGAATACTCGAATACTCCCTTACAAGCTCAAGGTGGGTAGGAGCCATGAAAAAGATGATGGATCATACACACTGAGCTTGGATCTCAGAGGCTTCAAATCTAGTGGGAGAGAGAGCCTTAGTTAGGATATATGAACTACTTATATTGTATCTTTAGACGATGTGTGACTAAACACGAACCGTCATTCCCAACAGAATGAAGGTGTTGCAGACTAACAATGTAGGCTGCCTAAAATTTCCTCAACTATAGCGGCTAGGGGAAAACTACAATTAATGCGGCTTTCAGCTTTCTAACATATTTCAATTGCTAAACTGAATAAACTCATCTCCAGGTTTATATTGAATGTTTGGAAATATTGAATCCTGGTTGATTCAGTGTCATTCTTAATTTGTTTGCAATTCTTTTTCTTGAAGCAAAATTTCCGATATCTTTTGACTTTTGCTATTAATTTCAGCATTCCTGAATTTCTTACCAATTTCATTCAACAGGCTGGTGTAACACTACTGTTGATCAACATAAGCAATCAAACTCAGTTCATACTCAATGTGAAAAACCATGGAACTGTTAAAGCAAATGAAGTGGCCAAATTCAGGGAAGAGTATCACTTAACTCCAAAAGATAATAACCTCAGAAGCCATACCATGCTGCTGAATGGCATTCCACTCAAGTTAACAAAAAAAGGGGATATTCCAACAACGGATCCAGTGCACAATAATGTGAGATCTCCAATATACATAGATCCTTTGACCATTGCATTTATTGTGTACCCAAATTTTGATGCTCCAGCTTGTGCCAGGCACTGAAAACTAATCAAGTCTAAGGTTTCTATATAGCCTTGTAAACTAGGCCTTAAAAATAAGGAACTACAAGCTCTTTGTAATTCTAAGTAGTGAGCAAGTTAACCCACTTTGGTTGACTTGGTGGTGTTGCCTTGGGACCTTGAAATGCGCTTCTCTTAAGGTCTCGGGTTCGATTCTTCCCGATGCCAATTTCGATAGGCTAGTTTGGCTTCTTAAAAAAATAGTGAGCAAGTCATATACGGCCTTTACAATAATTTTAATTTTGAAGAACAAAAGATGTATCAATTTATGAATATATTTGTTGGTTTACATTTTATGTCTGGTTTCACTTGAAGTTCAATGCAAAAATATTCATTTCCTTTGGCATCAATTTTCACATGTTAAAAATGTATACGCCTTTGATGGGAATAGATCCTCCGTTTTGCAAATAAAGTGGCATTGGGGAGTCTAAATATTCTCTATGCACGCCAAAAGACCTCAAAGACCAAAAGTATAGAAATGAAGAGGATCTTAACTCACGTGTGATATATGCATACATGCAACATTCATGCGACATATTACTTATAGCCTATAGGTACAATTGTGTTTTACAAGGATACTCTTTCATTATTTGTAAATATTGGGTGATATAAATCATATCCAAAATAATGGTACTATTAAGCAAGATTTTATATTAAATTATTTTCACCAATTGCATTCACAATATTAGGGTATTATAAATCTGTTAGCGTGTCATGACCACAATTTAAAATCTTAAATCTTGTTGTTAAGTTTCACAATATACCTTGCTAGAAAAGAAAGTTTCATAATCTTACATCTTACTTTAATTTATCTTATAACATAATATTTACGTATATATTTGAAATAAACTACTCCAGTATTCCTTACATGTTCAAAAAATTTCAAAGCTTTTTGAGATATATAAAGTATATAACAATATATTTCAAAGAAATAACTTATTTTCACAAGAGGATTGTACATTACATACTGTAGAACTGAATCTGGTGTTCTGTTTTATATAAAGTTCAAATCTCCTATTGAATAATACAAAGAAGAAAAAGTTGGAATGAATCTCATGAAATGATCTGCATCCCTATTTTCTAAGTAAATGAAGAGTACGTTGATTGGCACCGTTCATGCGGGTGTTTAACTTCTCAGTATCTTTTTCAAATCCATCTATGGCTTTGGTTTGCCTGCAACATTACCAAAATCACTTTAAATTATAACATGCTCAAAACAAGTGAAATGGTTCTGCATAATTACACAACTAGTGTTGTATCAATTGGTTAAACTATTTAAGGTTAAAGGTTTTTGGTTCAAACAAATATCATTCATCTAAGTTTATTCTCTATAAACAATTGTCCTAAATTTACTCCTCCACTTATTTCGCGTTTTCAGATTAGTCCCTACCATTTTTTCTGCTGATAAGATAGACAGAAAACACTTGCCACAAAGATATTTTAAATAACATGGCATCCACGTGGCGTACAAATCATTTTTGTTTTTTAATTAATTGGTTTAAAACGGTTAATCAATAATAAAACTAGTTTAATATTTAACTAATATTAAAATATTGACTTAGCTGTCATGTGGACGGCACATTGTTTAAAAAATGTCCATGTAGACAATGTTGATTTGGTTTTCGATATGTTCAAAGGATATAAAAAAGGACAAGGACCAAATTTAAAAAATGTGGATTAAATGGGAGACAAAACTTAGGTGAAATTTTTTGTAGACAAGTATTTTGCAGTGATCAAAAATATATTTAACTCAACTATTTATCACTCTTGCAAAAGAATTAAATCAGTGTTAAACTGTTAAAGAATATTTAGAAGGTAAAATTTGAGAAAACAAAACATAAAATTCAATTAACTTACTTCCCAATTTCTACTCCCATGTCAATGGCCATGCCCTTCAGTTCTCCCAAGAGATCACTTATATCTGACAGTGCATCATCTTGCTTCTCTTTCTCAACCTGTTTCAGAACATTGCTGAAATCAATACTAAGGATAAAATCACAAATGAAAACTAAGGTATCCAGGCCGGACTTATAATGACTTAGTATAAGTTGTTAATGAGAGAAACATGAGAAGGGCGGCAGATTATCAATGATTCTGTCTGTTAGGTTCAAACAAGGATAGGACAGGTATTTAATGAGGTATCCTATATGGTCGAGAGGAAGGAAAGTGCTAATTTACAGATTAAACCCTTATAACATAATGTAAGGTTATTTTAGTCAAAGCCTCTACGAGTTTATAAACAAATTTTTCCTTCCCTCCCAACCCCCTCGTATCATAGAGCGCTAAAATTGACTCGGGAAGAACTTTTCTCCTCTCCCATCCTATACTATAAAAGAAATTGAAAATAATTGCTTCCCTTCTCATCATTCCTCTCTGTTTTCATTACCAAACACGCCCTAAGTAAAATCAGTTGGCTCCAAACAATGATATGGTCATTAGAATCGAAACAATGAAAGAAAACCAACTATTCAGAAATTAATCACATATTAAAGAAGTAAGATTTCAGAACTTTTGTCATGTTCAGTACTTCAAATGATTCTAAATAACATTGAAATCTTCACCAAGTTATTACGAACCTCGACTCTTTCAAATGCATTTGTTGGCTCAGAAAGTGCTTTTCTTGGCTTTGACTGTCCTTTAGGGGCAGAATTTAACCCTAACTTCTCTCGTTGCTCCAAGTGGTTGGCGCTTTTTCTGACAGGATCATCTGTATCATGAAGGATATTGTATATGATTATATCACATATCCCCAAATAACTAAACTTCAAAAGGTGAGAATATAAAGAGAAAATGCTAACCTCCAAATATTGTAGGGCCTGTTATTGCGCCTGTCTTCTTTGGTTTCCATGTTTTGGAGAATATGCCACCAAGACTTCCCAATAGTTTTTCTCCCTGTAAACATCAACAAAAAAATAAAAACAAAGCACTTTCATAGGGGATGCATAACAAAAGAAGCAACGGTAAAAACAGCACGAGGAAGGTTCCCATCTAGGAGACCTAAAATAATTTGATTTGGATTCTATGCAGTCGCAGTTTCAATAGTCGTGGACATCGGCCATCGGGTGAAGAATAGAAGGCTCATATATTTAGTTGTATTTTAAACTTGATTTGACAAAGTCAAAATACAAGCCATCTGATTTTCATCCAATGACCGAGTCCGAGATCAGTTGACTGCAAGCATTTGGTCGTTGCAGATAATCCTGGTCCATAGTATTTTGCATCAATTAAATATGGAATAACAAGATCAATACCCTGCTTAAATTATGGTCAATGCCAGCAGCAATATCGTGACTCCTTGTAATCTGCTCGCCCTGATGATGCAGCATGACCAAAGTCTTGGTAGCATCCTCTCGCATTTCCTCTGCTATCTTCCGACAATTGTTTACTGATTTTGTCGTCTCTTCAGCCTTATAAACAGCATACTCCTCCAAATCCTCCACAGATTGACTCTGCAATCCACCAGAGTCACGGAAGTCGTTCTTATACATGTTTCGATTTCCATACGACGGGGCATAAGATGACGACGAAGAGTGACCACGAGCATCAACATCATCAAAAGGGTTGGTATTAGTTTCTCTCTGAACTAGGTTATATTCAGAGGAATTCTTCTTTGAAGAAATATTCTTTCTGTTATCCTTTTTCTCTTCATCAGAATCGAAGGGATTATGCTTAGACCTGGGTTTAGCATCTTTCAAAGGAGATTTCTTTGAACCTAACATTTTCTATCTCTCTCTATGTACCTTTGAAAAAACAACACTTTCTCTATGTATACCTTTGAACAAACAATGATCTTGTGTATTAATTTCTATCTGGAAAAGCAAGAGAATAGAGAGATTCAGTCACTATTGGCATATATAGCAAAACTAAAAAAAAACCAAACAAATTTGGTTAGTGAGCTACAACAAAGACTAATCATTCAGGAGAACCCGAGTTCGATTCTTAGCTAAAACAATTGATCAGACTTTACTGACATCCCGACCGAACTCCGTATAACTAGGGGCCACTTCCCTAGAAATTGGAGGTTTAAAACATAAAATTATACAAAACAAAAACCCATTATTTCTTTTGCATCAAAATCAAATTTTGATGATGATGATGATAATACCTATAAACCTAACTCAAAATCGGTTAAATTGATAAAAAAAAAAAAAATATATTCTATTTTCATCAAAATAAAATTTTAAAGATGATAATACCTATAATTTATAAATAATTTATAAACCTGACTCAAAAGAGATTAAATTCAAAAAATAAAAAATAAATTAAAAAATACAATTATTCTCTTATCATAAAAAATCAAATTTTGAAGATGATAATACCAATAAACCAAAGTCAAAAGAGATTAAATTCATAAAATTCAAGATGGGGTGATGAAAAATTGCAGTAACAAAAAAGGACAAAACAAGTGTTTATGAATCATATAGTAGAAAAATGAACAAGTAATCAACAAGAACAACGAAAACCCACATCAAAAAATTGAAAATTAAACTTAAAAGTTGATAATTTAGATGAAGACGATGATGAAAAATGAAAAGGAAGGGGGGGGGGGGGGGGGGGTATACCTGAGGAAATTGTGTGAATAGGAATGAATGAAGTAAGAGAAGGGATATGCTATATTATGGTTTGTTTGTACAAGAGTACAAGTTGTGTAAAATCGCGTTAAGAAAAAGTCATAAGCTGAAGAAGGCAAGAGGAATGTCAAAGGAAAGCAGCCAACAAGAGAAAAAGTTGAGCTTTTGAAACTTCTTTGTTGTCCACTTTTGTTGATTTGGTCTTTCTCTATTTCTTTATCTTTTTTGACCAATATTTATTTATATCTCTTAATAGGATAGATATAAATTATTTTTTTTGAAAGGAGGATAGATATAATTTTTAGTTGTACCAAAACAATATTAGTATATAACTGACTAAACAAATCCTAATTCAACAGGTAAAATTGTTGAAATTGCAAAACCAAACGCCGTGATAGGAATTTAAATCTCGACTCCTCCATTTTTACATGTGAGTTTCAATGGTATTTATCATTTTTGTCTAAAAAAAAATAGAGTTTTAACATCCTAAAATATAGATTTATGATTCCATGTACGGAGAACATTTGACTGAAGGAGAAGTATGTTGTATGCTCTCATATATACTCAGAAAAAGATTAGTCACCATTAAATGATATGTTTTTTTTTTTAATTTTTTTTAAGTAATCAAGAATATTTTAATGACTTATTTGTATTGACTTTATAAAAGACATGGCAAGATCTTTTTAACTTGCAATGACACTATTTTTAAGCACATCTTATGTGAAGAAAACATATGTGCTAGTTGGTTAACTAATTTTAGTCTTTAACGGAACATATACGATGTAGGGGTGTTCAGAGCCGAACCAATTCAAAGGAAAAACCGCAAACCGAACAAATCCAAACCAAAAGCGCAAAAAAACGCATTTAGTTTGGATGTATTCGAATCATTTTTTTACTCAATCGCATGGTTTAGTCTAAACTATTTATTATTGTTTTCACTTTCAATTTTTTAATTTATCTTTTGTATACTTTTAATGAAGAATGTTTTTTTAAATAACTCATCATTTCTCATTCTCATACAAAATTAACTGTATTTTTTAACTGTATTTATTTTTTAACTTTCAATTTGTAATTTCTGACAAATGAAACAGGCTTCAATGTTGAAAATAAATCAGCACTAACAATCTTTATGAGTGATAAAGTTTCACCTACAATTTCAAACACATCAATAATGATGACAATGACTGACGCAAAGCAATGGTACTCGTTGAAAGATTTAGCAATAAGATCGATTGAGCACCTTAGAAACCTTGATCGATTTTTTTCCCGAGTGACCATATTATTTGCGTGAAACATACTCTACATTTGTTATAATGACTAATTTCTATGGAGAATCTACTACAACTTTTAGTAGGATCTTCCCTCTCAACTACATTTTTAACAACGTTGGGATAATTACATTAACATGAAATTAAGCTAAGTTAACCCAAAGAAGCAAGCTTTGCTAGAACACCGGATGCAAGGGAATTAACATATGTGCAAGGTTCGGTCTTAGGTGAATCTGTACGTTTATCATTGAACTTGTCGTTGATGTCAGGTCCACCAACAATGGCCCCAGTTAGGTCATGTGGATTTGGTGCATCTCTTTCTAGCCATTTCTTAAAGCTTGTGGGACAGTTTATCTCTTCATTTGGTGACAAATTTGGCACTGAAGCACCTCTATGGTGAGCTTGTGTTGGTGGATTTTTCCCAAATCCTACCATGTATGATCTTCCTTCAGGATTTTTCCCTAATATGTAATCCATCTGTTTACCATCCAAATATTAGACAGTCACTCTATATATGTCTATATTGTTTATTTCCAAAGCATATGTTATAGCAACTTTGGATCCTCTACGATTGTGGTATGGTGTTGTCACTGTATAGACTATTAGATTTAGAGAATTTAGAGAAAAAAATTCTCTAAATCTAACTGTCGCTAAAACTGCAACATCATACTACATCGGTAATAATTCAATTTCAAAAAAAATTAGAGATTAAAAAATAAAAGTATAATGAATATTGTCGCTGAATATTAGAGATGTCAAAATTGAAGATTAATTTTCTTTTATAAGTCTCATAGTCTGCTTGATAATATATAATGAATATGTGAGTATAAATAATGTATTTTTTTAAGGGGAAATAATTTATTGATTATATACTTACTTGCATTTTGGCAAAATCAAGGAGATGGGCTGAGTCAAATTCTTTGTTTCCACATTTGACCTTTTGATTATATTTGGCAAGTAAATCACTATATACAGTGAACAAGAAAGATGTGCTGGTGGCATATTGTGTATTGGCACCATCTCTCATATGAATAAACCCACCTGCATAATAATATTTAAATATATTAATTATACATGTAAATATGACAATTAAATATAAGCTTAAAAATGTACATGTAATTTACCAGGAGTCAAATTGATTTGCTTGTAAGGACTATCAGGAAGGTCTGAACATATGTAACTTTCACCATGTGCTTTAAATGCTTCAAGACCTTTTTGACCTTCAAAATGTAACTGAGTGAGAAGAACTTGAACTCCAGCATATTTAAGGTCCCAACTGAATTCTGCTACACTAGCACTAATTGCTTCTTCTTGTATGTACTTCATGTACATTGATTTCCTTGTTGCCATGTATAGCCATGTTGCAGCCCACATTAGCTCATCCTATACATATGCATCACATTAATTTAATCTTTTATATCTAATCCTAGCAGACATGCTTACCCTAATTCTCTAACCCTAAACCTAATTCAATGGCGCCAAGGATTTGTAATTTGAAATCCACCTTTTCCCACGTCACCATCATAATTGCCATCACCCATCTATATTTTACTCCCTCCGTTTCAAAATGAGTGTCGCTTTAGCCAAAAAAATTTGTTTCAAAATGAGTGTCGCTTTCAGTTTCCAATGCAATAATAACTTTTTCTTTTCAATTTTACCCTCCAATTAATACTCTGCACACTATTTCCAAAGTATTGCTTTTGAAACTAACCAATAGTTAATAAGGATAATTTGGTAAAATAACCATTCTCTTTCTTTTAATCATTGCATTTCTTAATATGTGTGTAAACACCTAAAACGACATTCATTTTGAAACGGAGGGAGTATTTTCTGAGCATATACTGTATTGGTAAATGGTAGATAATTAAATGCTCTTTTGTTTATCAATGCTCATGGTCCCACTTTCTCACTAATTGCACTACGTTTCTGCTCATGTTGATTACCAATGAGCCGCTGATCTTTATATTTTCCGCTTATACTCTTTCAATGCACAAATAATGAACCTGGTTACTTAATTACTGCATCGGCCCAGTATCCCATCAGTTAATTCAAACTGTCCAATGAACATAAAACCCCACTATCCCATCTTTTTTTATTTTCATAATTCTATAGTTCTGCATTGAATGTTGGTTGTGTAGATTAAGTTCTTCATAATCTTATACAACTTGATTTAAAACTCTTTCCTTGATATCTCAATCCTTTCCAATACATCTCAATCAAATCTCTCTCTCTCTCTCTCTCTCTCTCTCTCTCTCTCTCTCTCTCTCACATTAACAGTAATTAGGTATCTCATCTAATTCTCCCACTGTTTTTTTTCTCCCCATTTTTTTCTTCACCTCTGCAGGATTTCCTTTTTGGTTGAATGTGTTTATTGAGGGATACATGGCTCAGACTGTATTACTGATGCAGAACAGGAGGATCGATTAACTATTGGCATTGGAGATGGATTTAAATTGCTACTATAAAAAGGAGTGACAATAAACGGTTTTTGACAACATCAAGATGGAGTCGCAAATTAACCATGTTGTTGTTGTCAAATTTATGGGTCTTACTTGCTGCAGAAGACAGATAACTCAATTAGAGTTAAGCTTATGGATGATCGCAATCACCACATCTTGAGAAATGTGAAAGGTCCAGATAGAGAAGCAAGAAGACTCAGAAGAGTAATTCTCTCAATCGTTCTGTGCATGATTTAATGAAGCAATTCTGGTTTTTGTAATAGTTATATCATGACGTCCAAATCCTTTGTATTCACATAAATTTTGAACCAGCTTTGATTTTGATGAGTTTTGAGAGTAGCACCGTGCTTTGACTAATGTATATGTATTGTGTTTTTCTCGCTTTATTGGCTGTACTCAGATGTAGTTCTTGGTTATTTCTACATAATTATGCAAAAACAAAAGGAATGGTGGTAACAAAGTGGAGGGGATCAAGAATGTGGCAGGTACAGATTTGTCTCAACATCAATGTTTTTCCTCCAATATATAGTTCAGATGAGTTCCATTTTCTTGGCTTATAAGTTGACTTGAGGGAACATAAAATAAAGACAAGTAGGGAAAATTAACGGAAAGTTTATGTTCTTTGAACAACCATTGAGATCCAATTCTTTTGCCAATAAAACCATTTTTTCTTCTACTTTATGACTATCATTTTTTACTTTTTAGTTTTTATCTTTACATAGTTTTAACATTCATCTAACATATTTGTGAAACAGAAAAATTAAGGCAAGAGATGAAACGGTTTGAAAAAGATAAAGCCACAATATACTACTGTAATTGCTATCAACAAATTTTAAGGTGTGACAAGCTTAATCGAAGAAAAACAATAAACCAATAATTATGTATTCCTTCGTTAAGCATTATTTTTTCAATGACAAATAGAAATGTTGACATTCTTTTTATAATATTTTTCAACAAGCTTCAAGAATAAGCATATATGATTGCAGAGGAGGATAAATTGCCTTGCAGAGACATTTCACTTTTGGTGGTTGGGGGATATTGTTGATCGAGTTAGGGAAATATTTCTAGGGCAATAAAGGAAGAAAATATATAGATTGTTCGTAGATTACATATGACATGAACTGAAGAGAACATGAAGGTTGGTCTGCAGCGTATTGGAGTTAAAATACTGGGTACTCCTAATTATATAAAGTTTTGTTGGTGTTTTATGTATAATGGACAACTATTATATTTGTTGGTTTCAGTTATACCACTTTCCTTGGTAGCTTCTAGCTTCAATAATCAAATCAACTATATATTCTTTTGTCGATTATAAAAATAAAACAATGTTTCTTTGTCAATAAATTATGCTTATCCTAAAAAAAAATATTTACAAAATAAAATGTGTAAATGTTTTGCTTTAAGCTACCATCTTTTTTGTTTTGTTTGTAAATGCTCTTGAAAAGTATATTAAAAAAAATTATTTCAATATTGTATCTATATTTAGTTCTTTCGTGTTTTTTAATAGACCCGTGCATCGCACGGGTAAGAGGTCTAGTTATTACAATCCCAATATTAATTCACTCTTAGTGAATTAAGAAAGGTTAATTATAAAAGAGATTACATACATTATAGCCTGAATAGGAGCAGTAGAAGGGACATTCTCCATCATAGGTTCCTTTATGAGATTTTGCCAATTCGAAAAGCTGCTAGGAAATTGGGAGAAATAAATTAAGCTTTCATATTCCCAACCAATACTATAGGTTACTTCAATAAAAAAAATATACTACAAGCTACAAATGTACATTTTTCTAAACATGTAATTGGTATATTGTTTAGGCTTAAATATAAGCAAAAAAAAAAAAGTACGTATTTTTCATACCAATTTTGCTTTATTGAGGAGACGACGAGCATATTTAGAATCAACATGCCTAAAAACAATGGAAGAAGCAGCCATAGCAGCAGAAGTTTCAGCTGCAATCTCAGTACCAGGTGTGTTACTATCAATTAATTTAACTGTTCTCTTTGTCTTCATATTTTCTGGTGGTGCCCAACAATGATGATCATCAACTGGGTCCCCTACCTCTACATATAATCTATTTCTTTGGGAACTAGTTTTCAGAAAATAATCTGTACCCCATCTAATGGCATTTTGAATATTTCCCATTTCATTTGTTGCTTCAAATTCTGTTTTATAAAATATTGCAGCCCATGATAATGTAGTAACTGTGAATGCCATTGGTAGCCCATATTTCACATTGTCTCCAGCATCATAATATCCCCCTGATAGGTCAACCTATTCAATTCAATAAAATCAAACACATATGCCCAAATTATTCATTTGGTACGTAAAAATAATCTGTGTAACTTTGATAATTAATATTCACCATTAGAAAAAGTTGAATTATCAACGAAAGTTAAAGACAAAAAATAAAATGAAATTGATCTTCAATTTTGGCCTCACTAATATTTAGAGACAAATTTTTATATGTTCTATTGTTATTTCAACTTTTCCTAATAATGATTTTGTTTTGAGAAAAAGAAAGATACATTAGCGAGTTTTCCATCATCCACTGCTGAGTCTCCTCTCCAAGGGACCCTATTACTGGGAGGGAGTTTCCCTGATCTTTGCGCCTCTAAGAAGATGAGAGATTTTGTGAGAGCTTCCTTGTAATTAAATTGACCCTTGACAAGTATCATGTTTCCTTGGAACAAAGCAAGCCATGTTGCAATGATGGCCCAATATACTCTTTTATTATCCATGAGTTATCCCAATAAAAAAAGTGGTAGAAATATTATGAGGTGAGATGTTTGTGAAATGTGTAATGGGATTGAAGTTTATAAAGACTTGTAAATAAGTGGTTATGTTTATGGTTGAAAATTTGTTTTTTTTATTGTTTTGCAATGAGAAAATCAGTAGTAACTACTTCTTTGATTTAGGTGTTTGATTTTATTTTCTGCTTGTTTGTGATGGCGGGAAAAAGTAGTAGTAAGTTTTAGAGGATGGAATCAAATGAAATGAAACAAACTAAGGGATGGTTGTGAGAGAAAGATGCCTTAAATTTATTTATTTTCAGAGAAAAGATGTTATTTGTTTCAATTAACAAACAATAATTTCGATCTATCAATTTACTTTTTCCGACAATATGATAAAGCTCTAAAATACTTCTTAAAGTGGATAATCATTAAGCTTGGAAGACATATTATTGGTTTTCAAGACATGGATCTTGCTATCAAACGTTGCTTATTTGAACATGTTGGGTCGTGCTTGAAAGCAGTCACTACTACTCCTGGAATGTTGGGTCGTTGCTTATTTCAAATGAGAACTTTACAGTTATTATTGTTGTAGAGTAGGTCGTTTAAATATTTCTATTTTTTCACTAACATCTTTTAAATTAGTTCATCTATATTTAATTTATAACATTTTTTAAAATTAAATTAACGTAATATAATTTTTTTAATAATTTGAAATATTAATAAAAAATTAAATATAATCATATTAAAAAATTCATAATTTTCATATTTAAGAATAATCGTCAAGGTCTCAGGTTTGCCCCTGTACCAATTTGGATGGGATAATAATCTTATTGATTTGATTTATTATTAAAAATATAATAAAAAAATATACTTTATTCAAATTAATACAAAAAATATGCAATGGTATAAATGTTTTAATATACTTTGATAGAATTCTATTTAGAATAGTACTCATGTATATTTTTATTTTATTATTTATAATAGTACTCATGGATAATTTTAATTTATTTTATTCTAAATACATAAAGTTTTTGTCTGGTAAACAAATTTTAGATTACTATCAAACTCTTAAATAACTTAATGACAGGTGCGGGTCTCAAAATCCAATCTGTCGGTATACGCATCCGATGAAACCGCATACTAAAACGGACGGTGATGGGAAGGATATTGCAGCCGTCAGATTGGTCGTTTTGAGTTTTTCAGTCCGAAACCGACCAGAACCGTCCGGTTGTCCAACCCTAGTTTAGACGGTAAAAAAAAGAAATGATGGTTGATATCCAATATTGTCAACTACTTTATTAAAATTTAAAAATTGTACTATAGAGACTAATTTTTCAAGTCGTGTGGGACTGCAAAAGTTGATAAAACTATTCATAGAGTTGAAAAGGAAAATCTAAAATTACTAAATTTTCACTGAGAATAAAATTATTTGATTTTGGAAACACTTTCAATCAATTTTTATTTTTGCCTTATTATTTTAACTGGGAAAGTTTTGAATTTATCTATCGTAGACTTCTTCTATAAATGGATCCATGGGTCAAATGTAGCTGGGTGCCATTTGAGGGCGGAAAAACCATAGGATTTTCAAAATGCCCTTTTGTCTGTTTTGTGATATAATTTAAATTTTTCCTTTTGTCTTTGCATCTTGCTTCCATTTATGAAGGCATTATATTTATATATATTTTTAATATATACACCAAATATATACATATATGTAGTATGTAGTTTAGTAGCATCATCTGTACTTAGCTTTCACTTTTACTCTTTCAACAATATGGATTGATTTAATTAAACTTCATATCCCCATCATTATCATTTCTACACTTTTAATGTAAGGTTTAGCAACTTTATTATCCACTACACAATATTTGTTATATAATATGGCAAAAACAATAGAATATTTCAACTTGACCCAACACAACTAGATGATATATGCATATATATTCTTTACAGAATTGTAACATCATCTTATGTTAATTTGTAAACAATAATTGGGTAGAAAAAACAACAGAAACAGCCATATTACATATATTTTTTTACTACAATTGGTGATACCATTATGCTTACTTCACATGTATGAGATATTTATGGTATGTGCCTCTTCTAATTTGTTGTGCTTTTTTTGTATGTGTAGAATATTATCCCTCTACCACTTAGCACTTAAACTCATTTTGTAAACCTCAATGCATCATGGAAGTTATCAATTATTTATATTCCAAAACACAAACAGTAATAAGTTCCTGTAACACAAGTAAAAGGCTATACAAAACATTCAATGAAAATGTTGAAACTCAACCATTAGCAATGACAAACTGCATATAGTGTATACCCTGTCCCAAAGTCTAGATGACACAATGACAATAATCACCTCAACCAGTGACTGACCCTGCTTTCTTCACCATAGCAGCATGTTTCTGGCCAACAAGGTGAAAATTGAAAACTGTCTGGCTATTACACACCACATTGCATAAAGTGCACATTTTAATACCATCAACTGCAGCTCCTCCTTCCACAACTTTACGTTTCTTTGACTCAATATCAAGTTCTGATGCCTTCTTTGGTTTTGATTGATCGGTACCTGGCTTTTCTTGTGGCCCGATTAAAGTATTGGCGGTGGCGGTGGCGGTGGCACTAGTGCCGACATCGATTTTCGGATTTGACAGTTTCTCCAAGTTCTTCAAGTGTTTCTTACCGGCTAAGTGTGTAATGTAGATATCCCTGCTGTTACAATTAATCTTGCAAACTTCACACCATGCAGACTGAGCAACCTTGATTTTTTTAGCAGCTTTTTGAAATGGACCAACACCGTTACGCTTGAATTCGGCAATAGATGGACCAATGCCATTATTAGACATCAAGGCAACCTACAAGTCACAGAAAGTGGTCAGCTCAGAAACAGTCCACTAATGGCTTTACGCCTTGCAGCTCAATAGGGTAAAACAACAAATAAAATGAGCAACTTGGGAAAAATGTAGGTATTAATATGATATTTATTTATCATATTTAACTGTTCAAATGTTTCAAAGGTTAAATATATACAAATGGAGTTTGGCCCGGAAGTACAGAATTTCTAAGAAAAGTACATTTGAGACAATTAATTATAACAGTACTTGCAGTAAAATAAATAAAGAACAGGTGGTTTATTAAATAATAGAAGATTGATTCTTGTCCTATTAAATGTTTTTCTTGTATTAGAATAAGTTGAATACAATAATGGATAGTAAGAAATTATGCCTACAGCTTTCAAGAAAGATCATACAAGTCTGTCGCAGGTGTGCACGGTATTCAAGATATTATTAATCAGAAGATGCTGCTCCAAAAGGGGCCGGCGATGGTTTTTAAAAGTTGAAAAAAGGAAATTTAAAAAAAAAAATCATGCACAATGTACATTCCCTTCTATTATCCCTGAATTATGGAGACCTGATTAACAATTCATATTATAATTTATCACGTCATCAAATCCATGTAATCTACCCCTTCTACTAAAAGACTATTGTTGTTTATACCTCTGTAGTTAGCAGAGGCTGTAGCGGCTATAATGCCGTGGCATGTCGTAGCGATAGCTACAGTGTAGTCAGGATCGAGTGCTGGCTCGTAGGATTGTGCGATTCTACATCCCACAGCACCTCGACAGTGCTTCGACTTTACTCCGGTTCGTTTTTCCTCTGTTTCCTCTGTTATTTGCCCTTTTTCTCTATTTTGTTGCTTGGCTCCTCTGTTTTTCCTCTATTATCTCTATCTTGTTGCTTGGTTCCTCTGTTTTTCCTCTATTTTCTCTATCTATTTCTCTCAACTCTATCAACAACCTACTGATCCTTACGTTCTTTCACCGGCCGACCGATCCTACATATGATCTCGATCCTGACTACATTGTAGCTAGGCTCTACTGAAATCGGGGCAGCACAGCATTTTGACGTAGCACCCATGGTGGTCAAAGTTACAACCATTCCATAGTCAAATTGCGGGAATTAGCAACCGCAACATAACATTAAACTCATTTGGAAAACCCAGAATGCCCTCCATTTATATCCTTTGTCTTCATCTCCAGAAGAACACTTTTTATTTCCAGTAACTTTTTCGCAGTGGATGAGTAAGGCAAATATTTTGAACTAGAATACTCAAAGTATGAAAATAAGAGAATCATGGTGGGTTGCCAAAATCACTTTGTAGCTTTTGCAAAATCACGGTGTCTCGCTGAGATTTCAGTCAGCAAACCCAGTGACACCAAACATGCACATAACCAGCTATCTTACATGCATTTTAGCTAAATGGCCTACAGAGTTAAGTTAATTAGTAAATGGCCTACAGAGTTAATTAGCTAAACCCACAGTGATCCTATATTGCCTTGTGGGTCCAATTAAGATAAAAATAACAGTGTTTCAGCGCCATGAACAAGAGAATAGGTACAAACTGAAAACCAATTTGCATCCTTTTAATATTCTTGTTCTGTCAGAATAATTTTATTTTAATGTAAGTCATGGTTATAAGAACTTATCCATACAAGTGTGTGCATTATGCGTAGATAAACAGTAAAAGTAATCATTGTCTGCGATATAGAGCAAGGAGAAAACAGAAAAATATATATCACTGTTGCACGAAACCTTACAAAAGGATAATGTAATTTACAAGTACAACTCACCTGAGCAGCGTGCTTTCTCCCAGCAAGATGTTTGATATATGCATCTTGGCTAGTGCACAAAACATTGCAAGTTGAGCAAACCGTTGCAGAATCAACCTGTTTCTTAGGCTCGGATTGCTTGACTACAGGACCAATTAACGCTTGTCCTTGTATACTACTTGTGTCAGTTTGTACATTCGCATGAGATGCAATAGTAGGATTAGTCTGTATCTGCAAATTCTTCTTGTGTTTCTTTCCAGCTATGTGACTTTCATAAGAGTCTTTGCTATTGACATCAAGTTTACACACTTCACATCTCAAAGCTTTGGTGACTTTGGTTTGGTTAGGCAACATTGCCGTAGTCTCATTGCCGTAAATTTGTGGTGGCCATGTACCATTCCACGCAGAAGGTAAACTTGCAAGTGCTGCTGAAGTCTCGTGTGATGAACCAACAGCCTGCAATATTAGAAGCATTGAACACAAAACCAGAGTGAAAGTCAGAAGCTTCCAATAAAATTCAAAACCCTAACAAAAGGGATCAAATCAAATGCAGTTTACCTCACAATATATATCACAATTTTCCCAATTCTATTTACAATATATGATAATAATTAACATAAATAGATTATTAAAAATACCCTGACTATCATCATTCATCTTCTTTCCACATTTTTTTTAAATGTTTTTGAAAAGAATCACATTAACAAAGAAGAAAAAAAACATACAAGTGATAACCACGTGAAACACTCACAGTCATAGGTAATCAACCACAATATCCATCGGTGTTGTCAATAACGGGTTGCATAAAATAACGATTTGTTTAAATTCTGCTAACAAAAGCCACCATTTGACAATTATTTGTATTAAATAGAGTATCACGTGAAGACAAATAATAATCGCGTTAACAAAAAAGAAAAAACGTACAAGTGGTAGCCACGTGAAGACACTCACACTCGTGGTTAATGATTGCCCCAAGTTTGGCTTCTAGTTCTTTAAGCATGCTATCCATATTGTCCTATTCGGTGTTGTCAACGGTTTACGAAAATAACGATATTTTCAAATTCCACTAACAAAAGCCACTATTTGACAATGTTGTATTAAATAGAGTATCGTCAAAGAATAGTGACCTGTTCACTACACTATAGCGACTTTTACAGTGTTTTAAGTCGTGATTGCGGTCACATTTTTTTATATTGTAACTAATTATAGTCAATTACAACTTATGCAATCTCAGCCTCATTTGCTGCAGAGATCGAAAACTATGATGCTGTGGCCACAATCGCAGTATCAGTCCATTTTAAAACCCTAATTATCACAATCACGACATTGTCTCAGCTTTCTTTTGCAAACCCTAATCATGACAATCACACCAGAATTGCGGTATCGTTCCATTTATAAACCATAATTATGATAATCATGCCATTGTCTCACCTTTCATTTGTGAACCCTAAATATGATAATCACGCTTTGTCTCACCTTTCATTTGTGAATCCTAAATATGACAATCACACCACAATCGCGGTATCATTCCATTTTAAAACCCTAACTTTGACAGTCACGCCACAATCATTTCCATTCTAAAAACCCTAATTAAGATGAATTCCAACACTGACTTAACAGAACTTCGCATTATCATCAACAAGTAAAAAACCCAACCAAAATTTATCCACTATTTCATAACTAGACATCAAGTTTTTAAACCTAACAACTACAACAAAATGCAACAACAATTTCAACAAATCAATAAAAGAAAATAGCAACAAAAAAGAAAAACAAAAACAAAAATTGATAGTGGTGAGAATTATAAACCACCCCAAATGACATAACATAAGAAAAATCAGATTTTGATTACAAATTTGAAAACTAAGATCAAAAGGGTGAGTTCAAACCAAACAACTACGTTAAAATGAAACAGCAATTTCGACAAAAAATAAACACAAATATTGCTAATGAGAATTAGAAAACAACCCAGATGAAAAAACATAAGAAAAATCAAATTTTGATTACAAAATTGAGAACAACAATCAAAAGGGTGATTGAAACTTACAAGATCATATCTGATAGTTTCAGATTGTGGAACGATCCAATTTTGATAATCTGTTGGTTGGGAGGTGTAAAGAGAAACAGGAGGTGCAAAAGATGTTGAATTTGCAAGTGGGTCAGTGCCAGGAGGATGAAGTGAAGGATCAGGGAATGATGAATAATAGGGTTGTTGTTGTTGTTGCTGGAAATTGTAAGGTTGAGCTTGGTATTGTTGTTGAGGGTACATTTTGGTTTTGGAATGATTTTGTGTTTGTTATGTGATTATTATGATTTGTAGTGACAGTGTAAACTTGTGAATCAAAAGGGGGTGGAAAATGGAAAATGATCGATTAATTGTGAAGAAAAAGAAAGAAAAAAAAAAAATCAACAAATTGGGTAAGAATTCATGGGCTTTTTTTATTTGTTTGAGAATGTTTCCTGATTACTACTTTTGGAGAATACTAATATTGATTAGGAAAATGTTTAACAAGTGTTCAGTACCTTTCAAAAAAAGTGTTCAGTACCTTTGAGCATTTGTTAAAGAATTAAAAAAGGAAAGATTTTCTTCTTCTAGTTTGTTAACTAGTGTCTCCGGGGCACCAGTTAACAAGTTATTACTCTTCTCACCTATTAAATTGTTCATTCCCTTATATCAGCGGCAGTTAACTTAAGTGTCGTTCGGCATATATTGTTCACCACTCTTAAGATCGGTTCAATCAATTTTTAAGATGGTTCAACCAAATTTAATTGTTGCTGAAAATTGCCGACAGTTAACTTAAGTGTCGCTCGGCATTTACCGCTCACCACCATAAGGTTTGAACTCAATTTCGAATCTCTATATGTTGTTTGTATATATGATTTTTTTAAAAAAAATTATTTTCAAGGACTAAAAGTACATACACTTTCGTATTTAAACACCTAAAAAATAGATAATATATTTGACAAGGACTAAAATTATATATAATTTGTATAATGTTTGTGTGGACACATGGATTTAGACACTTTATTTAGTCATACACACGAAAAAACATACATATAATTATTTAAAGGAAAATGTTAACTAGTGCCCCGGGCACTAGTTGAGGGGACTAATATAGAAATTTTGCATTGGAAAATGATGAAAAGTGAAATATTTCATTTTATGAAAGTCAAAAGGTTGTTGTTTTTAATAGAAAATTTATATTTTTAACTTTCTTAACTAGTGTTCCGGGGCGTTAACATGACCCTTCTTTAAAATAATTTATCATTTTATAATTAATATTTTTACTTTTGTTCTTTTTTGTGTTTGTGACCAAATAAAATGCCGATCATCGTGTCCATACAAGAATGCTCATAAAGTCTAACCAATTTTATAATCGCAGGAAACATGCAGTTAATCCTATAAAATTACCATATTTTGGTATGTGCCAAGTGCCAACTGTCTGCGTTTGTTTTTTTTTACCAACTCTTCCATCTCACCAGCATAGGACAGTTTTCATTCTCTTTGATTTTGATCCTAAGACACCCCCTAAGGTTAAAATTCTTATTTACACTCTATGATCATTAGATATACAAAAGATCGAGGTTCTAATTATAAACTTTAACATAATAAACAAACAGAATAAACTAGGTTATCATAGTTGGTACTTAAGTAGAACTATAGTTAGTTGCATGTCAAGTTATAAGCTGTTATAATTGAGTTACATAGTTGTGGTCCCGCCACCTCCTTAGGTTTCTTCCTTAGTGAATCATATTATTATAATTGAGTCACATATATTATCAATTTATGAATGATTTCAAAATTTCATTAATTTTATAAGCTAAACTTGTGATTCACTCAATATTAGTCAAACCAAAATGTTACTATAGGAATTTCACACATATAGAATTTTGGTATGGTCAAAGTTTGTGAAAAACAAGCCAACTTACAATTCTTCAAGTTAAGATAGAACCATCATGAGCTTAAAATTTACAGCATAGGAATTTATTCTTTGAAGTATGAACAAAGTAATCATCATTTATTACCATCCAAAAAAGAATACAATTATTCACAAAAAGAAAGCAATATCAAAAGTTCCTTGTAAACTACTTGAAGAATAAAAGCAGAACAAAAAATATCTCAAAAAGCTACATGATTCCTGTAAAGAATTAATGAAAAAAATGCAAAAACTTTTCCTATACAGATTCAAATCTTCACTCTAAAGCCGGATCAAATCAAACCGAACTGAATCGAGCCAACGCTAAAAACCGGAATGAACTAGTTTGATAGTAGACCTATCATTGCCTCTTGCTTGATACTGCTTCCAACTAACCACCATGGTTTGTAAATCTCCGCATGACCATTTCTTTCATCATCAACACTTGCAGCAGGAAGATTAAGATCAAGATCAAGATAATCCCTCATTTCAGCAACTTCTTCATTAAGCACAACTTTTTCACTTTCTACCATTCTTCCCTCAGCCTCTACTTCCAATTCCAATTCAGTACTGTTTCCATTTTCACTAATTTGATCATTTCTTGAAGCAGAAAACCCTTTCGTCCTCTTATGACTAGCTCTATGTCCTCCAAGAGCTTGATAAGATTGAAACTTTTTGTTGCAAGTAGCACATTCAAATTTTCCTCTTTTCTGATATTTTCTCTTCCTGAATTCACCTTCTGATGTAACCTTAGTTTCAGAATCAACAACATTGACCTCAAATGCTAAATCAGAATCAAGCTCAATCTCCATTTTCTTCTTCTCATCTTTTCCATTCTCAACAACAGAAACTCTAGTAGCTTTCTTCATCTTCAATCCATCATCATTTCCTTCACTCTCATTATCAAAAACTTCTAAACTTTTCCCTTTGGACTTAACATCTGAACAAACAACATTGCCAAAATCCAACTTCTTTGGTTTTTTGTTCATTTTCACAATTTCAGAACTATTAGTAATAAACTTTTTCCCATCAATCTTAGAAACTAAATGAGTTAATGGCGCTTCCAATTCCAAAGAATCATCATCATTATTATCAGAAAATTCAGCAATAGAATTGATACCAAACCAAGGTCTTACATCTCTACTAAGCATGATCAAACTCATAGCAACCTCTTCTTGTTCCTTTTCATCATTATTATCAGAAGATTCAGCAATAGAATCTAAAGAATTATCACCAAAATTCACAACAGAAGAAGAAGTGTTATTACTCTTATTGTACCTTGTTCTTAACTTTCTTTTGGATCTTCTCTTTCTCTTTGGAAGAACAGTTGCATTAGAATCTTCTTCTTCTTCTTCATCTTCATCCAATTCAAAACTCTTATTCTTCTTATGACACTTCATGTGACCAAACAAAGCTTTCATAGATTGAAACCCTTTACCACATTCTTTACACAATTTATCCAAAACAACATCAAAAGGATCTTGAATCTCTTGTTCATTAGTTGAATCAGTGAGCACTCTCCATGTTTTCTTTGGATTCTCTCTAAGACCATAACCTTCTTTCTTCTTCATTCTTCTTCTTACAGCAACAACAAACTCATCACCATCATCATCATGATCATAATCATCATCATCATGATCATGATCATGATCATGATCATGAGACCTCATGTGACCACCTAATGATCTACCAGAAGGAAAACTCTTTCTGCAGAATTTGCACACATGTTTCATCATTTCTTGATCTTCTTCCATTGTTGAAACACAAAAACTTCAAGAATTAACCACTAAAAGAGTAATCTTTATCAGTAAAAAAACCAAACTTTGAAACAGAATCAATAACACCAAGAATGTTGAATTGGGCTATTTCAATTTTCATGAAAAAAACCAAACGACCCAGATGAGAAAAAATGATCAGAAAGTGAAAATAAGCACGACCCAGATGAGATTATGGAGTGAAATCATCATTTCTTGCAAAACCCATATCTGAAATGAGATAAAAATTCAAACTTTGAAGTTAAGAAAGTGTGAAAATGGAAGAAAAAAGAAGGTGTAGTGAGTAGTGTATAGCATTTGGAAGATGAATTTTGATGAAGAAGAAAAAAAAGAATGAAACTTTGAAGAAGTTGAAGTGATTTTTACCTTTGAAGTGATTATGAGAAAAAATGAGAGAGAGAAAGAAAAAATGTGAATGAATGAGCTATGAGTAGTGTTTGTTTGTTTCGATTTATATTATATATATTTATATTTTTGGTACAATATATTTATTTATTTGTCTCAATTTGGTTATGTATATATTATTATTTGGAAGAGAAATCCATGCATGGAAACAAAGATTAAAAATGTAATTTTTTTTCAAAACAATTTAAAAAGAAGGAAAAAATGTGAAGTATGAGAGAGGGATAGTATAGTGTGTGTATTGAAGTGAGGATCCTATGGTACTTCTTGATCCAATGGTTTCAAATTTATCCATGTCAGCATTCTTCAGTTGTCTTGCTAGTTGTGTTAAGGAAAGGATTGTATAAGGTTGTGACAATATTTGAGTTTAATCAAATATATATTTTAGAAGTAATATAGGGAATTGTTTGTGATTGGTTAACAAATTTTAGAATTTTAATCAATTATTGGGTGGTTAAAAATATTTGACTGTGCAAATTGGATTTTTTTACAAGTCAAGCTTAATACCATGTTCTTCAAAAAAAAAAAAGATTGACGGAATTTCAAGCGCTAAGTCCACAATTTATTCACCTTTTTAATTTTTGTTTAATCTTGGTAGTTAGTACTAATGCACACACACTCTTCAACTCAAAGGTTCCACTCTTTGGCCTTTATTCCTCTAAACTTTCTATCACAAATGATTTGTTTCTTTAAATTTTTTTATTCAGTTATTTGTTTAAAACAGTTTTTTTTAAGTGGGTCCACTTGTTTTAGTTGTCCCATTTACTTTCTTTTTCATGAAGCAAGGCTCCAACAACACTAGTATGTTCCATTTTCTTCCAAGTGCCAATGTCATGCTACTGTTTTGAGTTCTTTGATTCTTCACACCAATTTTGACTTTTGAGAGACACATTTCAAGGACAATTTGGTCAATTGCAATTCCCCAAACATTTGGATCGGTGGGTGGGTCCTTATCAACTGGGGTCGGTTGGTTTCTCTTTTTTAATTCTCCTTTATTGGACAGTTATATTTTTCACTAGTATAATTTTGGTTTAAATGTGTTATTGGTCCCTGCATTTTTAATAGATTTTGGCATTGGTCCCTGCACTTTTTTTTGTTGGCATTGGTCTTTGCACTTTGTAAAAATATTGGCATTGGTCCCTGCACTTTTTTTTGTTTGGCATTGGTCCCTGCACTTTGTAAAAATATTGGTATTGGTCCCTGCACTTTGAAAAAATAATTGTATTGGTGCCACGTGGCATGAAATGATTGGGACCAATACCAATATTTTTCCAAAGTGCAGGGACCAATACCAATATTTTTACAAAGTGCAGGGACCAATGCCAAACAAAAAAAAGTACAGGGACCAATGCCAATATTTTTACAAAGTGCAGGGACCAATGCCAAACAAAAAAAAGTGCAGGGACCAATGCCAAAATCTGTTGAAAGTGCAAGGACCAATTACACATTTAAACCTATAATTTTAGAAGTGTACATTTGAATTGCAAAAATTATTTCATACAAAAAAATTAGCACAAATTACTAATTAATGTTATTTTTCCTATTATAATCTTAACTATTTATTACTCTCTCTTCTTTCAATTCTTTCATTTATATTTCCCATATTATTTATTAAGGACAATTTTGTAAAACAACTTATAATATATCTTTTCCACACAATATTAATTGTATTTCTTAATATGTGTGAAATGCCCAAAACGTTATACAATTTGGGACGAAGTATATGAAAGAAAATTATGTTGTTGCTGAAAATTTGTTGGGTATCGGTCTTAGAAAAGATTAATATTTTAATTTTATTTTAAGTTAATTAAATAATACAAAATATATGATATTTAATGATTTTTTTTTAAGGATTTAATGATTTGATGATGTGTATCCAAAATAAATTTAAGGTATACTATATTGTAAGGGCTAATTCAATTGACAATGTTGATATCATTTTGATTGGACAATTTATCTTGAATTCGAACTGAAAACCTTATATATGTGTGAATTTCAATAGCGTTTGTCGGTCCGTTTACTTGTATAGATAAACTTCTTTGATATTTTTCTTTCTTGATTCATGGGAAAAATAGCCTCTTTTTCTTTCATGTTTTTTTAAAGATTTGTTGCTCTTACATGTTAAGTCCATCTCTTCTTTACTACACCTATTTGGGAACTGAGCCATACCACCCAAACAATGTCATAACAACAAGAGAAATGATATTTGAAGATCCATTTTGTAACAACTTTTGCTATAATTTTCTCTCTCATACTCACATTATTTTTTACTTTATCTCTCTATTGCTTTGATTTTCGTGCAAATACTTATTCTTTCTTTACAAATTATGGTTGTCCTCATAAGTTTAAAGGTTCAAATAACACTTCTCTAACAACAATTTGAGCTTTTATTGCTTTGTACAAAAACTGAGGGTCTTTATTGCTTTGTTTTCAATGCCCTTTTGGCATTGTCGGTAAAAAGTGTTGTAAATGCACCTTACTTGTCCAAAGTTGCATATGGGTACCAGATGAGTTGCAAATGGTAATATAAGGAGTTTTACTATATGTGCAGAATCAATTGTTTCAAACTTTTCTAAATTTCTGGAGGCACATTTTGAATGAAATTTATGAAATCAAAATTAACATAATGACATGTTAACAAATAAAATCCGTGTTCATTATTCTATACAAATCAAAATGATAGCCGAAGAACTTTGAATACGTTAGTGTTAGGTTTTAAGATTGAGAGGTTAAGTCTCACATCATTTATCATCTATGAATGAGTATAATGTTGGATTTATAACAGCCGGAGCCCATTAACAGAGGGGACTCATTAACCTAATGCCTTAAAAAGCTACTACATCCAGATTTTTGTTGAGGCATTTTCCCACATTGAAAGCAGGTCCCTTGCCACATAGCATGAGCACCCATACTCAACAATGAAAGCAGGTCCCTTGTCATGCAAGTAATCTATTGGTCATATCTAAACATAGCTTATTCTTGATGATGTTCTATTCTACAAATCACCCGAAGTTAGGTTTTAATAGGCAATAACATTAATAAACATACACACCGTATTATTTTAAACAAAATGGTTTCAATAAACAACCTATGAGGCTATGAATGTACCAATAAACATGTGAAATATTATAAATATGCCTTCAAGATGGAATACATGAGCATTATCACATGCTTCACACGTAATAAAAAGCATTCACAAAAATAAACTAGTGTTTGGGTCTAATTAAAACCAAGTTCTGACCCACGCTTCTTATTATTACAAGTTAAGCAAAACACAAACTTAAATTTTGGGGTTTATTATGTTATCACCATCCTCTCACTCTTGATCTGAATTGGACTTTGAATTTTCATCACCTACATAAAAAAGAGAAAAAATAAGCCACATTAAAAGTAACATTAACACCATATTTATATGCTAGTATCATCTTATAAGGATTATCACTTATCCTAGACGTAACATCTCGGAAGATGTTTGATACTAGAGACAAGAAAAAATTAAAAATTAATGAAAAAAAATGAAATTCGATAAAACTTGAATCCTTTTTAAACTTTTAATACACCAATTTCATTATACTTTGGCTTATTTTTAGAGCTTATGCAAAGCAGCTTATGCAAATAAATAAGCATTAATGTATTAATTATAAGCTTGTTGAGATAGATTATGAAAAAACAACTTATGAACATATAATTTTTGTTAGTAAGATCTTATGAGTTAACATAAATACTTAATTATCTGCAAAAGCTCTTTTGCATAAGCTCAATCCAAAATGCGTAGGTAGAAACTTACTAGGGGAGACATGTGATCCATTAGCATTGGGTGGTGAAGGAACTTCATTTTGTTGTGAGTCCATTATCTGCTTTTGTTTCTCTAGCAATGTGTTATATTGCTCTATTTGCTGCTTCAACGCCAATCTTGTATAATAAGCTCGGAAGAACTCAGCATTATGTTCTTCAAGCTTTTTCCACACTGCAAAGATGAGAGGGAAAAAAACTTATTAATTCAAACACCAAAAGATGTGATTGCTACATTGCAAAATTTAGTTGAACTTGGCAAAATGTATATAATCAAATGAACTATCGACTAAGATTTTAATATATCATATATGGCCACAAAACAAAGAAGAAAAGTCCATTACCTATTTTAGTAAACCCGGGTTCAATTTTTGATTCACTTATTAGTGTTTCCACTATTTCTTTTGGGATCATATACTTGCGTAGACATTGTCCTATGAGATTTTCCACCTGTAAAGAGACAAGTAAACCATAACAAAAGAAGTTATTTTTAAAAATATCTAAGTGAACATAATAGAACATAATTATTCAACACTAGACACTCAACAATGGTGCTTTCAACTCATAATCGTAATTTACAAATCAAAGCACATAGTATTAGTAATTATTAATGACCCAATTAAAAATAAAAACCTCATTCTCTAAAAATCTCAAACTACATAAATCTCGTATCATTCAACATTATAGATACTCAAATTTATCAATGTGAGCAAGTAGTTTATTTTTTAGTATTGTCGTAAGAATTTTCATTGTTGACAAAGTATTTTCTATAATTGTTATAAATACTCATAAGTGTCAAAACAAGATGAATTAATTTATCAATCAAGTACTATTTTGTTTTTACAAATAAACTTATTTTAAATAACTAAATATAAATTATGATAGCAACTAAACATAAGAATATAACTACTTAATCAAACAAGGCTACACCCCCTATTCTAAATCAACAATCAAGAAATATACAGGAAAAAAATTCTTCACATATTCATTCACATGCAATCTATGAAGCACAGACACTCCTCGGATTAGACGTGTTTCGGTGTCGGACATGCGTCGTGTCTGATACCGACATGACACCAACACATATGATTACATTGAATTATGTGATTTTTCTTAAATTATTAGTCGTATCAACGTGTCAGTATCTGATTCCGTGTCTGTATCCGTGCACATAGCATGCAAGTGTAGTGCATCAAATCACATAAGAGATGTTAATTAATTACTTGTTGAATATCTTCAGCAGTAACCCTCTTCACAGATTCACTTGGAAAACGGCAAATATCTTCAAGAGTAACACGCTTCATTGATCCAATTGGCATATTGCAACTTTCAGAGATACCGTTAACAACTAACTGGAGACATATAAATAAAATACAAGATAAGTAAAAATCTTGTAAAACTTAAAAGAGTAAAATACACAAAAATAAATCGATCGAGATACGATCCGATAAATCAATGAACTTTTGATAAAAAGAGCATTAATAACACAACAAATACACAAAATAATACTCATGATAAAAAGAGCATGCATAACACAACAAATAATAAGTCGATCAAGAGTTACGATCCGATAAATCAATGAACTTTTGAGCAAAACTGAGAGGACCGATTAACACCTTATAAAATAAGATAAGTAAAAATCTCATAAAATCGATAATACACAAAACATAAGTAAAACTCGAAATCAATAATATACAATACTCGCGATGAAAAGAACAATGCATAACGCAATAAATAATAAGTCGATCAAGAGTAACGATATGACAAATCAATGAACTTTTAATCAAAACCGATGGGACCGATTAGCACGATATAAAATAACATGAAAAGGTTTGATCAAATTGCATAAATAATAAGGGGGAAAAAAAAATAAGCTAAGTTGAGGCTCATACCTCTATGTCGAAAAGTTGAGGTATCACTCTGACTGAAATTTTTTTATTTTTCAAGCACAGAGTGGGTATTTATAAATCTTTCAAGCTCTTGTGTAAAAAAATAAATAAATCTTTCAAGGTGATATGGAAAGAAATAAAAAAGGCAAAACATTAATTGTCGTTTGATATGGAAAGAAAATAAAGGAAGAACATTAATGAGTGAATCAACCATTAAAACTGAATGGAAGATTTTTTCATAAAATTATTTATTTGGTTTCATTATAATTTTCATAACACAATTTGTCAAAAAAAAAAATTAAATAATCTTTCATAACTCAAAAATCGTAGCTATTTTCTACATGGGGCTTATAGTTTTATTTTCCTTGCTTTATATTTTGATGTTTGATCCTCACAATTTAATTCCGACAAAAATTAATACTCGGTTAGTATTTGATATTTGCATGTTGAGGACAAATTAGTCTATGTAATAATAAAACAATCGTTAATTTGTTCTCGTGTAAAAATACATTGATAAATTTGATCATTATTTTAATTTTAATTTTGTCAACTTTGATCGTTATTTTTATTTTTGGTCAACTTTGATCATTATTTTTATCATTGACTAAAGTGGACTGAAAAAAAAATTCTGAAAGATCAAACTGAATAATAGCTCTTTTATTTTATTTTTTTGTGAAGTCAAATCTTGTATTTTTATTATTAGATTAGATTAAATTAAAAAGGTAAGTAGAGGTGAGATTTGAGACTTTTTTAATCAAGACAGCATAAGAAAACGTGGAAAGAATAATTACAGGGTTGTCTTCGTGCGTATTCGTTGGTTTTTTTTAATTAATTAATGCTCTGCTTTTTTTCGTCTACAAAAATATTTTACATTGTAATCAAAGATTTATTTAGTTTTTTAATTAATTATTGAGATTTTTTTTTTTTAGGGAAACAAGCTTATAGCTTTTCTTTATTAATCAAAGAAGTTATACAATGTGGAATATTAAGATGTAACTGGAAACTAGCATGACATTCCTTAGCGAAACTATGGGCAACACTATTGACTTGTCTCCTAATGAACTTCACATCTGAGTTCGTAAATCAGTCATCAACAAGTGTCTACAATCATGAATTATGGCCATAAAATCAGAGACACCATCCCCTTTATAAATACGGTCTGCTACAACTTTAGAGTCTGTTTCAAAATCCATATTTACCAAATATTTATTGAGATTAAAATTTATGCACGAATCAATTTGATGTGTAGGATATGACAGAGACATGATATGATAAGAAGTTAAATAATACTATGTATCAGATACTAATACCCCTTACCATGCAAATAAATTTAAATATTTATTTTTAAATTTAAAAAAAATATATCATATACTAATATGATACTTCACAATCACATATACACATGGGTACTTAACAGATACTTCACATAGACATATCTTAGAAAAAATGAAGGATAAATAAGTTAGACTATATTGTAAAAATTCAATGGAGATACATATGACTCAATTTAAGATGTGAATCACTAGAGTTGTCTCTTGATTAACTAAAATTAAGATACTCAATCGATCAACATTATACAAAATTTGTTGAGTTTTTTAATGATGATTTTGTTGATAACCTAACAAAACAATATAAATATAACATAATTTATACAAAAATCATACAATTTGTATTTTAATCATAAATATTATATTTGGTAAATTGTGATTTTTATAGTTATATATTAGTGAAGAATAACTCATGCATATTTTTTTTCAAGTATTTTATATGAATATAATTTTAATTATAAAAAATTTATTAATATATTTTACCCGTGTGGTATCCTAAATTTTTTAAAAATCATGTATCTGCGTAACTGTTGGTTCAGCTCATATTTAAGATAAAGAATTTTAAGTTCCAAATTAATTTATCATTTTGTCTCATCAAACATTAGAATCAAACAGTCGTCTTTTTTGTCTCTTATATATCCATCCCGACCACCAAAACAGGGAAAAGGATCCTCTCCATGACACACTCTCGCAAGTGTCTGAACAATTCATTCACAAGGCCACAGAGCAGTGTTTTTCCACAGGGTGTATTAAATTAACAAAAAGTTTATATAAGCCATTCCACGGAACAGTGTTTTTCACACGTAACGGTTTATTTTATTTTATTTTTGTCAAAAAAAAAAAGTGAATAAACCATTACGTGTGATATATGTTTCTTGTATGCATCTTCCAATAGGATTAGTCTTAGGTTCATGACCAAACACTTCAGAAAGGTGGCGTTTACTATGCACACTGCACAAATTTGTGCACCATGCACAAATTTATGTATTAAGGCCAGCTGTCTGTTAGAAACCTGCTGAATTAAAAAAACAAAAAAAACCTGAAACATATTTTAATTGCAAATAATGGTTAGCTGCTAACTCACCTCTCGTCTGTGATGAAAGAGAAATACACCTCCTTTCAATTCATTTGTTTCACTCAACAATGCAAGATTCAAGCTCTATGAAATTTTCTTATCTGGATCTATTTTCAGATATACACTCAAAGCTAGGTTTGAAACAAAACTCTATGAAATTCACTCAAATTTTTCTGCTGGAGTTTCAAGCTTTATATTCAGTAATAATACTCAAAGGGCAAAGCTCTGCGAAATTTTCTACTTCAATCATACTCAATAACCGCAAATTCGTCATGAATATGTTGTGCTCTAAACAAATTCAATTCGCCGTTCTGCCGGTTGCGTCATCGTATAAATATTGCGCAGATCTAATTCTCAAAACTCAAAACCAATTGAAGTTCCTAAACGCATCATCAAGAAGCTTCAAAAGATTAATTAATTTTGCTTCAATCATATTCAATCGATTGATTCTGTGTGTGAACTTAACAAACTATATTCTTTTTTTATTTTGATTTTATATATGTTTTGAATTTGGACAACGGTTTGAAGATTTTTCTTTTTATGATTTATGGGTTTTAATTTTTTGAATAAAATGTTTGTGTTTATGGGTAACAAGTTCATGAAGATGAAGAAGTAAACTAAGTTAATGAAAATGTTTCTGGGCAAAACATCGGCACACATTCTAACATTAGAGCCCAGGCAAAAATATTATAAATTAATGTTATGGTGGGGTAATGTCTCGGTTTCCGTGTTTAAAGGAAAGGAATCTAGCAGGTTGCCAATCAAACATCCTGACCATCCAATTAGATTTAATATATATCACTGCTATTGATTTATGACAATCTTTGTGAATCATGCACAAATTTGTGCAGTGTGCATAGTAAATGCCGGTGGCATTTACTATGCACACTACACAAATTTGTGTATGGTATACAAAGATTCTTATGAACTAATACCAGCCATTGATATATATTAAATCTAATTGAACGGCCAGGATGTGTGATTGGCAACCTGCAAAGTTCATTTTACTTTGTACACGGTTCCCGAGACATTACCTCACCAAAGCATTATTTTAGTAGTATTTATTTTTGCTTGGCTTTGTGAGTTGGGCCAAGATCATTTTATAGCTGGTTTTTACTCCACCGATTGAAATAATTTTATTTCAATTCAACTAATTTTTTTCAATTATTAATTAATTAAATTTATGGAAGTTAACCTAAATTATTACCAAGCAGCCCCAACTCCATCTTTCTTGTTCAGCTTTCCCAATTTCTTTTTCTCCTCCGACACTTTTCTCTTCCGACCCATTTTTTAATCAACCATAATCCCAAATGAACAACTTCTTCACCATGAGCCTCCTCAAACAAACAAAGTGTAATCAATATCTGGAAATTTTGATTATCAATAGTTGGGTTTTTCATTTTATCTTTTCCTGGATGATACAAGGAACTATGCCAGTTAATATTTTAGTTTATTTCATGTGATTTGTATTAAATTTGAGTAGTAGAATTAATTTGAGAAGTAGTAGAATTTGTCCATGTTTTCTTCTGTGTTGGGGAAGAAAAGTTGGTAGACTCGCATATACCCAGGCGTGAAGTAATTCAATTTGGATATCCATATTGAACTGATTTTCAATATCACAGAACAAGCAGGACTGATTTTGTTTCAACTGATTTTCATTGTACACAAATTCAATGACAAGGATTGTCTCTATCTAACTACATACCTCTCAGCTGAAAGCAGAAAACAACCAACAATTTTTATCAGTCCAGATCTGAAGAACAAACTATGAAAAAACTTTAAACTAGGAATGGACATAAATTTAAAAAGTTTAATGATGATTAAGTTTTAATTTAGGGAGAAGGAGAAATATGAGGTTGAAGTGAAGTGAAGAGAAGAATGAAATATCATGGGAATGATGGGGTTGAAGTGAATGGAAGGGGTGAAGGAAATACTAAGGTTGAAGAGACCGGAAAAATTGGTGAACAGAAGTGGTTTTCGATGGTTTTTTGTTTGTCTGAACAAGGGGTGTCTTTCTTAATTTGGTGGTGCTTTAGCAAAATACCTGTTCATTAATAATACCAATTAAAATATGTTCTGTTTTTTTTTAACAGCAGGTAATAAACTGACAGGTGGCCATCAAAGTTAAATTTGTGCATGGTACAAAAATTTGTGTAGTGTGTAGGTTAAATGTCACCGTAAAGGCCACCCTTAAGAAAAGTTCACATATGAGGAAACAAAGTGAAAAGGTTCTTAATCATGCTCAATTTTTGCAAGGATTTCATTTAAGGGGAGTTGAAATCTACCTTCTGCAAAAGGAGACAGTACAGTGTATCGTATATATTTAAGGTTATCTAATGGTCTGAATCAATTTGTGGAGAGATCCAAATGCCTATGTTTCGAATAACAACTTCAGAGGAGTATTGATGGTTGCCCTTATTTCTATCAGATTCTGATTTGAATACAGTAAAACATTACTGTTTTAACATGTGGTAAATAGTGAAATAACCAAGGGAATTAATTTTGTATGTCAAGTTTTTTTTTTTTTTTGTGCAAGTATGTCAATTATAAACAAAATGATTCATCCATTATAAGTTCAACTGAGTTTTTCTTTCTCTTCTGGTACAAGTTCAACTAAGATCTAACTAAATGAAGAATGCAAATCTACCAGTAAGAATTTTCATTAGGGATCAAATAATGACAATTACATCCGATAATGGTTTCTTTCCCATCTGCTATTTGTCTATTTTCTCCCTCTAATCTAAAATCCACACCAATGTGGAAACTGACCATAAATTAAGGAATAAGAAAAATTGTACAATTCCAGAAAGACTTGAGAAGAAAAAATTGGGACATAACTCAAACGGAATAACCTTCCAAAACACTATTTTACAATGAAGGTAACTTTTCCAAACTTATGTCAAATGTACAAAAGAAAATAAAAAAATCTCATCACCCTTCTTAGCCTTAGCAAGAAGGATGCTAACTGAGATTGAATCCATAAAAATAAAACAGTCAAAGTTGCTCAAGCTCTTCTCATGTCTTGCCTTCGTCCATCTCCAAAAACCTCTTCTATCATGCTACATGTAGGTAAGAAATCCATCTTACTTTTAGAGCAAGATACAAAGCCAGGATCCCACCCTGGTGCATCACAATGCTCCAGCACATACCCTTGGCTGTAACCATTGCTTACTCCATTATAGTTACTGCCCCAATGATCACCATTCCCACTCTTCACCTTGGTCTCTCTTGAAGCAACTCCCATGTCATGTGATGTGTATGGATCATGTTTAACTTTTTCATCCCAAACATGTTGGTCCTGGGCTTGAATCAGATGAGGGGAACCACGAGAGTGATGCATATCAAGAAAATCATACTTAGAATCACCATCAATGTTACTCTTGGCCTGATCTACTATTCCATTAACATCACAATTTTCATCTTCAGAAAAATCATCATCATAATCCTCTAAGTGATCATCATTGCGGTTATTATTGTTACAAGTATCATCTTCATAGATGGGATACTCAGCAACAGAATCCTCATCTTCCTCATGGGTAGCAACTTCATTGTCGTCACTACCTTGCCATTCATCATTATCACTATCAGCACTTAATAGGTGGTTCCTGTTCTGCTCAGCTCGCTTTCGAAGCATGAAGACATTAAAGTAGTAACTCACTATCTCCTTTTTGCTTCGTGAGGGAAAAACAATGGAAAGATAGTTCCAGAAATTCTTGTTGAGGGATGCTGGATTGTTGAAGACTACCTTGTGAAATAGATGCTCATCTTCTTGAGTCCACTTTTGAGCCACTTGTTCTCCCATGCCAGCAAACCCCAATTCAATGAATTTCTCAATCCCAAGGGTTTTTAATAGTTTTTTTCTCTCTTCCATTATATGTTGTCTTACACATCTCATAGATCCACTGTCCTCGCAGCTACAATCAGTTCTTCCTTTTCCAACTTCATCATCAAGGCTAGATAATTCCATCTCAGGCATAGGGATAATACAGGTCCCCATCATTCTTTTTTCAGCTTCATCCCCATCCCAAACATTGAGGTTTGAATCTGACCTAGAAAAACCCCATGCAGGTACATCAGCTTGATGATCAGCTCCAACTGATACAGGCTTGCGAGGAGAATGTTCAAGGAGTATGGAATAGAGGTCCTCATGAGTTAATGTCCTTATGGGTCGTTCTGGACTGAAATATATTGGCCGTTCTGGACTGAAGTACTCATGGAAAAAGGGAAGATGTATAGGCTGTTCTGAACGGTGATCATCTTCGGCAGTGCAACTGGTGGCCCAAGAAGAAGCAGGAATACCTATCACAGGAGAGTCCCCAGCCCCTCTAGGATGTCCATCGCAAGTTTCAACAGCAAGCTTCTCATTACAATCACTACCACCTTGTGCATATCCTTCCTCTATGAATTACAATGTAGACAAACTTAATATAAGTATACAATTTATCACAAACTCGAAACTCCTTGAAATGTATATTACATAGTTTAATTTCCAAATTGCACAAGATTAAAATCTAAACTCCCACCTGAAGTCTTAGCCAAATGGGTGTCGCAATCATCATCAGGAAAAACAGATTCTGATAACGGTAGATAATCACTGGGACCTGCATGTTTCGGGTGTTTGAATGACACCTCAAGCATCTCCTCAGCATCAAAAGGACGTTTCTGCACCATTGTTGCCTGCAAGAAAGCATTCAATAAAGAATAAGTCAACAAGCTTTCATCACACTTAGAATTCATGCATCAAAACAACCAATTTGATAGCTCATCGACATCGACTTCGACGGAAAACACTGAATGAAAAACAACCTCAAAACAAATCACTTAAGCATAATACAACATGCATGACAAAACAACCTCAAAAATAAGATAAACAACCTCAAAAATAAGATATTTTGCGTAACAGCAACATTGAAATATGCTAATAACAGTTGATACTTGACTAAGTGTTGACCCTTATGTTCTGACTTCAATTAAAAAACACTGTAACTCTGACAATTAATTTATTACTATTATAAATCATTGTATCATCATCAGAAAAAGAGTGGGCCTACTCAATGAAAGGACATGCAGTAAGTTCACATTAATTATTACACAACAAAGAAACATGCCACATCACTTCCAAAAAATTTAACCAGAAAATAAATGTCAAAAAAAAAAAAATTAAATGATTATATAGTATCCACAAAAAAAAATGATTTTTAATTACAATAATTAGAAAATTAAAAATAAAATTAAAATTAATTTTTTTTTATTATACCTTAAACACGGTCTCTGTCAAATTAATTGCAAATTGCTGAATTTGGAAGTAATAAACCAAGAGAATCGTAATTATACAAAAGAATTGAACTTTCCCCAAATAATTTCAATAAAACAAGAAAAGCCCCAAATTCAGGAAACCCTAACCCTAATTTTTTTCAAATCGAACAATTAAGAACAAATCAAGCTTAATTGACGAACAATTACAACGATTCGAACAAAGATCTAACAAATCCAAACAAAAATTCGAACGAAGAATCCCAAAATCAAACCCGTGGAAAATTTCCCCAAATCGAAAACAACAAATCGAAACAAATAAAATCAATAACCCAAATCAATTAAAGAAAAATTGAAACCTTTAGCTCGGATCGAGAAGATCGGAGACGGAAACCCTAAAAACCGAAAACGTGAATCGAATCGAACAAAATTGGGTTCAATCGAAAGAGAATTTCACGATCTATCAAAGGATTGAATCGATCGGAAGAAAGGAGAAGAAATTGAAGGTGAAATTGAAGGAAAAAGAAAAGGGAATCGAGATCTGAAAACGCGGCGGAAGAAGAAAGGGGAAAAAACTAGGGTTAGGTGGATTTTATTTTATTTTTAGGGTTGGTGAGAGAAACGACAGCGTTTTGAGGAAAAATAAACGTGTTTGGTTTTAGAGAGAGAAATAAAAGAGAGAGAAAGAGAGATATATGAAGAGAAAAAGGATTGAGATGTGAGTGCGGTATATATGGGACAGTATGGGAATGAGGTTGTGGGTAGATTCTGAATCATCATGATTTTGAGCTTGTGAATATAGGTGATTTACACGTGGCATTTTCTTAGTGGTTTTTTTTTTAAATTAACATGGTTGTATTTTTTAGGATTGAATTCTGTTTTTTTTTTTAAATTATTTTGGGGAAATTAGGGAGTATGACGAGAAATTTCCCCAAAATAAAATGATTCGGAAGAATTTAATTTTTAGATTTAATTACAGTTTTAGTCCATTTATTTTTACCATTTTGCTGAATTAATCTACTTATTTTAAAATTCGATAGTTTTGGTCCCTCCATCATATTTTTGAACTATAAAAATGTGATATGATAAATTTTAAATGTCATAGAATATGATCTGAAGATGAAAAAAACGAACACTGATAAAATTGTAAAAAATTCCCTTGTAAACTTCATTTAAAACATATTGTAACGCCCTCCTTTTTATTTAATTATTTTTATTAAGTTAGAGTCTATTTATGTGATTTATTTATTTATATGAGGTGTTAGTATTTTATTATGTGGCATTATTCTATTATTTATTAGAATATGAGAATTATTAGAGTAAATAGATTTGGAGTTAGTTTTGAGATTAGATGTCTGTTTATGATTTAGTCGATTTATTTTGATGAGTGATATTTTGTTATGTATATGTTGGTATTTACTAGAATATATATTTGTTATTTGTTAGAGATATATTTGTTATTTGGTGTAGAAAAATATTTGTTATTTGTGAGAGATATATTTAATTTAGAAATAAATAAGATTATGAGGATTATTAGTGTAAGTAGAATTGAAGGTTAGAATAGAAATAAGAATAAGTTATTGGGCCTAAATAGATTTAGGATGAGTGGTTAGTATTATAAATAAGGAAGCTTAGGTTAGAAAGAGTTTTTACGTTAAACCGCTTTTTGGAGAAAGAGGAGAAAAAGGAGAACTCAGAGAGAGAGAACCCTAGGAACGAAGAACGCTGCTTTTGATTTCAGAAAAACAATCTAAGGTAAGGGTGAGACTATCTTTCACTAATATTAGGTATGTGAATCATTAGATTGCATCTAACATGCTTTAGGATGAGTTTGTGAGATTATGAGAAATTAGGGTTGTATGAACATGTGGGTAGTGAAGGGTTTTGTTTCTATTATTGTTTTTCATGATCTTTTGATAAATTCATGTTAAATTTGCATTCTTTTATGTTGCTGCTATTATATGTTTATCTTCGTTTCTGAATTTGTGGTGTTGAATTCGTGATTTTCAATCTTAATAATTTATGTTAACAAGTTCGGTATACACAATAAATAACAGTCTTTACCTTAGCCTGAATGATTTGAATTATCTATGGAATGATCAATCTCTCCTGTTGATTCTTTTTCTTATGTGATTTATTTATTTTTCAATGATACTAATTTTATGATCAAGTAGAATAGCTAGCTGCCCTTGTGCTGCGATTGTTCCAAGACAGTGAACCTCAATTGTCAGTTGGCTCTTTTGAACTCAATTTTAGGAATAACCCCACTTTCAATCCAACAATCCTTGAACATTAGAGCTCTTCAATTGATATTTAGTGATAGATATGAACATTCTAAGTTGCTACCTACGTTAATAGTAATGTCTCTATTGTGGGAGGATGTAGCTCTTATGAGTCCCAAAGTTAGGACTACAGCATGAAAACATAATTAGCTTCCTGTAGGATAGAGACTTTAAATTATCTAGAATACTGGCCTTGTGTTGTAAGGTTTGTACCTTAACGTAATTTTGCAGGGTAAAGACTTTAATTATGTCCTTTTCTTTCCACCAATATGAAACACCATGTAAATAGAATGCCCTATTTCGTTAACTAGTGATTGTGCTAATTTAAAATTCATATGATAGGGATGGAGTAAAGCTACGGTGTAAATTATACCAGCTCCCTTTTGGTGATTCATATCATTTAATGACAAAACAATAGAGAATTATTATTGTTAATTATTATTAAAAGAATTTGGTTTCTTACTTTCAGAATATAGTTATCAGCTAAGGATAGGGTCTTTGATTTAAATTAATCATAAGGTAACCTTAAGAATATATATGCCGTGTGCTATGATAATTTGAATTGATGTGTGATTTAAAGATGGGTTATATAAAGATGTGATCTTGTTATTCATGCACTATATGTGTTAATTATGATGCTTATGTTGATGCGATGTTTAAGATGTTGTTGATTACCATTTGATGTTGTTATGATGTGATGTTGATGTGATATGAATTATTTATATACTGCTGAGTCTTATTTAAGATGTAAGTGTCGGTCTAAGTCAATAAGTTATAGGATGTTCATGAAGTTTCTAAGATGTAAGATGTTGAGTCCATGCATACTCATTCAAAGTTGAGGGCTTGATGCCCTGGAGCTTTTGCTCAACCACGACGATGGAGCTTTTGCTCAAACACGACGATGGAGCTTTTGCTCAACCATGACGATGGAGCTTTTGCTCAAACACGACGATGGAGCTTTTGCTCAACCATGACGATGGAGCTTTTGCTCAACCACGACGATGAGGGCTTATGCCCTAAAATGGTACCACATGCATTTGCATTTCATGATGATTCAAGATGGTTTAAGACGTTAAGAGTTGCATAGTCGAGTCTAGATGCATTGTCAAGTCAAGTTGTTAAGTTGTGATGTTTTAACAAATTACTTTGTGATGTCTTTTAGTATGATGATATGTGACGATGACTGTGACTGCTATTTGATGATATTTTGCTAAGATAAATGATGATGTTTATGTATTTAATTATAGTTGTTAAATTATAAGATGTTTATGTTGTTAAATGTAATTTATGATTTATAAGCTTAATATTATTGTTTGAGAAATCTCACCCCTTCTGCGTATATGTTGCCTCGACCGTGGGTAATGTGCAGGTAATAAAGATTAGAGGCGTTCGTGAGTGGACTCCTCACTTGGTGTCTAGGTGCTCTGATACGTAACGGGATGGGGATTATGTCTTTACTTTCTATTCCTTACGTATTGTTTTTATGAGAATTATAAAGAAGTTGTCGGATTGAACAAATTATGATGTTTAGACTATTTATGAGACTTTTATGATGAGGCCTTGGTGCCAAAAACTATTTTTATGATGTTGAACTAATTCCGCTGCAAAGTTTAGAAATACTTATGTTGAATGAATTTTTGAAGGATAAATTATTATTTATTCAGTTTGAGATTTTTATGAAATGTGACATTCCGTTAAAGATGTTAAACTCTGATTTTATTTAAGAAATTTTTACGTTGGAAAAACGGGGTGTTACACATATCATATCACATTATTTTAGACAAAATATTTGATAGAGGGAATAAAATTGTTGAATTTTAAATTAGAGGGACCAATTTCACAAAATGATGAAAATAGAGGGACCAAAACTACAATTAAACCTAATTTTTATTTTATTCTTGTCAAAAGACTTGTGCCTTTTCTCTGGTTGCGTAACATTGTGGTAATTATATAAAAATAACAAATACATTAGTAATATTGTGAAATGTGTAAAAATATTAAATGAAAATTATTAAAAGCCTAAAATAATTACAGCCACCAAACTAAGGGAAGCTTTGTAGATATTCCCAAAACAAACACCTAAGTTACGGTCCAAAGACAAAGTGATTAATTGATTCCTCTTTCTCACACTCACCTAAGCACAATAAAGAGCCTGATTGAAAAATTTCAAGTCGAGACAAATTATCCTTAGTTGAGAGTCTTTTGTTCAGTAATCTCCATGCAAAGAGAGAATCTTATAGGCACCACTTTAGTACAAATGATGTTTGTGGAAGGTGCTTGAGCTTATTGAGCATCAGAAGTCAATGGCTTTAAAATCCTTTTACCAAATAACCTTGAACTGGATAAAGTTCCCCATACCAAGTATCTGCATCAGAATCCTGCAAAAAATATTATCCAACAAAGAGCAACACTCCACCGCCAGTTCCTCGTCCTAAGCAAAAAGCCTCCCCATTTATCTCCAACCCTCCCCATTGACCCGTAACCCTAATCTCCTCTTCTCAGCAACAAAAGTATTTGTATCGATGTGAATATCATAATAACTCTAAACATCTAGAATCTAGCACTCATGCTCATCTATGGTTAATATGAGATGGAATGAGAGCTCTAAAGCTGCTAACCCTAGTTGAAATTTAGCTTCTTCAATTCTATTACAAATTTTCAGACCCTATGCACCAACACATGGTTGTCCTTTTATAGTACAAGGCCAACCACTACAAGTTGTACCCTTTGGTCATTTTACATGTGAGTTGTCCTTATCATATCCAACCTACTCCTGATATATTCCTCTATTATTTCTAAAATTTCAATCATTGGAGCCAGCTCATCCTCTTCCTCATCAAGCAATGGCTAGACGTGGTCCCCTGGGTCCGTACTAGTTGTACGACCCGACTAGCGATTCAAGGAGCTACATCTTTCCAAATCTTTTGCAAAACAATCCAGATCCACGCTGCAACATCTCATATCTTCAAAGTCATTCCTCATCGTACATCATCAAACATCCGCAACAAGAATTACTAGTTCAAAATGGATAATTAACACTAAAATTAACTTAAACTACAAAATCATAAATAGGCACTGATTAGATGTCTTAGGCAATGCAATCACTTAATGTCTTGTTCATTATGAGAGTTAAGTGCAACGTGATAACCAACTATTTTTCCGGTTATCAGAATGCTATCAAGCAAAGGATACCACAAAGATAAACGACGTGTGTTACCACCAATAGGAAGGCCTAAATAAATAAATGGTGTCTGGTTAACTTTACAATTCAAAATTACGACAGCTTCTAACAACCAAGACTCCTCCAAATTAATACCTACAAACAGACTCTTGTGAGAATTCACCTTTTACCGAGAAATGATTTAAAAAAGAATCAAATTTGCCTTTAAATTTCGAATGTTTACCCACATTTTCTCGGCTAGGACTTACCATGAATTACGATGCTATCCAACTTGAAGGAATGATCTTTACGTTTTTTTTTGTGGTGGCCGGGGTTCGAACCTCGGACCTTGCATATTTTATGCATTTGTCCCTACCAACCGAGCTAAGCTCGCGAGGACAATGATCTTTACGTTTGCTCGAAGAGGATATCAAATTCATAATAAATAAAAAATAAAATACGTTCTTGTTGCAATATAATTCTTCTTATTATCATGGATTTTAACTAACTTTTAATTAAATTTTAAATAATATTATAGAAAACATAAAATGGTAAATAAAGTAATTTAAATAAATGGCGTAATTGGAGAGAAAAAAAGTACCACGTCAAAACCGTGTATTCCTTTTATACATTTTTTTTATAAGTCAAGAGCAAATGACATCAAAAAGAGTAGCGCCCAACTAAATTGAAACCCTAATCTAATCTTTTGTCAGTTGGTCATATATATTATACAAAAAAGGGAAAATTACATAAAAACTGGGGGTACATAAAACCTGACTCAGTGAATGTAAGTGAATCAACCCTAACCAATTCTAACAAACGAACACCAATCACGATGGACGTTTGTGAGTACCAGGCGGATCTTATAATTTGGCGAATGAATCGATCGTCAACACAAACTTGAATCACGTACATAAACTCCATACAACAAGTCAGCAAGCATTAACGACTCTTCGAGTCCATACAGTCCTTGTCAAACCAATGTATGACTGGGATATGTAACTACAGAGTACACAGGCGAATGAATTGACTGTCAACACAGACAAATTCCGTACACACAGCCCCTTGTGACATACACAACATGCCTTAACGCTCGTTCGAGCCAAAACAGACCCAGTACACAGCAAACCGGATCTGACAAGACCAACAAGATCCGGACGAAACTGAACCAGCAGGACGCCGCCTGGGTTTTGAATCCGAAACAGAACCAAGCACTAATCAAGGTCAAGATCAAAACCTTTTATACACATAAATAGATAAATTGAATAAAAAAATAGTTAATTTTAAAAATATAAGAGTGTAAATATAATTGTTATTTTTGTCATGTATTTAATCAAATCAAATTGAAAAATACATGTTAAAGGAAACGTAGATAAATTTATAATAAATAACCCTATAAAAATTACATAAAAAGAATAACATTAGATTTTCTTTTGAAACATGTATCCTCTGTCGTAGCTGCATAGACTAATTACTTAAACCAGATAAAATAACAATGGGCGACAAAGCTCTCCTTCAATATTTGACATTGTTGTATTATCAGGATTGAATTTGAATTCATGAAATTTAGATTTGAATATTTAACAAAATGTTATGGATTCGAATTCAATTCTAAAACTAAAATCATGTTAAATATTGAAGGAGAGCTTTGCAACAATCTTAAAAAGCTCAAGCTGAAAAGGACCCTTACCATTTCATTTTCATATATATGCTCTTAGGTAAATAATCATGGATAACAAGAACAGTCACTTCATGTTTTGGATTTAGTATTGAAACACATCACAAGGTCAATTTTAATTTTGCAACATTATTAAAAGCGACCTATGTTTGTAATTTTACAAGATTTTAAACAATGTTTCAACAATTTTAGTTTTCGACGGTTTCAAAAGTATGCTTATACTTGGCTGATTAGTGGAGTATTACAGACCTTCTAATTTACGGGGGTTTCAAACCTCCTTTATACTGTCCTATCAACCGAAAAATTCTTCCAATTAACGGTTGTACTATATACTATATAAAAACGGTTTCATAATAGTCAAACTTCGTCACTTCAACTTCGTGTTTAATGCTTATTACAAACTTTAATTTTGTGTTTACATATTATAGTTTATTTTAGTGGTCCTCCAGATTACCGAGTCTTTTTGCTTCTGTTTTTGTTCTTTTGTTTTATTTTGATTAGCTTTGTAATTTATAGATGAATTTACTTATGTGAGAATATTTTGACCCAAAAAAAAAAACTTATGTGAGAATGGATTTGAAAATATTTTAAATCACAGGGATAAGTCCTTCCATGTTTGGATGTGATTAATATGAATCATTGCATCTCTTGGTGCTTGATATGACTGTATAGAATTGTGATCCTTTGTAAAGGGTTATGTAATTTGTTATACATAACATAGATCACCATTTGATGCAAATTCAACTATAAAAATTAATATCTAACAAAGAGTAATCTCTTTCATTTTCTATTCCTAAAACATTCCTTTCATTCTCTAGTGTGCAAGATCGAGTGAAGAGGAATATTGGCTATTATTTCTATTGTATAAAATTTGCATAAATTGGTAGAGCAAATCAAACCTAAATAGTAGATCACTAATAGTCATATGACTAAAAGAAAAGACATACATATTTCATAAACTTAGATCGGAAAGGGAAAATTCAATGCAAATCATTAATAATAGCATCCTCAATACATATAATGGCATCAAATTCTAAAAACTTTTTTGTAAATCACTTTATTTAATTGTTGAAACTAAGTAGGGCTTTTTTTGTTGATGAAACTAATTGCTCCAAAATACATTTTCAACCCAGCTATCATTATCCCAACTGTGATATACACCATCCTTCCTTACAGACCAATAGATTCTTGTATGGTCTCCATCTACCTTAGGATCATACAAGTTGAATGTTACATGTAGTGGATGATAATGCGTCCATGTCAACTCACCTTGTTTAACAGCAAGGTTCGAAACAAAACCAACGGGTTCTCCTAGTTTCAAAAGGTATTCTGGTTTTTCATTCACAATGTGGAAATGTAACGCTCCTGAATCACGTGGTAAGTCGTTTTGAATAGAGAACATGATTATTTTTCCGGCTTGAGATGGAGATTTTAGTGGAATAGAGACTCTAGTACCAAAAGTTGAATTATTGAAACACATAGCAATCACAAGTAGTAACATGAAGGATACATGGATTGAAATAGACATTTTTTTTGACTAGAAGCTTTTAACAATTGCTATTGCTTTTTTTTCCCTACTTTCTCCCACACTTCATTGTATTCTATTTTTATATTTGAAATTTCAGCTGACTACTAAATTCAAATTAATGTCAAAATTCTTACTAATTACTAATCTACATCTACAATATAAAAAAATAAATCCATCTACTATTTACAATTAATGTTATGCATCTCAACATTTCTAGGCCATCAATGAAGATCAGCTTACAAATCTCTTCATATCTCCCTCAAACAAACAAAAAAACTCTTCATATCTCTCCTTTTTACCGCCTCGTTCTCTTCATATCCGGGCTACGAAAATCAACTTTAAAAATAGAATGTTTTGATATGCCACTTTATTGCAACAAAATCATTTCATTACTTCACCTAAAATCATTATCAAAACAATCAATTACCATCAAATATGTAGACATTATTATACAAACGATTTTAGTCACTTTAAAATAGAAACGTCGTAAATTTGTAATTGTCATCAATTATTAAAAATTACACCGTATCAATTAAATTAATTTCACATAATTCTTATTTTTATTCAAACAAAATATGGCAGCAAACGTTGTTGGTGTCCCTGTTTATATTTTGTCATTAACACAAGAAATCAACAAGAAAGTGAATAAAATGAGGCTTCTATGTCAACGATTAGTAGATGATACTTAACAAAATTAGATGGAGTGGATGATAAATTCAGTGCATACGATGATGAGTTGTAGAGAGAATGGTGAAAAACCGATAAGAAAAAAGAGAGGAAGAAACACGCTTTAAATTTTAATATAGATAGAGAAGGTAAATTTCCAACTATTTGAGAAGAAAGAAGGTCACATGTTAACGTTTTTTTTAACTGTCACATCATAATTTTTCTTTCAAAATGTCAAAGAGAGACTAACAAATGCAAGAGGTTGGTGGTCGTTCAACAACGATACCTCCCAAAACGTGGAAATCTTCATTTTTTCTAACAATCGATATTAGCAATACAAGATGAGCTTGCACAAAATGAATGATATGGAAAAGAAAGGGGATCAATCGTTCAACGGTGATTCCTAACAAAATATGGCCTCTTTGTTTTTCTAACAATGATAAATTAGTAACACCGGATTAGCTTGAACATTTTTACACCATTTTTGGTGATTTAAAAGGTGAAACGGTAACAAATAAAAGGGAACAAGAAGGAGAAAAAAAAAAATTAGAGTTATGTTTCTTCTACATAGATCACCATTTTCTATAAAAAAAAAATAAAAGACAATACATACATTTTTCATGAACTTGGATCGGAAAAGGAAAATTCAATGCAAAATCATTAATAATAGCATCCTCAATACATATAATGGCATCAAATTCTAAAAACTATTTTGTAAATCACTTTATTTAATTATTGAAACTAAGTAGGGTTTTTTTTGGTTGATGAAACTAAATAGAATACCATAGTATTCAAGTGCTCCAGTTTACATATTTATTCCAGTTGACATCATCCAAACTGTGATATAAACCATCTTCCCTTACAGACCAACTGCTTTTGATTCTTATCTGGTCTCCTACTACCTTAGGATCAAAGAAGTCGAACGTTGCATGTAGCGGTTGTTCACGCATCCATGTAAACTCACCTTGTCTCATAATAAGGGGGGAAATCAAAGTCACATTTACTCCTGCTGGTTTCAAAATGTATGTTGGTGGTTTTTCATTCACAATGTTGAAATGCAACTCTGCTGAATTATCAGGTAAGTCGTTTTTAATAAAGAGCAAAAGGCATGTGTCACGTAACACTCTTGAATTACCAAAAGTTGAATTATTGAAACACATAGCAATCACAAGTAGTAAGAAGAAGGATACATGGAGAAATAGACATTTTGTTGGACTAGAAGCGTTTGACAATTGCTATTGCTATTGCTTTTTCTACTTTCTCCCCCACTCCATTCTATTCTATCTATATTTAAAATTTCGGTTGTACTACTAAATGCTAATTAATGCGAAAATTATTACTAATACAAAAGTAACTAAAATAAGGCTAATCAATAGGCATTGATTGTTCCTTAAAAAAAATAGGCATTGATTGTGATCATATATGAGAGGATTTTTAACGATTATTATTGGGTCTGTTTGGTTCGAGAGTTTTGGAGGGAAGGGGAGGGAAGATTTTTAATTTGAAGTGTTTGGTTCAATTTTTAGAAGTGCGGGGGAGGGAAGAGGAGGGGAGCAAATTTTATTGCACTATCCAAATTTTTAGAAGTGCAGGGGAGGGAAGAGGAGGGAAGAGGAGGGGAGGGGAGGGATTAATTTAAAATCTCAAAATTATCTTTCTAACAACTTTTATTATTACTGGTCTAAATACCCGGCGTTGCCCGGGTTAATTATTATAAGCAAATTTTTGTGTTCGGGCAAACATAAATATATTAGGTTGAAATAATTTAAATTCATAAATAAAATTCATTAAACAACATAACATATTAATGGTTAAAATCCTTTAACCAACAAATATTGACTTTAGTTTCGCACCTAAATAAGCTATCAATACTTGGCTTATAGTGGTAGAAAATAATATTCATAGTCTGCATCATAAATAAAATAACATGTTAAAAGGTACTTTGCCATAAAATAAAATTTTAAAGACGTGTGAAAATAAAGAAGTATGAGAATATTTGGTTTAAAGTTATTGGACTTCAGAAATATTAACATTAATTATTGTAAAAAAAAAAGTCTACAGAAATAATAGATATATACAAACGATGACAAAACATGATAGGAATGAAAAGCGAGCAGAAATATTAGGGATTACTGCATTTTAGAGGGAATTTGTTAGGTTAAATTGATGCGCTGCATTTTAGATGGAATTTGTTAGGTTAAATTGCTGCTAACCTAATACATCATTTTAGGGGGAAATTATTAGGTTAAGTTGCTGCAGACCTAATAAAATTAAAAAAAAGGCAGGAGGATATGAATGAAATTGGTGCGATGCATTTTTTTAGATGAAATTTGTTAGGTTAAATAATTGCAAACCTAATAAAGCAAATGAGCGGGAAAAAATTAGGTTAAATTGCTGCAGACCTAACAAAATTAATAAATAAGGAAAAATTAGGTTAAATTGCTGCAGACGTAACAAAATTAATAAATAAGGATAAGTGTAGAAAAAAAAAGGCAAGAGGATAGAATGAAATTGGTGCGATGCATTTTTGTAGATGGAATTTGTTAGGTTAAATAATTGCAAACCTAATAAAGCAAATGAGCGGGAAAATTAGGTTAAATTGCTGCAGACCTAACAAAATTAATAAATAAGGAAAAATTAGGTTAAATTGCAGCAACGTAACAAAACTAGACTTTTGACCCGTGCGTCGCACGGGTTTTCTCGACTATAATAGAGACCAATAAATAATTTTTAACCCATAAGATCATTGATATGGTAGAAAATATTTTCTTCAAAAAATAAAGGCAAGAGGATAGGAATGAAATTGGTGTGCAATGCATTTTTTTAGATGGAATTTGTTAGATTAAATAATTGCAAACCTAATAAAGCAAATGAGCGGGAAAAAATTAGGTTAAGTTGTTGCAGACGTAACAAAACTAGAACATCGACCCGTGCATCGTACGGGTCAAACCAACCAAAAAAAGTCATGAATAAGTTTTACCGGATAACTAAAATGTAATTGAATATATATATTTTTTTAGGGGAATTGAATAGTTCACATGATGATTATGATATATTACACAATTCATATTAAATTGACATCGTTAGAGTTTGAGGCTTGAACAAAGAGAGACATTAATATATTTTAGAAAATTGCTATTTAGAATGATGCAGCCACAAATTTTAAGCGCGATACCTAAAGAAACTTATATTGAATAGTTAACAAAACTTAATCATTTTCCGTCACTTCAAATAAGATATTCAAGAACATGGTAGGGTTTACAAAACTTGAAACTTAAAAGTAAATTTGCAAGTTGTTACTCATTAATCATTCCAACACCTGTAACCAATAAGATCAACATGCCTCAATGACTTATAAGATTCCAACTGTAACCAATATCTTCATTCTTATGTGGAATGTGTTAGGATTTACTTTATTATTTACATGATATCAAATCCTCAATGACTTATAGTGACACGCAAAGCAATTTTAAAAATGAATAATAGTATCATAGTAAGCTTAGAGAAGGCATCATACTATGAATATAACTCGATCAACTTACTATTAACGAAGCCTCAACAAATTCACATCTAAACCCTACAAAATATTCCTTTGGATGACTTAAAAATACTAAACCAATTGCCTTCCACAACCTCATAATCTAGGGCTATATACAAAACAATCCAAAGCACTACAAATGGAAAACTTCAAAATACTGTAAAGATCCAATATGCAGACCAATTAAGAGAGACTGACAACATGACGATCCCCAAACTAATTAATTTATTCGATAAAGAATAGACTGACATGTTAAAAGATGCAGGAAAAAAAATGTGACACTTCATTCCAGCTCTCTCCACAAAAACATGTCTACTCTTAAAATAACAAAAACAGGACCTCAATATCTCTAAAAATAACAAACACAGAATCACAATAATGCCAATTACTGCTAGGAAACAATAACAGAGACTGATACAAAACTGGGTGTGGGATTTGGCTGCTCCATTCAAGACATACTCGTAGACTGCTACTGATGAATAATTTGCCCAAAACTCCTGAACATCTTTGGCAAACTGCTCTGAACGAAAACAATTTCTTCTCGAATGAGTACGAATTCTCACCTCCTAATACTGATGCAATTGTTGTTTGTCGTCCATGTTTCTACTAAACCATCAAGCGTATGAATGAAAATAACGTACGGCAGGGAAATTAGAGCAACATATAAGTATTTTGAATCCCCGAATATTAGTTCACCACTTATGCTGAAAATATATACAATCTCACAAAAAAAAGTTGTTGAGCATGAATCCATTGTTTAAAATCACAAAAAGAAGCTATTCCAAAATAAGTCTCATCTCAATCCATCAAAAAATAATTATGTAGAATCCAACTAAAGTGCACTTAACCTATGGATAATGAAGCATACGACAGGATGGTTACAACTTACAAAAAACAAAATGTTGATGCATCACTATTGAAAAACCTAAACACCACGAAAACATAAGTGTCTCTGATATGAACATCATATCATATTAAATATAGAACACAATATGAAATTTCATAGCATAATATTACCTTATGAGAAGGCAATCGATTTATTTGATATTTTTAATTATTTTCTTTGTTGGTATACACCAAATATGAGCTACTCTAACTTTTATCTTAAAATCTCTCTTTCCTCTAGTAACAGCTATAAGAGCGGAGTGTAAGTGTTGGCCATACTTTCAAATCAAAAATCACCATGTATAACCTTTGTTTTTCGTTTCCAAGCTACTGCAAGTAAAGAGATGAGTACCTTAGATATATACAGGGAGCTGATACATACAAATAAAGGTGCAAGTGATAACAACTAATGTGCATTGAATACGCATTACAACTGTGTCTTTGTATCCTTTGATAACTAAATAATAGGCTTAGAGTTGCGACATCAATGAGAATAACTAAAATTGAGCAAAATTAGAGTTCCCTTGATAACTAAATAGTAGGCGCAGAAAAATTGGCCAAAATATAGTGTAATTCAGATTGTAAACTATACACCAACAAACTACAAATTTGTTTGAGTATATTAGTACATGAAATATAGTGTAATTCATGCTGGCTAGTATCTAATCTTCCTACACACAGGTTTGCAATACGAATTAAGCATGTAGTACAATGTCGATGCATAAGTTTCGCCCTCTAAATTAACCGGCCATAAACAAATAAGTGATATATTCAGATTAGCTATCCAGACAGAGAAGTAAATTTAACCTATAAAAAAAACACTACAGTTTTAACAATCAGGCTTACCAGGCGCACCAAGTACACGTCTTTGTTTGTGCAAATTATCATCAATTAGATTAGGCGAAGTGTTATTCCAAACAACCTCTGGTCTGGACAGCTAATCAGAGACCATCAATGCTGTAAAAAGTCTTCGCAAATAATGTATGTTTCGACCTGAACTCTTTTGCATGAAATTAATGTCGGATACCACCGTCTCTTTAATAAAATCACCAACAACCGGATTTTTGGCTAAAACTCCATTGTCCATGCCTGAACCATGGCCTATACGTGATAAATTAATAATATATAAGAAAGAATGTCAAAAAATAGAAGTATAACTCTGCCAAAAATTAAAATTGCTTAAAGGTCCGTAACCGTAATCTGCTAACCCGAGTTGTTTGGTTTACTGCAACCTTCAATATTCTCAGTAGAGTCTGCATAAGGTCAAGATATGGTGAGGTTTCTCTGAAGCTTTGCATTTGATAAAACATGTTTTCCAGGTCCAAGAAGCTTAGAAGACTCTATGCTACAGCTGCTGCGTTTGAACACTAAAAAATACATCCTTAGTGGCAGTTCCTTGAACCTTAAAAAGGAGAAGCATAATTACCATGATTAGTGAAAGCTATGCTTACCACTTGTTATATCACTCAATGGAAATCCTAAACCAGAACCTATGCGATTTTGGCACATTAATTCCTGACCATTGAAATACAAATCATTTGTAACCACCAACTCTAAGGTAAATACAAATAAGAAGGGCGATGGTGCGATCAATGCTAAATGACTTAATGTAAAATCTTCCTTTGAAATATTTCTCCCTATGTTGCCATCTTAATTTGATGACATACAGAGCTTTGAATCTCTAACCCAAATCTCAAAACTATAATGTATGACCTTTGAAATATTACTCAATACTTCAACCTAAATACCAAATGAAAAAAATTAAACAGCAAAAAACCTATTAACAAATATGAGCTTTGCTATTTTTTACCGTAAGCATAAGTTATAGACAGATTATACTCGTTTCTCACTATAGTATCTCCATTTGTATACCAGCAATCTCTTTGCCACGAATTTCCCTCTGACTGTCACACAAATAATATATCACACATCAATCAAATTAACATCAACAGCTATCGCACAACACAATAACAAAATTTACAATCACATACTTTAAAGAACAAAACTGAATAGTCATAGTTATATTCTCTTTGGTTTTTTGAGAATCCAAAGGCACATTTTCATGATAAAATTGTGGCTTACTTCGCATTGACGCCGACGCCGACAGTGTTTAGATGACGAAGTTGTTGAAGAGGACGACCCATTCACACATTTCTTGCTCCAATCGATCCCAATCGTTTCTATTTAGCTACTTGTTTCGATGCCATTTACAGTTCTCGCCGAACAAACAAAAATCAACAAAATAATTAGAAAAAATAATAATAATCAAAACAATTGAGTGAGATTTCATCGAATTCAACTATAATCGCAGGCGTGTTCGTGAAAGTTATTAGAGTGACAAAAATTGATGAGAAATGCATAAGGAATATTATTAGCTTAAGATAAGAAGAATTGAAAACTGACCTGAAAATGATGACGGAGCAATTTCATGAATCCGAATTTGGCAGAATCGGGAGAAGAGATTCGAAGAGGTGAACCTCAAGCAAATATAGTTTTAGTGATATTGGTAGATAGTTTAGTGAATGCAAGCAAATATAGTTCTACTTTTATGGATCGTGTGATGCGTTGCTTCACAACTAAAGAGATGGAAATATGGCAAAATTATAGCAAACTTCGTAACAAAATTCGTCTGGCCAAAATTATAGCAAACTTGATAACAGAATTCGGCTGGCATTAATTAAGTAAGATGACCAATGACTAAAATTGAATGGCGCCTAAATGTGTAAGATCCAATGGTTCAGAAAAGTGGAGGGAGAAATGGGGGGAAAATATTAGGGTTAGAAATAGCTTTAGGGGTTAAACTTTATTATATATAAGATATAAGATATAAGATTGAGAGAAACAGGTTTAGGGCTTCGTATATATAACCAAAATATTTGCTTCATAAAAAAAAAGGCAAGAGGATAAGAATAAAATTTGTGCGATGCATTTTTTTAGATGGAATTTGTTATGTTAAATTGCAATCGTAAAAGTGTAGAAAATATTTGTTTCAAAAAAAACAGGAGGATACGAATGAAATTTGTTAGGTTAATTTTTTTTTTTTGAAAGGGAAATTTGTTAGGTTAATTAATAAATAAGGATTCGGATGGCCAAAACTATAGGAAAACAAATTTCAGATTTAAGTGAATTGATAACAAATTTCGAATATGACCAAAATTATAATTAGAGATAAATATGAAATAGTTGTTTCGGAAAATAGAAGAGATAAATACGAAATAGTTGTTTCGGAAAATAGAAGAGATAAATATAATATGATCAATGGCTAAAATTGAATGGCGCCTAAACGCGCAAGATCCAATGGCTTAGAAAAGTGGATGAAAAAATGGGGGGGGGGGGGGGGAATTAGGTTTAGGGTTAGCTTTACGGGTTAAGCTTTAGTAAATATAAGATAATATATAAGATATAAGATTGAGAGAAACAGGTTTAGGGCTTCGTATATATAACCAAAATATTTGCTTCATAAAAAAAAAGGCAAGAGGATAAGAATAAAATTTGTGCGATGCATTTTTTTAGATGGAATTTGTTATGTTAAATTGCAATCGTAAAAGTGTAGAAAATATTTGTTTCAAAAAAAAAAAAGGAGGATACGAATGAAATTTGTTAGGTTAATTTTTTTTTTTTGAAAGGGAAATTTGTTAGGTTAATTAATAAATAAGGATTCGGATGGCCAAAACTATAGGAAAACAAATTTCGGATTTAAGTGAATTGATAACAAATTTCGAATATGACCAAAATTATAATTAGAGATAAATATGAAATAGTTGTTTCGGAAAATAGAAGAGATAAATACGAAATAGTTGTTTCGGAAAATAGAAGAGATAAATATAATATGATCAATGGCTAAAATTGAATGGCGCTTAAATGCGCAAGATCCAATGGCTTAGAAAAGTGGATGAAAAAATGGGGGGAAAAAATTAGGTTTAGGGTTAGCTTTACGGGTTAAGCTTTAGTAAATAAGATTAATAAATAAGGATTAATAAATAAGGATAAGTGTAGGAAAAAAAGGCAAGAGGATAGGATGAAATTGATGCGATGCATTTTTTTTAGATGGAATTTGTTAGGTTAAATAATTGCAAACCTAATAAAGCAAATGAGCGGGAAAAAATTATGTTAAATTGCTGCAGACGTAACAAAATTAATAAATAAGGATTATGTTATATTATCTTTGTAACAACTTTTATTCCATATTATTAACAACTTTTCCTTGTATTACTACTTGTAACAACCTATTACTAATCCAATGTTTCATCGTCTACATCGTGCTGGTATCGATTACATCATTATTGTTTCGTTATTTTATTATCCTTATTTAATTAAGTTTAATGGTAAAACAGTAAAATAATTTTAAAATCCCTCCACTCCCCTTGCAAACCAAACACATTTTTAATTAAAATATTTCCCCTCCTCTCCCCTCCCCTCCTAATTCTCGAATCAAACGGACCCTAAAAAAAACAATTATTATTGTTTTTTCTAGTCTAGTTTTTCTCCCACTCAAATTTATTCTTTGTTTTGGTGTTAAAAGTTGATTGATTGTGAGTTAAGTGTTGACGGCTAAGAATTGTTTCAACCAGAAATAGTATTTGGTTCTCCCCAACGATTCGTCTTTGGTTCTCCCCAACGATTCGTCCATGTTTTTGTTGGAGTTTATCGACCACTCGAGTCTTTGATTACTTGATTGACTCAATTTTATTCTATTTATATTTTAAATTGAAGTTTTAGCGATGTTACCAATACCAATTAATGTGAAAAATGTCCCTAATACAAAAGTACGTAAAACATGGCTAATCAGTCGGCATTAACTGTGACCATATATGACTCTATGAAAGGGGGAAAATAGTAATTATAAGGATTCCATTTCCATATATGTTATAGTACCGTGTAATGCTTCGTTTCTTTGCTTTTTTTTCTTTTTTTTTTTGTTAACGTTTCTTTGCTTCTTTTTAGGATTAATAATAAGTCATTATCGTTTTCTTAATTTGTTTCTTTTTTTATTTTTGGAAACAAGTTATGGTATTTCGTTTCTTTGGTATCCATATGACATTGTTTTAAAAATAATGTCAATTCGCAACATGATCTTCCTGTGTGATGCACAAATAAGAATTATTTTAATACTCGTCATCTTAAAAAAAAAAAAAAGTATCGAGACTTTTATATCATTTTTATAAGGGAAAATTGATCTTAAAAATACCGCTTCTTTTGATTTCTTAACAAGTGTTCTTATAACACTCATTAGGATACTTCTTATTTTTGTTTTTGTAATTTTTTCTAAGGTTATGAATGAACTATAGGAAGGAAATAATACTATATAAGTGGGGTCAAACAACATAAAAATCTAATTTTAGGTTAAAAATACAACAAGCTAGTGGAGGCAAGTGGGGTTGGTTGACTCCATCAAGGAATAAGGATACTAATGAGAAGAAAAAAGATCCATCACTTGTTATCTACCTGGGCATAATAAAGGATCATGCAAAGTTGTTCCTCCAACTCAGCCACAATCTTCTACTCAGACACTATTAGGAAACACAATGAAATGAATAGAAATGATTCTTATTAATGAAATGAAAGCTTACAACATGTTTATATAGTAAAATCTGGGCACATTCTAAGCTACCATGCACTAGCTTTATGTAAGTAAAACCCTAGGGCACAGTTACTTGCGCAGCAAGTAACAGCTCTCTAAGTGATATTATCATCAGATATATCACTATGTAATATCCCCCCACAAGTTGGAGGCTGGTAAATGTTGATCAGACCCAACTTGGATAGAAGGACATTAAAAGTCTTGGGAAGCAATGCCTTGGTAAAGAAATCTGCAACTTGGTCTTGAGAAGAAATAGGAAGCAGTTTAAGGATCCCAGCTTGTAACTTTTCTCTTATCAAGTGACAATCAATCTCCAAGTGTTTGGTGCGCTCATGAAATACAGGATTGGAGGCAATGTGAATAGCACTCTGATTGTCACAATAGAGGACAGGTAACTTGGAGCATGAAATGTGTAAATCTCTGAGAAGATATAGGATCCACTGCAGCTCACAAGTTGCTGAAGCTAAAGCCCTATATTCAGCCTCTGAGGAAGATCTGGACACTGTGATTTGTTTCTTAGTTCTCCATGAAATCATGGAGCTGCCCAAGAAGAAGCACTGACCAGAAATGGACCTTCTTGTATCAAGACAACCAGCCCAGTCTGCATCAGTAAAACCTTGCAAAGTGAGAGAAGATTGTCTGGGAAAGAACAAACCCTTGCCTGGACAACCTTTAAGATATTTCAATACTCTTAAGGCTGCATGATGATGAGTTTGTGTAGGTTTAGATAGGAATTGAATCAGTTGCTGGGTAATGAAGGTAATGTCAGGCCTTGTGGTATTGAGGTAAAGAAGCCTCCCTACAAGTCTCCTATATGCAGCAATATCATCAAAAGGAGGACTTGAATCATGATAAAGTTTGATGGAGGGGTGAGAAGGAGTAGAAACTGGTTTGGAACTGATAGTGCCTGAATCATTGAGCAAATCCAAACAATACTTCCTTTGACATAATGAAATACCCAGTTTGGAATGAGCAACCTCAATCCCTAAAAAATATTTCAGCTTCCCTAAGTCTTTGATTTTGAATAAAGAATCCAAAACTGACTTGATGTGATCAAATTCACTAAGAGAGTTGCCTGCAAGAATGATATCATCAACATAAACCAGAAGGATGGTGAATGATGATGAAGTTTTCTTGACAAACAAGGAGTGATCAGAAGCTGCTTGGGAGTAGTCATGAGCTAAAAGTGTAGAGGTTAATCTTTCATACCACTTTCTGCTGGCCTGCTTCAGACCATACAAAGACTTTTGTAACTTGCACACTTGATTTTGTTTGTCAGGTTTAATACCAGGAGGAATCTGCATGTAAACATCTTCCTGAAGCTCTCCATGAAGAAAAGCATTGTTAACATCAAGTTGATGCACATGCCAACTATGAATAGAGGACAAAGCAATCACAAGTCTGACAGTGGTGAGCTTGGCAACTGGAGAATATGTATCAAAATAATCTAAGCCTTCAACTTGATTATATCCTTTGGCAACCAATCTTGCCTTATATCTCTCAATAGTGCCATCAGCATGGTATTTAACTTTGTAAATCCATCTGCATCCAATTGGTTTGACATTGGGTGGTAAATCCACAAGCTTCCAAGTGCCAGTTTTCTCAAGAGCCTGAAGTTCAACTTGCATAGCATGCTTCCAACAATCATATTTACTTGCTTCAGCATATGTGGTAGGCTCAGGATGAGAATGCAAAGACATAACAAAGGAAGAATGATTAGTAGAAAGTTTATGATGTGAAAGATAATGAGAAAGAGGATATGTAGATGCATGAACATTATTGCAGATGTAATCATTAAGGTAAGAAGGTGTAGTGGTGTTTCTGGTGGAATGTCTATGAATGACAGGTGGTGCAATATCTGTGACAAGGGGAGGTTGTGAGGAAGGGATGGAAGGAACAAGAGGAGAGACAATATCATCAATGATAGGAGGTTGAGTAGTTGAAGAAGTATGTTCAATAATATCTGAAGGTGGAGAATGAGAGAAATACTCCCAATCAGGAGAAGTAGATGATGAAGAATGAGGATAGGGTAAATAATTTTCATGAAAACTAACATGTCTAGACACAAAAATCTCTCTTGATTGAAGATCATAGAGAGCAAAACCCTTATATCCAGACTTGTATCCCAAGAAAAGAGACTTCCTGGCTCTAGGTTGGAGTTTGGTTCTGTGAGAATGCAAGGTTGAAGCATAACACAAGCAACCAAAAACTTTGAAAAGGGCAATGTCAGGAAGTTTATTGTAAAGAAGAAAATAGGGAGATTGGTTTTGAAGTAAAGGTGTAGGAACTCTATTTATGAGAAAGACAGCATGAAGAATGGCATAAGACCAATATGAGGGAGGAAGTTTGGACTGATAAAGCAAAGCTCTACCAACATTCAGTATGTGTTGGTGCTTTCTTTCAACTCTCCCATTTTGTTGGGGAGTTTCAACACAAGACATTTGGTGAACTATACCATGTGAAGCATAAAAGGAAGGTAACATGAATTCAGGGCCATTATCAGTTCTTAGGATTTTAGGTGTAGTATGAAAATGATTTTGAATCATGGTAATGAAATTCTTAACATGGGATGACACTTCAGCTTTGGTCTTTAGAAGTATGACCCAGAGAAATATGCTGTGATCATCTAAGATAGTAAGAAAATATCTATGACCATGAACTGAAGTAATTGAAAGAGGACCCCAAATGTCTAAATGGAGAAGTTCAAAATTAGCATCAGCATAAGAAGAACTAGAAGTAAAAGGCAAATGTTTGTGTTTGGCAAAGTGACAAAGATCACAAGCATCTTTATTATTATTAAGAGTAATAGCAGGATACAAATTTGACATTACATGAAGTCTCTGATGAGACAAATGACCAAGTCTAAAATGCCAAAGGGCATGATTAGGTACATGATGAGTAGCTTTATTACAAGTAGGATTTAAAACTGTATTACAAGAAGATTGAGACAAATTAAGAGACTCAAAATTAGAAGTTTTGCATGAAGGATAAAATTTGTATAGTCCATCTATCTGCTCAGCCAAACCAATCATCTTCAAAGATTGTTGGTCCTGTATAAGACATTTTTCAAGGGAAAAGTGAAAGAAACATGTTAAAGATTCACAACATTTAGCAACAGAGATAAGATTGAGAGTGAAATGGGGTGAATAAAGAACATGACTCAGATGAAACTTTGAATTGAAAGATATGTTACCAGCAAAATGAGCTAACACAGAGTTACCATTGGGTAAAGAGACATAAACAGGTTTGATTCTATAGAAGGAACTAAAAAATGCAATGTCACAACAAATATGTTCATTAGCACCAGAATCAACAAGCCAAAATGAAGGTTTGCTTGGTAAAGAAGAAACAGAAGCAGATATACCTGTTGGAGGATCAGGAGTGGAAATGCTGGCAGATGCAATGTGGTTTGAGGTGGCTTGAGGAGAAGAAGATGCTGAAACAACCAAATTTGATTGTTGTAACATGGATACAAGTTGAGCTAATTGTTCTTGAGAAAAACTAGCAGAAGAAGAGCTTGCAGATGCACCCAAACCAGAAGAAGACATTACACCAGTTTCAGAGTCTTCTTGAAAGCTCTGATACCATATTAGGAAACACAATGAAATGAATAGAAATGATTCTTATTAATGAAATGAAAGCTTACAACATGTTTATATAGTAAAATCTGGGCATATTCTAAGCTACCATGCACTAGCTTTATGTAAGTAAAACCCTAGGGCACAGTTACTTGCGCAGCAAGTAACAGCTCTCTAAGTGATATTATCATCAGATATATCACTATGTAATAGACACCACCAACCAACTCAGGCACCTACACCAACTCAGACACATGCACCAACTCAGGCACCTACACCGAATCAGTCACAACCATCTTCTCAACCGGCAAGTAAGAAAAGGAAGAAACTAGAAACCACCAAGAAAAGTAAGAGTGCTTAGACTACAAAAATTGCTTCATCTCAACCCATTCTAGTTCTAGATGAAAATGTAATTGGAAAAAAGCTTAAAAGACTTAGGTAGGTTGGTACTTCAACTTAACCCACTGCAAATGCAACATCTTCTCTGTTCAAAGAAGGGGAAACATCTACTATTTTCACAAGATCAAAGTTGCAGACTAGGAAAGCTACATCTTATACTTTGAAAGTATTTAGACTTGCTTTTTGTCAATGTAGTCTGCCATCCTTTTAGATGTATTATATGGCAGTCTTTCTGGCGAATATATGTAGGAATTGGATTTGGTGTCATTTTGGATTTGTTATTTTGGATGTAATTTGATGATGAACACGACTGATAATCTTTTTAAATAGGCATGAATTGGTATGGATTTGGATGAATTTTGATGTATTTGATATTATTTGATATGACGCAGATGTTATGAATTGGAATCATTCTAGTTATTTAATAGTTATGGATTGATATCATTACTAAATTTGCTTCAAATGTTGTTAAGATATATAAAATGTATTAGGAAACACAATGAAATGAATAGAAATGATTCTTATTAATGAAATGAAAGCTTACAACATGTTTATATAGTAAAATCTGGGCACATTCTAAGCTACCATGCACTAGCTTTATGTAAGTAAAACCCTAGGGCACAGTTACTTGCGCAGCAAGTAACAGCTCTCTAAGTGATATTATCATCAGATATATCACTATGTAATATCCCCCCACAAGTTGGAGGCTGGTAAATGTTGATCAGACCCAACTTGGATAGAAGGACATTAAAAGTCTTGGGAAGCAATGCCTTGGTAAAGAAATCTGCAACTTGGTCTTGAGAAGAAATAGGAAGCAGTTTAAGGATCCCAGCTTGTAACTTTTCTCTTATCAAGTGACAATCAATCTCCAAGTGTTTGGTGCGCTCATGAAATACAGGATTGGAGGCAATGTGAATAGCACTCTGATTGTCACAATAGAGGACAGGTAACTTGGAGCATGAAATGTGTAAATCTCTGAGAAGATATAGGATCCACTGCAGCTCACAAGTTGCTGAAGCTAAAGCCCTATATTCAGCCTCTGAGGAAGATCTGGACACTGTGATTTGTTTCTTAGTTCTCCATGAAATCATGGAGCTGCCCAAGAAGAAGCACTGACCAGAAATGGACCTTCTTGTATCAAGACAACCAGCCCAGTCTGCATCAGTAAAACCTTGCAAAGTGAGAGAAGATTGTCTGGGAAAGAACAAACCCTTGCCTGGACAACCTTTAAGATATTTCAATACTCTTAAGGCTGCATGATGATGAGTTTGTGTAGGTTTAGATAGGAATTGAATCAGTTGCTGGGTAATGAAGGTAATGTCAGGCCTTGTGGTATTGAGGTAAAGAAGCCTCCCTACAAGTCTCCTATATGCAGCAATATCATCAAAAGGAGGACTTGAATCATGATAAAGTTTGATGGAGGGGTGAGAAGGAGTAGAAACTGGTTTGGAACTGATAGTGCCTGAATCATTGAGCAAATCCAAACAATACTTCCTTTGACATAATGAAATACCCAGTTTGGAATGAGCAACCTCAATCCCTAAAAAATATTTCAGCTTCCCTAAGTCTTTGATTTTGAATAAAGAATCCAAAACTGACTTGATGTGATCAAATTCACTAAGAGAGTTGCCTGCAAGAATGATATCATCAACATAAACCAGAAGGATGGTGAATGATGATGAAGTTTTCTTGACAAACAAGGAGTGATCAGAAGCTGCTTGGGAGTAGTCATGAGCTAAAAGTGTAGAGGTTAATCTTTCATACCACTTTCTGCTGGCCTGCTTCAGACCATACAAAGACTTTTGTAACTTGCACACTTGATTTTGTTTGTCAGGTTTAATACCAGGAGGAATCTGCATGTAAACATCTTCCTGAAGCTCTCCATGAAGAAAAGCATTGTTAACATCAAGTTGATGCACATGCCAACTATGAATAGAGGACAAAGCAATCACAAGTCTGACAGTGGTGAGCTTGGCAACTGGAGAATATGTATCAAAATAATCTAAGCCTTCAACTTGATTATATCCTTTGGCAACCAATCTTGCCTTATATCTCTCAATAGTGCCATCAGCATGGTATTTAACTTTGTAAATCCATCTGCATCCAATTGGTTTGACATTGGGTGGTAAATCCACAAGCTTCCAAGTGCCAGTTTTCTCAAGAGCCTGAAGTTCAACTTGCACAGCATGCTTCCAACAATCATATTTACTTGCTTCAGCATATGTGGTAGGCTCAGGATGAGAATGCAAAGACATAACAAAGGAAGAATGATTAGTAGAAAGTTTATGATGTGAAAGATAATGAGAAAGAGGATATGTAGATGCATGAACATTATTGCAGATGTAATCATTAAGGTAAGAAGGTGTAGTGGTGTTTCTGGTGGAATGTCTATGAATGACAGGTGGTGCAATATCTGTGACAAGGGGAGGTTGTGAGGAAGGGATGGAAGGAACAAGAGGAGAGACAATATCATCAATGATAGGAGGTTGAGTAGTTGAAGAAGTATGTTCAATAATATCTGAAGGTGGAGAATGAGAGAAATACTCCCAATCAGGAGAAGTAGATGATGAAGAATGAGGATAGGGTAAATAATTTTCATGAAAACTAACATGTCTAGACACAAAAATCTCTCTTGATTGAAGATCATAGAGAGCAAAACCCTTATATCCAGACTTGTATCCCAAGAAAAGAGACTTCCTGGCTCTAGGTTGGAGTTTGGTTCTGTGAGAATGCAAGGTTGAAGCATAACACAAGCAACCAAAAACTTTGAAAAGGGCAATGTCAGGAAGTTTATTGTAAAGAAGAAAATAGGGAGATTGGTTTTGAAGTAAAGGTGTAGGAACTCTATTTATGAGAAAGACAGCATGAAGAATGGCATAAGACCAATATGAGGGAGGAAGTTTGGACTGATAAAGCAAAGCTCTACCAACATTCAGTATGTGTTGGTGCTTTCTTTCAACTCTCCCATTTTGTTGGGGAGTTTCAACACAAGACATTTGGTGAACTATACCATGTGAAGCATAAAAGGAAGGTAACATGAATTCAGGGCCATTATCAGTTCTTAGGATTTTAGGTGTAGTATGAAAATGATTTTGAATCATGGTAATGAAATTCTTAACATGGGATGACACTTCAGCTTTGGTCTTTAGAAGTATGACCCAGAGAAATCTGCTGTGATCATCTAAGATAGTAAGAAAATATCTATGACCATGAACTGAAGTAATTGAAAGAGGACCCCAAATGTCTAAATGGAGAAGTTCAAAATTAGCATCAGCATAAGAAGAACTAGAAGTAAAAGGCAAATGTTTGTGTTTGGCAAAGTGACAAAGATCACAAGCATCTTTATTATTATTAAGAGTAATAGCAGGATACAAATTTGACATTACATGAAGTCTCTGATGAGACAAATGACCAAGTCTAAAATGCCAAAGGGCATGATTAGGTACATGATGAGTAGCTTTATTACAAGTAGGATTTAAAACTGTATTACAAGAAGATTGAGACAAATTAAGAGACTCAAAATTAGAAGTTTTGCATGAAGGATAAAATTTGTATAGTCCATCTATCTGCTCAGCCAAACCAATCATCTTCAAAGATTGTTGGTCCTGTATAAGACATTTTTCAAGGGAAAAGTGAAAGAAACATGTTAAAGATTCACAACATTTAGCAACAGAGATAAGATTGAGAGTGAAATGGGGTGAATAAAGAACATGACTCAGATGAAACTTTGAATTGAAAGATATGTTACCAGCAAAATGAGCTAACACAGAGTTACCATTGGGTAAAGAGACATAAACAGGTTTGATTCTATAGAAGGAACTAAAAAATGCAATGTCACAACAAATATGTTCATTAGCACCAGAATCAACAAGCCAAAATGAAGGTTTGCTTGGTAAAGAAGAAACAGAAGCAGATATACCTGTTGGAGGATCAGGAGTGGAAATGCTGGCAGATGCAATGTGGTTTGAGGTGGCTTGAGGAGAAGAAGATGCTGAAACAACCAAATTTGATTGTTGTAACATGGATACAAGTTGAGCTAATTGTTCTTGAGAAAAACTAGCAGAAGAAGAGCTTGCAGATGCACCCAAACCAGAAGAAGACATTACACCAGTTTCAGAGTCTTCTTGAGAAACAGCATTCACTCTTGGTGAAAATTTGTTGTTGACATTAGGGTAACCATGTTTCATATAACAAAAATCCACAGTATGATTTGTACGGTTACAGAAAGTACAAAGTCTAGAAGGTTTATTGGATTGAAAACCTTTGCCACGTCCTTGAGGCTTTCTATTGGAGTTGTCAACAGCATTGATTTGTATTGAAGTGTCTTCAGTTACACTCAAAGAAGTAAGAGCAGCATGATTACTCTCTTCCTGAACAACTAAAGAGTAGACTTTGTTCAATGAAGGAAGAGGATCAAGAAGAAGAATTTGAGTTCTCACAATAGAGAAATGATCATTCAACCCTGTAAGAAACTGCATGATCTGGTCCTCATTTCTGTGAACCTTAGCAACTCTAGATGCAGCACAACGACAAGGATGAATACATGAACAATTAGGAATAGGTCTATGTGAAGACAATTCTTCCCACAACGTCTTCATTTCAGTAAAATAATCCAAAACAGATTTTGATCCTTGTTTCAAGTTGTTGATATTAGAGCGCAAATTTGCAATGCGAATACGATCAATTTTAGAGAATCTTTCCTTTAGATCAAGCCAAACCTCAATTGCAGAATTGCAAAAAACGATAGTTTGAGCAATTGATTCAGAAACAGAGTTGATAAGCCATGATTGCACCAAGTGATTGCACCGTTCCCATGCTGCACGATTCAGATCATCTTCGTCAGGCATAGGGATGGATCCATTGATGAATCCAAGCTTGTTCTTTGTGCCCAAAGAACGTTCAACAGTGCGACTCCAAGCAATATAGTTAGAACCATTGAGTTTTGGAGTAATAGCAAGAGAATTAGGACCTTCACTAGGATGAACAAAGTACACTGATTCAGTATCAGGTGAATTGTTCCTTGGCGCCATGAATGAAGCTCAAAATTCAGAAGAACAGAGTAGAACGAGATCTGAAATTGATGTTGAAGAAATTCAACAAAAAACAAATGTGATTGAAGAAAATCAATCAAACCGAGAAAAACGAGATCAAGAAAGAAGAATCAAGGTGTGAAATCAAGAATATTCACACACAAACAACGAGAAATTGATCTAAGAAAGAAGATCAATGAAGAACAGAGTACAGCGGAAAAACGGTTACAAAACCGTTATGGATCGTAACAAACTCTTTCTCTTGTGAAAGAGCTCTTGATACCATATTAGGAAACACAATGAAATGAATAGAAATGATTCTTATTAATGAAATGAAAGCTTACAACATGTTTATATAGTAAAATCTGGGCACATTCTAAGCTACCATGCACTAGCTTTATGTAAGTAAAACCCTAGGGCACAGTTACTTGCGCAGCAAGTAACAGCTCTCTAAGTGATATTATCATCAGATATATCACTATGTAATAAAATGATTTATGCGTCATAGTAATTTTGTTTAAGAATTTATACAACATTAAAAGGGGCAACATGTTTGCTTCAAATTCTTGTTTCAGTAATGTGCTTGCTTGGAAAACACAACACCTTCAAACATTATAACACTTCTCACATTACTAACAGACACTAATCTTTGGCCAAACAATACATTGCACAACACCCTAAATTTTGGCCAATCAAAACATTACCCTTCTCACATAACCCATTCATTACATTTGTCAAAAAAAAAATAACCCATTCATTACATAAACAAAACACAATACGCCACTTCAAACTAACACAATACATCACTTTAAACTAACGATAATCAAACTGATCGTCACTTCAAACAAGTAACAATAACCATCTTCAACATAAATTTTGTTGAATTTTCTTCATTTTTAGCCCTAGTTATTTTTCCTTTGATTTTTATTAGCTCCTGGTCCTTCTTGCAACAATCAACACACCTGTGTTTGTGCCTAATTTTGTGTTTCTGTTTGAGTTTGGGTTTGTGCTTCTGATTTTCCTTTTGAAAGCCAATCAAAATACCACACCCAGCTTCAGCATCATCAGGCTATGAAAAAAAAACAATGAACTTTGCAACAACCATTAAATTTATCAGTCATAAAATTAACATATAATCAATCAATTACCTTCCAATCACGACATCCCCGAAATTTTCATCCTCTGTTTGGCCCCATTTTTGTTACTGTGCGAAGAACACATGGTTCATTACACCAACACTCTCGATCCTCGCGCCCACTATTCCACAAATCGAGTGTTAACTCGTAAAGTCACCTGAGTTTACATTTTTAGGTGTCAAAATCGTGTTTACTCGGGCATAAACTCGGTTTTCAGTAAAATCGGAAAGTTTGCCGAGTTTGAGCGAGTTAACACGGAGTACAATCGGTAAACTTGAACGAGTTTACATTAAAAAAAATCACATTTTTTTGGTATTGGGCCATTTTTTTCATCCGATTCATTTTTGAAAGCCCACCCAAAGTACTAGTGTCATATGAACGCGCGACAATTCTTTTTCTAAAAAACGAACAAAACACACAACACAATAGAGAACATTCGCCCAAAGTACTTGTGAAATTTGCTTTTTTGGACGGTTTTTTGAATGGTTCGGTGGCTTACAAAACTTAAGATTTACGCGTTAATTTTTGTGTTTTGATGCTAAGTTCAGCATAACAATTTATTATGGTGATTGTGTATACTTTGCCTTTATAATTAAGTCATATTTTGTACTATTGACCTATTTACAATATTATATTAGCTTACATATGTCATGTATATAATAAATTGTATATAATTTTAATTTTAGGTAAACTCGTACGAGTCCTCGAGTCTAGTTTATCTAGGTAAAACGAGTTGAGGTAAACTCTCGAGTTGTAAAATCTTGCTCGTGCCTACCAGTAAAAACAAAAGAACTAGTAATTTGGTTACGAGAATGCAAAGAATTGGGGCGATTTGATGCCATGATTTTCTTCAAAAAAACTTCAAAATGGTCGTTAATGGGGTTCGAGTTTTCAATTTGGGGAAGAATGGGTGAAGAATGAAGAGGAAGTTGATGTAACATGTTGGAACGGCTAAAACGCAGCATTTTATGCCACCTCACCCACTTGATTGACAACTCATCTTTATTGTAACGGAGGTTGAAAGAAAGGGTAACGATGTAAGCATTTAATTAAAAACTTAAAAGAGCAATGTGGAACTTTAAAAATTTAAAGGATTGATCCGGTAAAAACGTGAAACTTAAGTGATGGTTAAGCTTCAATCATTTTGGTGGTTAAAATCAAAATATATTTTGATTTTGACTATTATGTTTGGAGGCTTAATCATATTCTTTGCTTAGTTGTAGTAACTTAGCTTGTTCTCTCTCTCTCTCGTTGTTTTTTATTTTGGGTGTAATGCAATTTTGTTCTCTTAATAACTTCTTTTCGGTGCATCTTTCGTGGAAGGTCTTATTCTTAGTTCCTACTATATTTATGTGAAGAGTTCCACATCGGATATGAGATGGTCGGGCAATGTGTTTATAAGTGGGGGCAATCCACACCTCACAAGCCGGTTTTGTGGGTTTGTGTTAGGCCCAACCACGATTTCTAAGTTGGTATCTGAGCCTCTTTAAGATCCATTGGACTACCTGCTATTAGGTTACCGTTATCGGGCCACTCGTCATTTATGTACACGAACCAAGCCCAATAGTGCTGGTCGGGAGAGGGTGTGTTAATATGTGTTTTTTTTTTTTTTTGGTAGTGTTTATAAGTGGGACAATAAACAATTTCATTTTGGGTATATATAAAAAAAAATAAAAAATAAAAAAACAGTCCAAAACCATGTATATCTATAAATAAATATGGGTTTAGGGTATTGTTGACAAAGGAGAAAAAGAATAGATGAAATCAGTCGGCCGAAATCGGTACGTTTCTAAAACTTCTTATTGAGTCATCGCTTTCTTTTGCATGTTGATTGAGAAAACCTTTTGTTGGTTTTCATGCTGATAGGGGTTTGTGTGTTTGGACTTCTATCTTAAATTTGTTGTTTTTGCTGTTGCTGCTAAATTTTGTAATTTATACTTATTTGAGTTCATGATGCATGATCCGATAATTATTTAATATATTTGCTTGCTTGTTGTTCGTTTTTTGATGACACATATCCTCTCTGATTGAGCCCTTACCTTCTAGGAAGGGCCTCCCCAATGCTTAGGGCTACAAAACAATATGAAACAGAACCATATACAGACTAACCAAAGAACAAAATATCTCTTTTTTACTTCTTATAATTATCTTTGTTTTTATTTTAACCCTATCAATTACGTCCTTGTGAACTTAGCTCAAGGTCCGGGGTTCAAATCCCGGCCATCACAAAAAAAAAAAACCTATTACAAACCATATAAATTATTGAATTTTGGAAGTGACAGTTAAATAATAAATAATAAATTTGTACAAATTAAAATAAAATATATTTATAATTGATGTTTTAACTAACATGTTTGCTGGGATTATATACTATATGCAGTAATTCCATAATGAAGACTATTTGCGATGATTCAGACTCTAACTCACTTCATCATGCCAAGAGGAATATGAAGAACCAAAACTCCAATAGTTCTAAAGCGATTTCAGAGTTGCTTCTACTTGACGACTTGAGGTTTCATATCTTCACTATGGCTCCTCTTAAATGTCTTCTTAACTCTGCGAGGTATGTTTGCAAACCTTGGGCTGCTACAATTCGCAGCTCCCATTTTGCTGAAGTGTATGAACGTCGAGGATGTTCAAAACCTGGTCTTTACGTTGAAAATTACGGGGCACATGACAAATCTTATTTCTTGGAATTTAAAGATAGTGTCAGTGGCCACTTTGAAAGGACTGATTTGGGAACACCTCAAGCAATGGGACATTTAGTCGGTACTTGTGATGGTATATTGCTGCTAATTTCGAATTATTCTAAACAAATTTATATCGTGAACCCCATCCTCAAGTGTTGGCTTAGAATTCCTCCTTTTCCCAATTTACAAGAACCATGGGTCTTTGTCGACCATCGATCTGCCATAGCACGTGTTCCTCGCACTCGGAAATTCAAGCTTTTCTTTGTAAATGATCTTAAGATCTCCGATACATTTTGGCATGTTTACTATGTTCTAAGAATTGGAGTAGATAACTCGTGGAAAGAAATAGCTAGAAAAGAAGCTCTCCGTCTACGCAAAACACTTTATAATGGAGGTAATGATCTTTACTGTATAACAATGGATGAAGTGATTGTGATAGATGTTGAAAAGGAAACTATTGTTCGAGATTATCCACTTTCCCCGATGCCGGTGCATAATATTGAACAAATTTTATGGATGGAAAATTACCTTTCTTGCATTGTGAACATTGATGAAGACCTTTCAATATATCAAATCTACATTTTAGATTTTGATTCAGGAAAATGGTCTCTTTATCATACGATGGCATCTTTTGATATTCATGAGTATGAGATTAAGAGTGTGGAATTTCTTTTGTGGATCAACGATCAAATCATCTTGCGAGTAGTTGATGCTGCTTTTAAACTCATTGATATAAACATATATTTTTGTTATAATGTGAAGACCAGGCAATTGACCAAGATTGAGGACATTGGTGGAATGGGCCCTTTTGAAGTATGGTCTCACACTAACAGTCTAGTTTTATGGTGAAGTATTCTGGCATAACTAAGTTTCTTGATATAATATATGCAGTAGTATTATTTATATTTCTCCTAGCTGAAAAACAAGTATTTGTTTCTACTTTGATTTGGAAACACTGAATGTGTGTTTTCTTGGTCATTCTGGATTTATTATTATTATTATTATTATTATTATTATTATTATTATTATTATTATTATTATTATTATTATTATTATTATTATTATTATTATTATTATTATTATTATTATCATTATTATTATTATTATTATTATTATTATTATTATTATTATTATTATTATTATTCTTATTATTATTATTATTCTTATTATTATTATTATTATTATTATTATTATTATTATTATTATTATTATTATTATTATTATTATTATTATTATTATTATTATTATTATTATTATTCATTGTTGAAACTAAATAGGGCTTCTATGTCAACAATTAATAGATGAAACTTAACAAAATTAGATGGAGTGGATGATAAATTCAGTGCATACGATGATGAGTTGCAGAGAGAATGGTGAAAAACCGATAAGAAAAAAGAGAGAGGAACAAACACGTTTTAAATTTTAAAAAGAGAAAGGAACAAACACGATTTAAATTTTAATACAGATAGAGAAGGTAAATTTCCAACTATTTGAGAAGAAAGAGGGTAAAAGATAACATGTTAACATTTTTTTAAACAATTTTTTTTTACTTAAAATGTCACATTATAATTTTTCTTTCAAAATGTCAATGGGAGACTAACAAATGCAAGAGGTTGGTGGTCGTTCAACGATACCTCCCTAAACATGGTATCTTAATTTTTTATTTCTTCTAACAATCGATGTTAGAAATAGAAAATGAGCTTGCACAAAATGAATGATATGGAAAAGAAAGGTGATCAATCGTTCAACAGTGATTCCTCTCAAAATGTAGCCTCTTTATTATTTTTCTAACAATGATAAATTAGTAACACGGGATTAGCTTGAACATTTTTACACCATTTTCAGTGATTTAAATGGTGGAAACGGTAACAAAAAAAGGGGAACAAGAAGGAGAAAAAATTAGAGTTATGTTTCTTCTACATAGATCACCATTTTCTATAAAAAAAATAAAAATAAAAAGACCTTGTCTGTATAGAATTGGCTAACAAAGAATTGTGATTGTATAGAATTGTGATTCAACTATAGAAATTAATATCAAACAAAGATCATTTTCTATTCCTAAAATATTCCTTTCATTCTCTAGTGTACAAGATCGAGTGAAGGGGATTTGGCTATTATTTATATTGTATATATAATAATTGCATAAATTGGTAGGGCGGATGTTTAGATCACAAGACTAAAAGAAAAGAAATACATTTTTCATGAACTTAGATCGGAAAAGGAAAATTCAATGCAAATAATTAATAATAGCATCCTCAATACATATAATCATCAAATTCTAAAAACTATTTTGTAAATCACTTTATTTAATTGTTGAAACTAAGTAGGGGGTTTTTTTTTTGGTTGATGAAACTAAATAGAATACCATAGTATTCAAGTGCTCCAATTTACATATTTATTCCAGTTGACATCATCCAAACTGTGATATAAACCATCTTCCCTTACAGACCAACTGTTATAGATTCTTGTTTGGTCTCCTACTACCTTAGGATCATAGAAGTCGAACGTTGCATGTAGCGGTTGTTCACGCATCCATGTAAACTCACCCTGTCTCATAACATGGGCGGCAATGTAAGTCACATTTTTTCCTGGTTTCAAAGTGTATGTTGGTGGTTTTTCATTCACAATGTTGAAATGCAACTCTGCTGAATTATCAGGTAAGTCGTTTTAATAGAGAACATAAGGTATTTGTAACGTAACTCTCTTGAATTACCAAACGTTAAATTATTTTTTTTTTGAAATAAAGTTGCTTATAGCATTTCATTAATAATAATAGTCTCGATACAACATGGGATAACATAATAAGTAGAGGGACTAGCTAAGGAAGTGGCTTCTCTAGCCAAAGCATGAGCCGCCGCATTCGCTTGTCGCCTAATAAACTCGACCCTGGAGTTTGCCAAAGAAGATGAAAACTGCTCTCTACAAGCCTTGATAATGCTTCCGAATTCGGTAATATCCGTATTGCGGGAATGGAAAGCATCTCGTGTAACTTTTGAATCTAGTTCGAAATCAATGTTATCGAACTGCATATCTTGCATCCATTGGAGAGCATGAAGAAGACCCAAAGCTTCACCAATCGGCAAAAAAAGATCATAATGTAGCTGTTTGGCTAACACGAAAGTACCGGTATATCATCTCGCAGACACACGCCAATACCAGTTCGCTTAAACCTTTCCGAAAAAGCCGCGTCTATGTTGCACTTAAATCTCCCAATACTAGGCGGCATCCACTGCTGGTTGACAACATCAGTAGCAGCCAATTGCTGATGCGTGACCTGCTGTGCTTGCGTGACAGAAGGTGCTGCTGTCCAGCTCTTTGCAGCCACGCGCAAGGCAGATTTCTGTTAGCTTCCAGCCAATCTTCCATTACGGTACAAGCTCTATCAACAACAGTAGAACTTAGTTCATTAACGTCCTCCCAAATCTTCAAATTTCGGTGTTTCCAGAGGCTCCAACAAAGTGCAGCAAAGCGTTGTTGAAGATGTGTAAGCAGATTTTGAAACAGATGGAAAATAGCATTTACGGCTGAGTTATTATTCAAAACTGCGTCGTGGACAGCTTGCCATATCCCCGCTGTATTCCACACCTGAATAGTAAAAGGACACTCAAAGAAGATGTGATTCAGGTCTTCGTGTTCAGAACTACAACTAGCACACCGCGTCGGGCACGAAACCCCTTTGTCTTGCAACCGAACTCTGGTGGGGAGACAACCCCGGCACATGCGCCAAATTAAATTCTTAATTTTTGGCGGAACCTTCACGCGCCAAATATCCTTCCAATTACCTGGATGCCGGAGATGAGAAATGTCGACAGGCTCCTCTACACACAATCTATACGCACTTCGGACTGAATAACATCCATTCCTCTCCACTTTCCAAACCAACTGATCATGTTGAACTTGATCAAACAAAGGTGTCTGCAGAATAACATCAGCCACATCATTGCTGAAAACCTGCCGAATTAAAGGCACATTCCACTCCTTACTGTGATCAGAAATCAAACTACTAACTTTAAAGTCACGAACATAGTGACCTCCAGTAATATTCCCATCGATATGCTCACCATTAGAGAGCCAAGGAGCATCAAGAATAGGAATGCTATCACCAGAACCTATGCACCATCTTGCCCCACCGCGCACAATAAAACGGGCGCGAAGTATACTACGCCACACATAACTCGGGTTGTGACCTATGGTAGCATTCAAATAAGATTTAGACGGAAAGTACCTAGCCTTAAAGATACGAGAGACAAGCGAGTGAGGCTCCGTAAGAAATTTCCATCCTTGCTTACCCAACATTGCAAGATTGAAAGCTGAGAGATCTTTGAAACCCATACCACCATTTGTTTTATGCATCGATAACTTTTCCCAACTCAACCAATTAATGCCCCGATGAGAAGTTCTGCCATGGCCCCACCAAAACGTGTTCATCATCCGTTCAATAGCGGTAACCAACGTAGTTGGTAATTGAAATAAACTCATAACATAAGACGGAATAGCTTGGAGCACAGACTTGATCATAACCTCACGCCCTGCCTTAGAAAGGCACTTGCTACTCCACGAATTAATATGTTGCCACACCCGGTCTTTAATATAAGCAAATGTGGTTGTTCTATCTTTGCCAATCATAGACGGCATGCCTAAATACCTTCCAGTACTCAAAACAGCTCGGACCGCCAAAATGTTTGTAATATTGTTCTTTAAAGTATCTGCCACATTCCTACTATAGAATATTTTAGACTTCGGTCAGCTGATTGCTTGTCCGAAAGCTGCCTCATAGATGTTAAGAACATTCTTCATGACCTGAGCCTGACTTTCCTCTGACTTAAAAAACAGAAAACAGTCGTCAGAAAAAAGAAGGTGAGATACAGAGGGCGCCCCTCTGCAAATACTAGTACCGGAAATAAGCTCGTGTTCCTCAGCATCCCTAATCAAGGAACATAAACCTTCTGCGCAAATAATGAACAAATATGGGGAAAGCGGGTCCCCTTGTCTCAGACCTCGCCCCGGAATAACTGGACCAACATTCTCCCCATTAACAAGAACATTATAATCAACAGATTCTAAACACATAGCCATCCACTGGATCCACTTATGAGAAAAGCCCATCTTGATCATCACTTTCATCAGATAGTCCCAGTCCATCCTATCATAGGCCTTACTAATATCGAGTTTTACAGAAAAAATGTGGGGGTGAACAAGTGAATGGTGATTGTGTTTTTATTTTATTTTATATAAAGGGTAAATTTGGTAGTTTATGTCAAATATTTGGGTGAAGGTATAAATATAGGGGTGTGGGGTATAACTTCCGTATCAGAGCCTCTTTAAAATTCATTGGGCTACCTGCTATTAGGTTTCCGTTATCGGGCCACTCACCATTTATGTCCATGAACCAAACCCAATAGTGCTGGTCGTGAGGGGGTGTGTTAATATGTGTTTATAAGTGGGACAATAAACAATTTCATTTTGGGTATATATAAAAAAAAATAAAATAAAATAAAAACAGTCCAAAACCATGTATATCTATAAATAAATATGGGTTTAGGGTATTGTTGGCAAAGGAGAAAAAGAATAGATGAAATCAGTCGGCCGAAATCGGTACGTTTCTAAAACTTCTTATTGAGTCATCGCTTTCTTTTGCATGTTGATTGAGAAAACCTTTTGTTGGTTTTCATGCTGATAGGGGTTTGTGTGTTTGGACTTCTATCTTAAATTTGTTGTTTTTGCTGTTGCTGCTAAATTTTGTAATTTATACTTATTTGAGTTCATGATGCATGATCCGATAATTATTTAATATATTTGCTTGCTTGTTGTTCGTTTTTTGATGACACATATCCTCTCTGATTGAGCCCTTACCTTCTAGGAAGGGCCTCCCCAATGCTTAGGGCTACAAAACAATATGAAACAGAACCATATACAGACTAACCAAAAAACAAAATATCTCTTTTTTACTTCTTATAATTATCTTTGTTTTTATTTTAACCCTATCAATTACGTCCTTGTGAACTTAGCTCAAGGTCCGGGGTTCAAATCCCGGCCATCACAAAAAAAAAAAACCTATTACAAACCATATAAATTATTGAATTTTGGAAGTGACAGTTAAATAATAAATAATAAATTTATACAAATTAAAATAAAATATATTTATAATTGATGTTTTAACTGTAACATGTTTGCTGGGATTATATACTATATGCAGTAATTCCATAATGAAGACTATTTGCGATGATTCAGACTCTAACTCACTTCATCATGCCAAGAGGAATATGAAGAACCAGAACTCCAATAGTTCTAAAGCGATTTCAGAGTTGCTTCTACTTGACGAATTGAGGTTTCATATCTTCACTATGGCTCCTCTTAAATGTCTTCTTAACTCTGCGAGGTATGTTTGCAAACCTTGGGCTGCTACAATTCGCAGCTCCCATTTTGCTGAAGCGTATGAACGTCGAGGATGTTCAAAACCTGGTCTTTACGTTGAAAATTACGGGGCACATGACAAATCTTATTTCTTGGAATTTAAAGATAGTGTCAGTGGCCACTTTGAAAGGACTGATTTGGGAACACCTCAAGCAATGGGACATTTAGTCGGTACTTGTGATGGTATATTGCTGCTAATTTCGAATTATTCTAAACAAATTTATATCGTGAACCCCATCCTCAAGTGTTGGCTTAGAATTCCTTTTTTTCCCAATTTACAAGAACCATGGGTCTTTGACCATCGATTTGCCATAGCACGTGTTCCTCGCACTCGGAAATTCAAGCTTTTCTTTGTAAATGATCTTAAGATCTCCGATACATTTTGGCAAGTTTACTATGTTCTAAGAATTGGAGTAGATAACTCGTGGAAAGAAATAGCTAGAAAAGAAGCTCTCCGTCCACGCAAAACACTTTATAATGGAGGTAATGATCTTTACTGTATAACAATGGATGAAGTGATTGTGATAGATGTTGAAAAGGAAACTATTGTTCGAGATTATCCACTTTCCCCGATGCCGGTGCATAATATTGAACAAATTTTATGGATGGAAAATTACCTTTCTTGCATTGTGAACATTGATGAAGACCTTTCAATATATCAAATCTACATTTTAGATTTTGATTCAGGAAAATGGTCTCTTTATCATACGATGGGACCTTTTGATATTGATGAGTGTGAGATTAAGAGTGTGGAATTTCTTTTGTGGATCAACGATCAAATCATCTTGCGAGTTGATGCTGCTTTTCAATTCATTAATATAAAGATATATTGTGGTTATAATGTGAAGACCAGGCAATTGACTGAGATTAAGGACATTGGAATGGGCCCTTTTAAAGTATGGTCTCACACTAACAGTCTAGTTTTATGGTGAAGTATTCTGGCATAACTAAGTTTCTTGGTATAATATATGCAGTAGTATTATTTATATTTCTCCTAGCTGAAAAACAAGTATTTGTTTCTACTTTGATTTGGAAACACTGAATGTGTGTTTTCTTGTTTATTCTGGATTTATTATTATTATTATTATTATTATTATTATTATTATTATTATTATTATTATTATTATTATTATTATTATTATTATTATTATTATTATTCATTGTTATTCATTGTTGAAACTAAATAGGGCTTCTATGTCAACAATTAATAGATGAAACTTAACAAAATTAGATGGAGTGGATGATAAATTCAGTGCATACGATGATGAGTTGCAGAGAGAATGGTGAAAAACCGATAAGAAAAAAGAGAGAGGAACAAACACGTTTTAAATTTTAAAAAGAGAAAGGAACAAACACGATTTAAATTTTAATACAGATAGAGAAGGTAAATTTCCAACTATTTGAGAAGAAAGAGGGTAAAAGATAACATGTTAACATTTTTTTAAACAATTTTTTTTTACTTAAAATGTCACATTATAATTTTTCTTTCAAAATGTCAATGGGAGACTAACAAATGCAAGAGGTTGGTGGTCGTTCAACGATACCTCCCTAAACATGGTATCTTAATTTTTTATTTCTTCTAACAATCGATGTTAGAAATAGAAAATGAGCTTGCACAAAATGAATGATATGGAAAAGAAAGGTGATCAATCGTTCAACAGTGATTCCTCTCAAAATGTAGCCTCTTTATTTTTCTAACAATGATAAATTAGTAACACGGGATTAGCTTGAACATTTTTACACCATTTTCAGTGATTTAAATGGTGGAAACGGTAACAAAAAAAGGGGAACAAGAAGGAGAAAAAATTAGAGTTATGTTTCTTCTACATAGATCACCATTTTCTATAAAAAAAATAAAAATAAAAAGACCTTGTCTGTATAGAATTGGCTAACAAAGAATTGTGATTGTATAGAATTGTGATTCAACTATAGAAATTAATATCAAACAAAGATCATTTTCTATTCCTAAAATATTCCTTTCATTCTCTAGTGTACAAGATCGAGTGAAGGGGATTTGGCTATTATTTATATTGTATATATAATAATTGCATAAATTGGTAGGGCGGATGTTTAGATCACAAGACTAAAAGAAAAGAAATACATTTTTCATGAACTTAGATCGGAAAAGGAAAATTCAATGCAAATAATTAATAATAGCATCCTCAATACATATAATCATCAAATTCTAAAAACTATTTTGTAAATCACTTTATTTAATTGTTGAAACTAAGTAGGGGGTTTTTTTTTTGGTTGATGAAACTAAATAGAATACCATAGTATTCAAGTGCTCCAATTTACATATTTATTCCAGTTGACATCATCCAAACTGTGATATAAACCATCTTCCCTTACAGACCAACTGTTATAGATTCTTGTTTGGTCTCCTACTACCTTAGGATCATAGAAGTCGAACGTTGCATGTAGCGGTTGTTCACGCATCCATGTAAACTCACCCTGTCTCATAACATGGGCGGCAATGTAAGTCACATTTTTTCCTGGTTTCAAAGTGTATGTTGGTGGTTTTTCATTCACAATGTTGAAATGCAACTCTGCTGAATTATCAGGTAAGTCGTTTTAATAGAGAACATAAGGTATTTGTAACGTAACTCTCTTGAATTACCAAACGTTAAATTATTTTTTTTTTGAAATAAAGTTGCTTATAGCATTTCATTAATAATAATAGTCTCGATACAACATGGGATAACATAATAAGTAGAGGGACTAGCTAAGGAAGTGGCTTCTCTAGCCAAAGCATGAGCCGCCGCATTCGCTTGTCGCCTAATAAACTCGACCCTGGAGTTTGCCAAAGAAGATGAAAACTGCTCTCTACAAGCCTTGATAATGCTTCCGAATTCGGTAATATCCGTATTGCGGGAATGGAAAGCATCTCGTGTAACTTTTGAATCTAGTTCGAAATCAATGTTATCGAACTGCATATCTTGCATCCATTGGAGAGCATGAAGAAGACCCAAAGCTTCACCAATCGGCAGAACATGATCATAATGTAGCTGTTTGGCTAACACGAAAGTACCGGTATATCATCTCGCAGACACACGCCAATACCAGTTCGCTTAAACCTTTCCGAAAAAGCCGCGTCTATGTTGCACTTAAATCTCCCAATACTAGGCGGCATCCACTGCTGGTTGACAACATCAGTAGCAGCCAATTGTTGATGCGTGACCTGCTGTGCTTGCGTGACAGAAGGTGCTGCTGTCCAGCTCTTTGCAGCCACGCGCAAGGCAGATTTCTGTTAGCTTCCAGCCAATCTTCCATTACGGTACAAGCTCTATCAACAACAGTAGAACTTAGTTCATTAACGTCCTCCCAAATCTTCAAATTTCGGTGTTTCCAGAGGCTCCAACAAAGTGCAGCAAAGCGTTGTTGAAGATGTGTAAGCAGATTTTGAAACAGATGGAAAATAGCATTTACGGCTGAGTTATTATTCAAAACTGCGTCGTGGACAGCTTGCCATATCCCCGCTGTATTCCACACCTGAATAGTAAAAGGACACTCAAAGAAGATGTGATTCAGGTCTTCGTGTTCAGAACTACAACTAGCACACCGCGTCGGGCACGAAACCCCTTTGTCTTGCAACCGAACTCTGGTGGGGAGACAACCCCGGCACATGCGCCAAATTAAATTCTTAATTTTTGGCGGAACCTTCACGCGCCAAATATCCTTCCAATTACCTGGATGCCGGAGATGAGAAATGTCGACAGGCTCCTCTACACACAATCTATACGCACTTCGGACTGAATAACATCCATTCCTCTCCACTTTCCAAACCAACTGATCATGTTGAACTTGATCAAACAAAGGTGTCTGCAGAATAACATCAGCCACATCATTGCTGAAAACCTGCCGAATTAAAGGCACATTCCACTCCTTACTGTGATCAGAAATCAAACTACTAACTTTAAAGTCACGAACATAGTGACCTCCAGTAATATTCCCATCGATATGCTCACCATTAGAGAGCCAAGGAGCATCAAGAATAGGAATGCTATCACCAGAACCTATGCACCATCTTGCCCCACCGCGCACAATAAAACGGGCGCGAAGTATACTACGCCACACATAACTCGGGTTGTGACCTATGGTAGCATTCAAATAAGATTTAGACGGAAAGTACCTAGCCTTAAAGATACGAGAGACAAGCGAGTGAGGCTCCGTAAGAAATTTCCATCCTTGCTTACCCAACATTGCAAGATTGAAAGCTGAGAGATCTTTGAAACCCATACCACCATTTGTTTTATGCATCGATAACTTTTCCCAACTCAACCAATTAATGCCCCGATGAGAAGTTCTGCCATGGCCCCACCAAAACGTGTTCATCATCCGTTCAATAGCGGTAACCAACGTAGTTGGTAATTGAAATAAACTCATAACATAAGACGGAATAGCTTGGAGCACAGACTTGATCATAACCTCACGCCCTGCCTTAGAAAGGCACTTGCTACTCCACGAATTAATATGTTGCCACACCCGGTCTTTAATATAAGCAAATGTGGTTGTTCTATCTTTGCCAATCATAGACGGCATGCCTAAATACCTTCCAGTACTCAAAACAGCTCGGACCGCCAAAATGTTTGTAATATTGTTCTTTAAAGTATCTGCCACATTCCTACTATAGAATATTTTAGACTTCGGTCAGCTGATTGCTTGTCCGAAAGCTGCCTCATAGATGTTAAGAACATTCTTCATGACCTGAGCCTGACTTTCCTCTGACTTAAAAAACAGAAAACAGTCGTCAGAAAAAAGAAGGTGAGATACAGAGGGCGCCCCTCTGCAAATACTAGTACCGGAAATAAGCTCGTGTTCCTCAGCATCCCTAATCAAGGAACATAAACCTTCTGCGCAAATAATGAACAAATATGGGGAAAGCGGGTCCCCTTGTCTCAGACCTCGCCCCGGAATAACTGGACCAACATTCTCCCCATTAACAAGAACATTATAATCAACAGATTCTAAACACATAGCCATCCACTGGATCCACTTATGAGAAAAGCCCATCTTGATCATCACTTTCATCAGATAGTCCCAGTCCATCCTATCATAGGCCTTACTAATATCGAGTTTTACAGAAAAAATGTGGGGGTGAACAAGTGAATGGTGATTGTGTTTTTATTTTATTTTATATAAAGGGTAAATTTGGTAGTTTATGTCAAATATTTGGGTGAAGGTATAAATATAGGGGTGTGGGGTATAACTTCCGTATCAGAGCCTCTTTAAAATTCATTGGGCTACCTGCTATTAGGTTTCCGTTATCGGGCCACTCACCATTTATGTCCACGAACCAAACCCAATAGTGCTGGTCGTGAGGGGGTGTGTTAATATGTGTTTATAAGTGGGACAATAAACAATTTCATTTTGGGTATATATAAAAAAAAATAAAATAAAATAAAAACAGTCCAAAACCATGTATATCTATAAATAAATATGGGTTTAGGGTATTGTTGGCAAAGGAGAAAAAGAATAGATGAAATCAGTCGGCCGAAATCGGTACGTTTCTAAAACTTCTTATTGAGTCATCGCTTTCTTTTGCATGTTGATTGAGAAAACCTTTTGTTGGTTTTCATGCTGATAGGGGTTTGTGTGTTTGGACTTCTATCTTAAATTTGTTGTTTTTGCTGTTGCTGCTAAATTTTGTAATTTATACTTATTTGAGTTCATGATGCATGATCCGATAATTATTTAATATATTTGCTTGCTTGTTGTTCGTTTTTTGATGACACATATCCTCTCTGATTGAGCCCTTACCTTCTAGGAAGGGCCTCCCCAATGCTTAGGGCTACAAAACAATATGAAACAGAACCATATACAGACTAACCAAAAAACAAAATATCTCTTTTTTACTTCTTATAATTATCTTTGTTTTTATTTTAACCCTATCAATTACGTCCTTGTGAACTTAGCTCAAGGTCCGGGGTTCAAATCCCGGCCATCACAAAAAAAAAAAACCTATTACAAACCATATAAATTATTGAATTTTGGAAGTGACAGTTAAATAATAAATAATAAATTTATACAAATTAAAATAAAATATATTTATAATTGATGTTTTAACTGTAACATGTTTGCTGGGATTATATACTATATGCAGTAATTCCATAATGAAGACTATTTGCGATGATTCAGACTCTAACTCACTTCATCATGCCAAGAGGAATATGAAGAACCAGAACTCCAATAGTTCTAAAGCGATTTCAGAGTTGCTTCTACTTGACGAATTGAGGTTTCATATCTTCACTATGGCTCCTCTTAAATGTCTTCTTAACTCTGCGAGGTATGTTTGCAAACCTTGGGCTGCTACAATTCGCAGCTCCCATTTTGCTGAAGCGTATGAACGTCGAGGATGTTCAAAACCTGGTCTTTACGTTGAAAATTACGGGGCACATGACAAATCTTATTTCTTGGAATTTAAAGATAGTGTCAGTGGCCACTTTGAAAGGACTGATTTGGGAACACCTCAAGCAATGGGACATTTAGTCGGTACTTGTGATGGTATATTGCTGCTAATTTCGAATTATTCTAAACAAATTTATATCGTGAACCCCATCCTCAAGTGTTGGCTTAGAATTCCTTTTTTTCCCAATTTACAAGAACCATGGGTCTTTGACCATCGATTTGCCATAGCACGTGTTCCTCGCACTCGGAAATTCAAGCTTTTCTTTGTAAATGATCTTAAGATCTCCGATACATTTTGGCAAGTTTACTATGTTCTAAGAATTGGAGTAGATAACTCGTGGAAAGAAATAGCTAGAAAAGAAGCTCTCCGTCCACGCAAAACACTTTATAATGGAGGTAATGATCTTTACTGTATAACAATGGATGAAGTGATTGTGATAGATGTTGAAAAGGAAACTATTGTTCGAGATTATCCACTTTCCCCGATGCCGGTGCATAATATTGAACAAATTTTATGGATGGAAAATTACCTTTCTTGCATTGTGAACATTGATGAAGACCTTTCAATATATCAAATCTACATTTTAGATTTTGATTCAGGAAAATGGTCTCTTTATCATACGATGGGACCTTTTGATATTGATGAGTGTGAGATTAAGAGTGTGGAATTTCTTTTGTGGATCAACGATCAAATCATCTTGCGAGTTGATGCTGCTTTTCAATTCATTAATATAAAGATATATTGTGGTTATAATGTGAAGACCAGGCAATTGACTGAGATTAAGGACATTGGAATGGGCCCTTTTAAAGTATGGTCTCACACTAACAGTCTAGTTTTATGGTGAAGTATTCTGGCATAACTAAGTTTCTTGGTATAATATATGCAGTAGTATTATTTATATTTCTCCTAGCTGAAAAACAAGTATTTGTTTCTACTTTGATTTGGAAACACTGAATGTGTGTTTTCTTGTTTATTCTGGATTTATTATTATTATTATTATTATTATTATTATTATTATTATTATTATTCATTGTTATTCATTGTTGAAACTAAATAGGGCTTCTATGTCAACAATTAATAGATGAAACTTAACAAAATTAGATGGAGTGGATGATAAATTCAGTGCATACGATGATGAGTTGCAGAGAGAATGGTGAAAAACCGATAAGAAAAAAGAGAGAGGAACAAACACGTTTTAAATTTTAAAAAGAGAAAGGAACAAACACGATTTAAATTTTAATACAGATAGAGAAGGTAAATTTCCAACTATTTGAGAAGAAAGAGGGTAAAAGATAACATGTTAACATTTTTTTAAACAATTTTTTTTTTACTTAAAATGTCACATTATAATTTTTCTTTCAAAATGTCAATGGGAGACTAACAAATGCAAGAGGTTGGTGGTCGTTCAACGATACCTCCCTAAACATGGTATCTTAATTTTTTTTTTCTTCTAACAATCGATGTTAGAAATAGAAAATGAGCTTGCACAAAATGAATGATATGGAAAAGAAAGGTGATCCATCGTTCAACAGTGATTCCTCTCAAAATGTGGCCTCTTTATTTTTCTAACAATGATAAATTAGTAACACGGGATTAGCTTGAACATTTTTACACCATTTTCGGTGATTTAAATGGTGGAAACGGTAACAAAAAAAGGGGAACAAGAAGGAGAAAAAATTAGAGTTATGTTTCTTCTACATAGATCACCATTTTCTATAAAAAATAAAAATAAAAAGACCTTGTCTGTATAGAATTGGCTAACAAAGAATTGTGATTGTATAGAATTGTGATTCAACTATAGAAATTATAATATCAAACAAAGATCATTTTCTATTCCTAAAATATTCCTTTCATTCTCTAGTGTACAAGATAGAGTGAAGGGGATTTGGCTATTATTTATATTGTATATATAATAATTTGCATAAATTGGTAGTGCGGATGTTTAGATCACAAGACTAAAAGAAAAGAAATACATTTTTCATGAACTTAGATCGGAAAAGGAAAATTCAATGCAAATAATTAATAATAGCATCCTCAATACATATAATGGCATCAAATTCTAAAAACTATTTTGTAAATCACTTTATTTAATTGTTGAAACTAAGTAGGGGTTTTTTTTTTTTTTTGTTGATGAAACTAAATAGAATACCATAGTATTCAAGTGCTCCAATTTACATATTTATTCCAGTTGACATCATCCAAACTGTGATATAAACCATCTTCCCTTACAGACCAACTGTTATAGATTCTTGTTTGGTCTCCTACTACCTTAGGATCATAGAAGTCGAACGTTGCATGTAGCGGTTGTTCACGCATCCATGTAAACTCACCCTGTCTCATAACATGGGCGGCAATGTAAGTCACATTTTTTCCTGGTTTCAAAGTGTATGTTGGTGGTTTTTCATTCACAATGTTGAAATGCAACTATGCTGAATTATCAGGTAAGTCGTTTTAATAGAGAACATAAGGTATTTGTAACGTAACTCTCTTGAATTACCAAACGTTAAATTATTTTTTTTTGAAATAAAGTTGCTTATAGCATTTCATTAATATATAATAATAGTCTCGATACAACTTGGGATAACATAATAAGTAGAGGGACTAGCTAAGGAAGTGGCTTCTCTAGCCAAAGCATGAGCCGCCGCATTCGCTTGTCGCCTAATAAACTCGACCCTGGAGTTTGCAAAAGAAGATGAAAACAGCTCTCTATAAGCCTTGATAATGCTTCCGAATTCGGTAATATCCGTATTGCGGGAATGGAAAGCATCTCGTGTAAATTTTGAATCTAGTTCGAAATCAATGTTATCGAACTGCATATCTTGCATCCATTGGAGAGCATGAAGAAGACCCAAAGCTTCACCAATCGCTACTGGCAGAACATGATCATAATGTAGCTGTTTGGCTAACACGAAAGTACCGGTATCATCTCGCAGACACACGCCAATACCAGTTCGCTTAAACCTTTCCGAAAAAGCCGCGTCTATGTTGCACTTAAATCTCCCAATACTAGGCGGCATCCACTGCTGGTTGACAGCATCAGTAGCAGCCAATTGCTGATGCGTGACCTGCTGTGCTTGCGTGACAGAAGGTGCCTGCTGTCCAGCTCTTTGCAGCCATGCGCAAGGCAGATTTCTGTTAGCTTCCTGCCAATCTTCCATTACGGTACAAGCTCTATCAACAACAGTAGAACTTAGTTCATTAACGTCCTCCCAAATCTTCAAATTTCGGTGTTTCCAGAGGCTCCAACAAAGTGCAGCAAAGCGTTGTTGAAGATGTGTAAGCAGATTTTGAAACAGGTGGAAAATAGCATTTACGGCTGAGTTATTATTCAAAACTGCGTCGTGGACAGCTTGCCATATCCCCGCTGTATTCCACACCTGAATAGTAAAAGGACACTCAAAGAAGATGTGATTCAGGTCTTCGTGTTCAGAACTACAACTAGCACACCGCGTCGGGCACGAAACCCCTTTGTCTTGCAACCGAACTCTGGTGGGGAGACAACCCCGGCACATGCGCCAAATTAAATTCTTAATTTTTGGCGGAACCTTCACGCGCCAAATATCCTTCCAATTACCTGGATGCCGGAGATGAGAAATGTCGACAGGCTTCTCTACACACAATCTATACGCACTTCGGACTGAATAACATCCATTCCTCTCCACTTTCCAAACCAACTGATCATGTTGAACTTGATCAAACAAAGGTGTCTGCAGAATAACATCAGCCACATATTGCTGAAAACCCGCCGAATTAAAGGCACATTCCACTCCTTACTGTGATCAGAAATCAAACTACTAACTTTAAAGTCACGAACATAGTGACCTCCAGTAATATTCCCATCGATATGCTCACCATTAGAGAGCCAAGGAGCATCAAGAATAGGAATGCTATCACCAGAACCTATGCACCATCTTGCCCCACCGTGCACAATAAAACGGGCGCGAAGTATACTACGCTACACATAACTCGGGTTGTGACCTATGGTAGCATTCAAATAAGATTTAGACGGACTTGTTGGAAATTTAGGTCATAATAAAAACAGATTTCATAAAACATGTTAAACAATTATGAATCAATAGCGGAAGCAAACAAAGCATTGAACATGATTATGATCGGATCTACGACATGTTTGATTTATTAAGGATAATAAGAATTAGGGTATTAGGAATACCTGGATAAAGCTATGATGGCAGCCCTCTCGACAACAACGATAAAGTGAGAAGGTGATCTGGATAAAGCTATGATGGCAGCCCTCTCGACAACAACGATAAAGTGAGAAGGTGATCTGAAACAAACATCAACATCAACACGGTTAGCGGCGGCTGATTTGGTTCTTCCTCAACCGGTACCTTTATGCCTCAAGTTCTCTTCAGATGGGGAGAAGAGAGAGAGAGAGTTCGTCATGTACGGTGTATTGGGGACCATAGCCTCTTGTTGGAAATTTGGAAATTTAGGTCTTAATAAAATAGATTTCATAAAGCATGTTCAATAATCATGAATTAATAGCGGAAGCAAACAAAGCATTGAATATGATTATGATCGGATTACGACATGTTTGATTTATCAAGATGTTAGGAATTAGGGTATTAGGAATACCTGGATGAAGCTTTGATGACATCCCTCTCAACAACAACGAGGAGAAACGATCTGAAATACACAACATAGGTTAGCGGCGGCTGATTTGGTTCTTCCTCAACCGGTACCTTTATGCCTCAAGTTCTCTTCAGATGGGGAGAAGAGAGAGTTTGCCGTGTACGGTGTATTGGGGACCATAGCCTCTTTTATATTGGATGGCCATTAGGGTTTCCCATTATTCCGTTAATGGGTCATCCGGACATCCACTCATTGAGTCAATATCAACTAATTAAATAATTAATTATCCAAAATAGAAATCTAATTAGCCTTATTACTTAATTTGATCACTAATCAATTAAGGCTCTAAATTGATAAATAACTAATATAATTATTATTACGATATTTGCCCACATAATGATATTGGAATATTATTAAATAATAAAATATTCCAACAATCTCCCACTTGGGCTACATATCTTAATAATTATACCAGAATTCTTTAGGCGCGCGTCCGAATGTTATTTATCTTTAGATTTCAACCGTACAATCTGGTCCACCTCATACATTAATAATGGGACCACCGCGGCTGTCGTCACTGACATATAACGTGACGGAACCCCGACGACCACCATATCAATGCACTTGATGACATAGATTGATATGGATGAGTGGCATGGAAATTTCATGTAATGTGATCTCTAAATCATGTCTATTTCCAACTGATCCAACTGAAAACTTTAGTGAGATCAAACTGAAGTTTGCAAATTTAGTATTTACACAAAATGATACAGAAATGGTTATAATAAATATAACCTCATGAACTTTATTTCTGCAGAAAATCATAACATAAAGTCTGTATCAATACCAAAACAAAAGTATAGAACATAAAGTAAAAGAGACTCCCACTAATCCAAGACATCCTTAATGACAACAACCATATGAAAGACCTTATGTGTCATGTCTTTGAATAACGGATCAGTTAGCATAAAGTTTGTCTCTACTTGTTCTATCATTCAACAACAATAATCTATAAGGTAATGAACCTTATAAACTTTGTTATCGAATAACTATACGACTGAATTATGTCACTATATAACTTGAGTGGTCTTTCAATGCCTTTAACAATATGCAACCAAGTGACATAAATACTTACAGTCATTTCCTGAGTTAGGCTGTATGTCATATACTGACATCCAAAAGTCAGAGTCTGACACAAAAAATGATCTCCAAATTATCAGATCTCTGATGTGAGCATAAGCTCTCTTGTTCTCTTTAATAATCCTTAAGGTTGCTTTTCAACAATTCAAACTTTGAATTGCTCAAGTATCTGCAAACAATCTGATTATATATGCTATTTCCAAATGCATATAAATAAGATCATACATAAAAATCCTATAGACAAAGCGTATGAAAACACTCAATTTTCTGAATTTATAAATTTTCTAATTGGCAATATTTGAGACTAAAAGTCTCTCTCAGTGATTGTCACCTATAACTTATTATGTCAATTTATTTTCAACTTTATTGATATAAACCTTTTGTGACATCTGAAGGATACTTTGAGAGTAATCTCTAAGTATCTAAAACTTAATACAAAAGAAGTGTCCCCAAGATCTTTCATCGCTAAATTCTCATTAGAGATATTTTTGGTTTCACATAACTAATATATCAATGTTGACTAAACAAAATATAATTGACACATTAAACTTGAACTATAAATTTACTCCCACTGAGCTTAATAAAACCACAATTCTCCATAATGTTATCTCAAAACCAAATGAGACAATTACTTTATGAGAATTTGTGGTAACACTAAAGAGACTAATTTCTTAACTTATAAGTGTTTCATGACTTTGCAAACCATCTATTTTGTATTAATTGACACAAGTTTGATTCAGTTGCACCATATTGCATCATTAATGTCACCATTAAGAAACATTATATTGAAATCCATCTTGTGCAGCTCTAAAATTATAGTAAGCAAACTAGTATCATGACTGTCCTAATAGAGTCATTCAATTAAACTAAATAGAATTTCTCTTTTCAGTCAATTATTAATGACACTAGAATCCCTAGTTCTTGAGGGTGTTGAGTTTGATCTCTATGAAATAATTTCTTAACTTGATTGAGAGGAAGAACAATAATGTCCTCATGAGAATCCAAATATACTATAATAATATTAACTATATGAATTAGTTTAGAACTAATTCTTCCTCATTTAGTTTTGTTCTAAAACCATATCTCTCCCCCAAACTCAATATCCTCAAGAAAGCTTAACAATTTATGTCTCAAAAATTTCTTAATTTGTGGGACGAAAAACTTATAATATTGAAAACCTTAAACAATATAGAATGTCACAAGTCATAACTGAATTGACTCTAATAATTGAACTTAAAAGACACATTGAATCATCATTTGAAAATAAAACTCAAAATATATTGATTTATTCAAAAAGAAATTAAAACAGAAAATTAATTCAAATAATGATTCACCAAATTGTCTTTTAAATACAAAAAAATATTTCAGTAATGACAATCTAAAAAATAGTTCAAAACATGATAAAACAATCTTTATCGACTTTGTCCATTCTAAATTGATATATCTTTCAACATCATTGGACATAAGTCAATCAAGACTACTTTTCTTTATTTGCCCTTATCTTTTGAGGTATTTTCCGAATGAGCACTATTTTATTTTTCTCTTGCTTCAACTTTTCCTTATTTGCACACTTTATGAAATGATCATTTAAATGATCATTTCTAACTGGAACAGTTATAAACTTAATTGTGCAAAGAGAATACTAAATACTGAATTCTCGAACAAGTCATATGATAGTCGAAATTACTGAATTTTCGAACAAGTCACATGATAGTCGAAATTATAGTGTCTTAGCAAGATTAAATGTTTACATAATGTGCTCCTAACATTTTCTTTGCCTAATAATCTTAATGAAATACTCACTCTCCAATGAGAGCTTGTCTTTCTCTATATTGCTTTAAAAGCACCTTAGTTTAAGCAAAGAAAATATGACAAAAAATTTTGTCATCTTAAATAACACCTCTAATACATATGATATTTTAGCTTTATGATCTCACGTGACCTATGGGATTTGGTGTATACTCACTTGTCAAACTTAATTCTCACATTAGTTGCTGAATTTGTGAGAGAATGTGAGTTTCACCAACCTTATCTAAGGTCTAGATCCAAGAACAATATTAATATTATTCTTTAATTCCTAAAAGAACTTTTAAGAGTTAAAATTTAACTCAAATTAACAGATACATAAACTATATTAGTTTAAAGAGAACAATAGTAGCAAAATGTACTCACCAAAATACCTAGTGCATCATCAATATCAAGTCTTTAAACGATAATATCAATTGCTAGCGGCATTTTACAATATTGATCAAACAATGACAATTTACTTTGACAAAGAATAAATGCTTATAATTGTCATATGTTTATCATAATGTATGTGAATGTAAACTCTTAAATATTTAAATAAGTTTACACTAACACAACATCATCACACATGTCAGCAAAATATTAAAGAAATGTGCTTCTTTATTTGTAAATAAAAGACCTTAACAAGATACCAAGCGCACCATTAAAACACAATCTTTGGATTGCTAAGAATTAACTGCAAGCGGTACTCTCAACGTAATGATCAAACATTGGTGATAAGTCCTGTCAAATAATAGTCACCTTTGGGCGTCCTATTATCCACATGGATAATTACGTTATAATCACCACATATTTACCATCACAGGTATGTAAGTATTCGGCCAAGTTGTGCCTTCCTTGGGGCCGACGACAACTCGCATAAATAATTACACACTACATCTTTTGTAACTTCAGTTGAGTCGAATCTACGCAACAGAGGTTACTTGGGCAACATTGTTGTTTCAACCGTCTCAACCGCAATTACTAGATAATCTTAATATATATTAAATGAGATGATAAGTCCTGTCAAATAATAGTCACCTTAGGGTATCCTATTATTCACATGGAAAATTACTTTAAAATCACCACACATTTATTATCATATGCACAGAACTATCCGGCCAAGTTGTGCCTTCCTTAGGGCCGACGACAACCCGCATGAATAATTCCATGCTACGTCTTTTGTAAGTTCAGTTGAATCAAATCTACACAACAGAGGTTACTTTGGCAACATGTTGTTTCAACCAAAACAACCGCAATTACTTGACATTTCACAGTAAATTAAATGGGAATGGTCTTAAATTTACAAAGCACTACTGACATAATGTAGGCTGAATTAGTCCATTATGTTGCTAAGTAACCATAAGGTCACTCGACAACCCTTAAGTGTGAAGAAAAATTCACAAGAATTTGAAAGAATATGCAAGTCACATAATCACACCAATATGTGTAAGACAATACATTTACATATATCGCATAATAGCAACAACAAACATAGCATGAAATATTTTCAAAATGCATGATAAGACAAAATATTATTGTAGAAAACTTAATAACAATAAACTCTAACATCATGATCATGCTATAAGAAAAATATTCAATTTCATAACCAAAAGAAAGTTGAATCTTATATGTCAATAAATATTCATGCTATAATTGATTCACATACAACTGGATGATTCTTTAAACAAAATAAATCATAACTCTAGCATAAATATTTTCCTAAATAAAGGAAACAAACTTTATATGTCTATAACTAAACAAACAAAACTAGAATTATTATTTTCCAAACTTTAAAGAATCAAATTCTTACTTTTTGTACTAAAAATTTATTCACAATATTTTGAGAGATTCATTATTAAAAGGCAATATATATATATATATATATATCACAAATATTTTTAACTCTTTATTTGCCTACTTCTCAAAATAAACTTTATGCACAAAATCTTCGTGAATCAAAACTAATTTCAAATAGAAATTAAGCTCCAAAATATGACAATGATATTTGAAAATAATGTCAAATCAAAACAAAATACTTATTTGTTACCAACACATTTTTATTTGCTATACCCACTACGGAAAGGATATAACAACACAAAAATACTTTATAAATAAGTCAAAACTAATATTTGATTTGAAAAGATTAAAAATTCAACCATATCAGATTCCATATCAAAATCCTTAATCCCAAAATTTCTATTTGAATTCAAATATGGATGCACAGAAAAAAAAAAAATTGACATAAGCTTTCTACATGATTTAACCAATCAAAACCAATTGATTTGAAAATCAATCGAAACAAAATTGATGCAACATAAAAAAAATGTACGTATTATCATTGTTCAACTTGAAACAAGACAAAGCCATCGATATGATAATGGAAAGGGGAAAAAAATTGATGATGACACCATAATCAGTCGATTATCAACAGGAGAAAAATAATAATAATCGTGAATCCAAAACAATCGATTATTTACTGAAAAATATACCAGAGTCCCAAATTCCAAAAGGGAACTCAAAAGCTTTGCCAAGCAAATTAAAGTTTCTGAATAAAATAAAACTAAACAACCACTATGTTGAAACAATGGAATTCAGGTATGCTTAAATCAAAAATTTAGGTCCAAGTTTAAATCGTACTTCTGTATTTGAATTCGATAACAAAATAACTCAAACAACACACACAAAATTGGACAGCCACATAAAATAATTCATGATGATCATATATTCTTATCAAAAATAACAACTCAGCAAGACATCCTTATGTGTTTATATATTTGTTCAAATCAATTAATAAAGGCAATTCTAAACACAAATATTTGGAAGTCAAATTAAGAGTTTCTAAGCAAACTTCAACAAAGCAAAATTACTAAAGCTGCGTAGCATATGGATCCATAATATATGACGCAAAAGCATACTGAACGCAACTATAGTTACTGGACAATCGCAGATAAAGGAAAAATAATAATAAATGGTTACGGTATGTCGGCACCGAATCAAACAAAATTAAACCCCCAAATAAAACATGATAAGAAAGGGTTTATACGAAAGAATGAATCGGAGAAACTAAATCGACATATGAATATTATTCAATCAAATTTTTCAATCAACCTAATAAATCAAACATGAAGACCTGCTCTGATACCACTTGTTGGAAATTTGGAAATTTAGGTCTTAATAAAATAGATTTCATAAAGCATGTTCAATAATCATGAATTAATAGCGGAAGCAAACAAAGCATTGAATATGATTATGATCGGATTACGACATGTTTGATTTATCAAGATGTTAGGAATTAGGGTATTAGGAATACCTGGATGAAGCTTTGATGACATCCCTCTCAACAACAACGAGGAGAAACGATCTGAAATACACAACATAGGTTAGCGGCGGCTGATTTGGTTCTTCCTCAACCGGTACCTTTATGCCTCAAGTTCTCTTCAGATGGGGAGAAGAGAGAGTTTGCCGTGTACGGTGTATTGGGGACCATAGCCTCTTTTATATTGGATGGCCATTAGGGTTTCCCATTATTCCGTTAATGGGTCATCCGGACATCCACTCATTGAGTCAATATCAACTAATTAAATAATTAATTATCCAAAATAGAAATCTAATTAGCCTTATTACTTAATTTGATCACTAATCAATTAAGGCTCTAAATTGATAAATAACTAATATAATTATTATTACGATATTTGCCCACATAATGATATTGGAATATTATTAAATAATAAAATATTCCAACAAAAGTACCTAGCCTTAAAGATACGAGAGACAAGCGAGTGAGGCTCCGTAAGAAATTTCCATCCTTGCTTACCCAACATTGCAAGATTGAAAGCTGAGAGATCTTTGAAACCCATACCACCATGTGTTTTATGCATCGATAACTTTTCCCAACTCAACCAATTAATGCCCCGATGAGAAGTTTTGCCATGGCCCCACCAAAACGTGTTCATCATCCGTTCAATAGCGGTAACCAACGTAGTTGGTAATTGAAATAAACTCATAACATAAGACGGAATAGCTTGGAGCACAGACTTGATCATAACCTCACGCCCTGCCTTAGAAAGGCACTTGCTACTCCACGAATTAATATGTTGCCACACCCGGTCTTTAATATAAGCAAATGTGGTTGTTCTATCTCTGCCAATCATAGACGGCATGCCTAAATACCTTCCAGTACCCAAAACAGCTCGGACCGCCAAAATGTTTGTAATATTGTTCTTTAAAGTATCTGCCACATTCCTACTATAGAATATTTCAGACTTCGGTAAGCTGATTGCTTGTCCGAAAGCTGCCTCATAGATGTTAAGAACATTCTTCATGACCTGAGCCTGACTTTCCTCTGACTTAAAAAACAGAAAACAGTCGTCAGCAAAAAGAAGGTGAGATACAGAGGGTGCCCCTCTGCAAATACTAGTACCAGAAATAAGCTCGTGTTCCTCAGCATCCCTAATCAAGAAACATAAACCTTCCGCGCCAATCTTTCATAGATGCCTGTGAATTTCCCTTCGGAATGAGTGCTATATTCGTCATGTTCAGATTAGGTGGGAAAGAACCTGTGTCAAGCCAAACGCAACATTCCTTGAATATTTCATCACTGCATAAATTCCAAAATTGTTGATAGAAGCCCGGATTATATCCGTCAGGACCGGAACATTTATCCGGATGCATAGAAAACATTGCCACTCGAAACTCTTCCTTGGTAAACAGCGCAGTGAGCATCACGTTATCCTCCTCAAACACGGACTGTCGGATAACTTGGATAACCGGGTCTATAACATTATTATGTTTTTGGAACAACTCCAAAAAATAATTTTTAGCAACATCGCACATTCCTTTACTGTCAGAAAACTTATTACCTGAATCATCCTCAAGGGAAAGAATGCGGTTAACTTTCTTCCTAGCGATGGCAGAGGCATGGAAGAATTTCGTGTTACGGTCACCATATCTATACCAATGGGTTTTAGCCCGTTGGCGCCAATACACATCATCTTGGGACAGTAGCCTACTCATCTTCTTCCTAAGACCAACAAGTTGATCTTGATCAGACCCTGAACTGTTAAGCCGTATGTTATGAATTTGCCGACAACATTCTTCGATGTCCAGCTTCAACTTATTACAATTATTTCTATTCCAGGCCACCATAGTTGTTGCACACTCTCATAGTCTAGGCATAACCGAGTTATCTTTGTATAAGTGACAGGCATCATTAACGAGCTCCTTAAATCCCGGTTAAGAGTACCATGCATTTTCATAACGAAACCCACGCTTATGGAGGTGATGGCGCTGCACAGGATTTATATTCAACAAAATGGGATAGTGATCCGACGACGGGGATGCAAGATTCTCTAACATGGCTGAAGGAAAAAGGTTGAACCAACCATTATTAGCTAGTGCTCGATCAAGTCGTTCCTCTGCCGCACGAGATGTTCCCAAACTTTTGAACCAAGTGTAGGGATAACCCTCCACAAGCACGTCCACCAAACCAAATTCTAATACAGCTTGCCTAAAGCCATTAATCAACCAATTAGAACGTATATTTCTTCCTCTTTTTTCACTTGCATCCATTATGTCGTTAAAATCACCCAAGATGCACCAAGGCCCGGTAAATTGATTAGACAAATTACGAAGGAAATCCCACACAAGTCTTCTACGTCCCCGTTCAGGGTACCCGTAGTAACCGGTGAGCCTCCACAAACCAAGAACAGAATCCATAACATCAACAGAGATATGATTTTGTGAATAGTTAACAATTTGACAATTAAAGGACGCGCGCCAAAATAAAGCAAGGCCACCGCCTCTACCAATACGATCAACAGAAAAGCAAAAATCAAAGCCAAGCAAGTAACGTAATTCTTCAATTTTATTTCGGTGGACTAGCATCTCAGTCAAAAATAAGAGGTCCGGATTGAAGTGCCGAACTAGGTACTTTAAATCTGGAATTGCATTCGGGCTACCCAAACCCCTGCAATTCCAACTTATGAGACTCATTTTCCTCGACAACTAATCGTCTTCATAATCAAACCCTTTTTGGAAGCAAATTTAGAAATCAGTCGTACAAACATCCAAACAATTAGAGTCGTAATTGAACTCCACTACCATGACAACATAATTCAAGGATTACAAACCACTCCATCCAACTACCATGTAATCATTAGTCACGAGAATCTCACATAATGCAATTTGAATTCATCAACACAATTCTTTGGAAGCTAGCAGAACTAATATGCATGGAATTGAAATTGAAAAAACTAACCGGCCAAGGCACAAGGGAACATAAAGAATAGCGATCAAGGTTGAGAAACAATCTGATCGAACAACAAGCTCTCACAATTGGGTGACGGCACCGAAACCCTAGGAGAGAACAACAAGCTCTGACAATCTGGAGAGAAATTTCACAGAACGAGACATTGATAGGGGATTCGCCTGAGATTAGAGAATCAAGAAGGGAAAAGGTTAGAGAGAAATTTGGTGGCTTTTTTTCTTTTGCATATGCATGAATACCATCGTAAATCTAAATGAAGACATCAAACTCAACAATGTTAACATTGTCCATTGAGATAAGCTTTATAAACCCATGATTCTTTTCTACTAAAGGAAATTATGTTCGAGACACTAAAAGAAAAGACATACATATTTCATAAACTTAGATTGGAAAGGGGAAATTCAATGCAAATCATTAATAATAGCATCCTCAATACATATAATGGCATCAAATTCTAAAAACTATTTTGTAAATCACCTTATTTAATTGTTGAAACTAAATAGGGATTTTTTTGTTGATGAAACTAATTGCTCCAAAATACATTTTCAACCCAGCTGACATTATCCCAACTACGATATACACCATCCTTCCTTACAGACCAATAGACTCTTGTATGGCGTCCATCTTCCTTAGGATCATACAAGTTGAATGTTGCATGTAGCGGATGATAATGCGTCCATGTCAACTCTCCTCGTCTAAGAGCAAGGTTGGAAACGAAACCCAAGGGTTGTCGTAGTTTCAAAATGTATTTTGGTTTTTCATTCAGAATGCGGAAACGTAACGCTCCTGAATCACGTGGTAAGTCGTTTTGAATAGAGAACATAAGTATTTTTCCGGCATGAGAGGGAGATTTTAGTGGAATAGAGACGACTCTACTACCAAAAGTTGAATTATTGAAACACATAGCAATCACAAGTAGTACCAAGAAAGATACATGGATTGAAATGGACATTTTGTTGGACTAGAAGCTTTTAACAATCACTTGCTTTTTCTACTTTCTCCCCCACTCCATTCTATTCTATTTATACTTGAAATTTCAGTTGTACTACTAAATACTAGCTAATGCGAAAATTATTACTAATACAAACGTAACTAAAATAAAGCTTCAATAGGCATTGATTGTTCCTTAAAAAAACAGGCATTGATTGTGACCATATATGAGAGGATGATCTTTTAACAAAATTTTTTTTTGAGAAATTTTAACAATTATTAATGTTTTTTCTATTTTTTCTTCCACTCAAATTTATTTTTTCTTTTGGTGTTAAAAGTTGTTTGACTTCGGCGTAAGTGTTGGCTGTTAAGTTGTTTGATTCTTTCGAACGATTCGTCATTTCTTTGTTGGAATTTATTGACCACTGAAATCTGATTACTTTTGATTGACTCAATTTTATTCTCTTTATATTTTAGAGATGTTACTAACTTACTGATACCAGTAGGGGTGGGCATCGGTTCGGTTCGGTTCGGGTTCGGGCCCAAACCCCCAAACCGAACCAACCCACGGGTTATGAACAATAACCCTATTGAACCTAGTTTTTAAATCGGGTCATTCGGGTTCGGGTCATTCGGGTTCGGGTAGAAACGGTTCGGGCCTACGGGTTGATGAAGATGATGAAAAATTCAGAACCAGCCATAGATCCGAACAAACAACATAAGAATAGAAACAACAACCACCATAAATCCAGCTACCACTCCTCAAATATTCCCAACGTTGGTAGCAACAAACAACAACAACCAGCCTCACCAAACAAGAGAAGAGAAACAAACATAGAGATTAACACAAGTAATAGAGAGAAGAAAGGTCCAAACAATTTTCCAGAAAGTTTGTAGATTTCATAATCATTTATGCATTTTTAGAAATTGATAAAACTAGAAGGAAAGGAATCAATGATAAAACTAGAAACTGAGGAAGAAGGAAGAATGATTGAAGCTAAGGAAAAAGAAGAAGAAGAGATAAGGATCAGAGAAGAAAGAGATAGTCGAAGAAAGAAACAAATGGAAAAAGAAGATCTAGATCTAGATCTAGTTTTTTTTTTTAATTTATGATTTTATTGTATTTTTTTTAAGGAGATTTTATTGTATGTTATGATGTTGGACTGGAAATTTACTTGGGGGCCGTAAGCAATTAGGCCTGAAAACTAACAATAAAAATATTAAAATAATAATAATATCGGTTTGGTCGGGTTCGTTCGGGTTCCGATGGGTCTAAAACATCAAACCGAACCGAACCGAATATACCCATAATAACCCGTAAAATTTACCCGTTCAACCCGTAACCCGTTTTAACCCGAACCGAATGTGTAAACTAGCATCGGGTTTGTCGGGTAAATTCGGGTTGACCCGTATTTGCCCACCCCTAGATACCAGTTAATGTGAAAAATGTCCCTAATACAAAATACCTAAAACAAGGCTAAATTAACCGTGACCATATATGAGAGGGGGGGGAAATAGTAGTTGTAAGGATTCCATTTCCATATATTCGTTTCTGTGCTTCTTTTTGGGATTAACAAATAATAAGTCATTATATTACTTAAGATGAACATTGTATTATCTCTTTGTAACCAAAAAAAGAAGTCATAGTATTTGTTTTTATTTTTATTTTTGGAAACAAGTTATAGTATTTTCATTTCTTTTGATATCCGTATGACATTGTTTTAAAAATAATTTCTATTCGCAACATTCATCATTTTACTTTCCACCCATAAAAAAAAAATACATTTGACTTTCTTTTTTAATAATAATTTATTTCTTAGTTTTTTTTTATTTACCTTGATATACTGGCCGATTATAATAATTAAATGATGGAAATTATTTTTAGTAAATCGTATCAGAGAAATTTTTCTCTTAAAATCAAAAGTAAAAAAAGAGAAGAGAAAATAAGTTTTTCTCCTAAATTGAATGAAAAGAAACAAAGCAAACGTATCCGCATTTATGCCATAGGATCTCTTTTGGCAAAAACTTACCTTCAATTACGAATATTAATTTAATAATTTATTTCTTAATTTTTCTCTTTCTACTACTAATTTAAGAATATTAACTACCGTTCAATTACGTTTTTTCTTTTGAAGGAAGGATACCGTTCAATTACGTTATTATCATTCATTTAAATAATTAAAATCAACTTCTTTTCGGACCAAAACACAATCATTTTCAATTTCAGTTTTTTTTTTTCCTATTCTCTTTTTTCTTTCCACTCATTAGTTTTCAAAATTTTAATATATTACCTTCTTTTTTTAGAAGCAAAAATGGTATATATTCACACTAACAAAGATGCCTCTTTAGTACAAGACGTACTAAATAGGTCGCTCAATAAGAAAAATAAAAACAGGCATTAGCCGATACCCAAACAAGACAATGGGTCCGACCGCCACGGCTGACAACCATATACAAAATTGGCATTATTAGCCCTCAACCACCAATATGAATGAAATTTTAGCTTTTCCATAAGCTCCGTAATGGAAGTGTAAGTATTATTAAATATTCTATTGTTATGTTCTTTACATATTAGTCAAACACAAAGGAGCCAAATTAACTGGAGGAATGATCGATGAGTCCTCAAACCACCTAAGTAGTTATTAATTTGGAAAAAGTGAGCACCGAGATGAGCACCGAAACTTTGATGATCAACACCTGAAACACCTACCCACAACCAAACTTGCTACCAAAGGGAGCGCAAAGTATCACAGTGAAGAAACCGATGTTGAGCACTTTCGACATGTCTACATCCCGCCAAACAAGAAATGTCCTCAGCAGGTATTATCCCATTCAATAAATTGATTTTTGTTGGCAACCTGTCACGTAGCAAACGTCAAGCTAAAATAAAAACCTTTAACGGCACCTGAGTGTGCCAAATGAGGTTCTTTGAAACATCCAACAAAGGAAATCATGAGAAGTTAGCAACTAATAACTGAACGTACCGAATACCCCTGCAATTTCAATTACAAATCAACAAGATTTTTGCATATTTAAATAAACTAATATTTTATAAAAGATCAATGCTTATTCTTACAAATGATAGGTAAGACAACATTTTTCCCTATTAAGACAAAACACAACAATGCGAAGGTATCCTTCTTATAAAATAAGTCAAATAAATCTCAATTTAGTTTTGTGGAATACACAGTTGTGGTGGGTGAAATAGGCATGATAAAACAGTTCTTCACTTTCTTCTCCAAATGATTCATAAAATACTATAACATTTTCCTTTATAAAAATAATATACTAGTATTGATATTTTAAAAAATACTCATTAGTTTTTAAAAAAAAAAAATCATATTGCTTTAATAAATCAATTACACATCAATGGACCCGTGCATAGCGAATGCATGGAGATTTTGCTGGTTCAACATATTAAATCATTCCCCTTAGAAATATGAAGAACCAAAACTCCCATAGTTGTAAAGTGATTTCAGAGTTTCTCCTTGACGACTTGAGGTTTCATATCTTTACTATGGCTCCTCGTAACCGTCTTCTTAACTCTATAAGGTATGTTTGCAAACCTAGGGCTGCTACAATTGACAGCTCCCATTTTGCTCAAGTGTATGAACGTCGTGGATGTTCCAAAAGATAGTGTCAATGACCACTTTGAAAGGACTGATTTAGGAACACCTCAAAGAATGGGACATTTAATCGGTACTTGTGATGGTATATTGCTGCTAATTTCGAGAATTTCTAAACAAATTTATGTCGTCAACTCCATCCTCAAGTGTTGGCTTAGAATTCCTCCCTTTCCCGATTTACAATTAGGAAGGATATTTGACCATCAATGTAGCATGTGTGTTGGAGTATGCCTCATATATAGAAGACACTGAAGAAGGCAACGGGGGGAGAGGCTGGGGGTACGGGGAGCGATAGCCCCTCGCGGTACGGTTCAGAGGTAATATTGTAAACTGAATCGTAGTAGTACTATATATACAACTTGTAACACTGAAACCCTAATTCTTATAACAATAATAGAAACGAAACTATAGTTGTTCTATAGTCGCAGAGGTAGACACAATTGGCTAAATTGCGTTAACTAATATCGTGTGTTCATTGTCTTTCTCTTCGTTCTCTTATTTAATCTTTTGGTGCTAGTTGTTGTTCTAACGTGTTCCTCACACTGCGAAATCATCTTGCGAGTTTCTTTTGTGGATCAACGATCAAATCATATTGCGAGTTGTTGCTGCTTTTGAATGCATTAAAAACATATATTTTGGTTATAATGTGAAGACCAGGCAATTGACTAAGATTGAGGACATTGGAATGGGCAATTTTGAAGTTGGTCTCACACTAACAGTCTAGTTTTATTGTGAAGTATTCTGACATAACTAAGTTTCTTGGTATAACATATGCAGTAATATTATTTATATCTCTATTCATAATCAAGTCATGACAGAAACATGCAATAGCTTTTGATCAATTAACATGCAATAGTTTGAATAGAGTTTATGACAATAGTTTCATCTGCTTGTACACAAATGCAGAGATGGAACACCGTGCACACTTTATAGGTGTCTTTGGTTTCACCTACATGAAAGGAATTTTATGTCTCAAAGTGCAGTCAAGGGATTTGAATCCTCATAATAAATTTCAATATAGGAGGAAAACATACATATATGGATTTGACTGGGGTTTCACCACTTGTAGGATTGAGGTCTGGGGCTTTTATGGCGGGACATGAAGCTCTCAAAGCAGCGTCAAGCAAATGAGTCAAACATGAGAGAGTGTGTTTGAACAATCAACACGTTTTCACAAGTACTAGAGAATAATCTCCCCCAATGGCTCAGCTTTCCTCTTGACACATTATTTGCAGCAAACAAGGTAACAACAAAGGAACACAATTTCTATTATTGACTTATAATTTAAGGAGTAGAGAATGCAGTACCTCCCATATTACACCAAAACAGTCTTAATTTACAACTGCCAATGCATATAACACCCTTTTCATTGTTGACAAAATAGCAACAAATCATGTATATGAAATCTTTGGACTATTGTTGGACATTGATTCCATTTATAATCTAACATATTTGCAGGTAAAATGTACAATGCTTCAACCAAAGTTCATCAAAATGTACCACTGAAAATCATATATCACAAGCGGTTCAGGAAAATTCGAGACGATTTCATAGATCGACACCCTCATCGAGACCTTTGGAACCGATCATTACGTTTGAATCAATTTGTTTGTCAAATTTCTTTTTCCGTCTTGCTTCAAACTCTTGAAACCCGTCCATCTGGATCATTGACAAATGCTTTAATTGCATTGAAACATAGAAAAGTGAAAAAGAAGAGTAGAAATCCGGAAACAAGAGCATACCTGTTGAAATTGATCCATTGATATAGGATTACCATGCAGTGATAGGTTTTGAAGAGCTTTGCAATCTTTCAATAGATTCATAGGTATCTGCCCAAAAGGAAACCAAGGTATCACTAAGACATTCAGGATTACATAAACTCGTAGAATCGGACCAGTAAAATCCTAAGAGTTCGCTTAATACAGAATTTTATTAAAAGCATGGTACCTACACCTAATTTACACTATGTGCATAGCAAATATTCAACATTCTAACTTAGTAACAAAGCAAACCACAATAGCGAAACAGACAAATAATTAAACTAAGATGGGTTCCCAGACTAGACAAGAACACAAATATTATTGCACGCCAATTCAAACTTAACGGACAAATTCATAAATCATGAGACATGCTTAAAAAGCATTAGAACAATTGTAAATATTGATTTAGAAATTGGTGCATCATTCAATCAACTCTTCCAAATGATAGTGGCGAATAACCATTCATGCATGTTGAAAGAATAAAACTTGATATTCCTCATATTCAAGCTACATTATCTTCACGAAAATATACGCATTCCCCTTTGTATGGAAAAACCTAACGCAAAGAAAAAAACAGGTTCACTTCATTCATTGTACCTAATTGTAAAATGCAGCTAGTCATCGAGGGAAGTTAATTTGGTGGACAAAGAAAACTCCAAGCATTAATTCAAGTAATTTCAAAGTTTATCCTTTGATCAGAACATATTGAGTTCAAATTCTTCAAAAGCAAAAATGGTAAACAAAATTCAAGTCTGCAAAGTTTAAATGCTGAAAACTTGACAAGACAAACTACTATATAACAGTGACAATCAGTTCCACCAGATGAATTCAGACAGTTAAAGGCAATGGGGTCCTAAAGGATCTGGGGTTTGTCCTCGATGAGGTATGGACCGGAATATTGTGTAACTTGCAGTATGGCCTCGGCAGTGTAAGTACTTGTGTATAAATTATTTCTATAACAAAAGATAAAATAAAAATAAATTGTATTCATTTAAGCTATAAGCTGTTTTTATAAGCTATCCTAGGGAGTTTATGGAATTAACCTTACAAGTGTTGTGCCAATAGATAAGCTGAAATATGTAAATCCAAACAGGCTCAAGGTCTGTCCCAATTCTTACCCGATTATCCCAAATGCAATTTAACTTGGCTCTTGTATTTATAAAGCTCTTGTTTTAATAGACATTCCCGTCATAATTTGTGAATTCCATATATGTTTTTTCCTTTGAGGAAGACAGGTAGAATATAAAAAACATATCTAACCACAACAGTACTCTTTAATGAAAATCAAATCTTATATTATCTCATAGAATTGGTTTCCACATATTTTAATTATTTTTTCGAGAATGTAATAAGGATTTAGAATCTAGTATAAATATAAATAAGAATCAGTGTGTTATCTTTTGTAATATATTATTCACATTAATATCAATATAATTTTATTATTCTGAATGTTCCTTTTCCTCTCTCTCTATACTTAAAGACTAAACCCTATAATAAAACAGAATCAATTTGAGCAAATATGTCCCCGTTGTTACAGCCTAGTGGTTTAGCTCTGACGACATTTTATGTGGAATCCCGGGCTTGAACTCGGGTCACCACATCCCCCTCCCCGTACGTGTGTTTATTTTAGCATGTTGGCCACTAGTCCAATAGCAAAAAAAAGGGTGAAACAAATATGTGGTTTCACACTACAGTTGGATGTTCCTCATAAAAGGTCAACAAAGCGTTCCTCATAAGAGGTCAACAAAGCATGATGGAGATTCAAAAAGCACTCACAAAATAAATAAATAAATAAAAATTGATAAAAGAGAACAATGAAACAATCAAGTCCAGCATTACATCACTAAGGTATTAAAACAAAATACCTGCTTCACATTATTGTTGTCTAAGCAAAGTGACTTCAAGTGAGAGAGATTGCAAACTGACGAAGGAAGATCTTCAATAAGATTATCTGAAATGTTTGCAAAAAGTCTGAAATTAGCTTATTCAGAATCAGTTTGAAGCCAAATAATAATAAAGGTGGCGCAAAATGTTCTAAATATCCAGATTTGACAATCATAGAAATAGCCAATCACAAGAGAAATGGTTTTATGGTATACTGTAATAATTCTTCACCCCAAAATATTGTGGTTTGCTTAAATTATAACCAAATTGAGACTCTTCAGTAAATTATATTAAACTAGACCAAGTAACTAGAAAGCATAAAACAATACAAACGGCATGGCATCAATTTAGAGATTAGATGTAAGAGCTGAAAAGTAATCTCAAACTTAGAGTCTTAAAACCAACATTGCAAGGTCTCGAATTTCTTATGCAAGGTCTCGGGTTTGAGCCTTGTGGTTGGGAGGGAAGACCTCAATAAAGGTGGCCAACCAGGTTTAAATTTGTCTTAAAGCAATCTAATCTTGAATTTATATCTACAACAGATTTATATCTTCCATTAAACAAAAACTTCCATTGGAATAGAAATAAATATAACAAGGCAGATTCTCCGCATTGAACTGACAATCAACACAATCCAGTAAAATTAAATAAACACAATAGTTTTGTAAAAAAATCTCTCCAAACTATTTCCAATTTTTACAGCGAAAGAGCGTAAGGGAAAACAGACATGCACTACCATGCTCATGCAATTCAGAAATGAACAAATCGTGTCAAACTATCAATCAACATACCATTGGCCTGTAATTCTTCCAAAGAGAAGCAACTCCCAACAGATTCCGGAAGTGACTGTAACTTGTTATTTGAGACGTTTAAAATCAACAGCTACATTATCAAACAAGATATCATACTTTAAAAGTTATAAAGGTGGGCATTTCATATCATAATTTCAGCTAACAATGGAAGATTATGATCCAAGCCTCATGCAAATCCAAGTCATAGGTCAATATGTCATATACATCCATCGTTTATATTTAAAGATAAGAAAAGTAACGACAATAAATAATCTTGAGTGTTAAAAGGGTGTCTTTAACATTCCTTCGATTAGAAAGTAAGCATGTCAACAGAAAACGGATATTATCTAACAAGCATGGACAACAAACACAGGTTACATCACAAATGACGTGACAAATACTGAATAATGATGTGTTGTGTCTTCAAATGTATGACATGGAGAAAGCTTCATTTCTGAAATGTCTTGGCTTAAAATGATGCTCTCAACTCTTCAAAATCTGACAAGTATGCAGTGATGATAACATCTACACATAATGCATTATGCATATAATCATCCAAATTGCATAAGCAATATAAAAGTTTGATGATATCTAGGTTTTGTTATTTATAATTTACTTACGTTTCTCAAACTGCCAATAGTTGCCGGCAAGGATGTTAACAAATTCCCTGCGATGGATAAGCGTTCAAGCCTTACTAACTGGCCCACTAAAAACAAAATACACTGTAAGTTAGTACATAAAAGAGGGACAATAAAATCTCTTTCAAATAATATATTATTGTCTTAAAGGAGAGAATTACATTCATCTGGCAAGGAAGAAATTCGATTTCCATCAAGGTTCACGAGTTTAAGAGATTGGAGTTTCCCCAAGTTCACTGGAAGTCTATCGATGAGGTTGTCCGCTAATATCTGCGATGTTGGTGAAACTTCAGTATGCAATATTATTTTTTATCAATCGTTGGCAACTTCAGTACAGCACTAATAAAAATGATAATGCAACCATTACCAACATTCTACCATGGAAAAACAAATGAAAGATAGCATTGTGCTTAGATCCATAAGATGTGTCCAAAAAGCATGAGTTCAAAATGAATAAACAAAATTTAATGGTTCCACTTGAATCAATGAGTAGCTAAACTTCCAAACATAAGATAAAATGTAGTGTTTAAGAAATAAATGCTGGAAGGATAAAGTAAAATCTCATGTTCTTACCAGGCGCTGCACATTAATCAATTTGCTAATTTCCACGGGAATGTCAACTGCAGTCAATAAAATAAACTTATTAGCAATAAAATAACAGCATCAACAATGATAATGATAACCTTTTAAGAGGAAAAGCACTTCTCTTTGAGGTTAAAATATTATTACAACTACTTCAGAGTAAAGCTTTCTTAACCAAAACGTATGTACAAAAGGAAAGAAAAATTGTTTACCTATTCGATTATGCGTTAAGTCAAGAGTCCGAACAGATCTGTCTAAATCGATGATTTCATCTGGAAAAGTCTGTTTTTCAAGGAAAATGAAAGATAGCAAGGTAAGTATGTTTCCTCAAAAAAATACACACACAGAAACTTCAAGCACGTATAAATACAGGATATCTTCGACCGAGAGTTTGGATTTCCTCAAGGTACAAAGATGAAAGATCCATTTAACGAACTAACATTCCCCCAACATATGTTCTTCCATAAAAACTAATTAACGAACTAACTATTTTTTGGGGTGAATCTAGCGTGGTTCCAATTAAAAGAGAGCACAGGTGTTCCTTTCACAAAACTGTCATTTTGGAATAAATAAAAAAACAACTGATGGTTATATAAAAATTTGACAAAGTGAATCTCTATCATTCACAAACTAACTATACAAAATAATATAATCAGCTCACAATCTACTACCAAATAGAGTAACATAGTTATTTGAACATCAATTTAGGATAACACAACTCAACGCTTTCTAAACAGTTAATGCAGCTCACAACTTCACACATGCAGTTAACTCGTTTCAATGAGTAGTTAATGAATATATCAAGACTCAGCAACTCATCAATCATCAAATGAACTTAATTAAACATAAATTTGAACGTTATTAACCATGATTTCAGGTATTCCAAATACACGCAGATTAGAAAGCATGAAAATCAAGTAAAATCACTTTTAAATTTGTGGTTAGTAAATTCCATTATATGGCTATTTAGTTGCAACAATACAACAATTAACCAAATCTAACACTAATTCATTAACTATATATGTGAACTGAATTAGTGTATATTTGGTTTCACTTCTAGATGGGCCACCAAAATTGATTCTAAGGGTGTAGAATTGATTCTGACATGTTTGGTTGCTCTCGAGTATAATTGAATTTGCATCCAGAATTTGAGCTTTTGATTCTAAAATTGATTATAACACTCAAATGTATTGTTCAACTCATCATTACATAAATATATCCAAACATAAATCACTTTACATTTAACCAGAAACAATTCTCCAGAATCAATTCATCCAAAAACCAAAACATACAATTAACCTTTTTTTATTTAAAAACACAAAACAGCGAAATTCATCATCAAAACCTTTTATCATTTGAGTTGAACTTACAATACAGAATTAACCATATAAAACTTATCAATCAAATTGAAATTCAAATAACATTTCTGCATCAATAAACCTTATCCATGAACCAATCAATAAAAATTCAAATAATTAGAATCAAACAACACAAAAGAGTTAATTGATACCTTCAATTTGGAATCACGCAAAGCAACAATGCCGGTGGATCGCCAGCGTGAGATTCTAGTGGCTTTGGTTTCAGCGTTTTTGCTAGCTATACAACCCATGTTGTGGTTTTTGGTTTTGCAATTGACGAAGGTGGTGGTTTATTGGTTTTGAATGTGAAAGGTTATAGTCAAATCAAAGAGAATATAACAAAGGAAAACTGAAACCGCGTTTTCTTTTTTGGTTTTCCAACCACTCGTGAGTCATGACGTAAGTAACTTCCTACCTGTTGTACTATACCACCTCGATGTTTGATATGTAACATTCCTTGTGTAAAAAAACAACTTTTTAGATTCACGGAATAATTAATACTAGATCAAATAATATATTCGATGTTTTCATCTTCCAAAAAATTTCATTTTGCTTTTTAATTTATTATATTCAATTTTTATATGTCGCACAAAAAAGGTATATGTTGATATTATATTTAAGATATATCAAGAATATGTTAAAATTATGTGAAATGAAATAGAAAATTTAGGAGGATAGAAACGTTTTATTTTTCCCTAAAAAAAAAGATTTTATTTTATTGTTTAGAGATTAAAATCGAATTTTGTTATATTTTTTAGGTAATCATATTTTCTATTAATTAATTCCTTAAAAAAAAATTATTATCATTTAATACTATTATTAAATTTGAAGTGTAAATGTCTTCATGAACTTATCTTAATTTAGTTGGCAAGAACATTGTATTATATATGCTTGGGGTTGGGTTTTTTCACTTTGAAAAAGTGAATTTCTAACCACTATACTTTTTGGAGAAAAAAAATTGAAGTGTAAATTTCTATCAAAAATAAAGATATTAAAATGTAAATAATCGTGTCACAACCAACATAGTGTGGCATGAGTAGGATATATTTGGGACTCTTAGTCATTTGGTTTAAGTTCATTTTTCGGTCTCTGTATAAAAAAAATTGTTGGAAAAGACCGACCTTTAAATGGACATCAGCCCACTCGAGAGAATTAATCTTTACAATGGGTTTGTAGTTCACAAATGATTTTATTTTTTGTCAAGGATATTTTTAATTAACTTACCAAGAAGGGGTAATTTTTAATTGACTCAAAATCACCCATCTAACTCATTTTTCTCGTCTTTTTTGTTAAAATAAGTGATTTTCACATCTATTTCGTTTTTCTTTCGTGATTTCGTCATTTTAGTGCGGCGTTGTTTGTCTTTCTTGTTTCGTTCATGTATTTGTTCGGTTCAGATTGTCATATCAGTTTCGATCCAGTGCAGATCCAATCAATGACTTTGGCGCCATCAACGTTGCAGATCCGGAGACATAAGTATTCCAGAGACTTAAATATAGTCATATGTATAGAAAAAAATCCAAAAAAATCATAAAAATTGAAAAATAATTTTTAAAAAATAAAAAAAATCCAAAAAAATCATAAAAATATTCAGTTTTTTTTCCAAAAATTTAAAAAATCGAAAAATAATTTTTAAAAAATAAAAAAATCCAAAAGATCATAAAAATGTTCAGTTTTTTTTCCAAAAAATTAAAAAATAGAAAATGATTTTTAAAAAATAAAAAATATTCAGTTTTTCTTCCAAAAATTATAAAAAAACTATTAAGATTTTTTTTGGAAATTTAAAAAATTAGAAAAAAATCAAAAAATATAATCATATTTTTTTAAAATTAAAAAGATTTTTAAAAATTCTGGAATTTAATTTTCAAAATACAAAAAGATTTAATTTTCAAAATTAAAAAAAAGGTCAGATTTTTTAAAAAAGCATTCTGGAAAAAAAAATTAATTTTTAAAAAATCTGAATACAAATTTAGAGGTTTTTATAAAAGTCGTAGTATAAATTTTTTTCTATATTTGTATAAAAAATCTGAATTTTTCTATATTTGTATACAGATTTTTAAGAAAATTAAGATTTTTTTTCAAAAAATCTGACCTCTTTTGTAATTTTGAAAATTAAATTCCAGAATTTTTTTAAATCTTTTTAATTTTTAGAAAATCTGATTGTATTTTCTAATTTTTTCTAATTTTTAAAATTTTTGAAAAAAAATCTATTTTTTTTCGATTTTTAAATTTTTTGGAAACAAATATGACTATTTTTCTGTTTTTTTATATTTCCGAAAAAAGCTTAATATTTATTCTGAATTTTTTAAAAATTATTTTTCGATTCTTTAAATTTTTGGAAAAAATTGAATATTTTTATGATTTTTTGGATTTTTTTTAAAAGTTATTTTTCGATTTTTTAAATTTTTGGAGAAAAAACTGAATATTTTTATGATTTTTTGGATTTTTTTTATTTTTTAAAATTTATTTTTAAATATTTTTAAAAAAAAATCTGATTTGGAAATAATAAAAAAAATAAAAAATGAAAAAAATGTTAAATCAGCGCCACGTAAGCGAATTTGCTGAGTTGGACGGAGGAGAGGTGTTTTCTGGAATTTTTTTTTTTTTACAAGGATGCAAATCAAACCGAAAATTTTACAGGGGCGAAAATCGGAAATGACCTATATTACAAGGGTAAAAACACTATTAACCCTTGAGTTTTATTGCTCCTACACATAAACCTTTATCTCTCCCAAGTGTTTTGTGATATGGATTGAGATTCTAACCTAAGGGTCCGTTTGGTTCGAGAGTTTTGGAGGGAAGTGGATGGGATGGGAGAGGAGAGGATGGAATATTTTTAAGGGTTAATAGGTCTTTACCCCCTGTAATATATGTCATTTTCGGTTTTCCCCCTGTAATTTTTTTTTTTTTGATTTACTCCTGTAAAATTTTTTTGTTTTGATTTACCCATTAATAGACCAAACAAAAAACAATTTTATTTTTTTTTAAGAAATTTTCGTTTTTGTTTGGCCTATTAGGGGGTAAATCAAAACAATTTTTTTTACTGTGAATTCTCTCTTGCCTTCAATCCTGCGCTAATCTCAACAGTTGGATTAATCCAACGGGCTGGGAGACAAAGCTCATATAAAATTAAAATAAAATAAAAAAAATCAAACCCGCAGTTAAAAGATCGAGACTCTCACCATCTTCACTAAGCTTCGCCCGCACCACCACCACATCAGAACCCGTCACCGCACTGTGTAATTTGAACCCGTCAGAAACTCCTTCAAAAAAATAAACACTTGGAGTTCCACTGCACTCGCTTCGCCGGAAAACGAAAACCTCGCCGGGAAACGAAGCCGGAGTCCATCATCATATCAAAGAAAGCCGCCGTCAACCGTCAGAAACGCCAGGTTTTCCTCTTTCATCTATTTCTTCCCAATTTTCCTTCCCCTCTCTTGCATTGCACACGCGCGGATACGATTCCTTCGCGATTTGCGTTCTCAATAGCTTCATCTGATAGGGTTTAACACATGCGTTTGATAGAAAATTATTGAACTGTGTAATTTGAATTTGATCCTCTTCTATGTTAATTCTTGTGAATGAGTTATAGCTTCTCGATTAATCTTTGTTCTGTAAATTAGGTTAATTATTTTGTGCAATTAATTGCATTTGAAGTTTGAAGGATAACGAAATTAATAGAATGATTGATTGAACTAACAATGAGATATCACATAAATATTTGTGTAGAAATTAAAACCCTAATTATATGTTTCTTTTCATAATTTAAATGTGAGATTTAGTACGAGTTGATTTTATGATTCAATATTCCAGCATTCAACTTGTTTATTTCGGTAATTCTAAGGAAGTAGTCAGTAGAAACGATGTTGCAAAATATGGCACTATAGCGATATTGCATGGCGGAATTTGAACAAATCACTATTGTTCCCGATACGCTATAGCGGCGCCGTAGCACTGATGTGTAGCAGAATTTGAACAAACTGCTATTTTTTATGATCTGCTATTGACAACACTCTTCTCGCTTTAAATATCCCGAGCAATTATCTTAGACACACAATCTTCACTAATGGAAACTACTTCCTTTTAGGATGATAACAAACTTTTCTTACTCACGAAATGGTCAAGTCTCGAGCTTCTGACAAGAGTATCCTTATAATCTTTTCTGTTGAATTCAACTGTCACCGGATTAGAGAGCAAGATAAGGATAAAAGAGAATGCTAGACACATGTGTGTATATAAGGGTTTTGATCTCCCAACAAAAAATAAGGTCCCTTTTTTTTAATATTTTTTTATTGTTGACATGTCTAGAAAACTCAGCATAGGTATGTAGTCAGGATCAAGATCCTACATAGGATCGGTCGGCCAATGAAAGAACTTTAACACGAGGAACGTAACACGGTTCATAAGTAGGATCGGTAGGTTTTTGATAGAGTTGAGAGAAATAAATAGAGAAAATAGAGGAAAAACAGAGGAACCAAACAAAGAATAAAGAAAACAGAGGAAAAACAGCAAAAAACAGAGGAAACAGGGCAAAAAAAAAACGAATCAGAGTAAAGTCGAAGCACGGTCGAGGTGCTGTAGGACGTAGAATCGTACAATCCTACGAGCCAGCACTCGATCCTGACTACAATGATAGTTGTCAGAAAATAACAAGAAACAGAGAGTGAATAAATTGTATACTACGTACAAATTCTTGGCTTGTATCAGTGTGATTATAGTTTGAAACTGGAAGGAAAAGAAACTGTTACAAAGAAAGAAGGAAAAAATAACCCAGCCAAGTTCTAGGAAGTCCTAACCTTCCTCCCACCATCTCTACTGTTCGGTGATATACCTGTTTTACAATAGAATGCTCTCCTACTTCCCACTGCTTGCCAATTCAGCAACTGGTTATGCACAGGACAATGTTGCATTATCTCTCTTAGTGTTGTCAAATAGTGACTATAGCGTTCTAGCATAGTGTATTTTGATGAATCTGCTATGAAAACTGTGATGCTATCCTAGTTTCTCTAACATGGCAATAGCGGTTGCTATTTCAGTTTCCGCTAGCTGATGCAGCGGCAATAGCAGAAAAAGAGAATTTTAGGGAATTTTTAAATAATTAAATGGATTTTGCATGTGTGCCAAACATGGCCTATTTTTAAAATAGAAAAAACTGAAGAGTTAGTTAGTATTATTACTCCTATGTTAACCGTAAATATGTAAACCTTTCAATATGTAAGCCATGCTTTGCCTCCATTCCCTTTTTTATTTCTATGTACCGTGCCTTATTAATATAAGGGAAATGCTAATGAGTGCCCTACGGGCACTCCTTACGAACTTTAAATAGTAAGTTTTTATAGAAACTTGTGCATTCAATGCATCGGAAATTGAAATATTAAGCTTTTCTAATGAATAGTTTCTTAATTGAGTATCCTTATAGAGTGCCCTTAGGGCACTTGTTAGCAAGACCCTTAATATAATTGACTTATTTCAACTGCTATGTGGCTTCCGTTATTTGCCCGCAACGCTATCTGCTATTTCACATAGCAGTTTTTTGGCATTCTGCTATCATCCTCAAGCCGCTATTGCATTATACTGCTCTCTTTTGAATATGGTTCCCTACATTGCATGCTTTTTTAAATTTCTTTCACACAATTGGGTTACTAGCACCTATCGTAGAAAAGATGGTGGAAACTCGGCTCAGGTGGTTTGGGCATGTAGAGAGCAAACCTGTAGATTTTGTAGCAAGGAGAGTAGATCAGATGGAGGGTAGTCAAATTACTAAGATAGCGGAAAACCTAGAAAAGCTATAACTGTTACGACAGATCTAGAGATCAATGGGTTAGATTGGATCAGGATATGATATATTATAGAACATTATGACATCATTTGATTCATAGCCGACCCCACTTAGTGGGATAAAGCTTAGTTGTTGTTATATACATCAATATATATTCCAACCTGTTGGGTTTGCATTGATTCAAATCTTCATGCCTTAACCGTTGTAAGTCTAAGTAAGGTAAGAGTTTTATTCTCACAATCTGATATCATTAGTCCTCATACGGGTTTGATGTTGGTTGATTTGTCTCTGTATCAACAATTTAGATCAAATCTGTTAATTTTTTTTACATGAAATTTCTCTTTGACTTTGGACAAATCCAATTAGAAACGATTGAAAACTAGTAGTAATACCGCACGCTAGCAATTAATAAGAATTGTTGTACCGAAAATCCCTTTGCCATCTGAGAAGTACCCAAAATTTAGATTTATTATTTCTCACATTCATGATATCATTTAGACTTTAGATTCCTATTGTGAGGAAGGGAGCAGAATTCCTTTTGACTTAGTTTTGGTCTCGCTTTAATATTTGGGGGGGGGGGGGGGGTTGGTTAGGGGAGAGAAGGCCTCTGTATAAAATTTCAAATGCAGTGACTAAGATATCATTGCATAAAATGTAACAAAAATACAGTAAGTTATTTAAATTAAATTAACCCTTTCCATGTACTGAAATCTCTCCCTTCCCTCTCATGAATCAAACAGGAAGACTTATCTCCCTCCTACTCACTCTGCCCCTCTTCTCAACTAAAAATATTTATTTAAATCTCTCCGTCCTCGTGAGCTTAGCTCAGTTGGTAGGGACAATGCATAATATATGCAAGGTCCAGGGTTCAAACCCCGGCCACCACAAAAAAAAAAATCTCTCCCGTCTACTCATTTAAACCAAACATACCCTTAATTTCAAAGGAAGCAAAGCAATAGTTTTTCATGGAATTAAGTTGTCTTCAAATTATTTTTCTATCGAACATAATTTCACTAGTCTTATTTTTTGCATTAACACCTCTTGCAATGGCCACATATGTTTTACATTCTTCGTTTCTATTTGCTACTGCTGATTGAGTTCTATTTGGGCTGATAAACATTTTTTAACATCATGGTCAGAACCACTCTTTTTATGCTCCCTGACATCTTAATCCAAAATTAGGCTGATTTATTTTATTCCTTGCAGTGAAAATGGCGAGCGATGACAATCTAAAGACATGGGTTTCAGATAAGTTGATGTCACTACTTGGATATTCCCAGCGCACAGTTGTACAGTACATGATTGGACTATGTAATTCATCTAAGATCATTTTATCACCCTAAAAATAATTCTATATAATCATTTTGGAAATGGTACTTTGGGATTCACATGCTATATGTCAGTAATATCTTTTTGGTTTTGCAGCCAAGCAAGCTACTTCACCAGCTGATTTAGTGGGAAAGCTAGTGGAGTTTGGGATTTCAACAACAGACTCCCGTGCGTTTGCGGAAGAAATTTTCTCAAGAGTTCCTCGTAGATCGTCCAGCTTAAATGTGAGTTTTGATCCAAGACACAATGAATATACTACCTTTTTCTTAGTATATATCCAGCAAATCCTTTCTTACAGAAGTAATTATTATCTGCTGGCTATTGATCTTTTTGTGCTCTATAATAGCAATATCAAAAGCAAGAGAGAGAAGCTGCAATGTTGGCAAGGAAGCAGGCGACTTACACAATTTTGAAGGATGACGACGACATCGACGATGACCATACTGTTGGTGGTGACGATAAATCGTCGATAACTACTGCTTCTACATCTAGAAAGCCAGACAATCATAAAAAACGTTTCAGGAAGAAAACTGAAGTTCAAGATGATCAAGAAGATGAGGCAAAGTGTTCATAACCTATTAGTTTCACTTCCTTATTTGTGCTCATGGTAAGTTGCTGATCAATGTTTCTTCTAACAAGGTTTGACTTATTTTGATCAAATGCATCGATGCAGGTAATTTCAAGGAAAGAAAGGGAAAGACAGGTTAAGAGAAGAACTTCCCCTGATGAAGAGAGTGGTTCAGAGGTACCATTTTTTTAATGTCTACAAGTACTGATGATGAGACTTCTATTATATCCACTTGTTTGATTAATTCTGTTGCGCTGTCCCTCAGATTTATATTTTTTAGCTGAGTGCATTGATATATATGTTCAACTCAATTGATCACTGAGTTTGCGCCCCTATTTTCTTTTGGTATTAAAATTTAATATGATTTATGTTCTCAAAAAGGAAAAAAGAATTTTGTAATAGTTTAATTTTTGTTGATATACCAAAGAGACCTTTGTTAGTTTTTCTTTCTTTGCTTATAGAACTCTCTTATTAATCGGTTTTGTAAAAGCATTCTTATTGTTTTATAAATATGAATCAATTCTAACTTGTCTAAATGTAAACAGTCAGAAGAAGAAAGATTGAAAGATCAAAGAGAAAGGGACGAATTAGTGCAGCATATGAGAGAAAGAGATGCTGCAGCAACAAGGAAGGTACTCATTAATAGTCGGATTTAATTTGTCAATTGCACCTGAAGGCTTTTCTCTTATGAATCTGTATTTTTTTTGGTTGATGCCATTATGCTTAAGTTGGTGTCTTAGTAGTATCTACATCAATACTTCCTTTTGGATAAAAAAAAGAAAACTTGTTTTAAAGAATGGGCAAAAATGTGTGGAAGGTGGGTAGTAATGTCCGTGGACATCCTGTATCTTAGTGCTGAAATCTTTCGGGATTTTGCTATTATCAGCCATAAAATGCATGTTAGATCATATCCATTGGCCATGATTTTAGGAACTTGTGTTGCCTTTACATCTTGTGTGATTCTTTACTCTCCCTCTCTCTCTATAATATATATATATATATATATATATATATATATATATATATCATTTGCTCCCATTTTTAACTTTTCTGTGTCTTCATTCTAAATGTTTGCATTGTTTCTTGTTTATCAGTTGACTGAACAAAAATTAACACGAAAGGAGGAAGGTATGCAACTGGATGGTTGAGCTTACGTACATGCACACATAAGTTCAAATGTGCCTTTATATCCAAATGTTGATTTTAATTTCTTGGTTCAATCTTTCTTCCAACAGAAGAAGCAATTCGAAGATCTAATGCTGCAGAGCAGGATGATTTGCGTTCTTTGAGGTTTGCTATTATATATATATGGTTGTGTTGCATGGAAAAATTATTTCATTAGCAGTCATAAGAACCACAAATTTCTGCCATTTGCCAGATAGTTGTTAGGATAAGGGTTCAGAAGAAGAAATATATTACTTGGAGTTATTTAAGAGGTGTACTGCTAACTACCTAGTATCTTGTAGACCGATGCTTTAAAATTCCGACTAGTCTCCAAGACAGAGGAGTTAACTGAAGATCTAACAAAACTAATTTCATAAATAAGTATATGAACCATTTTTTATGGTGTGCAATGGGGGCAACAAGGTTTGAACCCTGGACCTCATGCATACTACCCAAACACCTCACCGCTAGACTAATCCTAGTCTTCACAAATTCTTATATACTCTTAAAAAAATCGTCCAGGGCATGGTTTGGAAAAGACTTCGGATGGACTAGTTGAAATTTAGGTTTTTGATATTACCCATTGGTGTCATTTGCCCTAATAACAAACAACATATAGTGCATAAGGCTCTGTTGTTCTTTTTTCCTTTTATTTTTTGTTTAAATAAGATACACTTTTGATGGCATAAAGTTGGCTGCAGTATGTCACTTCGCTTATTGTTTTTCTGCTGTTTCAGAAAGTATTCACGGCAAGAATACTTGAAGAAAAGGGAGGAAAAGAAATTAGAAGAACTGAGGTATGATTCTACTTCCGTTTTGTTTATTTTCGTAAGGTTGTTTCCAGTTCTGATTTTCTGTCGATGAACAAATTAATATTTGGTATCTTGGACATCGCTGTTATGTGTTATAATGTTATTTTTCCTTAATCTTCTAGTTGAAATTGATAACCTTTTGCACGATTATTGCAGAGATGATATTGAAGATGAACAATATCTATTTGATGGTGTGAAGCTTTCAGAAGTGGAACAGCGTGAGTTAAGGTACTAGTTGCTTTTTCCAGTTCTCCTCCTTCAATTTTTCTTTTGTTACTTTATGATACATTTTTATTTCTTTAAAATTGTTTTCCCTATAAAAAGTAGTGTCAAGCAAATTATGTAAAGGAAATTCTTTACCCAACCTCGGTACCCTAGCCTTTTTTTTTTTTTTTTTCTTTCTAATTTTAAAGCTACACTCAAATGCTTAGATTCGCCTTTTCTTTTATTGTCTTCTGATATTTAAATTTTTAGGAATACATAAAGTATTCCGATAATTTCTTAAAAAGCCGCATTTTTCTTTTACAAATATGGTAATAGCGGTATATACTGTGACTTAATGAAAAAGGACAAACTTCTTTTTTGTAATCTCTACTGAACTCGATTTTTCGTAATATCTCTCTGTGCGTTGAAACCATTTCTTAATCTCTGTATGCTTCAAAATTCCTCGATTTTTATCTTTGTTCTCTCTGCATGATTCTGAACTCTCTATCTTTGTTCTATCATTCTGCGTACCCAATTTTGATGATGCCAGTGTTCAAGTAAATATGTTATAGGAGTGAGTTTTTAGCTTGTCTGTTAAGTGTCATCTGCCATGAGGTTGGATATCCTTGCTAGATGTTTCTAGATATAATTTTCCCTGTCTCTCTTTCATTCAAGCGGCATACGACATACTCATTTTCTTGTTATACATTCACCAAAGATGTTTGATTCTTCTTTTTGCTCTCTCTATCTACTTTTCAGTTTTTGGTAATAACACTAAAATACTTGGTGCTCTGGATGTTTAAGTCCTTTAGACGAGGATATTATTTTTTTAGTGTAAAATATATCATAATACTTGTCTTGTACGTGTCATATATCAAAATAGATGCACTATTCTGTGTGCTTTCTTCCATTGCTCTATGGGCCTTGCATCAATACAAGTGTGATATTCTTATGTATAACCATATTAACCATGCTTGAAACATATTATTTAAATTATTATCTATTTAATTTAGTTTAGTTAAAAATTCAAACCTGTTTGTTACGGGAATAAGAGGCATACTTGTGTATTCTGCCTTTGTACATGAGAGCTAGAACCCTTACATCATTATGCTGAGTTCTTAAAGAGCTGTATATTCACTAATGGCAAAGATATATCTTCTGTATCTTTAGAATGAAAAAGTTCTAAAGTTTTTTTATTTCTCCCCAGGCACAAGAAAGAACTATATGAACTTATAAAAAAGCGGTCAGAGGAGGCAGACAATGTGAATGAGGTAATCAATAAGTTTATATTTCATGAATAATGAGTGTTAGATCAGGATCAGTTTTTTTATTCCTTCATGGTTGATCGTTGTTGAAATGTAGTCACTTTTTTTATTCATTCAAGATAAGCTATTTGCCAGTTGTGCTTGTTAGGGTTAAATATGTTGCGGGTGCCTATAAAATGACAACCCTTCATCTTTAAATCACTATTAAAAATTATGTTTTTAATATCTTCTGAGAGAAGACTAAAAACATATTTTTTTTGCTAAATAGTGGGACTGCACATGAATAAAATATTTATATGGACTAAATTTGAATGGTTGTTATTTTAATGGGATTAAAGACATATTTAACCCTTCTTGTTATATATATTTGGTTATGCTTTTGCTTTCTTTTGATGATGACTTATTTAATTCCTTGACTGAATCTGTGTAGTTTTATAATATGGCGATCCTTCTCATTTGTAATGGCATAATGTATAAAAATATTACAATCTCTAATCTTTTTGGAAAATTGGGACAGGATCCTTGACAAAGGGATCATTTGGGATTGTGATAAGTCAAATACACATCTATATCTGTCTTTGCTAAACTCTCATGTTCTTCTGGAATTGTAGTACACATCTATATCTGTCTTTGCTAAACTCTCATGTTCTTCTGGAATTGTAGTATAGAATGCCAGACGCTTATGATCAAGAAGGTGGCGTTAATCAAGAAAAGAGATTTTCTGTGGCTATGCAGCGTTACAGGTTCTCACTTACCACATGTTCTCCACTATGATTGAAAAAATATAAAAAGAAAAAGGAATCAGATATGAACTATTAACAAGATACCATTCATAATGTATTTTCTCTGATTTTTATCCCATGAGTTTCCAAAAGGTACTTGCCTTTAATGAGAATGTACAACATAACTGCTATCTTGTATTAAGAGTTGGGCTTTGGCCCTATACTCTAACCTCCACAATTAAGAGTTGTGCTTTGGCCAATACTCTAACCTCCACCAGTCAGAATTCTGTTGGAGACAGTTAGCAACAGCTGACAATTCAGTAAGAAATTAGTTGCATCTTTCTATACTATAAATGTATCATTGTACTTCATCACATTCAGATTGTATATACAAGAATAATTCAGATTATACTCTGCTAGATTCTCTATCACTTTATCTCATTCTCCCTTTCTAACAACGTTATTGGACATCTTTAATTTTGTTTATCTTAGGGATACAAATGCTGAGGAAAAGATGAATCCATTTGCTGAACAAGAGGCATGGGAGGAACATCAAATTGGTAAATCTCTTTATTATTACGCTCCTTATAGTATGTATCTTTTGAAAAATTAAATCCCTGTTCTTTTTCTGTGTTTTCATATTTTTGTATTCTTGATATCATCTTCTAGGAAAGGCAACACTGAAGTATGGCTCCAAAAATAAAAAACTAGCCTCTGATGATTACCAGTAAGTTGGTTCTTTTAAAACAATTGTTGCTCAATGTCATACTGTAATCTTGTTCTGTTGTTACGTATTGGATGACACTGAAGTCTTCATTCAGTGTGCTTTTATTATTTAGGTGTAGCATTGACGCTGATTCATTATGTATTTTTCTCTGAGTGCACACATTACTGATTATAAACTTATTACAATTTATGCATGTAGGTTTGTGTTCGAGGACCAGATTGATTTTATCAAGGCATCTGTGATGGATGGAGATAAGGTATGTTAATGACTCAACTTGACTCATGACGTTTAATGGTGATATTGTTGTTTTTGAGCCAGACTTGCTCTGCAGTTTGATAATGACGAGATGGCAGATTCAATTGAAAAGTCCAAAGCAAAGTCTGCAGCAGAGGCACTTCAGGTAGCATTTCAATAATTCAATTAATAATGGCTTTATTTAGTGTTAGTGGTTTGACAGGCACTGCCTTGCCAATGGTTATCGTGATAGTTTTAGCCCATGCCCATGGGTTGAGGCAATACACTAAAAAAGGAAAAGCTATGAAGTCACGTCTCTGTATAAAATCGCAACTGGAAAGATAACTTGAGGCTGCTATTATGTTGGTTTATGAAGTAATTACTAATTATAATGATGTTATTGAATTTTATTTCTTAGAGAAAGAAATGATGATTGAAGCTGACTATTAGTTATTCATTTAAAACTTGAATGTTATGGATTAGAATCCTCAATCTTTGTCAAGATTAATTCATTAAAGCTGACTACCGATGCATGTTATATTCATGTACTTTTCCGACTTCTTTTTTCAGGAGGAGAGGAAAAAACTACCCATTTATACTTATCGGGATGAATTGCTCCAAGCTGTTCATGACCACCAGGCATGGTTACCTCCCTTTTTAATCTTTCTTTTTCCCATTGTTTATTCTGATAGTTCTGCCTTATGGTTTTTGAGGAATGAATTTCATCTCTGTTGTCAATGAACTGTCTTTTGTTTTTGTTTGATTCCATTACTTTTTTATTCACATTTTCATGTGTATAATTGAATATCCATTTGAATTAACCTTCAATAATTTCCTTTAATAGGTACTTGTAATTGTTGGTGAAACCGGTTCTGGAAAGACTACACAAATTCCTCAATATCTTCATGAAGCTGGCTACACAAAACATGGAATGGTGCGGTTTTGATTTTTTTTTTTTTTGTTTTTATTTTTTTTTTAATTTTTTTTATAATTTTTATGTTAATACAATAGGTTAAGTCATTTTAAAACTTCATTGGATGTCCTTGTTATATTATATCTACTTTTATTTTTACAATTGGTAGATATGGTTGATATTTCATTTTATTTATATCTGCTTTGTCGCTGCCTACTATTATTTGTCATTTATGGAACAAATAGCTATATGTATGTTTTATGGTGTGTTGCTTTATGATTGTGTCAATGTGTTGCAAATGGTTGCATCTTCTAAAGTTATCATGCCTTTCCTTGGCATTGGAAAGAAGTTTAAAATTGTTGTATTTTTGTACAGATTGCATGTACTCAGCCACGTCGTGTTGCTGCTATGAGTGTGGCTGCTCGAGTTGCTCACGAATTAGATGTTAAACTAGGACACGAGGTAGGCTATCTTCATTTTTTCAATATTATTATTTTATGTTCCGTGTTGGTTAATACAGCTATTTTCTTTAAAATTTCTTACTCCCTAAAAGATGGTACAAACTACAAATATGTATGCTATGTGGGAAGCATAAAGTTTTCATTGATAAAGAATTAAATTATAACTTGTCAAAAAAAAAAAAAAGAATTAAATTATAAATATCTCCCGCTTTTTCCCAACTGAACTTTTCTAGTATTAGTTATGATTAATTCAATTTTTTCTTTTTAAAGGTTGGGTACTCCATCCGTTTTGAGGATTGCACATCAGACAAGACTATTCTGAAATATATGACAGATGGAATGTTACTGAGGGAATTTCTTGGTGAGCCTGATCTGGCAAGTTATAGGTGAGCATATATTGGATTAGGATTCAGGGTTAGGTTGGATGCTTTATGGTTGTTCTCTTACTATGTTTGCTAATATTGTAGTGTTGTGATGGTGGATGAGGCTCATGAAAGGACACTCTCAACTGATATTTTGTTTGCATTAGTGAAGGTGAGCCCTTGGTTTTGTTTTTTTTTTTTGCTTTGTAATCCAAGCGAGTTGAATGGCAGATGATATAATTTTGTTCCTTGAACAATCAGTATCTTGATTGGGATATTCAAGACATTTTTTGCATGCTTTTGATGTTGATCACATGTATTATTTTTGTTCCAACTTGTCGTGCAATGATTCTTATTTTTGGTTACTGTCTATAACTCATCAAAGCATGGTCTTTGCTTATATCTGGATGTATTTGAAGCGTATGCTCAGGTTAATCGAATAAATAAGCTGATATTTAGATCTAACATTATAATTTTTTTGACAGGATATTTCTCGCTTCCGATCTGATCTTAAGTTGCTGATATCAAGTGCTACACTTGATGCAGAAAAGTTCAGTGATTACTTTGATTCTGCTCCAATATTCAAAATTCCAGGGAGAAGGTATCCAGTTGAAATACACTTTACCAAAGCACCAGAAGCTGACTACTTAGATGCAGCTATTGTAACAGCACTTCAAATCCATGTTACTCAAGCTCCTGGAGATATATTAATATTCCTTACTGGTCAAGAGGAAATTGAAACGGCTGAAGAAATCTTGAAGCATCGAACTAGAGGCTTAGGGACTAAAATTGCTGAATTAATTATATGTCCTATATATGCCAACCTACCAACGGAACTGCAAGCCAAAATATTTGAACCAACTCCTGAAGGGGCACGAAAGGTTGTCCTTGCTACCAATATCGCAGAAACATCATTGACAATTGATGGAATAAAGTATGTCATTGATCCAGGATTCGTTAAGATGAAGAGTTATAATCCAAAGACAGGAATGGAGTCTTTACTAGTGTCTCCCATCTCAAAAGCCTCAGCTATGCAACGAGCTGGTCGATCTGGAAGAACAGGTCCTGGAAAGTGCTTCCGGTTGTATACTGCATACAATTTTCAAAATGACTTGGATGATAACACTGTACCCGAAATACAGAGGACTAACCTCACAAATGTAGTTTTGACTTTAAAAAGTCTTGGTATTCATGACTTGTTGCACTTTGAATTTATGGATCCTCCACCTGCGGAAGCCTTATTGAAAGCCCTGGAGCTTCTATTTGCTTTAAGTGCTTTAAATAAGCTTGGTGAGTTAACTAAGGTAGGTAGACGGATGGCAGAGTTCCCACTTGATCCTATGTTGTCAAAAATGATAGTGGTTTCAGAAAAATACAAGTGTTCAGAAGACATAATTTCCATTGCTGCTATGCTTTCTATTGGAAATTCAATATTTTACCGTCCAAAGGATAAACAAGTACATGCAGACAATGCAAGGCTGAATTTTCACACTGGAAATGTTGGAGACCATATGGCGTTGCTCAAGGTTCATTCACTTTTAAATTTTTGTGTTTAATTGGTTATTGACTTGTCTACTTTTCGTTTGTGCATCTTTGGAAATGACAGCGACAATTGTTGATCTCATTACACATTGAGTATTTGCTGTTATGTATTAGCAGAGCCCCAACCATTAGTTAATTAGTTAGAACTTGAAAGATGGAGAAATAACATGATATGAATTATAGTAGAGAAAGAATAAAGATCTGTCTTCGATTGTGAAGTGGAAATTAGGATGGAGATCCTAGTTCTCTCTAATACAAGGAGTAGAATATTCCGTATTTATATCATTCTATCGATAAACATTCCTTTCTTTGCCTCAGTTACGTCAAAATATGTCATTGTTCCTGTTGTGAATTATCTTTTCATTTAGATGGAATGTTTTATAAATCAAATCATGAGATACGGTGAGATTATTGTTGAGTTGCATGCATATCTATCCTTGTTAGGCTGTAATTTACTGTTGATATATTTCCTTGTTCTAGATTATTGTTGAAACTTATTAATAATTATTTTTTCTTCAGGTCTACAATTCTTGGAAAGAGACCAATTATTCAACACAATGGTGTTATGAAAATTATATACAGGTATGGTTCTTTGCTACGAAAACTAGTACCTTTACGTGAATAAGTGAAAAGTCGTGGAGTTAGTAGTGGAGAACATCAAGTGAAGTGAGGTGGTATAATTATTTATAAATGTTTTTTTATTTTACCAATATTAAATTTAATTTGATACCCCCCAAAAAATAATAAATTTAATTTAACCAATTTAATTAGTCCATATAACACAATAAGTTTAGATAATTTTTTAGTTACTGATAGTATCATAAAAACTTCTACCATAGTCTATTCCCACCAGGTGGGGTTTGACTACATAGATTAAATGACACTGTAATGTCTTATCATGAATTGTGTAAGGAGTAGCCATTTAAGGTATTGGGTTTAAGGTTTAGGGTTTAGCGGCGTTAATATTTGTGGCATTTTTTTTATGTTTAGGTAAGGAGCATGAAACGGGCGAGGGATATCCGTGATCAACTTGCAGGTCTATTAGAGAGGGTTGAGATTGAGCTTACTACAAATCCTAATGATTTAGATGCCATCAAGAAATCTATAACATCTGGTGAGCTTTAAAAACTTGTAATCATCACTTGCATTAAGAATCTTTTTTCATCCTGCTGATTCAAATTTTTATCCATTGCAGGATTTTTCCCACACTCTGCAAAATTGCAAAAAAATGGATCGTATCGGACACTTAAACATGGGCAGACTGTTCACATACATCCTAGTTCAGGGCTGGCACAGGTACTTTTTGTATATGAATGCTATTAGAATATTATAAAATATCTTATAATATCTTTTTATATTATGTTGGAGTATCTTGAGCATCTCTTAGGATTAAATTTTATACTGTATTTCTTATAACTCACTTGTGTGTTATGTGTTTTTAATTGACTACTTCACCCTCCCTTTTCATTTTTATAACCTGGAGCTATCAAGTTCTTGCCATGGCGGGGTATAGGGAACAAAGGGAAGGGTTGGATCTACAATGGGTCTATTGTAGGCTGTGTATTATTTGCAAGAGGTTGATTTCACGACTCGAACTTCTCATCTCGTAGTCTCATGGAAGCAGGTAAAGGACGATACTGATAAGTGATGATGGGAGGGTCGAACTCGAGGGTCAATTGGAATAGATGGCTCTCGAATATCTAACACTGAAGGTAAAATGGAACATAAGGATTATCTTGTTGTACTTGAGTACTTGGGCAACAAACGCTGCTGTCATTGAGGTGGTTTAGAAAGGGCTTTCTTCAAAAAAGGTGGCATAAGAAATATAAAAACGAGTTGAAGAATAATATCACTTGTACCCTTTCTGCATCCACTAATAGCCAAGAAAGACTCACTTTAAACAAATTATGAAGACTTGTTGTGAGATAGTGAACAAAGCAAGTTGAACAAAAGACACAAGGAAAAACAAGGAGGAAGGGGTCAATAGGGAATAACAGGGAAGTCATTCTATTCATCAAATAAATAGCACTAAGTGCAAGGAGAAATAGGGAAGAAGGGTTCAAAGAACCTAAGACACAATGAGAAACATGGACGAAGGGTTCAATAGGGAATGAAGTGGAATGGGGGAATACTATCATTTTGAGAAAAGGATGACATTCTCTTTATCAAATAACTAGCATTAATCACAACATCACCCCAAATTTTAAAGGTGTCTAGGCAGGTAGCAGTCTCAATGGTATGGCGGTATTTTCGTACTGCAGTACTGTTTTTTTAAGGGGAGAGACAAGTTTATTGATGCACCATTCCATGTGATGTGATAAAGTCATTAAGGGGAGAAGAAAAGTGTTCTTTTTCATTATCAACACCTAAGATGGGATTAGAATATATCGAGTTCAAAGAAGTTGAGAAGAGAGATATTCGAAGATTTAGACTGAGGATAGGGTGAAATGCTTGAATGATTAGTACTCCGTAGATTGGATATATATATATGAGAAGGGATCCATTGACTCCAAGAGTAACTCTTTTGAGTTACTCCAAATCATGTCCCTTCATTTTAATAGTAATTGATGGCTATGATTAATTATAATAATTATTAGTGTGTTCCTTCATCTCATAATCTTGTGTGTCCCAATTCTTCACTTTTCTCCTTTCTCCCGTCGACTGAAAAACACGGCCATGGCCATTGATACAAACCTGAAACCGAAGTTTCAAAGAATTACAATAATTGTGTGGATCAGGAGAATAATTACTACGCATGTCTTCTTATTATGGAAAACAAAAATTAATATCTAACAATTGCTACTGATTTTGACGTTTTCCGTTTTCCGTTTTCCATTTTCAATATAGGAAGCTGAAGCCTTTTTTGTTTCCCCTCATATCTTGTATTGGCTACATATTTTGTGCATCAATTAACCCCTAATTTGATTTTTGAGAAGGAAAAAAAAAGAACAGATAGGGGATACACAAGATTGTACAAAGACAGTAGAAGAATTGGGATACACAAGATTAGAGATGAAGGAACACACTAATAATTATTATAATTAATCATAGCCATTAATTACTATTAAAATGAAGGGTTGAGATTTGGAGTAACTCTAAAGAGTTACTCTTGGAGTCAATGGATGCCTTCTATATATATATATGCTTTTGAATTGATTACATGATGTTTTGTTCAAGAAGAAACAAATACATGACAACTTCCGAAGTACATGTGCGAATTTTGAAGCACATAAATCAATCTAAGCACCCTACATGAATAGGAACGTACACAAACCTAAGCACAAATTGCTGCTATTCCTTACTAGTTATTTTCTGATTCCAACAGAAGTCTTTTCAAATTTTTTGGAATAAAGAAAACAACTTTGAAAGTTCTTGCATTGAAAAAATCCACAGGTCAATTGTGGCCTTACTCAACCTCATCAATGGAAGCGGAGACGCCTAAACCCTAGTATAGAACTAACAGAACCTGAATCTCTTAGATTTTTTTCCCAGCCAACCTCATAATTTCCGTTTTGTAAGGTAAGGGTTGCGATGGCATTGCATAGACCTTAAATTCTTTTATATTGCGGCTGCAATTGCGGACCGCAATTTTTTTTTGTTGGTGGCCGGGGTTTGGATCCCGGACCTTGCATATATTATGCATTGCCCTTATCAACCGAGCTAAGCTCACGAGGACCGCAATTTAAATCCACAGCGACTACCTTGTCTCAGAAAGGTATAATAGGCATATTAGTGACATGTTTTACAGTCTAGGGACGACAAGTGAGAGACTAGGAATCATTTTCTCCATCTTATTTCTATTTTAGGAGTGCTAACGACACACTCTTTCATTGGTTAAAATTCACACAGGCACCACCAAATCATGCGGGTCCCTAGGAATTTGGTGGGACCCACATGAATTTTAACCAATAAAAGAGTGTGTGTTGGAAAGTGTGTTGCTAGCATTATTTTTTTCAATTTAGATGACCCAAACGGAGAAGAATGAGACTTAGAGGAGAAAATCTTGTGTGGTCCTGGTCCACACAAGTGGTCTTTGGTCACACAAAGAGAAAAAAGAGAAGAGAGAGAAGAGAGAGAAAATGGAGAAGAGAGAAGAGAAGAGAGAAGGAAAAAACTTGTGTGTGTGACCAAACCAAAATTCTTTGGTCCTGGTCCACACAAGTGTTTCTCGACTTAGAGATCCAATACCAACTTTGAAAGTTGAAAGAGAAAATCTAAATATTGTAACGGATAAGAAAAAAAAATACAAGCACTGATAATCCTAATTTTTAGCGCTAGTAATTGCACACCATCATTGTGATATGTACAGCTGTCAATTTATATAGGCCTTTAAATGCTGTCTCACAGGCCCCAACTTAAATATCCTCCCACTTAAAATCTCTCAATGCTTACGGGCCCCCACTTAGATAAACTCCCAAGACAAAAACCTGGCTCACAGGCCATAACTTTTTTATAAAGTACCAAAAAAGTTTGTACTTTTTTATATTTGTGCATTCTCCAATTATTTATTTGTTTTTCCCCCAAAAAAATCCCCAAAAAGTTGAAAAGCTGACAAAAAACATGGGGCTTTGAACCCCATGACCTGAGCCCACAGAAAATAGTGACATAATGGGCTGGGGGCCCAAAAGTATTTCTCTATAGGGAGCTCATAATTATGGGGCTTACGGCTTAGTAGGGGCCTTGATAAGTGGGGCTCAGAACTTTGGGGCTTATTTAACAGTTCTAGTGATGTGTACGAAAAAATAAATGAAATTTTATAGACATATTTAGAACTTATGAGTAGGATATTTTGTGTTGTTTTATCTATGGAATTGAACTGTCACAATCTAATTGAAAAGGTTTCGTTAGAGAGTTTTGTTTGTGTGTATGTGGATGTCAGTTTAAGGCGTTTTGAAATGAAAGGATTCTATCAATTTTTTGTTGCATGAAAGTTCATTACAAATACTGCAAAGACTGGATTTCTGTGTTATAAAAAAATATATCCAATTTTTTCTCTTATTATTTATTTATTTATCTTCCACTTTGTTTATACTTGAAGGTTCTCCCAAAATGGGTTGTGTACCATGAACTAGTACTCACAACCAAGGAGTATATGAGACAGGTATTCTCAACGTTTAAGTTATTCAAGCGTTTTATGACTTTTTTCAATGAATGCTTGGGAATAGCTGAAACTGTATATTCTTATTGCAGATCACGGAGTTAAAGGCAGAGTGGTTGTTGGAGATAGCCCCTCACTATTACCAGCTCAAGGATGTTGAAGACAGTATGCTCTCTTTCTCTTTATTTCTAATATTGTTCTATGCTGCAAAGAGTCCAACACAATTCCCTTGGATTCCTGATTTGGTTTAAAAATTTGAGATGGTTTTATGGAGAATTAATCTTTTAATCTAGTTTTGTTTGAAATAGTCCATAAAGTGATATTGAGATCTTGATTGTACTACCTATTCAGTTTAGGACAGAATAGAAATGAAATGGCAGCTGTGAAGAATTCCATAAGCCCCAATCTATAAGCCTAGAGTAGGAAATTACACACATCCATCATGTTTCTGTCCTTAACTGAATATTCATGTCTATTCCCTCTCTCCGTAATTGACTTTCCCTCCCAAATCATTTTTATGGGCCTACGGGGAAAATACTTGCAGGGGCTTTCAGTGTTAGTAGACCCAATGACATTGGGGGCTTGATGAAAACAATTGATTGTTGTCGATTGGAAACACAAGATCTGCTTGTTAGTTGTAGTTGAAATGTGATTATGTGGAGTTTTTACTGGAATCTATTTAATAATTTTTTTTTTGAGGTGTTGAGTTGGAGAGATTGACTGTTTATTAAATACTAAAGATGAAAAAGTAAAAAAGATGTACACGTAAACCAACCGAAGTACCAAATTGAGGAGAGCTCCATTGAAGATGCTCTAAGATTTTAAAAGTTTCACTCTTTACCTTTTACCCTATATAACTTCCAACTATATTGAACTTGTAAAGTTATATAACTTAAACAATGTTGAACTTGTAAAGTTATATAAATTTCCACCAATGTTGACAAAGGGTAGTTGTAATTAACCTTTTTAATTGAAATGTTCTATTAGTTCTATAAGATCAACATAGAGTATTAACAGTTTTAAATTTGTTTATTATTCAGCGATCATATTCTTGATTTATACCATTAAAATTTGAGATTCGTGTGAATCAGACCTCTTCCTTCATCTATTGAGTTGTTGAATCAAATTTTGTCGCAGCTGGTTCCAAAAAAATGCCCCGTGGAGAAGGACGCGCAAGAATCACAGACAACTAGCACATCTCCAAAGATGCTTTGGTACCGAGAAGAATGAAGTAGATTTGTTTGAAGGCGGTTTTGCTGGATGTGGAAAAATGTTGCTCTTAAAGTTGGAAGAAGATGCACTGTAAATACATTTCTTCTGTGACCTGTGCTATTCATTACGAAGAGAATACAAAAAGAAAAACGAAACGCAAGAATGCTTATATGTATTTTTTTAATGGATGGAAAATTGATTTTTCCTCATTTGGCGGAATACATACGAGCAGTGGTGAAATCACGCTGCCTTTGTATTTTTCTTGTATACACTTGGTCTTGATTTTAGTTGATTTTAGTAATCATTGCATGTTGAACTTGCACCCCTTCAGCTTGGTGTGTGTGGTAGGTAAATAATTTAGGGGAAATGATTCATGGATGTCATTTACCGACAATTTTTGTCTTGTGCTCGAGATGGATTTTCTGTTTTGAAATTTCTGCTTCTGTTATATTTGTGTCTAGTGATCTCCGATTCAATTCATATTATTGTTGAGTCGGTACTGAGTAAACTACTTTTAATGCTTGATTTGCCAAATGCCTTTGAATATTGTTTTCTGTCTTATTTTGTTCAAAATGCAGAGCTTGTATGGGCAAATGTGCAAGGTTTTGTAGGACTATACATCTCCACATGAATTTACTATGAAATTATTTAGTGATTAAAAGGGATACACAGTTGATGTAAATTAGCTTTATTTTAAGATTAAATTACAGAAGTTTACAGGATGGTGGTTTCTCACTGGACGGTAACAAAGATTTACACTCTCTTTTACCGAGTTTAAAGGGATGCATAGTCGATGTAAGTGGAAGACCTAACCATTTGTGTCGACAATAGTTAGTTGTAACTTCTTCCCTATTGATCTAGTTGTCTCCACACTTGATTTAATGCACTTGATTTAGTTTTGGATTGGCTTATTTTGAACTTATGTAAAACAACTTATGCAAATACATAAGCTCTTATGTATTATTTTATTCATAAGCTTGTCAAGATAGTTTATGAAAAAACAGTCTATGATGATACAATTATCAGTGAAAACTTAGGATTAACATAAAAGCTTATCATATGCTCAAAAATAAGCCAATAACAATTTACTACCAACTCTTATTTGTACGTTTTTCCATATGTAGGCTGATGATATAAGTATTATTGAAATAGTTACTGTCTTATGTTGTATGATGTTTTAAATTTATGCCAAACTTTTTTACAAAAATAATTTTCTGCTACTGGTTGTAATACACATTGTAATTTCTTATCAAAAAATTTTGTTATAAAAAATCTAAATACATTATCGCTAGTACATTGAAACTCCGTTGTTTAGCTTTAACACTTACTGTCCTTTCAATTATTTTTTATTTTTTAACGTTTATTGTAATGCACACGTTGTAATTTCCTTAAGTTTGGTATATTTTGCTTCTTGAAAGACTCAATCTCCTCTAATCCTTTCCTAAATTATTTTTTGCATTTTACTGTGCGCGATTAAGGCAACATATGAACAAGAATGTAAAAGTCCGTCCCTTCTCTTCTTTTTTCTTTTTCTAAAGAGAGAATTTTTTGAATCAAGGGAAACACTCTATGCAAGCTCAAAGAGAATCACTAATTTCATTAAGAGAAATATCTCATTTTGGTTTTTGGTAGCATTACGCGTTGTCATAGTAGTCCTTCACACATCTAAAAACACAAAATAAGCGCCATAGTAGTCCTTCACACATCTAAAACACAGTAAGCCCCAACCTTGCATTTTGTTAGTCATAGTAGTCTCCAACGTTAGATTGAGACGTTAACCGGTGATTTGTAAGCTGATGTGAAAGATGAAAGTAAATCTCTTTGTTTGAAAATAAAAAAGCCACAACCCAAAGCCCTAATTTTTCTCTCCTCTTTCATCGTCTTCAAACCCTCAGATATTCTCTAATTCCATTTCCACAAATTTTTCACATAATTTCACTTTATTATGCTCTACTAAAAAACTTTGATTTCAATATCCATGATGATGGCAGGTGGTGGAGACTCATCTTAGAGAAGTTACTCTCAGTCGTCGAGAATGGTGTCTTCTTGTGCTTGTGGTAGAGTAGCTGTTAGCCATGATGCACAAACCTGGACTAATAGGAGCAAGCCATTCTTCACGTGCCCCCCAATAAACAAGGTAATTGGAATCAATCTCCTAGAATTTGGGATTTATGGCTTTTCTTTGTTTTTCCTTTAATCCTGGAATTATTTTATTTTATTTTATGGCAGGATGAATATGGGTATTGTGGATACTTTGTGAGTTGTTGGAATGACTTACAAATCCAAATGATGAAACAACTGGAACAATTGGAATGAAGAAATGAAGAGGGATTGTGAGGCAACAAGGAAGATGTCACATGGAAGGTTGAAATGAATGCTAAAATTGACTCTGTTGGAGTGGAACTAACATGACACCCATTAGCAACAAGAAAACATTAAATCACAATAATCAATATGTCTAACCTTGCATGTTCTAAACCCGAAAATAATCAACATGGTAACCTCGACCCTTCTGTAAACGAACGCATGAGCATACTCTTACATAAGAGGTGTGGGAATATTTATAATGTAATTATATATTCTATCACATCTTATGTGTAAAATTACTTACAGTAACACTCAATATGTTACGAAGTATAGTTTAGTTACTCTATTGATCTAAACTATGTAGATAATTCTATATCGTTTATTCCTCTAAAAAAAATCTATATTGTTTATTGAACTAGGCAAATTCCTGAACTGATAAAAAAAAAAAATTCATTAGCTTCCAACAATGCTGTTAATGAAGGGAACACCACTCATTTAACAAGTCACATAACTTTCACATGGTGGGAAATATGAAACACTCATTCACCCTAGACCGGGTCATCAAATCGCTCAGTCTATTTGATGATATATACTAAAATGATTGGAATCTTCTAAAATTTATAAACAATTGAGGCTTTTTTATGACTGTACCACCATTACAAAAAAATAAGGATCAAACTACCATCCTTTTGGAAATAATCACATTGCAAAAAAAGAGTCATTGTTATGCTTCCTGTGCTTCTCATTTTGCTTTAAAGCTCTTTGAAATACCCTCATAGTACTTCCTTTGCTGCTCAAAAAATCAGAATAAATTTCAATAAATATTTCTAAATATATTAGATTTCATGCATGAAAGAGATTTAAAAGAATGAACCATACCATTTCTGACACAGAGGGGGAGACTTTAGTCAGTGCTACCTCAAAATGCCTTGCCTTGACGGTCAATGTATCATCTTTTGTCCTGGCTGTGGTCCTCTTCTCCTCAAGAGCAGCAAATATTGCATTGTCCATCTAATAATGGAGAAGAAAATCAGTAATTCTACTCTCATACCCGACCTATAATCAAACATGTAAAATGACTTCTCTTATAGAGTTTGTTTCAAAGATTTGAACCTGTAACCGCATGTCACATGGCAACAACCTCACTGTTGCGCCAAGGCTCACCCTCTAAAAAGAATAAGGAGATTTACAATAACCAAAGAAAGAGCGTAGAGACAAACCAATGCAGCAAGATCAGCACCATTAAAGTTTTTACAAGCTTTCATTCTTGCAATGTCGCTCAAATCCACGCTGGCATCAATAGGCTTAAGCTTAAACCTTGCATGAGTTTCCTTACGCTTTGCAAGAGTTTCCTTACGCCATGCAAGAGCTTTCAATATCGAAACACGGTCGTCTGGGCTTGGAAGAGGAATATGAATAAGATTACCAAATCTACCTGGCCTTAGGAGAGCACTGTCCATCACCTCAGGCCTGGAAAACGAAAAATTGAGGGAATACAACCAAAGGTGTGAAGTAAAATAAATAACTAATCATAAAATAGAGATGAAGAACCAAAGTTACCTATTTGTTGCACCAATCACGAAAACACCTGTCCGTTGCTCTGCGCCATCTAACTCAATAAGCAACTGCAATTGCATGTAATTGAAAAGAGTAAGAAGTCAATATGACAATATCTTTCAGTCCAAAAACTAGAAACTATTTTACCTGTTTCAATATTCTTTCAATAACCAGTGCACCTTCATTGCCATGTTTTGTTGTCAAAGCATCCACCTGAAAATGTCAAAAAGTAAATCTTAAATTCAAACTACTAAGCATACTGGCATATTAAATTTTACTAACGTCTAACCAAACAAGCCTTATACATGCTTATTGAGAAAGCAAAAATCAACGTTTTCAAACCAAGCACAATGAAATCAGCACGTGCAGAAGAGGGTGAGGAAGGTTTACTTAACAAAGAATATGGAACAGAACAACAACAGATAGCAATACATGATGAAATTTTAGAAAAGCATTTTCACTTACAGTTTTCAAAATTCAAATCAATAGATTATGGATTGATATAATATTATAGTTAATAAACATTTTTGTGAAGAGAGAACCACAAACCTCATCAAGAAAAAGTATACATGGTGCACATGCCCTTGCACGATCAAATAATTTCCGGACTCCACACTCGCTTTCTCCAACATATTCATTTAGAAGCTCAGGACCCTAAAAGACCAACAAAAGCAATTAAATTATTCAAAATTAATTCATCATCTGAGACAACGCAGCATTCAATAACCAAACTATTAGTGAGAAATGGATGGAATATTTAGACAGACCTTAATATAAATGAAATTAGCCCCGGCTTCATTGGCAACAGCTTTGCCAATCAGTGTTTTACCACATCCTGGAGGCCCGTAAAGCAAAAACCCCAAGTTTCGATCCAACCCAAGTCCCTGAAACAAATAAGTCCAATAACAATCAATCTTTGGAAATTTAACTCCATTTTTTAAAACTAGTTTTACAGATGAATTTGACCAAAGAAAACGTGTAAAACAAGAATTGATCTAAGAAAAAATGATACAAATTCTTTATGGCGCATTTGGAAATCTACTGGCTGTACAGTTCAGCAGCAAAATAAATGAAAAGGTGTTTGGATGTTCTTAACCAATCCAATCAGTGTTATACTCACCAGTGTTCCTCAAATTGCAATTCTGCTCAGGGCGTTACAAAAATTAGCTGACTATGGAAACAGATTTGGATTTCTTAACTCTATATTTGAAAACTAGTTTGGCTTATGAATTTGAACAAATAAAATGTGTAAAACAAGAATTGATCTAAGAAAAAAAAAAACAATACAAATTCCTTATGGTGAATATGGTAATCTTCTTGGCTGTACAGTTCAGCAGCAAAAGAAATGAAGTAGTTAAATTAGATAGTTTGAATTGCTTAAGAGAAAAACTACATCTCACTAGTTTTTAATTAACACAGAAAAACTCAACCAAATGATTTGGGTATGTCAAAGGTATAAAATCCGGCTGGACTATATGATATTTCTTTCTATCCCAAGCTGTGTTGCACGGGTGCGGGTACGGGATACGGCATTTCTCAGAAAACAAAGGTACGGGTACGACGTTAGGATAAATACAAGGAGGTTTATATTTTTGCATGAGGGAAGGAAGGTTAGCAAGGAGAAATGAGAAGTGAGAACAAAAGCTAGTATAGAATACGATAAAGGAAGGATTGACTTTTATAGAATATGAAAAAGGAAGATAAGAAGATACAAGAAAAGCTTGAGTGCTATACTTTTCTACTTCTGCAACTATTAGCAGACAAGAAAAAAGTAGCAGCAGTTCCAGAGTACCATACGAGTACCAGTACCCGCGGAGTACCCGGTACGGGTACGTTTTGCAAATTGGAGTACCCGTGCTTCAGAGATCCCAAGACTGCTTGTGATCTAGGAATTAATGTCAGTTAACAGAAATTGCATTAAAAAGCGTAGTATTATAAATCACCTCATAATCCTCGGGATATTTTATACGCCTTAGAATGTGGAGATCAAACTCCTCTTTTACAAGATCAAGCGCACCAACATCTTCCCATTTAACATCAGGAATGGGAGAGAGTCCTTCTCTTATTGACGAAGGTTGTACCATTTTGATTGCTTCCTGTAACATAGAAAAAGGCTTAGAGGGGATGAAAATGTAATTAAATAACATAAATAACTAATAATAATTAAAAAGGAAAAAAATAAACAAATCTAGAGCACCTCAAAATCAGACATATTGATTGCAAATTTATTTTTTTGTTCAGGCGACCAATGCTCCTTCCACCAGCTTTCATCATCACTCATGCTATCATTAGATGATTCAGGTTCCATTTCATCCATTATCCTCTGAAATGCCAGCTCGACAACTTTGCCAACCAGAGCTTCTAAATCAGCACCAACAAATCCCGGCGTAGACCTGGCTATTTTTCTCAGATCAACTGAACCATCAAGCTTGTGACTGCAATTTCGAGTATGCATGATAAGGATCTCCTCCCTCGCAGATTCATCAGGTATGCCAACAAGAATTTCACAATCAAAACGACCAGGCCTTCTAAGAGCAGAGTCAATAACATCAAGCCTATTTGTGGCTCCAATTACAAGAACATAACCAGTAGTTTCATCAGAACTTCCTGAACAACAAGCTTCATCCATGCAAGTTAATAATTCTGCCATAATTCGTGTCTCTATCTGTCCCTGTAAATTCTCTCTTTCCGAAGCAATTGCATCAATCTCATCAATAAAGATAACAGATGGAGCAGTCCCTTTTGCTTTAGAGAAAAGCGCTGCAATGTTTTCTTCAGATCTCCCTAGTTAAGAAACACATACACATTCAAGAAACCAAAGTTTAGAATAATCTGATAGTGGTTGTGGAGGCAATAGTTACTAATTGCATCGACAAATACATGCGTGAGTTGAATGTTAAATGATTTATGTAAAAAGTTGTTGAACAATAAATTTCAGTTAAAAATCACGATTAGACTCAAAAACTACAAATCCTAGCTTCAAGTTAGAATTGATTCTGGAGACAACATCAATTCTACTCTTGAGCATCCAAACATGTAAAAATCAATTTTACACCTCTAGAATCAATTATGATTGCTCAAAACGTGGAACCAAACAAAGACGAGTGTGATTTTTTCTATTACTTTATTCTCTCTCAGTCACGTTACCGGACTACATGTTGGCTTTCTGAATTTCAAATTACACCACCCTAAAAAAATCACTTAATTCTCAGAATTAAGCAGTCTTAAGAGTGATATAAATTGTTGAAGCTGTCAATGAAGGTTGGTCCAGCCGGCAAGCGCAAGCTCTGTAAGGGTGTGAGTTCAACTCTCACTGCAAAATTTAAGGCCAACATTACGACCTTGTTGGTGAGGAATATGTAAGTACCTCTGTTAGCGTTCTTTGAGTCTTGAGGCCTATCCTAACCTTGGTGAGCCATGAGGACCAAAGTCACCTAAACTTTGGTATTCCAAAAAAAGCTTTATTTCACTAAGTGGGATCAGCTACATGAATCAAATTACACCATAGTGTTCTATTTTATCATAAACCATAATTCGATCCAACTCATTAATGAGGCTTTAAAAAACGGTCTGTTACAGAGAAAAAGGCCACAACAAAAAGGTACAGGTAGCTGACGTTACCCTTTTTTCATCGCTTTTACAGAGTGAACAAAAATTACAACGAAACGCCGTTACAACCGTGACGAAAGACCTTTACGACCGGGAAAAATGTCATTCATGACAATAGACACAGAATCCACGTATTCTTTCAATTGAGATAGATGAAAATCATATTTTTAGTACATAATTGATCATAAATTACATAATGTTATCTCCTTATCTAGTTTAGAATTTAAAACCTATCTCTAGTTATCTGATTACCCTCCATTTAATCTACTCTTCTTACTATAAAAACAAAACATTTAAACAAAAACACGATACTTACCGGAAACAACGTCAGCAGCAGAAATGGGATAAAAGGGAACTTCAGCTTCATTAGCAATAGCATAAGCAAGTGTAGTTTTTCCACAACCAGATGGCCCATGTAACAAAATTCCTATTTTAGGTTTCATTCCATACTCTTTAATCAATTCAGGTTGACGCAGTAATTTCACATCTCTCTTCAATTCCTTTATTATCTTCTTCATTTCATTTCCAACTAAATCCTTAAACATAGTCCCCTCTTCATCAGCATCAGATTCTTCTTCCGATTCTTTTTCGGATTCAGGTTCAGGTTCAGGTACAGGTTCAGGAATCTTGCGTTTCTTTGAAGGAGTTTGATAATCATTGTTGTTGTTAGAAGAAGAAGAAGAAGCAAGAGCTTTGCGAACTAAATGGAGGAGTGGTGGATTCGTTTTCCAGCTGTAATCGGAGTAAGTTTTATGGAGATAATCGGCGATTTCTTCGGCGGTTGAGAATTTCGATTTGCAAGAATTGACTCTGCTGAGAAGCACTTGTTGGTAACGTGCCATTTCAACTTCTTCAAAAAAGCAATTTTATTTCTTTTTCAATTTGTATGGAACTTATAGCATTTGATGATTAGGGATTAACGGTCTTATAACTTAAAAAGTTAGGTCACATGGGTGGGTCGATTTTCATATAGGAAAATGTTACATAGACACCCTTTATTCCCATACACCCTTATACACCCCATATATTAGAAAGAGAGAAGAAGGGATGAAAGAAGAAGTGTGCTTGTGTGGGTCCACATGACCACGTGTCAGATTTTTGTGTGGGTGTTAAAGGGTGTATTGCTATCTATGGATGTCTACGTATCATTACTCTTTCATATAAAAAGATGATGATAACGAGGTTTTTTTTACCACTGTAGCACAACTAAAATAAATACTCCCTCCGTTCCTTTATAACTGTCACTTTTACAGAATTTTTTTGTTTCTAATTAACTGTCATTTTCAAAGTTCAATGTAACATTAAATGTTGTTTTTCCTATAATGTCCTTAGTAATTTATTGCAGAGAGAAATTTATGAAATATGATATTAAATAATTAAGGATATTATAGGCAAAACATAAGTTATTGTATCAAAAGTAGTGAAATATATTTAGTGCTTTGGTTTGTGTAAAAAGTCAAAATGCGATAATTAAAAAGGAACGGAGGGAGTATATACCAAGGAAAATGATTGATAGACATCCTTTTCCATACCTCTCCCATGTACACCCTTTATGTGGCATTTATTTATTATTATTATTATTATTATTATTATTATTATTATTATTATTAAAATTGACTTATTCAACCAAATCATCCACTCTCTCTCCTCAAACTGAGTTTCATCAAACACAAACAAACCTGCCTGCAACTCTCTCCCTCCCTCCACGCTCTCTCTCTGCAACTCTCTCTCACAGTTTTCTCTCTGGCAGATCTCTCTTTCTCTCATTTGTTCACGGATATTTGTGACGAAACAGTCGGCGACGGGGATCGTGGTGTGATCGGAGGATGAGACGGAGGGGCAACGGCGGTGGTGAGAACCGAAGATGAAACAGCGACGGCGAAGGTTGTGATGAGATCGGAAGGTGAGACGGTGGGCGAAGTTTGTGGTGGTGAGTTCTGATAGTGTTACAACGGACGAAGGTGGTGCCGGTGACGGCGAACGGGGATACGGCCGTAGAGTGTGGTGGTGGTGACGGATAATTGAGAACATGATAGATGGCAACGTGGATGGTGGGTGAGGACGAGCGGCGACAATGTGTGGTGGTTGGCAGGGGCGTAGCCTTTCCTAGCCAAGGGGTAGCCTTCGCTACCCCAAAAAAATATTATTCTTCAATTGGTTGGTATAAATTTATATCCGGCTACCCCAAACAATAAACATTGAGCTACCCAAACAAATTCAGTTGCCGAAAATTAACATAAGTAAGAAAGTAAAAATATTATTACGATTAATAGATTTATTTATATTCATTTGATACTTCCGGTCTCAATAACAATTATAGAAAAAACTTTTTCAAAAGTAAAAACTATTAAGACAATAGTCATAAGCAAATTAAATGGACATTGAATTTTTTTTTGCAAATAATCTATTTGTTTACATCGAAAAAGATTATTAATCTATTTAGTAAACGACCAACTATGGATAAAATTGGCTTCTTGAAATGCATTTTACCCAACTTTTTTATATAGTTATTGTCAATTTTATCCTTTGTTGTTGATTTAATTTACATTTCACATAAGTAAAAATTATTATGATTTTAAGTTAAGTTTTTAAGATTTTGTTTGATTTTAGTCCTTAATTTTTTGTTAGAGATTAAATACAAGACTAAAACACATATTTTTTTGTAAAATTTTAAAAAATCAAGACAAAAATTGAATAAATTTTCTGTAAGGACTAAACCTAAAAAAGTATAATCTATGGGACTAAAAACATTTTTATCCTTAGATTTAACATATCCGCTTTAAAAATATTTTATTGTTCCTTTATAGTTGGCCCCTGCGTAAATTTTTTGCTAACTTCTGGCAACCGTGGTTGGTTGGTGAGAAAGAAGAAGGTGATGGGGTTGGAGAAACGTGAGTACAGAGAGGGAGGAGATAAGTGAGTGTGAATTTACAAAATTACCCTTAATATAATTAATAAAAAAAGCCACATAAGAGGTGTATGAGGGGGTTTGCCACACAAGGACGTTTGTGTATCAGCACCCATATACCAAAGTACCACTATTTTCAGATTATATACACTACTACCATCCTTTTTTTGACTTTCACAACCATTCCATTAAATTAGTGACACATGTCATTGGAGAGTGGGAGATAATGTTTTGGTTTGTCTTTTGTGTAGAGTTCTATTTCTTTTTGTTTCATATTGTTTTTTATTTTTTCTTTATTCTTTCATCTATTTCATTTTCTTTTTTACCGTTGGATGTTTTTAATTTTTTATTAATTGTTTTGTTATATTAAAAAATGATTAAAGTTCTTATTTTATTTAATCATTAATTGAAGTTTTTTAATTATTAATTTAAGTTTTCTAACTAATTAAAAATAAAAATAGTTTATATTTTTTGAGAATTATTAATTAAAATTTAATAAAACAACACACTTGGTTTGGTTTGGTGGTATTGACTTGGGACCTGGGAGTGTGCTCCTTCTCGAGGTTTCAGGTTTGATTCTCTCTGGTGCCGATTTAGGTGGGCTAATTTAACTTCTTAAAAAAAAAGAATTTAATAAAACAACTCAACTAATCAAATTCAGATCAACTAATCAAATTTAGATCACGGATTATGCTGACATAAGTGCTTATGTTAACATTATCCTATCGAAATCTCACTCAGCCAATCAAATTCAGATCACGGATTACGCTCACGTCAGCGCTTACGTAACATTATCTAATTGAAATCTTACTAAACCAATCAAATTCAGATTACGGATTACGCTGACGTAAGGGCTTACGTCAACACCATCTTATCTAAATCTCAGTCAGCCAATCAGATCGTGTTTACAAATTACGCTGACGTCAGCATTATCTTATTCAAATCCAATATAAATAGATATCGTCCTCCTCAGTTCATTACACAACAAAACTCATCACTCATCCTCTACACTCAAAACTATCTTAAGAAATTCCACTCATAGTCATGCCTCCAATAGAGTTTTTTGTTCAAGTATATTACGACGGACATGTTGAAAGAACAAACATAGAAGGTGTTGTATTTTTATGCAATAATTCATCCTTGTTTAAAGTGAAGAAAAACATCAAATTGGAAGGACTTATCCAATGTATCCAAACAAAGATTCAACCAGACAACTCCAAGAAGGTGGTCGATCTTGTTTATCGATACCGTACAACTCTTTCACAAGGACTTGTTTGGTATGAGTCGTTGAATCTTTCATAAGGACTTGTTTATCGATATCCTGCAAGATTCAACGACTCATACCAAACAAGTCCTTGTGAAAGAGTTGTAAGGTATCGATAAACAAGATCGACCACCCTCTTGGAGTTGTCTGGTTGAATCTTTGTTTGGATACATTGGATAAGTCCTTCCAATTTGATGTTTTTCTTCACTTTAAACATGGATGAATTATTGCATGAAAATACAACATCTTCTGTGTTTGTTCTTTCAACATGTCCGTTGTAATATACTTGGACAAAAAACTCTATTGGAGGCATGACTATGAGTGGAATTTCTTAAGATAGTTTTGAGTGTAGAGGATGAGTGATGAGTTTTGTTGTGTAATGAACTGAGGAGGACGATATCTATTTATATTGGATTTGAATAAGATAATGCTGACGTCAGCGTAATTTGTAAACACGATCTGATTGGCTGACTGAGATTTAGATAAGATGGTGTTGACGTAAGCGCTTACGTCAGCGTAATCTGTAATCTGAATTTGATTGGTTTAGTGAGATTTCGATTAGATAATGTTACGTAAGCGCTGACGTGAGCGTAATCCATGATCTGAATTTGATTGGCTGAGTGAGATTTCGATAGGATAATGTTAACGTAAGCGCTTACGTCAGCATAATCTGTGATCTAAATTTGATTAATTGATCTGAATTTGATTAGTTGAGCTTAATTGAAATATCATTAATTGAATAATTAATTGTTTTATTAAATTCTTTTTTTTTTGAAGAAGCTAAATTAGCTCACCTAAATCGGCACCAAAGAGAATCGAACCTGAAACCTCGAGGAGGAGCACACTCCCAGGTCCCAAGTCAATACCACCAAGCCAACCAAAGTGGGTTGTTTTTATTAAATTTTAATTAATAATTCTCAAAAAATATAAACTATTTTTATTTTTAATTAGTTAGAAAACTTAAATTAATAATTAAAAAACTTCAATTAATGAATAAATAAAATAAGAACTTTAATCATTTTTTAATATAACAAAAAAATTAATAAAAAATTAAAAACATTCAACGGTAAAAAAGAAAATGAAATAGAAGAAAGAATAAAGAAAAAATATAAAACAATATGAAACAAAAAGAAATAGAACTCTACACAAAAGTCAAACCAAAACATTCTCTCCCACTCTCCAATGACACGTGTCACTAATTTAATGGAATGGTTGTCAAAGTAAAAAAAAAAAAAAGGATAGTAGTAGTGTATATAATTTGAAAACGGTGGTACTTTGGTATATATTTATTTTAGTAGTGCTATAATGGTAAAAAAGCCGAAGAAAGAAAGAATAAATGGTGGTAGTGATGTGCCAAGTGTCCGAATTCTAGTGGCAATAGTGTCTAATCAAACAAAAGAGTGATAGTAGTGTACATAATTCAAAAAGGATGGTATTTTGGTAGATAATTATTTTAATAGTGGTACAGTAAAAAAAAAAGTCTGATAACGAGTGTCTAAGAATGTGTTTGGATGAGAGATTTTAATTAGCGAATTAAAATGCTTTGGCCTATGTATGGTTTTAATACAAAACAATTATCACATGTAAGTCACTTGAGTTGGTATAATGGTGTTAGTTTAAACCTTAAAATATGTTCTCAGGTTTGAATTTCTTCGGTACTAATTTAGATAGATTAATTTAACATTTAAAAAAAAAAAAGAGGATTATTTTTCCCACCCTATGCCTTTTCTCGCGCGCCCTATTTTTTCCCATAATACCCCTAGTCCGGATTATATAATCCGAAACCATTCCGGGAATTTTAATTCCGGATTTATTCGTGTATTTTGGCACTTAATCCACCCTGATGCATGATGATGCCAGTTATGAATATATATTGATTCAGATTATATAATCTGAAAAGGGTAGATAACTTCCGGACTATATAATCCGAAAAGTGTAAATCACCCCGTTGAAAGTCAACAAAAGGGGGTGGTGAACGACAGTTCCGGATTATACAATCTGGAATGTGGTTAACCTGTTCGGATTATATAATCCGGATTGCATCAATACAGAGGGAGACGCCATCTGTTTTGGCCGAGCCTCAGTTTTGGCGCATTAGCTTGCTTCTAAACAGACATACCATGCCGGTTACCATATGTTCTAACAGTAACATCAACTTATAACGTAACAATTATCAACACAACATAATTTTCAAACAAAACATTAATCAAATATAATTAAAAATTATCTAAGATTACATAACATTAAAAATTATCCAAGTGTTGTTACATAATTCAAAAGCATTCAAAATGTTCAAACATAAACATAAAATACAATACTACCAGCCCCTAATAACTACACCCCAGCACCTTTGCCGCCTCCTCTGGCCCCACCCCTGCCACCACCTCTGCCACCCCTGCCACCCTCAATAGCTCCCCGACGACGGTAAACTTTCCCATCATGCACCTCTTTCAACGCATCATCCAAATGCTGCCATTCCTCAGTCCCTTTCGGCACCAGACCACTTCTCATCACAACATAGATGTGGTCTCTGATGTGGCTCATCCTTCCGCTAAGCTGTATGTACCCAAGGTCTCTATCCTCCTGAGCAGCTCGCGCATCAAGGACCTCACGCTCCAGTGGCCTCGGCACCGGTACCGGCATGTCAAGAAGAACCATGCATGAATGGGAATGGCGATAAAACCATTCGATGTATCCATCTACTACCTTCACACCATGAACTGCAGTCTCTCCCAACTCCTGAGGTGTCAGCGCATAATCAAGTGCACGCCGAAAGCGGTTTGTGATCTCCGCCAAATTAACATCAACATGTGCACTCTGAACTGGATGTCTCGGTATGATCTGAACCCACCCAAACTGATGAAGCACCCTCTCCGGCAGATATCTCACCATGCCCTCTCCGCATCTCAGCCATCCAGAGTAAAGGCTGACCCACTCAAACTGACGTGCCTGACAGTGCACTCCATATGTGGCCATGACAACCCTCGTCAAATCCAGCGCATCTAGATAGTTTCTGTAGCTGTCCATTGTGCCTAAACCAGACAGTGGTAAAAAAAGCATCGCGCGTGGATACTGATTCTCTACATATCCTTCCCAGACATCCTTGCTTCCCATACCTGGGAAGTGATGAAACACCCAAGCCTGCACCAAAGACAACCACATATAAATATACAAACCATATACACTTACATTTTAAAAAATAAAACATAGTTTTTACTTGATACCTGCAACAAAGTCAGGTATCCTGCCACCTGACTGCAGTTCCAACGTGCAGCATTGTTGAGCTCCTTATACAAGTGAGCTAGTGCCGCAGCTCCCCATGAATAACCGGCAACAAGATCAAGGTCTTTGAAGTACTTCAGGTAGACAACATCCACAACCCACTAGCTTTTGTCACTGAAGATTGTGATCCCCACCAAGTATAGCAAATATATGCGGACAGCCTGGTCCATCAATCTCTCCACCTCCTCAGTCACACCATACTCGGCCGCCAAATCCCTCTGCTCCTTCAAACGATCCTTGAAGATCCCCTCCAAGTAGCCAAATCGGCAATGTCCACCTTTGGTCTTTTCGACCTCTTTAAGAGCATCACCCGTACTAGACCCCAAGTACTCCTCCATCAATTCCACCGCCTCGTCCCGTGATTTGGACCCGTGGGACAGGAGCATGCCGTCAATGGGGATATGCAGCAAAGAGGACACATCATCAAGTGTGACTGTCATCTCCCCCAAATGGAAGGTGGAAGCTGGAAGTCTCCTCGTGCCACCTCTCCACAAAGGCACAAATCAGACCATGGTCAATCATGCTGTAGCTGGTATCCTGGAGCCAACCAAGGCCGGTGCCATGCAATTTGTTCTCCCACCACCGTCCAACCATGATAGATTTGTTTTCTTCATCATGCATCACTTCTATCTTCTTTCCGTTGCTGATGTATTTTAATTTTCCACGCCACTGCAAATAATTAAAATTAATAAAGTGAGTTTAAACTCATGGCTTCACAAAAAGATTTAACATTACATAAACAGGAAGTTTAACAAATATTAACATCATTTTCACACAGATTAACATTAATTGAGTGAGTTTAACATTAATAAATACCACGCCATCAGCCGCCTTCCTAGCCACGTGCACATGGTACTTCCACAGCAGGCCAGTCTCGTGTGAGCCACCGGGATAGTCATCTAGTGGCTCAGGGTCCACCACCTTCTCCTTCTTCTTTCGCCTTCGCCGTGGCTTGCCATCTTCCATTTCCTTGTCCATAGCTTGTAGCTCCTCCTCAAGCTCCTGCTCCTCCATATGCTGCAATTTCACATCAGGCTGCTCCAGCTTCATGTCCATATTCTCTTGCTGCTCCAGCTGATGCTCGACATCAGGCTCGACATCAGCACGACATCCTCTAGCACCCCGACGCCTCGGAGGAACACCACCTTCCTCCTGCAGCCGTCGGAGACACTCTCTCCTATGAGAAGCATGCCCTGCCTCCCTTACGCGCCGAGTATTTGAGGTTGAATCTTTTGTAACATGCACACAAGACAATCAGCACAGAAAATTACAAAACAGACGGTCAAAAATCAATACTGGGTGTTTCCAGAATTTGTTTTCCGAAATGCAATAATACAGTCTGGAAAACGAATTCCGAATTGCTTCAGTTCGTAGGAAAAAAAACGGAACAAATTACTTGCATGCATACAGAAATTGAACTAACTTTCCATGTGATGTTTGTCAAGGATTGAAATGCGGTTCGTTTGAGCAAGATTTCACCGATTTTGGTTTGATTTTTACAGTTCGGATTTTGGGATTATAGGGAGAGAGAGAGAGAGAGTAACTGAAAAGTGAAACTGTGAAAATGGGGGGTGAATGCCCTTTTATACTTCGAATGTGTTTGGAATATGTAATCCGGACCAGAAGTTAATTGTCCGCATATTGTTTTCCGGAGGGTAATTTAGTCATTTTTGCAGGACGCGTGAGAAGGGCATAGGGTGGGAAAAGTAACTCTAAAAAAAAATCACATAGACTGACTTTCTGAAGTGGGAAGATGAAGAGTATAATGGTTATTCACACCATCAAGTAGATTCAATGTTAAAAAGTTTTATTCAATGATACATTGATAGCATCACGAGTGACACTGACGAGTCAAGATCCTCTCCATTTATGTCATTATCCATTTCTACCATTTGAAGAGATATAGATACACAAAATTTTGAAAAAACAAAAAATAATTAATAATAGTGGAACACATTTAATTGTAGGACCCACATATTATTTTTTATGTATCTCTTTCTAAAAGACCTCCTCTATTTATTTTCATAAATGGAGAGGATCCATACTCGACAATAAAACATAGTTTTTTTTTTTTAAGACACATGGCTCTTCTTTCAAGAATTTCATTCTTGTTGAATTGGCTAATGATCATACAGTGACTAAAATGGAAAATGCAAGTACCAAATGTCAGGCAAGGAGGTTTGAAGCAAACATCAAAGATCTTGATGATTTTAGCTGACAACGCACGCCGTCACACAACCGATTTTTTGTGCTTGTATACTTATGTTTAACTCTTTAGTTTTGTTTTCTTGTTAGACTTAGACCCTTTTTTATACAAAAAAAAAAAGTTTAAATATACAATGATAACCTTTTTTATTACCAAAATAATTATAAGCTTCCACATTTGAATGAAGTCTACCGTTGTGTCAAAAATTATTATAATTCAGTTTTTTTAAAATTCAAAATTGTCTAAATACCTAAGACCTCGTTCAGGGTGATTTTCTATCGAGAATATCTTTTTAGCCCCCTCAAAATTTTCTTTTTACTCTTATTCTATACATCCAGTTATCTCTCAAATCATCCAGTGGATATCTCCCAAATCATATGATAGTTATCTTCCAAACCATTCCGGTAGATATCTCTAGGAGGTTTTTCTATATGTCAGAAATAGCTGGTTGTACTTTCATTTTTGTACTCAACTTTAATCTTGTCTAACACCTTAAGATTTGTCAGAAATGGCTGGTTGTACTTTCATTTTTGTACTCAACTTTAATCTTGTCTAACACCTTAAGATTTTGGGGTTTGTCATCACGGTTGTTCCAATAAATAAGGTCAATCTTCACTCTATTGTGATCAATTATGAGGTAAAACTTACTATTTTTTTACATTTTATTTCTGCTAATATTTTTCTCTATCATCGTAACATTAAGAAGCTAATTTTTGGAGATATAGATTAAAAAACTAATGAAACTTTATTTTAAGAACAGAATTTAGTTTATAGTATTTTTTATTTTGTCTAGGTGATGTTAGTTGATTGGCAAGAGATTAACGTTACAACCTGAAACAACTAAATTCAAATATTAAGAAGGTAATTGATGGACACAAACTTTTATGTCTCCAAAAATAAAATTACACATTCTTTTTTATGTCTCTAAAAATTAACAATGGCAGAGGAAAAAATTAGCAAAACAAAATGCAAACGAAAGTAGTAAATTTTATCTTTGAATTGATCGCAATAGAAATGCAAATGAAAGTAGTAAGCTTTACTTCCGAATTGATCAAAAAGTGAAGATTGGCCCGATTTGTTAAATTAATGATTTTGATGAAAAACTCAAAATTCACCTAAAAATCGCAAGGTTTTTAGAGAAGATTGAAGTTGAGCGCAAAAGAGAAAATAAGTTACCTGATGTGTAGAATAGGGATAAAAAGAAAATTTTGAGGAGCCTAAGAGATATTGAGAGGATTAAAAAGAAATTATATTTCCTGTCTTTAAATTTTAAAAAACCAGTTTTAATTGTGAGTTGTGAAAATTATCAAAAACCAAAACTTACACTTAATTTACTTTTCAAGAATTAAACCACATATATGCATTTAAATCAGAAAAGGAAAAAAGAATGGACCTTCATTTGTGACACCATATAGCAGCAAAAATTCCAATTTTGAGAACAAAATATCATCGAATTAGGTTCATGGAGTTTGAAATTGGGAGAAAGAGAAATATCATCGAAAATAAATCTTAATAAATAGAGAAAAACAATTTATAAATTGAGTGAAAAACCAAATAAATCAAATTTTACCTAATACTTTTTACTTAGTAATGATCCCTACCATTTGGACTAAGAAATCACAGTGCCAAAAAAAAAAAAATTGTTTATTGAAACATCTCTCTTCTATCTTCTTATCAGCAAGCAATGCAATAGAAGATAAATTACCACAATTGGTAAATAAATTTTGTATCCTTATAGCAGTTAAAATGCACTTCCTTATAAATAACCATGCTTGACTGTACATCAATATCACCTTTCTTTAAGTATCTTTGAAATACGGTCGTAGTGCTTCCTTTGCTGCTCCAAAAATCAGAATAAGTTTCAATATATATTTTTAAGACTAATGTAGGATAGAAATGTATTAGATTTCATGCATGAAGAAATTTATAAGAATGAAACATACCTTTTCTGACACAGAGGGACGGACTTTAGTCAGTGCTACATAAAAATGCTTACGCTCGATGGTCAATGTATTGCTTGTTCTCGCGGTTGTGGCTAGCTTCTCTTCGAGAGCAGCCAATATTGCTTTGTCCATCTAATGGAGAAGAAAATCAGTAAGCATGTAAAATACACTTGGACATGACATCTTGTTAGTAAAGCCAAGATGAAATCGAGCAAAGATTGAGTCGAGCAACATCAAAATAGATCAAGAGACAAAAAAATGAGCAGTCTAGTGCACGAGGCTCCTACGAAGCCTGGGGAGGGTAGATGCAAGCAGCTCTACCCTTACTAGTAGAGTTTGTTTGAAATATTTGAACCCGTAACATCATTGTTACATGGCAACAACCTAACCGTTGCGCCAAGGCTCACCCTCTAAATAGAATAGAGACAAGACAATACAAGAAAAGAAAAATAGATCAGAGACAAACCAATGCAGCAAGATCAGCACCGCTAAAGTTTTCACAGGCTTTCAATCTTCCAATGTAGCTCAAATCCACGGTGGCATCAATAGGCATAAGCTTAAACCTTGCACGAGTTTCCTTACGCCTTGCAAGAGCTTCCTTGCTCCTTGCAAGAGCTTTTAAGATTGAAACACGTCCGTCTGGGCTTGGAAGAGAAATATAGATATGATTACCAAATCTACCCGGACGTAGGACAGCTTTGTCCATCTCTAAAGGCCTGTAAAATGAGAAACTGAGTGAATAAAAACATGATGTGAAGTAAAATAACTAATCAGGAAATACAGATGATGAACAAAAGGTACCTATTTGTTGCACCAATCACGAAAACACCTTTGCGTTGCTCAGCGCCTTCTAACTCAATAAGCAACTGAAATTTCATATAAATGAAAAGAGTTAGAAGTCGATATGACAATATCTTTCATTCCAAAAACTAGAAACTGTTTTACCTGTTTCAAAACTCCGTCGATAACCCTGCTACCTTCATTACCATGTTTTGATGTCAAAGCATCCACCTAAAAATGTAAAATAAATAAATCTTATATTCAAACTACTAAGCATATTGGCATACAGTCATTCTACAACAAATTTGGTTTGCTGAGAATTCATATAAGCTCGTCGCCAACCAAGCAAATTAATAAAAGCTAACTACACATGCCTTCTACATGCTGATCAAACAAGCAAAAATAAATTCCGCAAACATGCACAATGATCGCAGCGCATGTAGGATGGGTGAGGAAGGTTTACTTAACAAATAATATGGAACCGATTAACAACAGAGAGCAATGGTAGTATCAACATTTTTTCACTTGCAGAAATCAAAAGACTGTGTCACATATAATATACAAAATTTAACCAACATTTTTGTGAAGAGAGAATCACAGACCTCATCAAAAAAAAGTATACATGGCGCACATGCCCTTGCACGATCAAATAATTTCCGGACTTCATGCTCGCTTTCTCCAACATATTTATTTAGAAGCTCAGGACCCTAAAAACCCAACAAAAGCAATTAAAATATTCAAAACTAATTCATCATTTGAGACAAAGCAACATTCTACAAACTAGACTAATGAGTAATGAGAAATGAAATATTTAAACAGACCTTAATATAAATGAAATTAGCTCCGGCTTCATTGGCAACAGCTTTGGCAATCAGTGTTTTACCACATCCTGGAGGCCCGTAAAGCAAAAACCCCGTGTCACGATCCAACCCAAGTCCCTGAAATGAATAAGTCCAATAAAACTAACCAGTGGTCCTCAAATTGTAATACTGCTCTAGATACTCAATGAGCTGACTATGTAAACAGATTTTGATGTTTTTAACAACAATTTTGAAAACTAGTTTGGCTGATGAATTTGAACAAAGTAAATGTATAAAACAACAATTTGATATAAGAAAAAATATTACAAATTTGGCGGGCTGTTCTCACTCTTTTGGTTTCGAAGCCAAACCATGGACACCCCTTAATTCATTTGCCACCTTTTTATTTACAGATACGACTCACTATTTTTAATTAAACAGAAAACTCAACTGAATGATTTGGTTGTATAGAGGAGAGGATAGAAAATGTATAAAAGCCGACTTAACTATATGATATTATTTTCTTTCTAAACTGCTTGATCCATTAATTGACGCCAAATAACAGAAATTGCATTAAAAAGTGTACTATTTAAAATCACCTCATAAATCTCGGGTTCTTTTATACGCATTAGAATGTCGGAATCAAAATTTTCCTTTGCATCATCAAGCGCACCAACATCTTCCCATTTAACATCAGGAATGGGAGAGAATCCTTCTCTTGTTAACGAAGGTTGTACCATTTTGATTGCTTCCTGTATAATTATATCAGATAAATAAATATGATGATTTGAATATATATACAAAAAATCGAGTAAGACTTCCTTCTAAGACTACAATATTTTAAATTTTGTAGAGAAAGAAAATTTATCAGAGAGAAGAAGTAAAGATTTTCCTTCCAGGCGTGAAAATTTAAAAACCCTAACATTAATTTAAAACGGTAATATGAATAAACAAATCTAGAGCACCTCAAAATCGGACATTTTGATTGCAAATTTATTTATTTCTTGAGGCGACCAAGTTTTCTTCCACCTGACTATATTAGGTTCACTCATAAGATCTTTAGATGATTCGCGATTCCTTCCATTAATTATCCTTTCCAATGCTAGATCGCCAGCTTTGCCGACCAGAGCTTCCAAATCTGCACCAACAAATCCTGGAGTAGCTCTGGCTATCTTTTGCAGATCAACCGAAGCGTCAAACTTGTCACTACGCTTTCGAGTATGCACGAAAAGAATCTCCTCCCTGGCAGATTCATCGGGTATGCCAACAAGAATCTCTCGAGCAAAACGACCAGGCCTTCTAAGAGCAGAGTCAATAGCATCAAGCCTATTTGTGGCTCCAATTACAAGAACATAACCAGTAGGTTCATCAGAACTCACTGAATTACAAGCTTCTTCCATGCAAGTTAATAACTGTGTCACAATTCGTGTCTCCGTCTGTCGCTGTGAATTCTCTCTTTTCGAAGCAATTGCATCAATCTCATCAATAAAAATAATTGATGGAGCAGTCCTTTTTGCTTTAGAGAAAAGCTCTCTAATATTTTCTTCAGATCCACCTAGTTAATAAAGACACAAACATACAAGAAAACAAACATTGATGAATCATCTAATAGTAGCTGTAGAAGCAATGACAGTAACTAATTTGCAATAACAAATGCACAAGCATTTCGCGGTGGCTAGCAAAATAATTTGAAACTTTATTCTCAAAAAAATGTAATAAATGCAATTTAGACTAGGGGTCAGTGCTGATAAACTTCTTACAAGTTCGTATTTATAAAAATAGGAATTTATAGAAATAGGAATATGAAAAGAACCATGTAACAACTATGAGGATTGTATAAATGGATGCTGAACACTATGATTTACATTCATTGCTTCACAAACTATCATTATTTGCATTTGATTAAAAAAAAAGCCGCTATTCTAATATATTTTTTGTATTTATTTATTATATATATTGAATAATTAATACTATAAACATAGGCCGAAAAATCTTCTTCCTAATGAAAGGTGGTCGCAAATGAGCCATTCATATGCGATTTTGCCAAGATTCAAGACCATTAACACTGCAATGGTTAACGCGTGTAGCAAGCAACAAGTTCACACCAGCTATCTGCTCTGCGATTCCATGATTGCTGCGCTTTTAATAACATAGGTTTGCATAGTATTTGACTTTTTTATTACTTTTCTCTCGCTTCCAATCATATCCTTAATTATAAGTAGTGTAGTTTAATACAGTGTTGGATGACATTCACTTTTGGCCCTTAAACTGGATTATTAGGTTAAGATTTAACCATCTTTAAGGGCTTCTCTTCTCCAATATCAATTTTTATGTTAATTTTGTCAGACGACATGCCAACACGGATGCTCACATATTAGCAAAAGTGGACGTCATGGATAGCAAGAGTTGAGAATTTCCATTCGAAAAGAAAAAAATAATATAGAAGAGGATCTAATCGTCCAAACAAATTCGGATTTCCTTACTCGCCAAAATCTCGCAATCACCATGTCATTAACTATCGGATTGAGATTGAACAGTGTAGATTTCAATGTCGGGATGTTAGTTTTTAAGAAATTAAAATAAAAACTTTGCTTTGAAATCTTTATTCTCAGATCTTAATCCAACAGTCACCAACATCGTGAATGCATGAATACAGGATTTTCGCGATGGAAGGGAACCCTAAATCTCCTCCTAACCTATGAGCCTTGTGATTAATGATTAATATTAATAAAATCTAACAAAAATACTAACAAAAATAATGGAATTAAGGTTGAAGCAAGAAACAAAATATACTCACCGGTGACACCAGAAACAATATCAGTAGCAGAAATAGGATAAAAAGGAAGTCCAGTTTCATTAGCAATAGCACGAGCAAGTCTAGTTTTCCCACAACCAGGTGGTCCGTGCAACAAAATTCCCGTCAGTGGTTCCAAACCTAACTTTTTACCCAACTCAGGGTAACACAGTAAATTAAGAGGCACTTCCAATTCCTTCTTTATCTTCTCCATCCTATTCCCTGCTAAATCCTTAAACATCGGCCCTTTCTTAACATCACCACTGCTGCCAATACCGTAGGCTGCATTAGGGATCGAACATTTCCATAAAGCATCCGGTTCCTCTACTTTTTTGATGTAATCGCCGTTCTCGGAATCATAATTAGAGGAAGGTCCAGTGCTCATTCTTCCAAGATCATCATCATTACCAAAAATTCCAAGATCATCATCAGCAGCATCATCATCTTCGGAATCAGATTCATGAATCTCATTTCTCTCTCGAGCAATTCTTATTCTTTCATGATCATCATCAGAATCAGATCCAGAATCATCAATCCTACGTCTACTTCGATAAGAATAGTCAGATGAGCTCGTTAGTTCATCATTTTTAATTATTTCATGATCATCTTCATCTTCAGAATCATCATTTTCAGAATCATCAATCCTACGTCTCTTTCGAGAACTACTTCTTACATAATCATGATCATCTTCAGAATCATCATCATCAGAATCACGTCTCCTTCGATAACTATACGAAGTTTGATTGTTGTTGGAAGAAAGAAGAGCTTTGCGAACCGAACGAAGAAGAGTTTCAACCTTGGTTCGTTGATAACTGGAGTAAGTTGAACGGAGATGGTAGACGATATCAGCAGCAGTGAAGAAGTTTGATTTGCATGAATCGATTCGGCGGCGTAGGGTTTGTTGGAAAAACCTTCTTCCTGCTCCTCCGCTTGTTCTTACCATCTCCGCTAAATGCAGTTTTTTTTTCTTCCTTCAGTTGTTAGTAGGTTATCGTATTTGTAATATTGGAGGATTAGGGTTTAACACTTCAACGGCGTTGTTAGGTTATTTTTTTGTCAGAGCGCGGCGTTGTAAGTAACCGTGCTGCCCACGGTTTTCCTTTAAATAAACAGTTTAAAAAAAATTATCCCGGTCAAAAATATTTAATTTACGTAGATTTTTTTTTTTTTTGTGTTAAATTTTATCCTTTTTTTATTACAAAAAGGCCTAAAATCAATTTAATTTTTTTAGAAGTTAAATTATTTCATTCAAATTGGTATTAGAAGAATTGAACAAACCTTGAGGAGGAGTCCACTCAAAGGTCCTAAGCCAACACCGTCAAACCAAACCTAAGTGGACTAACACAATTTAATTTTTTTATTTGTTACATGAGAAAAAGGAAGATAAAACAAAAATAAATGATAACGGACATTTAAAATAATTTTAAATCGTCATCTAATAGCACTTGTATTCCGTGAAATCACCCTCCCTATAATCCACTTTAATGGTACCACGTTGAAAAATTGAATTATATTGAATATCAATGTAAAATTAACTTTTGATTGTACCTGATGAGAAAGTGACTGCGATGTCGTACTACACGGTGGTTATGAGTGGTTCTCTGGACTGAAACATGGGGGGTACATGCAGACACTCTGACGCTCAAGCCAATATTGAATATAGAATAGGGAGTTAGAAGAGTATAGAGAGAATCTAACATTATGAACTGTTGAGAGTCCCCTTTATATAGTGTGGAGGTGCAGGTGCCGTTGCAAGGCACGCGTAAGAGTTCGACGCAGGGACGGATACACTTGAGGGCTATATGGGGCTACAGCCCCACATGCAATTTTCCTTTTTTTTTTTATAAATAAATAAAACACATATTAAAAATAAGATCTTTTGAATGTTTTGTTACTTGTCAATGATACCAAAAAACACTCACAAGAAATGAGGAATGAGAGATGAGAATAACTTATATCTAAAGTTATTAAAATTTGCAATAAACATGATATATTGATATGCTTAGTATGGATGCACCGTATGCGCAAAGGAAGAAACTTAGACAACATTCTTCAACTTCTAGTGTTTCTAACTTGCATCATTATAAGAATGATTGTTTGTTTAGTGTTTTAGATTTGCAGTTGTAAGAGCTTAATGCTAGGTTTGGTGAAGAAAATGCATGTTTACAATGTGTTTCATGTTTGAGTTCCACAAAGTCATTTGCAACTTGTGATGTGAACAAATTATTGAGTATGACTGAGTTTTATTCAAATGATTTTATAAATGTTCTGAAAGTGGCGTTACGTCATCAACTTAAGAATCATGCTATAAATGTTCAATCTGACCCAAAATTTGCTAAGTTGAAAGAATTTTCAGATCTTTGTGCAAAACTTGTGGAAACAAATAAGTGAGTGATCAGTGGCTAAATGAGTGTCTTGTAACTTATATAGAAGGAGATGTTCTTTTAACAATTAGTAATGACGTTATTTTAACTCATTTTCAACAAATGGATAGGAGATCGTAATGTATTGTATCAAACAATATTATTTTTTATTTTTAATATAGTTTGCATTATTGTTTCTTCGAAATTTTAGCCGCACATGTATCAAATGTTTAGATCCGCCCTTGGTTCGACGGTTACAAATTCATGGTAATCGTAACCATCGAACAATATTCACCAAAGTGTGGGGGAGATGTTATCGTTCAGGTTTGAATGGGTGTCTATCTTCCTCCGAACACCCCCTCATGGAGAGGGGGTGTGTTGCGAGTAAATGACCCAAATTTTAGATTTCGGCTATTTTGGATTTGGCCTATGCAAATGGGCGTATGAGCGTTTGCTCCGTCGATAAAAATTTTCATATTGGATATCATTGGAAAATGGTTTTAACATATATATTACACTCTATTTAATTAATATTACTTATTTGACTTGATTGAAGTTTGTTATTTTATTTTCACTATTTTGCGAAACAAGCCTTCTTATTTTAAATTCGACAAAAAAAAAAAGTTTGACAGTTTCGATCCCTCTATTAAATATTTGAATTGAATATGATGATATGTCATGTATATTAAATGAAGTTTTTAAGGAAAAAATGAAGTTTTTTTTTTTAAAAAAAAAAATCTTACAGTTTTATTATTGATATTGATCTTATTTTATCGTAAGATCATACATCACGACATTTTAAAATATGGGGACCAAGTTCGAAGAGTTAAAAATAGAGGGATCTAATCCGCAAAATGATGAAAATAAGAAGACCAAAATTTCTTCAGCAAGAATACAACAAATAACATGATGGACAAGCTCAAGGTAAATTTTAAGAAACGGTAAGCATATAGTCTAGAAAATACTTGGGGACTTTTATCAATGTTCGGGGGTGCCATTTAACATGGGAAAGGTGAATCCTTTCCCACCATGGGAAAGGTGTCTTTTTACTTACATGTGGCAGTCAAACAGGGGAAGTTTTACCCTACACCCCTACATTTATACCTTGATCCCAACATTTAACTCAAACTACCTAATTTACCCTTTCTATAAAATAAAACGCAGTCAGTTTTCACTTGTTCACCCCACTTTTCTGGAAAACGCTCTACACCCTTCTTTGACTTGCGATTTTGTTTTTCTTTTAGGGGAATCCACTCTTGCAATCTGATTGTTACCAGAATCATTGTCTCTTGGTTTCAACCAGTTTGTTACTGTAATCGTTGTGAATTGTAGGTTTATGATGATTGTATCTGTTCTCTGAATCATTGATTGAGGTTTTTGGGTTTTCCATGGTTACTAAGAATTTCATAAATCGTTTTCTAGTATTTGTTTCACGGAATCGCTTACCACCGTGATTGAAACTGTTGCCAATTCAAGTTATTATTATGTTTTTTTAATAAAAGAAAGGCAGCAATGGAAGCTTTTGCCGATTCCAGTTGTTATTGTTTTCTAATTTGCTGCTGTTTTTTAATAATTCTTTTTTTATTAATTCTTTGTCCTTTAATCAAGTTAGTTTGTTATTGTTTTTTAATCAAGTCAGAACCCCATTGTTTTTCTGATTCAGGCTGTACGGAAAGGATTTCTTGTGGTTTCCGGTATAGATTTGGTAATGTAAACATGGTTGTTTAAAATATTTGCTTGATTTCCGAAGAAGAAAGATACAAGTCAGAAATGTTTAAAGTGGTTGTGGGGTGAACTCATTCTAAATTGAAAATAAGTGAGGGGTGACAAATTAATGTGTAAAAGGTTAAATAATAAGGGTAAAAATGGAATTTTCTAAGATTTGTAGGGGTGAAAGTATATGTGTAGGGGTATAGGGTAAAATTTCCTCAAACAGGTTGCCATAGGTTTTGTTTGGTTTGCTATTTTGGACAAACAAAAATAAATGCAATATTAATCTAAAACATGATTTACACCTCCCTTTTAAAACACATTACTTTTTACACCACATTAGTTTGCAATTTTACAAATCCATTTTCAATCTTCACAATTTTTTTAAAATTTCTCGTGGAACCAGTGCTTCATGTCATGCCGTAGTAACATCGAATAGTTTTTTTTTTAGTCCAACAATACTTTTCTCGGGCAGGTTTTACGGAGGAGATTATAGGTTTAAATAATCAATTTCCCCAATTCTTATCGCTAATCTAAAAAAATTCACCCATTTCACAATTTTCTCATAAATATATATGCTATGAATCTTTAATTGCATGAAATGCGTAATATAGATCTATCTAATAATCATATGAAAGTCCAAATCAGTGAAAGTCCAAATCAGTGAATGATAACCAATTCCTAAATTGATTAGAATAAACTCAAATAGGATCCATAACAAAAGCAAAGAAAATCTGGAAAAATTTCACCCATTTAATAATTTTTTCGATAAATCTATATGATTAGTAAATATTACATTGTGATTGATATACATAGAATTAAATTATACATGGCATGAAGAACCATAGAGAAGAGAAGGCCAATTCAACTAAAAAAAACAGCCAAACAAATAAACTATATTCAATTATGTGTGGGGTCTAAATTTTTGTGGGTGTTGCAAAACCAAAAAGTTTACAAAGGGTACCAAGTCTTAGATCTCAACCATTAAATTTTTTTTATTATTAAATCAATGGTCAAAAGACAATTTAATAATAAAAAGTCACATTTCCCATGGTGGGAAAGGATTCGCCTTTCCCATGTTAAATGCCACCATGTTGGGGATGAAGAAGACAATTTTCAGTCACCAACGTGATTGTATTTGGAGAAGAACCCAAAACTGGTCCGCCAAACATTTGCTTAAAGGAAAATGTTATTTTTCTAAAAAAAAATAGCATCAAGAATTTTTCAAGACACAACTGGTAAGTTTTTTTAATTGCATGATTTATTTGTTCACTTCTTATTTTTCAGCCACACCTCGAATTGTGGCAAATAGTGCATTGTGATTGGCTGCTCTTTATTCTTGAAGAATTCTTGATGTTATTTTTCAAGAGATATAACATTGCTCTTGGTTAAAACATGACCAGAGGTACTTATAAAATTTATTGCACAATTAATTCCTACATACTATCCGGGTGTTTTTCTTTTATCGTCAACTTTAATTTGGGATATGAGATTCAACAGATGTTTAATTATTGGAGATTCAACAGATGTTTAATTTGGGATATGGGATATGAGATTCAAAACTTATATTTTCAACATAGATTTTCTATTTATAAATATATTAACCATTACCCTGAGAGCACTGGTTACTAAAACTCTTAATTATTTTTGGTGAGGATCTAATAGAAACAATGGAAGATGAATCAAGTGGTTGAGTTGGGATCGTTTAACTTGAGAAAAGAGTATGCAAAAATGGAGTTTCCGCATCTTCTCCCATAAAAAAATTGTCCACTCTCATACAAACTGGCGAAAATACCTCTCATGTGACTTAAGTCACGCAGGTGTTAAACCCAGCATGACTTACGTCACGTTGACATCCAACGTGACTTAACTCACGAAGGTTGTAAGCCAACGTGAGTTAAGTTACGTGGGGCCGGTGTCCAATACCAGAATAGTTGTTTTGGCTTTTTCCCCCTAATTTCCTTCATTCATTCATACATCCATACATCCATTCATTCAATTTCATCCATGTTTTCATCATTCATTCAATCATTCATAATTAAAATACGCATAATAAAATTAAAAATTACGCAAAATTAAACCGAAAAACTAATGAAAATGTCATCAAAATACGCACCAACGCTAGTGTAAATATAATACATGAAAATCCGCCAAAATGTCATAAAAATAACTACAAATATACAAATGTCCTAAAAACTCTAGAACAAGACTCTACTCTTCTGGACTATGGCTCATAGTCCTCCTCCGCGAAACCGGCTCCTCCTGCATCATGTTATACTCTGATCGGATGCCCTCCATAATGCCAGCAAAGACAGGATGTGTAAACACATCAGGATGCTCCATTGTATTATCCACAATGCGCCTGATGTTCTCAATGATCTGAAGTAGGCCGGGAACCTATATGGTCCATTCCTGCTCAACAATAACCTCCTTGTAAGGAGAGGCATGAGTTGTGTACTAACCAACTAACGGGCGCAGGCTCGCTGAACATAGTATGGGATACACGGTAAAATCATTTGATGTACCCCTTCACATACCTCCACAGTTAGTCCTCCAGGACCATCTGACCCCTCTCTGCCTGGGTAAGGACAAGGACTCTAAAATCTTGAAAGGGCACAATCATCTTTGAAACGGTTTGAAAGTGAATGGTTATGTTTATGAGTTGTTGTTCTATAACAACACACATCGTGAGGTAAGTCACAGTGGGTTACAACCTGCGTGAGTTAACTTACGCTGAAAGTATCAAGTGTGGCTTAAGTCATGCATGAGTACTTTTGTCTTTTCATTTGGGAGTGAGCAATGTTTGTTGTGAGAAGAACAATTTTCATATAGTATAACCATGTTAAGGAAGTAAGGTTGGAGAATTGTAACCAAACCCCGATATGATAATATAGTACCACCCATTTTAAAGCTAAATATTTTGAAAATTGTTGTTCATGCATCCTAGTATGCTAAGAAACACATGGAAATTATGCATTTAACCTCATCGGCAGCTAAATGTCGCCGGATAGGTTCCTCGGCAGTTAACTTCCGCCAGATGCATAAGTAGTTATCTACCGTTGGATGCATCAGTAGTTAACTGTCGATGCAATGAATTATGCAGACAATAGATTCTGCTATGTGTTTTCAAGCCAATTTTGGCCTATTTATTACTTGTAATTCAACAACATCAATTCGAGAGGCAGTACAACTCATACACCAATTATAATCAATCATAAACAAGAACAATACACAATCTTTCACAGTTGACCAAAATTAAATCAATTCCACATTTCGTTAAAATTATACGAATGTTTGAAATTCAACAAAACATAAAGAGTGTTTGAAATTGAACAACACATTACATAATATTACCTGAAATCTTACTGACATTATGCGCATATGCAGTTGGAACGAACACAAAGATATATTATTTTCAATCATACTAGTTACAAACCCGTGCTTCGCACGGGGTTCAGTAACGTATTTGACAAAATATTATATTGGAAGGATAGATTGTGAAATGACAGATAATTATAAACCATAATACAATATTTAGAGTACTCTTGCATTACGGATTACAAAATTAAATCTTTAAAATGGTTTGATCACAAGTAACAAATGAAAACATATTTTGTCAGCGGTAGAAACACTTTTCCAGTAATAATTGATATCTATCTATAAACCAATGAAAACCCTATTACCAAAGCTGCCTGATTTATATCATTTTGACTTTCAGCTTCAACATATATAAATCATTTCACATGATCTACAGCAAAGACAGTAACTGCAATTTAGTATCCAGTTCTTTCAGGCGAACAAACTTCTGCATCAGATAGATAGCTGAAAGCCTCTCTACCTAATTTATATCATTTTGTGTTTTAGCTTCAACATATATAAATCTTTTCACATTATCTACAGCAAAGGCTAGGGATGTCAATGGATACCAATGGGTACGGATAATATGATACCCGTACCCGCCCCGTTGGATAAGTATGATACCCGTGCCCGCCCCGTATCCTCGTGGGTACTCACTATACCGGTACCCGTGGGTATTGAGGTATCCATGGGTACCCATGGAGTTTTGAATTTATTTATTTTTTGGTACAAATAATAACTTTTTTTAATTACCAAAAAACTTCAACTTTTAAACATCCATACATAATCCACTCAAATTTCATTAATCATACATAATTCATAGAAAATTCATGATTCTTATATAATCTATATGTTTTATGATGTGAATGAAGTAGAAATGGTGAACTTAATAAGATGAATTAAAAAAATTTAAAATAAAAATAGGTTATTATTGAGGATTTTTAGGTGGGGGGTAAAATTTTCTTCAATAAGGTACCAACTTTAAGTAATAAGATGTGATATATAAAGATATATTAGTAATTTACTTAATTTATTATCGGGTATGGGTACCCATAGGTATGGATACAATCCAATCCGTGTCTATGTCCATATAATAATGGGTAGTCAAATACCCGTTTATTATACCCGTGGATACCAATTTAGCTACCCGCTCCATACCCGTGATGGATTTTACCCACGGGTACCCATGGGCATGGGTATTTTTGCCACCCCTAGCAAAGGCAGATATTAACTGCAATTTAGTACCACATATATAAATCCTTTCACATGATCTACAACAAAGGTAGATAGTAACTGCAATTTAGTATCCATTCCTTTCAGGTGAACAAACTTCTGAATCAGACAGATAGTTGAATGTCTCTCTACTTGATTTATATCATTTTGCCTTTCAGTTTCAACGTATATAAATCATTTCACATGATCTACATCAAAGGCAGATATTAACTGCAATTTAGTATCGAGTCCTTTCATGTGAATTATACGCACTTTTAAAAACTTGTTTTAAAGGAGAGATGTTCAAATTACGGAATATTACCATTCTTAGTAAATTTGAGAATGAAGTTCGCATAATCCAAATATTTGTGATGCATGGTTTAAGGCATGGGGTTCAGTAACGTATTTTGTAAAAAAATTGTTCCGAAGGAAAAATGAACAAATTAATGAATATTGCACAAAAATTAAAAAACTTTATCAAAATATTTATGAAAGCTTTATCAAGAGCAGGAAAACAACATAAATTACATAATAGTTAAAATTATAAAAGTGAGCGCTACTGTCATAGAGTTACCAAAAATGGATTAACACCAATATTTACATGACACAAAATGAACGAAAGAAACACATTAAACTCTTTAGCGTCTTGTGTAGGAACTTGGTTATTAATATTTTGACCGTTAAAAAATAAAAAATCTCTTTGACATCAAAAACGTAATATCAACTGAGCAATATTCAGTCTCTTCACATATGCTTAGTAATATTCAGTCTGAAAGATTACATTGAAAGAATAGATGGTAAAATGACGGATAATTGTGAATCATTATAATATGTCAAAATATAAACCTTAAAAACCATGAACCATCAACTTAGTTTTAAATAGTTAAAAATAAAAAATTGTAAAATAGTTAAAAGTTTTTAAAAATATAAAAATTGGAATATAGTTAAAAAAATTGGTGAGGTAGCACTCAACCAAGCAACACTAAAAAAATTACATGCATTAGCGTAACAAAAAAACAGACAGACGGACATAAAATATTACTCTAAACGTTAATGTGTGTATATATTCGCGAGGTTGAAGAAAGGAGATAAAAATATTTGGGATCATTAAATGACATCGTGAATAAAAATATTTGTGAGATTGTGATGATTAAACGATATTGAAATTAAATATATAAGTGATAAAAAGATAATAAAATTCCTTTGAAAAAAAGGTAATAAAATTAAATGGAATCTCCTTAAAAAATTAATGGAACGGTTAAAAAAAAGTTAAATGGAAGAAAAAAACATAATGAAATATAATATTAAAAAATAAAGAAAAAGTTCATGGCGTGAGTTGAAAAGAGGTGCTTGTGAAATAAATTGTCGAGAAGTAGTTTTTTAAAGTAACATTCAACAGCTTCTGGTCAAAGCTCATTCCATTCAATTTTATGCGTTCAAAAAAAGTACTTTTTTTAGTAAGTAATTAATTGATATTGTATTCGGCCTAACTTCTCCTTAAAAATGTAGAGAAGTTTGAAAAAAGTCGGGTCAAACGATACCTTAATCTCCCACAAAGGCAATGTAGAAGCAATTGAATTTGGGAGAAAAAATTGAAAAATAGTTAAAAATATAAAAATTGGAAAATAATTAAATGTTATTAAAAATATAAAAATAAGAAAATAATTAAAAAAATTGGTTAGGGGCAAAAATGGAAATTCATAGGCCAAACCTTAAAAAAAAAAAAAAACTTGTCGAGAAGTAGTTTTTTAAAGTAACATTCAACAGCTTCTGGTCAAAGCTCATTCCATTCAATTTTATGCGTTCAAAAAAAGTACTTTTTTTAGTAAGTACTTAATTGATATTGTATTCGGCCTAACTTCTCCTTAAAAATGTAGAGAAGTTTGAAAAAAGTCGGGTCAAACGATACCTTAATCTCCCACAACGGCAATGTAGAAGCAATTGAATTTGGGAGAAAAAATTGAAAAATAGTTAAAAATATAAAAATTGGAAAATAATTAAATGTTATTAAAAATATAAAAATAAGAAAATAATTAAAAAAATTGGTTAGGGGCAAAAATGGAAATTCATAGGCCAAACCTTAAAAAAAAAAAAAAACCACTTCCAATAATTGAATTACCAAAATGCCCCTCATAGGGGCAAATTGGTAATTTCAAGGGGCATTTCCTTTCTTATATATATAAGTAGATGCCTAAACATAAATTCTACGTCGCTATTGTCACGAACAACCCGAGGAAAATAGACTGTTTTCCTCATGCCTTCATCTTTATCTGTGCCCAGATCTACGCAAGGTATCTGAAGAAATATGTGACATGTATAACGATTTTCACCAAGATACTCAAAATATTTGTTAAGTTGTGTCTACAACTCATCAATAGTGTCGGTCGGAGTTAACATAACCTTAATTGTCTTTTTAAAAGCATAGTATCGGAGACGACCTTCAATTTGTGCAACCTCGGACATGTTTAACTTCACAAAAGTTTATGAAATATCAAACACTAGAATAAAATTAAATGAAACGTAATAAAACGTAATAACCAATAACTTGACGGAAACATAGACATATATATCAAATGCGTAAACATTAATAACAAATAAAAAATTATTGTCTTAGTTCCACCACATAAAAGTCATATATTTATATAATGTATATAATGTTAGTTATATATTGGCCATACAAATTTGGCGTTACAATATCAACCACAAAAATTATGTCGGTGTAATATCAACCAAAAAAAGGATGAACACTGACAAAAAAACAGTCATATCGCATCAAGTGAAATTGAATCTTCTTCATCTTCCCCAACAACTCAAAATTCTTCCTTCGCTTTTTCAGGAGTGTCACACAAGATTGAATTGGCCTGGTTTGACTTCTTTTTTGGTGGGGGTAGTTTCTCTCCTTTTTCAATCTTCATGAGCTCTCGGAACCTAGATTGTTGGTCCAAATACTCAAATTCCCAAGTTGATGTCTCGTCGCTCTTGTGTTTGTTCCACTCAGTAGATGATGGAGGTAGTGGCATCTTTTTAAAAAAAGAACAAAATGATTGAAAATTAAGCCAAGGCACATGATGTGGGTTTTTTTTGCATAAGCGGTGGCACGCCTCTAAATGGGAAAAAAGATTATGAAGGTCTGATTTCATGAGTTGTCAACAAGACCACAAGCCTATTGTAATAAGATTTAAAGCTCTTACACTTGAGTTGCATGTTTAGAGAAATAGATTTTAGAAAAGCTATTAGAAATTGCTAGCTTTTCATTTTTAGGCTAAAAATAATTTTTTTTTAAACAAATGGATTCCTAAATACTCTTAAACAAACATTAGAAAAATAAAAAATAAAAAATGAATTTCTGGTTAAAAAAATTAACTTTTTTTTCAAAAAAAATCCCAAACAAAATGGCCTATAGATAGGTTTGCATAAACCAATTAAAGGTGTGATCTCTAGCCTTATGCCTTTCTTATTCATATGAATATGATATGGTGTAGCCTTCTCCGAACTTAATTTTCAAGGACCATTGTCAACCACAACTCAATTTCTTCTACAAACTTCATGTAGCCATTTTGCCAGCATTAAAATATAGATAAGAGTTGAAATTACATAATAATGCTATCAAAGATACGTTGTCATGAGGTTTCAAAATGAAACATGTAGAAATGATCAGAACCAAACAGAGAACATTGCCATATAATGGGGCTACCCTAGGAGAAACATGCAGAACAGGAGAGTACAACACTTTTTCTGGTACAAGAATAACACAGTAAAACATACAAGTCAAACAATTAATTTAGACTTTGAACATATAGTTTTTCACCTCATCTAGTTTTACTCCACAAGAAATAATTAAACTGAATTTAGGAATTCCACAGCACTAGAACTATTACCCTTTTTCACCACCATCTTCAGCGAAGCTCCAGACCACAAAACGAAACTAAGCAATTCAGCCAGCCAGCAAATAACCCTTCTATTGAAACGAACAAACACGGCCAAGCTGAAAAAGAGACATTTCAACTATGATGTTATAAGTCTATTTTGAGGCTTCAGGTGCAATTAAAATAAAAATAGAGACATTACAAGGCAAACACACATGGAATTGAACTTCATTACAATCTCAGACACTATATCAATCATATTCAGGACATTTCACCAATGCTATGGAATTGTACACTGTTGCATGCATGTAAGAGTCCAATAATATCATTTGCACAAGATGACCATATATCTTAGCAGCAAAACAACTTTAAAACTCTGCAAATAAAAGTCTAAAATATACAAAACTTTCATTTTCACATTAATCATTCAAGATTAATCAGTCATCTTCATTAAACACTATCAAAAAGTAAGAGATAAAACACAACCATGCTCATTGTCAATTTGAATTTGTGAAAACTATCAAGTTTATCCAAATCACGATTTAAATCGTAATATCTTAATTGTCCCCCAACATAGATCCTATACAAGATCACTTGGTAAGAAAACCGTAGCCAAGATCCTGAGACCGCAAAATTGCAGCCAGGATCGTAAAAATGAATAGGTTTTTTGTGTCGAAAGTGCGGTCTTTCACTCGATCTCTCTATGTCGCGGTCAATATTGCAGCCATTTTTTCTCTGAATCACTACGTTGTGTCACTCCCCTGTTAGAATTCACTCAGTTTCTGCCCTCTCCCACATCTCTCTATCAACACAGCAGACAGTGAATACATAGCAGCTAGGGAATAAAATGAAAGGCATAAATCATGTTAACATTTCAACCCAGCCAATCACAAAACTTGACACCACTAAGCAGTAACAACAACAACAACAACAAAAAATCAATCATATGCACAATTAAAAGGCCAGTATAATGTCAAAACATATACCAAAATGATTCAAATAATAATTATCACCAAAATCAACTGACTGGTAATGGTAAACCGTAATTGAAAACTGAAATATACTATATGATTATTTCTGCAGTAGCAACACATAAAGTTGCCAAGAAATTAATAAGATGTTAAATTCTTTAGAAAATTGATGACTAACATGAATAGAGGGAAGCTATGCAAAGCGGGCAACTAGGACGAGCACTAAACCACATATCCAAGCACTGATAATGATAAACATGTTCATATTCTGTTAACAACCTCACCTTTCTATCACCTTGAAAAATACTCAAACATATGCAACATTCCTTCTAATTCTCAAATCCAGAGAAATGAAAATGAGACATAGAATTGCATTACAATCTCACTATACGTTTCAGAAAGTTATATAAGAATTCTTCACAAAAATGTGATGTGTAAGATAATCCGAAGAACGAGTGGTGTAAGAACCTTATCCTCACTAAAAAAAATTGTGCTAATTCTACAACTGCAAGGTTTGGAGAAATGATATAATGGGAATTGGAGAGGTGCTAACTACTCCCACCGTTTCAAAATGAGTGTCGCTTTTGCCAATTGCACACATTAAGGAATGAAATAAAGTAGTCAAATGTCATGGCAATTTTACCAAATTATCCTAATCAACTATTGGTTTGTTTTTCATTTAAGAAAAAATAATACTTTGGAAGTAGTGTAACATAGTATTAATTGAAGGGTACAATTGAAAAGAAAAAGTTATTATTGCATTGGAAACTGAAAGCGACATTCATTTTGAAACGGAGGGAGTATATATCAGCACACGAGTAAGCCAATTCAATAGTCAAGGTGTTTCTAAGAGTGATCCAAAAACTAGCATCATATGAAACAAATTCAAGTTAACCAACAAATGGAAGAGTCAAATCATCTAGCAATACTAGAAACAAGCATTGATAAAAGGTTAATTAATATTGAAAGAAAACCTTGTAAAAACAATTATAAAAAAGGACTCTAAAATCTAAGAAAAGTGAATATTTTATTCCTATCTTGTGTGCCTCGTTCCATAATCAGACCCAACACATGGTTACATGGGAAAACTTAAGTTTTCAAGATATGCCTCTATTCCCTCTCAATCTCTAGATAACTAATTGATTTTAGATCTTTCAAAAATATAATCCCTGATGAATAACTATTGGTTTCAGTCATAGTCATATTATTTAAAGAAGTGGTGAGACTTACACATGAGGAAGCTAACTCTCTAATTTCTTCATGTACTTCACAAACTATTTAAAACTCACATGGTATAGAAGAATAAAAACTAGTCATAGATATCTTAGTTATACATGCATCTATCTCTTGGTACATACTTTGCAAACATGCAAGGAAATAAAGAAATGTAATCATGTAGGTTATAGAAGTAAACAGAAAACAAGGATATAAATGCAACCAAACACTAGCTGAAACTACCACACAATCAACTCGTTCCACAACAAATGTAGAATTATACAGTTTAACATTAAATCAGAAAGAAAAAAAACAGCACTGATCTCCTACTCTATTTGACACCGTTCAGTCCACATGAACACTCCAATATCCACACTCCTAAAACAAAATTTATACTTTTAGGAAAACATTACTCAAACAATTTCTAGCTAGTCTCAAACCAACAACAATTAAGAACAAACAGTTAATGACAAATGTAAAATGTTGAGGTTCAACCCAATTCAGACTGATTTTGTGGTTTGATGTACCATGCTTTTGTTTATGAACTGATATCGTTTAAAATTTGAGAACAAAACTGTAATTTCAAACTGAGCCAGTTGAAGGAACAATTTAAAACTGGTTCTTTGGTTCTGAACTAGTTGACACAGTTTAATAAACAAATTTTCCAATTCTGTATCAGTTTTGCATGGTTCAAAAAATAGTACATTAATTTGAGAACATGTAACACCCGGTTTGAAAGTGTCTAGAATATTCAAAAGTGCGTTAAAACTGATATTGGATACATTAATTTTTACAATGCTGAATCGTCATCAAGACGAAAATTCACATGCCAAAACATCCAAAGTCTTATGTTACATTATAGTACATAGAGTTTGTCGAACAAAGTCTAGCTACAAAGTTCATTACAAGCATCTATAATATAACATATGCTTCAACTAGTCCAACACCAAGTTGGTTCCTCGTAAGCACGATCAATCCAAAGCTTTTTCTTTACCTTTTCCACGGGAAACCTGAGAACCTGAACAAATAAGGAGAGGGATGAGACATAAAGCCTCAGTGAGTTCTACCTATCCCTAAGCTAGTGATAACCTCGGGGAACACCTACGGTTACCACGTGTCTACAATACAACCTAACGGTTGATTATACGTGTGTGGTTATGCTTTCCTAGACGGTCGTGCACACGACCCGTCTTAGGTTCTCTTCTTACCTTGCTATAGGCTTCACTTCTATACGTGTCATGGCGGTCAAGGGGAATCTAGAACCGCAATGCCAAGAATACGCTCTACGTATCGAGGCCTAAGCATAACATAATCATGACACGATTCTAAACAGGACGATTAGGGGAAACCTAAGTTCGTCATCGGCATAACTTTCTCTATTGCTCTATTGCATAAAATACGATGTGTCTAACAACGTATCTATCTTAACTTGCTACCTTACTAGTTCTTGACGATCTACGTCAATGCTCTACTAGTTCTTGACGATCTACATCAAGGCTCTATGACATAACATAAACATGTCTAATAATTATGCATAGTCAGATTATTCATTAGGTTAGCGTTTATCAAACAAACATGATTCGAGTTCATTTTACGGAAAGCCCCAGGGTGGAGTAAACCCGAGCACAATCCCTATCTAACCGATGGGAACCTATCTAAGGTATAACCAACGGAACTCCCTTATTGGCGTGCGGGTTCCTTACGGCTAACCCCGTTTCACCTAGTGGAAACCCCTTGAAACCAACCTAGTGTGGATCACAAGAGACACGACACCTACATGTTGTTAAACATTCTTTGTGAATAGATTAAACTAATCGCTTCACATTCTATCATACATTGTTTCTATGATAAAGTCTTATTCTCGACAAGCTATGCCGAGGCTCTATGTTCAATCTCTTTCTTAGTTTATCACTACCCCATCATGCTAAAACTCTCTCTAGCCATCCTTGTGATACATGCTAAGACTGCCATGATTTTTGATTCAAGGATCAATTGATGATATGTGCAAATATTTCAATAATTTCTAAATACCGAAAATGCCATAAACCCAAGCTTCAAGCCATTTATAAATTCTAAGATTTGATAAAGCCAAGTTTGTTCCAGTAGAAAAATAAGTGAAAACAAGAAAAGAATACTTCGAAACGATCGCTACGGACCCCCACACGACTGCCCCCAAGCACCCGAACGCAAAACAACGCGAACGTTGTCATGTCTGGGGCGCCTGGCGCCAGGGTTAGGGCGCCTATGTGGGCGCCTAGCGCCCTTGTACAGGCGCAACGCTCCGTAACTTGTGTTTTCGCGTGTTCCGCCGCAGGTTTTCGCCATTTTCGACCCAAAACTCGTCCAATTCAACCCTGTAGTGCACCATATTCATCCGACAACATATATAGACTTATTTAAACATATCTCATGGCAATTTTAACATATAAACAACAAGAATCACTTTGGGGGTACTAAAGTTTCATAAAAGCTAAACTAACATAAATCATGCTTTCTTCACAAGATTAAACAAAACCCAAAGGTAGGATATCTATCTATGGAACTCACCTTGCTCAAAAGAAATGAAACTCAAGTATTCTAAGCTCAAACCAAAACCCTAGATATGTAGTGATCAAAAGGAGATAGCTTGCTTCAAGTTCCTATGTTACTTCAATCAAAGACTAATCAATCATTCCTTACATGCTTGCTTGAAGTAGAAATTTCAAAGTGAGGATGGATTGGAGTAGGGATGGGAATTGAATTTCTAGAGATGGAAGAGAGCAAAAATGTTTGCAAAACCTAGTGAGAGAAAGCTTAAGACATAATGAATATTTGAGGGATAAAATTCCTTAAATACTCCTCTAGCTTAAATTCCAAATTTGCCCCTAATCTTAAACACGCGCATTTTATCGTTAACAGGTATTGCGTCTCAACATAAAAGAGCGGGATATTACAGAACAAAATTACAAAACTGTTTTCCAACTAAACTGATTTCTCAAATGTTAACATTATGGCACTACCAACCAAATAAGTGCTACAAATGTTCAAAATGCATATTAAAATGCTTCCATTAATCAATAATAATAGTTGTAGAATTGTAATCTCAAGTACATAACTTAAAGGGTAAAAAACATTATCTTGCAAAAACTCTTTTCTTTTGCTTGTGTATCTATAACATGAAACAAATATTCGTCAACAAAAAACCAACTGATTCAGGCATAATATGTTTCAAAATGATAGTGGCAAAATTCTAATGATTTTTAACCACAAAAACAAATTAACAACTTAGTTAGATTTTTATTACTAATTTTGAAACATTGTATTTTAAGCAATGGATATCATCAATGGTCATTTTAAATTCCAATTATATTTACATCACAGATTTTGGTCTATACTTTGTTCATCAAGTTCTTCTGCTGCATTACAAAAATCCAATTACAAGTCAAAAACAGAACACAACTAATTTATGATTTACTGATAGGCAATAACCCAAACTCAACAAAAGAACAATAGAGTCGAATTAAATAGAAGCCGGAACAAAGGTGAATGGCATCGTTGAATTTGAATGCTGCGAGCAACAAAGGCAGCTTTGCTACAAAACATCTAATATGTCCTAAATAAGCTTTTTCAGACAGTATTACATCTAGATCATAACACAAACCTTAGAAAATCGAATGACAAACCAATTAATGCAATATTTGATTGTGAACTTATTTAAAATGTAATGCAATATATGAGAGAATCAGCAACTCAAATCAACCAAACTATTGAAAATGAAAGTCATTTTCTACCCTATTATTCTATCAACTATTGATTAACAATAATCCAACAAGTCACTAAAAATCATAGCCAGCATAAAATAAATAAAACAAACAAAAAACTAACCATATATATTGCAATTGAATCCGTGCTTAAGGTGATATCAAACTCTCAATGTAGACATTTTGGTATATTTGTTTATAGTTGTTTTGAAACTCGGGAATATTCAAAGTATCAGTCTTGGAATTGTAAACAATCAACTTCATAGCATAACTTAGCATATCAATAGAATCTAACAGCAGTTGCCCATCCTTAGAAATGTATAAAGCATCATAGGCTTTGAAACCCCGAACTTGTAGGTTAGGAACAGTGTACAATTTAGTCCAAGACTCTTGATTTCCATACTCCTTCATAATCCAAAACTCCGAAAACATACCATTAGTCGCAAAGCCACACAAGCAATCCATCATCACATGCAAGGCCCACGAATCATTCTCGGAATCAGGTAGGCAAAGCTTTTGATATGACTCCTTCTCTAAATGAAGAGAAATAATTACATCGGATGCAAACCAATTAACAGTGCCACTAAAAAATACTCCCCCATCCCAAATGGGGTCGGAATATGGGATGTCCTCTATTCTCCAATAATCAGTCCCCAAAGTAATAACACTAACTTCATTTTTGGAAGAAACGGCAACAACCTTATAATTATCAATGAAGTGATCGTATCCAAAGATTAAATTTCTGCCAAATTTGTGATTCTCCAAAGGAGGCAATAACTTAGACTTTCTAATGGAAGGGTTCCACAAACAATAAGAATCATCCTCAGCGTTGAGCCTGCAGACAAAGATGCCATCGCAAGAGCACATTGGGATCAAGTAGTTATGTCCATATGTGAGAGCACTAAGAGGGTAAAGCTGTGTCTGTGTAAGAACTGAGGAAGTAGAAAAAAGCGAGGGGATTGGGGAATGATGCAGAACTGACTCATCCTTGTTGATCGAATAGGTTTCGACCACGAGGTGGGGACGCTTGGTTGAGAATTGAAGATGTTTCTTTGCGAATTTTGGATCGGAGATAAGAGAATTAAAGAACTTACAGAGACATCGAAGCTGTACGAGTAATTTGACAGGAAGCCTACACAGAATCTCAGGCAGGACATCGAACGGGAGAGTTGGAAGCTCCGGCTCCGGTGAATGTTGCATCTGAGTGAGTGAGTGAGAAGAAACGATGTCGTTTGGGTCTTCTTCTTCTTCCCCATCGCTTCTAACCTGCACCATTCCTTTCTCAACAACAACCACCAAGTGAACAGAAACAACCACAAATTAGGGTTTGTAATCCCAAATTAGAAACGGAAGCTATGTGATCTATCTATCTGTAGTGGAGGATTCAAAAGAGGGTTTTTGTTCCAATGGTTTATCCTCAACCTGCACTACTTTCATTAGTATCTCATATTTTCCTTTTTAGATATAAATTTGTTTTTTCATATATTTTCCTTTCTTTTGATAAATTTGAGTATAATACAATAATTTCATTAAAAATTTTATATATATATATATAGCCAGGATCCATTGACACAAGGTGTCAACGAATTCGTTGACACTAAATCTCAACCGTTTACTTTTTAATCTAAAAGACCACAATTATTTTGTTAAATTTACTCCATGTGCGGTTTTCACTTGATTCCCACCTACTCCATCTTTTTTTAACGCAAGTTTGTGATAATCATACACTTTCTTCTCTCTGCCTCACACAAATTAATACTCCCTCCGTTTCAAAATGAGTGTCGCTTTAGACTTTGGCACACAGATTAAGAAATAGAATGAAATAATCATTGGATATAACGCTTTTACTAAACTACCCTTACTTTATAAGAAAAAGACAAAATTAAAGTTGCATTGAAAATTGTGTGAGAGAAAAGTTAGAGAGGGTAAAGTTGGAAGAAAAAAATTAAAGTTGTATTGGAAATGTAAAGCGACACTCATTTTGAAACAAATTTTTTTGGCTAAAGCGACACTCATTTTGAAACGGAGGGAGTATTATTCTTGTTTGCATCAATTGTATGTATCATACAAGTATGGATCGCTATAATTCTTTGCGAGGGTCCTAAACATACAAGTATTTTGGTTGAGTTTTGTTTTTTTTTTTTTACGCAATTTTTTTGTTGAGTTTGCTTATATTGAATTGGTGGAATTTTAGGTTAAATACCATGATGGAACAATCAATTTATATACACCCAGGATAGTGTCGTCGTTTAAAAAGAATTGAATATGTAGATTAAATTTATGGTTTCGTTGACACCTGGTGTCAGCGGATCTTAACTCATATATAGTTAGGATTCGTTGACGGTGTCAACGAATTCGTTGACACCAAATTTCAACCGTATATCTCATTTAATCAAAAGGCTCATATTATTTCACATCTCTATTTGGTGAGTATCTTCTACATCAATCACATGCAGTGAGTGAGTGAGTGAGTGAGAAGAAACGATGTCGTTTGGGTCTTCTTCTTCTTCCCCATCGCTTCTAACCTGCACCATTCCTTTCTCAACAACAACCACCAAGTGAACAGAAACAACCACAAATTAGGGTTTGTAATCCCAAATTAGAAACGGAAGCTATGTGATCTATCTATCTGTAGTGGAGGATTCAAAAGAGGGTTTTTGTTCCAATGGTTTATCCTCAACCTGCACTACTTTCATTAGTATCTCATATTTTCCTTTTTAGATATAAATTTGTTTTTTCATATATTTTCCTTTCTTTTGATAAATTTGAGTATAATACAATAATTTCATTAAAAATTTTATATATATATATATAGCCAGGATCCATTGACACAAGGTGTCAACGAATTCGTTGACACTAAATCTCAACCGTTTACTTTTTAATCTAAAAGACCACAATTATTTTGTTAAATTTACTCCATGTGCGGTTTTCACTTGATTCCCACCTACTCCATCTTTTTTTAACGCAAGTTTGTGATAATCATACACTTTCTTCTCTCTGCCTCACACAAATTAATACTCCCTCCGTTTCAAAATGAGTGTCGCTTTAGACTTTGGCACACAGATTAAGAAATAGAATGAAATAATCATTGGATATAACGCTTTTACTAAACTACCCTTACTTTATAAGAAAAAGACAAAATTAAAGTTGCATTGAAAATTGTGTGAGAGAAAAGTTAGAGAGGGTAAAGTTGGAAGAAAAAAATTAAAGTTGTATTGGAAATGTAAAGCGACACTCATTTTGAAACAAATTTTTTTGGCTAAAGCGACACTCATTTTGAAACGGAGGGAGTATTATTCTTGTTTGCATCAATTGTATGTATCATACAAGTATGGATCGCTATAATTCTTTGCGAGGGTCCTAAACATACAAGTATTTTGGTTGAGTTTTGTTTTTTTTTTTTTACGCAATTTTTTTGTTGAGTTTGCTTATATTGAATTGGTGGAATTTTAGGTTAAATACCATGATGGAACAATCAATTTATATACACCCAGGATAGTGTCGTCGTTTAAAAAGAATTGAATATGTAGATTAAATTTATGGTTTCGTTGACACCTGGTGTCAGCGGATCTTAACTCATATATAGTTAGGATTCGTTGACGGTGTCAACGAATTCGTTGACACCAAATTTCAACCGTATATCTCATTTAATCAAAAGGCTCATATTATTTCACATCTCTATTTGGTGAGTATCTTCTACATCAATCACATGCAGTGAGTGAGTGAGTGAGTGAGAAGAAACGATGTCGTTTGGGTCTTCTTCTTCTTCCCCATCGCTTCTAACCTGCACCATTCCTTTCTCAACAACAACCACCAAGTGAACAGAAACAACCACAAATTAGGGTTTGTAATCCCAAATTAGAAACGGAAGCTATGTGATCTATCTATCTGTAGTGGAGGATTCAAAAGAGGGTTTTTGTTCCAATGGTTTATCCTCAACCTGCACTACTTTCATTAGTATCTCATATTTTCCTTTTTAGATATAAATTTGTTTTTTCATATATTTTCCTTTCTTTTGATAAATTTGAGTATAATACAATAATTTCATTAAAAATTTTATATATATATATATATATATAGCCAGGATCCATTGACACAAGGTGTCAACGAATTCGTTGACACTAAATCTCAACCGTTTACTTTTTAATCTAAAAGACCACAATTATTTTGTTAAATTTACTCCATGTGCGGTTTTCACTTGATTCCCACCTACTCCATCTTTTTTTAACGCAAGTTTGTGATAATCATACACTTTCTTCTCTCTGCCTCACACAAATTAATACTCCCTCCGTTTCAAAATGAGTGTCGCTTTAGACTTTGGCACACAGATTAAGAAATAGAATGAAATAATCATTGGATATAACGCTTTTACTAAACTACCCTTACTTTATAAGAAAAAGACAAAATTAAAGTTGCATTGAAAATTGTGTGAGAGAAAAGTTAGAGAGGGTAAAGTTGGAAGAAAAAAATTAAAGTTGTATTGGAAATGTAAAGCGACACTCATTTTGAAACAAATTTTTTTGGCTAAAGCGACACTCATTTTGAAACGGAGGGAGTATTATTCTTGTTTGCATCAATTGTATGTATCATACAAGTATGGATCGCTATAATTCTTTGCGAGGGTCCTAAACATACAAGTATTTTGGTTGAGTTTTGTTTTTTTTTTTTTACGCAATTTTTTTGTTGAGTTTGCTTATATTGAATTGGTGGAATTTTAGGTTAAATACCATGATGGAACAATCAATTTATATACACCCAGGATAGTGTCGTCGTTTAAAAAGAATTGAATATGTAGATTAAATTTATGGTTTCGTTGACACCTGGTGTCAGCGGATCTTAACTCATATATAGTTAGGATTCGTTGACACCAGGTGTCAACGAATTCGTTGACACCAAATTTCAACCGTATATCTCATTTAATCAAAAGGCTCATATTATTTCACATCTCTATTTGGTGAGTATCTTCTACATCAATCACATGCTATTATTATTTTTTTTCAATTATTTATGTTACAATCATATGGTTCCAGAGACAATTTATTGCCAATTAATGTTCCAATTAATTTGGTGTAATTTTCTCCAATTCCACCAAAGTAATTTGCTGTAATTTCTTCCGCTGCCAAACATCCTCTTGGTTTATTACTCATACAGTTTCAGGGATAATTTATTCCAAATTGATGAAAACAATTGTAGTAAATGGAGAGGAAGGTATTGAATCCAAGATTGACAATTGAGTTTTTGAAATTTTATTCCAGTTTCATAACTATCCCTAAGTAATAGAATTCCCAAATTCATACCCTAAAATATATTGAGATGGAGAAGAAGACATAATTTTTATTTGAAACATTGATCGATGGTAGAGAGGGGAAATCTGACCGATAACAATAAGAAAGAGGAGAGAGATAACAAAGAACACTTAAGCTAAAAATGGTGTGATGCAAAAATATGGTAAGAAAAGATCCAGAGAAGCATTGTTCAAAAAAAAAAAAAAAAGATCCAGAGAAGTAATGACCATGCAAGATTTTAAGTAAATAAATATGAGCCTTTTGACACCAAATCTCATCCATTAAATTGGTTTAATCTAGAGGCTATTAATTATTCACTTAAAGTGTACCATGATATCATAGTTATTTTACACACCTTATTACCTCTTGATTTTTTTTTGAAGGATACCTCTTGATTTATTTCCTTATACGTTCTCTCTTCATTCCATTACTGCTTTTTCAATTTTTTGGCAGTACCATTTTTGTTTTCTCATGATCCTTTCTCTTAGCCATATATAGTGAAATCAGATCAAGATCCCCTAACTTACAATCAAATTAAGATCCAAATTTGCTCTCAAATGAGTTTAGAACCCCAAATTTTAATCATGATCTCTAATCATTTCATTTAATCTATTCTTTTTTCATAAAATATTCATCTTCTTGACAAATCAATTCAATTTCCATTTTTTTAGGTTAATATTAGAAGGAAAAAAGAAAGAAAAAAAAACATTGGAAAAGAGAGACAAAGATAGCAAAGAGATAAAATCATGGCTCTCTGATAATAATAATATTTTGAGATTTTTCTATCTGTCAAACGCACAATAATAATAATATTTTTGTGTGCATCTTCATCCCTCTTGGCTTATTCCTCTATCGCTCATAGCTGATTAAGCCGGTTTATGTCAGATTTATGCAAACGATTGCAATTGCATTGCAGTGAATTTAGGATTCTTGGCGTATTTTGGATGGGATTTATTTAATTTGTTTGTATGATTTTAGGTGTGACAATTGTGTTTGATCTGATTACAATTTTGAATCGTAATCTGGTGGAATAAATCATATATATATATATATATATATATATATATATATATATATATATATATATATATATGGGGATGTTAACTTGCACCCATCTAAAAACACTAAGGTGCAAGTTAACAAGTTGCACCTACTAATTATTTACCAAAACACTCATATTTTTCTATTATAAATAAATATTAGACAACGGATAGTTTTGTAAATTTAGTTTAAATAAAACACTAACTAAATAAGACACTCCATGTTTTCCTATTTAAATTAAGGAGCACCGTTTTTTCACCGACGAAACAAAAATGTTGACTATAACTTCAATGCTTTTTCTTTCAAAAAAAAAAAAAAACCTCAATGCTTTTGCAGCGTTAATAATTTTTTTTGTAACAGTGTTTTTTTTGAAAGAAAGAAAGGTGCTTATAGCATTTCATTAATAATAACGTTTTCAATACAACGAGGAACATGATAATGAATGGTGGGACTAGCTAAACATGTGGCAGCCCTTGCTAGGATATGAGCCGCCTCATTTGCTTGTCGCCTGTTGAACTCTACCTTGGAGTTTGTAAAGTGGGAAGTGAACAATCGTCGGCATTCCAATAAAATAGAACCAACCTGTTGCGAATTCGATGAAAAACTCACACCAATAACAAACTTGATGTGTGGAGCAAGGGATAATTAAGCAACCAATATCAAAGTGTATGGAACAATTATAAACACAAGCCAAAAGTAGAAAACAACAGCGAGAGAAAATGAAGAGAGAACACAAAAGAATCTGTTTACCCAGTTTGGTCCAAATTGACCTAGTCTGGGGGAGAGAGCAGCCCTCCGTTCCACTATATGATGAGTAACGTTACAAAAGAGATTTCAATGGGTTACAAGAATAAGTCTCCCGCCTAATTCTACCCAAATCCCAGCCTCTTCCCGTAACCAAGAGACTCAATCCTAATAGTGTTTCCCGAGGTGAATCAACCTTCAAACCCTAGTTTGTTGCCAAGAGACAAACTCTATACAAACCCTAGTTTGATTTCTAAACCCTTGTTTCAGCCCCCTCTATCTCTCTCAAAATAGTCTGATACAAGGCCTATATTTATAGTAAAAGAAACTCCCATAAAATTGTAACAAATCTGGCCCAAAAATACGTTTCCGAAAAATAACAGCACGCGAAATCGGCCACCGATTTTCCAAATCGGCCACCGATTTTTCCCGAACAGAAAACCTCCCAAAAGGCAGCCAAAATCGGCCACCGATTTTCCAAATCGGCCACCGATTTGTACTTTCAGCAAACATCAATTTTGGCCTCCAAACTCCAATTTTGAGTCACTTTCACAACAATCTCCACCTTGACTCCAAATTAGTGATGATGCCCATTTAACATCAACACCTTGCTGCTCTTTCCCTTGCTTCCCACTACACCAAGTAGCTTCACAAGTTTACACCTTAATCTCTTCAATCATCGGAATGCCTTCCGCCCCTTTGAAGATCCTTGTGTCCAAACTACTCAAGGAATTTTAGGTAGTTCCACAAGTACACACCTTAACCTCTTCAGCCATCGGAATGTCTTCCGCCTTCTCGAAGATCCTTGTATCCAAACTACACTAGGAATTTCAGGTAGTTCTACAAGACTACACCATACCTCTTCAATACGAGACATCTCCCGCTTCCTTGAAGATCACCTTGCATCCAATCACCCTTGGACTTTTAGGGTAATTCCACAAGCCGTGCTATACATTCTTCAACCTCCGGAATGCCTTCCGCCTTCATGAAGAAAACCCTTGCTCACCACTAGAGCATAGCACCCAAGGTCCTCCATAGTCGTACCACTCCCGGTGTGTTCAACTCCACCTAAAGCTGAGCTTCCAACCTCTCAACTAGCAAATGAGTACATCCCACTATGTCTTCCTTGAACCTCCACCTCAACCGGTAGATCATGAGTATTCTTACCACCGCCTCTCCAGGCTGATGTTGAGTGTTTAACGTCTCTCCAGACGATCACCGCTCTACCAGGCATCACCCCCAAGGTGAGAAACATCACCTTCATCCTCCAAACAGCACACCATCAAAGCACCTGCATCCTCATAACCCTCAGAGACAATTTGTACGGAATTACCAATCTCCGGACAATCCTTCTTGAAGTGACCCATCTTGTTACACTTAAAGCATTTAAACTTTGTCTTGTTACTACTCTTTCCCCGGTTACCTCTACCTCCACCATTCCCTCTTGAAACACTTAGGCCTTCCCCGTTTTCATCAACTCTCAAGTCCTTCGACTTAGTCAACTCCTTGGTTCTCAAAGCCGCTTGAACTTCTTCCAAGGTAACAGTGCCTTCTTTTCCATAGAGCATGGTATCTTTAAACGATTCAAAAGATCTAGGTAGAGCACACAACAAGAGTATAGCTTTATCTTCATCCTCAAGATTCACCTCAATATTCTCCAAGTCATCAAGGATTTTGTTGAACTCCGTAAGTTGCTCCATGATGGCCTTTGACTCCACCATCTTGAATGAGTAGAGTTGTTGCTTTAGGAATTGCCGATGAGCCAAAGACTTTGTCATATACAAAGATTCCAACTTTGCCCACATCGATGCCGCGGTTGGTTCCTTTGCTACTTCTCTCAAAACTTTATCTCCGAGGCACAAGACAATGGCACTCCTGGCCTTGTCCACCATCTCGGTCTTCTCCGCTCGTGTCATGGTGACCGGTAACGAACCTTCACCCTTCAAAACTTTCTCACACTTCTGTTGTATTAACACCGCTTCCATCTTTACCTTCCATAACCCAAAATCGTTATCTCCGGTAAACTTCTCAATATCCCACTTCGAACCCATGATACTTGATTATCCTTTGACCTTTGCCCCACGGTGGGCGCCAATTGTTGCGAATTCGATGAAAAACTCACACCAATAACAAACTTGATGTGTGGAGCAAGGGATAATTAAGCAACCAATATCAAAGTGTATGGAACAATTATAAACACAAGCCAAAAGTAGAAAACAACAGCGAGAGAAAAGGAAGAGAGAACACAAAAGAATCTGTTTACCCAGTTCGGTCCAAATTGACCTAGTCTGGGGGAGAGAGCAGCCCTCCGTTCCACTATATGATGAGTAACGTTACAAAAGAGATTTCAATGGGTTACAAGAATAAGTCTCCCGCCTAATTCTACCCAAATCCCAGCCTCTTCCCGTAACCAAGAGACTCAATCCTAATAGTGTTTCCCAAGGTGAATCAACCTTCAAACCCTAGTTTGTTGCCAAGAGACAAACTCTATACAAACCCTAGTTTGATTTCTAAACCCTTGTTTCAGCCCCCTCTATCTCTCTCAAAATAGTCTGATACAAGGCCTATATTTATAGTAAAAGAAACTCCCATAAAATTGTAACAAATCTGGCCCAAAAATACGTTTCTGAAAAATAACAGCACGCGAAATCGGCCACCGATTTTCCAAATCGGCCACCGATTTTTCCCGAACAGAAAACCTCCCAAAAGGCAGCCAAAATCGGCCACCGATTTTCCAAATCGGCCACCGATTTGCACTTTCAGCAAACATCAATTTTGGCCTCCAAACTCCAATTTTGAGTCACTTTCACAACACAACCTCCGTGACATCTACCCGGTTCTGATTAACAGCATCCGTAATAGTTTTGGAGTCAGAACAAAAATCCACCGAATCAAAGGACATGTCACTTAACCATTCTATTGCTTTATACAAAGCCAAAGCTTCTCCCATTGCCACTGGACACTTTGGGGAAATAGGGATTGATTGAGCCAAAATAAAAGTACTCTCCTCATCTCGGATGCATATACCAATGCCCGTCTTGTTTAATTGATCGGAGAAGGCTGCATCTATGTTACACTTCACTCTACCTCGCGACGGTGGCTGCCAGCGAAACTGTCCAGTGCTGGAACTGCCCGCCCCTGCTGCTACATCAGTAGGAATAGCAGAATTCCTTCCTTGCTCCAAGCCCGAACTGTCAACGAAACTGTCCAGTGTTGGAACTGTCATACCTGAACTGTCCAGTGCTGGAACTGTCATGCCTGAAACTGTCCAGTGTTGTAACAGTGTTAACAATTAATAACCCAAAAAAAAAACACCAATTTATAATTGAAATAATGTTCATAAAAAAAATATCTTTTTATTATTCAGGTTTTGAATAAAAAAGACACATGTGGGTTGTCTTAACGGAAATAATAAAAATATTTCCGTCGATCGGAACAAATATCATTAGACCATTAGACCAACAAGTAAAAAAATATAGCGCCAGTAAGATTAAGCTGAGAACTTCCGTGACGTGCTGCCCTTGCCCCGACCCCGCCTGTGAGTGCTCTGTTGCCCCAGGTGTACCTGTAGCTCTCTGGTCTTGACCCACGGCCTAGGAGCTTTTTATCTTGTAATGCCCCACTCAATCAATCGGAACAAATCAATATTTTCACGGAAATTCCGCTGACAAACCAGGGAAATAATATGTTCATATATTAGTTACTAAATTGCCCTTCAATTTAAAATTAATTTGAAAAGAGACAAAATGATATTTTAGTAAAATACAAGTGGGGTAGCTTGTTAACTTGCACCTTAGTGTTTTTAGGTTGGTGCAAGTTAACAGCTCCCATATATATATATATATATATATATATATATATATATATATATATATATATATATATAGAGTTAGGATCCGTTGACACCAGGTGTCAACAGATTCGTTGACACCAAATCATGACCGTCTAATTTATTAATCTAAAGGTCATTAGTTTTTCTAAACTAACTAACGTGAGGACCACCTAGATCTCGTGTATACGAGCTTCTATTCTTTTTTTTAGAAAAATTCCTATATTCTTTTTGTTGCTCTATTCACAGATCTATATTAGTTTCTATCACTACAACTTAATTTGAAAAAGTAACCAAAAAAAACAACTTAATTTGAAAACACTTTTGGGTTCTGGAAAAAGTTATATTTTGAAATTTCTAAGGATATGAGATCGATAAAATTGAAAATCATTATTTATAGATTTGTGATCAATTTTATGAGCAAAAACCTCCTTGTTCTGCAATCGATATGGAAATTCTCTATGAGCAATTTTATGGATAAGTGTTTTTGAAATCCAGCGTTCTTATGAAAACTACCATGGATATGGAGAATCAGTTTAATGGTTTTGATAAAATTGGAAAACCGTTTAAATTAATTTACTTTGTGGCCAATTTTTTGTGACAGTTAAATCACAATCGGGTATGAACAAAGAGGTTATTGTGTAATCGATGAACAAGACACATGCTTTCATTGTTTGCTTCCATGGTTGCTCATAACATACTTAGGGGAAAAACGTTGCATAGAGGAAAAGCTCATGCGATATCACTGCACCAACAATAGGATTAAATAGATAGACGGTCGAGATTTGGTGTCAACGAATCCGTTGACACCTGGTGTCAACGGATCCTAACTCATATATATATATATCTTTTCCTTTATCATTTAAAAGTGTAACAAACTATATGAGTATATTTATATTTACTTTTTCATTATCTCAATTATACTCTTGAACAAACTAGATGAGTATATTTATACTTAATTCTGTTATAAATTTTAGTTTGTGTTTCTTTTACAAAAGTACACGTCTCAATTTTCAAATAACTTTTTTGATGAGATATAAATGATAAAACTTATAAGAGGAATGCTATGCACAACCTCTCTAACACACTCTATTAAACACTCTCTTAACTATTGGTCCACGTCACCATCTTTTTAAAACCCATTACCTGTTGACCGGCTACACAGGTTTGGATCAAGACACACTTTTTTTTTTATTCTAAGTTCTTATTTCTAAAAAAAAAAAAATCACTCCTTCGTTTTCATGGAACTGATTTGTATACACTTTTTACTCCCAGAAATTTCCCTTCATTTCAATCAATTCATATACCCAATTTTAATACTGTTTCTCATATGAACTTCAAGATTCAGATTCCCACCGCCACCACTTGGAGCTGTGGCACAATCTAGCTGGAAAATTCATGCTCGTTGCCGCTGCTTCTCCCGGCATTGGCCGTGACTCTATCTCGATCTCTCTTGACCCAGTCCATATGCGGTAGAATTAATCAACAGTTATTGTCGTTGGAGAGGGAAACTTATGTGTTATTGCCGTGGAACTTGACGTCGCCGTCGCCGTCGTCGTTTCCACCACCGAGAAGTACATTGATTGTTCATAATCCGTCGCCGTCGTCGTTTCCACCACCGAGAAGTACATTGATTGTTCATAATCAATAACAGCATAAAACTCTAATTATATCTAAGTGTCGGATCAAATGGGTTTGAGCGGGTGGCTTAACGGTTGTGACTGAAGGTGTGGACCGTGAACGATAAGGAGGATGTTGGTCGCTGGATGTTTGTGCTTAGAGAGAGAGACTGAAGGAGATGGGAAGCCGGTTGCCAAGTTCAGTTATTGGCAAGAAGGGTGATGTGGCATTGTATTCACGCGAGTGTTCTTAAGCGTGTGTTTGAGCGTCTGATATTATTACGTCTCTGTCACTCACGGCGCACGTTAGCGATGAGGACGACCCAAACGACGTCGTTCTTACGTCTCTGTCACTCACGGCGGAAACAACCACCGCAACAACCCAGCTTCCTACTCTTCCGTTTGACGTCCTGCCTGAGATTCTGTGTAGGCTTCCTGTGAAATTACTCGGACAGCTTCGATGCCTCTGTAAGTTCTTTGATTCTGTTATCTCTGATCCAAAATTCGCAAAGAAACACCTTCAATTATCAACAAAGCGCCACCACCTCAGGGTAACATCTTTTCAACCACCTCACGGTGCTAAGAAACATTATGATTCTCTACTTCTGTCGGTTTTTTCTACTTCTACCGTTGTTGCACAGACACAACTTCACCCTCCTAATCCTATTAGTACTCTCACAAATGGATATAAATTTGTAGACTTAAACTGCTCTTGCGATGGCATCTTTTGTTTTTATCTCGAAGATGATGATTATTTTTTGTGGAACCCTTCCATTAAGAAATTTAAATTATTGCCTCCTTTGGAAAATCCAGGCGAACATGTTCCTATGTACGTAAGCTTGGGGTATGATCATTTCATTGATAATTATAAGGTCGTTGTTGTTTCTGTGAAAAAAGAAGTTAGTGTTTATACTTTGGGAACTGATTATTGGAAACAAATAGATAGCATTCCATATGATTGCCACGTGTTTGGATTCGGAATATTTGTGAGTGACACTGTTAATTGGTTTGCACAAGATGAATCAGAGATAGATTCAGGGATAGACGATTTCATTCTTTCTCTTGATTTAGAGAAAGAGTCATATCAGCAACTTTTCCTACCTAATTATGAGAATGAAAAGGTTCGGTGGATTTTGGGTATGGTGAGGGATTGCTTGTGTGTCTCTGCCAGTAGTGATATATATTGGGATGTTTGGATCATGAAGGAGTACGGAAATAAAGAGTCCTGGACTAAATTGTACGGTGTTCCTAACATGCAATATCGTGGTTTACATGCCTATTCTCTTTTATATATTTCAGAGGATGACCAACTGTTGGTGGAGTGTGATAACGAGTTGGTTGTTTATGATCCCAAAACTGGTACTTTAAATATCCCTGAGTTTCAAAACAACTATGAACTGATATACTCAAATGTCTACATTGAGAGTTTGATATCGCCCTAAGCTGGGATTCAACGGCAACATATATATGGTTAGTTTTTATTTGTGTTATTTATTTTATCCCTGCTTTGATTATTCATGACTTGTTAGATCATTGTTAATCAATGGTTGAACACTGCTTTTTATTTTCAATAGTTTGGTTAATATGAGTTGTTGATTCGCTCACATCTTGCACTATATTTTAAATAGTTCACAATCATGAATTGCATCAAATGGTTTGTCATTTGATTTTCTAAGATTTGTGTTATGGTTTAGATGTTATAATGTCTGCTTAGTGTTGCACAAATTTCCTAATGTTTGTTTCAAATCTTACACAATGCATTATGAACTAAACTGAATATATAATAGAATTTGAAACGTATTAGGCCTGGATGAGTTTGTTTTGCATTGATTAATTTTTGTTACGGTTTTCTGATAGAACTTGTAGGCCTGATTTGACTTTCATGTGGATACGGTGTGGACCCTCATAGGCCAGCTATTTGGAAAGTGTATGTCTGGAAAAGGAAGGTGGCACGAATATCCTCTAGGTGGTTAAAGGAGAGAGTATGTAATGAGGTGATAGGGAGTGGAGAGCGTTATTCACCTTTTTGATACTTTGTTGGTTAGGAGACTTATCTCTGGTAGGAGTCATAGACTCTGGTATTTCCCTTTGTTATTTCTTTCGTTGCTGTCAGAGCTTTTAGCTCATACTTCCATCAATAAAATCTTTTTTCTACTGATACTTAAGTTCTCGGTTTCTATCATTTTCTAGATATATATAAGAAAAATACAAAATTCATTTTAAAGTTCGGTTGTAAAACACGAAACATGGTGCATCAATCAGAATCGGTCCGAATTGGGTTGATTCTCAACTGGTTTGATTTGATAGAGTTCAACTTGCAAACCAGTTTGGTTTTACATGCTGAACTGAACCAAAACCACAGTTACCGAGTACATTTTTCATTTATTTTTTCTTGCCCAAACTCTGAATTTACTAACATAAAGTTTTATGGACATTCGCCTTTTCCTGAAGAACCTCACCTTACTGTTTCCAATGTTTGTGTTCATTGCTCCATAAAGATCTGCACGTGTGACACTTTGTTTTTAGTAAATGCACTTTTGTGAGTAGCTAATCTAGTTGTCAGTTCTCATTAGACCTTTGCTGATGTAACAAATGCTATGTGACGAGGATTATACTTTGCTGCACAATGGAATTTATTCATTAACATGATCTAATTCTTGCAGTGCTTCTATTTTATGATGTATATGGTTACATTTATCAAATGAGGATTCTTTACCAATTAGCCTTTTCTTTTCTTGGTGGTGAATGGTGATGATAGTTGTGCAATTATAGGATTGTTCATGATACCTAGGTCCTTTCTTTCCTCGTTTTCAACAATATAAAATCAACTAGATGTCCTTTCTTTCCTCTTTTTGAACGATTTAAAATCAACTGATTATCTAGAGATTGAGAGAGAACGGACTCATTTCTTGAAACTTCAGCTTTACCATGATAGTTTGGGATAGCATGGTCATTCTCAGTGTTTGTTATCAGCTCAGTTGTTGTACACACTTCTCTGGTATGATAGCGGTGATTATTGCAAATTAATAAGTAAAATATTTACGACTCATAGTACAGTTGAGTTGCATCTCTACTTAGGACAATATGAGTTGGGTTGAGTTTAACTATGGAACGAGACGACAAAGATAGGAGTAGAAGATTCATTTTCGTAGATTTTCGAATCCTTTTTTTTTTTTTCTTATTGTTTAACAAGGTTTTCTTTCATATTAAGTAATCTTCTAGAAATGCTACTTTCTAGTATTGCTAGATGGTTTGACTCTCATGCATCTGTTGGTTAATTTCAGTACTCCACTAGCGAGATTGAAATGCAATTCGATGCCTCATTTTTATCTCTCTGGTTTTGAGAATAAGAACAAATGTTGCATGTGTTTGAGTATTTTCCAAAATGATGAAAAGGTGAGGTTGTTAACAGAATGTCAAGATGTTTATCATTATGAGTGCTTGGATAGGTGGCTTATTGCTCATCCTAGTTTTCCTCAGTAGAGCTTCCCTCCATGCATGTCAGTCATCAATTTTCTAAAGAAATTAACATGTTATTAATTTCTTGGTAACTTTATGTCTTCTAGTGTTGAAATAATCATATAGTACATTCAGTTTTCTATTAAGGGTAACCATTACCACTATGTTTGTTTTGATGGTAATTATTATTTGAAACATTTTGGTTTCTGTTTTGACATGATATTGATCTTTTAATTGTGCATATGATTGATTTGTTTTTGTTGTTACTGCTTAGTGGTGTCTGTTTTGTGGTTGGCTGAGTTGAAATGCTAATATGATTCGTGCCATGCATTTATTTTCTAGCTGCTAAGTACTCACTGTCTCGTGTGTTGCTAGAGAGATGTGTTAGAGGAAATAAATTGAATGAATCATAAGAAGGGAGAGACAGATTTCTTCAAAAAAAAGAAGGGAGAGACAGAGCGTCGCAATTTAGAGAAAAATGGCCTCACTGTTGCGTGCGACTGAGAGAGACAGAGTGAGAGGCCTGATAGAAACTGATATCAAAATATAAACTAATAGTAATTGTACAATATAATCCCAAGAAATTCGAGAGTCTTGGTTCTCTCCCCTCCAAGAATTCGAGAGCTTGGTCTCTCCCTACCTATCCTTTATCCCAATCCCTGAATGCCTTTCTTTTCCTCTGCATCTTATTTATAATACTAAGTCCTATAGCTGTTACATAGAAGTCTAGTAGACAGCAATTACTGCAGACAAGTAACAGTTACTTATTTATAATATTATTAAATAAACCACTAGTATCTATAACTTCTGCCCTTAGGAGTCCTATTACTAACAATACTCCCCCCCTAAAGACTCACCTTGTCCTCAAGGTGAAGGATAACATAACTGTCCACCAGGATCCCATAACTTGAAGTAGAGTGACAGAGCAAGGTGTGAAACATGATAATTAATGCATGCATCAGACACTCTCTTTTGGGGAGGAATTTTCGGCAGCAATAGGCATAGTGCCAGTTCGATCAAACCAGAGGATAATCCACTCTTCACCACAAACACATCTGGATCTGGCGGCTTTGGCAACGGTGGAGGTAGGCCGCCAAACTCGAGTGAAACCCATCCCTCTCCGATAATTTTTCTAGGCAATTTCGCCCTCGATTCGAACACACTACTCATACCATGTTCATAAAAGAGTCTGTCGATACCAAGAAATTTGCACAGATCTGTTTTGGTCTCTTGTTGCTTTTCCACAATGATGACATTCATGGAGGAATTTTCTGCATCCATTTCTTCTGCATTCTCTACCTTTTCCTCTTCTGCTGTCTGAATGAGTTCAGAATTTCCTTGATCAGTTTCTTCTGATTGAAGGCTGAATGTGTGAGGCGTCGACGACTCCCATTCCAATCCAGATTCCTCTTCTTCATCCGATATAGGTAGAAGGTCTCTATACTCTGGCTTAAAATGCCAAATGAATGCAACGTGAAACGCTCGCCAACTCGCATGTGGATGGCATCGACTCCACCACTGCCACCATACGAGAGCACGGTTTCGCAAGGCTTTCACCGCCTCCAGCAACTTCTCACCCTCCTGTGTTCCCACGACATCAAAATGTTTCTCAATACAAATCAACCACCAATAAGCGTCACCGCTGCCGTCAAATTGTGGCATGTCCATTTCCCCCCTACTGTGAATTTCTTTCCCTGGATCAGAACTGCTCTGATACCAGTGATAGAAACTGATATCAAAATATAAACTAATAGTAATTGTACAATATAATCCCAAGAAATTCGAGAGTCTTGGTTCTCTCCCCTCCAAGAATTCGAGAGCTTGGTCTCTCCCTACCTATCCTTTATCCCAATCCCTGAATGCCTTTCTTTTCCTCTGCATCTTATTTATAATACTAAGTCCTATAGCTGTTACATAGAAGTCTAGTAGACAGCAATTACTGCAGACAAGTAACAGTTACTTATTTATAATATTATTAAATAAACCACTAGTATCTATAACTTCTGCCCTTAGGAGTCCTATTACTAACAAGGCCACACTTTCTACTTGCACGAAAAACCTGATTTACTTTTACGATCTTGACTTCAATTTTGCGATTTCACGATCTTGACTACTGTTTCTACTATGTTTCTGGTATATTGGTTGTGACTTTTCACAGCAAATGATCTTGTCTAGATCTGAATCTAAATCACGATTTTGGTAACCTTGATAGTATGCACTAATTCAAATTGACAAGGAGCATCATATGGTTTTTATGTTTTAGCTCTTGCTTTTTGATAGCGTTTAGTGGATTACAAATTCATAAGATAACTGTTTATTCTTGTTAAATGATTAATCTGAAAATGGATTATTTATATTTTGGTGTTTTATTTGCAGTTGTTTTAAAGTAGTTTTGCTTCTAAGATATATTCATTATATTGTTGTGTAAATGATATTTTTAAATTCTTACACACACGCAACACATTGTACGATTCATAACATTGGCAAAATGGCCTGAATATGATTGATATAGTGTCTGAGATTGTAGTGAAGTTCCTTTCCATATGTGTGTTGTCTTATGATGTCTCAATATTATAATTTTAATTGCACCTTAAGCCTCGAAATACTCCTTATAACTTAATAGTTGGAATGTCTCTTTTTCAGGTTGGCTGTGTTTGTTTGTTTCAATAGAATAGTTATTCACAATCAGAATTGCTCGGGTTCTTTTTGTGGTCTGGAGCTGCTGAAGATGGGGTGAAAAGGGTAATAGTTCTAGGGTTATTTAACGTCTGAAGTTCTGTTTGATTATTTCTTTTAGTGACTTTATTATTGGATGTTGTTTGCCTTGATAGAACATGGATATGTTGTGTGATTGTGAAGCATAGTGAAATGGATAATTGAGGGTTCTTCAATTGCAAAATGCATTTGGATGTTGTATTTTCCTTGCAAAAACATATTTAGTACCCGCTTGTTTAAGATTATTAAAATCATTTTACATGTTTTAGTTACGTTTGTGTGTAAGTTTATTTTTAAAATCATTTTTCTGCAGAAAATGAAAATCTATTTTGATCAGGTTTTGAAGAAAATAATATTAATAGAAGAAAAAAAAATACAAAATATGTCAATGTTAAGTATACAAAATCTGTTAATTTAGTCTTGAAATTGTCATACTTTCATGTATTTTAGGGATTAAAGTGACAAATTTCATATAATTTAGGGGCTATTTATTATATTTATATAGTTTGAGGACAAAATTGGAGAGAGTGATAGTTTAGAGATATTTTAATAGTTTATTTGCTATAGGCATTAGTTTTGAATGGGTGATAGAGTTGAAACAAGTGGTACTAAGGTTCCCATGTGGCATCTATACACCTATGCCAGAACTAAAATAAGAACAAAGAAATGAGAAATTATGGAATGAAGATCTGCAATAATCTTCAAATATAGAGGTGAATGAAGCACCAATAAAAGGTGCTGCAGATACAGAATTAGTTGAATACTTAGATAAGCCTCTCAAAACTGAACATGTTGATAGTTGGAGATGAGGCTGTGTTGAAGGGAAATCAAATTGTTCTTGATGAGTTGTGATTGGAAGAAGTGGTGAAACAAGAGAAGATAGTGATGATGTGAAGTCTATAGAGGCTGTTATGTCATTGTCAATTTCTTCTTGTGAGTCAAAGATAATCGAAAGGTTGTTGTTTGTGGTAGTGATTGTTCTAGTTGTTGTAGTAGTATTGCTATTGCTATTGATCTTATGGTCTAATTCTAAATATTGAGATATGTTTATAGTATATGAGGAGTGATTGTTTATTCTCTTTATGCAACAATTTGAGTTAGAGGAGAGGTAACCACAGTTTTAGAGACTCTTAGAACAATTCAGGGTCACAAAGTACAATTGGAATTGATGTTTCATCCTGCAGTGTTAAACAAAAACAATGTATAGTGTATTTCCATAATTTCCTTTAAAATAATGTACTTGAGGGGGCAAAGTCTTTGAAAATTTGAATTGTGACTAAAATCTTGCCTCAGATTCATTCACCCATATAGACATTTGTCCCTGCATCACATACAAAAACTCCTCGTTCTCACGCCTCATCACTTGTCTACACATTGTTCTTTAAATAGTTCCCCAATTAAGATTCTTCCTTCAACTTCCAACAAACTACACCTACTCGTTCCCTTCCATCAATACCTGGATCTCCAACTACATATGATGCATTCCTATCTTTACGGCATGTCATTGTTGCAAAAAATTTCTCTATCTCTTGCAACCGTTAAAGTAAGGATACCTATGAGACTATGTGTGTCCATGTGTACAATATGTGTCAGTGTCTACCGATCTAAGTGACAGTTTAAACAATTGTTAAGAAAACATTTTTTTTTCTTTGTTTCGACACACCTTACCATTGGATACTTGATAAAACAACTATGAATGTTAAAGACGTGTCGACGTATTGATAGTCACTAAGGAGTTAAAGACATTTGGATTGATTACATAACTTAACTTTTCGATATTTGATGGATGAATTAAGGTGAAAGGTTATCCTAACTTTATTTAGACTATTTTTTTCTACTAAAAAAATTGTGCAATTTAGATGCACATATATATTTTAACTCTTAATTTAGATCTTTATAAATAAAATATTGATTGTTTATATAATCTAATTATAAAATTATAATAAATTCATGTGTCATTGTCAATGTCATGTTCTTGACATTAGTAACAATGTCAACTTATTGGTATCTATGTCTTAGCAGGTGCAACGCACAAGAGACCAACCGAGAATAACACTAGTAACAATGTCAATTTATTCTTGATCTTCTTATTATTAGACACATTCCCACTAAATAAGCTATGCATCTTACAACTTTGTGTGGTTCTTATTCTTAATAGCCAATTAGCACAAAAATGACAATTTTTCAATTTTTCATGCTTTTTGTTGTCAATGTCAAGTTACTCCTGTTTTCCTCCCAAATTAATCCATTAGAAACAGATATCATAATAACCCGATTTCGTTCTCTTCATGATGGAAGCACACACACTGGTTCCTTAAACATTTGCTTCATTTCATATCATGCAAGTATTATAAGTAGTTTTCAAAGTTAACAAATAGGTTGTGCAAAGAGTACTTTTATTTACTATGGATGATTTTTGTGCAGCTCAGCATTGAAAGAACTACATATGTAGGTCATGAAGCTGGATTGCTTTTAGTTCATTTCTTACTATCAGAGACTGTATTCAATCATGAGTCAGACCCTCCCCTCCCCTTTCCCTCCAAAATTCTTGAACCAAACGGACCCTAACTGTGTGTTTGGTTTAGAAGAGAAGTTGTGAAGAGAGAAATAGGTGAGAAATAGAGTAGATTTGATGTATTATTTGGTAGAAGAGAAAAAGAGGAGAAATGGAGAAGAGAGAAGTGCTTACTATTATTGAAAGGTCTAAAACACCCTTACAAAAATCTCTCATCAAATTTAATTTGTTTCATAATTCAATTAATTAATGTTTTTTTGGTTACATTCACTTAATTAATTTAATTTAAGTAATTAATGAAATTTTTGATCAAATAAATTAATATTTTTTTAATCAAATTAATGATTTTTTTGTTACAAATAAATTAATGAATTTTTGGAAATCAATTAAATTCCTTTTAATTGAAGCTGATAGTTGTTTCTTTGCTTCTCTTGCTGGTGGATGAGAATAATTTTTGAAGCTTTAAAAAAATTCCTTTGAGGCTTTAAAAAAATTCCTGTAAAGCTTAATTGAGGCTTTACAAAAAATTCCTTAATTAATTGAAGCTTTAAACGTTTAGAATATCATCCATGTTGCCTCAATTAAATTCCTTTTCATGTTCACAATCACAAGTACTGGTGTTGCAATTCATCCACGTGAGTGCAAGTATCAATTGAAGGAAAGGGCAAAATTGGAACAACAAAAACTAAAAACTTCTCTCTCCCATTTCTTCTCTATTTTGGGGAGAAGATAAAAGGTGGTGGGACCCACTGTTTTTTAATCTCTCTTCTCTCTTTCTCTGCATTCCAAACAAGAGAAAACTACTATCTCTTCTCTATTTCTCTCTTCTTTTTTTCTCTCTTCCTTATTTCTCTTCAACCAAACACAGTGTAAAAGAACATGTATATATACTATATATAAAGAAAACTACCCCTTTCAGCTCTTTTGGGTTGAATTTTTCTTTCCAAAAATGTCCTCCATTTTGAATACAATGTAACAAATAGATAAGAATAATATTAAATATTAAAAAAATATAACAAACACTATATATATATATATATATATATATATATATATATATATATATATATATATATATATATATATATGTATGTCTGTTTTTTTTCTTTATCATTTAAAAAGTGTAACAAACTAGATGAATATATTTATACTTACTTTTTCACTATCCCAATTATACACTTAAACAACTTTTTTTTTATAATAATGATCGACGTTGGTTTCATTAAAAAAAAAGATTTTTTTTTTGTTATATTATTGGTGTCATTGAAATAAATAATCATGGTTATTTTAGTTTGTTATAAATTGAAAGCAACAACATTTATATTTTTAGTTTTAACCCAAATCAAAATTTCATACAAAAAACACTGTTAATAATTTTCAAACTTTAGCGCAATATGTGTCCGTCTTTTCGCTAGTTTGATTATAAAAGACACTAATAGAGCCATGTAATTTTAGCTCATTATCCAATTGTAATATTTATAATAAAAAGTTTTAGGGTTAAAAATATTTTTAGTTTAGTCGCAATTAAATTTTTATAGTAATTTTAATCCTCATGATATTGTAATCTATAAGAATAGTCAAAATATGTTTACAAAATTGATAGTTTTAGTTCTCTAAATAGTCTCTATAAATGCAAATAAAGATTAATAATGAATATCTTTTCTTTGACAAAATTTTAAAGGATAAAAAAAAAGCTTGTGATTTTGTACTAACTAAGGATAAGGATATATTTAACTTAATCTTTTATATGGTACATAAAGTGTAACTCAACTAGCAATGTCGAAATTGAAGATTGAACACTTTTATTTAAGTTCAATCTCAATGTGTTTGAGTTTAAATGGTGTTTATCATTTCGTGTATATACTCAATATATATAACTAACATGTATGGAGGGAAACTCTATAACGAGGGCAATGACGATGAGAACTAAAGCAACATATCAAAGTACACATAATGATAAACATGTTTGCATTCTGTTAATAACCTTGTCTTTTCCTTATCTTGAAAATACTCAAACATATGCAGCATTCCTTCTTATTTTCAAAACCAGAGGAATAAAAAATGAGGGATAGAATTGCATTACAATTTCACTCTAAGTTGCATAAAGCTAAAGAACAATCATTTACACATAAATGTGAAGTATATGATAATCAGAAGAGAAAGTGGTGTAAGAACCTTTTGCTCATAGAAACGAAGTTTGGTTAAAACTGCAGGGTCTAGAGAAATGAATTGCTACAGGTTTTAGAGTACGATATAGTAACCTATGATGAGTTTCATATATATACAAGAGGGACATGCTTTAATGGGAATTGCAGAGGTGAGAACTATATATGAGGGAGCACAAGAGTGAGCCAATTCCATAGTTAAGGTGTTTCTAAGAGTGAGCCAAAAACTAAACTAGCATTTCTAAAAGTTAATTAAGATTGAAAGAAAATCTTGTAATAACAATGACAGAAAAAGGATTCTAAAATCTAAGAAAATGAATATTCTATTGCTATCCACAATTAAACCCAGCCAAACCCATTGTCCAAAGTATAGATGCAATGCACCTGTACTGTGATCCATATATACATTAACTATTTAATAATTATTTTGCACTAATCACACTATCATACTAGACTAGTGTATACAGCAATTAAGTTAAATAAGCTAATAACAAACACATAAAATGAAGATGTTAATCCTAAACTGTCATCTAGTTTTTTCAGTCTTTGCTTAGGCTAATTTTGGATCTGGTGAAGTAGCTAGGTGAAAGCTGACGCATAGAAGAAGGACTTATAAGTACATGAAGAGAGAAGACAGGAATCATACCGAGGAAAGGGGACAATGATGATGACATTTAGAAAATAGAGCGAGTCAGCTAAATGCAGTGTGGGGACAGAAAATAATCACTTAGTTGATTCATGTTAGAATATGGCTACAAAGTTGGGCATAGAAAAGGATTTGGAGGCTTGACAATAAGCCAAAAATTGATCTAGAGGTTGGTTAGCCGTTGAGTCATCTAACTTTAGTTGGTTGCAAACATGTTGAAACTAAAACTAGTCAGTAGTTACCTCTTTGTTGACTCAATGGAAACTAAAACATCAAAACTAGTACTCTCATCGTCCATGTGAAACTAAGTTCCAGCAAGGTTGTAGGAATTGCCAACCACATTCTGAGCCGTCATTGATGTAGACCTTAGGCTTCAAAATCTATTGAATTGTTGTTTCTCATCCTTAAATACTTTTTTAATACTTTCTTTTCACAGCAAGATGATGATTTCTTCAAGGATGAAACTTTATGTTGCTCACAAAAATAGAGTGATGTGACCTTAAATATGAAGGGTCTAGAGAAATGAATTGCTACAGGTTTCAGAGCATAACATAGCAACCTATGAGTTTCATATACATAGAAGAGAAGAGGGATATGCTTTAATCAGAATTGCAGACGTGGGAACTATATATTAGAGAGCACAAGAGTAAGCCAATTCCATAGTGAAGATGTTTCTAAGAAATTGTTTCTATAAGTGAGCCAAAAACTAGCGTGATATGAAATGAAACAAGTTCAAGTTAACAAACAGAGGTAAGAGAGTCAAATCATCTAGCAATACTAAACTAGCATTGCTAGAAAGGTTACTTAATATTGAAAGAAAACCTTGTAAAACAATGAGAAAAAAGGATTTTAAAATCTAGTCCCATCTTGTGGGTTTCGTTCAATATTTAAACCCAACAAAACTCATATTATCCCAAGTAGATGCAACTCGGCCGTACTATGAGCCATATATACATTAATCATTTAATTATTAACTTGCAGTAATCAACACTATCATACCAGACAAGTGTATAAAGTAATTAAGGAAATAAAACAGAGAGAATGACCATGTTATCCCAAACTGTCATGGAAAAACTGAAGTTTTCAAGATAAGACTCTATTCTCTCTCAATCTCTAGATAAGTAACTGATTTTATGTCTTTCAAAAAGAGGAAAGAAAGGACCTAGATATTAAGAACAACCCTATAATTTCACAAGTATCATCACGACCAAGAAAAAGAAAAGGGTAATTGGTAAAGATTCCCCATTTGATAAATGCAACCCATACATCATAAAATAGAAGCACTGCAAGAATTAGATCTAGTTCATGAATGAATTCGACCATGCAACATAATGTAATACTTTTCAAATAACATATTTTTACATTAACCAAAGGTCTAACGAGAACTGTCAACTAGATTAGTTACTCATGAAAGTGCATATATTAGACTTATCTTCAGGAAAAGGTGAATATGCATAGAACTTTACATTAGTAAACTATAAGTTTGGGAAGGAAACAATACTTGAAAAATTTACTCAGTAACTGTTGGCAGTGGTGACACTGCTCGAATAATATAGTTGACCAAACTACAGGTGTGGTCTTGGTTCAATTCAGCATGGAAAAACCAAACTGAATCAAACCCAACTGGTTGGCAATTCTGACAAATCAAAGTAGTTGAGAATCAACCTGATTCGGTCTGATTTTGTGAATTATTGCACCATGTTTTGTGTTTTTTAACCAACAAGGTTTAAAATTCTAGAACAAAATTGTGATTTTAAACTGAGCTGGTTGAAAAACAGTTCAAAACTAGTTATGAATAGGTTAACATAGTTGAATAAACAAATTTTCTGATTCTGAACCAGTTTTCCATAATTCAAAAATTAGTAAACAGATTTTAGTACAGAATTACAGAACTGTTTTCTCAAACCTTTTTAACATTATGGCATCTAAATCATAACACAAATGTTAGAAAACAAAATGATAAACCATTTAATGCAATTCATGATTATTAATTATTTAAAATATAATGCAAGATGAGAAAGAATCAACAACTGAAATTAACCATACTATTGAAAATAAAAGCAATGTCCAACCTACAGATTCCATCAACCATTGATTAGCAATGATCCAACAAATCACCAAGAATCAAATCAGACATAAAATAAATAACACAATAAAAAAAAATAACCATATCAATGTTGCATTTGAATCCGTGCTTAAGGTGATATCAAACTCTCAATGTATACAATTGAGGCTACCTGTTTATAGTTGTTTTGAAACTCAGGAATATTCAAAGTACTAGTTTTGGAATCATAAAAAACCAACTTGAGTTTCTCACTTTGCCATTCCTCAAACTCTACCAACAGTTGGTCATCCTGAGAAATATATAAAGCTTTATTGAAGTCGAAACCCTGATCTTGTATGTGAGGGACACTGTACAATTTAGTCCAAGACTCTTGATTTCCGTACTCCTTCATAATCCAAACATCTGAAAACATATCACTAGATGCAGAGACACACAAGCAATCCCTCACCACATCTAAGGTCCATGGATCATTCTTGAAATCAGGTAGCAAAAGCTGTTGATATGACTCCTTCTCTAAATCAAGAGAAAGAATGAAATGCATACTCGAATCATCCTTTGCCAACCAATTAACATTGCCACTCACAGATACTCCCTGTCCCCGAATGCAGTTAGAATATGGGATGTCGTCTATTCTTGTCCAATAATCATTCCCCAAAGTATTAACACTAACTTCATTATTGGTAGAAACAACAATGACCTTATAATTATCAATGAAACAATCATATCCAAAGCCTATGTGGGAAAAAACATATTTGCGTGGATTTTGCAAAGGAGGCAATAACTTAAATTTTCTAATGGAAGGGTTCCACAAAAAATAAGAACCAAGATAGAGCTCACCACAAAACATGCCATCGCAAGAGCACGTTACGCTCACAAATTTACATTCATTAGTGGGGTAAAGTTGTGTCTGTGTAAAAACGGTAGAAGTAGATAAAATCGATGGGATTGGGGATTCACACAGAAGCCACTCCCATGAGATGTCGTGGATACATGTTAACATGAGGTGGTGGCGCTTTGTTGACAATTGAAGATGTTTCCTTGCAAATTTAGGATCAGAAATAAGAGAATTGAAGGACTTACAGAGGCATCGAAGCTGTACCAGTAATTTCACCGGAAGCCTACACAGAATCTCAGGCAGAATATCAGAAGGGAGAGTTGGAAGAGGCGGTGGGCATGTTAGGGTTCCGGTGGATCGCTTCCTCTGAGTGGTGGTTGTTTCCACCGTGAGTGGATGAGAAGAAACGGCGTCACTACCCTGCGCCATTGCTCCGGTGAAATAGAAACAGACGCTATGTGAATTTCATGTTTGAGTTCCCCCCTCTTCAGCCTATTCTCGTGTGCTCTCCAGCGGCCTACAATACTTTTCAGTGTCTCAGCGTGGGTAAGAATTTCAATTGTTCTAGTTCTAGCTGATGGATAAAAAAAACTAGCTTGTTCAATTCAATTAAGGGTGTGTTTGGTAAAGATAAGTTATAAATTTGGGGAATTAGTCACTTTAGTCCCTAAATAGGAAATGAGTCGTCACTTTAGTCCCTGAATGTAGATAAATTGCAAAATAGTCTCTGAATGTAGACTCTGTTAGTCAATTTAGTCCCTAAATGCAGACTCTGTTAGTCAATTTAGTCCCTGAATGTAGACTCTGTTCGTCACTTTAGTCCCTGAAATTGACCAACAGAGTCTACATTCAGGGACTGTTTTGCAATTTCTCTGCATTCAGGGACTAAAGTGACTACTCATTTCCCATTCAGCGGTTAAAATGACTAATTCCCCTATAAACTAATTCATAGGTATAAAAAATCTAATTTATAATTGATGGTTGATAGTTTATAGTTGGAAAATTATTAAATTAAGGCTTTGTTTGGACAACCAAAGAACGTGAAAGGTAAGAAAGTATAAGGAAAGAATGTTAAAGGAAAGATGGTGAGTAGAAAGTGAATGGAAAGTGAGATGATTGTTTTAGTTGTTTGGTATGAATGAAAGTGATAATAAAGTGAAAGGAAAGAAAATTATAATTTTATGAGATGACATAAATGTCCTTATATTAAAATGAATATATACGTATATTTTTTTTTGGGAATGAATACATACATGTCTATAGACTATAATATGCACAAAAAAGTGACGATATAAAATAAAAATAAAACAATAGCAAAGCCTTAGTTTTGTTACCAGGATGGATAGGATAACAAGCTTGAAGCCTTGTGACGTCAGAAGAAAATCAATTGGTAGTAAAAAAACTGCACATGTGTAAAAGAAAGTCTTCAAAAGCGAGGGCTGTTTAGTAATTATACCAAAATGGATGTGCTGCTCAATCTTTCTTCACACTTCAGAGCGGAAAGTTTTCTTATGTGGGACCCACCCAAAGAACACTTTATTTCCTCTCTGACAGTGCAACCCAACAATGGAAGCACAAATTTTGATGAACTTTCTTTCCTTCCTACTTTCTTTCCATTCACCTTCCCTAGAACCAAACAATGCCTAAAAGTGTGGTAAAATAAGCATTTGTAATGACTGATAAATATAAAATGACATTAATAAGCTTGTTTGTTTAATTTTTTTTTTATAAATTATGTATAATATTTTTTATTACTTAATGTATTTCTTTTTAAATATTTAAATTTATTTTAAATTTTTTCCATTTCCAAAACAATAAATGTATTTATAAATTCAATTGAAATTTGTTAGTTAACAAAAGTTTTTTTTTATTAATATTATTTAACCAAACTTGCTTCGGTATTTATTATAAATTTTAGGCAAAATTAATTCAAGCGTCGTTTATCTTATTTATTTGTAACAATTAAGCATCATTCAACTTTTAGATAAAGTTAAGCATCATTCAAGCATCTCTCAAAAAAAAAAAAAACTTTTAGATAAAGTTAAGCTCCAATCCTTTTGGAGGTTGAAGGCAAATCATTCTAATTTTGTTTTTAATTATCACATGTGATGGCTTAATTCCCTTTTATGTTTTCCAGTTATCACTTAATTTATTTTAGCTTATGTATTTTAAATGTGCCTGCATTATGGCTATTTCTTTTTTTTCCCATTGTTAACATGATGTAACAAACATTTCTTCTACCTTAGTTCTTCTCTGGCACATCTTGTGTTTGAGAGACTAAGTGTTGGTTACTATACTTTATTCTAGCTTTTAAAAAAAAAAACAATTAAGTCATTTATCTTTTTTGGTTTCTTTCAAATAATTTATCTTATTTATTTGTAACAGTTGAATCTTTTATCTTTTTTTTTTGTTCCATTCAAATATTTTATCTGTTTTTTCTAGAGAACAAATCTTTTATCAATTAAAACATGTAAGTTAAAACTATGAATTTCATTTATTAGTAAAGAGTAGTGTTTATTATAAATAATTTTTATCGTTAAAAAAACTCAAAAAAATATTCATCTTCTTCTTCATATGCTCATCGTCTTCGCCATCGTCGTATTTTTCCAGTGTTGATTGTCACTTTTAAGTGGTGGGAATGAGATATTGTTGTAGGCTAGTGCACCACACACATTTTTAAATAAAACTATGAATTTCATTTATTTGCTACTCTTATACTAGACTTTTCGCTTTGTTTTTCTTGTCACTTACTATGTCCCTTTTATTAACTCATCACATTAAGAAAAAAAGACGATAAATCCACTTAAGTTGGCATATTGGTCTTGCCTTGAGATCTTGGAGTGTGCTCTTTATCAAAGTGTCAGGTTCGATTCTCACCAGTGCCAATTTGGGTGGACTAATTTAACTTCTTTAAAAAATTAGAAATTTTGGATTAAAAGAATTTAGAGATTTTTTTAAAAAAAAATCTTAAAGTTACTTTTGTATGTTTGCTATAATAAAAAAAATCCAAACAAACAGATAGATTGCATAAACCAATTAAAGGTGTGCTCACTAGCCTTATGTCTTTCTTATTCGTATGATGTAGCCTTCTCCGAACTTAATTTTCAAGGACCATTGTCAACCACAATTCAATTTCTTCTACAAACTTCATGTAGCCATTTTGCCAGCCTTAAAATATAGATAAGAGTTTGTTCAAAAAAAAAATATAGATAAGAGTTGAAATTATATAATAATGCTATCAAAGATACAATGTCACGAGGTTTCAAAATGAAACATGTAGAAATGATCAAAATCAAACATACAACATTGCCATATAATGAGGCTACCCTGGGAGAAACATGCACAGGAGAGTTCAACACTTTTTCGAATAACACAGTGAAACATACAAGTCAAACAATTAATTTAGAGTTAGATTTTGAACATATAGTTTTTCACCTCATCTAGTTTGACTCCACAAGAAATAATTAAACTGAATTTATGAATTCCACAACACTAGAACTATTACCCTTTTTCACCACCATCTTCAGCGAAGCTCCAGACCACAAAACGAACCTAAGCAATTCAGCCAGCCAGCGAATAACCCTTCCATTGAAACGAACAAACACAACCAAGCTGAAAAAGAAACATTTAACTATGATGTTATAAGTCTATTTTGAGGCTTCAGGTGCAATTAAAATAAAAATATTGAGACATTATAAGGTAAACACACATATGAAAATGAACTTCATTACAATCTCAAACACTATATAGATCATATTCACAACATTTAACCAATGCTATGGAATTGTACACTGTTGCGTGCGTGTAAGAATTCAATAATATCATTTGCAGAACAATGAGATGACCATATATCTTAGCAGCAAAACAACTTTAAAACTCAGCAAATAAAAGTCTAAAATATACAAAACTTTCATTTTCATAGTAATCATTGAAGAATAATCAGTTATCTCCATTAAACACTATCAAAAAGTAAGAGATAAAACATAAAAAGCATAAGATGCTCAATATCAATTTGAATTTGTGAATACTATCAAGCTTATCCAAATCACAAATTAAATTGTAAGATCTTAATCGTCCCCCACAATAGATCCTACACAAGATCACTTGGTAAGAAAACCGTAGCCAACATCCTGAGACCGCAAAATTGCAGCTAGGATCGTAAAAATGAATCGGTTTTTTGTGTCGAAAGTGCGGTCTCTCACTCGATCTCCCTATGTCGAGCTCAATATTGCAGCCATTTTCTCTCTGAATCACTACGTTGTGTCTCTCCCCTGTTAGAATTCGTTAAGTTTCTGCCCTCTCCCACATCTCTCTATCAACACACCAGACAGTGAATACATAGCAGCTTGGGAAAAAAATGAAAGGCATAAATCATGTTAACATTTCAACCCAGCCAATCACAAAACTTGACACCACTAAGCAGTAACAACAACAACAAAAAAATCAATCATGTGCACAATTAAAAGGATGGACAGTATAATGTCAAAACATAAACCAAAATGTTTCAAATAATAATTACCACCAAAATCAACTGACTGGTAATGGTAAACCGTAATTGAAAACTGAATATACTAAATGATTATTTCAGCACTAGCAACACATAAAGTTGCCAAGAAAATAATAACATGTTAAATTCTTCAGAAAATTGATGACTAACATGAATAGAGGGAAGCTCTACAGAGCGGGCAACTAGGACGAGCACTAAACCACATATCCAAGCACTGATAATGATAAACATGTTCATATTCTGTTAACAACCTCACCTTTCCATCATCTTGAAAAATACTCAAACATATGCAACATTCCTTCTAATTCTCAAAACTAGAGAAATGAAAATGAGACATAGAATTGCATTACAATCTCACTATACGTTTCAGAAAGTTATATATGAATTCTTCACAAAAATGTGATGTGTAAGATATTCCGAAGAGCGAGTGGTGTAAGAACCTGATCCTCACAAAAAAAAAATGTGCTAATTCTACAACTGCAAGGTTTGGAGAATTGAATTGCTAATTGTTTTAGAGAAATGATATAATGGGAATTGCAGAGGTAATAACTATATATTAGGCAGCACATGAGTAAGCCAATTCGATAGTCAAGGTGTTTCTAAGAAATTGTTTCCAAGAGATCCAAAAACTAGCATCATATGAAACAAATTCAAGTGAACCAACAAATGCAAGAGTCTAATCATCTAGAAATACTAGAAACAAGCATTCATAGATAGTCAATTAATATTGAAAGAAAACCTTGTAGAATTTTTTTATAAAAAAGGACTCTAAAATCTGAGAAAAGTGAATCTTTTATTCCTATCTTGTGTGCCTCGTTCCATAATCAGACCCAACACATGGTTTTAGATAACTAATTGATTTTAGATCTTTCAAAAAGAGGAAAAATAATAGGACCTGGCATCAAGAACAACCCTATAATTGCTGCAAGAATATAATCCCTGACACATAACCTTTTTTACAATAGTCAAGGTCTGATGAATTATTTTCAGTCGTAGTCATATTATTTAAAGAAGTGGTGAGACTTACACATGAGGAAGCTAACTCTCCAATTTCTTCATGTACTTCACAAACTATTTAAAACTGACATGGTATAGAAGAATAAAAACTAGTCATAGATATCTTAGTTATACATGCATCTATCTCTTGGTACATACTTTGCAAACATGCAAGGAAATAAAGAAATGTAATCATGTAGGTTATAGAAATAAACAGAAAACAAGGATATAAATGCAACCAAACACTAGCTGAAACTACCCCACAATCAACTCGTTCCACAACAAATGTAGAATTATATGGTTTAACATTAAATCAGAAAAAAACCAGCACTGATCTCCTACTCTATTTGACCCCGTTTCCACATGAACACTCCAATATCCACACTCCTAAAACAAAATTTATACTTTTAGGAAAACATTACTCAAACAATTTCTAGCTAGAATCTCAAACCAACAACAATTAAGAACAAACAATTAATGACAAATGTAAAATGTTGAGGTTCAACCCAATTCAGACTGATTTTGTGGTTTGATGTACCATGCTTTTATGAACTGATATCGTTTAAAATTTGAGAACAAAACTGTAATTTCAAACTGAGCCAGTTGAAGAAACAATTTAAAACGGGTTCTTTGGTTCTGAACTAGTTAACACAGTTTAATAAACAAAGTTTCCGATTCTGTACCAGTTTTGCATGGTTCAAAATTAGTAAATTAATTTGAGAACAAAATTACAAAACTGATTTCCAACTAAACTGATTTCTCAAATGTTAACATTATGGCACTACCAACCAAAAAGATAGTTGTAGAATTGCAATCTCAAGTATATAACTTAAAGGGTAAAAAACATTATCTTGCAAAAACTCTTTTCTTTTGCTTGTGTATCTATAAAATGAAACAAATATTCGTCAACAAAAAACCAACTGATTCAGGCATAATATGTTTCAAAATGACAGTGGCAAAATTCTAATGATTTTTAACCACAAAAACAAATTAACAACTTAGTTAGATTTTTATTACTAGTTTTGAAACATTGTATTTTAAGCAATGGATATCATCAATGGTCATTTTAAATTCCAATTATATTTACATCACAGATTTTGGTCTATGCTTTGTTCATAGTTCTTCTGCTGCAGAACAAAAATCCAATTACAAGCCAGAAACAGAACACAACTAATTTATGATTTACTGATAGGCAATAACCCAAACTCAACAAAAGAACAATAGAGTGGAATTAAACAGAGGCAGCAACAAAAGTGAAAGACATTGTTGAATTTTTGAATGCCGCGAGCAACAAAGGCAGCTTTACAACAAAACATCTAATATGTCCCAAATAAGCTTTTTCAGACAGTATTACACCTAGATCATAACACAAACCTTAGAAAATCAAATGACAAACCATTTAATGCAATATTTGATTGTGAGCTATTTAAAAAGTAATGAAATATGTGAGAGAATCAGCAACTCAAATTAACCAAACTGTTGAAAATAAAAGTCATTTTGTACCCTATAGATTCTATCATCAACTATTGATTAACAATGATCCAACAAGTCACTAAAAATCATAGCCGGCATAAAATAAATAAAACAAACAAAAACTAACCATATATATGTTGCAGTTGAATTCCAACATAAGGTGATATCAAACTCTCAATGTAGACATTTGGGTATATCCGTTCATAGTTGTTTTGAAACTCAGGAATATTTGAAGTACCAGTTTTGGGATTGTAAACAACCAACTTATCATTGCTACTTTCAATCTCAATACACCGCACCAGCAGTTGGTCATCCTCAGAAATGTATAATGCAGTGAAGGGTTTTAAACCCCGATCTTGTATGTCAGGAACAGTGTACAATTTAGTCCAAGACTCTTTATTTCCATATTCCTTCAAAATCCAAACATCCAAAGACATCTCACGAATTGCAAAGCCACACAAGCAATCCATCACCACACCCAGGGTCCACGGATTATTCTCGGAATCAGGTAGGCAAAGGTTTTGATATGACTCGTTCTCTAAATGAAGAGAAATAATGACATCGGATGCAAACCAATTAACAGTGCCACTAACAAATACTCCCAGTCCATAAATGGGGTGAGAATATGGAATGTCCTGTATTCTTGTCCAATAATCAGTCCCAAAAGTATGAACACTAACTTCATTTTTTTTTTTTTTTCAGAAACAGCAACAATCTTATAATTACCAATGAAATGATCGTATCCAAAGCTCAGTGATCTGATCAATTTGTGATTCTCCAAAGGAGGCAATAACTTAGACTTTCTAATGGAAGGGTTCCACAAACAATAAGAACCAGCGTCGAGCATGCAGACAAAGATGCCATCGCAAGAGCACATTGGGGCCAGGTAGTAATATTCCGTGTTTGTGTAATAACGTTGGAAGTAGAAAAAAGCGAAGGGATTGGGGAATCATATAGAACGTACTCACCCAAATGTTGGTTCCTAGATGTTAGCATGAGGTGGTGGCGCTTTGTTGCGAAATTGGGATCAGAAATAAGAGAATTGAAAAACTTACAAAGACATCGAAGCTGTACGAGTAATTTCACCGGAAGCCTACATAGAATCTCAGGCAGGACATCGAAGGGAAGTGTTGGAAGCATCGGCTCCGGTGAATGGTTTGCGGTGGTCAATTGTTGCATCTGAGTGAGAAGAAACGATGTCGTTTGGGTCTTCTTCTTCCCCGTCGCTTCTACCCTGCACCATTCCTTTCTTAACAACAACCACTAAGTGAACAGAAACAACCACAAATTAGGGTTTGTAATCCCAAATTAGAAACGGAAGCTATATATATTGAGTATATACACGAAATGATAAACACCATTTAAACTCAAACACATTGAGATTGAACTTAAATAAAAGTGTTCAATCTTCAATTTCGACATTGCCAGTTGAGTTACACTTTATGTACATATAAAAGATTAGGGGGGTGTATTGGATTAGGATTCTATGGGATTTTAAAAGACTTTTTAATTATGAAAAAGTCTTGTGGTATTCAATCAAGACTTTTTGCAACTTAAAAAAAGTCTTGTGGTATTCAATCAAGACTCTTTGTCATTTTAAGAAAGTCTTGAGGTATTCAATCAAGACTTTTCATCACTTAAAAAAAGTCTCATGGTATTCAAAATCATTCAAATTTCGAAGGATTGTTTAATAAATTGGATTTTGATGGATTTTGTGGGATTTTGTAGTGTAATTTTAACAAGAAAAAGTCTTTCATGAAAAGATGAGATTTCTTGGGATTGTTTTTCATTTAAAAGTTATTATCTCTTTCTTCTCCCTTCTCTCTCTCCCCTCCCCCTCTCTCCTTTCTCTCTTCGTCTCTCTATCTCTCCATTCTCTCTCTCTCTCTCTCTCTCTCTCTCTCTCTCTCTCTCTCTCTCTCTCTCTCTCTCCCTCCCTCTCTCCTCTCTTCTCTCTCTCTCACCTCTCTTAGAAAAACCCAAACAACTTCTCTAATTTCAAACACAAAATGAGGGCTGACACAATATTTTTTTTTTTTGAAAGATTTGTAAGGGCTGTCATAATTTTAAATATGTACAATTGAATTTTGTGGGAATAACATTTTTAACAAATAAAAAATGTGTATGGAGAATAATGTGTTAAGAGTGTTTTTTAGTCCCTTAAAATCTTATAAAATCCATAAAATCCTTAAAATTTTAAAATCAATAGTAAAAGAATTTTTTATTGGTTTTATTTTTCTTTATTCAAACGCTAGAATTTATTTGTTCATTATTTTTATCATTCACACTTGTAAGTTTGTTCTTTTTTCCCCTAAAATTCATTGAATCCTTTAAAATTTTAAAATCCCATAAAATCCTTTGAAATCCTTAAAAGTCAGTGTGATAAATCCATTAAAATCTTGAGTGTATAAAGTCTTTTACATAAAAAGTCTTTTAAAATCTCACAGAATCAATACAATCTCACACAGTCTTTTAAAATCTTAAAGACTTTTTTTTATTAAAATAGTCTTTTAAAATCCTAATCCAATACACCCCCCTAAGTTAAATATATCCTTAGTTAGTACAAAATCACAAGCTTTTTATTTTATCCTTTAAAATTTTGTCAAAGAAAAGATATTCATTATTAATCTTTATTTGCATTTTATAGAGAGAACTAAAACTATCAATTTTGTAAACATATTTTGACTATTCTTATAGATTACAATATGATGGAGGATTAAAATTACTATAAAAATTTAATTGAGACTAAACTAAAGACTAAAACTAAAAATATTTTTAACCCTAAAATTTTTTAGAAAAATGTTAACTTGTGCCCTTACAAGATAAAGATCTTAAAATATAATTAAATAATAAATATTGTATTGAAAATATAACTTTTTAAGATTTTCAGGTTATTAATGCACAATTTCCAAGGTTAAATTTCTACATATAGCTCCTTATCTTGTGCCCTTAGGGCACAAGTTAACAATACCCAACTTTTTATTATAAATATTACAATTGGATAATGAGCTAAAATTACATGGCTCTATTAGTGTCTTTTATAATCAAACTAGCGAAAAGACGGACACGTATTGCGCTAACGTTTGAAAATTATTAACAGTGTTTTTTGTATGAAATTTTGATTTGGGTTAAAACTAAAAATATAAATGTTGTTGCTTTCAATTTATAACAAACTAAAATAACCATGATTATTTATTTCAATGAAACCAATAATAAAACAAAAAAAAAATCTTTATTTTAATGAAACCAACGTCGATCTTTATTATAGAAAAAAGTTGTTTAAGTGTATAATTGGGATAGTGAAAAGTAAGTATAAATATATATATATATATATATATATATATATATATATATATAGTGTTTGTTATATTTTTTTAATATTTAATATTATTCTTATCTATTTGTTACATTGTATTCAAAATGGAGGGCATTTTTGTAAAGAAAAATTCAAAATGGAGGGTAGTTTTCTTTATATATAGTATAGATACATGTTCTTCTTTTAGGGTCCGTTTGGTTCAAGAATTTTGGAGGGAAGGGGAGGGGAGGGTCTGACTCATGATTAAATACAAAGTAGTCTCTGACAGTAAGAAATGAACTAAAAGCAATCCAGCTTCATGACCTACATATGTAGTTCTTTCAATGCTGAGCTGCACAAAAATCATCCATAGTAAATAAAAGTACTCTTTGCACAACATATTTGTTAACTTTGAAAACTACTTTTAATACTTGCATGATATGAAATGAAGCAAATGTTTAAGGAACCAGTGTGTGTGCTTCCATCATGAAGAGAACGAAATCGGGTTATTATGATATCTGTTTCTAATGGATTAATTTGGGAGGAAAACAGGAGTAACTTGACAACAAAAAGCATGAAAGATTGAAAAATGGCCATTTTTGTGCTAATTGGCTATTAAGAATAAGAACCACACAAAGTTGTAAGATGTATAGCTTATTTAGTAGGAATGTCTAATAATATGAAGATCAAGAATAAATTGACATTGTTACTAGTGTTATTCTCGGTTGGTCTCTTGTGTGTTGCACCCGCTAAGACATATATACCAATAAGTTGACATTGTTACTAACGTCAAGAACATGACATTGACAATGACACATGAATTTATTATAATTAGATTATATAAACAATTAATATCTTATTTATAAAAATCTAAATTAAGAGTTAAAACATATATGTGCATCTAAATTGCACAATTTTATTTAGTAGAAAAAAATTGCCTAAATAAAGTTAGGATAGCCTTTCACCTTAATTCATCCATCAAATATCGAAAAGTTAAGTTATGTAATCAATCTAAATGTCTTTAACTCCTTAATAACTATCAATATGTCGACGCGTCTTTAACACTCATAGTTGTTTTAACAAGTATCCAATGGTAAGGTGTGTCGAAACAAAGAAATTTTTTTTTTGAACAATTGTTTAAACTGCCGCTTAGATTGACAGACACCGACACATATTGTACACATGGACACACATAGTCTCTGAGGTGTCCTTACTTTAACGGTTGCAAGAGATAGAGAATTTTTTTGTAAAAGATAGGAATGCATCATATGTAGTTGGAGATCCAGGTATTGATGGAAGGGAATGAGTAGGTGTAGTTTGTTGGAAGTTGAAGGAAGAATCTTAACTGGTGAACTATTTAAAGAACAATATGTAGACAAGTGATATAGCATGAGAACGAGGAGTTTTTGTATGTGAGGCAAGGACAAATGTCTATGGGTGAATGAATATGAGGCAAGATTTTAGTCACAATTCAAGTTTTCAAAGACTTTGCCCCCTCAAGTACATTTTAAAGGAAATTATGAAAATACACTATACATTGTTTTTGTTTAACACCGCAGGATGAAACATCAATTCCAATTGTACTTTGTGACCCTGAATTGTTCTAAGAGTCTACAAAACTGAGGTTACCTCTCCTCTAGCTCAAATTGTTGCATAAAGAGAATAAACAATCACTCCTCATATACTATAAACATATCTCAATATTTAGAATTAGACCATAAGATCAATAGCAATAGCAATAGCAATACTACTACAACAACTAGAACAATCACTACCACAAACAACAACACCACCACATCAAACAGCAATAATAACCTTTCGATTATCTTTGACTCACAAGATGAAATTGACAATGACATAACAACCTCTATAGACTTCACTCTCTTGTTTCACCACTTCACAACTCATCAAGAAGAATTTGATTTCCCTTCAACACAGCCTCATCTTCAACTATCAACATGTTCAGTTTTGAAAGGCTTATCTCAGTATTCAACTAATTCTGTATCTGCAGCACCTTTTATTGGTGCTTCATTCACCTCTATATTTGAAGATTATTGCAGATCTTCATTCCATAATTTCTCATTTCTTTGTTCTTATTTTAGTTCTGGCATAGGTGTATAGATGCCTTACGGGAACCTTAGTATCACTTGTTTCAACTCTATCACCCATTCAAAACTAATGCCTATAGCAAATAAACTATTAAAATAGTCTCTAAACTATCACTCTCCAATTTTGTCCTCAAACTATATAAATATAATAAATAGCCCCTAAATTATATGAAATTTGTCACTTTAATCCCTAAAATATATGAAAGTATGTCAATTTCAAGACTAAATTAACAGATTTTGTATACTTTTTTTTTTTTGAAGAGAGATTTTGTATACTTAACATTGACATATTTTGTATTTTTTTTTCTTCTATTAAAATTATTTTCTTCAAAACCTAATCAAAATAGATTTTCATTTTCTGCAGAAAAATGATTTTAAAAATAAACTTACACACAAACGTAACTAAAACATGTAAAATGATTTTAATAATCTTAAACAAGCGGGTACTAAATATGTTTTTGCAAGGAAAATACAACATCCAAATGCATTTTGCAATTGAAGAACCCTCAATTATCCACTTCACTATGCTTCACAATCACACAACATATCCATGTTCTATCAAGGCAAACAACATACAATAATAAAGTCACTAAAAGAAATAATCAAACAGAACTTCAGAAGTTAAATAACCCTAGAACCATTACCCTTTTCACCCCATCTTCAGCAGCTCCAGACCACAAAAAGAACCCGAGCAATTCTGATTGTGAATAACTATTCTATTGAAACAAACAAACACAGCCAACCTGAAAAAGAGACATTCCAACTATTAAGTTAGAAGGAGTATTTCGAGGCTTAAGGTGCAAGTAAAATTATAATATTGAGACATCATAAGACAACACACATATGGAAAGGAACTTCACTACAATCTCAGACACTATGTCAATCATATTCAGGCCATTTTGCCAATGTTATGAATCGTACAATGTGTTGCGTGTGTGTAAGAATTTAAAAATATCATTTACACAACAATACGATGAATATATCTTAGAAGCAAAATTGAAGATCGTGAAATCAATATAGCAGAAACATAGTAGAAACAAACCCACTTGGGTTGGCCTAGTGGTATTGGCTTGGGATCTGGGAGTGTGCTCCTCCTTGAGGTCTCAGGTTCGATTCTCTCTGGTGTCAGTTTAGGTGGGCTAATTTAGCTTCTTCAAAAAAAAAAAAAAAAAAACATAGTAGAAACAGTAGTAAAGATCGTGAAATCGCAAAATTGAAGTCAAGATCGTAAAAGTAAATCAGGTTTTTCGTGCAAGTTCAGTCACACGCAACAGTGCGGTCATTTTTCTCTAAATTGCGACGCTCTGTCTCTCCCTTCTTATGATTCATTCAATTTATTTCCTCTAACACATCTCTCTACCAACACACGAGACAGTGAGTACTTAGCAGCTAGAAAATAAATGCATGGCACGAATCATATTAGCATTTCAACTCAGCCAATCACAAAACAGACACCACTAAGCAGTAACGATAAAAACAAATCAATCATATGCACAATTAATCAATATCATGTCAAAACAGAAACCAAAATGTTTCAAATAATAATTACCATCAAAACAAACATAGTGGTAATGGTTACCCTTAATAGAAAACTGAATGTACTATATGATTATTTCAACACTAGCAAGACATAAAGTTACCAAGAAATTAATAACATGTTAATTTCTTTAGAAAATTGATGACTGACATTGCATGGAGGGAAGCTCTACTGAGAGGGAAACTAGGATGAGCAATAAGCCACCTATCCAAGCACTCATAATGATAAACATCTTGACATTCTGTTAACAACCTCACCTTTTCATCATTTTGGAAAATACTCAAACACATGCAACATTTGTTCTTATTCTCAAAACCAGAGAGATGAAAATGAGGCATCGAATTGCATTTCAATCTCGCTAGTGGAGTACTGGTGCAAGAAATTAACCAACAGATGCAAGAGAGTCAAACCATCTAGCAATACTAGAAAGTAGCATTTCTAGAAGATTACTTAATATGAAAGAAAACCTTGTTAAACAATAAGGAAAAAAAAGGATTCAAAAATCTACGAAGATGAATCTTCTACTCCTATCTTTGTCGTCTCGTTCCATAGTTAAACTCAACCCAACTCATATTGTCCTAAGTAGAGATGCAACTCAACTGTACTATGAGTCGTAAATATTTTACTTATTAATTTGCAATAATCACCGCTATCATACCAGAGAAGTGTGTACAACAACTGAGCTGATAACAAACACTGAGAATGACCATGCTATCCCAAACTATCATGGGAAAGCTGAAGTTTCAAGAAATGAGTCTGTTCTCTCTCAATCTCTAGATAATCAGTTGATTTTATATCGTTCAAAAAGAGGAAAGAAAGGACATCTAATTGATTTTATATTGTTGAAAACGAGGAAAGAAAGGACCTAGGTATCATGAACAATCCTATAATTGCACAACTATCATCACCAAGAAAAGAAAAGGCTAATTGGTAAAGAATCCTCATTTGATAAATGTAACCATATACATCATAAAATAGAAGCACTGCAAGAATTAGATCATGTTCATGAGTAAATTCCATTATGCAGCGAAGTATAATCCTCATCACATAGCATATGTTACATCAGCAAATGTCTAATGAGAACTGGCAACTAGATTAGCTACTCACAAAAGTGCATTTGCTAAAAACAAAGTGTCACACATGCAGATCTTTATGGAGCAATGAACACGAACATTGGAAACAGTAAGGTGAGGTTCTTCAGGAAAAGGCGTAGTAAATTCAAAGTTTGGGCAAGAAAAAATATATGAAAAATTTACTCGGTAACTGTGGTTTTGGTTCAGTTCAGCATCGATTCTGATTGAAAACCAAACTGGTTTGCAAGTTGAACTCTATCAAATCAGACCAGTTGAGAATCAACCCAATTCGGACCGATTCTGATTGATGCACCATGTTTCGTGTTTTACAACCGAACTTTAAAATGAATTTTGTTTTTTTCTTATATATCTAGAAAATGATAGAAACCGAGAACTTAAGTATCAGTAGAATAGAGATTTTATTGATGGAAGTATGAGCTAAAAGCTCTGACAGCGTATATCAGTAGAATAGAGATTTTATTGATGGAAGTATGAGCTAAAAGCTCTGACAGCAACGAAAGAAATAACAAAGGGAAATACCAGAGTCTATGACTCCTACCAGAGATAAGTCTCCTAACCAACAAAGTATCAAAAAGGTGAATAATGCTCTCCACTCCCTATCACCTCATTACATACTCTCTCCTTTAACCACCTAGAGGATATTCGTGCCACCTTTCTTTTCCAGACATACACTTTCCAAATAGCTGGCCTATGAGGGTCCACACCGTATCCACATGAAAGTCAAATCAGGCCTACAAGTTCTATCAGAAAACCGTAACAAAAATTCATCAATGCAAAACAAACTCATCCAGGCCTAATACGTTTCAAATTCTATTACATATTCAGTTTAGTTCATAATGCATTGTGTAAGATTTGAAACAAACATTAGGAAATTTGTGCAACACTAAGCAGACATTATAACATCTAAACCATAACACAAATCTTAGAAAATCAAATGACAAACCATTGAATGCAATTCATGATTGTGAACTATTTAAAATATAGTGCAAGATGTGAGCGAATCAACAACTCATATTAACCAAGTTTTCAAAAAACTATTTTGGGATCTTGGAGTTTGCTCCTCCAAAGGTCTCAGGTTCGATTCCCTCCGGTGCCAATTTCGGTGGGCTAAGTCCATACAGAGCTTGCTCTGGCTTTTAAATGGGGCCCCCGCAAGTGGGCGGTGGGATTGGTCCGAATCGATTCTTGGATCGGATACCGAATTTTCAAAAAAAAAAAAAAATATTAACCAAACTATTGAAAATAAAAAGCAGTGGTCAACCATTGATTAACAATGATCTAACAAGTCATGAATAATCAAAGCAGGGATAAAATAAATAACACAAATAAAAACTAACCATATATATGTTGCCGTTGAATCCCAGCTTAGGGCGATATCAAACTCTCAATGTAGACATTTGAGTATATCAGTTCATAGTTGTTTTGAAACTCAGGGATATTTAAAGTACCAGTTTTGGGATCATAAACAACCAACTCGTTATAACACTCCACCAACAGTTGGTCATCCTCTGAAATATATAAAAGAGAATAGGCATGTAAACCACGATCTTTCAGGTTAGGAATAGTGTACAATTTAGTCCAGGACTCTTTATTTCCGTACTCCTTCATGATCCAAACATCCCAATATATATCACTACTGGCAGAGACACACAAGCAATCCCTCACCATACCCAAAATCCACCGAACCTTTTCATTCTCATAATTAGGTAGGAAAAGTTGCTGATATGACTCTTTCTCTAAATCAAGAGAAAGAATGAAATCATCTATCCCTGAATCTATCTCTGAATCATCTTTTGCAAACCAATTAACAGTGTCACTCACAAATATTCCGAATCCAAACATGTGGCAATCATATGGAATGCTCTCTATTTGTTTCCAATAATCAGTTCCCAAAGTATAAACACTAACTTCTTTTTTTACAGAAACAATAACGACCTTATAATTATCAATGAAATGATCATACCCGAAGCTTACGTACGTAGGAACATCTTCGGCTGGATTTTCCAAAGGAGGCAATAACTTAAATTTCTTAATGGAAGGGTTCCACAAAAAATAAGAATCAGAATCATCTTCGAGATAACCGCAAAAGATGCCATCGCAAGAGCACCTTAACTCTACAAATTTATATCCATACCTTAACTCTACAAATTTATATCCATTTGTAAGAGTACTAATAGGAGGGTAAAGTTGTGTCTGTGCAATAACGGTAGAAGTAGAAAAAACCGAGAAAAGTAGGGAATCATAATGTTTCTCAGCAACGTGAGGTGGTTGAAAAGATGTTACCCTGAGGTGGTGGCGCTTTGTTGACAATTGAAGGTGCTTCTTTGCGAATTTTGGATCAGAGATAAGAGAATTAAAGAACTTACAGAGGCATCGAAGCTGTACGAGTAATTTCACCGGAAGCCTGCATAGAATCTCAGGCAGGACATCAAACGGAAGAGTAGGAAGCTGGGTTGTTGCGGTGGTTGTTTCCGCCGTGAGTGACAGAGACGTAAGAACGATGTCGTTTGGGTCGTCCTCATCGCTAACGTGCGCCATTTGTTTGAGCGAGTGAAGGTTCCAAAATTAGGGTTCGATTCTATGTAACAACTGAGATAAGTTTGTTCTAGTCTTTCTCAATTATCTATATGCAATTTAACTATTTTTATACTTCATTTAATATTTAATTTTTAATTTTTAAGTTATAAATAAATAAATTATATTTATTGTTAAATTATTAAACTAATGATATTATAAGTTTTATCATTTATATCTCATCAAAAAAGTTATTTGAAAATTGAGACGTGTACTTATGTAAAAGAAACAAAAACTAATTTTTTTTTGACAGAAAAGTGCTTATAGCATTTCATTCATAATAAGAGTAACAATACAATCGGGTAAATCAAAATGAACAATGGGACTAGCGGATTCAGTGGCTTCACGAGCAAGAGCATGTGCTACCACGTTAGCTTGTCGCTGAGTAAACTCCACCCTAAAGTTTGTGAAAGAGGAGGACAAAGTATTCTGACATGCTGCAATTATTTGGCCGAACTCAGTAACATCCACTCTGTTCGATAAGATAGCATCTGCTGTAATTTTTGAGTCGACTACAAAATCGACGTTGTCAAAACGCATGTCACACATCCATTGTAAAGCATGAAAAAGAGCTAGTGCTTCCCCTACGTTGACAGCAACCATGGGCAAGATGCTCATGGTCTTTGCTAACATATAAGCACCATCCTCGTCCCGTAAACATAGTCCAATCCCGACACGATTGAGTTCAGTAGAAAATGAAGCGTCTATGTTGCATTTTATGCGCCCCGGATCAGGTCTCTGCCACCGAATCACAGCTGGAACAACTGGTTCCTGCAGCAGCTCCTGACCAGCCGTGTTAGAGTGCAGAACAACAGCAGAAGATACTGAACCATGCTGTTGTCTCGGATCATTCGCCTTCAGAACAGCAGCAGCAGATGCTGAACCATGCTGTTGTCTCAGATCAGAATGAACTTCCAGCCATTTGTCCATAATGTGTCTAGCACAGTCAACAACGTGTGCACATAATTCATTTTCATGCTGCCATAATTTTAAGTTACGGTGCTTCCAAAGACTCCAAATGATAGCTACCAATCTGTGCCGTAGTTCTGAATGCAGCTGTTGCAGAAGGAGAAAAATTGCTTCAGCTGCTGATGTAGTAGACTGAACCGCTTACTGCACTGCTTGCCATAACCCAGCTTGATTCCATGCATGAACAGCAAATGAGCAATAAAAGAAAACATGTTCAAGATCTTCGTCATGATGCTCACAGCTAACACAATGGGTCGGGCATTGGACCCCTTTATCTTGCATCCGAATTCTAGTGGGCAAAACACCACGACAGATTCGCCAAATTAGGTTCTTAATCTTGCGAGGTACCTTCAACTTCCAAATACCTGTCCAAAAGCCCGATCTACGTAGGTGCGTAGTGTCGACAAGGTCCTCAACACAAAGACGATACACGCTCTTCACTGTATAAATTCCATTATATGTTCTACCTTCCAAACCAGCCTGTCACTTGTTACCTGCGCAACCAACAGAGTATTCAGAATATCAGTTGCAATATCTTCGCTGAAAACCTACTGAACAAGCGAAGTATTAATATACTCATCTAGTTTGTTCAAGGGTATAATTGAGATAACGAAAAAGTAAGTATAAATATACTCATCTAGTTTGCGCGCGCGCACACACACACAGATATATATATATATATATATATATATATATATATATATATATATATATATATATATATATATTCATATCGTGTTTGTTACATTTTTTTAATATTTAAATTTATTCTTATCTACTTGTTACATGTGTTATTTGTATTGAAACTTAACAGTATTTTTGGAAAGAGAAAAAATCACCCCAAAAGAGCCGAAAGAGGTTGTATTATTTAATATATTAGTAAAGATTAGGATATGAGAAAGATGTCATTGAACAACAAACAAAATATTACAATTGGATAATGAGTTTTAATTATGAGATGATAAATATTTAGACATAACTTCAAATAAAAATATTTAAGCACACACATAAAATTATTCTTGTTTTCATTTTTTTTTCTCTATGTGAGTGTGCTCAAATAAGATGATTACGAGTATCCTTATGAACATCTAAGATTGCTCTTACATGGATTACCTATCTAACAAATCTAGTTTTACAACCCAATTTTTAAATTTGAAATCAGTTTTGGACCTAGAAATCAAGTTTTTAAACAAAACATATTAAACTGAGTTATAATAATAAACAAAATTATTCCAATCACCTTAATTAATCAAGTTTTCAAAGAATAAATAGGACCAATTGTGCATTATTAAGGACATGTTTTTTAAAAAAATAATTGTTTTACTATTGTGTGTAAGCGTTTTTTTCAAAATTATTTTTATATAAATTAAGGACATGTTTTTAAAAAAAATAATTGTTTTACTATTGTGTGTAAGCTTTTTTTTCAAAATTATTTTAATATAAATAGAGTAAATTACACTTGGCTCTTCTAAGAGAAGTTTGAATTACACTCCCCTCCCATCTTATGTTAAAATATACACCCCCTATCTTGAAAAATAAAATTAATACTGGGATGCTTGAATTACAATCTTCTCTCCTAATAATTAAATATTCACTACACTTTAATCTATTTTAACATAAATAAATAATTGTATGATATATACTAATTTTAAACCACCATTTAAGAAAAATAAATTCGGTTTCTTTGTGATTTAAATGACAATGATAATTAAATTTAAATATTTTTTATTAATTTTATAATTTATGGTATAAAATTCACTTTTAAAATCATACTTTAACGACTTTCGTAATTTTTCACGTTTTTGAATTTTATTTTATGTTGTTTCTTATTTTATAATAGGGTTTAAAACTGCATGTTAATAAAATTGTGAATAAAAAATAGCAAAAAATATGCATTCGAACTTTGCCAAAAAAAGATTAATTTATTTATGTTATATACCAATTTTTATAAAAAATAAAGATTAATATTTTTGCAAGATTAATAGAAATAAAAAAAATATATTGAGAAAGTAAAGTGTAGATTTTAACATAAGAGGGAAGATGAATATAATTCAAGGTTCTTTTTGGGAAGTGAGAGTGAAATGTTTTCTAATATGTTTTGAATAAAATGGGAGATAAGTGTATATTTTAATGAGATTAATGGTGATAGATTGACAGTTCAAAACAACTTTGCACACTCAACCAATCAAAACATTCTGAATTGTCACGCAAATTAAAAACATTAATTGAAGTGGTGATTCTAAATGTTTTGATAGGTTTTGTCAAAAAAAAAAATGTTTTGATAGGTTGTTTGTGCAAAGTTGTTTTGAACCGTCGACCCACCACCATTAAACTCTATTTTAATATGACCACACAAAAAAATTATATTTTAATATAAAATAGGAGAATAGTGTAATTAAAACATATTTCAGGGGAGAGAGAAGTGTAATTTACTCATAAATGATATAAAAATTATTTTTTTAAGAAACTCTCTCCCTCCCTCCCTCTCTCGTATTTTTTTTATTCAAAGCTAATCAAAATAAAATTGCATTTTCGCTTTCTGCATAAAATTCATTTTTAACAAATACCTTTTCCAAAAAACTTGCACACTATCATAACTTTTTTTTTTTTGACAAACACGAACATAACCAAAATATATATAAAAAAATATTAATAATCTTAATCATAGGGGCTCTTATTATGTTTTTGCAAGAAAAATACAACATCCAAATGCATTTTGCAGTTAAAACCCCTCTAATGATCCATTTCAATAGGCTTCACAATCACACAACCTATCACCTTCCATCAAGACATACAACATACAATAATAAAGTAGAAACAAGTTTATAGTATCCATTCAGAACATATATGTTTTTACACCTCTAGTTTAACTCCATAAGAAATAATCAACATAACTTAGAAGTTCCACAACCATCTTCAGCAAACCTCCAAACCACAAAATGAACTCGAGAAATCCAGACAGTGAATAACCCTTGTATTGAAATGAACAAACACAACCAACCTGAAAGAGACATTTCAACTATAATGTACAAGTCTATAAGGGGTATTTTGAGGTTTTAGGTCTAACTAAAATATCGAGACATTATAAGGCAACACACATATGGAGAGGAACTTCACTACAATCTCATAAACTATACTATACTATATCAATCATATTCAGGTCATTCCATCAATGTTATGAGTCGTAAAATGTGTTGCATGTGTGTAAGAATTTAATCATATCACTAACAATTATAAAACAATATGATCATCATATATCTTAGCAGCAAAACAACTTTAAACCCCTGCAAATAAAAGACCAAAATATGCAAAAACATCCATTTTCACATATTCAACATGAATATTTATCTTATAATCCACACACACTGTCAAAAAGCAAGAACTAAAAATAAAAATAAAAAAATAACATGCTCGTTGTCAAATTGAATTATTGCATAATATCAAGGTTCATGATTTAGACTAAGATCGTGCAATTTCATGATCTTACTCATCCCGCACAACCATGATCGTGGTCAAGTTCACCTGTTGAACAAAATCGCAGTCACAATTGTAGAAATTGCAAAATCGTAGCCAAGATTGTAAAAACAAATTGGGTTTTGTGCAAGGCACATGTGCGGCCTCTAACTTCGTCTCTCTCAGTCGAGCACAACAGAACACATTATTATGTCAACAAAAACCAAAATGTTTCAAATAATAATCACCATCAAAACCACCTTAGTGGTAATGTTAACCCTAAATTGAAAACTGAACGTACTGTATGATTAATTCATCACTAACAAGTTGTAACAACCAGGGGCGAATCTCTTCAGAGACCCCAGGTGCCACTACACCCCCCAGTTTTTATATAAATTTCATATTATGCATACTATTTCACTAATTCATTGTCGTTGCAGCGGTTAAGCGGTCCCCCGGTGTATTAAAGGTCGCGCGTTTGATCCCTGGCACCCTGCTTTTTAGAATTCTAAGCGAATTTTTCTTATTTTATTCAAAAAAATGCCCTGGATTCGAACCAGCATCCCCATGTATGAATCATGGCAATATTACCACCACAGCAGTTTACATTAATGTACATTTTTTGAAACTGTTTAGTATATATTCTTCAAATATTTGGCACCCCCGGAAAAAAATTCAAGATCAGCCACTGGTAACAACACATAAAGTTACTAAGAAATTAATAAAATGTCATTTTCTTTAGAAAATTGATGACTAAGATGTATGGAGGGAAGCTCTACAACGAGGATAAGAACTAAGCCACATACCCAAGTACACATGATTAATAACCTCGTCTTTTACTTATTTTGAAAATCCTCAAACATATGAAGCATTTCTTCTTATTCTCAAAACCAGAGAAAAAAAAAATGAGGGACTGGGTACGAACCCCGGATTCCCCCACATCTCCACATCTATCGTGCGCAAGTCTAGCCACTAGGCTACTGAGAAAATCTTGTGTGGACCAAGACCAAAAATTTTGGTTTGGTCACACACAAAGAGAGAAGAGAGAAGAGAGAGAAGAGAGAAGAGAGAGAAAATGTAGAAGAGAGAAGAGAAGAGAGAGAAGGAGAAAATCTTGTGTGTGTGACCAAACCAAAATTCTTGGTCCTGGTCCACACAAGTGTTTCTCCTAGGCTACTTGACCAAAAATAAAATAATGAGGCATAGAATCGCATTACAATTTCACTATAAGTTTTATAAAGCTAAAGAACAATCATTTACATAAATGTGAAGTATATGATATTCAAAAGAGAAAGTGGTGTCACACCCTGTTGCTCACAAAAACAAAGTGGTGACCTTAAAACTGCACGGTCTAGAGAAATGAATTGCTACAGGTTTTAGAACATGATATAGCAACCTATGATGAGTTTCATATATACAAGAGAAGACGCTCATGCTTTAATGGGAATTGCAGAGGTGAGACCTATATATTAGGGATCAATTCCGTAGTTAAGGCGTTTCTAAGAGTGAGCCAAAAACTAAACTAGCTTTGCTAAAAGTTAATTATGATTGAAATAAAATCTTAGTAATAACACTGACAAAAAAAGGAATCTAAAATATGAGCAAATAAATCTTCTACTCCTAAGCAGATTTGCAACTCACATGTACTATGAGGCATATACATAAATTATTTAATTATTATTTACCACTAAGCACACTATCATAATAGACCATTGTATAAAGCAATTAGGTCAATTAAGCTAATAACAATCACATAGAATGACCATGTTAATAATATGGCACGACCAATCACTTAAAATATTCTAAAAACATTCTAGATGTATATCAAAATTCCTGCTTTAATCAATAATAACTATTTACGGCATTAAAAACATAAGCTTGCCCGAAATTTTAAAAAATCTGTGCAGCACTAAACTGACAGTATAACATCTAAATCATGATGCAAATATTTGAAATATAAATGACAAACTATTTAACGCAATTCATGATTGTGAACTATTTAAAATATATAGTGCAGTATGGGAGAGAATCAACAAATCAAATTTACCAAACTATTGAAAATAAAAGCAATGTTCAACCTATAGATTCCATCAACCATTAATTAACAATGATCCAATAAGTCACCAATATCCAAAGTAAACATAAAATAAAGGCTTAATGGTGTGTTTGATCCCTGCAATTAGGCGTCATTTAAAAATTCGTCCCTGTAATCGCTAATCCTGGCAAATTGCCCTTGCAAACCTTAATCATTTAAAATTTCGTCCTTTGACCAACTTAATCAATGCCACGTCAGCAAATTAGCAAAATGGCATGGGAATTGACGAAAATACCCCTGACTTATTTTTTTTTTTGTTTTTTTCCTTCAAAATTTTTTTCCCAGTTTTTTCTCGAATTTTTTTTTACGATTTTTTCTCCGAAAAATTTCAGTTTTTTCAGTTTTAATTTTAACATTTTTTTTCCGAATTTTTTTATAATTTTTAATTATTTTTTCAGATTTTTTTAATTTAAAAAAAAATTTCAAAATTTTGAATTTTTTTTTAAGGAAAAAAAAATAAGCCAGGGGTATTTTCGTCAATTCCCCATGCCATTTTGGTAAAATGCTGACGTGGCATTGATTAAGTTGGTCAAAGGACGAAATTTTAAATGATTAAGGTTTGCAAGGGCAATTTGCCAGGATTAGCAATTACAGGGGCAAATTTTTAAATGACGCCTAATTGCAGGGATCAAACACACCATTAAGCCTAAAATAAATAACATAAAAAAAAAAAAACTAACCATATATATATTGCAGTTGAATCCCTACTTATGGTGATATCAAACTCTCAATGTAGACATTTGCGTACATATGTTCATAGGTGTTTTGAAACTCAGGAATATTTAAAGTACCAGTTTTGGAATCATAAACAACCAACTTTATATCATCTTCCCTTTCATCCTCAAGTTTATAACACCGCACCAACAGTTGGTCATCCTCTGAAATATATAAAGCACTATAGGCTTCTAAACCCCGATCTTGCATGTTAGAGATAGTGTATAATTTAGTCCAAGATTCTTTATTTCCATACTCTTTCATAATCCAAACATCCCAATATATACCACTACTTGCAAAGACACACAAGCAATCCCTTACCACAGCCAAGGTCCACGAATAATTTTCATGCACTAAATCAGGTAGCCAAAGCTTTTGATATGACAACTTCTCTAAATCAAGAGAAAGAATGACATGCTTAGAAACTGAACGGTCCATCGCAAACCAATTAACAGTGCCACTCACAAATATTCCCGGTCCTAAGATGTAGTAATTATAAGGGATGTGCTCTATTGTTGTCCAATAATCAGTCCCTAAAGTATTAACATTGACTTCGTTTTTAGAAGAAATAACAATGACCTTATAATTATCAATGAATTGATCATACCCAAAGCTTGTGGAAAAAGAAACACTTCTCCGTGGATTTTCCAAAGGAGGCAATAACTTAAATTTTCTAATGGAAGGGTTCCATAAAAAATAAGAACCACGTTTTAGCGTGCCGCAAAAGATGCCATCACAAGAGTGCAACGCAAACGCGTAGTTATATCTAGGAGCGTAGAGTTGTGTCTGTGTAACAACGGTGGAAGTAGAAAACACAGAGGTTATTGGGGAATTACAATGAACGTACTCACCACCCAAGTTATTCTTAGATGTTACCATTAGGTGGTGGCACTTTGTTGACAATTGAAGATGCTTCTTTGCGAATTTGGGATCGGAAATTAAAGAATTAAAGAACTTACATAGGCACCGAAGCCGACAGAGTAATTTCACCGGAAGCCAACACAGAATCTCAGGCAGGACATCGAATGGAAGAGTTGGAAGTGCTGGCGGAGATGTTATGGTTTCAGCAGTTTCCTCTGTGAGTGAGTGAGTAGAAACGATGTCGTTTTGGTCTACACCATCATTGCTACTCTGCGCCATCTCTCTAAAAATAGAACATAAAGTGAAACAACAACAAATTAGGGTTTGTGATCTATGTGAATTCCATGTCAGAGTGGAGTAGAGGTTCCAAAATTAGGGTTTGAGTTCTGAATAATATTATAGTTCGATTCAGTGTAGCTAGCATAACAACAGCAACGACAACATTGGTTGGGTTTTAGTTCGTGTGACTATGTGAATTCCATAGTGGAGTGAAGGTTCGAGAATAGGGATAATGGATTCAAATTTCGTGTATTTATTTATTTATTTTTGAAGGGAAAAATTACATTGGTGAATTTTTTTTTTTTTAAGGGAAAATTACATTGGTGTATAATTTTTTATTTTTGTGTCAATACCTCATTTTCTTTGTAATTTTTTTTTTTCACAAATTCTTTGTAAAATTTTGGTTGTCTCAAAAATTGTTATATAAATGAATGTTCAAATAAGACAACTCTAAAAAAAATGTTATGATTGTACACAAAAAAAAAAGGTATTATGAGCACTAACTTTTTCTTGTTTTTGTTGTAAATTAGGCATCATATGTGTAACTGTAAAGACTAGTTTCTCGAGTTGGACATAACAATAATGGATGGCAAAACTTCCTCCGAAAATATTTAACTATGTTGCAATCTTAGGGCGAGACACTTTATTTTCAACACAAGTTACACAACACTCTTTTTAACAATCATTATTTTATTAAATGAAATTTATAAGTGTTGACCACCTTATATTGAATATATTTCTAAAGTGCATGACTCACCTTCATTTCACCCCATAAAAAAAAAATAGTGTTAGAGCAAGTGTTGAAAATATATAGTACATAACACTCCTTTTAAAAATAAATAAATGAAAGAGGTAGAATAATAATTTTGTTTAAAGGAGGTAGAATAATATCATTAAAGATAAGCACTTGACTAAACTATTTATCCATACATGAAAAAAGCAATAATCTAAAAAATAATAGATGCAAGCTTATAACTCATCTACTAAACAAAAATAAGCGCGATGAGAGTTAGAGAGAGCAGAAGCGGCGGTGCCTCTAGGGCAACCCTAGGGCAACCGCGCCGGAGCAGTTCACCGGCTGGGAGGCCGTGTTGCAACTGCAGAATGGCACAGCTCTGGAACTGGTAACAATGATGGTTTGGAGGGGACAAAGGCATCCTTCTATGTATCGAATTTTTCGGATAACATTCCCTTGTTCAGACCACGACAAGCTTTTGAAGTGTGCGGTATGTTATCAGACGTTTATATCGCACGTTATAGTAATGTAAGGAGCTAGGAATTTGGCTACGTAAGGTATGTTAATGTTAAAATCGTAGACAAACTTTTACATGATTTGAATTCTGTTTGGATTGGGGACTGTCGTGTGTGGGCAAGCGAGGCAAAGTTTGACCGGTTTGCTCACAATGACGGTGTTTATGTTAAGGTTGACGTGAGGAAGACGGGTGGGGAAGTTACAAGGAAGGGACAACAGGTAGAAGAGGGAGCAAAAAAATCGAGGGAGGTAGGGAAATCGGTGGAGTTGAAAAGGGTTGAGGGAGGGAAACATGTGAGGCGGGAGGGCGGAGGATCAATTTTACAACAGGATAAGGGTGAAAAATTAGTGAAGGTGGGCAGGTTGAGGTGCCGGTGGTGGGGGTGGGGGGGGGGGGGGGGGGGGGTTGTGAGGAAGAAGATGTCAAACATTATGTTGGTTTAATGAAGAAAATTGGTCGCATGCCGACACATGATAGAAAACAAATCCTTCAAATTTTAAAGAAGCAAAAGAGGAAGAGAAAGGGACAAATAATGAATAATAAATCAAATGACGCAGCTGATTCAACTTCTAATTCTTCAAAAAAATCACTTTCTTATGTTAACAATGACTGGGAGAATTGGGTGGTGTTACATGGCAAGGCGGCTGTGGCTTAGGCGGATATAAGGGACTTAGGGAAGGTTGTTGGTGTGAAGTACCATTGTGTGACTAAGAATAGTTTTAATATGTTAACAAGGGAGGGTAGGAGGGCAGCAGGTGGTGGTGAGGTGGTTCGGGATGAAGATGGGGATTTTGAGAGTGAGGGTGGTGCGTGTTGAGGGAGGAGGGGGTGCTGGGTGAGTGTCGGGGGGGGGGGGTGTGGTCTCTATGAAGGTGTTGTCTTATAATGTGAGGGGGTTAGGTGGAGGTGAGAAGAGGGTGGAGGTTAGGCGATTGGTGCGGGAGAAACAACCATTGGTGCTTTGTATTCAAGAATCCAAGTTGACTGTGATGTCGGATAGGTTGGTTGAATCGGTGTAGGGGTGGCCTCATGCGGATTCTCGTTCCAACCGTCAGTAGGGGACTCAGGTGGTTTGATTACTATGTGGGACACTTCACGTGTCAATTTTTGGTCCTCCATGAGTTTTGGTCGTGCATTGATTATCAAGGGAAAAAATATTAGTTCTTCGGAAGAATTTGTTATCGTTAATGTGTACTCCCCTTGTGATTTGGTGGCTAAGAAGGAGTTGTAGGATCGGTTGAGCACTCTAGCTTTGAGTAATGTCAATCTTTGTTTGTGTGTACGCGGGGATTTTAACTCAGTCCGTAGTGTTGATGAGAGGAAAGGAAGGGGTGGTGTCTTTAGGCAGGGGGACACGAACGTGTTCAGCACATTTATTTATGAAAGTTTGCTTATTGATTTGCCAATTTGCGGCTGTCTATTCACTTGGTACAAATGAGATGGAGTGTCAATTGTAACGCCCTATTTTATTATTTATTTATTTATTTATTTATTTATTTATTTGAGTTTAGAGTCTGTTCTTCTAGAATTTAATTAACTTATTTGATAAGTGATATTTTTGTTATGTGTTGAGATATATATATATATATATATATATATATATATATATATATATTATTAGCCTATATTTGTTTATTTAATTATTTTCTTGAGATAGAGTCGAATTATTTGATTTATTTGATTATGTGATATGTTAGTATTTTATTGAGTGGCTTTATTATATATTTAGTGGAAGAATATATTTAGTGGAGAAATATAATTATTAGAATAAGTAGATTTGGGGGCTGAAATAGAAAGAAGAGAGTTATTGGGCCTGATCAGATTTAAGAAGAGTAATTAGTAATATAAATAGAAGAGAGATTAGGTTGAAAGATTAATATATGCAAAAACATGGATTTGGAGAAAACAAGGTTTAGAGAGAAGAGAAGAGAAGAGTCAGAGAAGGAGAAGTCTGTAGACCTTGCTGCTAATCAATCTAAGGTAAGGGTGGGACTAACTTTCTTTAATCATAAGTATATGGTTCTGAAATAGGGTTTAACATGTTTGTTGTTGTTTTATTTTGATGATTAGAGAAGTTAGGGTTTGAAAAGAATATAGGGTTTTGAATTGCAATTTAATTGATGAATTATGCTCAGTTGATGATTTATGTTATGTTGTTGTTGATTTGTGGTTGGATTCATGATTATGAGTTGTGGTTGTTGATGATTGTTGTTGTTAATGTTATATTATGAATTGGGTATGAATTATGTTGAGTTGTTGTTGTTGATTGTGATGATTTTGAATGAATGTGAAGTTTGAATAATATAAGTTGATTTTTCTGATTATTTTCAACTTTTCCCGAATTTTGATATGAAAACTGGTATTGATCGGTGCGAAATTGGTCTTAGGTGTAAACACGAAAGTTGTAGTTATGGATGTTAGCTTTCTAATGCCGTTGGTCTGACGTCAAAACGATTTAAAGAACTTGATTTATGGTTGAATTACTGCACGTAGGTCACATCGAAATTACACAGTGACATCATTCTCTGTTTCATGTTTTTGCGTTTTGTTCATATGTTTCTGTTTTGAATTGGTCTTTGGTATAAACATAAAAGTTGTTGATAATTGTGATATCTTTCCAGTAGCCTTGGTTTGACATGAAAATATGTTATGTATAATTTATTATGTTTTTACAAAGATGCATGATGAATTGTTGATGTTTGAATACGATGTTATATGATGTCTTAGTTGTTGAGTTGTTAAGATATTAAGATGCCAAGTTGTTGAGTTGTTAAGATGTTAAGATGCCAAGTTGTTGAGTTGTTAAGATGTTAGGATGTTAAGATGTCAAGTTGTTGAGTCTATTCATACAAACGATGAGGGCTTCAGCCCTGGAGCATTTTGCTCAATAGCGACGAGGGCTCAAGCCCTGGAGCCTTGTGCTCAATAGCGATGAGGGTTCAAGCCTTGGAGCCTTGTGCTCAAAAGTGGGCTCAAGCCCTGGGAGCCTTTTATGCTCAATAGAGATGAGGGCTTATGCCCTGAATGGTACCACATGCATGATGTCTTAGTTGTTGTTGCATTGTCGAAGTTAAAGAGTTGTTGTTGCATCGTCCTTGATGTCTAGTCGAAGTTGTGGATGTCGTAGTTGATCTATTGTCGTTGTTGCCAAGTTATCAAAAAATAAGGAGTTGAATTAAGAAGTATTATGATGAAGTAACATAGTTAAATAAGTGTTATTTATGTTGTTAAATTCTGCTGATGAATTATATGCTTATTATTATTGAATGTGAAATCTCACCCCTTATGCTTGGAAATTGTTGCCTTACATGGGTAACTTGCAGGTGACCAAGAATAGTTGCAGTCTTGAGTAGTCTCCGCCGTGTCGTCTTAGGTTGCTCTGATACGTAACGGGATGGGGATATTGCTTGTTTCCATGTGTTACGTATTTGCCATGAACGATGTTATTTTATCATGAACTATGTTATTTATCAAGAACTATGTTTGATCATGAATTATGTTGAAGAACCTTTGATTTGGATTTTAATAAGTTGAATGATGTTGAGGCCATAGTGCCATTATGATGAATTAATTAAGATGTTTTATTTTCCGCTGCAAAGTAATTGAAATATTGACAGGTGCTGTTTGAATAAATAGTAATTTTATTCTATTTGAATTTTGAAAGAAGTGTGACATCCTGTTTTAAGTTGAATACTCTGATTTATTATTGAAATTTTTATATGTTGGAAAAACTGGATGTTACATCAATGAGTAGATTAGACAGGTTTTTGTTGTCAAATAAGTGGTGTGAGAAGTGGCCTAACTGTATTCAGGTTGCTTATCAACGTGGGTTATCAGATCACGCTCCTTTGATGTTACATGTTGATGATGCTAATTGGGGTCCTCGTCCACTTCGGATGCTTAAGTGTTGGTATGACTACCAGGGTTATGAAGACTTTGTTCGAGAAAAATGGGGCTCTTTTGTTTGTCATGGATGGGGCGGTTTCGTGCTAAAAAAGAAGGTAAAAATGATTAAAACCTTCTTAAAGGAGTGGCATAATCAACACTGTCAGAATTTGGAAGGTAGGATGTCGGAGGTAAAAAATAAATTATCTATTTTAGATTCGAAAGCAGAGATGTCAGTGCCGTTAGAAGATGAAGTGCAAGAGTTACATGAACTATCTGTGAATCTTCAATTCTTTGGCTTGTATTCAGAATAGTGTTAATTGGCAGAAATCTCGAATGAATTGGTTGAGGGAAGGGGATGCAAATTCAAAAAAAATTCATGGTGTTATGTCAATTAAACGGCGTCAAAATGCTATTATTCAAGTGTCTGTCGATGGAGTTACTGTGGAAAGGGTTCATGATATTCGGGCTGCTGTTTTTCATCATTTTTCTTCTCATTTTAAAGCAATTGGAATCTACCGGCTAAGTGTGGAAAACCTTCACTTTCGCAAATTAAGTGGAGTACAGGCCGGGAATTTGACAAAACCTTTTTCTCTTGAGGAAGTGAAACAGGCAGTTCTGGATTTGATAGTTATAAGAGTCCGGGGCCTGATGGTATCGGTTTTGACTTCATAAAACAGTTTTAGGATCTGCTACAAGATGACTTCTTGAGATTTTTGGTGGAATTTCATCGAAATGGGAAACTTACAAAAGGCATAAATTCAACTTTTATAGCGTTAATTCCAAAGGTCAACAGTCCTCAACGGCTCAATGATTTTCGGCCTATTACTTTAGTCAGGTGTTTGTATAAGGTGCTTGCAAAAGTTCTTGCCAATCGCCTCCGTTCAGTTGTGGGTTGTTTGGTGCCAGAGTCCCAATCGGCTTTTATTCAGGGGAAGCAAATCCTTGATGGTATTTTGATAGCTAATGAAGTGGTTGATGAAGCTAGACGCATAATATCGCTCATCCTACAAAGTGTGATGTTTAACTCATTTTCACCCAATATTGAAGCATTTCGGATTCTATAATCCGAAAAGTTTGGAAATTTTTCGGATTATAGAATCCAAAACAGGTCAGAGTTTTGGACGGTTACTTGCTCAGCAAGAGTAACTCATGGAACATGTGTTTCAAAGGGTTTTACCAGCTTTAATGGCTGGTAAAACCCTTTGAACATGTTTTTTGACCCATAATTAAGAGTAGTTACACTCTATGCAACCCATTCTTCACAAACTTCCCCTATAAATACCCTTCAATCCTTCACAATTTATCACTCCATCATCTCACTCTCTCTCCTTCGCTTCCTTCTATAACAATGTGTTTTCATCGTTGGTGTTTCATACAAAAAAGAAGCGCGATTTGTCTGGGTGCGAGGTTGGTCTTCTTGGGTGTAAGGTTGACCATCAAGGTTTCTTTCGCCCTAGAAAGGAAACAAAACTTAACCCACACACACCCACCCACCCACACACACACACACCATCTTTTACTCCTACCCCTTCCATCTTCTTGCACCATTGCTTTTTCTTTAGATTATAAGTAGATTAGCATTAGGTGTTTGAATATTTTATGTAATAATCTTTAAGCTTGGGCTTTATTTTATTGTAAATGTATTGATATATTAATAAAATGAGATTTAGTTTGTATCATTTTGTCCTTTTAAGTTTGTTTATATTTACATTTATTTTATGTTTTTGTCATATATATTTATGTCATCTGAACAAAGGTATTTTTACCAGAAAAAAATAGGACGCGTGAGAAACTGATAGGGTGGAAAAAGGAATAGTATTATCTTATAACCTTTTGTAATGTTAAGCTATTGGTATTATATCATACATTAGCCATTTTTATGTTATTCTCTCTTTCTGTATTTATATTTGTGTTTTTATCAAATCCCATGACCTCTAATGGCTGATTGCGTGAATGCATGAATTTGTTACAAACTCGTAAAAGATATTCTAGAATTAAATCAATTAAGTTAGCAAATCAAAGAGAATATTCCATCATCTATACTATATACAAAGAAAACAACCCCTTTCAGCACTTTTGGATTGCCTTTTTCTCTTTCCAAAAATACCCTTAATTTTCAATACAAATAACACATGTAACAAATAGATAAGAATAAAATTAAATATTAAAAAAATATAACAAACACGATATTATGAATATATATATGTCTGTTTTTTTCTTTATCATTTAAAAAGTGTAACAAACTAGATGAATATATTTATGCTTACTTTTATATGTCCTTGTGAGCTTGGCTTAGTTGGTATGGATAATGCATATGCAAGGTCTGGGGTTCGAACCCCGGCCACCACAAAAAAAAATACTAAAAATACTTACTTTTTTATTATCCCAATTATACTGTTAAAATCCCAATTATACTGTTAAACAACTTTTCCTATACTAAAGATTGTTGTCGGTGTCATTAAAAAATAGAATTTTGATTATATTTTTTTGTTATATTGTTGTTGTCATTGAAATAGATAATCATGGTTATTTTTGGTTTGTTATAACTTGAAAGCAACAAACATTTTTATATTTTTAGTTTTAATCAAAATCAAAATCTCATAAAAAAACATTGTTCATACTTTTCAAAACGTTAACACAATAAAAAGAGCGGAAAGATAGAAAATTAACTCTATCGAAATAAATACTCCCTTCATCCTAAATTATAAGCAGAAAAAGCTCATTTTCTTTGTCACAAATTATAAGCAAAAAAGACAAACTTTTAACATATTTAGTTATGTTTTTTTAAAAAATTATCTTTTCCAAAGGAAAATTAAATGCAAAGTGCATTCAATTTGCTCTCTTTTTCAATTTCTGTATAATCAGCTACCAATGAAAATTGTTTTTACATCTTCCTATAAATCTTATTTCAAAGATAACACAAAAAACTATGTTACAAACTACTCCCTTCGGTCACTATTATAAGCAAATTTCTACTTTTTAGATTCAATAAATGATGTATGTGGCCTACAATATACACTACAAGAAATGTTGCACTTTGCCAGGGGCAGAAGCCCTGGCAAAATGCAGAAATCCTTGGCAAATGGACGTTTGCCAGGAGCAGAATACCCAGCAAATCTGCTCATCGCAAATGACCCTGCCAGGGCTTTAGCTCCTGGCAAATTGCGTGGGGCCCATTCCCTGGCAACTTTTCTGACGCATCCTGACCCACTTTTCAGAGATCAAATCAAACGCTGCTAGGGGATTTGTGAGGGGTTAACCCCTGGCAAAATGCGTACGAATTTTTTTTAAAAAAAAACATTTTTTAATTGTTTAAAAAATCAAAATATTAAAATTTAATAATTAAAATAATTTTATAAAACATTTTAAAATTTCAATCAAAATATATCATTATTAAACTATCACTTATCAAAATCTTTGATTTTCTTTTCTCAGGAACGACAAAAACACCAATTTAACCAAATCTAGAATATCATTAAAAGACTTGTAAACAATAAACATGAATATCCTCAAAAAAAATTATAACCATGATGATGCTCAAGAAATAGTATTTACATTACCGCGTCCACACAAATTAACAAGAGTGGAAGCTGAAAAATTGCATACATCTTGAAACATCATGAATCAGTATACTTCTATAAATAATTAAAATTGAAAAACAGAATGAGATAACCTAGTTGCAGCAATGGATTGTGAAGACGCCTTGGCTCTTATACTCTTTGATTAAGCTTCTTCTATTTCTTCGATAACACCTCAAGTTGATCCAAGTTCCCATAAATCAAAATACACACCCAATTTCTCTATTGGATAACTAACACAAGGTAAAAGAAATTGTACAAACACACAGTTGATAATCTTTTATACCTTTTCATTCTAATAGCCATAAATTTTCCATATCATCCTTCAAGCCAGCTGCAGTATAACCGGAAAATGAACATCTGCTCCTTGACTTGTTCAACTCAATAACAATAACAACAAAAATAAATATAATAAAGAATTGATAGATAAGTAAACAAGAAAAATACTACACTACATTTTCCAAACTTCAAGGTGTTTGAAAATATACTGATATATGAATGAATCAACAAAACATAGACAAATACCTCATGAAAACATTACACCAGACTTGAGAGTAGAACACGAATCATGGCTTCTGATAGATAGACATTGGCACCACCAAAATCACTAAAAAGAAGAACAAACTAATAAGAAGAACAAAATCACTGATAATCTCAGCCTATCCTTAATAATCTCAGCCGCAAAAAATCACTAAAAAGGAGAACAAACTAACACGTGAGCAAAAGAGATGAGTTTACCTATGAAGCAAAGGGAAAGTTCAAACGAAAGATGCAGAGGAAGATGGTATCGGCGGTCAACGATAGAAACTGAGTTGAGAGCAATAGTGGACCAGGAAAGTATAATAATTTGCAACTCATGCTCACACAATGAATCCCTTGTATACATAAGCCAAGCAATGACAGGGGTAACAGAAAACTCATGCTCATCATCCATGAAAATTGTTAAGCGCTGCAATCCTTTGGTTTGAAAAAGTGTACAAGTAATGAGCATTTCCAAGTGACTAGAGCAAATTTCGTGGTATAGAGGCCAGTCAGATGTATTGATTATTGAATGAAAGAGTTTGGAGGTGATTCTGCCAAGATTCTCTCCATTTCTTGCAAGTTAAGGTTGCAATTAGAACATCCCTAGCAGATCCAAGATGGGATAATATATTTCAATAAAAAACAATATAATTCATCAAAACATAACAAAAAAATTAAAATAAACTCAATGTGAGTACAAATTGAATAAAAATAATACGAATAAAAAATAAATAAAGGGCAACCCGGTGCATGCTCCCGCTTACTCAGGGTCTGGGATAGTGTCAAGACTTTTCACACTTTCAATTAATCATAATGGTTCGGTCATTATAACAGTTCGATCATCAAAAACATTTGACTTTCATCATATTCTATCTTATAAAAGTCAAGATGATTTGTGATTGAATGATGCTGGAAAAACAAAAGTTTAATACTAACAGTGCTTCAAAATCCTCAATTAAAAAAGTAAAATGAGATTATACAAAGTAATAGAAAGTGATAGTATGATACCGATCACTTCAACAGGAAGGGTCTCCAATCCATTGCACAATAACAAAAAGTAACAGAATCGACCAAAATATCAATCAGAAACAGTCTGGTATATCAAAACATACCAAAAAAAAAAAAATAACAACAAATTAATTGAGTAAAAATCATAACTTTATCAATGAAATGACAATTAGTATCTGGGTCATTAAAAAGATAACGATTTTACCAATTTTTTATGCAGAGGATGTGAAGTTAGCATTGAATTGAATAATTAAAATGAAAGTGGAAAAAAATTAAATGAAAGATAATAGTTAGAAGGGGCTTAAAAATACTTGATATTCAATTCAACTCATGAAACAATATCATCAAAACAAAAACTCAAAAGCAAATTAAAATCACAAAATGCAAAATGGGCAACAATGATTCCTACAAGTGATTCTTCAAATAGGCCAAACATGCTTCACAACAACAACAACAACGATTCAATGATTTCACAGCAACAAATATGTTATTAATAGTCTCAATTGCATATTCAATCACAATTGAAGTTATGAAAAAATCCCAAATCAGCAACCCTAAATAATGAGATTTTTAGATCGGTACCTTCATACTTGTTTAATTGCTGTTGGAAGCAAAAATCGGTTGATTCTTGATTGTCTCTACAACATTGAAGCTGCAAACTCAGGCGCGGTGGCTAACTACACGCGGCGGGAGAAAAATGGGTCAGCAAAAAGTTCCTCTTTTGGTGTAACGGAAGGGACCAATGGAAAGCCCTCGTCGAGGGGATGAAGAAAACGGTCTCACTTTGTTTGATCGGTGAAAAGGACGCTCAAAATGGAACCAAAAATGGTGGTCGGTGGTGTGGTTGTGTGAAGGAAGAAGAAAGGATGGTACGCGTGGTTTGTGTTTGCTTTGGACATGGTTGTGTTCTTGGAGAGAGAACAAGTGATAAAAGAAAAGCTTGTGACGTGTCTATAATCGTATGGAACACCAATATAGAATTAGGTCCCACATTTTCTAAAGTCATTTTGCCAGGGGCACCCCTGGCATTGCTCCTGGCAAATTTGCCAGGAGTTCTTACTCCTGACATAGTTCCCCAGCAAACTGCAACATTTCTAGTAGTGATAGACCACATACATCATTTATTGAATGAACCTAAAAAGTTAAAATTTGCTTATAATAGTGATCGGAGGAAGTACTATATTTTAGTTTTCTTAATAAGTGTTTTTTTTACCTATAATATGGGACGTTAGGAGTACATGTCTAAAGCATCCTATCGAAATAAATACATGTCTAAAGCATCCTATCGAGACATATTTATTCATTTGGATCAGTTCTTGGAACTAATAATATATTAATATTATTATTAATAGATAGAAAAATTTCGTGGTAAATACAATATTAAGAAGAATTTTTTTTGTGTTACCTCTTTTTTTTAGTATGCTTAAGAGACAAACGCAACACTTGAATATTTTTTAATATTTATAATGTTAAGAAGAAGATATCTACCCAAAAAAAATGTAAGAAGAAGATGAGCTTTATAATTTATAAAATGATAAATAATATATTAATATATTATAAATAGATAAGAAAATTTTGTAATTTAAATATAATATTAAGAAGATTTTTTTTGTGTGACCTCTTTTCAGTATGCTGAAGAGACAAACACAACACATGAATATTCTTTTAATATTTATAATGTTAGGAATAGGATGAGGTTTATAAATTATAAACTTATACATACATAAATAACAAACAAAGGAGGGAAATATGGCTAAATTTTTAAAATTTGTTTATAGTATGATTATCTTTCTTTCCCTATATCTGGTTGCAACAGAGGCGGGACGTAAGTCATTTCTAACCATTTAAAATTTTCTTCTCTACTTAATATATTATCTCATTTTAGTTATACTTTTTTTTTTTTTATTACAGGAGGTTATAAATGTACTACTGATTCTGATTGTCCACCAAATATGTGCCTCCCAGGGATGGAACCAAATTGTGTGCGTTATGTGTGTAAATGTTTACCAATCGGGTGGCTCACATGATTCTTCATTTAGTTTCAGACCCAAGAGAGTACATAAATGCTCTGCTACAATATTCCATAAGCTGTCATTTAGTTATTTTCTTGCCAACCAATAAATTAAATTTTTTTCTTTTTATAATTTCAAGAACTTTTTAGTTATATATTTTTACTCTAAAATAATGATAATGAAATGAAATAAGACAGCAATAAATATTATTTAGATTAACTTCTTTTCTCTATATTTTAGATATATCCCCATAATCTTCAATTTTGGCATCTCACATTTTCTTTCCCATCATACCACTTAAATAATATCTTTAATAGTTAAGTTTACAAAATAGTTTTTTTTTTTTGAGCAAAGGCAAACTAATTCATTTCATTCATAAACAAAGAGTACAAAGAAGATGGTACATAATTGAAAATGTAGGGGCTAGGATGAGATAAAGATGCTCTAGCTATACTATGAGCAGCTCTATTTGCGTGCCTCTTAATAAATGACACCTTAAAGCCAGAATTTGTAATCAAAAGATTCCTACATTGAGTAACGAGATCGCCAAATTCATTGTGGTGGATAGTGTTAGAGAGGATGGCTTTAGTAAGGATCTTACTGTCAGTTTCATAGTACACATGATGGAATCCAGAAGAGATTGATAATTTCATAGCTTCGAGTAAAGCGATTGCCTCGGCTTCTAGAACAGATAAAGATGAGTGAATGATGGAAGATTTACCCAAGAGGAGTTTGTTGAGGCAAAATCCCTAATAAATTTTAAAGATAATAAACTTTAATGATTAAAGGATTAAATGGACTTTGGTTAATTCCTTGGTATTTAACTTGTGCTCTTGAGTGTTTTACTAAGACAGGAACAAGGCTTAAATAATACAAAGATACGAATAAATCAAAGGACATTGAATCCATGAACTAATTCTGAAGTTCAGAAAGTTAGTTCAGAATGTTGATCAGTGAGTTGATCAGAACGTTCTAATGAAGGTACAGAAGGGTGTTCATAAGCAAACCCAGATTCATCAAGAACATGAAGAACATGCAAGTACATTTGACATGAATAAAAAGGTCCAGAAAAGTACATTTGCATGGATCTATCAACAAATAAAGGCATGAACAAGGAAATTATGTGAAAAGGATCTTTAATGTTCATTCAAGACTATGAACATTAAAGTACTAGGAATATTCTAATAAGAATTTAATCCTAGATGTTGCATTCACTGCACTTCAGTCATGTCCTTACTATTAGGATTGATTACATTAAAAGCTAGTCTTACAAATCATCCTAAAGTAAGAACAAGTGGAACATTCTGATGGTCAGAATGTTCATCTCTGCGCATGCTTCAGCTATGAACAGTGTAGTTGGTGAAAAGTTAGCAAGCAAAGCAAAAGGAGATCTTGCATCAGAGATAACATGTCCTCTGAAATGAATCAAGCCGATTTCCTAGAAGCATGGGCCTGAAGCTGCAGATCCACTATCCTCTCTCTCCTGCACAAAGTCCAAGACAGATTTGGTTCAACTTTATCCCACCTTTTCCAGCAACTTTTGATGCATATGGAAAAGCTACTTTATGGTGGATAAAACCCAACAAATCTCATGTCACGTACTGGACAAGCCCAGAAATTCATCAAACATTCATCATTGATGAACCCAGATGAAGAACATCATGAATATCCAACATTCTGATGAAGAACACAGCAACATTCTGATGTTCATCCTAGGAACGCAACAACATTCTGATGGTCAGAATGTTCACCTAGATTTTCAAGTAAAAGCTTGTGGGGCCCAGGACACGTGGCATAACACCATTGGACACCCTACAACGGCTATTTGAGCCCAAAGACTCTATAAATACAGATCTAAGGCTCAGCATTACAAGCACCATTGCAAAGCATACAAGAAAACAACTTGATTTTGTTTGAAGCTCTTGCAATCTGAAATTGATCAATCTCTAAGGCTTTCATTACTTAGTGCACATCAATACTCTTTGTTATCTCTAAGATAATTTCTCTTTCTTTCTTCTTGTCTGTTTGATTCACAAACATTCAAACCTTCATACAAATTGTAACAAAGTCTCATCTAGCTTTAGGGGTACTAAAGTGTTAGTTTGAGCAAAGGTTGTAAAAGTCTAAGTGGTTAACTTAGCAACAAGGTGCAAGCCTGCTGAGGCTTAGAGAATACAGGATTGTAAGTGTTCAGGTGAACACAGATTGTAAGGTGCAGGATTTGAGAGGTTATCTCAAGCATCATAGTGGAAAAATCTCACAAAACTGTGAGGAGTAGACTAGCCCACATTGGGTGAACTACTATAAATCTCTGTGTGTTCTTTCCTTCTTCCTTATACTCTTTTAAATACTGCAAACATAAACACACACACACACAAACATAGTTACTTTGTTAAAACTGTTTTTGCACTCAGACATCAGAACGTTCTGAAGTCTGCTATTAACTAACCATTCCAAGTTTCCACTTGAGAATTATTTTTTAAGTTACAGGTTGATTTTTAAAGGGTCACAATTCAAACCCCCCTTTCTTGTGACTATTTTATTTACTTCAATTGGCATCAGAGCCCGGTTCTAAGGGTTTGAACACTTTAACAAGTGTTAGAGAAAAGATTCAGGAAGTATGTCTAAAGTCAAGTACATAGCTGAAGGAGGATCATCAAACAGACCACCACTCTTTGATGGTTCAAACTATTACTTCTGGAAAGGCAAGATGGAGCTCTTTCTCAGGTCTCAAGACAATGATATGTGAGCAGTCATCACAGATGGAGATTTTGTTCCAACAACCAAAGAAGGAGCTGTCAAGGAAAAGAGTGCATGGTCAACAGATGAAAAAGCTCAGGTATTGTTAAACTCTAAAGCTAGACTCTTTTTATCATGTGCACTAACCATGGAAGAAAGTGAAAGAGTTGATGAATGTAAGAATGCTAAAGAGGTATGGGATACCTTGAGAATACATCATGAAGGTACATCTCATGTCAAAGAAACTAGAATTGACATTGGTGTCAGAAAGTTTGAAGTTTTTGAAATGAGTGAAAATGAAACCATTGATGAGATGTATGCTAGATTTACTACAATAGTAAATGAAATGAGATCTCTTGGAAAAGCATATTCTACTCATGATAGAATCAGAAAAATCTTAAGATGTCTTCCTAGTGTGTGGAGACCTATGGTCACTGCAATCACTCAGGCCAAGGATTTAAAAACCATGAACCTAGAAGATCTCATTGGTTCACTGAGGGCTCATGAAGTTGTACTTCAAGGAGACAAACCAGTGAAGAAGGTAAAGACACTTGCCTGGAAAGCATCTCAGCAAACCCCATCAGTAGCTGATGATGATGTGCAAGAACCACAAGAATTAGAAGAAGTTCATGAAGAAGAAGCTGAAGATGAACTTGCTCTAATCTCCAAAAGAATTCAAAGAATGATGTTAAGAAGAAATCAGATCAGAAAGAAATTTCCAAACACCAACAATAGCACCAGAACTGAAGCTGACAAAAGCCAAGTCACTTGTTATGGATGCAACAAAACTGGACACTACAAGAGTGAATGTCCTGACATCAAGAAAGTGCAAAGGAAACCTCCCTTCAAGAAGAAGGCAATGATCACTTGGGATGACTTGGAAGAATCAGAACCTCAAGAAGATGAAGAAGCCAACATGGGACTCATGGCTCAATCAGATGATGAGGAAGAGGTAATTATCTATAAAACTGATTCTTTATATAAAGATCTTGAAAATAAAATGGATAGTCTCTTATATGATTCAAACTTCTTAACTAATAGATGTCATTCTTTAATCAAGGAACTTTCTGAGATAAAAGCAGAAAAAGAAACACTTCAAAACAAGTATGATGAGTCTAAAAAAACCATACAAGTTTTGCAAGATGCCCACTTTGAAATGTCAGAAAAACAAAGAGAACTAAACAGAAAACAAAAAGACATTATTTCTATACCTTCTGAAATAAAAAAGGAAAACATACTTTTGAAAAAGGAAGTTGAAACTTTGAAAAATGATCTTACATGTTTTATAAAATCTACATAAACATTTCAAAACATCTTAGGATCTCAAAATGAAAGTGCTAAGAAATCTGGTTTAGGCTTTAAAGATCCACACAAAATTATTGAAAATTTTGTACCTAAGGCTAAACCAAGAACTAAATGTTATTTTTGTGATAGGTATGGACATGATGAAACAGTATGCCATGTTAAGAAAAAACTTATCAAACAAAATAAGATTAATCTTAGTTCAGAACGTTCTCATCTCAATAGATCAGAAAGTTCACAAAAAGCTGAGAAGGCTAAGAAGTCATGTTCCTACTGTAACAAATCTGATCATACAAGACAGAATGTTACAATAAGGAAAGATCTCTTAGAAGAACTAACCCTCAAGGACCCAACATTACATGGGTACCTAAAGTTTTTATCTTGTCAAATGTAGGTCCTGCATCAGGGTGCAAAAACAAAGCCATGGTACTTGGATAGTGGTTGTTCTAGGCACATGACAGGTGACATGAACTGTTTTCTGACCTTTGAAAAGAAGGATGGAGGACTGGTGACATTTGGAAATAATGACAAAGGTAAGATCAGAGGTAAAGGTACTATAGGTAAGCCTAACTCTGCTAAAATAGAAAATGTTCAGTATGTAGAAGGTTTAAAACACAATCTACTTAGCATAAGTCAATTATGTGATAGTGGTTTTGAAGTGATCTTTAAACCTAACATATGTGAAATAAGACAGACCTCCTCTAACAAGTTGTTTTTCACTGGATCAAGAAGAAAGAACTTGTATGTTTTAGAACTAAATGATATGCCTGCAGAATCCTGTTTTATGTCTCTTGAAAAAGACAAATGGATTTATCACAAAAGGGCTGGTCATATAAGCATGAAAACCATTGCTAAACTTTCTCAATTTGATCTAGTTAGAGGTTTGCCTAAGATCAGTTTTGACAAGGACAAGATCTGTGAAGCTTGTGTTAAAGGTAAACAAGTAAAAAGTAGTTTTAAAACCATTGAGTTTATTTCAACTCAGAAACCTTTAGAACTACTTCACATAGATCTTTTTGGTCCAGTTCAAACTGCAAGTCTAACTGGCAAAAGATATGGTTTTGTTATTGTTGATGATTTTTCCAGATTTACATGGTTTCTATTTTTAAAACACAATGATGAATCTTTTGAAGCATTTCAAAACTTTTGTAAAAGAGTTCAAAATGAAAAAGGTTCTAATATCATTACAGTAAGGAGTGACCATGGAGGAGAATTTGAAAATGCATCCTTCAAAACATTCTTTGATGAAAATGGTATTAAACATAATTTTTCCTGTGCAAGAACTCCACAACAAAATGGAGTTGTTGAAAGAAAAAATAGGACTTTGCAAGAAATGGCTAGAACAATGTTAAATGAATCAAATGTTGAAGATTATTTTTGGGCAGAAGCCATTAACACATCTTGCTACATTTTGAATAAAGTTTCAATAAGAAAGATTCTTAATAAAACCCCATATGAACTCTGGAAAAACATTAAACCTAGCATATCTTATTTTCACATATTTGGCTGCTATTGCTACATTCTGAACAACAAAGAAAAATTGGGTAAGTTTGATCCTAAATCAGATAAAGCTATCTTTTTAGGATACTCTACAACTTCTAAAGGTTATTGAGTGTACAATCTAAAAACCCAGACAGTTGAAATTAGTATGCATGTCATATTTGATGAATATGATGAACATTCTCAACCAAAAGAAAGTGAAGACACAGAAGTGCCAACACTTCAGAATGTTCCCATTCAGAACACTGAAACTTCAGCAGAGAAAGAAGATGATCAGAATGTTCAGGATCAAACCTTCCAAAGTCCACCCAGAAGTTGGAGAAGGGTAGGAGATCATCCTGTAGATCAAATCATTGGAAGCACAACTGATGGTGTAAGAACCAGATTGTCATTTCAAGATGCCAACATGGCAATGATCTCTCAAATGGAACCCAAGTCAATCAATGAAGCTATTATTGATGACTCTTGGATTGAGGCCATGAAGGAAGAACTTTCTCAGTTTGAAAGAAACAAAGTTTGGAACCTGGTTCCAAATAATCAAGAGAAAACCATCATTGGAACAAGATGGGTTTTCAGAAACAAGCTTGATGAAAATGGTAAGGTTGTCAGAAACAAAGCAAGGTTAGTTGCTCAAGGTTACAACCAACAAGAAGGTATTGACTATGATGAGACCTTTGCACCAGTGGCAAGGTTAGAAGCCATCAGAATTCTTCTTGCATATGCTGCACATAAAAGCATTAAACTTTTTCAAATAGATGTTAAAAGTGCATTTTTAAATGGATTTTTAAATGAGGAAGTTTATGTAAGCCAACCTCCTGGCTTCATAAATGAAGAAAAACCAAATCATGTTTTCAAACTCACTAAAGCACTCTATGGTCTTAAACAAGCTCCTAGAGCTTGGTATGACAGACTTAGCACATTTTTGATTAAAAATGGTTTTTCAAGAGGAAAAATTGATACCACACTTTTTAAAAAAACACATAACTCTGATTTACTTATTGTTCAAGTTTATGTGGATGATATTATTTTTGGTGCCACCAAAGAAAAAATGTGTGAAGAGTTTTCCAATCTTATGCAAAGTGAATTTGAGATGAGCACGATGGGTGAACTTGGTTTCTTCCTTGGTTTACAAATCAAACAATATCCAAATGGAATTTTCATTAATCAAGAAAAGTATGTCAAAGACATTCTTAAGAAATATAAAATGAATGAGGCAAAAATCATGGTCACCCCTATGCATCCATCTTCAAGTTTAGATAAGGATGAGAGTGGACAATCTATTTCTGAAAAAGAATATAGAGGCATGATAGGTTCATTATTATATTTGACTGCTAGCAGACCTGACATAGTGTTTGCAGTAGGTTTATGTGCTAGATTCCAAACATGTGCAAAAGAATCCCATTTAACTGCAGTTAAAAGGATTTTTAGATATCTAGTAGGTACTACTGATCTTGGCCTTTGGTATAGAAAAGGTTCTAGTTTTGATCTTGTAGCCTATTGTGATGCTGACTATGCTGGAGACAAAGTTGAGAGGAAGAGTACAAATGGCTCCTGTCAATTCTTGGGAGAAGCCTTGATTGGATGGTCTTGCAGGAAGCAAAGCACCATTGCACTCTCCACAATTGAAGCTGAGTATGTATCTGCAGCTAGTTGTTGCTCTCAAATTTTATGGGTAAGAAATCAGTTAGAAGATTACTCATTAAGGTACACAAGTGTTCCTATTTTTTGTGATAATACAAGTGCAATTAATCTGTCTAAGAATCCTATTCAGCATTCTAGGTCTAAACATATTGAAATAAAACATCATTTCATTAGAGACCATGTTCAGAAAAAGAATATTGCATTAAGCTTTGTTGATACTGAAAATCAACTTGCTGATATTTTCACAAAACCCCTTGTTGAGGATAGATTCAATTTTCTTAAAGAAAAATTGCAAATCATAAAAAATCCCAATAAAGATTGATCATTAATCACTAAGGGCCTAAAACTTACCCCCTTGATGTTATCTGATTCATCTCAGTAAGATCAATCTTAATCTAAACATTCATCAGAATGTTTATGAGATCAGAATGTTCATCAGAATGTTCGATCAGAATGTTCATCAGAATGTTCATCAGAATGTTCATCTGATAATACAGGTCAGAATGTTCATAATCATCAGAATGTTCAATACCTGGATTCTGGGACAGAAATCTCAAAGCGTGAGATTTTGTGTTGATTTGATCCAAAAATCTCTCTATAATCTTGGACATTAAATGTTTGGTTATAAGAAGATAGGTTTAAGGTTTAACCACCATGTAAAACCTTAACCATCAATCAACCTATCCATTCACTTTCCCTCAAACGGCTAGTTTCTCTCTCCTAGCCACTACTTTTTCAATTTCATCTTTTCCAATGCAAAAACTGTCAAGACACTTCCTCTTTCCTCCCTCAACTGAACACGTTGTGGCCCTATAATAACCAACAACTATTCAGATTATTTCCATCACTCTTCTACTTTCCAAAACCATTTTTTTCTCATTCACTCTTCAAACAAAATCTGCTCTGTTTTTTAACGAAAATGGCGAGAACCAAGACCACCTCACGCACTCACTCCCAATCACCACCACACTCTGCTGAAGATCAACCCTCTGATCATTCACCACTCAACGAAACCCCAGTTCACACTGTTCTCCCTGATGAAGTCATTCCCCTGTTTGATCCACCAAAATCTAAGTCTGCAAAAAAATCCATTCCAAAATCAAAACCTAAAGCCACTAGAAGATCAACCAGAATGAAGAAATCTTCATCAACACCCACTACTTCTCACATAGATTTAGTCTCTGATAATGAGAAGAAAGAAAATGAAATGGGTTCTAAGGAAGAAACAAACTCTGAAAGAGATGGGTCCGACAAAACAGAGAAAGTTGAGGAAGAACTTTCTGACAAGGGAAAAGGAATTGCTGAAGCAGAAGCTAATTCTGAAGAAACTGAAGAAACTCTCCTTCAAATGGCTAAAACTGCTAAGAAGGTATATCAAAGGAGGAAGAAGATTGCTGCTGATGCTCTGTCTCTAGAGAAAACTGCTTCTCCATCTCTGGAAAATGAAGAAGTAGAAACAGAAGAAAATGTTGAGGAAGAAGCCCCTTCTAGGGAAAGAGGAAAAGGCAAGGACATTGCCATTCTTGCATCTGCTCTGAAAGCTCAAAATTTGGAGAAAATGGCTACTAGACCATTAAGCAGAGCCAAATACTTTGATTTTGAAAGTCTCAAAACAAAGGGCTGGAACTTAGAAGAATTCACAGATCCTCAAGGCTGGTCAGGGTTTGTTTCTACACAAGAACAAACCTTTGAGGATTTGGTAAAGGAGTTTTATGCTTCAATGAGAGTAAAGGAAGAAAAAGGAGAAAAATTTCTAGAGTCCTCAGTCAAAGGAGTGAAATTTCAAGTCACTCAAGACTCTCTCTCAAGCATTCTGAACATTCCCAACAAAGGTAATGAACTCTTTAACTCTTGGTTTTCAAACTCAAGTGTTACACGTGAGCAACTCATCCTAGAGTATACCAAACCAAACCTTGATTTTAACTCCACAAACCTCAAAGATGCTCCCAAAATTCTTCATAACATGATTAGGCACACCATATTACCCAGATGTGGAACCTTTGATGCAATCACTGATTTAGATCTTTGCATCCTTTATCATCTTATGAACAAGACTCCTCTCAATCTCTGCTATATCATGATTCAATACATGATTGACCAATGCTTTTCATTCAAACAAAAAGTTGCTGGTTTACCATATGGGATGCATCTGACATCTATTTTCAAAGCTGTTGGTATTTCTATTGATGGAGAAGAAGGTCAGGATACCTTCATGAAATTCACAGCTAAAACCATAAGTCAACTACGCCTCACCTCTTCAAACATGACTGTCCCTCAGAAGACTGGATCAGTAAAGAGACTTGCTGATCAGAAAGTTCAGGAAGTTAGGAAGAAACAAAGGGCTGACAAGTCTGTCAAGAAGAAAATTGGCTCAAGCTCTCACAAAATTGAAAAACCTTCTCCAGCTCAAGAAATCTTTGCTCATGTTGCTGAACACGCAAGAGAATTGGTTGAGGCAAGCAGTCAGGAATTTGAAGCCATGCTTGCCAGGAAAGCTGTTGAGAATGTTGGAGAATCTGCTGGTCATCAGAAAGTTGAAGCAACTCTGAGTCATGGTGTTGAAGCACCCTCTGAGGATATAAGAGTTGAAGAAAATACTGAGCCTGAAGCTCAGAATGTTGATAATGATACACAGGAAGTTGCTGAAATCCTGGCATCAAACACTCTTGGAAGTGAGAATCCACAAATGGAGGTTGATGATGAAGTTCAGGAGAATGTTGGAGCTCATTCTGACTTTGATCTCAACATTGAAGACACTACAAATGACCTCTACAATGAGATCTTTCAAGATGCTCAAGGAGAAGACATTCAGCCAAATGATCAGAATGTTCAAAGCAACACTGATCAGAATGTTCAAAAAGAAGGAGATCAGAATGTTCCCTCTGCACCTGTTGAGAAGCTGTCAGCAGATCCCAATCCATTGGATTCAGGATCTTTGCCTTCTGTGGAAGTTCAGCTTCTTGCTCAACCTGGTCAGAATGTTCAGGTTAATCAGAATGTTCCCTCTGATCAGAACATGGAACATGCTCAATTTGCCAATCTGTCAACTTCAACCATGGGATCTACTGCAGGAATTAGCAAGTATCTGGTGTCCTCCCTACCAACTCCAAGCACGATTCCTTCATCCACACCACCACCACCACCTCAAACCAGAAACACCACAAACAAGCTTCCAAACATGTCTGCCTTGTTTGACTCTCTTAACACATTTGTGACTGCTAACAAGGAAAAATCTGAACCTTCTAATACTGCTGCACCTACCAAGCCTTCAAAAGCTGAAAAGATGGCTGCTAGAGCTCTTAGAGTTTCAACAAAAACTCACAAAATTGTTTGTGCACTTGCTGACTGGACTAAGAATGTTCATGCTCCTGGTTTGGCAATTGATCCACCAGTCTTTGATGATCCATCTATTTTTGAGTCTGAACCATCCTCAGATTCTGGGGATTCAACTCCCTGAATCATTTCTGGTCCTACTCCCTATCCTTTTTGCAGATGACTAAAGGGGGAGAAGCTTTAGGATTTCATGTCATAAAATTTTCTAAGTATTAGGCCCTAAGTAGGCTAGTGATCAATAGTTATTGAAGTTTATAAAACTTCATCTTTTGCATGATCATATGTACTTTGAATTTCTTTTTTTGTTTTTGAACCATGTTCATCACACAATTGTACTTCATGAATGATATTAATGAATGAATATTGATGTTGGTTCAAAATTGCATATTTTTATTTATGCCATGGATTATAAAAATGAGGGGGAGTTTTGAATACTTCTAAAAACTCATATTGGATTATAAAAATGAGGGGGAGCATTAAAATAATTTTTTTTAAGCTCTGAAATTCTTCATATATAATCAAAATCCATAATCCTAAATCATAAGTTTATCATCTTCAAAAAGGGGGAGATTGTTGAGGCAAAATCCCTAATTAATTTTAAAGATAATAAACTTTAATGATTAAAGGATTAAATGGACTTTGGTTAATTCCTTGGTATTTAACTTGTGCTCTTGAGTGTTTTACTAAGACATGAACAAGGCTTAAATAATACAAAGATACGAAGAAATCAAAGGACATTGAATCCATGAACTAATTCTGAAGTTCAGAAAGTTAGTTCAGAATGTTGATCAGTGAGTTGATCAGAACGTTCTGATGAAGGTACAGAAGGGTGTTCATAAGCAAACCCAGATTCATCAAGAACATGAAGAACATGCAAGTACATTTGACATGAATAAAAAGGTCCAGAAAAGTACATTTGCATGGATCTATCAACAAATAAAGGCATGAACAAGGAAATTATGTGAAAAGGATCTTTAATGTTCATTCAAGACTATGAACATTAAAGTACTAGGAATATTCTAATAAGAATTTAATCCTAGATGTTGCATTCACTGCACTTCAGTCATGTCCTTACTATTAGGATTGATTACATTAAAAGCTAGTCTTACAAATCATCCTAAAGTAAGAACAAGTGGAACATTCTGATGGTCAGAATGTTCATCTCTGCGCATGCTTCAGCTATGAACAGTGTAGTTGGTGAAAAGTTAGCAAGCAAAGCAAAAGGAGATCTTGCATCAGAGATAACATGTCCTCTGAACTGAATCAAGCAGATTTCCTAGAAGCATGGGCCTGAAGCTGCAGATCCACTATCCTCTCTCTCCTGCACAAAGTCCAAGACAGATTTGGTTCAACTTTATCCCACCTTTTCCAGCAACTTTTGATACATATGGAAAAGCTACTTTATGGTGGATAAAACCCAACAAATCTCATGTCACGTACTGGACAAGCCCAGAAATTCATCAAACATTCATCATTGATGAACCCAGATGAAGAACATCATGAATATCCAACATTCTGATGTTCATCCTGGGAACGCAACAACATTCTGATGGTCAGAATGTTCACCTAGATTTTCAAGTAAAAGCTTGTGGGGCCCAGGACACGTGGCATAACACCATTGGACACCCTACAACGGCTATTTGAGCCCAAAGACTCTATAAATACAGATCTAAGGCTCAGCATTACAAGCACCATTGCAAAGCATACAAGAAAACAACTTGATTTTGTTTGAAGCTCTTGCAATCTGAAATTGATCAATCTCTAAGGCTTTCATTACTTAGTGCACATCAATACTCTTTGTTATCTCTAAGATAATTTCTCTTTCTTTCTTCTTGTCAGTTTGATTCACAAACATTCAAACCTTCATACAAATTGTAACAAAGTCTCATCTAGCTTTAGGGGTACTAAAGTGTTAGTTTGAGCAAAGGTTGTAAAAGTCTAAGTGGTTAACTTAGAAACAAGGTGCAAGCCTGCTGAGGCTTAGAGAATACAAGATTGTAAGTGTTCAAGTGAACACAGATTGTAAGGTGCAGGATTTGAGAGGTTATCTCAAGCATCATAGTGGAAAAATCTCACAAAACTGTGAGGAGTAGACTAGCCCACATTGGGTGAACTACTATAAATCTCTGTGTGTTCTTTCCTTCTTCCTTATACTCTTTTAAATACTGCAAACACAAACACACACACACACAAACATAGTTACTTTGTTAAAACTGTTTTTGCACTCAGACATCAGAACGTTCTGAAGTCTGCTATTAACTTAACCATTCCAAGTTTCCACTTGAGAATTATTTTTTAAGTTACTGGTTGATTTTTAAAGGGTCACAATTCAAACCCCCCTTTCTTGTGACTATTTTATTTACTTCAGAGTTTACCTTCAGAGTTTCGGTAACAGATGCCATAACCTGCTGCAGCGTTGTTTTGAAAAATTGCGGCATCCATATTACATTTAATCGCAAGTTTACAAAATAGTTTTGTTACTTCTAAGCCTATGATTTTATATATATTTCATAATACTCTTACATTTGCAAATTTCCTCATACTTCAGTATACATTTCATTTATATTTAATTTTTGGAATAGGATTTTAGACATTGTTCGCTTTTAAGGGATATGAAAATATAGATCACTACAGACTTGTAATGATCTAAAGTTTATCTGTGTGGGAACAGAGCTTAAGGATGATGCGGTTGTAGTGCTTGTGCTGCAACAAACCAATCCAGTGGATAAGGAACTTCGGTGCGGATGAGGCTTTCTCTGCTGTGGTTGACCGCGGTACCTGCAAAATAGACACACGCTTCGATGCCCAAGTAAGTATCTTCTAGAGAGAGAGAGAGAGAGTGAGAGAGAGAGAGAGAGATAGAGATAGATAGAGAGAGAGAGAGAGAGAGAAATCGTGTAACCTGTTATTCTGAGATCATACATGGGAGTGGGGTAAAAAATACGGTTGAATTTCTAACTAGCATCCAATATCATGTTAAGATCGTATTCTTGTGCGGCCAGGTGCACATGTTACCTTGCATAAGAATTTTTGAAGCGGTGTATCTTTCAGTTGGGATTTCATTAATAAATCGTTGTTGGGCCGAGGTTCGGTTCGAAACTGTTTCCTCTGAAGCCCTTATCGTCTTTATGACGTAATTAGCTTGTAATACGTTTGACAATCAACGGACAACCTTGATATTTTAGAGATGCCTTCTTGCCAGGCTTGCAATGAAATGACGGTTGTCCGGGAGCACCAATGTTACAATTGAAGAGTTTTGAGTGGGTTTCAGATGCACCATTTATTGCTGGTAGACTGAAACCACCCTTTTTTTGAGAGATTTGTCGTGTGAGGCTACATTCTCGATGTCTTATCTGGAGCATTGAATCTTGATTTTTCACCATCTAACGAATTCAATAGTTGATAAAGATTTTTTTTATAGTTATAAAAGTGGGAGCTTTAAACAATTCAAAGGTTTTCACATCCCGCCATACTATTTTTGTCTTTGTTACCCCCATAAACTTTCTTTTCGTTGTTTTGTGGAGATGTTTGTCCATTCCTTTTTGTTTCTAGGATTTAATCATTGTATTTATGCCTAAGAGAAACCTTTCCTTTCTATCCCCTCTTATATTTTTACTGCTTTTGTTGCTTTTTGGTAGAGAAGTTAGGTTGTTTTTGTGTAGTTAAACCCATTGATAAAGAGGATCTTACCTATGCTCGTACATTAGTAAGTATTATGTCGATTTTATCAAAAATAAATTGTATTGTACCACAAAGGCTGCGCTTAGTTTCGATATATCTCACATCCACATAATTCTAAATTAAGTTTATATATAAAAGTAGTTTTTGAAATTTTGATCACAAGTTGAATACGACAAGATAGAGAGAGTTGTGTAGGATTAGGTTTCAATATCTTTATATCTAATGTTTCCTCTTAATTGATTGTACACTTTTTAAGATTCAGATATAACTCAATCATACACTTTATATCTAATGTTTCCTCTTAATCCCATAATGTACCTTTCCATCTCTAGACAACAACGCAAGATCCAATGAACCAACTCACTTCCGATGCTCGGTAGCAAAATAGTCCATTTTTTCAATGGCATTAGCTCAGATAGTTATACATGAATATAGATCCACTCGTTGTATATAGAGTGATAGCACTTATATATGATTTAAAAAATGTCACGTAGATAATAAGGCAATCTCTCGCTACATAATAAATCAAAAGTTCATTTGTGGAGTGCTCATCCACAAAAGCCTTAAGAATAGATTTAAACCAAAAATTATATTGAATTCAAAAATCATATACAACCATCCACATGAATAGTGCTACATAGAATCCTATCTATTAACGGTTAATCTCGACGCAAAAGAGTGTTTAGTTACCAATGGAGAATATAACTAGCAAGAGAATGTTCTTATGTCTTGGATAAACATCAAAAAGCTCCATGGCCCTCCTTTGGTTGCTTACGTCTCTCTCTCTCTCTCTCTCTCTCTCTCTCTCTCTCTCTCTCTATATATAGTGAGTGATGACCTCAAATTGGAATATGACCAAGAACCAGAGTAACAGGGGTTGCATTAGTGATGACCTCTGAAGAACCTTTCTTTGCAGTAGAGCGCGTAACACGAGGCTTATAAGGAGTTTGAGCCTTTTTTGGTGTTGATTTTGAGGTCTTGGACATCTTCATATCTTGATCCTTAACAAACTTCATCTTTGGAAAGTAAGAAAAATTTGAAATGTGTGAGTGAGTTGGTTAAAGGAAGAGAGAAGAACAATGTAGGTTAGTTTTATGAGATTTGAGAGAGAGGGTGTGATTAAGTGAGTAATGAGGATTTGATAGCGTGTTGTTGGATGGTTAAGGGAAGTTACTAATGATTTCCCTAAATTAGCGTGCACCACTAAATGGAGGGAAGAGAAAATAATTGTTGCACGCCTCCTTTCCTATAAGAGAAATGATAACTGGACACACTTTTTTCACCCAAGAGGAACTGATTTCTCGTCGAGAACGCAACTTATGTTATAATTGCGACGAGAAATTTATAGCTGGCCATCGTTGAAAAGGAAGATTCTTCCTCCTAATTTCATATGAAGATGAAAATAACCCCACAATAGATCTCACACCTCCACCTACGATTGAAGAACCAGATACAGCCCCATCACCAGATTCTGACCTCACATCACAACTAAGCTTACACGCTATGTCCAGTACCACTCAACACAACACCATTCGCTTTACCGGAACCATTTCCAACACACCGGTCACAGTGTTAGTCGACGGAGGTAACACACATAACTTCATTCAAACTCGCATAGCCTACAACCATCCCTCTTCGTGTCATGGTTGGCAGCGGAGACACTATAGCCTGCACCCACAAAAGTTCAGCGGTCAACCTTTCAATCCAAGGTCAAACCTTTCAGGTGAAACTTTACTCACTTCCTCTAGGCGGCGCAGAAGTTGTCTTAGGGGCACCTTGGCTTGAAAGCATAAGCCCAATCCTAATGGACTATTCCAATTTGTCCATGGCTTTCACATACATGGGTCGGGCACCTTAGCCATCCCAAACTTCTCAATTCCATTCAACCTCGCAACCGACGCTTCCGGCAAAGCAATGGGTGTTGTTCTAATGCAGCAGAACCATCCCATAGCATTCTTCAGCAAACAGTTTTACCCGCGTCTTCTCCGTTCCTCTACCTACGTCTGAGAACTACACGCCATCACTACCACCGTTAAGAAATGGCGCCAATACCTTTTAGGCCACCTCTTCGCTATACATACATACCATAAAAGCCTCAAGGAGCTCATCTCACAAGTCATTCAGACTCCGGAGCAACATGTATATCTCTCTAAACTCCTTGGTTTCGATTTTAAAATTCAGTATAAAACCGGCAAAACCAATGTTGTTGCGGATGCTTTATCACGTTTAGAGAACATAGGCCGATCCCTCACCCTTACCATGCCTCACTTCATTTTTCTTAATGACTTACGCTCACACCTCACTACTACTCCAGAATTCTCATCCCTTTTTAATCAAATACAACAAAAACCATCCAATTACCCAGACTATAAAATACACCAAGGCCTCATCTTTTACAAAAACAAAATTTGGCTCAATCCCTCTAGTAATTTCAAAGATAAAATCCTCACTGAATTCCACAACTCTCCCATTAGTGGTCACATGGGTTTCCAAAAAATCTACATTCGGCTCTGTGAATTTTTTTTTTGGAATGGTATGCGCGAGGATGTCAAGACCTTTGTGACTCAATGCCTCATTTGCCAAACCACCAAATATGAGACCAAAAGACCAGTTGGCCTCCTCCAACCTCTGCCCCTCCCAACAGCCATATGGGAAGACCTCTCCCTAGACTTCATTACCGGCCTTCCACCCTCAAATGGCTTCACCGTTATTTTGGTAGTTGTTGACAGGTTCTCATAAGGAGCCTACTTCGGCGCTCTTCCCACTAGCTTTACAGCCTTCAAAGTGGCAAACTTGTTCCTCGACCTCATTTCCAATATCATGGACTTCCTTGCAGTCTTGTGTCCGACTGAGACCCTATCTTCATCAGTCGTTTCTGGCACTAATTGTTCAAGTTATGTGGCACCAAACTCCGCATGAGAAACTCCTACCATCCGGAAACCATTGGACAAACTGAAGTTCTCAACTGTGTTTGGAACAATATCTCCGTTCTTTCATGCATACCAAACCAAACACATGGCACCAATTTCTCCCTCTTGCTGAATAGTCATTCAACACTGCAGCTCACTCCTCTACTGGAATCTCTCCGTTTGAAATTATCTTCGGCAAATGCCCTTCATCCATCCCCAACTACTTACTTGGTCCCTCATCTGTTGAAGTAGCTAACTCACTACTCTCTTCCTGTACACATGCCCTCACCACACTTCAACGAAAACTACAAAAAGCCCAAGACAGAATGAAGTTTTATGCGGATAAAAAATGCAGAGATCACACATTCACCATTGGAGACTTAGTCTATGTTAAACTCTGCCCTTACCGTCAACATTCTATCACTGGACCAACTTATTCCAAACTTTCCAAACGTTTCTATGGCCCTTACAAAATAGTGGATCAATTTGGCCATGTAGCCTTCAAACTCGATTTACCTACAAACTCCAAAATACACCCAGCTTTTCACTGCTCTTTACTAAAACCTCATCATGGCCCCGTAACCACTGCACCAGATGAGCTTCCCAGCAACACCATAAACAATAACTCGCTCATCCATCCCCTAGCCATACTTGACTCCAAACTAGACACTACCACCAATCCCCCACACCGCACTGTTCTTGTTCAATGGATCGGTTTGCCTCCGTAAGATGCCACATGGGAAAATTGGGAAACCCTCTCCTCCAATTATCACCTTGAGAACAAGGTGATTTTCCCAGCGGATGGTAGTGATACTACACAATCAACTGTCATAAGCTGTCCTAAATCCTACATAATGGGATCCAATGATTGTATATGATTGGTTACCACTTTGTATAAATAGAGGAGTAATGAATAAAATAAGTATTGATTTTTTCCAAACCTAATTTTTTAGTGTAGTGTAGTAGTTCTCATAAACTGTTAACCTACCACAATTCAAGGAAATGATACAAGTAATTAACAATGATATGCTTCCCAGACATCAAGACCAAACCTATATAATTTTTTTCCAAAATGAACTGGTAAGGAACAACTAACATTTTGTTCTATCTTTTTTTCAGACATTAAGAAATTGTTGCCGCATTAAGAACATTATAACATCTAAATCCTAACTCAAATCTTAAAAAATCAAATGACAAGCCCTCCAATACGATGATCCAACTATTTCAAATATAAGAAGTAATGTACGACAAGAGAACAAACAACTCAAACTAACAAACAATTAAAAATAACCGAAATTTTCCAATTTAAAGATTCCATCAACCATTACATCCAACAATACATGCATAAAATAAATAACATAAAGAAAAATTAATCATGTATATTTTGAAGTTGAATCTCATACACAAGTGATATAGCATATAATCAACATCTTGACATTAAGAACAAGGTGATATCAAACTCTAAACGTAGACTTATGGGTCTAACCGGCTACTTGTATTTTAAAACTCAGGCATATTAAAAGTACCATTTTTGGAATCATATACAAACAACTTCAATGTCAAAAACTCTTGAAAATTCATTAGCACTTGGTCATCCTCCAAAATAACATAGCAACAACTCTTGGGATTAGGAAAGGCATAGGGTGGGAAAAGTAAATCTCAAAAACAAAACAGAGAAAGAAAAAAAAAGTGGCTTCAACCTTTCCATATGTTTCCAACACAATTCAACGTGGCCCTAATTTAGTAATAAAAAAAATATCAATTAATAATAGAGTTTTACTTTTCCCACCCTATGCCTTTCCTCGCGCACCCTATTTTTTTCCACTTTTACCCCTGGTCCGGATTTAGTGTTCCGAAATGCATTGTTAATGTTTTCCAGATTTGTTCGGATTTTAAAATCCGGAACGATCATTTACCAGAATTTTTTCATTTTAATCTTTCAAATTCGTAAAATAACTGCAAATAGGAATATAAAACAGAAATAAAAAGAACACAAAGGTAAAAGGAAGTCATTTTATTAATATATGAATAATACATTATAAATGTTGAAGCTTTTTACATAGAGCGGTGCTACAGTGCACGAAAATTTGCACCCACGAACACACGACACTGCAGGTAGCTTCACTTCCTTTTTTTGAATTAAATTTTAATTGAAATAAATAAAATAAAGATAATTCAGGTATAGTGGAATACAAAGGTCGTGCGGATCACACGACAATTTATGTCGTGCTATTAAGCATTTCTGTTTTACATAAGAACCTAAAACTATTTCTAGGGGGGTAAGCTATACCAGTGGCTTTGGCTGATAGGACATACCAGTAGCTTTACTATTGGAGAGGAGATAGGGGAGGAGGAAAGAGGAGAGCGGGAAGAAAAAACCAATGCCCACGAGCCCCATTGACCGTTCATACAATCCCTGAAAATTTCGAAAGAGGTATGTTTCTATGAAAGACCAACGATGGAAAACCACGGTTGTAGAAGGAAGAGGAGGAGAGGGTTGTAGACGGAAGAGGGGGAGAGGGTGGGAGAGAATGGTGTGAGAAATGGTGTGGTTTGGAAGGCTATTTATAGGGAAGGAATGGTTGCATGGAGTGTATCTACACTTAATGCAGTCAAAAAACATGTAAAAACACGTTTTCTTGACTTTACCCAAGAACAAAACAATTGACAAACGTGTTCTGTGTGGTGCAGACCACTGGCCAAAAGATTTTAATGCAGTCCGGATTTTATAATCCGGATAACAAATGGATTCCAGACTATATAATCCGGAAATATACGATTCTGGTTGAAACAAACGAAACATGATACTTTCTGTAGGGTGAATGGTGGTTCGGATTTTATAATCCGGACAACCTCAACATAGGATTCTATTGTATGGACCACATTGCACCAAGAGTTTATGTGGTCCACAACATCCAAGGACCTCTATAAATACACCCTCTCCTGTTTTCAGCCTCAATACCAGCAAAACACACAAACACACCAAAGAAAACCATGCAAATTCATTAAGTTGAAGATCTTTCTCACGTTGTCGCAAATAGATAGTTCTCTATTTGACGGCGTGATGAAGATCTTCAGCATGCTGTCAAAAATACAAACAAACACACCAAAGAGACCATGCAAATTTTTGTCATTGTGCTGAGGATCTTTGTCATGCTGCCGCAAAATAGATTGCTCTCTATGTGACAAATCGATTGCTCTCTAAGTGCCAGCATGGTGAAGATCCTCAGCATGCTTTCAAAAATACATAGATTGTTCTGTTATTATCGTTTTTTAACTGTTTATTTGTCTTATGTTGCTTATATTTATGTTATGTACCTTTGTTATATTTTTTCCAAGCCATTCACCACAGAAAATAAAAGGCCTGATGCAGTTCGGATTTCACAATCCAGACCACCTTCATGCTTTCCGGATTATGAAATCCGGAAACCCTCAGTAACATTTTGGCCGGTGACGTTTCACCAGAGGTTAGACCGGTTAGTGGAGTTTGAATGCATTTTTTGACGGTTTTGAATGTGGAACACATTTTATTTGACTGTAATTAAGACCTATGACTTATTTAAGGCTATAAAAAGGCTTGGATCTTCAACATTTTCCTTCATTCTTCTTCACCTCCTTTCATACATTTTCTTCAATTTTTTTTTTAGTTTTTTAGGTAGCTTTTAGGAGTGTTTGTGTGTCATGGTCATTGTTGACCGCTCATACGACCCCTGCAATTGCATTGCAGCTTATGCGGGGGTCGTATAACGGTCAACAGAGACTCTTGACATCAAAGAAGCTCACAAAATTTCACATAGTATGTTTCCGGATTTTATTTTCCGGAAACACTAACAATCTGGTCCGGAAAACGAAATCCGGACCAGGGGTATTATTGGAATTTTTGCAGGGCGCGTGAGAAGGCAGCAGGGTGGGAAAAGTAAAACGCTTAACAATATCCCCTAAAAAATGTTCACAATATATATATATATATATATATATATATATATATATATATATATATATATATATATATATATATATATATATATATAAAACAAGTCGTAATTTTGCTATACACCCCCTCTTTGTATTTGATTTCATTTTTTTTTACCAATGCATCATTAATGATTTTTTTCAATGATACCTTTTACAATTTATTATTTATTATTCTCTATTCTTTCTATTATTTTAATCTATTTTTCCCATGTCATTATTAAGGGATAATTTTGTAAGCTCATTTATAATTTATCTTTTCAATAGAAAATAACTACATTTCTTAATGTGTGAAAAATGTTTAAAATGACTTATGATGAAATATGGAGGTAGTACTATTTAATAAAAAGGGAAATGCTAATTTATGTATTTTTAAATTTGAAAGCTTTAAATTTTATCTTTTTAACTTGTGCGTTTATTCATTAATTCTTTTTTTTAGCTTCTAAACTTAGCATGACCCTCAACAATAATAAAAACATTAAATAAAGATAGTTAAATGGTTGTTTTGAATGATTGATTAGAAGCTTACAACAAATGCCATAGTTATCATTGTTTTCAGATTTAGAAAAGTACCTTAAAAAAAAATTATCACTAAAGAGATTATCGGGTTGAGTTACGACCATGTCGCTTTCTTTAAGACGTTTTGCGGCACACCATCCAAAACATGCTACAGGATAAAACAACACCGTTTAAACTTGTGATTACCTACTACACCGTAGATAACCATTTGAGAATAACATCATCAATATGGTATAAATACCACACTAATATGGTACAAACATCACTCGAAACCGTACGAATATCACTTGAAACCGAAGGGACAAAAAGAGTAGAAGAAGAGAAGAAGTATTCGTCAACACAAGTCAACAAGCTGAGAGAGAATAAAAAGATTCGAAGTTTGAGAGTACTTTTCGGTATGTGGAATGCACTATGTAAACTTTTTATTTATAGAGAAGATTCGTAACTAATATGAGAGAAACTTTGGAAACAAGTAATTAACATGTTAGATCTAGTACAAAAATATCTCAAATTGAGTACAAAAATATATTATTGAGTACCAAAATATATTTCAGATCAATTACTAAAATATATTAGATTACATACCAAAATATTTCAGATTGTGTATTAAAATATGGACAAAACTTAGGTACAGTACCCTAAGTCCTGTTTTTACTATTCCCCAATTAAAAAATTACACGTATGCTTATCCCTCTTAAAAATCACAGGTTAGTAACCAACGCCATGACTTTGTTATTTTTGGTGAAAACCTCCATTATTCTCCTAATTAGATTTGGTGCTCTTCAATCCTCACCGTAAATGGATTATTCTCCACTATCTTCGATGAAAACCCACCATATGAACTTACTGCAACAACACTTTTAAGTTTTACATGTTTGATAGAAACCCACCGCCCCATGGGATACCTCCATTCATCCCAAAACAAACATCGAAACCTTCTCATCCTTTTCATGTTTGGGACCATCCACAAATTAATGACAACGAATTTGCCATAAAATTTTGTACAAAACTCATGAACAATCGTCATCGGAAACCAGTGTTTACCACCGGCTGCCATGAGAATGGAAAGCGAGCCTGCTATTGTATTGAAAAAGAAATACACGTGTAATGTTTTCATTGGGGAACAGTAAGAACAGGACTTAGGGTACTGTACCTAAGTTTTGTCCTTAAAATATTTCAGATTAATTGTGTTCCAAAATATTTTAGCAAAACTTGGAGACTAAGAAATCACTTCTAATAACGATTAAATTAATTATTAAATTTAACAAGAAAAAACTTCTAATAATGATTAAATTAGTTATTTAATTTAACATTTCCAAATAATAAAATATAGCAATAGCAAATTATAGTTTTTCTCTAATATTTTTGGCCATTACAGATGTTCTTTTACCTTGAGCTTACTCCAAATTTTCTATCCAGAGACTTGAGTTGTAACATATTAACTACACCGATATTCCTCCTATACTGATGTTCTTTTACCATAGTGTTTGTTAGTAGATTCTGAAATGAACTGTATTTTGTCATTAAGCTATATGAGACATTTGAGTCCACATGACACCATACGACTCTCCAAATTAAACAGAAAAAAATCAAACACATGTAACATAATGTAATATTAGCACATGAAACGATAATATAGAAAAATGCAGAAAAATAAATAAGTCGGACAAGTACAAGAGTCAAGTCTTATCCTAATAAGTATGGTTGGCTACATCGATCAAAAGACACGATGAATAAGTCTAGCAAGTAGAATTGAGCAAACGCGTTCTTGTTATAATCCATCGATACTTTTAGGACTGTCTTGATTCCAATCTTAGAAAAACTCATGTATCATTCACCATGTTTTTTCTGCATCCCAACATATACCTGTGTTCACTGATGGAGTGGATCTTCAAACAGTAGGACAACTGGTTTCAATTGAAAAAACACATCATTAAGTCCAAGAACTTGTACAAAGTTTTCAATAAATTCAGATTACAAGCCTTACAAGAACTCAAACAACATCGGAACGATAATATCATAATATAGAAAATGCAGGAAAATAAATAAGTCTGACAAGTACAAGAGTCAAGTTTTATCCCACTAAGTAGGGTTGGCTACATCGACCAAGATACACGGTGAATATAAGTCTAGCAAGTAGAAATGAGCAAAAGCATTCTTGTTATAATCCATCGATACTTTGAGGACTGTCTTGATTCCAATCTTAGAAAAACTCATGTATCCTTCACCTTGTTTTTTCTGCATCCCAACATCTAGCTGTGTTCACTGATGCAGTGGGTCTTCAAACAGTCGGAAACTGGTTTTAACTAAAAAAACACACCATTAAGTCCAAGAACTTGTACAAACTTTTCAATAAATTCAGATTACGTGCTTTGCCCGAACTCAAACAAGCATGTCATTTTTATTTTACTAGACAATATCATATCAAGTGTTATGCCATATCATTAAGAAAAAAGAAAGCTAATCTTTCACCAACATCTTCAATAATTTAGAGACAATATCTTGCACACCAAACAGAAAACCAAAGCAGAAATTGATAAGGAAATAAGAAGCAATAAATTCACAAGACTATTCTAGAACTTATAAACCTATAGTTTTTTTCAAACACCAGAAGTAGGTCCAGAACATGGAAAAAATGCAAAGGAATCAAACATAATTAGCATTCTATCAAACCAGTAAGGGGAACTGAATTCATCGGAATCCAAGGACAAAACAAAAAACAGAACAGTAGCCATCATTTCACTGGCACAACAAAGCTTCCAACACAAATCAAAATAAACCGAAAAAATGCATGAGAGAAATTATTAACAGGAATTGGTTGTATTTACATACTGGGAAAATTTAAGGACAGGTGATTTATTTTGAAAACCAAATGTACTATGTATTACAACTTAAGTGGTAATGGTAACCCTTAATTGAAAACCAAATGTACTATGTAATTAATTCAGCACTAACAAGTTGTAACAACAAATAAAGTTATTAAGAAATTAATAACATGTCAATTTCTTTAGAAAATTGATGACTAGCATGTATGGAGGGAAGCTCTACAACGAGGGCAATGAGGATGAGAACTAAACATGTATGTAGGCATTCTGTTAATAACCTCGTCTTTTCCTTATCTTGAAAATACTCAAACATATGCAGCATTCCTTCTTATTCTCAAAACCAGAGGAATAAAAAATGAGGGGTAGAATTGCATTACAATTTCATTCTAAGTTGCATTGCATAAATCTAAAGAACAATCATTTACATAAATGTGAAATATATGATAATCAAAAGAGAAAGTGGTGTAAGAACCTGTTGCTCACAGAGACAAAGTGTGGTTGAAACAGCAGTGTCTAAAGAAACGAATTGCTACAGGTTTTAGAGTACGATATCGCAACCTAAGATGAGTTTCATATATATACAAGAGAAGAGGGACATGCTTTAATGGGAATTCCAGAGGTGAGAACTATATATGAGGGAGGACAAGAGTGATTCAATTCCATAGTAAAGGTGTTTCTAAGAGTGAGCCAAAAACTAAACTAATATTTCTTAAAGCTAATTAGGATTGAAAGAAAATCTTTTTATAACAATGACAGAAAAAGGATTCTAAAATCTAAGAAAATGAATATTCTATTTCCTATCCACAAATAAACCCAGCCAAACTCATTGTCCAAATTATATATGCAATGCACCTGTACTATGATCCATATATACATTAACTATTTAATAATTATTTTGCACTAATCACACTATCATACTAGACTAGTGTATAAAGCAATTAAGTTAATTAAGCTAATAACAAACACCTTAAATGAAGATGTTAATCCCAAACTGTCATCTAGTTTTTTAAGCCTTCACTAAAGCTAATTTTGGATTTGGTGAAGCAGCTAGGTGAAAGCTGACGCTGAGAACAAGAAGGAATTATTAGTACATGAAGAGAGAAGAGAGGACAGTGATGATGGCATTTTGAAAATAGAGCGACTCTGCTAAATGCAGTGCGGGGACATCAAACAATAACTTAGTTGATTAATGTTAGAATATGGCTACAAAGTTGGACATAGAAAAGGATTTGAAGGTTCGACAGTAAGCCAAAAATTGATATAGAGGTTGGTTGGCCACTGAGTCATCTAAATATAGCTGGTTGCAAACATGCTTGAATTTTTTAAAGCTAGTTAGTAGTTACCTCTTTGTTGCCTAAATGGAAACTGAAACATCAAAACAAGTACTTTCATCGTCCATGTGAAACTAAGTTCCAATAAGGGTGTAGCAATTCTCAACCACATTTTGAGCTGTCACTAATGTAGACCATAGGCTTCAAAATCTTAACAAACTGTTGAATTGTTGTTTCTCAACCTTAGATATTTTTTTAATACTTTCTTTTCCCAGCAAGAGGGGTAACCTTGGCGCAACTGGTAAAGTTGTTGTCATGTGACTGAAAGGTCACGGGTTCAAGTCCTGGAAACAGCCTCTTGTGTAAAACAGGGTAAGGCTGCGTACAATACACCAAATGGTGGGACCCCTTCCCGGACCCTGCATATGCGGGAGCTCTAGTGCACCGGGTTGCCCTTTCTTTTCCCAGCAAGAAGATGATTCCTTCAAGGAAGGAAACTATGTGTTGTTCACGAAAACAAGAGTGTGGTGACCTTAAAACTGAAGGGTCTAGAGAAATGAACTGCTACAGGTTTCAGAGCTTGATATAGCAACCTATGAGTTTCTACATATTAGAGAGCGTAAGAGTAAGAGATTCAAATCATCTAGCAATACTAAACTAGCATTGCTAGAAGGGTACTTAATATTGAAAGAAAACCTTGTAAAACAATGAGAAAAAATGATTCTAAAATCTAAGAAAATGTATTCCTATCTTGTGGGTCTCGTTCGATAATTAAACCCGACAAAACTCTTATTATCCTAAGTGAAGATGCAACTCACATGTACTATGAGCCATATATACATTAACTATTATCTTGAATTCATGCTAGCCTAGTGAATAAAGCAATTATGTCAATTAAGCTAATAACAAACACCTTAAATGAAGATGTTAATCCCAAACTGTCATGGGAAAATTGAAGTTTTTAAGATTTGACTAATTTTTTCTCGATGTCTAGATAAACATCTTTCAAAAAGAGGAAAGAAAGGACCTGACATCATGAACAATCCTATAATTTTACAACTATCATCACCACCTAGAAAAAGCAAAGTAAAGAAGACCTATTTGATAAGTGTAAGTAACCCATAAATCATAAAATAGAAGCACAACAGGAATTAGACTTTGTTCATGAATTTGAGAACAAAATTACCGAATTATTTTCATGATTGCGAACTATTTAAAATATAGTGCAAGATATGAGAGAATCAACAACTCAAATTAACCAAACTATTGAAAATAAAAAGCAATGTTCATCCTATAGATTCCATCAACCATTGATTAACAATGATCTAACAAGTCACCAAGAATATTCAAAGTACCAGTCTTGGAATCATAAACAACCAACTTCATCTTACCAATTCCCATCTCATAACACTCCACCAGTAGTTGGTCATGATCAGAAATATATAAAGCGTCATAGGCTTTGAAACCGCGATCTTGCATGTTAGGAACAGTGTACAATTTAGTCCAAAACTTTTCATTTCCATACTCGTTCATATTCCAAACATCCAAAAACATAAAACATCTTACAAAGACACACAAGTCATCCCTCACCACACCCAAAGTCCGCTGATCATTTTCATTCTCATAATCAGGTAGCAAAAGCTCTTAATATGACTCCTTCTCTAAATCAAGAGAAATAATACTTGAATTATCACTTGCCAACCAATTAACAGTGCCACTCACAAATATTCCGGATTGACTGATGTGGTAATGATTTGGGATGTCCCCTATTATTCTCCAATAATCAGTCCCCAAAGTATTAACACTAACTTCATTTTTTGGAAGAAACAAGAATGACCTTATAATTATCAATGAAATGATCATAGCCGAAGCTTATGGATATATTATAACCTTTGCTTGCCAGGGAGTGATATTTTAAGGACTAAATTGACTTTTTATTCTTCGTTGAATAAATTTTGACAAGTATTGATCAATTCACTATTATCGTAGGTAAATGTAAAATGGAAGATATTACTTTTTAAAAATTTAAAGTAGTATTAATTAGACGGTACAATAAAAAATTTAATGAATAACTTATTAAAAATATGATATAATTGAACTTAATCATATGTTGCTACTACCTCCACTAAAAATGGTTTACATGACAGAATAGTCACAGCCAATTCTAAAGGATTTAAAGCCAATTTACAGAAATAGGAGTTTATAACTTTGACAGAGAAGAAAAAGTTTTGATTTAACATGACACTGTCTCAAAAGTTTGCAAGTAAGTTTTCTTCTAATCTTTCATTCATACTTTTGAGCACTCTCACTTTATTCCGATCTTCTTCAAAAAGCTTATGTATCCTTCGCCATGTTTTTTCTGCAATCCAACATATTGTGTTCAGCGATGCAGTAGGTCTTCAAACAGCAGGACTGGTTTCAATTGAAAAAAACACACCATTAAGTCTAATAACTTGTATTAACTTTCCAATAAATTATGAGCCTTACTCGAACTCAGGTCATTTTCATTTTACAATACAAATAAATGAATTGCTTTTATTGCCATTCAGAAAAACAGATCATTTTCATTTGCAAACACTAGTCATCGTTTCACCGGCCCAATAAACCTTCCAACATAAGTCAAAATGAACTAAAAAAATGATGAGAGCAATTATTAAAAGGCATTGGCTGTATTACATAATGGAAAAATTTAAGCATATATGGTGTTATCTTAAAGTTGTGAAGCATTTACGACCGATAAGTTAATTCAAACTACTCATACATGAACATGCGGGCACAAAACACACACACACATTCATGGAATATCAATTCCATTACCATTATTACACATTCTGTTTTCTCGGTTTCATTAACATATAGGTATTAGTAGTTTTTTATTCCTATCTTCTTCAACATACAAGAATTATTTCTATCAGCCTTTTCTCTCATCAACCTTCATGGATAAGAATTATTTCTATCTTTCTATGAACCTTCTCTCTGACAAAAGTACAATGATTTTAGTAGTCGGTGATTCAAGTTTTCCTATTCTTTGGCTCACCATATAAGGCTTTTTTAGAAAAATCTCGTCATATCGTATCACTTATGAAAATCCACATTCAATTTACACAAAAAAACAGAAAAATTAACATGTGTTTAGTTAGTATGGATTACACCAGAACTAAATAATACGAGAAAACTGATTTATAATCTGATGTCACGTGTGTTTACCTTACTGCTATTTTATGGAATTTTAAGGATGAATAATTAGAACTGTACAAAGAAAAGTGTCATAGAGAAGGAAAAAGATGAAATCTTTCTTGTCAAAGTAATGTTTAATACAAATTTAGAAGTTGTGACAGGAAGAGGGTCCATTCTTTTTCTAATATATATGATCCTCTTTGCAATTTTTTTTATCTTCATGGCGTGTCTCTATCAACTTATTTTCTCCTTCTTTATGAAGAAACCTTGTTCATGTCTCTTTTATCACAGTCACTAGTTGCATTAATAAACTCATTTTGCGGTTCTCAATGAAAGAATTCTACCATACCTCTCTCTCTCTCTCTCTCTCTCTCTCTCTCTCTCTCTCTCTCCCTCCCTCCCTCTCCCGGGAAGTGAGTAAAAAAACGTTGCGACTTGGCTTGTGGCTAATTTGGCATGCAACAAATTGGGTTATTTGGAATGTTCGAAATAAAAAAAAAATTTAAGAATGAAACCAAGTGAGTTGATGAGTTGGTGGAGGAGTTGAAGTTTCTGTCTTGGCAATAGATTTTAAATAGGTTGAAGACATCAACATGTTTGTTTTACGAGCAGTGTTGAAACCCAAGGGATAGCATATGTTGTAGGTGGTGTTGAGACGGTCGGCGTTGAAGATGAATAATCAAGCTTTTTCCACAAGTTATCAACTAAAGTAAAGTATATATCAGCGGTGAATACTTTATGAGCTAGAATTTTAATTTAAACTAGTTATACATATGATTCATGATGCACACATCAACATGGAGACATTCAGACACATTTCTTTCTCTTAGAAGCGTTTTTTAATTTATCCATTGAAATTAAGTTATTAGGAAACAGAGAAGGATCCAAAATTAAAATTATCAATCAAACCAAACAATCTATCTTTAAAAAAAATTCAATTTACCTAATATATCCTTTGATGTCAACCTTTGCCGAGGGTGAATTTTGAAGCAAAAAGTCCACCATTCCGTTAGGCATAGAACCTAGGTTCCTTGTTATTTTCAGTGCCTTCAAGTTAAACAAGGAAGGGAGCCTAACCTCCAACAAATCAGGAATGCGTGAAAGAACCTAAGCAGTCATTAACCAGTCATATTTTTTATATATAAAAAAATTAATACGACATAAAAAGCTGCATTAACCATACAATATAAAGTACCTCAAGAGTATCTGAAGAGATAGTCAATAATTCAATATTAGCAAGTTCAACCAACCAGTTGAGTAGAACTGATGAAGAGTCTGCTCTCGCTATATGAATATTTACATGTTTGATAGAAGAGAGAACAGTCTTGCTCCCAAAAAGTTTTGGAATATAATTATGACCAGTAAAAGCAAAAGTATGAAGATTGGGAGCATGTAGCTCGATACCAAAGGAGGTCCCGATATAGGAGCCGCGATCACAATTATACATACGTACAGTTAACTTGACAAGCTTGGTACTTGATATGCAAAGCCTTTGTGCATTCAAAACTGCGCAATACTCAATGATCAAATTATTCAACATGTTAAATGCAGAAAATGGATCGGCACAACCATAATCATTACGACAAAAGGCAAAGTACTTTAGAGACAAGCTGGTCAATGCTGGCAAATTCAGAGAATTGGGAAATATCGTTTTGGGACGAAAACTAAATAGATTAAGAGACGTTAGAGTGTGACATGAAAAGAAGCAAGAAGGAAATTCTTTCATATCACGTTTCAAATCAATTATTAAGTGTTGGAGATTGTGTGAAACAATGTATTTCATAATCCTTTGGATTGGTGAAATTCGAGAGTGTGAATAGCGGTTGAGTCATCGCGAAGAGACAAAATCTGAGACACAAATTCTTTGTACTTTTTGTGGGTTCTGAAGTGTGAAGGACTTAATATAAGAGTCGGAAGAGTCTACCATAGATTGATCCATCTTTTGGACAAAATGGAAGTTTGAACGGCCTCTTTGGCGTTCAAAAAGGAGAGTATGTGAAGGAGAACGCAACTGGACAAATAACTGATCATGTCTTCACTTTGATTGTCCTTACATTGCCTCTTATGTGTCTGCATTGTCTTAGAAACAAACAAAGAGTCCTACAAGCAAATGCAAATAGAAGAATTATTGGTAAATGTTATTAACAGATAAAATCAAAGTAACTTTAGAGTAAGAAAAAGGTGGAGCACTGAATCAAGAAATTGAGAATTATTTAACTAAAAAATCTAATACCTTTCGCAGATGATTACTGGTGCGTTGTACCGTACAAGATTAGCGGCGGCTTGCAGTAGAGATTTGCAGCGACGGTTTTTTTGGCATATGCGGCCAGATTGTTTGCTCTTTTATTTGGTTTTTTTTTCTTCATGGTTTAATTGAACCCATCCACCGTTTAATTAATATGTAAACCCTTTTGTAAAAAAATTTACACCTTCCTTTTCAAAACAGTGTTTCTTTAGCACAAAATATTTGTTTCGAATGTGTTCACTTTTCAATGTAAACTTTACAATTAAGCCCTCTAATGAATGTTGTGTACATCATTGTTGTCAAAATCTCGACTTAAATACTAAAATCCAGGATTTTACGACTTTCTTCACCTTCAACGACCTAAATCCATAGTAGAATCCTAAAATAGGCAAAATCCATTGATTTTGATTGCGATTTTACGATTTCTTATAAACTAAGCCATTTATGACTATATACAATTTATAACATATATTTAGTATTATTATTTTTTGGTAAAGTCCATCGATTTTGATTGCGATTTAACAATTTCTTATATCGATTCTACAAAAGTCTTTGAGTAAAATCCTTCGATTTTGATTGCGATTTTGGACCATTTTTCAAAAGTTAAGTGAATTTCACAAATTCAAGTCAAAATCGAATCAAACGAAGTTCCAGTAGGATTAAGTGTGTAAACAGAGGTTAAACAAGTTAAAAGAAAGTTTTTTGAAAGCTCGGATTGGTCCCCAAGTGCACGAAACGAAGAATCAAGTTTGGCTGTACAAGAGGTAGCACGCTTAAGCGACCGCCGCTCGCTTAAGCGTCCAAGTCACAGAAGATACTGTGACTGCACGCTTTCAGCACGCTGGCAGCACGCTTGCTGCTCGCTTAAGCGTGGTGAGCACGCTTAAGCGTCCTCCTGCAGTCTGTCAAAATTCAGTTACGGGTTCCAACCCATTTTCATCCAAAATCTCCATTTTGATTCTCCCAAACCCCAAAACTTAATCCCAAAGATGTTTATAAGTCACATATACTTCAAAACACTTAAACATGCATAAGTTTTGAGATTAAAACATCAATTTAACAAAATTCACCATTTCACCAACACTTCCTCAAGTTTCAACAACAACAACAAATTTCATCATCAATTCACCAATTTCATGATACCCAATGCATCAATCCAACAACAACACATCTAACAACAACAACAACAACAACATTGGAACATGAATTCATCATCAATCTAACCACCACAACATTATTCATCATTAACCTAACCCAAGAACATGTCATATGAAGGTGAGAAAAACACAAGAAGGGGGGGTTGAATTGTGTTTTGAAAAATTCTTCTTTTCTCCTAAAAACTGAACACACTGATCAGAAGCTAAGTGATACAGCTTCTGAAGTGATAATCAGAATCTAAATGCAGCGGAATAAAACAGAGAGAGAGAAGAAGAACGACACAAAGCAATTATACTGGTTCCTTCCACAATCCGGAAGTAGTCCAGTCCCCCTTGCACTTCCAAGGAGATTTCACTAAGTGTAATATCTGATTACAATTGCTCAAGCACACAAGCAAGAGACTTCCTTTGCTCAAGCACACAAGCTAGAGACTTCCTTTGCTCAAGAACACAATCAAGAGACTTCCTGCTCAAGCACAACTGCAAGAGACTTCCTAACTAAACAAAATTACACAGAAAATTGTTTAAGGTTGAACACTTGATATACAATCAGAGGTGCTCACAATACAAATCAGATACAGACTCAATGGACTTAAGAATTTCTAAGATATGACTTTGAGACACAGAAATTCTAAGTGAATGCAGAACAATTTCAGCAGAGGTTTGGCACTTGTAAAAATGTTGTGAGTCTTTCGTTCAGCGTTCTTGCATTCCCAAAACTCTAAGTCTTCACTCCTTTATATAGAGGTGTGAAAGAGACGTTGTGAAATTGCCAGCACACCAAAGAGTCGTTGTTTGAAGCTTGATCTTTCACCAATGATCTTTTGCCTGATTTGGTTGTTGTCCTATGAAGAACCAATTTGAAATCCATTCCTTATCCAAAGGAACATCTATGCAGGCGAAGCCGTATTCTGGAGCTGTTTTCTTGTCTTGTAGCGTGAACACAAAACAGAGTAGTGGAGAAGGTGGTTGTACAGTTCGTACAATAGTACAATGTCAACGCTTTCGTCCAAATTGCAAGCACATGCCTTCAAACACCTTTGAAATGACCGTTGCAATGTTCCACTAATTTTCTGCTATGTTTTCGAATCCAATAGACAGCTTTTGCAATGTAGATTCTTCAATCTTTGAATCTTTTGCAAATCCAGTTGATCTTCAGCTTCTGGTGAAATGACTTCTGATGAGGCAGCTTCTGATGATGCAGCTTCTGCAGCTTCTGATGGTGCAGCTTCTTCAGCTTCTGATGACGCAGCTTCTGATGATGCAGCTTCTGATAATGTGGCTTCTGGACCTCTTGTCTTCAGGAGCACTATTCTTCAGGAGCACTATTACTATCTTCAGGAGCAGCTTGACTTCAGGAGCGCTTTCCACTTTCAGGGGCGTATTGCCTTCAGAATCGTCTAAGCTTCATTTTCTTTTGCTCTTTATTTGCTCATTCAGAACCAATTAACGATGTAACCTTTTAACTGTGGTCCTGTACACTTGAACAAATATTAGCTAGTCCAATTTACAATTTTTAATACCTTGTTATCATCAAAACTCTTTGAGGTTCATTGTTAAACACATTTTGTTCCAACATCATATGCATATAAACCCATTTTGACATACAAATTCAACAACAACAACACAATTAACATTCAATTCATGCATATAATCTTGTCATCAAAATTAAGCACGAATTTCTACATCCAAAAATCAATTAACCACTTAATCAAAGAATTAGGAAGGAATAACAACTATTAATTATGATTAAAGTCTAACCACCTTACCTTAATTCTTCAAAAAATCAATTAGGGCTTCACTTTAGCTCCCAAAGCTTGAATCTCTAGCTCCCTCTAGCTCTCTCTAGATCTTCCTCTTCAATCCTTATCTTCTCTCTATCTCTATCTCTTCTCAATTGTGAAAATGTTGGTAAAACCCTATTTCTCTACAAACTAGAGTTTATATAGGTTCTTTTTAATTGGGCTCAACTCACAATGCCTTAATGGGCCTAACCCATTTCTATTCTAACCCAAAATGTTACTACTCACTTAACGGTAAAATGTAATAATAACGGTCACCTACCGGTAATAAAACAATTCACTACAACTCTTTAGCACTTAGTAAAATAATAATAGCTCTCACTAAGCACTAAAAATAATCCTCATCAAAAATACTAAATTACCCCTACTCATAAAATGACCAAAATACCCCTGAGTCCAAAATGACTAAAATGCCCTTCTAACACCGAATTCTACAAATCCCAACTAAAAATATACACAGAGGAAAATAATCACATAAGAGCACATATAACACACATAAAAACAATTAAATAAATAATAAAACAAATCTTGCGAAAAATCGGGCTGTTACAAACGCTAACATAGAAGTTTATATGTCAACTAGTTTACACATCACTAACCACCTGATATCCACATGATCAATATTTTATTTATTATTTAAGAATTAAATGTTTTATTATAATAATCTAGACCGATGTACAAAGGATACATAGTTTAGGTGTAATACTTTCTTTTAATTTTGCCCCCCACTTAAACTATTAAGTTTACCATTTTATCCTTTTTCATAATACTATATAAAATTTTAGTTACAAAAAAATAGTTGAATTCCAATAAAATAGAAACAATCCTATTAAAATAGAAACAATATTTTACTAAAAGAAAATTTTAAAAATGAATAAAACTACACACACTTTAAAAAGTTTTATTTTAAATTATTTTCCAAAACTGCAGGGGCGATAGAAAAGCACTTGAACAAAAAAAAAAAAGAGCAGAGAGATGAACATAAGTTATAAGTATAATGTTTAGGTGTGGAGCATATGACTTATTAACCTCTCAGGAACTTTCTGGTGAGAATTCTGCTATGGATTTGGTGTGGCATAGTCAGGTTCCCTTGAAGGTATCAGTTTTTGCTTGGAGGCTCATTCGTGATCGTTTACCAACAAAAACAAATTTGATTGCTAGACAGGTGTTGTCACCCAATATGTCCTTATGTGTTGCTGACTGCGGTCATCCAGAAACACTCTTTTTACTGTGTAATACTTTCGGTTCGCTTTGGCATTTGGTGCGAGGCTGGATTGGTTGCTATGGGGTGGACGCGGACAATATTTCCAACCATTTGTTACAGTTTTCTTATATGTTAGGTGGTGGTCATGCTAGACGTTCTTTTATGCAACTCATCTGGCTTCTGTGTGCCTGGCTCTGTTTTAGTAATATATGTCCATTTTGGCTTGTTCAAAAAAAAAGTATAATGTTTAGGTTTTATTACCGTTTTGGTTCCCAAATATTCAATCACTCATAGAATTGGTCCAACTATTATAAAATCATCTAGTTTTGATCACTCTATCATGTTTTTGGAAAACTATTCCATGTGGTTGATGCAATAGCAGAAGGATCGTTCATGTCATAGATTGCTGATTATGCCATTAAGATAATCGTGTCCATGGTTGTGAATGACCAAAAGTTAGAGTACAATAGAGGGTCTACATTGAAGAAGGATGGTATCCTTCATTTGGATACAAATGATGTTCTACAAATTGAGAAACCGTAAGGCCATTTTTTAGCCAAACATAAGTGTTCATTTCCGCGAAAAAATCATCAGAGTTGAAGCCTAAGTGACGCCAAATTCTGGAGGAGTGCGGACAGTCACAGATACAGTGAAGGAATGTCTCTTCCTGCTGGTCGCAGCGAGTGCAAACGGCTGATTGAGCAATGTTCATGTGCATTGATAAAGATAGAGTTGGAGCTGCATCATGACAGGTCAGTCAAACAAGGAATTTATATTTTTCAGGGAGGCGAAATTTCCAAATCCAGGACCATGAATGGTGAGAGGTGGTGGTAGTTGCAGATTGAGAAAGGAGCCAGTCATAACCACTTTTAGCTGTGTAGACTCCATTTTTGTTGTGAGACCAAATGAAAGAGTCCTCTATGGCATCATTGAATTGGACAATGAGGTTATTGATGTTGCTAGCAAACCTCGGGAGGAAAAATGGTGTAAAGTATGTTGGTGTGATTAAATAATAATTTTTCCATACAATTATTAAAAGTATAATTTAATTTTATCATAATTTATTTCAATAGTATATTTTTTATTTCTTTATTTTTTTATATTCAATATTTTTGTCGCTTTCACATTTGTTTTGAATACTTTTTATTTTTTAAAAATATTTATTTTAATTTGATATAAATATACCATTGTACATTTTTTTAACGTTTTTATAATATTATGTAATTTATTTACATAAACTTATTATTTTTTGAATTTTCTAAATATTTTATTCAATATATTTTATTTTGCATAAATATTTCAACAAATTAAATATATTATATATTTTTGTTTTGTTTTTCTTATATCTTATATTTTAAAACCTAATTTTTATAATTGCTTAAATTATTTGTTACTTTTTTTTATTTATCTTTTAGCATCATATTCCTATTCAAACTTTAACTATCAATCTAGGTTCCTTTTGTTTTATTTTCATTTTTTTAATGTTGTTTTATTTTACTTTATCATAGTTTATTTCAATAAATTTATTATTTTTTATTATTTTTCAAATTTTTAGTATATTTTATTTATTATTTTTTATGTAACATAATTGTCTCAACAAACTACATATATTATATCTTTTTCTTTCTTCTAAAGGTTTTTGTTATATTTTATCTTTAAAACTTCACTTTTTAAATTGCATAAATTATATATTATTTCTTTATCTTTTAGCACCATATGCCATTCAAATTTTAACTACTCACATATTTTTAGGACTATAAAATTAAGGGAATTTTGCTAAACAACAACTCACAAAATTTTAGCACAAGTAGAATTACACCTTTGAAATCAACCTTTCTCATTCTTCAGCTATGACAAATATCACTTCTATAATTTTTTCATACACTTTTTCATATACTATTGATTTTTCTTTTTGCAAAAACCTTATTAACATTAGTCACACTCTAAATATAAAATATGGAGACTTAATATTAGGACTAGTAGAATGTGAAGAATGCCAAATTTTAAAGAGATCACATATATTTAATCGATGTGATTTTTATGGATGATAGAGCATGCATCAAACTTTTTCCTTCGTGAACTTTTACTAACATGTTTTCACATTAACTTGATTATTTTTCTATGCTAATATTTATTTAATTTTGTTGTTGGGGATATTTTTGAGGATCAAAATTCAATGCACTATGTGAAGCGACAATGTTACAAAATATCAATCTATGTTATTGTAAAAAAAATAATAATATGAATTTGCGTTGATTGATGAAATATGTTATGAGATAAAAAATATCTTAATTTCTAATACCAACCATAAATTTAAACCAACTTCCTATGAATATAGAATATTTCAAAGAGTTAATTTATACGTCTTTTGTCTATTTATTCGTTATACTTTTTTTTTTGGTAACCATGATATAGGTTCACAAATTCCACCATCGTTAGAGATGACTAATCTCCGTCAGGAATCAGTGGGGCACAAAAGGTGGGTTCTTCTCTTTAAATCGATTTTTTTTCCTCATACGCATGGGCCACGAAACAAACCCATGACAACATGTTTAAAGGGACCCAAAACTCTTACCACTTGGACTAATTCATTATTGATTTTGTTACACTTTTTATTCTTGCATTGGGCATTCATCTCACCATTTATATTTATTTTTAAGATATTATTATAATTGTAAATTTAAATAAATGCAATTTAATATACTTACATGTGTATTCGTGCACACAAACTTATTTAATATCTAACCCGGGCAACAGCCGGGTCACTAAACTAGTTTATTGAATAGTTAAGTTTTGTTTCAAACAAAAAAGTTTTGAATAGGCTACTCTTAGACCTTGGAGAGTCTAGCCCGACCCATCCTATTCTCACCCTTAGTGGAAACCTGCTAATGGCTATAGAAAAACAAATGGCTCATTCCGACCCAAACGCTGTTTGGATGGAGGAGGTTCCAAATGGAATCAGTGATGTATATTGTAATGACTTAGTGCATTAATATAATCTCTTTTCGGTTCAAAAAAAAAAAAAACACAATTATGTGTCAGGTAAGTATATGCCTTGAAATCATGAGTTTGGAAATGTTCATGATCAGCCTATCTCGTGATGCGGAGAAAAGCCTCGTGACGCGGAAGCACGAAGGATTACAAGAAGCCTTAGGGGTATGTAAACTCTTCTTGTCATAGACAGCCATGGATGCACTGGGAGGTGATTGGTGTTTTACATCCTTTTAGGGGTATTTAGACTCTTCCTGTCATAGATAGTCGTGGAACCTTCTCCACAAGCTCGCCTCTATGTCTAACGACTCTTGGTGTATAACAAGATACTTTAACGACTTGTCTACTATTTGCATGATCTTCCTCTAGAAGGATACCAATTCTCATGCTTCAGCAAGTTTTTCCAACGCACAAGAATAGTAAGTTTTTTCATGCTTCTGCAAGAGACAGGTTAAAGCGTAATGCTATTAAAAGGTTGTGTGATGTTAATAACAATATGGTAAAAGACCAAGCAGGTGTTTGCAACATTGCTCATGACTCCTTCCAAAATGACAGAGACTACTCTCCCATTATTGATGCCATCCCACAATGCATGATTTCATATGATAATCACGCCCTCAAAGCTCCCTTCAGTGAGGAGGAATTTTTCCAAGATGCTTTCTTTATGCATCTCAACAAATCCCTATGACCCGATTATCTCAATCCATGCTTCTTCTAATAGTTTTGGCCTCTGATTGGACAATAATTTTTTAAAGAATATGCATCATGTGGCTCAAAGCATGTGAGTGACCAAAGAATTTCAAACTACTGAATGATATACATGTATTGGCATAAAAGCAGAGACCAAAAGTGTGGATAATTTTTTTTTTTTTAGACACTAAAGTCGAATAAAATTTTAATGGACGAAAAACATATTTAACCATATGATTTTCTTGTGAAAATGTGAAAAAAGCTATTTGAACTCTAAAGTGATGCCAATTATATGTTTTTGATTTATAAAAATAAAAAATGATTTGGAATTTTCCTAAGAGTGTGTTTGGATGGAGGAATGTTTTGAGGGAATGTAATGTTTTGAGGGAATTTAAATACTTTGAGGTGAATTTCATTGTTTGGATAATAGTTTGAACAATTTTTAAAATGATGGAAATTTATGAAGTATTTTGTTCAAGTTAAATTTATAGAATTCCAATCATAATTTTGATTGCACCTTTTGATTTCTCATTTGAACTAAAACAAAATAATATTTGACATCCATCTTAGTCCTCATTCGTGAGAAACAATCTAAAAGATGATACACATTTTGCTTATTGTTGATTGTGCTCATTTCATCTACATAATTTCATCCTACATTCTTACATGTCCCTCTGCTTCTGATTGTTGTTGTGACACTTCCAAGACTTCGTTGAAATATCATGAGATTGATTGTGTGATAACATATCTTCAAGGCTTAAACGATAACTTTGTTTCTGTTAAGTATCAGATATTGCTCATGGAACGTTAACCTCGTTATCCTTGGTTTCCTCCATGATATTTCAACAAGAAAGACAAATTAGTCCTGCTGCTGGGCCGTGTTAATGGTAGAGGTAAAGCTTACATTCAAAAGAAATTTTCTGGTAGATTCTGCACTCATTGCAATAGGACTAGCCAAACTATGTATACCTGATTCTTGGAGCATTGTTATCTTCCTGGTTACATGTTTATGAAGTCTGCCAACAGTGTTTGTTCTGTGTAATCCCATGCTTCTGACAATAATAACAACTAGCACGAGCACAAGCACACAAAACAATAACAACACGTCAAACAACCTTTCCATTATCATCGACTCACAAGAAGAAATTGACAATGACGTTTCAGCCACCAAAGAATTCACATCATCACCATCTTTTCTTGTTCCATCACTCTTCTAATAACTCATCTCCAACTATCAACATGTTCAGTTTTGAAAGACCTATTTTAGTATTCAAGTGATCCTGTTGGTTTCTGCATCACCTCTTATTGGTGTTTCATTCTCTTTTGGAAGGCAAATTTTATTATTGCATATATTCCACTCTTCTTATTCTCCTTCTTGTTCTTATCTTAGTCCTAGCATAGGTGTATACATGCCTCAAAATGAACTTATTTCTTGACTCATTGTCTATTCTAAAAGTCTTCTGATGTAACTTCTAAATCATTAATGACTCAGTTGACTTAACTTGATTAGTTATTTAGCATGAATAAATATCACACATACAAGGTCACTCTTATGTTAATCCAAACTCACTCAACCTGCATAATTTTGCAGGTCACTCTAAATAGCCGCTTCCAACACACTAACTCATTCCAAAAACTCGAAGCCACTAAATCATGTTTTTTTGTATATAAGAGGCCAACAAACAAGGCGCAATACATCAACGAGAAACATCCATAAGCTAAACCAAGAAATTTCCTTTCCCCGTTCCCATAAATAAGGCTACGCTTAAAACATAACAAAACCATCCACCATTCATATAATGTGCAAACTATTAAAATAGAAGCTTTTAAATATTTTTAGATGAGTGATTTCATCTAAGAAAATGAAACCATCAACATGTAAAACAAACACACCCTATACACAATTAAACAAAAAAATAAAAAATAAACACACCCACAATAGCAAAATAACGCACAAACGAGAATTACACCCGGTGAAGAATCGAAAACAAGTTGAATTAGAACTGTAAAACAAACAGATAAAGACACTAATGTTAGTAAAACTAAATAATAAAACCAATAGAGTCGATTCCAACACAAATTTTATGCTAAATTCTAAAAGTATTAAACATTCTAATAATGAAACTATGCTAGAGATCGATTGCAAAATAACTGTTTGTTGATTCCTATGTCTGAAATGAATTGACAAGGATTGGTTCAAAGTAATATTAAAAACAAGGTGAAATCAAACTCTCAATGTAGATATCTGGGCCCATCCAACGATTGTTGTATTGATTCTTGAGAAACTTCAAAGCACCCTTTTTGTATTCAATCAAACAAAACATCAAACTGGCACTTCCCATTTCAATCAGCATTTGGTCCTCATAACGACATAAAGTCTTCGCATTGGAATCATAACCCCATTGTCTTATGGATTCAATATTGTACAATTTAGTCCAAGAGTCTTTATTTCCATATTCCTTCATAACCCAAACATGCATAAACATACACCTACTTAATGAAAAGATGCACAAACAATCGTTCAATACCTCCAAGTTACACTCACGCATCTTCTTCAATCTAGGACACCAAAGCTTTTGATACAACTCATTCTCCCAATCAAGAGAAACAATAGTCAGCGGTGAACTACTCGAAGCATCATATTCCCTTGCCAACCAGTTAATAGTGCCATTCACAAACACCCCCGATCTACGTGTATCATAGAGAGAATATGTGAAGTCTTGTATCCTTCTCCAACAATTGGTACCCAAAGTATAAACACTAACTGCATTAGTGTTGTCCTTAAAGAAAGAAATAGCAATAATCTTATAACCTTGAATGAAAGGATCATATCCGAAGCTATATGAGGATAAAGGACGTCCTTGTTCAGTTTTTAAAGGAGGAGGCAACATCATGAATTCTCTAATGCAAGGGTTACACAAAACAACAGAACCTTGAGCCATGACGAAACAAATGATTCCATCGCACGAGCACACGCGAACAGGAGAACCATATGATTTTTTGATATGATCAGGGAAATATACTTGTTTTGGCATGATACCAGAGGTGGATAATGATAAATGGACTGTGAAATCAAAGAGAAAGAAGTCGGGGAATTCGTTGAGAGAGCTTACCATGAGGTGTTGGCGTGGGGTTGACAAGGGAAAGTGGTTCTTTGCGAATTCGGGATCGGAGATTAAAGAATTGAAGGACTTGCAGACGCATCGAAGTAGAAGGAGCTGCTTCACTGATAGCTTATAGAAGATTTCAATGATGAGATCGATCGGAAGATTGAGTATCAATTGCCGCCTCTTCCTCTTAGTTGCGGTGGTATTCTTCATCGATGGCATCTCACTGTATAGCAGCTTTCAACCTAATATCATCGCTAATATTCTCGGATTAATGCGAAGCTGAGTTTTTTTTTTTTTTTTATAGGTGTCCAATGAGGATTTTTTTATTTTTTTTACCAATTTTTTTATTTATTTTTTGGTAATCTAATGGGGTTGTTTTTTTGTTTTTTTTTCTTATCATGCTAAAATTCTTTGTTTTTTCTAATAGAATTCATCCTCAAAAAGATAAACCCACCGCCCTAGACTCATGGCTCAGTTCAATTGCTAGCATATGAATAAAGTACTAGAGATATATCACCAGTTATGATTAATATAAGGTAATCAGAACCGAATCTGATATTAAACCGGTGTACGCATAAGTTCAAGGTTCTAAGGTTTGATCGGGGTCGAACCGGAATCGGACCGGTTGCAATTAAATATACATTTTAAAAAATATTTTATAGTATATATAAAAAATTAACATAATAGATTCATTAAAAAAATCAACCCATAAAAATTATATATATAATGTATTTACTCTTTTATGAAATAAGTATAGGAAAATAGTTTATAATAATCTCTTTTAACTTTTAATCTTACTAATTTTTTGTGTATAAATTGGGAGAGAGGACAAACGTCAATAGGAAACACCGACATCCCAATCAGGTTGGCACCCTGCGGAACCTCCATCCTATGTTGTCAATCTCCTTAATCTTACTAATTTACATATGAAAAAAAATTAATAGAAACGATACATTAATTTCTTCCAAACTGAAACGATACATTAATATTAATATTTTTAAAATAATCATTAGCTTTCAAAATTCAAGCATATCAATTTTCGAATAAAGATTGATAGATACCCTTAATATGTACACCCCTTTGAACCACTCTGGAAAATTTAAGTTAACCAAATATATGGTTTGTGTGACATATTTTTATAGTACGTGACCACTATTTTTCTAGCATTTAGAAACTGAAAAACGTGGTCACGCAACTAAATGCGCGTGACCACTATATTTCAACTAAGTAAACCAAATAAATAGTGGTCACACAGCTAAAAAAATGTGGTCACACAGACCATATATTTGGTTAACTTAAATTTTCCAGAATGGTACAAAGGGTGTACACATCAAGGGTGTCTACCTATCATTGCTGTCAATTTTCTCATATAGGTTTACTTAAAATTTGTTTTTGGAGATATAAGCACATAAATTCTACAACGAGTGTGGTGTAAATATTTAACGGTATTTTGGAGAAACAATACATGATGTTGATATTTTGAAAATAGTCACGAGTTTTTCAAATTTTATCATATGGACTATCACATAACGTTAAATTAAAAATTTCGTTTGTATATATAAGCTTATAAAATTTTCAATGAGTGCGGTGCAAATATTTATCGGTGTTTTAAATATGAAAATAATCATGAGTTTTCAAAATTTTATCATATCGATTTTCTAACATATGTACATAAAAAATTATTTATGCATATATAAGAACATAAAATCTGCAACAGGTGTGGTGCAAATTGTAAGACCCGTAATTTTAGAAAATAAATAAATGTTAATAATATAATATTATGCTACCTTGTTTATTTTAGTGTACGATCAAATAAAAATAAATAACACCTTCAACGACGAATTTTTATCGCTACTCGAATATTTTGTAGTTTTTGTCGCGATAGCGACTCATGATAAATTTTTCAGAAAATTTCTCGAGAATTTAATTTTCAGTCTCTTCCACAAACGGAAAATTTACCGCTCTTAATTCTTGAAACAAACTCCGTTTTGTACGAAATTTTTTGTATAGACTCATAAAATTACTTATGATTGATTTATGCAATAAAAATATTTTTTCCATCGAAAATTCTCTCTAAGAAGAACCAAATGTAGCTAGTATAGTCTAATGAAGATTTTTCCTTGCTGAGAAAGAAAATATCTTCCCCTTATTCCTCCTCACACGGCACAACCACACACAAGTACCTACTCCCAATTATTTATATATATGAGCGCCAAGCCTAGAGAAACACTACCTCATCTCATTTTTCTTCTCTCTCTCACGTTACACTTCTCTCTTCTCTCTAGTTCTTCTCTCTTCATTCTTCTCTCTTCTTTATTTTTCTTTCACGAGCCTCTCTCTTCTTTCTTCATTCTTCCTTCTTTCTTGGTTCTTAATTCTTATTTTTTCTTTCTTCTCCCTTCTACATATGAAAATTCCAAGAGCCATGAGAAGGTAAATCACTCATGAAATCTCTCTTTCTTTGATTTTGATTTACTTACTTACAAAATATGTATAAGATCATGAGTCCAAAACCTTGTAGTATTTGATCATAAACACAACAGTTCTCACCTCTTCTTTCATTAAATGTTTGTGATTTATGGAATTGACCATGAACTTTGGTTTATTTTTGATAACTTACGTTCCTGAACTTTTATTTATTGTCTTCAATTATTACAGCAGCATGCAGAGAAGGATAATATAGAGAACAATAGTAACTTGCAATGCAAGTTACTTCACCATTGTACTTCATCATTTTAGTGTAATACAATCTAGATTGTGTAGTACAATTCTTAGGCCTATATATACCTTTGTATCACTCTACTTCCATAATAATGCAGTTTTATTTTGCTCTTCCATTGTTTCATAATATGGTATCAGAGCACTCTCTTTGAGAGTAGTTCTGATCCTAACCGTTTTTCTTGCGATCCTAACCGTTTTTCTTCTCGTTTCTTCCGCTGCAATTCATCTTCTCTGGTTGAATTTCGTGCATTTTCTGCACATTCGCCATTGTTTTCTTCGTGTTCTTCTTGCTTCCTCTGTTTTTTTCCTGTACTTTTGAAGCTTTTCATCTTCAACAATGGTGCGTAATTTGAATACTCAGCAAAACGTTGATTCAGTGTTCTATGTTCATCCTAGTGAGGGTCCAAACTCTTTGTTAGTTACTCCACTTCTCACTGGCTCGAATTATCTCGCATGGAGCAGAGCCATGCAACGTGCACTTGGCGCGAAGAATAAACTTGTTTTCATCAATGGATCTGTGCCTATTCCTGATCTTGCTGATTTGAATCGTGATGCATGGGAACGGTGCAATCATCTGGTTTATTCGTGGTTGATCAATTCTGTTTCTCCACAAATTGCTCAAACTTTAGTGTTTCATGAGCACGCCATTGACGTTTGGGATGAACTCAAAGAACGCTTCGCAAAGGTTGATCGTATTTGCATAGCTTCTTTAAGTTCTTCTATCAACAATTTGAAACAAGGATCTAAAACAGTTTTAGAGTATTTCACTGAATTGAAAACTCTATGGGAAGAGCTTAATTCTCATCGTCCAATGCCTAATTGCACTTGTCCATTTCCATGCCGGTGTGAAGCTATGAGATCTGCACGCGCACATCGTATGGAGGATCAAGTGATTCAATTTTTGACTGGTTTGAATGATAACTTCAATGTTATCAAGTCTCAAGTCCTTCTTTTGGATCCATTACCTTCAATTAACAAGGTGTATTCATTGGTTATACAAGAGGAGAGTAACAATGGCACAGTTTCTCTTCCCTCTATTTCAGAAGATTCCAGCATTCTTGTTAATGCTTCAGACTCTAAGAAGCAATATGGCAATGGAAAGTCTTTTGCTGGTTCCAAGAATAACTCTAGGTTTTGTACTTTTTGCAAACGTACAAACCACACTGTGGAGTTTTGTTATCAGAAGCATGGATACCCCAATTCATACAAATCCAATCCTACAGCAAATGCTACTACTGCTTCTGCTAGCAATGCAGAGATTCAGCCTGTGAACTCTGCAGTTGACAATTCTCCTCCTACTGGTTTGACTCAGGAGCATTACAATCATCTTGTGTCTCTTCTTCAGCAATCACATCTGTTTGCTTCAGGCTCCACTCCTTCTCCCCCAACTTCAAACCATATTGCTTCTGCTCCTAATTTCCCTTCTTCCTCTGGCACTCCTCCCTCAGGTATATCAACTGTTTTCTCTTGTGCTTTATCTGATTCATCTAATGATTGGTTACTTGATTCTGGTGCTAATGAGCACATTTGTTCCTCTTTACACTATTTTACTTCATACCAATCTATCAAACCTGTTCATGTTCATTTACCAAATAAAACCATTGTTACTATACATCATGCTGGCACTGTTGTTTTCTCTCCACATTTTAAGATTTCTAATGTCTTATATTCACCACATTTCAAGGTTAATTTGATCTCTATTGCCAAAATCATTAGCAGCTTGAATTGTTATGTTCAATTTTTACCTGATAAATGCATCATACAGGATCTGATTACCCACAGGATGATTGGTTTGGCTGATCCTCATGGTGGTTTATACAAATTGAGAGTTTCTCCTTCAACTTTTCCTTTACAGTCTTCTGTTTCTCATGTTCCTCATTGTAATATATCCATAAATAAAGATGTTCAACCTATTGTTTCTAGTTCTTTTACTCATATCCCTGAAACTGCACTTTGGCACTTTAGATTGGGGCACTTGTCCAATCAAAGATTGTCAAATATGCATTCTTTGTATCCCTCAATCTGTGTTGATAATAAAGCCATTTGTGATGTTTGTCAATTTGCTAAACATAAGAAATTGCCTTTTCCTCATAGTTTATCTCATGCTACTTCTAAATTTGAACTGATTCATTGTGATATTTGGGGTCCTTTGAATGTTCCTTCTATTCATGGTCATAAGTATTTTATCACTATTGTTGATGACTTTAGTAGGTTTGTTTGGATCATTTTAATCAAATCCAAAGTTGAGGTGTCTATTCATGTTCAACAGTTTATCACTCTCATTGAAAATCAGTTTCATATTACTCCTAAAATCCTTAGAAGTGATAATGGCCCTGAATTTGATTTGCCTTCATTTTATAACTCTAAAGGCATTCTCCATCATAGGTCTTGTGTTGAGACTCCTCAGCAAAATGCTAGAGTAGAAAGAAAACACCAACATATACTCAATGTAGGAAGAGCTCTTTTATTTCAATCCAAATTACCAAATTGTTATTGGTCATATGCTGTTCTTCATGCAATTTTCTTGATCAATAGAGTCACCACTCCTCTTCTTCATCATAAATCTCCCTATCATGTTCTACATGATTCTATTCCTGATTCTAATCTTTTCAAAGTTTTTGGCTGTTTATGTTTTGCCTCTACTATCCAATCTCACAGAACCAAACTTCAACCTAGAGCAAGAAAGTCTATCTTTTTAGGCTATAAACCTGGTTACAAAGGTTATGTCCTTCTGGACATGCATTCTAGAGCTATCTTTGTGTCCAGACATGTTACTTTTCATGAAACAGTTTTACCTTATCAGCCTTCCACTCCTATTTCTGCCATTGATACCTGGCACTATATCACTCCCTCATCTCAACCTTTTGTTGATGATCTTGATCCTTTACCTCTTCCCACTTCTCCTGTTTTTACACCAGAAGGTTCACCTCATGGTTCACTCAACTCACCCATCAATTCTGAATCTTCTGCTCCTTCTGATTCTCCTATCATTGCTCCACCACCTGTTAGAGTCTCTACTAGACTTAGATCCACCCCTGCTTATTTACAAGATTACATATGTCCTATTGTCAATTCCATATATGCATCTTCTTCTCCTTATCATATTTCCAATTATATGTCATTTACTAATCTTTCTCCTTCTCATTCCTGTTTTGCTTTGTCTCTTCACACTCATCCTGAGCCTAAATCCTTCACTGAAGCAAACAAGCATGATTGTTGGAGAAAAGCTATGCAAGATGAACTTAATGCCTTGAGTAAGACTGGTACTTGGGAAATTGTTGACCTTCCACCTCATGTTAAACCCAAAGGCTGCAGGTGGGTTTACAAAGTGAAACATCATGCTGATGGTTCCATAGAGAGGTATAAGGCCAGATTGGTTGCCAAGGGATATAACCAAATTGAAGGCTTGGACTATTTTGAAACCTACTCCCCAGTGGCTAAACTTACAACAGTCAGGATTGTTCTTGCTTTGGCATCTATGCACAATTGGCATCTCCATCAACTTGATGTGAACAATGCCTTTTTGCATGGAGAACTTCAAGAAGATGTTTATATGATTGTCCCTCCTGGTGTTCCACATTCCAATCCTAATCAAGTGTGTAAATTGAACAAGTCACTTTATGGATTGAAGCAGGCCAGCAGGAAATGGTATGAAAGGTTGACTTCAGTTTTAATCATCAATGGTTACAAACAGGCTTCTTCAGACCATTCCCTCTTTCTTAAAACCACTTCATCCTCATTCACTATTTTGCTGGTCTATGTTGATGATGTGATCTTAGCTGGGAACTCTTTGGAGGAATTCAAAAGTATCAAACATATTCTTCACAACACATTTCAAATTAAAGATTTGGGCATTCTTAAATACTTCCTTGGTATTGAAGTTGCTCATTCTTCATCTGGAATCTCTTTATGTCAGAGAAAGTATTGCTTAGATTTACTTGAAGATTCAGGGATTCCTCCATTCCAAGCCTATCAGCACACCTTCTGATCCAAATGTTAAGCTTCATAATGATGATTCACAACCTTACTCTGATGTTCCTGCTTACAGGAGATTGATTGGGAGACTTTTATATCTTAATACCACCAGGCCAGACATCACTTTCTTAACTCAGCAGTTGAGTCAATTTCTAAGCAATCCTACTCAAACTCATTTTACTGCTGCAACAAGAGTGTTGAGATACTTGAAAGGATCTCCAGGTCGTGGTATCTTCTTCCCTAGAGATGCTCCTCTTCAATTACAAGGCTTTTCAGATGCAGACTGGGCAGGCTGCAGAGATACCAGAAGATCTATTTCTGGTCAGTGTTTTTTTTTGGGCAAGTCACTCATTTCCTGGAGGACAAAGAAGCAACTCACTGTCAGCAAATCTTCCTCTGAGGCTGAGTATAGAGCTTTGGCAGCAGCATCATGTGAATTGCAATGGATCTTATATGTTCTTCATGATCTGCAGATTCAATGTCCCAAAACTCCTGTTATCTATTGTGATAATCAGAGTGCACTTCATATTGCTGCCAATCCTGTGTTTCATGAACGCACTAAGCATTTAGAGATAGATTGTCATATTGTACGAGAGAAACTGCAGGCCAACATTCTCAAACTGCTACCTATTTCTTCCAAAGACCAGCTTGCAGATTTTTTCACCAAGGCTCTTCTCCCTCAACCATTCAACATTTTGTTGTCCAAGTTGGAGATGATAGACATTTATCACCCTCCAACTTGTGGGGGGCTATTACAGCAGCATGCAGAGAAGGATAATATAGAGAATAATAGTAACTTGCAATGCAAGTTACTTCACCATTGTACTTCATCATTTTAGTGTAGTACAATCTAGATTGTGTAGTACAATTCTTAGGCCTATATATACCTTTGTATCACTCTATTTCCATAATAATGCAGTTTTATTTTGCTCTTCCATTGTTTCATAATATCAATTTCTCATCTAATCAAACTCTAATAAAATGATAAAAGGAATTACTCTTTTGTTAAAGAATAAAGATCACTGGGTTCTTTTCACTATCATTTTAAGTTTATGCCTTCTCCTCTTATTTCTACCATCGTTTGTTTTGGTATGCCTTTATACCATGGAATATGGATGCTACAATACAAACCCAGCTCACCTCATTTTACTTACTTATTATTAAATTAATCTCACCACAAATCATATAAATATATATGCACACGGGTACTTTTTATTTAAGAAATTCACTATAAAAAAAGATTATTTATATCTTGCCTTGACCAATTAAATTAGTTAATTAGGGGATCGAATCACTTGCTCTTATCTATTTTCCTAACAAAACTCAATCTAAATCTTAAAACTTTAAAATACCATACTTTATGTAATATGTATATTTTAATCTACTTCACAACTTTATCTTTGGTTTTATATATTAATCGCAACTTTAAGCTTAGGTTATATATATAGATACATGATACTTCCTAGTAAGTGGGTGAAGAGCCTTGTTCATAACTGTGGACCAAACAGGAACTTACAAGAGTAATAATAACATAGACATCTTAGTGGACTTTTATAGACAAAGTGTTCTAGTGCAAAATGAATAAAGCTTAGTCACTAAGAAACTAAGAGATGGTTCTCAAATTTTTCATAAAGTTAATATTACTAGCTAACCAAATATTTTGTTGGCTAAACTTCTTAATAGCCAAGTAAAAGGTGTTGATATCTCTTAAACAATCAAAACTAACGGTGAAGACTAGATGCATGAGGCAGTGCTTCTTTTTTAAAAAAAAAAAAAAGAAAACTAGTTTTCTGGTTTAGTAAAAGATAATTGATCTATACGATTTTATTGTTATAAAAATAAAGTAGAGTAATTTATTAAACTTACCTCACATTTCTTCTTTCAATTACTCCATTCCTTTTTTATTTAATTGTGAAGTTATTTCATCTCTACCTATATACATATGGACCTACATCTTGAAGAGAAGAAAAATAATAAAAAGGAAAATGCTACTTTTCAAGAAAAATAGCTTCAAGAATTTTTCAAGACACAGTTGACAAATTTTAATTAGATGATTTATTTGTCCACTTCCTATTTAATAGGAAAATGCTACTTTTCAAGAAAAATAGTTTCAAGAATTTTTCAAGACACAGTTGGCAAATTTTAATTGGATGATTTATTTGTCCACTTCCTATTTTTCAGCCACACCTCCTTGAATTGTGGCAAATAGTGCACTGTGATTGGCTACTCTTTATTCTTGAAGAATTCTTGATGTTATTTTTCTAGAGATATATCATTGCTCTAATAAAAATACCATGTTTTTATTTTTGGACGTTAGAGTTTTATGTGATACCGCGATAACAGTAGTAATAACTAAAATAAAAATGAAAGTAAAGTGAACTTAAGCGGAGACTTGTTGGAAATTTAGGAGGAATTGTAAAAATTACAAATTTTGAAGACTTTATGATTTTAGTGATGTTAAGTTAATTTCGTGGACTTAAGAGTAAGTTAATTTAGTGGACTTAAGAGTTGTAGATATGAGATTTGAAATGAAACTTAGTTTTGGTGTGAAATAGATTATTTAAGATGACTGAATTTTTCTACTTTTGGTAATTTTAAGGGACTCTTAAAATTGAACCTTTGTTATTAATTTTAGTCTAAAATCAATGACTTAGTTAGTAACTAAAAGGAATAGTTATTAGATAAAGATAGTAATATTTTTAGAATGAGAGAACTTTAGAATAAAATTTTATACCAGTTAGATTTCTTTTCTCAAAGTAACGTTTTAGAAAATAATAGTTTCGTTATGCGTGTCTTTAGTCCTTTAGAAATAATAATGAATAAATGGTTGAATTATGATCTCAATTGCTTTAAAAATAATGTAAAATAATGTTGATGTTGTTGCTGTTAAATTTAGACATCGCGCTTAAAGTATTAACCGACTTAAAGAAGTTTTGAGAAAGGACATAAAAATAAAAGAGACTTAATAGAATTTTTCGTAGAAATTTAGAGACAAACATTAAGATTATCATAATTCAAGACATGCTTAAAATAAGACAACCTTAACATAGTTAGAAATTTATCTTAATCGAAAGTATTTTTTTGAAGTGTTAGTTAATTTTTAGAAAAGAAAAATGTCTAATAGTGTTAGCTTTTACCTAAACAAATAATAATAAATCTTAGTCTTGTTCTTAATCTCGTGGCCTCTTTCGTAGGAAATTGTCGAGTTGTATTTTCTTGCTCTATCTAATGTCTGATCATCTCTCTCTAATTGCTTCAGTTTCTTTTCCTTCTTTGTGTCTTTGTCGTGAACATTGAGAGATCACAAGTGAGAGTTGAGTGAGAGTAAAGTGAGATTGTGAGAGTTTGATGAAGTGAGTAAGAAGAGGAATTAAAACATTTACTTGGAGTTTCTATTGGGGTGAGAAAAAAATGTGTAACATCCCAGACTGCTTTCAGGATTACCGACTGACCCCACAAACCAACACGAGTCTTTTCAGCGTGTTTAGTCCTCACTCGCACGCTTACCGGGAAACTTCCCGGTAGGTCACCCATCCCAAAATTGCTCCAAGTCAAGCACGCTTAACTGTGGAGTTCTTATGGAATGAGCTACCGAAAAGAAGATGCATCTTGTTGATATGGGTAGTACCTAACAATTCTTATAAGCCTTCCTTCAACCATGTAGTCCCATACCTACACGGCCTCTGGATCCCTCTCATTTCGATGTGATTCGGTTCCTCCTATTATCGTGGGGTCATCCTTACGGATAGTGCCCGTTCCAACTGGCGGGAACCTGTCGTATCCAACTGGCGGGATATCGAAAGCCACGACGTGGGTGTTACATGCCCACCAGTTTCCGCCTGGTTCGTCCCCGAACCACACCGTACTGGGAGAGGTCTGCTCTGATACCATATTGTAAATTTCTTCATCTCATTACTACATGTTATGATCATGTGGCTAACTCTACACTTCTTGCTATTTCGAGCACCGACTTATAATCACTGATGAGTCATTTTCAAGTACTGCAATTTTTTTCTTTAAACATGCACTACGCACTTGTTCTCGCAAAGTGTTCCTTGAATGATTCTCACATTCACATTATTTATGAACTAAAACATACTTGAATATTTGAGGCTTATTTCCAATTTGTTCTTGTCTGTAATGACAGTTACACTTGCGATCTCCTCTGTAATAACTTCGACTCCTAAAATTCGATTTAGTTAACAAAATCATTTCATTTTTTTTTCAAGACAATTGCATAAGAAATATCATCAGATAACAATGTTTAACTCCTCAATCCTTTAATTCGTTCTTAACTCTTTTACACTAGCGTTCCATAACCCTCATATACGGTTCTCAGGGGGGGGGGGGGGGGGTCCTTTGGTTTACCTATCTCAATAAAGTCTATGATTGGTTCGAAGAACGTCTTGAGATTCAGGCGATTGCCGATGATATAACTAGTAAATATGTTCCTCCTCATGTCAATATATTTTATTGTTTAGGAGGAATTACACTTACTTGTTTTTTAGTCCAAGTAGCGACGGGTTTTGCTATGACTTTTTATTATCGTCCGACCGTTACGGAGGCTTTTGATTCTGTTCAATATATAATGACTGAGGCTAACTTTGGTTCTCCGCGGTCGGAATAGGTGAGTAAATTCCTTCCCTTAGAACCGTACTTGAGAGTTTCCTGACTCATATGGCTCAACAGTCAATTCTTTTTATCTTGCATTTTTTTTCTGGAGTTAAGAACAAGAAAAGAGGTTAATTACATGAGTTTCAAACTTGAATTTGGATTACGAATTGAATCCTTTGTTTTTAGTTTTATCTTTTTTCCTACCTTCCGAAGAATAAAGCATCGACATTAACACTAATGCTCGTTCTTGTCCTTAACACATCAACCTATTGTATTCATGCGTTAATACATTATTGTCCTCGACATTCTGTTGAAAGAGCTTGACGTCATTCGTCCATTAGTTCACTGTACTTTGGCAACTTCTTATTCAGTCTTCATTTTTTTTTCATTTTTCATTTTTTTTTGTTTCGATTAAAAGTTATATCTTGTCTCTGAACATTACCGGGATGTCTTTCCACTTACTGTTATACTTGTATTATCGAATCTTTTCGACATATGAGATTGGAAAACATGTCCTGAAATCGGTTTAACATATTAATTCAAGTCAGTTGTATCTATGGCTAGGTAGTCGGAAGACTTTATGTAACATGGGAAACTGATAATTTAGTCAATCAGAAAGAATCAATAGGTAATAAACGTATGTTGGAGTCTAAAGTCGGAAGTATAGAGGAATTATTTATGATTATTAGCTATTAAATCACTAAAATTTTGAGGACAAAATTTCTTTAAGGGGGGTAGAGTGTAATACCCCGCATATATAAAAAAAATTCAGTATCAATTATTTTATCTTTGGTTTTTTTTCTAGAGAAGGGCAAAATGGTAATTGCGCATAAGACTTTCCGGACCGAATCATATTATTCCAACGGACTATTGAGAATGAAATTTGTCGCTTAAAACTTTTACGACATTTAATTGAATATTTTAGTTTGAAGAATAGTGTCGAAAAGGGTATTTTGGTCATTTTCACCAAAGGGAGTATATAAGACAAATTATATGTATTTTTTCCACAAGTTTCTACAACTTTCTCTTCACTAGAAGAGCAGATTTTTTTCTTCCCTCTCCCTCTCTATACTCGTGTCTCACCCCTCCATCCTTTAAGCTCCCAATTTTCTAAATTTTTCCCTCTTAGAAATCAACAAACATGCTTGAATCTTGGATCCTTGTACAAACTAAGAGTGTTTCAAGCTTGGAAGATCCTTCCCTCCATTTTTCATCCTAAGCCAAGCTCTCTCCATATTTACCACTTTTGGAGGTTTTTGCAAAATCAAGCTAGAAATGGAATTTCATGTGTAGAGAAGTAACTATTGTGTTAGGATTAACATTAGAAGCAAGAAATCAGGCCAAGAATGAAGAAAACCAGAGCTTGGAATATGAGTTTGGAAAATCGGAAGTTTGACAAGCTTAAATTGAGGTAAAAGTGGATATTTAGAGATGTAGTTTAAGTTATGTTGAATGATTAGAAGCATAAGTTGTTATTTCCTTTGTTTTCTGTGATGACTCTATATTTTGGGCTGGCAGTAGCATCATTTTTCTGTTGTTTGCTGTTTGAAAAGAGAAGCTAGAAGCTAAAAGCCATAAGTTGTTCCAATAACTTCCATAACTGATTTTTGAAGTTAACATGTTAGTATTGCTGTAAAAATGGGATAGGAACTATGTACACATGAATTCATTGATTCTGGAAAATTTGAATTGAAATTGAATTGTTTAGAGGTCATAAGCTGTCAATTAAGCTGTTTTGAGCAAAATGCCTTAAATGACTAAGTTGTGAGTTCAGACTACTGTATAAGTGGTTCATAGGGCTAATAATACATGTTGGAACTGCTGTGTTATAGTTTGGGTCGAAATTTATGTGATAGAAGTTATAAGTTGTTAGTGAAGCCGTTGAAGAATAGCTTAAGTTGGAAATTATTACCGGTCAGAGTGGAATAAATTCCGGGGTTACTCCACCTGGGTTTATTCCGTAAAAACAACTCAGATAATATTGTTTGTTCAACGCTAACTTCTAACATAATGATAAATATTATTATGATTATGATTATGACTATATACAAGTATATGATTATGAATATGTCAAGATGACAAGAATATTCAGTTATTTACCGATCTTAGTTTTTCCCCGATCGCTCAGTTATGTAAATATGAGCCTTATAAACCCAAAAAGGGTTGAGTTTAGAGACATATGGCGATCCTAGGTTCCCTGAGATTGCCTACAGCCTAGGATAGGTGGAACTCACTGAGACATTTCGTCTCACCCCAATCCCTTTTATTTTTTTCAGATCAGCAGGTTGTACGTGGCAAGGAGACAATACAGGAGGCTGAATGATATATTTTCACATGCTCATGTTGGTTTGTGGGGTTAGTCGGCAATCCTAAAAAGCAGTCTGGGATGTTACAAAATGGGTATATAACCTTTGCGAATGATATTGGATTTTCGAGGGTCTCTCATGACTAAGAGAAATAAAAGGGAATGCTTTTGCTCGAGGTAAGGGCACCTATCCACTTTTTAGATATATTTATACACTATTCCTTGTTATGTATATATGCTCCGTATTTTCATACTTGTCTGATGATTTTAATTTCAAGGTGAATAAATGAATGTATATGTATATGAAATCATTTATGCATGAGATAAATTACTTACGGTATATTCTGAGTCGTAACATGTGACTAGAAGTTCATATACCTATTGAAAAATATTATGTCCATGCATTTCATAGTTACGTGACCACCAGAGAGGAGTCACGAGGTGCACACCGGAGAGGTGGCACGGGGTGCGTTTTAAAACCACCTTATCCCGTAGTGGATCATCGAGTCTGATAGATGAGTAGATACTCATCTCCTTAGTGGCGTGGCCACGACCCTCTGCGGAGGTGTATTAATTCCGGAACATATGCATTGACATATAGGCATTGCATTAGGAGTCGAGTCATAATAAATTTTGTATTAATCTTATTTTTCTACTTGTTTCCATACAAGGGTTAAAATGCGATCTTTAATCCGTGTATAATGTTTGCTTTGTTCATGTTATCTTTATATTTGTTATTTTCGGAAATGGTGACCCTTTCAGTGGATGTGTGGGCTATATGCCATAGATTAAGATGGCACCATGGGATCCCGAGATGCTTCCATCGGAGGCGACGAACTTCAACTTCTCTGACAACAGAACTACTATGTCTTGGGGATTTGACCCGGCCTTAGGACGGGTCACATTTACGGTCAACGTACTCGCAACTAGCCATATAGTTATTAGGGAGCCAGATGTGAGCTTATCGTCATTAGAGGGTCTAGTACTCAACTTACTTCATTTTAAAGTCAAAGTTCAGCTTAGTAGTCCTCTAATTTTGGATAGTACTTTTGAAAGAAAATCCTCCCTCTGCGTAGGGATGTAATCATGTCATGTAAATTGTTGAACTGTCATGTAAAGCTCTATATAACTCTCACGTCTATTTTGAAAAGTACTTCAATTTACTTTGTGAATAAAAATATATAACTTGTGTTTAAAAAAAAGGTTTATTCTTTTCTTTTGTTATAAAAAAAAAACATTAAAAGGAACATTAAATATATTTTGCGAACAAATTTATGACTTATTTTAAAAAAGGTTTAACTTCATTCTTCCTTTCTTTCAAAAAAAAAAAAAAAATTAGACACACAATATTTGGTGCTGAAAAACGGGGAGTTACACTAATATTTAACGATGTTTTACATATAAAATAAAAATTTATTTAATAGAAACATTACATTAATTTTGATATTTTGAAAATAATCACGAGTTTTAAAAAATTAGTTTATTGAGTTTCCCAAATATGTATTTAAAAATTTGTTTTCGCGTACATAAGAAAATAAAATCCACAATATACACGATTCAAATATTTAACATATTTTTTTATATGTAAGAAAAAAAATATTCAATAAAAACATTATATTGACTAGCGAAAAGACGGTCACTCACGTGCCTGTCTTTCCGCTCTTTTTATTGCGCTAACGTTTGAAAATTTTGAACGATGTTTTTTTTATGAAATTTTGATTTTGATTAAAACAAAAAAAAATATAAATGACACCAAAGACACCGACAATAATACAATATAACAAAGAAATATAATCTAAAATCTTTTTTTAATGATACCAATAATAATTTTATCATAGAAAAATGTTGTTTAAGGGTATAATTAGAATGTTTAAAAAGTAAGTATAAATATACTCATCTAGTTTGTTACATTTTTTAAATGATAAAGGAAAAAAAATATATTCATATCGTGTTTGTACATTTGTTTTAATATTTAAATTTATTCTTATCTATTTGTTACATGTGTTATTTGTATTGAAAATTGATGGTATTTTTGGAAAGAAAAATTAATCCAAAAGTGTTGAAAGGGGTAGTTTTCTATATATATAATATAAATATAGATATAGATATAGATGTTGATAATTTTTAATTAATATTTTTAAACCTTTGACGATATTAACAATGTAATTAATTTTTATATAATTACCACAATGTTACGTGTAACACCCAAGGCTGACGAGGGCGAGGAGTGGTCGCCGGTGCACAAGGCATGACAATGAGCAGCTCCCGACAGCTTCTAGAAGAACCGAATCACATCGGAATGAGAGGGATCCTGAGATTGTGTAGGTATGAAACTACATGGTTGAAGGAAGACTTATAAGAATTGTTTGGTATTACTTATATCAACAAGATGCATCTTCTTTTTGGTAGCCCATTCCATAAGAACTCCACAGTTAAGAGTGCTTGACTTGGAGTAGTCTTTGATTTGGTGACTTACCGGGAAGTTTCCCGGTGAGCGTGCGAGTGAGGACAAAACACGCTGAAAAGACTCATGTTGGTTTGGAGGGTTAGTCGACAATGCTTAAAGTCGTCTGGGATGTTACAAATGGTATCAGAGCAGACCTCTCTCAGTATGGTGTGGTTCGGGGACGAACCAAGCGGAAGCTGGTGGGCATGTAATGAAGGTGAGAAAAACACAAGAAGGGGGGGTTAAATTGTGTTAACTTTTTCTTAGAGAGAGTTCACTATAATGTAATATTTGATTACAACTGCTCACTGCTACAACAAGCAAGAGACTTCAAATTGCTCAAGCACAACTGCAAGAGACTTCCTATGCTCCTGAACACAATAAAGAGACTTCTAATGCTCAACTGCAAGAGACTTTTAATCAAACAGAATTACAAAGAAAAATGTTTGAGGTTCAGCACTTGATATACAATCAGTGGTGTTCACAATACAAATCAGATACAAACTCTTGAGACTCTAGAATTTCTAAGATATGAACTTTGAAACAGAAATTCTAAGTGAACTTTGAATGCAGAACAATTTTAGCAGAGTTTTGGCACTTGTAAATTGTTGTTGAGTCTATACCAATCTCTAAGTCTTCACTCCTTTATATAGAGGTGTGAAAGAGACGTTGTGAAATTGTCAGCACATCAAAAAGAGTCGTTTGAAGCTTTGATCAATCACCAATGATCTTTTGCATGATATGGTAGTTGTCCTATGAAGGATCAATTTCAAATCCACTCCCATTGTGAAGGAACATCGTTGCAGGCAGAGTTGTTTTTCTTGTCTTGTAGCAGAGACAAACACAAAGTAGTGGAGGTAGTGGTTGTACACTTCGTACAATTGTACTTTGTCAACTCTTTTTGAAGATAAGCATCCAATGCCTTCAAATCCTCTCAAATTGACCGTTGCTTTACATTTCCTGTCTTCTGCAATGCTTAGATGAGTTTAAATCCATTGAACATCCCTTGACGCTTTAAGTTTTGCATCTCCTGATGAACTTCGGCTTCTGGTGATCTTCAGCTTCTGATGAGATGCTCCTGATGAACTTGCTTCTGATGACGTCATCACTTCAGGAGCACTTTGTCTTCAGGAGCACTTTTAACTTCAGGAGCACTTCTCTTCAGACGCTTTAAACTTCCTTTTTGTTGATTCCTTAGCTCTCTTTTGTTCATCCAGAACCTATTTAAGAAGTCAAATTTTGTCTATGATCCTGTACACTTGAACAAATATTAGCTAGTCCAATTGACAATTTTTAATACCTTGTTATCATCAAAACTCTCAAAGGTTTATTGTTAAACACATTTTGTTCCAACAATCTCCCCCTTTTTGATGATGACAAACAATAGTATTTAAAATGTGCAATTGTTGTTAATCCAATTAACAAGTTGACTGTTAGGGTTTGAGGTTTGCAAGCTCCCTCTCAGTCTAATAGTACTTAAAGTGAGGTTTTTAAGCTCTCGGGGATTTCTATCCATGTTAATAAAATTCATCATTTAAAAGCGCAATAACACTCAGAATATTCTCACATCAATAGACTAAGAGATAAGAAGTTGGTCCTATTAATTTAAGATGATTAAAAATTAAATTAATGGGGCCTAGAGCCTATAAATACTATACAATATACTCCCCCTTTTGTCATCAACAAAAAGTTCGAAAGACTAAAGATAAAAAGAAAGAAGTAAGAAAAAGATAGTGAGAAAAAATATTCTATAAACAGAGCATAAAAGATATAAATATATCAGAGCACACAAAAAGATGAGGAATATATCAGAGCAAAACTACATAATTAGAAGTATATCAGAGCATGACAATAGAGTTCAAAAGCATAAAGTATTGATCAGAAGCGCAAAATAAGTTCAGAAGCAAAAATTGAAGTCAGAAGCACAAAAAGTGTAAGAAGATTTGAAAATAAGGAAACTTAAACTAAACAAGTTAAAATGTGTGCAACCAAAGGGTTGACTTGTTTGTTAAACATTTCCATCATCTGTTTGATCATCAAGTTGGTCTCTTCTTGTTTCTTCTGCATAGCTTTTTGCTGTTGCTTCATCTCATTCTTGAAGTCCTCATTGCTCTTTATCAGATTCTCTTCTCTTGCTCTAGCTTCTTCCAGCTTAGCTTCAGTAGAAGACTTATATTCCAGCATGAGTAGCTTTTGCTCCATAAGCTCTTTCTTCAGCTTCCTGTTCTCAGATACCAAGTCAGCATTCATTTTCAATATATCCAAGATTCCAGATGCTAATTTGAAATTGACATTGTTCAGAAAGCTTAGATCCAAGTCTCTAGGATGCACACCAGAAGGAATGAAGTCTGTAACCTCTCTTCCTTTTAAGCTAGGAGGATTCGGCACCCAGGTTCTAAGAATCTTAACTTTCTGCAGGTTGTTATCTACTTCTTTCAACCAGTCTTGAAGCTTCTGTTGAGCTGAGTCTTGTTTATCTAGACGTGTTCTCTAGAGTTCAGACAAGACAAAGTCAACTCTATCTTTTAATCTTATCCATTGCTTCTCATAGCTTTCCTTGTGAGTAAGATTTTCCCTTGCCTGAATCAGCTTGTTCAGCTCCTAACCTATATACTCACACACATCTTGTAATAGAGTAGAATCTAGAAAGATGGTTGGTGGTGAGGGTACTTTTGTAGGTTTGGGTGGAAATACAGATTGAATAGCTAAGGATGATGATGATTGGCTGCTTGTCGAGTTTGGAGTTTGAGTGTTGCTGGTTGAGGGTTGATCAGGAACTGACTTTTCAATCATAGTTGAAAATGATTGCTCAATCTCTACATCAGGAGCATCTGATGTGACCATGAAGTCAGATTCACTAACGGTTTCAGGGATGGAGGGTGAAAAAGTTTGATCAGGAACAAGTTGTTCAGGAACAATATGTTCAGGAGCAACATGTTCAGGTGTAGGGACATGTTCAGGGCTAGTTGATGTGGTCATTTGTTGGTTAGGTGCTTGATGTTGGGGGCTTTCTGAAGCAACTTCATCAGCAGCCACTTCAGAGGCTTTTTCTAGGTTTGGCCTAACTTCTGGTAGTTCACCTGAGTAGTGACTGACCAGATTGTCTAGAACTGATATCCCTTGGTTTTGGTTGGTTGAGGGTGGTTGAGATGATGATGAAGCATTGGGATTGGATGACTCAGAACCTATGTGTTCATCTGTGAACTCTGCATCAGCAGGAACAACATTCAAAGGTTGAATCATTGGTGGTTTCAATGGATTATTAGCAGGAAACCTATTATAGAAGTATGTTTTCCTTTGAAACAAGTCAATGATGTTTTCATCAATATCTGATCTAATAGGTTCATGAGTGATGTTATCAGCAGGCTTTTTGTGAGTTTTAGTTGATGATGAAGGGCCTTTTGGAATGGATGGGTAAAGTTTGCCTAATGGCATATCATCAAATTCAGAAGATGATAGTGAGGAGGTGGATTGGGAGGATGGTGATTGGGTTGAGTCTGATTCTACTACTATAACTATTTCAGAGTGTGGAGAATCAGGAATACCTGTATCAGCTTCTGGAGCAGCAGCTTCTGATCCAGCAGCTTTGTCCTCCTGGACATCTTCACCAGCCTTCACAATCATCAGCATGTTCCCAGCTTCTGATGTTGCCAAATTATGCAAATCTTCAGTAACTTGCACCAACTGCTATTCCACAGCACTAGCATCTTCCTTTGCTATACTAGAAGCAGGAACTTCAATTCCTTTTGCAAGTTCTCTGATCTTTTCAAGTGCAGCAGCATCTTCCATCTTCTTCTTCTTTACTTCCCTTGTAACAAGGTCAGTAGCAACTGCAATTTGCTCTTCCTCTTCAGCCACATATGCTGATTCCTTTAACTTCCTAACAACAGTCTTTCTCTTCTTCTTGGGAATTGGAGGCTGTTCAGGAGCAGTTTGAGTGGAAGCAGCAGCTTTGCCACTTCTGGTTCTCTTGTTCAGGACTGCATCAGTGTTCAAGTCCTGAACTTCTTCTTTAATTGTTGGTAGACCAGAACCACCAATCTTTAGTTTATCAGAGGCTTTATCCTTCTTAGCCTTCTTGGAAGGTTACTCAACTTCCAAGTACTCTTCTTTAAAGGTCTCCTTCCTCTTGGATTTTCTGCTCTTGGCCACAGGCAGAGCACCACCATACATCTCTTCAGGCACATCTTCAAGTCTGATGACTTGACCATATGTTTTAAAATGGTCTGTGATGAAGTGCATCTGAACATCAATAGGGTCCTTCTTGTAGATGGGAGGAAAGTCTTCCAGCAGATTTGACTTTGCTCTAGATTCACTAATGTTAGTGCTGAGCTTCTTGAAGGCATCTTTAGGAATCAGAGACATGTTCCTGAGAGTCTTGCCATTGATTACCTTCCCTGTTTCAGTTTCCAGCTGCTTATCAGTGAAGAAGTTGACAACACTGAGAGCTTTCAGAATCCCTCACTGATGAAGAATTTCTGATATCAGTCTTCCATAGGGAACCCATCACCTCCTCCTCTGCTGACTTTTCCTGAGCTCCTTGATCATATGCTTGAAGATGTATTTGGGAACATTTGTCTTGTCCTTCCTGATGAAGAAGTGAAGGAATACTCTATGTCCCAAGGATGGTTGATCATTGCCACCACCTTTTGGTAACAGATTCTCATTTTTGATTTTCAAGAGCATCTTCTTCTCCATGCTCAAGTCAGAATAATTTCCCTTTTTTTTGCTATCAAACATGGACATGTTGACAATCTCGTTCCAAGGACATGTCTTGGGGTTATCTATCTCTGATCCTGCATATTTACCTGATCTATCTCTTCTGAGAACAAAGGCAATGGCCTCTTCACAGATGTATACCAGAATCCCCTTGATGCTTGATCTTATCTCCACGCATCTGAACAGTTTCAAGCCCATTTCTTCTCTTGTCTTCCCTTCCAAAGAAGGATTAATCAAAATCTTTTATGTTTCTTCCAATTTTGAAGCAGCTCTATCATACACAGAAGCTCTTAGCCAAAAATGCCTTAATAAAGTTTTGTATGTTGGTTCGTTCAACATATCAAAGTATGACATTAGCCCTTGTGCTTCGTAGTAGCTTCTGATATCACACCCATGATATGCAAGAGAGTTGAAGTCATCTGGATTCTTTATCTGAATCTTTAACTCCCTTTCTTCCAAGGACATAGTCCTCCCTTTGATTTCGTAGGCAGGTTTACCTTGTGTAGTTGATTCTGGATTCTCTACTTGCATGCTTGATGATGATTCTGGAACGGAACTTGATGATGCCATTAATGTAGTAGAAAGCTTTTAGGGTTCTAAGTTTTTGGTTTGTAGAGAAGAAGTTTGCTTCGCAAAGAAAGGTTGAGAATAGAAAGTGTTTGTTGTGAAGTGAGTAGTGTGTGAATTGTTTAAGTGTTTTAAGTAAAAACGATTGCAATTTAGAAAGGGGACAAACAAACATAACATTAATGACATAGGGGACGCGTGATAGTATTTTCAAAGCTTAAATCATCATTGCCCTCTTACGTTATACTGCAATACACACTTCAGAAGTTTTCAGAGTAACTGCCAAGTTAGTGGGCCAGGTGTGACTAAAAAGTAACTTCCAGCGTTTCCATTAACTCTGCTATTCAGAAGCACAAAACCCAGCTTCTGGACTTCAGATGCTGACGTCATCTTCAGAAGCACATTTTCCTCAGAACCTCAATAAAGAGCTTCTGATGGACCATAGCTTCTGGATAGACTTCAGGACCTAAATTCCTATTCAGGAGCAAGCAAATTTTAATCAAACACAAAGTGAATGTTCAAATTTTTCTTTATAAAATCAAATTTTTCCACAGTTAAAGGCTTAGTAAATATATCAGCCCATTGATGCTCAGTATCAATGAATTGTATATCTAAAATTCCTTTTTGAACATAGTTTCTATTAAAGTGGTGTTTGATTTCAATATGCTTGGCTGTTGAATGTAGAATTGGATTTTTTGACAAACAAATAGCAGCAGTATTATCACAATAAATGGGAATACTGTTAGCATTAATCTGATAATCTTCCAACTGATGTTTCATCCAAAGTAGTTGTGTACAACAACTTGCAGCTGAGATGTATTCTGCTTCTGTTGTAGACATAGCAATAGTTGCTTGTCTTTTGCTAGCCCAGGATATCATATTATCACCCAGAAATTGACAATTGCCACTGGTTGACTTTCTTTCATTCCTATCACCAGCACAGTCAGCATCACAAAATCCAACCAACTGATAATCTAAGGATTTCCTATAAAGGAGTCCAAGATTAGTTGTTCCTTTCAAATACTTGAAGATTCTCTTACAACAATTAAATGAGATTCTCTAGGATCTGATTGGAATCTTGCACACAAGCATACGCTGAATAAAATATTTGGCCTAGATGCAGTGAGGTATAACAAAGAACCAATCATACCTCTGTACAGCTTCTGGTCTACTTTTGTTCCAGTATCTTCTTTGCTTTAAGTGTAGGTTGGATGCATTGGAGTGTTCATCACTTTACCATCTTCCAGCTTGAACTTCTTCAGAAGCTCCTTAGTTAGTGTATTTTGTTTGATGAACATATACTCCATCTTTGCTTTGATTGATTTGAATTCCAAGGAAGAACTTCAGCTCTCCCATCATGCTCATTTCAAATTCATCCTGCATTAACTTAGAGAATTCCTTTCAAAGAGATGCATTAGTAGAACCAAATATTATATCATCAACATATATCTGCACAACAAGAATGTCTTTCTCAAGAGTCCTTCTGAAGAGTGTTGTGTCAACTTGGCCTCTTTTAAGATCATTTTTGATCAAGAAATTACTTAGTCTGTCATACCAAGCTCTGGGAGCTTGTTTCAAGCCATATCGTGATTTCTTAAGTTTGTAAACATGGTCAGGATGCTTAAGATCCTCAAAACCAGGATGTTGCTTGACATATCAGGTTACTTCTACCCTATGCAGTTAATCATGGCATAATATTATATTAAATGGATGTCAAGAGTGCATTTCTTAATGGAGTCATTGAAGAAGTGTTTACAAACTTGCAACTGGAGTAAATGTTTCAGTATAATCAATGCCTTCTTGTTGACTGTAACCTTGTGCAACAAGTCTTGCTTTGTTTCTGAATACTTCACCTTGTTCATTCAACTTGTTTCTGAATACCCATTTTCTTCCAATAATTATCTTATGCTGAGGTTTGGGTACCAGATCCTACACATCATTTCTTTGAAACTGATTAAGCTCTTCTTGCATAGCTAGTATCATTCCTCCATTCCAAGCCTATCAGCACACCTTCTGATCCAAATGTTAAGCTTCATAATGATGATTCACAACCTTACTCTGATGTTCCTGCTTACAGGAGATTGATTGGGAGACTTTTATATCTTAATACCACCAGGCCAGACATCACTTTCTTAACTCAGCAGTTGAGTCAATTTCTAAGCAATCCTACTCAAACTCATTTTACTGCTGCAACAAGAGTGTTGAGATACTTGAAAGGATCTCCAGGTCGTGGTATCTTCTTCCCTAGAGATGCTCCTCTTCAATTACAAGGCTTTTCAGATGCAGACTGGGCAGGCTGCAGAGATACCAGAAGATCTATTTCTGGTCAGTGTTTTTTTTTAGGCAAGTCACTCATTTCCTGGAGGACAAAGAAGCAACTCACTGTCAGCAAATCTTCCTCTGAGGCTGAGTATAGAGCTTTGGCAGCAGCATCATGTGAATTGCAATGGATCTTATATGTTCTTCATGATCTGCAGATTCAATGTCCCAAAACTCCTGTTATCTATTGTGATAATCAGAGTGCACTTCATATTGCTGCCAATCCTGTGTTTCATGAACGCACTAAGCATTTAGAGATAGATTGTCATATTGTACGAGAGAAACTGCAGGCCAACATTCTCAAACTGCTACCTATTTCTTCCAAAGACCAGCTTGCAGATTTTTTCACCAAGGCTCTTCTCCCTCAACCATTCAACATTTTGTTGTCCAAGTTGGAGATGATAGACATTTATCACCCTCCAACTTGTGGGGGGCTATTACAGCAGCATGCAGAGAAGGATAATATAGAGAATAATAGTAACTTGCAATGCAAGTTACTTCACCATTGTACTTCATCATTTTAGTGTAGTACAATCTAGATTGTGTAGTACAATTCTTAGGCCTATATATACCTTTGTATCACTCTATTTCCATAATAATGCAGTTTTATTTTGCTCTTCCATTGTTTCATAATATCAATTTCTCATCTAATCAAACTCTAATAAAATGATAAAAGGAATTACTCTTTTGTTAAAGAATAAAGATCACTGGGTTCTTTTCACTATCATTTTAAGTTTATGCCTTCTCCTCTTATTTCTACCATCGTTTGTTTTGGTATGCCTTTATACCATGGAATATGGATGCTACAATACAAACCCAGCTCACCTCATTTTACTTACTTATTATTAAATTAATCTCACCACAAATCATATAAATATATATGCACACGGGTACTTTTTATTTAAGAAATTCACTATAAAAAAAGATTATTTATATCTTGCCTTGACCAATTAAATTAGTTAATTAGGGGATCGAATCACTTGCTCTTATCTATTTTCCTAACAAAACTCAATCTAAATCTTAAAACTTTAAAATACCATACTTTATGTAATATGTATATTTTAATCTACTTCACAACTTTATCTTTGGTTTTATATATTAATCGCAACTTTAAGCTTAGGTTATATATATAGATACATGATACTTCCTAGTAAGTGGGTGAAGAGCCTTGTTCATAACTGTGGACCAAACAGGAACTTACAAGAGTAATAATAACATAGACATCTTAGTGGACTTTTATAGACAAAGTTTTCTAGTGCAAAATGAATAAAGCTTAGTCACTAAGAAACTAAGAGATGGTTCTCAAATTTTTCATAAAGTTAATATTACTAGCTAACCAAATATTTTGTTGGCTAAACTTCTTAATAGCCAAGTAAAAGGTGTTGATATCTCTTAAACAATCAAAACTAACGGTGAAGACTAGATGCATGAGGCAGTGCTTCTTTTTAAAAAAAAAAAAAAAAGAAAACTAGTTTTCTGGTTTAGTAAAAGATAATTGATCTATACGATTTTATTGTTATAAAAATAAAGTAGAGTAATTTATTAAACTTACCTCACATTTCTTCTTTCAATTACTCCATTCCTTTTTTATTTAATTGTGAAGTTATTTCATCTCTACCTATATACATATGGACCTACATCTTGAAGAGAAGAAAAATAATAAAAAGGAAAATGCTACTTTTCAAGAAAAATAGCTTCAAGAATTTTTCAAGACACAGTTGACAAATTTTAATTAGATGATTTATTTGTCCACTTCCTATTTAATAGGAAAATGCTACTTTTCAAGAAAAATAGTTTCAAGAATTTTTCAAGACACAGTTGGCAAATTTTAATTGGATGATTTATTTGTCCACTTCCTATTTAATAGGAAAATGCTACTTTTCAAGAAAAATAGTTTCAAGAATTTTTCAAGACACAGTTGGCAAATTTTAATTGGATGATTTATTTGTCCACTTCCTATTTTTCAGCCACACCTCCTTGAATTGTGGCAAATAGTGCACTGTGATTGGCTACTCTTTATTCTTGAAGAATTCTTGATGTTATTTTTCTAGAGATATATCATTGCTCTAATAAAAATACCATGTTTTTATTTTTGGACGTTAGAGTTTTATGTGATACCGCGATAACAGTAGTAATAACTAAAATAAAAATGAAAGTAAAGTGAACTTAAGCGGAGACTTGTTGGAAATTTAGGAGGAATTGTAAAAATTACAAATTTTGAAGACTTTATGATTTTAGTGATGTTAAGTTAATTTCGTGGACTTAAGAGTAAGTTAATTTAGTGGACTTAAGAGTTGTAGATATGAGATTTGAAATGAAACTTAGTTTTGGTGTGAAATAGATTATTTAAGATGACTGAATTTTTCTACTTTTGGTAATTTTAAGGGACTCTTAAAATTGAACCTTTGTTATTAATTTTAGTCTAAAATCAATGACTTAGTTAGTAACTAAAAGGAATAGTTATTAGATAAAGATAGTAATATTTTTAGAATGAGAGAACTTTAGAATAAAATTTTATACCAGTTAGATTTCTTTTCTCAAAGTAACGTTTTAGAAAATAATAGTTTCGTTATGCGTGTCTTTAGTCCTTTAGAAATAATAATGAATAAATGGTTGAATTATGATCTCAATTGCTTTAAAAATAATGTAAAATAATGTTGATGTTGTTGCTGTTAAATTTAGACATCGCGCTTAAAGTATTAACCGACTTAAAGAAGTTTTGAGAAAGGACATAAAAATAAAAGAGACTTAATAGAATTTTTCGTAGAAATTTAGAGACAAACATTAAGATTATCATAATTCAAGACATGCTTAAAATAAGACAACCTTAACATAGTTAGAAATTTATCTTAATCGAAAGTATTTTTTTGAAGTGTTAGTTAATTTTTAGAAAAGAAAAATGTCTAATAGTGTTAGCTTTTACCTAAACAAATAATAATAAATCTTAGTCTTGTTCTTAATCTCGTGGCCTCTTTCGTAGGAAATTGTCGAGTTGTATTTTCTTGCTCTATCTAATGTCTGATCATCTCTCTCTAATTGCTTCAGTTTCTTTTCCTTCTTTGTGTCTTTGTCGTGAACATTGAGAGATCACAAGTGAGAGTTGAGTGAGAGTAAAGTGAGATTGTGAGAGTTTGATGAAGTGAGTAAGAAGAGGAATTAAAACATTTACTTGGAGTTTCTATTGGGGTGAGAAAAAAATGTGTAACATCCCAGACTGCTTTCAGGATTACCGACTGACCCCACAAACCAACACGAGTCTTTTCAGCGTGTTTAGTCCTCACTCGCACGCTTACCGGGAAACTTCCCGGTAGGTCACCCATCCCAAAATTGCTCCAAGTCAAGCACGCTTAACTGTGGAGTTCTTATGGAATGAGCTACCGAAAAGAAGATGCATCTTGTTGATATGGGTAGTACCTAACAATTCTTATAAGCCTTCCTTCAACCATGTAGTCCCATACCTACACGGCCTCTGGATCCCTCTCATTTCGATGTGATTCGGTTCCTCCTATTATCGTGGGGTCATCCTTACGGATAGTGCCCGTTCCAACTGGCGGGAACCTGTCGTATCCAACTGGCGGGATATCGAAAGCCACGACGTGGGTGTTACATGCCCACCAGTTTCCGCCTGGTTCGTCCCCGAACCACACCGTACTGGAAGAGGTCTGCTCTGATACCATATTGTAAATTTCTTCATCTCATTACTACATGTTATGATCATGTGGCTAACTCTACACTTCTTGCTATTTCGAGCACCGACTTATAATCACTGATGAGTCATTTTCAAGTACTGCAATTTTTTTCTTTAAACATGCACTACGCACTTGTTCTCGCAAAGTGTTCCTTGAATGATTCTCACATTCACATTATTTATGAACTAAAACATACTTGAATATTTGAGGCTTATTTCCAATTTGTTCTTGTCTGTAATGACAGTTACACTTGCGATCTCCTCTGTAATAACTTCGACTCCTAAAATTCGATTTAGTTAACAAAATCATTTCATTTTTTTTTCAAGACAATTGCATAAGAAATATCATCAGATAACAATGTTTAACTCCTCAATCCTTTAATTCGTTCTTAACTCTTTTACACTAGCGTTCCATAACCCTCATATACGGTTCTCAGGGGGGGGGTCCTTTGGTTTACCTATCTCAATAAAGTCTATGATTGGTTCGAAGAACGTCTTGAGATTCAGGCGATTGCCGATGATATAACTAGTAAATATGTTCCTCCTCATGTCAATATATTTTATTGTTTAGGAGGAATTACACTTACTTGTTTTTTAGTCCAAGTAGCGACGGGTTTTGCTATGACTTTTTATTATCGTCCGACCGTTACGGAGGCTTTTGATTCTGTTCAATATATAATGACTGAGGCTAACTTTGGTTCTCCGCGGTCGGAATAGGTGAGTAAATTCCTTCCCTTAGAACCGTACTTGAGAGTTTCCTGACTCATATGGCTCAACAGTCAATTCTTTTTATCTTGCATTTTTTTTCTGGAGTTAAGAACAAGAAAAGAGGTTAATTACATGAGTTTCAAACTTGAATTTGGATTACGAATTGAATCCTTTGTTTTTAGTTTTATCTTTTTTCCTACCTTCCGAAGAATAAAGCATCGACATTAACACTAATGCTCGTTCTTGTCCTTAACACATCAACCTATTGTATTCATGCGTTAATACATTATTGTCCTCGACATTCTGTTGAAAGAGCTTGACATCATTCGTCCATTAGTTCACTGTACTTTGGCAACTTCTTATTCAGTCTTCATTTTTTTTTCATTTTTCATTTTTTTTTGTTTCGATTAAAAGTTATATCTTGTTTCTGAACATTACCGGGATGTCTTTCCACTTACTGTTATACTTGTATTATCGAATCTTTTCGACATATGAGATTGGAAAACATGTCCTGAAATCGGTTTAACATATTAATTCAAGTCAGTTGTATCTATGGCTAGGTAGTCGGAAGACTTTATGTAACATGGGAAACTGATAATTTAGTCAATCAGAAAGAATCAATAGGTAATAAACGTATGTTGGAGTCTAAAGTCGGAAGTATAGAGGAATTATTTATGATTATTAGCTATTAAATCACTAAAATTTTGAGGACAAAATTTCTTTAAGGGGGGTAGAGTGTAATACCCCGCATATATAAAAAAAATTCAGTATCAATTATTTTATCTTTGGTTTTTTTTCTAGAGAAGGGCAAAATGGTAATTGCGCATAAGACTTTCCGGACCGAATCATATTATTCCAACGGACTATTGAGAATGAAATTTGTCGCTTAAAACTTTTACGACATTTAATTGAATATTTTAGTTTGAAGAATAGTGTCGAAAAGGGTATTTTGGTCATTTTCACCAAAGGGAGTATATAAGACAAATTATATGTATTTTTTCCACAAGTTTCTACAACTTTCTCTTCACTAGAAGAGCAGATTTTTTTCTTCCCTCTCCCTCTCTATACTCGTGTCTCACCCCTCCATCCTTTAAGCTCCCAATTTTCTAAATTTTTCCCTCTTAGAAATCAACAAACATGCTTGAATCTTGGATCCTTGTACAAACTAAGAGTGTTTCAAGCTTGGAAGATCCTTCCCTCCATTTTTCATCCTAAGCCAAGCTCTCTCCATATTTACCACTTTTGGAGGTTTTTGCAAAATCAAGCTAGAAATGGAATTTCATGTGTAGAGAAGTAACTATTGTGTTAGGATTAACATTAGAAGCAAGAAATCAGGCCAAGAATGAAGAAAACCAGAGCTTGGAATATGAGTTTGGAAAATCGGAAGTTTGACAAGCTTAAATTGAGGTAAAAGTGGATATTTAGAGATGTAGTTTAAGTTATGTTGAATGATTAGAAGCATAAGTTGTTATTTCCTTTGTTTTCTGTGATGACTCTATATTTTGGGCTGGCAGTAGCATCATTTTTCTGTTGTTTGCTGTTTGAAAAGAGAAGCTAGAAGCTAAAAGCCATAAGTTGTTCCAATAACTTCCATAACTGATTTTTGAAGTTAACATGTTAGTATTGCTGTAAAAATGGGATAGGAACTATGTACACATGAATTCATTGATTCTGGAAAATTTGAATTGAAATTGAATTGTTTAGAGGTCATAAGCTGTCAATTAAGCTGTTTTGAGCAAAATGCCTTAAATGACTAAGTTGTGAGTTCAGACTACTGTATAAGTGGTTCATAGGGCTAATAATACATGTTGGAACTGCTGTGTTATAGTTTGGGTCGAAATTTATGTGATAGAAGTTATAAGTTGTTAGTGAAGCCGTTGAAGAATAGCTTAAGTTGGAAATTATTACCGGTCAGAGTGGAATAAATTCCGGGGTTACTCCACCTGGGTTTATTCCGTAAAAACAACTCAGATAATATTGTTTGTTCAACGCTAACTTCTAACATAATGATAAATATTATTATGATTATGATTATGACTATATACAAGTATATGATTATGAATATGTCAAGATGACAAGAATATTCAGTTATTTACCGATCTTAGTTTTTCCCCGATCGCTCAGTTATGTAAATATGAGCCTTATAAACCCAAAAAGGGTTGAGTTTAGAGACATATGGCGATCCTAGGTTCCCTGAGATTGCCTACAGCCTAGGATAGGTGGAACTCACTGAGACATTTCGTCTCACCCCAATCCCTTTTATTTTTTTCAGATCAGCAGGTTGTACGTGGCAAGGAGACAATACAGGAGGCTGAATGATATATTTTCACATGCTCATGTTGGTTTGTGGGGTTAGTCGGCAATCCTAAAAAGCAGTCTGGGATGTTACAAAATGGGTATATAACCTTTGCGAATGATATTGGATTCTCGAGGGTCTCTCATGACTAAGAGAAATAAAAGGGAATGCTTTTGCTCGAGGTAAGGGCACCTATCCACTTTTTAGATATATTTATACACTATTCCTTGTTATGTATATATGCTCCGTATTTTCATACTTGTCTGATGATTTTAATTTCAAGGTGAATAAATGAATGTATATGTATATGAAATCATTTATGCATGAGATAAATTACTTACGGTATATTCTGAGTCGTAACATGTGACTAGAAGTTCATATACCTATTGAAAAATATTATGTCCATGCATTTCATAGTTACGTGACCACCAGAGAGGAGTCACGAGGTGCACACCGGAGAGGTGGCACGGGGTGCGTTTTAAAACCACCTTATCCCGTAGTGGATCATCGAGTCTGATAGATGAGTAGATACTCATCTCCTTAGTGGCGTGGCCACGACCCTCTGCGGAGGTGTATTAATTCCGGAACATATGCATTGACATATAGGCATTGCATTAGGAGTCGAGTCATAATAAATTTTGTATTAATCTTATTTTTCTACTTGTTTCCATACAAGGGTTAAAATGCGATCTTTAATCCTTGTATAATGTTTGCTTTGTTCATGTTATCTTTATATTTGTTATTTTCGGAAATGGTGACCCTTTCAGTGGATGTGTGGGCTATATGCCATAGATTAAGATGGCACCATGGGATCCCGAGATGCTTCCATCGGAGGCGACGAACTTCAACTTCTCTGACAACAGAACTACTATGTCTTGGGGATTTGACCCGGCCTTAGGACGGGTCACATTTACGGTCAACGTACTCGCAACTAGCCATATAGTTATTAGGGAGCCAGATGTGAGCTTATCGTCATTAGAGGGTCTAGTACTCAACTTACTTCATTTTAAAGTCAAAGTTCAGCTTAGTAGTCCTCTAATTTTGGATAGTACTTTTGAAAGAAAATCCTCCCTCTGCGTAGGGATGTAATCATGTCATGTAAATTGTTGAACTGTCATGTAAAGCTCTATATAACTCTCACGTCTATTTTGAAAAGTACTTCAATTTACTTTGTGAATAAAAATATATAACTTGTGTTTAAAAAAAAGGTTTATTCTTTTCTTTTGTTATAAAAAAAAAACATTAAAAGGAACATTAAATATATTTTGCGAACAAATTTATGACTTATTTTAAAAAAGGTTTAACTTCATTCTTCCTTTCTTTCAAAAAAAAAAAAAAAAATTAGACACACAATATTTGGTGCTGAAAAACGGGGAGTTACACTAATATTTAACGGTGTTTTACATATAAAATAAAAATTTATTTAATAGAAACATTACATTAATTTTGATATTTTGAAAATAATCACGAGTTTTAAAAAATTAGTTTATTGAGTTTCCCAAATATGTATTTAAAAATTTGTTTTCGCGTACATAAGAAAATAAAATCCACAATATACACGATTCAAATATTTAACATATTTTTTTATATGTAAGAAAAAAAATATTCAATAAAAACATTATATTGACTAGCGAAAAGACGGTCACTCACGTGCCTGTCTTTCCGCTCTTTTTATTGCGCTAACGTTTGAAAATTTTGAACGGTGTTTTTTTTATGAAATTTTGATTTTCATTAAAACAAAAAAAAATATAAATGACACCAAAGACACCGACAATAATACAATATAACAAAGAAATATAATCTAAAATCTTTTTTTAATGATACCAATAATAATTTTATCATAGAAAAATGTTGTTTAAGGGTATAATTAGAATGTTTAAAAAGTAAGTATAAATATACTCATCTAGTTTGTTACATTTTTTAAATGATAAAGGAAAAAAAATATATTCATATCGTGTTTGTACATTTGTTTTAATATTTAAATTTATTCTTATCTATTTGTTACATGTGTTATTTGTATTGAAAATTGATGGTATTTTTGGAAAGAAAAATTCAATCCAAAAGTGTTGAAAGGGGTAGTTTTCTATATATATAATATAAATATAGATATAGATATAGATGTTGATAATTTTTAATTAATATTTTTAAACCTTTGACGATATTAACAATGTAATTAATTTTTATATAATTACCACAATGTTACGTGTAACACCCAAGGCTGACGAGGGCGAGGAGTGGTCGCCGGTGCACAAGGCATGACAATGAGCAGCTCCCGACAGCTTCTAGAAGAACCGAATCACATCGGAATGAGAGGGATCCTGAGATTGTGTAGGTATGAAACTACATGGTTGAAGGAAGACTTATAAGAATTGTTTGGTATTACTTATATCAACAAGATGCATCTTCTTTTTGGTAGCCCATTCCATAAGAACTCCACAGTTAAGAGTGCTTGACTTGGAGTAGTCTTTGATTTGGTGACTTACCGGGAAGTTTCCCGGTGAGCGTGCGAGTGAGGACAAAACACGCTGAAAAGACTCATGTTGGTTTGGAGGGTTAGTCGACAATGCTTAAAGTCGTCTGGGATGTTACAAATGGTATCAGAGCAGACCTCTCTCAGTATGGTGTGGTTCGGGGACGAACCAAGCGGAAGCTGGTGGGCATGTAATGAAGGTGAGAAAAACACAAGAAGGGGGGGTTAAATTGTGTTAACTTTTTCTTAGTTTTCTCCTCAGCTGAAAACACTTGGTCAGAAGCAGATAGAGTACTGCTTCTGAAGTAATGTTCAGAAATAACTTGCAGCGGATAAAAACAGAGAGAGAGAGGAGAAAGACACAAAGCAATTATACAGGTTCCTTCCACAAACCGGAAGTAGTCCTGTCCCCCTTGCACTTCCAAAGAGAGTTCACTATAATGTAATATTTGATTACAACTGCTCACTGCTACAACAAGCAAGAGACTTCAAATTGCTCAAGCACAACTGCAAGAGACTTCCTATGCTCCTGAACACAATAAAGAGACTTCTAATGCTCAACTGCAAGAGACTTTTAATCAAACAGAATTACAAAGAAAAATGTTTGAGGTTCAGCACTTGATATACAATCAGTGGTGTTCACAATACAAATCAGATACAAACTCTTGAGACTCTAGAATTTCTAAGATATGAACTTTGAAACAGAAATTCTAAGTGAACTTTGAATGCAGAACAATTTTAGCAGAGTTTTGGCACTTGTAAATTGTTGTTGAGTCTATACCAATCTCTAAGTCTTCACTCCTTTATATAGAGGTGTGAAAGAGACGTTGTGAAATTGTCAGCACATCAAAAAGAGTCGTTTGAAGCTTTGATCAATCACCAATGATCTTTTGCATGATATGGTAGTTGTCCTATGAAGGATCAATTTCAAATCCACTCCCATTGTGAAGGAACATCGTTGCAGGCAGAGTTGTTTTTCTTGTCTTGTAGCAGAGACAAACACAAAGTAGTGGAGGTAGTGGTTGTACACTTCGTACAATTGTACTTTGTCAACTCTTTTTGAAGATAAGCATCCAATGCCTTCAAATCCTCTCAAATTGACCGTTGCTTTACATTTCCTGTCTTCTGCAACGCTTAGATGAGTTTAAATCCATTGAACATCCCTTGAAGCTTTAAGTTTTGCATCTCCTGATGAACTTCGGCTTCTGGTGATCTTCAGCTTCTGATGAGATGCTCCTAATGAACTTGCTTCTGATGACGTCATCACTTCAGGAGCACTTTGTCTTCAGGAGCACTTTTAACTTCAGGAGCACTTCTCTTCAGACGCTTTAAACTTCCTTTTTGTTGATTCCTTAGCTCTCTTTTGTTCATCCAGAACCTATTTAAGAAGTCAAATTTTGTCTATGATCCTGTACACTTGAACAAATATTAGCTAGTCCAATTGACAATTTTTAATACCTTGTTATCATCAAAACTCTCAAAGGTTTATTGTTAAACACATTTTGTTCCAACAATCTCCCCCTTTTTGATGATGACAAACAATAGTATTTAAAATGTGCAATTGTTGTTAATCCAATTAACAAGTTGACTGTTAGGGTTTGAGGTTTGCAAGCTCCCTCTCAGTCTAATAGTACTTAAAGTGAGGTTTTTAAGCTCTCGGGGATTTCTATCCATGTTAATAAAATTCATCATTTAAAAGCGCAATAACACTCAGAATATTCTCACATCAATAGACTAAGAGATAAGAAGTTGGTCCTATTAATTTAAGATGATTAAAAATTAAATTAATGGGGCCTAGAGCCTATAAATACTATACAATATACTCCCCCTTTTGTCATCAACAAAAAGTTCGAAAGACTAAAGATAAAAAGAAAGAAGTAAGAAAAAGATAGTGAGAAAAAATATTCTATAAACAGAGCATAAAAGATATAAATATATCAGAGCACACAAAAAGATGAGGAATATATCAGAGCAAAACTACATAATTAGAAGTATATCAGAGCATGACAATAGAGTTCAAAAGCATAAAGTATTGATCAGAAGTGCAAAATAAGTTCAGAAGCAAAAATTGAAGTCAGAAGCACAAAAAGTGTAAGAAGATTTGAAAATAAGGAAACTTAAACTAAACAAGTTAAAATGTGTGCAACCAAAGGGTTGACTTGTTTGTTAAACATTTCCATCATCTGTTTGATCATCAAGTTGGTCTCTTCTTGTTTCTTCTGCATAGCTTCTTGCTGTTGCTTCATCTCATTCTTGAAGTCCTCATTGCTCTTTATCAGATTCTCTTCTCTTGCTCTAGCTTCTTCCAGCTTAGCTTCAGTAGAAGACTTATATTCCAGCATGAGTAGCTTTTGCTCCATAAGCTCTTTCTTCAGCTTCCTGTTCTCAGATACCAAGTCAGCATTCATTTTCAATATATCCAAGATTCCAGATGCTAATTTGAAATTGACATTGTTCAGAAAGCTTAGATCCAAGTCTCTAGGATGCACACCAGAAGGAATGAAGTCTGTAACCTCTCTTCCTTTTAAGCTAGGAGGATTCGGCACCCAGGTTCTAAGAATCTTAACTTTCTGCAGGTTGTTATCTACTTCTTTCAACCAGTCTTGAAGCTTCTGTTGAGCAGAGTCTTGTTTATCTAGACGTGTTCTCTAGAGTTCAGACAAGACAAAGTCAACTCTATCTTTTAATCTTATCCATTGCTTCTCATAGCTTTCCTTGTGAGTAAGATTTTCCCTTGCCTGAATCAGCTTGTTCAGCTCCTAACCTATATACTCACACACATCTTGTAATAGAGTAGAATCTAGAAAGATGGTTGGTGGTGAGGGTACTTTTGTAGGTTTGGGTGGAAATACAGATTGAATAGCTAAGGATGATGATGATTGGCTGCTTGTCGAGTTTGGAGTTTGAGTGTTGCTGGTTGAGGGTTGATCAGGAACTGACTTTTCAATCATAGTTGAAAATGATTGCTCAATCTCTACATCAGGAGCATCTGATGTGACCATGAAGTCAGATTCACTAACGGTTTCAGGGATGGAGGGTGAAAAAGTTTGATCAGGAACAAGTTGTTCAGGAACAATATGTTCAGGAGCAACATGTTCAGGTGTAGGGACATGTTCAGGGCTAGTTGATGTGGTCATTTGTTGGTTAGGTGCTTGATGTTGGGGGCTTTCTGAAGCAACTTCATCAGCAGCCACTTCAGAGGCTTTTTCTAGGTTTGGCCTAACTTCTGGTAGTTCACCTGAGTAGTGACTGACCAGATTGTCTAGAACTGATATCCCTTGGTTTTGGTTGGTTGAGGGTGGTTGAGATGATGATGAAGCATTGGGATTGGATGACTCAGAACCTATGTGTTCATCTGTGAACTCTGCATCAGCAGGAACAACATTCAAAGGTTGAATCATTGGTGGTTTCAATGGATTATTAGCAGGAAACCTATTATAGAAGTATGTTTTCCTTTGAAACAAGTCAATGATGTTTTCATCAATATCTGATCTAATAGGTTCATGAGTGATGTTATCAGCAGGCTTTTTGTGAGTTTTAGTTGATGATGAAGGGCCTTTTGGAATGGATGGGTAAAGTTTGCCTAATGGCATATCATCAAATTCAGAAGATGATAGTGAGGAGGTGGATTGGGAGGATGGTGATTGGGTTGAGTCTGATTCTACTACTATAACTATTTCAGAGTGTGGAGAATCAGGAATACCTGTATCAGCTTCTGGAGCAGCAGCTTCTGATCCAGCAGCTTTGTCCTCCTGGACATCTTCACCAGCCTTCACAATCATCAGCATGTTCCCAGCTTCTGATGTTGCCAAATTATGCAAATCTTCAGTAACTTGCACCAACTGCTATTCCACAGCACTAGCATCTTCCTTTGCTATACTAGAAGCAGGAACTTCAATTCCTTTTGCAAGTTCTCTGATCTTTTCAAGTGCAGCAGCATCTTCCATCTTCTTCTTCTTTACTTCCCTTGTAACAAGGTCAGTAGCAACTGCAATTTGCTCTTCCTCTTCAGCCACATATGCTGATTCCTTTAACTTCCTAACAACAGTCTTTCTCTTCTTCTTGGGAATTGGAGGCTGTTCAGGAGCAGTTTGTGTGGAAGCAGCAGCTTTGCCACTTCTGGTTCTCTTGTTCAGGACTGCATCAGTGTTCAAGTCCTGAACTTCTTCTTTAATTGTTGGTAGACAAGAACCACCAATCTTTAGTTTATCAGAGGCTTTATCCTTCTTAGCCTTCTTGGAAGGTTGCTCAACTTCCAAGTACTCTTCTTTAAAGGTCTCCTTCCTCTTGGATTTTCTGCTCTTGGCCACAGGCAGAGCACCACCATACATCTCTTCAGGCACATCTTCAAGTCTGATGACTTGACCATATGTTTTAAAATGGTCTGTGATGAAATGCATCTGAACATCAATAGGGTCCTTCTTGTAGATGGGAGGAAAGTCTTCCAGCAGATTTGACTTTGCTCTAGATTCACTAATGTCAGTGCTGAGCTTCTTGAAGGCATCTTTAGGAATCAGAGACATGTTCCTGAGAGTCTTGCCATTGATTACCTTCCCTGTTTCAGTTTCCAGCTGCTTATCAGTGAAGAAGTTGACAACACTGAGAGCTTTCAGAATCCCTCACTGATGAAGAATTTCTGATATCAGTCTTCCATAGGGAACCCATCACCTCCTCCTCTGCTGACTTTTCCTGAGCTCCTTGATCATATGCTTGAAGATGTATTTGGGAACATTTGTCTTGTCCTTCCTGATGAAGAAGTGAAGGAATACTATATGTCCCAAGGATGGTTGATCATTGCCACCACCTTTTGGTAACAGATTCTCATTTTTGATTTTCAAGAGCATCTTCTTCTCCATGCTCAAGTCAGAATAATTTCCCTTTTTTTTGCTATCAAACATGGACATGTTGACAATCTCGTTCCAAGGACATGTCTTGGGGTTATCTATCTCTGATCCTGCATATTTACCTGATCTATCTCTTCTGAGAACAAAGGCAATGGCCTCTTCACAGATGTATACCAGAATCCCCTTGATGCTTGATCTTATCTCCACGCATCTGAACAGTTTCAAGCCCATTTCTTCTCTTGTCTTCCCTTCCAAAGAAGGATTAATCAAAATCTTTTATGTTTCTTCCAATTTTGAAGCAGCTCTATCATACACAGAAGCTCTTAGCCAAAAATGCCTTAATAAAGTTTTGTATGTTGGTTCGTTCAACATATCAAAGTATGACATTAGCCCTTGTGCTTCGTAGTAGCTTCTGATATCACACCCATGATACGCAAGAGAGTTGAAGTCAACTGGATTCTTTATCTGAATCTTTAACTCCCTTTCTTCCAAGGACATAGTCCTCCCTTTGATTTCGTAGGCAGGTTTACCTTGTGTAGTTGATTCTGGATTCTCTACTTGCATGCTTGATGATGATTCTGGAACGGAACTTGATGATGCCATTAATGTAGTAGAAAGCTTTTAGGGTTCTAAGTTTTTGGTTTGTAGAGAAGAAGTTTGCTTCGCAAAGAAAGGTTGAGAATAGAAAGTGTTTGTTGTGAAGTGAGTAGTGTGTGAATTGTTTAAGTGTTTTAAGTAAAAACGATTGCAATTTAGAAAGGGGACAAACAAACATAACATTAATGACATAGGGGACGCGTGATAGTATTTTCAAAGCTTAAATCATCATTGCCCTCTTACGTTATACTGCAATACACACTTCAGAAGTTTTCAGAGTAACTGCCAAGTTAGTGGGCCAGGTGTGACTAAAAAGTAACTTCCAGCGTTTCCATTAACTCTGCTATTCAGAAGCACAAAACCCAGCTTCTGGACTTCAGATGCTGACGTCATCTTCAGAAGCACATTTTCCTCAGAACCTCAATAAAGAGCTTCTGATGGACCATAGCTTCTGGATAGACTTCAGGACCTAAATTCCTATTCAGGAGCAAGCAAATTTTAATCAAACACAAAGTGAATGTTCAAATTTTTCTTTATAAAATCAAATTTTTCCACAGTTAAAGGCTTAGTAAATATATCAGCCCATTGATGCTCAGTATCAATGAATTGTATATCTAAAATTCCTTTTTGAACATAGTTTCTATTAAAGTGGTGTTTGATTTCAATATGCTTGGCTGTTGAATGTAGAATTGGATTTTTTGACAAACAAATAGCAGCAGTATTATCACAATAAATGGGAATACTGTTAGCATTAATCTGATAATCTTCCAACTGATGTTTCATCCAAAGTAGTTGTGTACAACAACTTGCAGCTGAGATGTATTCTGCTTCTGTTGTAGACATAGCAATAGTTGCTTGTCTTTTGCTAGCCCAGGATATCATATTATCACCCAGAAATTGACAATTGCCACTGGTTGACTTTCTTTCATTCCTATCACCAGCACAGTCAGCATCACAAAATCCAACCAACTGATAATCTAAGGATTTCCTATAAAGGAGTCCAAGATTAGTTGTTCCTTTCAAATACTTGAAGATTCTCTTACAACAATTAAATGAGATTCTCTAGGATCTGATTGGAATCTTGCACACAAGCATACGCTGAATAAAATATTTGGCCTAGATGCAGTGAGGTATAACAAAGAACCAATCATACCTCTGTACAGCTTCTGGTCTACTTTTGTTCCAGTATCTTCTTTGCTTTAAGTGTAGGTTGGATGCATTGGAGTGTTCATCACTTTACCATCTTCCAGCTTGAACTTCTTCAGAAGCTCCTTAGTTAGTGTATTCTGTTTGATGAACATATACTCCATCTTTGCTTTGATTGATTTGAATTCCAAGGAAGAACTTCAGCTCTCCCATCATGCTCATTTCAAATTCATCCTGCATTAACTTAGAGAATTCCTTTCAAAGAGATGCATTAGTAGAACCAAATATTATATCATCAACATATATCTGCACAACAAGAATGTCTTTCTCAAGAGTCCTTCTGAAGAGTGTTGCGTCAACTTGGCCTCTTTTAAAATCATTTTTGATCAAGAAATTACTTAGTCTGTCATACCAAGCTCTGGGAGCTTGTTTCAAGCCATATCGTGATTTCTTAAGTTTGTAAACATGGTCAGGATGCTTAAGATCCTCAAAACCAGGATGTTGCTTGACATATCAGGTTACTTCTACCCTATGCAGTTAATCATGGCATAATATTATATTAAATGGATGTCAAGAGTGCATTTCTTAATGGAGTCATTGAAGAAGTGTTTACAAACTTGCAACTGGAGTAAATGTTTCAGTATAATCAATGCCTTCTTGTTGACTGTAACCTTGTGCAACAAGTCTTGCTTTGTTTCTGAATACTTCACCTTGTTCATTCAACTTGTTTCTGAATACCCATTTTCTTCCAATAATTATCTTATGCTGAGGTTTGGGTACCAGATCCTACACATCATTTCTTTGAAACTGATTAAGCTCTTTTTGCATAGCTAGTATCCATATGATTCCTCCATTCCAAGCCTATCAGCACACCTTCTGATCCAAATGTTAAGCTTCATAATGATGATTCACAACCTTACTCTGATGTTCCTGCTTACAGGAGATTGATTGGGAGACTTTTATATCTTAATACCACCAGGCCAGACATCACTTTCTTAACTCAGCAGTTGAGTCAATTTCTAAGCAATCCTACTCAAACTCATTTTACTGCTGCAACAAGAGTGTTGAGATACTTGAAAGGATCTCCAGGTCGTGGTATCTTCTTCCCTAGAGATGCTCCTCTTCAATTACAAGGCTTTTCAGATGCAGACTGGGCAGGCTGCAGAGATACCAGAAGATCTATTTCTGGTCAGTGTTTTTTTTTGGGCAAGTCACTCATTTCCTGGAGGACAAAGAAGCAACTCACTGTCAGCAAATCTTCCTCTGAGGCTGAGTATAGAGCTTTGGCAGCAGCATCATGTGAATTGCAATGGATCTTATATGTTCTTCATGATCTGCAGATTCAATGTCCCAAAACTCCTGTTATCTATTGTGATAATCAGAGTGCACTTCATATTGCTGCCAATCCTGTGTTTCATGAACGCACTAAGCATTTAGAGATAGATTGTCATATTGTACGAGAGAAACTGCAGGCCAACATTCTCAAACTGCTACCTATTTCTTCCAAAGACCAGCTTGCAGATTTTTTCACCAAGGCTCTTCTCCCTCAACCATTCAACATTTTGTTGTCCAAGTTGGAGATGATAGACATTTATCACCCTCCAACTTGTGGGGGGCTATTACAGCAGCATGCAGAGAAGGATAATATAGAGAATAATAGTAACTTGCAATGCAAGTTACTTCACCATTGTACTTCATCATTTTAGTGTAGTACAATCTAGATTGTGTAGTACAATTCTTAGGCCTATATATACCTTTGTATCACTCTATTTCCATAATAATGCAGTTTTATTTTGCTCTTCCATTGTTTCATAATATCAATTTCTCATCTAATCAAACTCTAATAAAATGATAAAAGGAATTACTCTTTTGTTAAAGAATAAAGATCACTGGGTTCTTTTCACTATCATTTTAAGTTTATGCCTTCTCCTCTTATTTCTACCATCGTTTGTTTTGGTATGCCTTTATACCATGGAATATGGATGCTACAATACAAACCCAGCTCACCTCATTTTACTTACTTATTATTAAATTAATCTCACCACAAATCATATAAATATATATGCACACGGGTACTTTTTATTTAAGAAATTCACTATAAAAAAAGATTATTTATATCTTGCCTTGACCAATTAAATTAGTTAATTAGGGGATCGAATCACTTGCTCTTATCTATTTTCCTAACAAAACTCAATCTAAATCTTAAAACTTTAAAATACCATACTTTATGTAATATGTATATTTTAATCTACTTCACAACTTTATCTTTGGTTTTATATATTAATCGCAACTTTAAGCTTAGGTTATATATATAGATACATGATACTTCCTAGTAAGTGGGTGAAGAGCCTTGTTCATAACTGTGGACCAAACAGGAACTTACAAGAGTAATAATAACATAGACATCTTAGTGGACTTTTATAGACAAAGTTTTCTAGTGCAAAATGAATAAAGCTTAGTCACTAAGAAACTAAGAGATGGTTCTCAAATTTTTCATAAAGTTAATATTACTAGCTAACCAAATATTTTGTTGGCTAAACTTCTTAATAGCCAAGTAAAAGGTGTTGATATCTCTTAAACAATCAAAACTAACGGTGAAGACTAGATGCATGAGGCAGTGCTTCTTTTTAAAAAAAAAAAAAAAAGAAAACTAGTTTTCTGGTTTAGTAAAAGATAATTGATCTATACGATTTTATTGTTATAAAAATAAAGTAGAGTAATTTATTAAACTTACCTCACATTTCTTCTTTCAATTACTCCATTCCTTTTTTATTTAATTGTGAAGTTATTTCATCTCTACCTATATACATATGGACCTACATCTTGAAGAGAAGAAAAATAATAAAAAGGAAAATGCTACTTTTAAAGAAAAATAGCTTCAAGAATTTTTCAAGACACAGTTGACAAATTTTAATTAGATGATTTATTTGTCCACTTCCTATTTAATAGGAAAATGCTACTTTTCAAGAAAAATAGTTTCAAGAATTTTTCAAGACACAGTTGGCAAATTTTAATTGGATGATTTATTTGTCCACTTCCTATTTTTCAGCCACACCTCCTTGAATTGTGGCAAATAGTGCACTGTGATTGGCTACTCTTTATTCTTGAAGAATTCTTGATGTTATTTTTCTAGAGATATATCATTGCTCTAATAAAAATACCATGTTTTTATTTTTGGACGTTAGAGTTTTATGTGATACCGCGATAACAGTAGTAATAACTAAAATAAAAATGAAAGTAAAGTGAACTTAAGCGGAGACTTGTTGGAAATTTAGGAGGAATTGTAAAAATTACAAATTTTGAAGACTTTATGATTTTAGTGATGTTAAGTTAATTTCGTGGACTTAAGAGTAAGTTAATTTAGTGGACTTAAGAGTTGTAGATATGAGATTTGAAATGAAACTTAGTTTTGGTGTGAAATAGATTATTTAAGATGACTGAATTTTTCTACTTTTGGTAATTTTAAGGGACTCTTAAAATTGAACCTTTGTTATTAATTTTAGTCTAAAATCAATGACTTAGTTAGTAACTAAAAGGAATAGTTATTAGATAAAGATAGTAATATTTTTAGAATGAGAGAACTTTAGAATAAAATTTTATACCAGTTAGATTTCTTTTCTCAAAGTAACGTTTTAGAAAATAATAGTTTCGTTATGCGTGTCTTTAGTCCTTTAGAAATAATAATGAATAAATGGTTGAATTATGATCTCAATTGCTTTAAAAATAATGTAAAATAATGTTGATGTTGTTGCTGTTAAATTTAGACATCGCGCTTAAAGTATTAACCGACTTAAAGAAGTTTTGAGAAAGGACATAAAAATAAAAGAGACTTAATAGAATTTTTCGTAGAAATTTAGAGACAAACATTAAGATTATCATAATTCAAGACATGCTTAAAATAAGACAACCTTAACATAGTTAGAAATTTATCTTAATCGAAAGTATTTTTTTGAAGTGTTAGTTAATTTTTAGAAAAGAAAAATGTCTAATAGTGTTAGCTTTTACCTAAACAAATAATAATAAATCTTAGTCTTGTTCTTAATCTCGTGGCCTCTTTCGTAGGAAATTGTCGAGTTGTATTTTCTTGCTCTATCTAATGTCTGATCATCTCTCTCTAATTGCTTCAGTTTCTTTTCCTTCTTTGTGTCTTTGTCGTGAACATTGAGAGATCACAAGTGAGAGTTGAGTGAGAGTAAAGTGAGATTGTGAGAGTTTGATGAAGTGAGTAAGAAGAGGAATTAAAACATTTACTTGGAGTTTCTATTGGGGTGAGAAAAAAATGTGTAACATCCCAGACTGCTTTCAGGATTACCGACTGACCCCACAAACCAACACGAGTCTTTTCAGCGTGTTTAGTCCTCACTCGCACGCTTACCGGGAAACTTCCCGGTAGGTCACCCATCCCAAAATTGCTCCAAGTCAAGCACGCTTAACTGTGGAGTTCTTATGGAATGAGCTACCGAAAAGAAGATGCATCTTGTTGATATGGGTAGTACCTAACAATTCTTATAAGCCTTCCTTCAACCATGTAGTCCCATACCTACACGGCCTCTGGATCCCTCTCATTTCGATGTGATTCGGTTCCTCCTATTATCGTGGGGTCATCCTTACGGATAGTGCCCGTTCCAACTGGCGGGAACCTGTCGTATCCAACTGGCGGGATATCGAAAGCCACGACGTGGGTGTTACATGCCCACCAGTTTCCGCCTGGTTCGTCCCCGAACCACACCGTACTGGGAGAGGTCTGCTCTGATACCATATTGTAAATTTCTTCATCTCATTACTACATGTTATGATCATGTGGCTAACTCTACACTTCTTGCTATTTCGAGCACCGACTTATAATCACTGATGAGTCATTTTCAAGTACTGCAATTTTTTTCTTTAAACATGCACTACGCACTTGTTCTCGCAAAGTGTTCCTTGAATGATTCTCACATTCACATTATTTATGAACTAAAACATACTTGAATATTTGAGGCTTATTTCCAATTTGTTCTTGTCTGTAATGACAGTTACACTTGCGATCTCCTCTGTAATAACTTCGACTCCTAAAATTCGATTTAGTTAACAAAATCATTTCATTTTTTTTTCAAGACAATTGCATAAGAAATATCATCAGATAACAATGTTTAACTCCTCAATCCTTTAATTCGTTCTTAACTCTTTTACACTAGCGTTCCATAACCCTCATATACGGTTCTCAGGGGGGGGGGGGGTCCTTTGGTTTACCTATCTCAATAAAGTCTATGATTGGTTCGAAGAACGTCTTGAGATTCAGGCGATTGCCGATGATATAACTAGTAAATATGTTCCTCCTCATGTCAATATATTTTATTGTTTAGGAGGAATTACACTTACTTGTTTTTTAGTCCAAGTAGCGACGGGTTTTGCTATGACTTTTTATTATCGTCCGACCGTTACGGAGGCTTTTGATTCTGTTCAATATATAATGACTGAGGCTAACTTTGGTTCTCCGCGGTCGGAATAGGTGAGTAAATTCCTTCCCTTAGAACCGTACTTGAGAGTTTCCTGACTCATATGGCTCAACAGTCAATTCTTTTTATCTTGCATTTTTTTTCTGGAGTTAAGAACAAGAAAAGAGGTTAATTACATGAGTTTCAAACTTGAATTTGGATTACGAATTGAATCCTTTGTTTTTAGTTTTATCTTTTTTCCTACCTTCCGAAGAATAAAGCATCGACATTAACACTAATGCTCGTTCTTGTCCTTAACACATCAACCTATTGTATTCATGCGTTAATACATTATTGTCCTCGACATTCTGTTGAAAGAGCTTGACGTCATTCGTCCATTAGTTCACTGTACTTTGGCAACTTCTTATTCAGTCTTCATTTTTTTTTCATTTTTCATTTTTTTTTGTTTCGATTAAAAGTTATATCTTGTCTCTGAACATTACCGGGATGTCTTTCCACTTACTGTTATACTTGTATTATCGAATCTTTTCGACATATGAGATTGGAAAACATGTCCTGAAATCGGTTTAACATATTAATTCAAGTCAGTTGTATCTATGGCTAGGTAGTCGGAAGACTTTATGTAACATGGGAAACTGATAATTTAGTCAATCAGAAAGAATCAATAGGTAATAAACGTATGTTGGAGTCTAAAGTCGGAAGTATAGAGGAATTATTTATGATTATTAGCTATTAAATCACTAAAATTTTGAGGACAAAATTTCTTTAAGGGGGGTAGAGTGTAATACCCCGCATATAAAAAAAAAATTCAGTATCAATTATTTTATCTTTGGTTTTTTTTCTAGAGAAGGGCAAAATGGTAATTGCGCATAAGACTTTCCGGACCGAATCATATTATTCCAACGGACTATTGAGAATGAAATTTGTCGCTTAAAACTTTTACGACATTTAATTGAATATTTTAGTTTGAAGAATAGTGTCGAAAAGGGTATTTTGGTCATTTTCACCAAAGGGAGTATATAAGACAAATTATATGTATTTTTTCCACAAGTTTCTACAACTTTCTCTTCACTAGAAGAGCAGATTTTTTTCTTCCCTCTCCCTCTCTATACTCGTGTCTCACCCCTCCATCCTTTAAGCTCCCAATTTTCTAAATTTTTCCCTCTTAGAAATCAACAAACATGCTTGAATCTTGGATCCTTGTACAAACTAAGAGTGTTTCAAGCTTGGAAGATCCTTCCCTCCATTTTTCATCCTAAGCCAAGCTCTCTCCATATTTACCACTTTTGGAGGTTTTTGCAAAATCAAGCTAGAAATGGAATTTCATGTGTAGAGAAGTAACTATTGTGTTAGGATTAACATTAGAAGCAAGAAATCAGGCCAAGAATGAAGAAAACCAGAGCTTGGAATATGAGTTTGGAAAATCGGAAGTTTGACAAGCTTAAATTGAGGTAAAAGTGGATATTTAGAGATGTAGTTTAAGTTATGTTGAATGATTAGAAGCATAAGTTGTTATTTCCTTTGTTTTCTGTGATGACTCTATATTTTGGGCTGGCAGTAGCATCATTTTTCTGTTGTTTGCTGTTTGAAAAGAGAAGCTAGAAGCTAAAAGCCATAAGTTGTTCCAATAACTTCCATAACTGATTTTTGAAGTTAACATGTTAGTATTGCTGTAAAAATGGGATAGGAACTATGTACACATGAATTCATTGATTCTGGAAAATTTGAATTGAAATTGAATTGTTTAGAGGTCATAAGCTGTCAATTAAGCTGTTTTGAGCAAAATGCCTTAAATGACTAAGTTGTGAGTTCAGACTACTGTATAAGTGGTTCATAGGGCTAATAATACATGTTGGAACTGCTGTGTTATAGTTTGGGTCGAAATTTATGTGATAGAAGTTATAAGTTGTTAGTGAAGCCGTTGAAGAATAGCTTAAGTTGGAAATTATTACCGGTCAGAGTGGAATAAATTCCGGGGTTACTCCACCTGGGTTTATTCCGTAAAAACAACTCAGATAATATTGTTTGTTCAACGCTAACTTCTAACATAATGATAAATATTATTATGATTATGATTATGACTATATACAAGTATATGATTATGAATATGTCAAGATGACAAGAATATTCAGTTATTTACCGATCTTAGTTTTTCCCCGATCGCTCAGTTATGTAAATATGAGCCTTATAAACCCAAAAAGGGTTGAGTTTAGAGACATATGGCGATCCTAGGTTCCCTGAGATTGCCTACAGCCTAGGATAGGTGGAACTCACTGAGACATTTCGTCTCACCCCAATCCCTTTTATTTTTTTCAGATCAGCAGGTTGTACGTGGCAAGGAGACAATACAGGAGGCTGAATGATATATTTTCACATGCTCATGTTGGTTTGTGGGGTTAGTCGGCAATCCTAAAAAGCAGTCTGGGATGTTACAAAATGGGTATATAACCTTTGCGAATGATATTGGATTCTCGAGGGTCTCTCATGACTAAGAGAAATAAAAGGGAATGCTTTTGCTCGAGGTAAGGGCACCTATCCACTTTTTAGATATATTTATACACTATTCCTTGTTATGTATATATGCTCCGTATTTTCATACTTGTCTGATGATTTTAATTTCAAGGTGAATAAATGAATGTATATGTATATGAAATCATTTATGCATGAGATAAATTACTTACGGTATATTCTGAGTCGTAACATGTGACTAGAAGTTCATATACCTATTGAAAAATATTATGTCCATGCATTTCATAGTTACGTGACCACCAGAGAAGAGTCACGAGGTGCACACCGGAGAGGTGGCACGGGGTGCGTTTTAAAACCACCTTATCCCGTAGTGGATCATCGAGTCTGATAGATGAGTAGATACTCATCTCCTTAGTGGCGTGGCCACGACCCTCTGCGGAGGTGTATTAATTCCGGAACATATGCATTGACATATAGGCATTGCATTAGGAGTCGAGTCATAATAAATTTTGTATTAATCTTATTTTTCTACTTGTTTCCATACAAGGGTTAAAATGCGATCTTTAATCCTTGTATAATGTTTGCTTTGTTCATGTTATCTTTATATTTGTTATTTTCGGAAATGGTGACCCTTTCAGTGGATGTGTGGGCTATATGCCATAGATTAAGATGGCACCATGGGATCCCGAGATGCTTCCATCGGAGGCGACGAACTTCAACTTCTCTGACAACAGAACTACTATGTCTTGGGGATTTGACCCGGCCTTAGGACGGGTCACATTTACGGTCAACGTACTCGCAACTAGCCATATAGTTATTAGGGAGCCAGATGTGAGCTTATCGTCATTAGAGGGTCTAGTACTCAACTTACTTCATTTTAAAGTCAAAGTTCAGCTTAGTAGTCCTCTAATTTTGGATAGTACTTTTGAAAGAAAATCCTCCCTCTGCGTAGGGATGTAATCATGTCATGTAAATTGTTGAACTGTCATGTAAAGCTCTATATAACTCTCACGTCTATTTTGAAAAGTACTTCAATTTACTTTGTGAATAAAAATATATAACTTGTGTTTAAAAAAAAGGTTTATTCTTTTCTTTTGTTATAAAAAAAAAAACATTAAAAGGAACATTAAATATATTTTGCGAACAAATTTATGACTTATTTTAAAAAAGGTTTAACTTCATTCTTCCTTTCTTTCAAAAAAAAAAAAAAATTAGACACACAATATTTGGTGCTGAAAAACGGGGAGTTACACTAATATTTAACGGTGTTTTACATATAAAATAAAAATTTATTTAATAGAAACATTACATTAATTTTGATATTTTGAAAATAATCACGAGTTTTAAAAAATTAGTTTATTGAGTTTCCCAAATATGTATTTAAAAATTTGTTTTCGCGTACATAAGAAAATAAAATCCACAATATACACGATTCAAATATTTAACATATTTTTTTATATGTAAGAAAAAAAATATTCAATAAAAACATTATATTGACTAGCGAAAAGACGGTCACTCACGTGCCTGTCTTTCCGCTCTTTTTATTGCGCTAACGTTTGAAAATTTTGAACGGTGTTTTTTTTATGAAATTTTGATTTTGATTAAAACAAAAAAAAATATAAATGACACCAAAGACACCAACAATAATACAATATAACAAAGAAATATAATCTAAAATCTTTTTTTAATGATACCAATAATAATTTTATCATAGAAAAATGTTGTTTAAGGGTATAATTAGAATGTTTAAAAAGTAAGTATAAATATACTCATCTAGTTTGTTACATTTTTTAAATGATAAAGGAAAAAAAATATATTCATATCGTGTTTGTACATTTGTTTTAATATTTAAATTTATTCTTATCTATTTGTTACATGTGTTATTTGTATTGAAAATTGATGGTATTTTTGGAAAGAAAAATTCAATCCAAAAGTGTTGAAAGGGGTAGTTTTCTATATATATAATATAAATATAGATATAGATATAGATGTTGATAATTTTTAATTAATATTTTTAAACCTTTGACGATATTAACAATGTAATTAATTTTTATATAATTACCACAATGTTACGTGTAACACCCAAGGCTGACGAGGGCGAGGAGTGGTCGCCGGTGCACAAGGCATGACAATGAGCAGCTCCCGACAGCTTCTAGAAGAACCGAATCACATCGGAATGAGAGGGATCCTGAGATTGTGTAGGTATGAAACTACATGGTTGAAGGAAGACTTATAAGAATTGTTTGGTATTACTTATATCAACAAGATGCATCTTCTTTTTGGTAGCCCATTCCATAAGAACTCCACAGTTAAGAGTGCTTGACTTGGAGTAGTCTTTGATTTGGTGACTTACCGGGAAGTTTCCCGGTGAGCGTGCGAGTGAGGACAAAACACGCTGAAAAGACTCATGTTGGTTTGGAGGGTTAGTCGACAATGCTTAAAGTCGTCTGGGATGTTACAAATGGTATCAGAGCAGACCTCTCTCAGTATGGTGTGGTTCGGGGACGAACCAAGCGGAAGCTGGTGGGCATGTAATGAAGGTGAGAAAAACACAAGAAGGGGGGGTTAAATTGTGTTAACTTTTTCTTAGTTTTCTCCTCAGCTGAAAACACTTGGTCAGAAGCAGATAGAGTACTGCTTCTGAAGTAATGTTCAGAAATAACTTGCAGCGGATAAAAACAGAGAGAGAGAGGAGAAAGACACAAAGCAATTATACAGGTTCCTTCCACAAACCGGAAGTAGTCCTGTCCCCCTTGCACTTCCAAAGAGAGTTCACTATAATGTAATATTTGATTACAACTGCTCACTGCTACAACAAGCAAGAGACTTCAAATTGCTCAAGCACAACTGCAAGAGACTTCCTATGCTCCTGAACACAATAAAGAGACTTCTAATGCTCAACTGCAAGAGACTTTTAATCAAACAGAATTACAAAGAAAAATGTTTGAGGTTCAGCACTTGATATACAATCAGTGGTGTTCACAATACAAATCAGATACAAACTCTTGAGACTCTAGAATTTCTAAGATATGAACTTTGAAACAGAAATTCTAAGTGAACTTTGAATGCAGAACAATTTTAGCAGAGTTTTGGCACTTGTAAATTGTTGTTGAGTCTATACCAATCTCTAAGTCTTCACTCCTTTATATAGAGGTGTGAAAGAGACGTTGTGAAATTGTCAGCACATCAAAAAGAGTCGTTTGAAGCTTTGATCAATCACCAATGATCTTTTGCATGATATGGTAGTTGTCCTATGAAGGATCAATTTCAAATCCACTCCCATTGTGAAGGAACATCGTTGCAGGCAGAGTTGTTTTTCTTGTCTTGTAGCAGAGACAAACACAAAGTAGTGGAGGTAGTGGTTGTACACTTCGTACAATTGTACTTTGTCAACTCTTTTTGAAGATAAGCATCCAATGCCTTCAAATCCTCTCAAATTGACCGTTGCTTTACATTTCCTGTCTTCTGCAATGCTTAGATGAGTTTAAATCCATTGAACATCCCTTGAAGCTTTAAGTTTTGCATCTCCTGATGAACTTCGGCTTCTGGTGATCTTCAGCTTCTGATGAGATGCTCCTGATGAACTTGCTTCTGATGACGTCATCACTTCAGGAGCACTTTGTCTTCAGGAGCACTTTTAACTTCAGGAGCACTTCTCTTCAGACGCTTTAAACTTCCTTTTTGTTGATTCCTTAGCTCTCTTTTGTTCATCCAGAACCTATTTAAGAAGTCAAATTTTGTCTATGATCCTGTACACTTGAACAAATATTAGCTAGTCCAATTGACAATTTTTAATACCTTGTTATCATCAAAACTCTCAAAGGTTTATTGTTAAACACATTTTGTTCCAACAATCTCCCCCTTTTTGATGATGACAAACAATAGTATTTAAAATGTGCAATTGTTGTTAATCCAATTAACAAGTTGACTGTTAGGGTTTGAGGTTTGCAAGCTCCCTCTCAGTCTAATAGTACTTAAAGTGAGGTTTTTAAGCTCTCGGGGATTTCTATCCATGTTAATAAAATTCATCATTTAAAAGCGCAATAACACTCAGAATATTCTCACATCAATAGACTAAGAGATAAGAAGTTGGTCCTATTAATTTAAGATGATTAAAATTTAAATTAATGGGGCCTAGAGCCTATAAATACTATACAATATACTCCCCCTTTTGTCATCAACAAAAAGTTCGAAAGACTAAAGATAAAAAGAAAGAAGTAAGAAAAAGATAGTGAGAAAAAATATTCTATAAACAGAGCATAAAAGATATAAATATATCAGAGCACACAAAAAGATGAGGAATATATCAGAGCAAAACTACATAATTAGAAGTATATCAGAGCATGACAATAGAGTTCAAAAGCATAAAGTATTGATCAGAAGCGCAAAATAAGTTCAGAAGCAAAAATTGAAGTCAGAAGCACAAAAAGTGTAAGAAGATTTGAAAATAAGGAAACTTAAACTAAACAAGTTAAAATGTGTGCAACCAAAGGGTTGACTTGTTTGTTAAACATTTCCATCATCTGTTTGATCATCAAGTTGGTCTCTTCTTGTTTCTTCTGCATAGCTTCTTGCTGTTGCTTCATCTCATTCTTGAAGTCCTCATTGCTCTTTATCAGATTCTCTTCTCTTGCTCTAGCTTCTTCCAGCTTAGCTTCAGTAGAAGACTTATATTCCAGCATGAGTAGCTTTTGCTCCATAAGCTCTTTCTTCAGCTTCCTGTTCTCAGATACCAAGTCAGCATTCATTTTCAATATATCCAAGATTCCAGATGCTAATTTGAAATTGACATTGTTCAGAAAGCTTAGATCCAAGTCTCTAGGATGCACACCAGAAGGAATGAAGTCTGTAACCTCTCTTCCTTTTAAGCTAGGAGGATTCGGCACCCAGGTTCTAAGAATCTTAACTTTCTGCAGGTTGTTATCTACTTCTTTCAACCAGTCTTGAAGCTTCTGTTGAGCTGAGTCTTGTTTATCTAGACGTGTTCTCTAGAGTTCAGACAAGACAAAGTCAACTCTATCTTTTAATCTTATCCATTGCTTCTCATAGCTTTCCTTGTGAGTAAGATTTTCCCTTGCCTGAATCAGCTTGTTCAGCTCCTAACCTATATACTCACACACATCTTGTAATAGAGTAGAATCTAGAAAGATGGTTGGTGGTGAGGGTACTTTTGTAGGTTTGGGTGGAAATACAGATTGAATAGCTAAGGATGATGATGATTGGCTGCTTGTCGAGTTTGGAGTTTGAGTGTTGCTGGTTGAGGGTTGATCAGGAACTGACTTTTCAATCATAGTTGAAAATGATTGCTCAATCTCTACATCAGGAGCATCTGATGTGACCATGAAGTCAGATTCACTAACGGTTTCAGGGATGGAGGGTGAAAAAGTTTGATCAGGAACAAGTTGTTCAGGAACAATATGTTCAGGAGCAACATGTTCAGGTGTAGGGACATGTTCAGGGCTAGTTGATGTGGTCATTTGTTGGTTAGGTGCTTGATGTTGGGGGCTTTCTGAAGCAACTTCATCAGCAGCCACTTCAGAGGCTTTTTCTAGGTTTGGCCTAACTTCTGGTAGTTCACCTGAGTAGTGACTGACCAGATTGTCTAGAACTGATATCCCTTGGTTTTGGTTGGTTGAGGGTGGTTGAGATGATGATGAAGCATTGGGATTGGATGACTCAGAACCTATGTGTTCATCTGTGAACTCTGCATCAGCAGGAACAACATTCAAAGGTTGAATCATTGGTGGTTTCAATGGATTATTAGCAGGAAACCTATTTTAGAAGTATGTTTTCCTTTGAAACAAGTCAATGATGTTTTCATCAATATCTCATCTAATAGGTTCATGAGTGATGTTATCAGCAGGCTTTTTGTGAGTTTTAGTTGATGATGAAGGGCCTTTTGGAATGGATGGGTAAAGTTTGCCTAATGGCATATCATCAAATTCAGAAGATGATAGTGAGGAGGTGGATTGGGAGGATGGTGATTGGGTTGAGTCTGATTCTACTACTATAACTATTTCAGAGTGTGGAGAATCAGGAATACCTGTATCAGCTTCTGGAGCAGCAGCTTCTGATCCAGCAGCTTTGTCCTCCTGGACATCTTCACCAGCCTTCACAATCATCAGCATGTTCCCAGCTTCTGATGTTGCCAAATTATGCAAATCTTCAGTAACTTGCACCAACTGCTATTCCACAGCACTAGCATCTTCCTTTGCTATACTAGAAGCAGGAACTTCAATTCCTTTTGCAAGTTCTCTGATCTTTTCAAGTGCAGCAGCATCTTCCATCTTCTTCTTCTTTACTTCCCTTGTAACAAGGTCAGTAGCAACTGCAATTTGCTCTTCCTCTTCAGCCACATATGCTGATTCCTTTAACTTCCTAACAACAGTCTTTCTCTTCTTCTTGGGAATTGGAGGCTGTTCAGGAGCAGTTTGAGTGGAAGCAGCAGCTTTGCCACTTCTGGTTCTCTTGTTCAGGACTGCATCAGTGTTCAAGTCCTGAACTTCTTCTTTAATTGTTGGTAGACCAGAACCACCAATCTTTAGTTTATCAAAGGCTTTATCCTTCTTAGCCTTCTTGGAAGGTTGCTCAACTTCCAAGTACTCTTCTTTAAAGGTCTCCTTCCTCTTGGATTTTCTGCTCTTGGCCACAGGCAGAGCACCACCATACATCTCTTCAGGCACATCTTCAAGTCTGATGACTTGACCATATGTTTTAAAATGGTCTGTGATGAAGTGCATCTGAACATCAATAGGGTCCTTCTTGTAGATGGGAGGAAAGTCTTCCAGCAGATTTGACTTTGCTCTAGATTCACTAATGTCAGTGCTGAGCTTCTTGAAGGCATCTTTAGGAATCAGAGACATGTTCCTGAGAGTCTTGCCATTGATTACCTTCCCTGTTTCAGTTTCCAGCTGCTTATCAGTGAAGAAGTTGACAACACTGAGAGCTTTCAGAATCCCTCACTGATGAAGAATTTCTGATATCAGTCTTCCATAGGGAACCCATCACCTCCTCCTCTGCTGACTTTTCCTGAGCTCCTTGATCATATGCTTGAAGATGTATTTGGGAACATTTGTCTTGTCCTTCCTGATGAAGAAGTGAAGGAATACTATATGTCCCAAGGATGGTTGATCATTGCCACCACCTTTTGGTAACAGATTCTCATTTTTGATTTTCAAGAGCATCTTCTTCTCCATGCTCAAGTCAGAATAATTTCCCTTTTTTTTTCTATCAAACATGGACATGTTGACAATCTCGTTCCAAGGACATGTCTTGGGGTTATCTATCTCTGATCCTGCATATTTACCTGATCTATCTCTTCTGAGAACAAAGGCAATGGCCTCTTCACAGATGTATACCAGAATCCCCTTGATGCTTGATCTTATCTCCACGCATCTGAACAGTTTCAAGCCCATTTCTTCTCTTGTCTTCCCTTCCAAAGAAGGATTAATCAAAATCTTTTATGTTTCTTCCAATTTTGAAGCAGCTCTATCATACACAGAAGCTCTTAGCCAAAAATGCCTTAATAAAGTTTTGTATGTTGGTTCGTTCAACATATCAAAGTATGACATTAGCCCTTGTGCTTCGTAGTAGCTTCTGATATCACACCCATGATATGCAAGAGAGTTGAAGTCATCTGGATTCTTTATCTGAATCTTTAACTCCCTTTCTTCCAAGGACATAGTCCTCCCTTTGATTTCGTAGGCAGGTTTACCTTGTGTAGTTGATTCTGGATTCTCTACTTGCATGCTTGATGATGATTCTGGAACGGAACTTGATGATGCCATTAATGTAGTAGAAAGCTTTTAGGGTTCTAAGTTTTTGGTTTGTAGAGAAGAAGTTTGCTTCGCAAAGAAAGGTTGAGAATAGAAAGTGTTTGTTGTGAAGTGAGTAGTGTGTGAATTGTTTAAGTGTTTTAAGTAAAAACGATTGCAATTTAGAAAGGGGACAAACAAACATAACATTAATGACATAGGGGACGCGTGATAGTATTTTCAAAGCTTAAATCATCATTGCCCTCTTACGTTATACTGCAATACACACTTCAGAAGTTTTCAGAGTAACTGCCAAGTTAGTGGGCCAGGTGTGACTAAAAAGTAACTTCCAGCGTTTCCATTAACTCTGCTATTCAGAAGCACAAAACCCAGCTTCTGGACTTCAGATGCTGACGTCATCTTCAGAAGCACATTTTCCTCAGAACCTCAATAAAGAGCTTCTGATGGACCATAGCTTCTGGATAGACTTCAGGACCTAAATTCCTATTCAGGAGCAAGCAAATTTTAATCAAACACAAAGTGAATGTTCAAATTTTTCTTTATAAAATCAAATTTTTCCACAGTTAAAGGCTTAGTAAATATATCAGCCCATTGATGCTCAGTATCAATGAATTGTATATCTAAAATTCCTTTTTGAACATAGTTTCTATTAAAGTGGTGTTTGATTTCAATATGCTTGGCTCTTGAATGTAGAATTGGATTTTTTGACAAACAAATAGCAGCAGTATTATCACAATAAATGGGAATACTGTTAGCATTAATCTGATAATCTTCCAACTGATGTTTCATCCAAAGTAGTTGTGTACAACAACTTGCAGCTGAGATGTATTCTGCTTCTGTTGTAGACATAGCAATAGTTGCTTGTCTTTTGCTAGCCCAGGATATCATATTATCACCCAGAAATTGACAATTGCCACTGGTTGACTTTCTTTCATTCCTATCACCAGCACAGTCAGCATCACAAAATCCAACCGATAATCTAAGGATTTCCTATAAAGGAGTCCAAGATTAGTTGTTCCTTTCAAATACTTGAAGATTCTCTTACAACAATTAAATGAGATTCTCTAGGATCTGATTGGAATCTTGCACACAAGCATACGCTGAATAAAATATTTGGCCTAGATGCAGTGAGGTATAACAAAGAACCAATCATACCTCTGTACAGCTTCTGGTCTACTTTTGTTCCAGTATCTTCTTTGCTTTAAGTGTAGGTTGGATGCATTGGAGTGTTCATCACTTTACCATCTTCCAGCTTGAACTTCTTCAAAAGCTCCTTAGTTAGTGTATTTTGTTTGATGAACATATACTCCATCTTTGCTTTGATTGATTTGAATTCCAAGGAAGAACTTCAGCTCTCCCATCATGCTCATTTCAAATTCATCCTGCATTAACTTAGAGAATTCCTTTCAAAGAGATGCATTAGTAGAACCAAATATTATATCATCAACATATATCTGCACAACAAGAATGTCTTTCTCAAGAGTCCTTCTGAAGAGTGTTGTGTCAACTTGGCCTCTTTTAAAATCATTTTTGATCAAGAAATTACTTAGTCTGTCATACCAAGCTCTGGGAGCTTGTTTCAAGCCATATCGTGATTTCTTAAGTTTGTAAACATGGTCAGGATGCTTAAGATCCTCAAAACCAGGATGTTGCTTGACAAACACTTCTTCAATGACTCCATTAAGAAATGCACTCTTGACATCCATTTAATATAGTATTATGCCATGATTAACTGCATAGGGTAGAAGTAACCTGATTGCTTCCAATCTTGCAACTGGAGTAAATGTTTCAGTATAATCAATGCCTTCTTGTTGACTGTAACCTTGTGCAACAAGTCTTGCTTTGTTTCTGAATACTTCACCTTGTTCATTCAACTTGTTTCTGAATACCCATTTTCTTCCAATAATTATCTTATGCTGAGGTTTGGGTACCAGATCCTACACATCATTTCTTTGAAACTGATTAAGCTCTTCTTGCATAGCTAGTATCCATCACTAGTGCAAAATTGACATAAGAATTATGTGTATTATACCTATTTTGTTAAAAAAAGGTGTGAAATATAAATAAGGTGGCAGTTTTGTAAATATATTGCAAATTTTGTTTTAATGAATAAGTTTCGAAACCTGATTTTAAGAATACAAGGGCTCAAATATGAAATAAAAACAAGGTGGCAAACTTGTAAATATGATTTTATACCTGATTTTAATTAAAAAAAGGTTTGAAATAAAAAGGTTTAATAATATATTAATTATTAAATTAGTTTTGTTTCTCCTTAGCAAGACTTGAACCATTGACCTCCAACTCTTTATTCCTTTGTTAAAACTAACTCAACTATTTAACCTCCCTCAATTCATTCCAAACCTGATATTAAGATAAAAAGGTATTATATTTTTTACACTAAAACTCTGAACCTGATATATAAGTTCTTCAGTATATCGATCAGTATGTTTCCTCTCTTCCTATTTGTCTCTCCCCCAATCGATCCGATTCTCTCTTCCATTACTCGTCAAACCCTTCAATCAAACTCTCGTATTTCTCAATCGAATTCCCCTCTCTCTTTCCTCAATCAAACCCTTCAATCAAACTCTCATATTCCTCAATCAAACTCTGCTGCAATCCAATTTTACAATCGTTCTCAAGCTTCACAATCGAACTCTCCCGCCCCTAAGCGATTCAGTTTCTCAATCGAATTCATTCATCAGAGTGAAGGTATTCTTCAATTCCTCTCCCAGCACTGAAATTTTGATTAATTAACCATATTGTTGTGTTTTGGTTCTCTTTGTTTATGTGATTGTGATTTTTTTTATTTTCCTAATGGTGGTTATTTTTTCTTGGGTGCTGTTTTGATTGGGAGTACTATTTTATACATAATTTATTTTTGCCAATGGATGATAATTGTCGATTGCATCTTGACTTTTTTAAGACTGGTGTTAGAACTTAGAATCATAAAATTGTCTAAATAGGAGTTAATTTTTTTGTGTTTTGGCGTGGCAGTTTAGTGGTTGGGTCTGCTTTGTTGCTGTTTGTTTTGGGGTAAGGGGCTTTTTTTTTTTTTTTAATTTTGTTCAGGTTGCTATTTGTTTTGGCGAGGCATTATGGATGAGTGTAGTGTATAATGTCGCTAGAAATGATATTTTTAAGGGGATCTGCTGCATTGGATTAATTAAAATATGCACAGTAAGGTAATTTGGAACTATAATATTGATTGGAAGGACTTATGAGCAGTACTTTGTCACACCTTATGGAATTGGAAGAATAAGGTAAAACATATTGATAACTTTAAGAGACCATTGGATGGGAAGGCTGCTGTCATGAGTTATGTTAGCGCCTATCATGCTGCTGATAAAGCCACAAAGATCATTCAAGAAACTCTAAAAGTTATGCCAATGGTGAGCTTGAAGTGCCACCAACGGGGTGGGTTAAAATAAACACGGACGGAGCTCGAAAAGGTGGCAGAGCGGGTTGTGGAGGTACCATATAGGGGAGTAAGGGTGAATGGCTTGGTGGTTTTTCTAAGTATGTCGGGATGTTTAGTGCGTATGTCACGGAATTGTGGGAAGTTTATGAAAGTCTTTAGCATGGAAGAAAATTGGGGTTTTCTTTTTGGTAGAATTAAATGTTGATTCTTTGATTGTGGCAAAGACTATATTGGATTGATTACTTTATTTTAGTTTTATGTATACAATAGTATTACTATAGTATTTGTTTGTAGTTGAGTAAAGTCTTTGGTTTGTTTATTAGGATTGATTAATCTTGTTTGAATGGTGCAGGTAGAGTTTACTTCTTGTTCAAGACCTCCTTCGTTCAGGTCTCTGCTCACCACTCATTCTCTATGTGTGGTGAATTACTTCTCAGTTCACAACCTAAGGTTATTATAAGTGACTCGAATCCTTCTCTTCGCTCTGTCCTTCTATTCGAAACATCTTCGATCCTAGATTTTCCCTTTGCATTAGTAAATAATTGATTTTTTTCAGTTTCCTTTTTTTTTAAATTCATAGCTTTCAGGTTAGTTATGTTTTACAACGTAAGATTTTTGCCTTTGTACATAACAGAAACTTATATTTTCAGTTGTGCAATAGCTAAATGGAACTAATCTTGCAGAACCATGCATTGATTTTAGTAAAGGTTTTAGTAATGCAATTGATACTTCACTATTGGTAAAATGTACAAAGTGGCAGAAATCAACGTTTTATATATCTCAAGTGTAGTACTCAAGGGATCAATGGTCTTATATATCCTTATAATTGTTGTACCCAACTTTATTTAATTTCTTTTGTATCAAAACGTGACATTACTAATTAGGCTCCACTAGAATCTCTTTTGCCAAAAATTCCTTTTGTATATGATCGAATGTCTCCTTTTTAATATTCACATTTCTATTTCTAATTTACTTCAGATCTTGAATCGTCTTTTTTAATTCCATTAAGGTTTAAGAAATGTGTACTATTGGCTTCTGATATTGAAGGATTGCTTGTGGTGTAGACATCCAAGGTAAGCTTGCAATATATAATGATAAATTGTGCTTTAATTGTCGGGCAATAATATAACCAATGCTGATAGTTGTAGTAAAGCTTTTAGAATTGGTTTGGGCTGCTAATCAATAGCTAGTTAAAATATTAAAGGCAAAATGCCTCTTTTGATCCTTTAAGTTTGACAAAAATACCGGGTTAGTCGTTTAAGTTTTTGAGTTTCAAATAGATCCATGGTTTTTAAAGTTTCAAAGAGGTCTTTAAGTTGTTAATTTAATGCACCTATTTGAAGTTTTTTAAGTTTTTATATTCAAATAGGTCCTTAAAAGGGCAATAAGGACCTATTTGAAACTTAAAAAACTTAAAGGACTTATCCGGTTTTTTTGTCAAACTTAAAGCACCAAATGAGATATTTTGCCAATATTAAACTATTGTTCACTTTATACGAGTTTCCTAGCTATGTTAATCTCTATTTTGTTGTAATCAAGTGGATAACGCTCTATGGGTAAAAGAAAAAGTTGTTCGAAAAGCCAAATCAGAATGGAAAGAAGCTTTTGCATCAAACTTACTAAAGGTACCTGGAATTCTATTATTTATGAATGTCATTATGGTGGTTGTCGATCAGAATTTAGAAATATTGTTTTCTCTTCTTGTATAGTTCTAAATATTATTTCGTTTTTTCTTTACAATTGAAATTTGTTACCTTTTGCAGGTAAGACGAAGTATTTAGTATTATTATATGTTTAAAGAAATTGCTTTAACTTTACTTTTGGTTTATCTCATATGAGAGAAATAAAAATTTCTGTCGTATTGATTTTTAAAGCTTTGAGGCCGAATTTCTTGTCTTTTTTGCTATGAATAAAGCATCATTGTTTCGAATGTTTTATTTGACTCTTCAAAACAAATCATTTTTTTTGTTTAGTGCTGTTTTATTTCCTTGATTGGATTCAGTGTTTGGTTATTAACATTCCAAGCTTTAATTATTTATAGACGAGACCTCTCCTTGCTATGCAGTAGCTATTTTGAGGCATCTTGTTTTCAAACAAGATGCTTCTTGTAACACATTGGTTGCATTTGTATACTAATGTTAAACTTTTTACAACCTGTGTAGAGTCTGAAATTTTAATCTATGGTTGTGCCTCATGGTCAATGATTTCAATAAAACATTATTTTTAGATATGTTACTTTTCTGCCTCAAATGTGCCTCTTTGTTGATTTGGTTTTGACTCACATTTTTCTCTGATTTGTATTTTCATAGGCACAATCTCTTTATGGCCATGCAAGTGCTGGTGCAGGCGTTGACTCAACTAGACAGAACCTTGCTGATAATGTCGGCTTTGACTCAGCAAGTCTGGTAAGGGTTTCTTACTGAATCATAATTAATCATATTTATGGATCTCATAAATTTTATTTTTTATACTTATGCTAGACCTTGTATTACAACAGGGTATGATTTAATTTTCTACATTACAGTTGCAGATTGGCCAAGGTCTTACTGTCACCGTAAGTTAACCCTTAGTTGCCCATCTGCTTTTGTCTCTTAATTAAAACTTTGTCAAACAACAAATTAATTTAGTTGGCGACTTCAAATTTTTATTGCATAAGGCTTGCAGGACTAATTACTATGTTGCATGATTTCCTTGATATCAAAGCTATCGTGTTGGGAAAATATCACTATGTTCTCTACCTCCTCGTGTTGGCCATACAGGTTTGTTTGAGTATTAAATTCCTCTCTCTTCCATCCCCCATTTGAAGCTAGTCTGATTTAAACTTTGTTGCAACAGCCGAGGATGTTGACTATGGATGAGAAGTTGAAGCCTCTATTAGTGCATGTTCGGATAGGCAAAGCAATAGTCGTTGTTGGATAGGCATGTCGACCTAAGACGATCATCGGCTTTCAGACTGATTCGACTCATGTTCCCTTTTTTTTATATGAATAAAGCATCCCTGAGAGATTTGTTATCTAAGGCGTGGTGGTTTTAGTTTTGTTAGGAGTGATCCACACATTTATGTTGTTGTTTGCTATAGCCTCACAGGGTGCTGAATAAGAGTTAATTTGTGTGTTTGATTGGGCAGGGTTAGTGATCTTTCTATTGTTTTTATTTGTTATAGTCAGCTGGTAGATTCTTTGGTGAAGTTTGTATATGTGGGTTAGACTTAAATTGTATTTTCTTTTTTCTCCCTTGCACATCTTGTGCTTAATGGGAAGTTATTAATTCATTACCTTTTGCTACTAGCTTGTATAATTAGTTATATATCTATGTTGGTTTCTGATGATATTCACTGAAAATAAAAAGAATAAAAAAAGCACTGTCCAATTGATTAACCTGTAGGTGACGGTGCCTGCAGGTTAATTTTTTATTTTTTTTAATTTGCTACCAGCTTTGTCACACCGGTTTATTGATAAAATGGGTGTTATATGTTTGTTATCACACCTGATTTTGTATTCAAACAGGTGTTATCTGCCCTGTTTTACACCTATTTTAGTGTAAAAGTGGGGTTACAAATACACATATCACACCTGTTTATTAGAAAAAATAGGTACAATATGTTGTTTTTATACCTAATAAAAAATAGGTGTCGTATCTCAAACTTACAACACCCGTTGATATAACCCCGGCAAAAAACAGGTCTTAAATATCTAAAAATCAGGTTTTGTATCCCTGGTTTGCACTAGTGAGGATTCCTCCATTCCAAGCCTATCAGCACACCTTCTGATCCAAATGTTAAGCTTCATAATGATGATTCACAACCTTACTCTAATGTTCCTGCTTACAGGAGATTGATTGGGAGACTTTTATATCTTAATACCACCAGGCCAGACATCACTTTCTTAACTCAGCAGTTGAGTCAATTTCTAAGCAATCCTACTCAAACTCATTTTACTGCTGCAACAAGAGTGTTGAGATACTTGAAAGGATCTCCAGGTCGTGGTATCTTCTTCCCTAGAGATGCTCCTCTTCAATTACAAGGCTTTTCAGATGCAGACTGGGCAGGCTGCAGAGATACCAGAAGATCTATTTTTTTTGTCAGTGTTTTTTTTTGGGCAAGTCACTCATTTCCTGGAGGACAAAGAAGCAACTCACTGTCAGCAAATCTTCCTCTGAGGCTGAGTATAGAGCTTTGGCAGCAGCATCATGTGAATTGCAATGGATCTTATATGTTCTTCATGATCTGCAGATTCAATGTCCCAAAACTCCTGTTATCTATTGTGATAATCAGAGTGCACTTCATATTGCTGCCAATCCTGTGTTTCATGAACGCACTAAGCATTTAGAGATAGATTGTCATATTGTACGAGAGAAACTGCAGGCCAACATTCTCAAACTGCTACCTATTTCTTCCAAAGACCAGCTTGCAGATTTTTTCACCAAGGCTCTTCTCCCTCAACCATTCAACATTTTGTTGTCCAAGTTGGAGATGATAGACATTTATCACCCTCCAACTTGTGGGGGGCTATTACAGCAGCATGCAGAGAAGGATAATATAGAGAATAATAGTAACTTGCAATGCAAGTTACTTCACCATTGTACTTCATCATTTTAGTGTAGTACAATCTAGATTGTGTAGTACAATTCTTAGGCCTATATATACCTTTGTATCACTCTATTTCCATAATAATGCAGTTTTATTTTGCTCTTCCATTGTTTCATAATATCAATTTCTCATCTAATCAAACTCTAATAAAATGATAAAAGGAATTACTCTTTTGTTAAAGAATAAAGATCACTGGGTTCTTTTCACTATCATTTTAAGTTTATGCCTTCTCCTCTTATTTCTACCATCGTTTGTTTTGGTATGCCTTTATACCATGGAATATGGATGCTACAATACAAACCCAGCTCACCTCATTTTACTTACTTATTATTAAATTAATCTCACCACAAATCATATAAATATATATGCACACGGGTACTTTTTATTTAAGAAATTCACTATAAAAAAAGATTATTTATATCTTGCCTTGACCAATTAAATTAGTTAATTAGGGGATCGAATCACTTGCTCTTATCTATTTTCCTAACAAAACTCAATCTAAATCTTAAAACTTTAAAATACCATACTTTATGTAATATGTATATTTTAATCTACTTCACAACTTTATCTTTGGTTTTATATATTAATCGCAACTTTAAGCTTAGGTTATATATATAGATACATGATACTTCCTAGTAAGTGGGTGAAGAGCCTTGTTCATAACTGTGGACCAAACAGGAACTTACAAGAGTAATAATAACATAGACATCTTAGTGGACTTTTATAGACAAAGTTTTCTAGTGCAAAATGAATAAAGCTTAGTCACTAAGAAACTAAGAGATGGTTCTCAAATTTTTCATAAAGTTAATATTACTAGCTAACCAAATATTTTGTTGGCTAAACTTCTTAATAGCCAAGTAAAAGGTGTTGATATCTCTTAAACAATCAAAACTAACGGTGAAGACTAGATGCATGAGGCAGTGCTTCTTTTTAAAAAAAAAAAAAAAAAGAAAACTAGTTTTCTGGTTTAGTAAAAGATAATTGATCTATACGATTTTATTGTTATAAAAATAAAGTAGAGTAATTTATTAAACTTACCTCACATTTCTTCTTTCAATTACTCCATTCCTTTTTTATTTAATTGTGAAGTTATTTCATCTCTACCTATATACATATGGACCTACATCTTGAAGAGAAGAAAAATAATAAAAAGGAAAATGCTACTTTTCAAGAAAAATAGCTTCAAGAATTTTTCAAGACACAGTTGACAAATTTTAATTAGATGATTTATTTGTCCACTTCCTATTTAATAGGAAAATGCTACTTTTCAAGAAAAATAGTTTCAAGAATTTTTCAAGACACAGTTGGCAAATTTTAATTGGATGATTTATTTGTCCACTTCCTATTTTTCAGCCACACCTCCTTGAATTGTGGCAAATAGTGCACTGTGATTGGCTACTCTTTATTCTTGAAGAATTCTTGATGTTATTTTTCTAGAGATATATCATTGCTCTAATAAAAATACCATGTTTTTATTTTTGGACGTTAGAGTTTTATGTGATACCGCGATAACAGTAGTAATAACTAAAATAAAAATGAAAGTAAAGTGAACTTAAGCGGAGACTTGTTGGAAATTTAGGAGGAATTGTAAAAATTACAAATTTTGAAGACTTTATGATTTTAGTGATGTTAAGTTAATTTCGTGGACTTAAGAGTAAGTTAATTTAGTGGACTTAAGAGTTGTAGATATGAGATTTGAAATGAAACTTAGTTTTGGTGTGAAATAGATTATTTAAGATGACTGAATTTTTCTACTTTTGGTAATTTTAAGGGACTCTTAAAATTGAACCTTTGTTATTAATTTTAGTCTAAAATCAATGACTTAGTTAGTAACTAAAAGGAATAGTTATTAGATAAAGATAGTAATATTTTTAGAATGAGAGAACTTTAGAATAAAATTTTATACCAGTTAGATTTCTTTTCTCAAAGTAACGTTTTAGAAAATAATAGTTTCGTTATGCGTGTCTTTAGTCCTTTAGAAATAATAATGAATAAATGGTTGAATTATGATCTCAATTGCTTTAAAAATAATGTAAAATAATGTTGATGTTGTTGCTGTTAAATTTAGACATCGCGCTTAAAGTATTAACCGACTTAAAGAAGTTTTGAGAAAGGACATAAAAATAAAAGAGACTTAATAGAATTTTTCGTAGAAATTTAGAGACAAACATTAAGATTATCATAATTCAAGACATGCTTAAAATAAGACAACCTTAACATAGTTAGAAATTTATCTTAATCGAAAGTATTTTTTTGAAGTGTTAGTTAATTTTTAGAAAAGAAAAATGTCTAATAGTGTTAGCTTTTACCTAAACAAATAATAATAAATCTTAGTCTTGTTCTTAATCTCGTGGCCTCTTTCGTAGGAAATTGTCGAGTTGTATTTTCTTGCTCTATCTAATGTCTGATCATCTCTCTCTAATTGCTTCAGTTTCTTTTCCTTCTTTGTGTCTTTGTCGTGAACATTGAGAGATCACAAGTGAGAGTTGAGTGAGAGTAAAGTGAGATTGTGAGAGTTTGATGAAGTGAGTAAGAAGAGGAATTAAAACATTTACTTGGAGTTTCTATTGGGGTGAGAAAAAAATGTGTAACATCCCAGACTGCTTTCAGGATTACCGACTGACCCCACAAACCAACACGAGTCTTTTCAGCGTGTTTAGTCCTCACTCGCACGCTTACCGGGAAACTTCCCGGTAGGTCACCCATCCCAAAATTGCTCCAAGTCAAGCACGCTTAACTGTGGAGTTCTTATGGAATGAGCTACCGAAAAGAAGATGCATCTTGTTGATATGGGTAGTACCTAACAATTCTTATAAGCCTTCCTTCAACCATGTAGTCCCATACCTACACGGCCTCTGGATCCCTCTCATTTCGATGTGATTCGGTTCCTCCTATTATCGTGGGGTCATCCTTACGGATAGTGCCCGTTCCAACTGGCGGGAACCTGTCGTATCCAACTGGCGGGATATCGAAAGCCACGACGTGGGTGTTACATGCCCACCAGTTTCCGCCTGGTTCGTCCCCGAACCACACCGTACTGGGAGAGGTCTGCTCTGATACCATATTGTAAATTTCTTCATCTCATTACTACATGTTATGATCATGTGGCTAACTCTACACTTCTTGCTATTTCGAGCACCGATTTATAATCACTGATGAGTCATTTTCAAGTACTGCAATTTTTTTCTTTAAACATGCACTACGCACTTGTTCTCGCAAAGTGTTCCTTGAATGATTCTCACATTCACATTATTTATGAACTAAAACATACTTGAATATTTGAGGCTTATTTCCAATTTGTTCTTGTCTGTAATGACAGTTACACTTGCGATCTCCTCTGTAATAACTTCGACTCCTAAAATTCGATTTAGTTAACAAAATCATTTCATTTTTTTTTCAAGACAATTGCATAAGAAATATCATCAGATAACAATGTTTAACTCCTCAATCCTTTAATTCGTTCTTAACTCTTTTACACTAGCGTTCCATAACCCTCATATACGGTTCTCAGGGGGGGGGGGTCCTTTGGTTTACCTATCTCAATAAAGTCTATGATTGGTTCGAAGAACGTCTTGAGATTCAGGCGATTGCCGATGATATAACTAGTAAATATGTTCCTCCTCATGTCAATATATTTTATTGTTTAGGAGGAATTACACTTACTTGTTTTTTAGTCCAAGTAGCGACGGGTTTTGCTATGACTTTTTATTATCGTCCGACCGTTACGGAGGCTTTTGATTCTGTTCAATATATAATGACTGAGGCTAACTTTGGTTCTCCGCGGTCGGAATAGGTGAGTAAATTCCTTCCCTTAGAACCGTACTTGAGAGTTTCCTGACTCATATGGCTCAACAGTCAATTCTTTTTATCTTGCATTTTTTTTCTGGAGTTAAGAACAAGAAAAGAGGTTAATTACATGAGTTTCAAACTTGAATTTGGATTACGAATTGAATCCTTTGTTTTTAGTTTTATCTTTTTTCCTACCTTCCGAAGAATAAAGCATCGACATTAACACTAATGCTCGTTCTTGTCCTTAACACATCAACCTATTGTATTCATGCGTTAATACATTATTGTCCTCGACATTCTGTTGAAAGAGCTTGACGTCATTCGTCCATTAGTTCACTGTACTTTGGCAACTTCTTATTCAGTCTTCATTTTTTTTTCATTTTTCATTTTTTTTTGTTTCGATTAAAAGTTATATCTTGTCTCTGAACATTACCGGGATGTCTTTCCACTTACTGTTATACTTGTATTATCGAATCTTTTCGACATATGAGATTGGAAAACATGTCCTGAAATCGGTTTAACATATTAATTCAAGTCAGTTGTATCTATGGCTAGGTAGTCGGAAGACTTTATGTAACATGGGAAACTGATAATTTAGTCAATCAGAAAGAATCAATAGGTAATAAACGTATGTTGGAGTCTAAAGTCGGAAGTATAGAGGAATTATTTACGATTATTAGCTATTAAATCACTAAAATTTTGAGGACAAAATTTCTTTAAGGGGGGTAGAGTGTAATACCCCGCATATAAAAAAAAAAATCAGTATCAATTATTTTATCTTTGGTTTTTTTTCTAGAGAAGGGCAAAATGGTAATTGCGCATAAGACTTTCCGGACCGAATCATATTATTCCAACGGACTATTGAGAATGAAATTTGTCGCTTAAAACTTTTACGACATTTAATTGAATATTTTAGTTTGAAGAATAGTGTCGAAAAGGGTATTTTGGTCATTTTCCCCAAAGGGAGTATATAAGACAAATTATATGTATTTTTTCCACAACTTTCTACAACTTTCTCTTCACTAGAAGAGCAGATTTTTTTCTTCCCTCTCCCTCTCTATACTCGTGTCTCACCCCTCCATCCTTTAAGCTCCCAATTTTCTAAATTTTTCCCTCTTAGAAATCAACAAACATGCTTGAATCTTGGATCCTTGTACAAACTAAGAGTGTTTCAAGCTTGGAAGATCCTTCCCTCCATTTTTCATCCTAAGCCAAGCTCTCTCCATATTTACCACTTTTGGAGGTTTTTGCAAAATCAAGCTAGAAATGGAATTTCATGTGTAGAGAAGTAACTATTGTGTTAGGATTAACATTAGAAGCAAGAAATCAGGCCAAGAATGAAGAAAACCAGAGCTTGGAATATGAGTTTGGAAAATCGGAAGTTTGACAAGCTTAAATTGAGGTAAAAGTGGATATTTAGAGATGAAGTTTAAGTTATGTTGAATGATTAGAAGCATAAGTTGTTATTTCCTTTGTTTTCTGTGATGACTCTATATTTTGGGCTGGCAGTAGCATCATTTTTCTGTTGTTTGCTGTTTGAAAAGAGAAGCTAGAAGCTAAAAGCCATAAGTTGTTCCAATAACTTCCATAACTGATTTTTGAAGTTAACATGTTAGTATTGCTGTAAAAATGGGATAGGAACTATGTACACATGAATTCATTGATTCTGGAAAATTTGAATTGAAATTGAATTGTTTAGAGGTCATAAGCTGTCAATTAAGCTGTTTTGAGCAAAATGCCTTAAATGACTAAGTTGTGAGTTCAGACTACTGTATAAGTGGTTCATAGGGCTAATAATACATGTTGGAACTGCTGTGTTATAGTTTGGGTCGAAATTTATGTGATAGAAGTTATAAGTTGTTAGTGAAGCCGTTGAAGAATAGCTTAAGTTGGAAATTATTACCGGTCAGAGTGGAATAAATTCCGGGGTTACTCCACCTGGGTTTATTCCGTAAAAACAACTCAGATAATATTGTTTGTTCAACGCTAACTTCTAACATAATGATAAATATTATTATGATTATGATTATGACTATATACAAGTATATGATTATGAATATGTCAAGATGACAAGAATATTCAGTTATTTACCGATCTTAGTTTTTCCCCGATCGCTCAGTTATGTAAATATGAGCCTTATAAACCCAAAAAGGGTTGAGTTTAGAGACATATGGCGATCCTAGGTTCCCTGAGATTGCCTACAGCCTAGGATAGGTGGAACTCACTGAGACATTTCGTCTCACCCCAATCCCTTTTATTTTTTTCAGATCAGCAGGTTGTACGTGGCAAGGAGACAATACAGGAGGCTGAATGATATATTTTCACATGCTCATGTTGGTTTGTGGGGTTAGTCGGCAATCCTAAAAAGCAGTCTGGGATGTTACAAAATGGGTATATAACCTTTGCGAATGATATTGGATTCTCGAGGGTCTCTCATGACTAAGAGAAATAAAAGGGAATGCTTTTGCTCGAGGTAAGGGCACCTATCCACTTTTTAGATATATTTATACACTATTCCTTGTTATGTATATATGCTCCGTATTTTCATACTTGTCTGATGATTTTAATTTCAAGGTGAATAAATGAATGTATATGTATATGAAATCATTTATGCATGAGATAAATTACTTACGGTATATTCTGAGTCGTAACATGTGACTAGAAGTTCATATACCTATTGAAAAATATTATGTCCATGCATTTCATAGTTACGTGACCACCAGAGAGGAGTCACGAGGTGCACACCGGAGAGGTGGCACGGGGTGCGTTTTAAAACCACCTTATCCCGTAGTGGATCATCGAGTCTGATAGATGAGTAGATACTCATCTCCTTAGTGGCGTGGCCACGACCCTCTGCGGAGGTGTATTAATTCCGGAACATATGCATTGACATATAGGCATTGCATTAGGAGTCGAGTCATAATAAATTTTGTATTAATCTTATTTTTCTACTTGTTTCCATACAAGGGTTAAAATGCGATCTTTAATCCTTGTATAATGTTTGCTTTGTTCATGTTATCTTTATATTTGTTATTTCCGGAAATGGTGACCCTTTCAGTGGATGTGTGGGCTATATGCCATAGATTAAGATGGCACCATGGGATCCCGAGATGCTTCCATCGGAGGCGACGAACTTCAACTTCTCTGACAACAGAACTACTATGTCTTGGGGATTTGACCCGGCCTTAGGACGGGTCACATTTACGGTCAACGTACTCGCAACTAGCCATATAGTTATTAGGGAGCCAGATGTGAGCTTATCGTCATTAGAGGGTCTAGTACTCAACTTACTTCATTTTAAAGTCAAAGTTCAGCTTAGTAGTCCTCTAATTTTGGATAGTACTTTTGAAAGAAAATCCTCCCTCTGCGTAGGGATGTAATCATGTCATGTAAATTGTTGAACTGTCATGTAAAGCTCTATATAACTCTCACGTCTATTTTGAAAAGTACTTCAATTTACTTTGTGAATAAAAATATATAACTTGTGTTTAAAAAAAAGGTTTATTCTTTTCTTTTGTTATAAAAAAAAAACATTAAAAGGAACATTAAATATATTTTGCGAACAAATTTATGACTTATTTTAAAAAAGGTTTAACTTCATTCTTCCTTTCTTTCAAAAAAAAAAAAAAAAATTAGACACACAATATTTGGTGCTGAAAAACGGGGAGTTACACTAATATTTAACGGTGTTTTACATATAAAATAAAAATTTATTTAATAGAAACATTACATTAATTTTGATATTTTGAAAATAATCACGAGTTTTAAAAAATTAGTTTATTGAGTTTCCCAAATATGTATTTAAAAATTTGTTTTCGCGTACATAAGAAAATAAAATCCACAATATACACGATTCAAATATTTAACATATTTTTTTATATGTAAGAAAAAAAATATTCAATAAAAACATTATATTGACTAGCGAAAAGACGGTCACTCACGTGCCTGTCTTTCCGCTCTTTTTATTGCGCTAACGTTTGAAAATTTTGAACGGTGTTTTTTTTATGAAATTTTGATTTTGATTAAAACAAAAAAAAATATAAATGACACCAAAGACACCGACAATAATACAATATAACAAAGAAATATAATCTAAAATCTTTTTTTAATGATACCAATAATAATTTTATCATAGAAAAATGTTGTTTAAGGGTATAATTAGAATGTTTAAAAAGTAAGTATAAATATACTCATCTAGTTTGTTACATTTTTTAAATGATAAAGGAAAAAAAATATATTCATATCGTGTTTGTACATTTGTTTTAATATTTAAATTTATTCTTATCTATTTGTTACATGTGTTATTTGTATTGAAAATTGATGGTATTTTTGGAAAGAAAAATTAATCCAAAAGTGTTGAAAGGGGTAGTTTTCTATATGTATAATATAAATATAGATATAGATATAGATGTTGATAATTTTTAATTAATATTTTTAAACCTTTGACGATATTAACAATGTAATTAATTTTTATATAATTACCACAATGTTACGTGTAACACCCAAGGCTGACGAGGGCGAGGAGTGGTCGCCGGTGCACAAGGCATGACAATGAGCAGCTCCCGACAGCTTCTAGAAGAACCGAATCACATCGGAATGAGAGGGATCCTGAGATTGTGTAGGTATGAAACTACATGGTTGAAGGAAGACTTATAAGAATTGTTTGGTATTACTTATATCAACAAGATGCATCTTCTTTTTGGTAGCCCATTCCATAAGAACTCCACAGTTAAGAGTGCTTGACTTGGAGTAGTCTTTGATTTGGTGACTTACCGGGAAGTTTCCCGGTGAGCGTGCGAGTGAGGACAAAACACGCTGAAAAGACTCATGTTGGTTTGGAGGGTTAGTCGACAATGCTTAAAGTCGTCTGGGATGTTACAAATGGTATCAGAGCAGACCTCTCTCAGTATGGTGTGGTTCGGGGACGAACCAAGCGGAAGCTGGTGGGCATGTAATGAAGGTGAGAAAAACACAAGAAGGGGGGGGGGGGGGGGGGGGGTTAAATTGTGTTAACTTTTTCTTAGTTTTCTCCTCAGCTGAAAACACTTGGTCAGAAGCAGATAGAGTACTGCTTCTGAAGTAATGTTCAGAAATAACTTGCAGCGGATAAAAACAGAGAGAGAGAGGAGAAAGACACAAAGCAATTATACAGGTTCCTTCCACAAACCGGAAGTAGTCCTGTCCCCCTTGCACTTCCAAAGAGAGTTCACTATAATGTAATATTTGATTACAACTGCTCACTGCTACAACAAGCAAGAGACTTCAAATTGCTCAAGCACAACTGCAAGAGACTTCCTATGCTCCTGAACACAATAAAGAGACTTCTAATGCTCAACTGCAAGAGACTTTTAATCAAACAGAATTACAAAGAAAAATGTTTGAGGTTCAGCACTTGATATACAATCAGTGGTGTTCACAATACAAATCAGATACAAACTCTTGAGACTCTAGAATTTCTAAGATATGAACTTTGAAACAGAAATTCTAAGTGAACTTTGAATGCAGAACAATTTTAGCAGAGTTTTGGCACTTGTAAATTGTTGTTGAGTCTATACCAATCTCTAAGTCTTCACTCCTTTATATAGAGGTGTGAAAGAGACGTTGTGAAATTGTCAGCACATCAAAAAGAGTCGTTTGAAGCTTTGATCAATCACCAATGATCTTTTGCATGATATGGTAGTTGTCCTATGAAGGATCAATTTCAAATCCACTCCCATTGTGAAGGAACATCGTTGCAGGCAGAGTTGTTTTTCTTGTCTTGTAGCAGAGACAAACACAAAGTAGTGGAGGTAGTGGTTGTACACTTCGTACAATTGTACTTTGTCAACTCTTTTTGAAGATAAGCATCCAATGCCTTCAAATCCTCTCAAATTGACCGTTGCTTTACATTTCCTGTCTTCTGCAATGCTTAGATGAGTTTAAATCCATTGAACATCCCTTGACGCTTTAAGTTTTGCATCTCCTGATGAACTTCGGCTTCTGGTGATCTTCAGCTTCTGATGAGATGCTCCTGATGAACTTGCTTCTGATGACGTCATCACTTCAGGAGCACTTTGTCTTCAGGAGCACTTTTAACTTCAGGAGCACTTCTCTTCAGACGCTTTAAACTTCCTTTTTGTTGATTCCTTAGCTCTCTTTTGTTCATCCAGAACCTATTTAAGAAGTCAAATTTTGTCTATGATCCTGTACACTTGAACAAATATTAGCTAGTCCAATTGACAATTTTTAATACCTTGTTATCATCAAAACTCTCAAAGGTTTATTGTTAAACACATTTTGTTCCAACAATCTCCCCCTTTTTGATGATGACAAACAATAGTATTTAAAATGTGCAATTGTTGTTAATCCAATTAACAAGTTGACTGTTAGGGTTTGAGGTTTGCAAGCTCCCTCTCAGTCTAATAGTACTTAAAGTGAGGTTTTTAAGCTCTCGGGGATTTCTATCCATGTTAATAAAATTCATCATTTAAAAGCGCAATAACACTCAGAATATTCTCACATCAATAGACTAAGAGATAAGAAGTTGGTCCTATTAATTTAAGATGATTAAAATTTAAATTAATGGGGCCTAGAGCCTATAAATACTATACAATATACTCCCCCTTTTGTCATCAACAAAAAGTTCGAAAGACTAAAGATAAAAAGAAAGAAGTAAGAAAAAGATAGTGAGAAAAAATATTCTATAAACAGAGCATAAAAGATATAAATATATCAGAGCACACAAAAAGATGAGGAATATATCAGAGCAAAACTACATAATTAGAAGTATATCAGAGCATGACAATAGAGTTCAAAAGCATAAAGTATTGATCAAAAGCGCAAAATAAGTTCAGAAGCAAAAATTGAAGTCAGAAGCACAAAAAGTGTAAGAAGATTTGAAAATAAGGAAACTTAAACTAAACAAGTTAAAATGTGTGCAACCAAAGGGTTGACTTGTTTGTTAAACATTTCCATCATCTGTTTGATCATCAAGTTGGTCTCTTCTTGTTTCTTCTGCATAGCTTCTTGCTGTTGCTTCATCTCATTCTTGAAGTCCTCATTGCTCTTTATCAGATTCTCTTCTCTTGCTCTAGCTTCTTCCAGCTTAGCTTCAGTAGAAGACTTATATTCCAGCATGAGTAGCTTTTGCTCCATAAGCTCTTTCTTCGGCTTCCTGTTCTCAGATACCAAGTCAGCATTCATTTTCAATATATCCAAGATTCCAGATGCTAATTTGAAATTGACATTGTTCAGAAAGCTTAGATCCAAGTCTCTAGGATGCACACCAGAAGGAATGAAGTCTGTAACCTCTCTTCCTTTTAAGCTAGGAGGATTCGGCACCCAGGTTCTAAGAATCTTAACTTTCTGCAGGTTGTTATCTACTTCTTTCAACCAGTCTTGAAGCTTCTGTTGAGCTGAGTCTTGTTTATCTAGACGTGTTCTCTAGAGTTCAGACAAGACAAAGTCAACTCTATCTTTTAATCTTATCCATTGCTTCTCATAGCTTTCCTTGTGAGTAAGATTTTCCCTTGCCTGAATCAGCTTGTTCAGCTCCTAACCTATATACTCACACACATCTTGTAATAGAGTAGAATCTAGAAAGATGGTTGGTGGTGAGGGTACTTTTGTAGGTTTGGGTGGAAATACAGATTGAATAGCTAAGGATGATGATGATTGGCTGCTTGTCGAGTTTGGAGTTTGAGTGTTGCTGGTTGAGGGTTGATCAGGAACTGACTTTTCAATCATAGTTGAAAATGATTGCTCAATCTCTACATCAGGAGCATCTGATGTGACCATGAAGTCAGATTCACTAACGATTTCAGGGATGGAGGGTGAAAAAGTTTGATCAGGAACAAGTTGTTCAGGAACAATATGTTCAGGAGCAACATGTTCAGGTGTAGGGACATGTTCAGGGCTAGTTGATGTGGTCATTTGTTGGTTAGGTGCTTGATGTTGGGGGCTTTCTGAAGCAACTTCATCAGCAGCCACTTCAGAGGCTTTTTCTAGGTTTGGCCTAACTTCTGGTAGTTCACCTGAGTAGTGACTGACCAGATTGTCTAGAACTGATATCCCTTGGTTTTGGTTGGTTGAGGGTGGTTGAGATGATGATGAAGCATTGGGATTGGATGACTCAGAACCTATGTGTTCATCTGTGAACTCTGCATCAGCAGGAACAACATTCAAAGGTTGAATCATTGGTGGTTTCAATGGATTATTAGCAGGAAACCTATTATAGAAGTATGTTTTCCTTTGAAACAAGTCAATGATGTTTTCATCAATATCTGATCTAATAGGTTCATGAGTGATGTTATAAGCAGGCTTTTTGTGAGTTTTAGTTGATGATGAAGGGCCTTTTGGAATGGATGGGTAAAGTTTGCCTAATGGCATATCATCAAATTCAGAAGATGATAGTGAGGAGGTGGATTGGGAGGATGGTGATTGGGTTGAGTCTGATTCTACTACTATAACTATTTCAGAGTGTGGAGAATCAGGAATACCTGTATCAGCTTCTGGAGCAGCAGCTTCTGATCCAGCAGCTTTGTCCTCCTGGACATCTTCACCAGCCTTCACAATCATCAGCATGTTCCCAGCTTCTGATGTTGCCAAATTATGCAAATCTTCAGTAACTTGCACCAACTGCTATTCCACAGCACTAGCATCTTCCTTTGCTATACTAGAAGCAGGAACTTCAATTCCTTTTGCAAGTTCTCTGATCTTTTCAAGTGCAGCAGCATCTTCCATCTTCTTCTTCTTTACTTCCCTTGTAACAAGGTCAGTAGCAACTGCAATTTGCTCTTCCTCTTCAGCCACATATGCTGATTCCTTTAACTTCCTAACAACAGTCTTTCTCTTCTTGTTGGGAATTGGAGGCTGTTCAGGAGCAGTTTGAGTGGAAGCAGCAGCTTTGCCACTTCTGGTTCTCTTGTTCAGGACTGCATCAGTGTTCAAGTCCTGAACTTCTTCTTTAATTGTTGGTAGACCAGAACCACCAATCTTTAGTTTATCAGAGGCTTTATCCTTCTTAGCCTTCTTGGAAGGTTGCTCAACTTCCAAGTACTCTTCTTTAAAGGTCTCCTTCCTCTTGGATTTTCTGCTCTTGGCCACAGGCAGAGCACCACCATACATCTCTTCAGGCACATCTTCAAGTCTGATGACTTGACCATATGTTTTAAAATGGTCTGTGATGAAGTGCATCTGAACATCAATAGGGTCCTTCTTGTAGATGGGAGGAAAGTCTTCCAGCAGATTTGACTTTGCTCTAGATTCACTAATGTTAGTGCTGAGCTTCTTGAAGGCATCTTTAGGAATCAGAGACATGTTCCTGAGAGTCTTGCCATTGATTACCTTCCCTGTTTCAGTTTCCAGCTGCTTATCAGTGAAGAAGTTGACAACACTGAGAGCTTTCAGAATCCCTCACTGATGAAGAATTTCTGATATCAGTCTTCCATAGGGAACCCATCACCTCCTCCTCTGCTGACTTTTCCTGAGCTCCTTGATCATATGCTTGAAGATGTATTTGGGAACATTTGTCTTGTCCTTCCTGATGAAGAAGTGAAGGAATACTCTATGTCCCAAGGATGGTTGATCATTGCCACCACCTTTTGGTAACAGATTCTCATTTTTGATTTTCAAGAGCATCTTCTTCTCCATGCTCAAGTCAGAATAATTTCCCTTTTTTTTGCTATCAAACATGGACATGTTGACAATCTCGTTCCAAGGACATGTCTTGGGGTTATCTATCTCTGATCCTGCATATTTACCTGATCTATCTCTTCTGAGAACAAAGGCAATGGCCTCTTCACAGATGTATACCAGAATCCCCTTGATGCTTGATCTTATCTCCACGCATCTGAACAGTTTCAAGCCCATTTCTTCTCTTGTCTTCCCTTCCAAAGAAGGATTAATCAAAATCTTTTATGTTTCTTCCAATTTTGAAGCAGCTCTATCATACACAGAAGCTCTTAGCCAAAAATGCCTTAATAAAGTTTTGTATGTTGGTTCGTTCAACATATCAAAGTATGACATTAGCCCTTGTGCTTCGTAGTAGCTTCTGATATCACACCCATGATATGCAAGAGAGTTGAAGTCATCTGGATTCTTTATCTGAATCTTTAACTCCCTTTCTTCCAAGGACATAGTCCTCCCTTTGATTTCGTAGGCAGGTTTACCTTGTGTAGTTGATTCTGGATTCTCTACTTGCATGCTTGATGATGATTCTGGAACGGAACTTGATGATGCCATTAATGTAGTAGAAAGCTTTTAGGGTTCTAAGTTTTTGGTTTGTAGAGAAGAAGTTTGCTTCGCAAAGAAAGGTTGAGAATAGAAAGTGTTTGTTGTGAAGTGAGTAGTGTGTGAATTGTTTAAGTGTTTTAAGTAAAAACGATTGCAATTTAGAAAGGGGACAAACAAACATAACATTAATGACATAGGGGACGCGTGATAGTATTTTCAAAGCTTAAATCATCATTGCCCTCTTACGTTATACTGCAATACACACTTCAGAAGTTTTCAGAGTAACTGCCAAGTTAGTGGGCCAGGTGTGACTAAAAAGTAACTTCCAGCGTTTCCATTAACTCTGCTATTCAGAAGCACAAAACCCAGCTTCTGGACTTCAGATGCTGACGTCATCTTCAGAAGCACATTTTCCTCAGAACCTCAATAAAGAGCTTCTGATGGACCATAGCTTCTGGATAGACTTCAGGACCTAAATTCCTATTCAGGAGCAAGCAAATTTTAATCAAACACAAAGTGAATGTTCAAATTTTTCTTTATAAAATCAAATTTTTCCACAGTTAAAAGCTTAGTAAATATATCAGCCCATTGATGCTCAGTATCAATGAATTGTATATCTAAAATTCCTTTTTGAACATAGTTTCTATTAAAGTGGTGTTTGATTTCAATATGCTTGGCTGTTGAATGTAGAATTGGATTTTTTGACAAACAAATAGCAGCAGTATTATCACAATAAATGGGAATACTGTTAGCATTAATCTGATAATCTTCCAACTGATGTTTCATCCAAAGTAGTTGTGTACAACAACTTGCAGCTGAGATGTATTCTGCTTCTGTTGTAGACATAGCAATAGTTGCTTGTCTTTTGCTAGCCCAGGATATCATATTATCACCCAGAAATTGACAATTGCCACTGGTTGACTTTCTTTCATTCCTATCACCAGCACAGTCAGCATCACAAAATCCAACCAACTGATAATCTAAGGATTTCCTATAAAGGAGTCCAAGATTAGTTGTTCCTTTCAAATACTTGAAGATTCTCTTACAACAATTAAATGAGATTCTCTAGGATCTGATTGGAATCTTGCACACAAGCATACGCTGAATAAAATATTTGGCCTAGATGCAGTGAGGTATAACAAAGAACCAATCATACCTCTGTACAGCTTCTGGTCTACTTTTGTTCCAGTATCTTCTTTGCTTTAAGTGTAGGTTGGATGCATTGGAGTGTTCATCACTTTACCATCTTCCAGCTTGAACTTCTTCAGAAGCTCCTTAGTTAGTGTATTTTGTTTGATGAACATATACTCCATCTTTGCTTTGATTGATTTGAATTCCAAGGAAGAACTTCAGCTCTCCCATCATGCTCATTTCAAATTCATCCTGCATTAACTTAGAGAATTCCTTTCAAAGAGATGCATTAGTAGAACCAAATATTATATCATCAACATATATCTGCACAACAAGAATGTCTTTCTCAAGAGTCCTTCTGAAGAGTGTTGTGTCAACTTGGCCTCTTTTAAAATCATTTTTGATCAAGAAATTACTTAGTCTGTCATACCAAGCTCTGGGAGCTTGTTTCAAGCCATATCGTGATTTCTTAAGTTTGTAAACATGGTCAGGATGCTTAAGATCCTCAAAACCAGGATGTTGCTTGACAAACACTTCTTCAATGACTCCATTAAGAAATGCACTCTTGACATCCATTTAATATAGTATTATGCCATGATTAACTGCATAGGGTAGAAGTAACCTGATTGCTTCCAATCTTGCAACTGGAGTAAATGTTTCAGTATAATCAATGCCTTCTTGTTGACTGTAACCTTGTGCAACAAGTCTTGCTTTGTTTCTGAATACTTCACCTTGTTCATTCAACTTGTTTCTGAATACCCATTTTCTTCCAATAATTATCTTATGCTGAGGTTTGGGTACCAGATCCTACACATCATTTCTTTGAAACTGATTAAGCTCTTCTTGCATAGCTAGTATCCATAGGATTCCTCCATTCCAAGCCTATCAGCACACCTTCTGATCCAAATGTTAAGCTTCATAATGATGATTCACAACCTTACTCTGATGTTCCTGCTTACAGGAGATTGATTGGGAGACTTTTATATCTTAATACCACCAGGCCAGACATCACTTTCTTAACTCAGCAGTTGAGTCAATTTCTAAGCAATCCTACTCAAACTCATTTTACTGCTGCAACAAGAGTGTTGAGATACTTGAAAGGATCTCCAGGTCGTGGTATCTTCTTCCCTAGAGATGCTCCTCTTCAATTACAAGGCTTTTTAGATGCAGACTGGGCAGGCTGCAGAGATACCAGAAGATCTATTTCTGGTCAGTGTTTTTTTTTGGGCAAGTCACTCATTTCCTGGAGGACAAAGAAGCAACTCACTGTCAGCAAATCTTCCTCTGAGGCTGAGTATAGAGCTTTGGCAGCAGCATCATGTGAATTGCAATGGATCTTATATGTTCTTCATGATCTGCAGATTCAATGTCCTAAAACTCCTGTTATCTATTGTGATAATCAGAGTGCACTTCATATTGCTGCCAATCCTGTGTTTCATGAACGCACTAAGCATTTAGAGATAGATTTTCATATTGTACGAGAGAAACTGCAGGCCAACATTCTCAAACTGCTACCTATTTCTTCCAAAGACCAGCTTGCAGATTTTTTCACCAAGGCTCTTCTCCCTCAACCATTCAACATTTTGTTGTCCAAGTTGGAGATGATAGACATTTATCACCCTCCAACTTGTGGGGGGCTATTACAGCAGCATGCAGAGAAGGATAATATAGAGAATAATAGTAACTTGCAATGCAAGTTACTTCACCATTGTACTTCATCATTTTAGTGTAGTACAATCTAGATTGTGTAGTACAATTCTTAGGCCTATATATACCTTTGTATCACTCTATTTCCATAATAATGCAGTTTTATTTTGCTCTTCCATTGTTTCATAATATCAATTTCTCATCTAATCAAACTCTAATAAAATGATAAAAGGAATTACTCTTTTGTTAAAGAATAAAGATCACTGGGTTCTTTTCACTATCATTTTAAGTTTATGCCTTCTCCTCTTATTTCTACCATCGTTTGTTTTGGTATGCCTTTATACCATGGAATATGGATGCTACAATACAAACCCAGCTCACCTCATTTTACTTACTTATTATTAAATTAATCTCACCACAAATCATATAAATATATATGCACACGGGTACTTTTTATTTAAGAAATTCACTATAAAAAAAGATTATTTATATCTTGCCTTGGCCAATTAAATTAGTTAATTAGGGGATCGAATCACTTGCTCTTATCTATTTTCCTAACAAAACTCAATCTAAATCTTAAAACTTTAAAATACCATACTTTATGTAATATGTATATTTTAATCTACTTCACAACTTTATCTTTGGTTTTATATATTAATCGCAACTTTAAGCTTAGGTTATATATATAGATACATGATACTTCCTAGTAAGTGGGTGAAGAGCCTTGTTCATAACTGTGGACCAAACAGGAACTTACAAGAGTAATAATAACATAGACATCTTAGTGGACTTTTATAGACAAAGTTTTCTAGTGCAAAATGAATAAAGCTTAGTCACTAAGAAACTAAGAGATGGTTCTCAAATTTTTCATAAAGTTAATATTACTAGCTAACCAAATATTTTGTTGGCTAAACTTCTTAATAGCCAAGTAAAAGGTGTTGATATCTCTTAAACAATCAAAACTAACGGTGAAGACTAGATGCATGAGGCAGTGCTTCTTTTTAAAAAAAAAAAAAAAAGAAAACTAGTTTTCTGGTTTAGTAAAAGATAATTGATCTATACGATTTTATTGTTATAAAAATAAAGTAGAGTAATTTATTAAACTTACCTCACATTTCTTCTTTCAATTACTCCATTCCTTTTTTATTTAATTGTGAAGTTATTTCATCTCTACCTATATACATATGGACCTACATCTTGAAGAGAAGAAAAATAATAAAAAGGAAAATGCTACTTTTCAAGAAAAATAGCTTCAAGAATTTTTCAAGACACAGTTGACAAATTTTAATTAGATGATTTATTTGTCCACTTCCTATTTAATAGGAAAATGCTACTTTTCAAGAAAAATAGTTTCAAGAATTTTTCAAGACACAGTTGGCAAATTTTAATTGGATGATTTATTTGTCCACTTCCTATTTTTCAGCCACACCTCCTTGAATTGTGGCAAATAGTGCACTGTGATTGGCTACTCTTTATTCTTGAAGAATTCTTGATGTTATTTTTCTAGAGATATATCATTGCTCTAATAAAAATACCATGTTTTTATTTTTGGACGTTAGAGTTTTATGTGATACCGCGATAACAGTAGTAATAACTAAAATAAAAATGAAAGTAAAGTGAACTTAAGCGGAGACTTGTTGGAAATTTAGGAGGAATTGTAAAAATTACAAATTTTGAAGACTTTATGATTTTAGTGATGTTAAGTTAATTTCGTGGACTTAAGAGTAAGTTAATTTAGTGGACTTAAGAGTTGTAGATATGAGATTTGAAATGAAACTTAGTTTTGGTGTGAAATAGATTATTTAAGATGACTGAATTTTTCTACTTTTGGTAATTTTAAGGGACTCTTAAAATTGAACCTTTGTTATTAATTTTAGTCTAAAATCAATGACTTAGTTAGTAACTAAAAGGAATAGTTATTAGATAAAGATAGTAATATTTTTAGAATGAGAGAACTTTAGAATAAAATTTTATACCAGTTAGATTTCTTTTCTCAAAGTAACGTTTTAGAAAATAATAGTTTCGTTATGCGTGTCTTTAGTCCTTTAGAAATAATAATGAATAAATGGTTGAATTATGATCTCAATTGCTTTAAAAATAATGTAAAATAATGTTGATGTTGTTGCTGTTAAATTTAGACATCGCGCTTAAAGTATTAACCGACTTAAAGAAGTTTTGAGAAAGGACATAAAAATAAAAGAGACTTAATAGAATTTTTCGTAGAAATTTAGAGACAAACATTAAGATTATCATAATTCAAGACATGCTTAAAATAAGACAACCTTAACATAGTTAGAAATTTATCTTAATCGAAAGTATTTTTTTGAAGTGTTAGTTAATTTTTAGAAAAGAAAAATGTCTAATAGTGTTAGCTTTTACCTAAACAAATAATAATAAATCTTAGTCTTGTTCTTAATCTCGTGGCCTCTTTCGTAGGAAATTGTCGAGTTGTATTTTCTTGCTCTATCTAATGTCTGATCATCTCTCTCTAATTGCTTCAGTTTCTTTTCCTTCTTTGTGTCTTTGTCGTGAACATTGAGAGATCACAAGTGAGAGTTGAGTGAGAGTAAAGTGAGATTGTGAGAGTTTGATGAAGTGAGTAAGAAGAGGAATTAAAACATTTACTTGGAGTTTCTATTGGGGTGAGAAAAAAATGTGTAACATCCCAGACTGCTTTCAGGATTACCGACTGACCCCACAAACCAACACGAGTCTTTTCAGCGTGTTTAGTCCTCACTCGCACGCTTACCGGGAAACTTCCCGGTAGGTCACCCATCCCAAAATTGCTCCAAGTCAAGCACGCTTAACTGTGGAGTTCTTATGGAATGAGCTACCGAAAAGAAGATGCATCTTGTTGATATGGGTAGTACCTAACAATTCTTATAAGCCTTCCTTCAACCATGTAGTCCCATACCTACACGGCCTCTGGATCCCTCTCATTTCGATGTGATTCGGTTCCTCCTATTATCGTGGGGTCATCCTTACGGATAGTGCCCGTTCCAACTGGCGGGAACCTGTCGTATCCAACTGGCGGGATATCGAAAGCCACGACGTGGGTGTTACATGCCCACCAGTTTCCGCCTGGTTCGTCCCCGAACCACACCGTACTGGGAGAGGTCTGCTCTGATACCATATTGTAAATTTCTTCATCTCATTACTACATGTTATGATCATGTGGCTAACTCTACACTTCTTGCTATTTCGAGCACCGACTTATAATCACTGATGAGTCATTTTCAAGTACTGCAATTTTTTTCTTTAAACATGCACTACGCACTTGTTCTCGCAAAGTGTTCCTTGAATGATTCTCACATTCACATTATTTATGAACTAAAACATACTTGAATATTTGAGGCTTATTTCCAATTTGTTCTTGTCTGTAATGACAGTTACACTTGCGATCTCCTCTGTAATAACTTCGACTCCTAAAATTCGATTTAGTTAACAAAATCATTTCATTTTTTTTTCAAGACAATTGCATAAGAAATATCATCAGATAACAATGTTTAACTCCTCAATCCTTTAATTCGTTCTTAACTCTTTTACACTAGCGTTCCATAACCCTCATATACGGTTCTCAGGGGGGGTGGTCCTTTGGTTTACCTATCTCAATAAAGTCTATGATTGGTTCGAAGAACGTCTTGAGATTCAGGCGATTGCCGATGATATAACTAGTAAATATGTTCCTCCTCATGTCAATATATTTTATTGTTTAGGAGGAATTACACTTACTTGTTTTTTAGTCCAAGTAGCGACGGGTTTTGCTATGACTTTTTATTATCGTCCGACCGTTACGGAGGCTTTTGATTCTGTTCAATATATAATGACTGAGGCTAACTTTGGTTCTCCGCGGTCGGAATAGGTGAGTAAATTCCTTCCCTTAGAACCGTACTTGAGAGTTTCCTGACTCATATGGCTCAACAGTCAATTCTTTTTATCTTCCATTTTTTTTCTGGAGTTAAGAACAAGAAAAGAGGTTAATTACATGAGTTTCAAACTTGAATTTGGATTACGAATTGAATCCTTTGTTTTTAGTTTTATCTTTTTTCCTACCTTCCGAAGAATAAAGCATCGACATTAACACTAATGCTCGTTCTTGTCCTTAACACATCAACCTATTGTATTCATGCGTTAATACATTATTGTCCTCGACATTCTGTTGAAAGAGCTTGACGTCATTCGTCCATTAGTTCACTGTACTTTGGCAACTTCTTATTCAGTCTTCATTTTTTTTTCATTTTTCATTTTTTTTTGTTTCGATTAAAAGTTATATCTTGTCTCTGAACATTACCGGGATGTCTTTCCACTTACTGTTATACTTGTATTATCGAATCTTTTCGACATATGAGATTGGAAAACATGTCCTGAAATCGGTTTAACATATTAATTCAAGTCAGTTGTATCTATGGCTAGGTAGTCGGAAGACTTTATGTAACATGGGAAACTGATAATTTAGTCAATCAGAAAGAATCAATAGGTAATAAACGTATGTTGGAGTCTAAAGTCGGAAGTATAGAGGAATTATTTATGATTATTAGCTATTAAATCACTAAAATTTTGAGGACAAAATTTCTTTAAGGGGGGTAGAGTGTAATACCCCGCATATATAAAAAAAATTCAGTATCAATTATTTTATCTTTGGTTTTTTTTCTAGAGAAGGGCAAAATGGTAATTGCGCATAAGACTTTCCGGACCGAATCATATTATTCCAACGGACTATTGAGAATGAAATTTGTCGCTTAAAACTTTTACGACATTTAATTGAATATTTTAGTTTGAAGAATAGTGTCGAAAAGGGTATTTTGGTCATTTTCACCAAAGGGAGTATATAAGACAAATTATATGTATTTTTTCCACAAGTTTCTACAACTTTCTCTTCACTAGAAGAGCAGATTTTTTTCTTCCCTCTCCCTCTCTATACTCGTGTCTCACCCCTCCATCCTTTAAGCTCCCAATTTTCTAAATTTTTCCCTCTTAGAAATCAACAAACATGCTTGAATCTTGGATCCTTGTACAAACTAAGAGTGTTTCAAGCTTGGAAGATCCTTCCCTCCATTTTTCATCCTAAGCCAAGCTCTCTCCATATTTACCACTTTTGGAGGTTTTTGCAAAATCAAGCTAGAAATGGAATTTCATGTGTAGAGAAGTAACTATTGTGTTAGGATTAACATTAGAAGCAAGAAATCAGGCCAAGAATGAAGAAAACCAGAGCTTGGAATATGAGTTTGGAAAATCGGAAGTTTGACAAGCTTAAATTGAGGTAAAAGTGGATATTTAGAGATGTAGTTTAAGTTATGTTGAATGATTAGAAGCATAAGTTGTTATTTCCTTTGTTTTCTGTGATGACTCTATATTTTGGGCTGGCAGTAGCATCATTTTTCTGTTGTTTGCTGTTTGAAAAGAGAAGCTAGAAGCTAAAAGCCATAAGTTGTTCCAATAACTTCCATAACTGATTTTTGAACACTACTAGAAAAAACACATTTTACAACAGGATATCCACGTCAGTGGTCAAATACCTGATGGGAAATGTCAAACGGAGGGGTATTCACATCGGTGCATTAAATGACTGAGGGAAAAATTTGTAACCGAAGCTTTTTCACATCAGTGGGAATAACACCTGTAGGGAAAAGCAAACGCGGTGGCATTTTTGAAATTTTGACGAACTTGGTTTGACATCAGTCGCATATACCTGTGGGGAAAAAACAAGTCACGTTTACAATTTTATTCAAAAAAAAAAAGTCACTTTTACAATTTTCTCTTTCCCTTTCAGTTTTCACACTTTCGCGTTCTTCACTTTCCTCTGCAGAGAAACCATAACATCAAACCCTTCTCCTCCCAAACTCAATCAATCACTCACAAAAACGTTTTGGTTTTCTCTCTTCACTCCAAATCGAACAACAAACTGAAATTGGAGATGTTTTTACCCTTATCCCCAAACGACTGAACCCCAAAATCGAATCTGGATCCCAACCGAGTGAACCCTAAAAATCGGACCTGAATCACTCTATCTGAATCTCAATCTGTTGAACATGAATCTCAATCTGAATCACTCACTCAATCTCAATGTGAACTCACTCATCGAAATCTGAATCAGGTGAATCTCGATGTTCTTATTTCTCTCACTCACATGTTTTGATTTTCTTTTAATCCGACCTCTCGATCACTTTTTAACTCTGAAACAGGTGAATCCGTTCTTATTTTTCTCACTCACTCGTTTTGGCTTTCTCTCACTCACTCACTCGAATCTCGTCGGGTCGATCTCGTTATCTGAAAACAGGTGAGTCTTCATATATATTTGTTGTTGAGCCAAACACACACCAAGTATGATTGTCTTATTGAGATTGTTGTTGAGTCAATTGGGATTGTTGTTTTTGAACTATTGCACGAGGAAAGTATGCGTATCACAGCATGAGAAAGTGGTGTGTTGGTTTGATTTATTTGATGGTTATAGTTTTTTGTTTGTTCTTTCAATATATATGTACTGGTTTGGTTTTCCAGATTGGAATTAGATGTTATGCCCAATCACTTGTATGTCTCCAAAATTTCATTATTGTGCTACGAAAACAAATTGTTACTGGGATGCCTGAAGCAATGTGAAGTTTTTTTTTTATCTGTAGTTAGAGTGATATATTTCTGCCAAAAGCAAAGAGTTGCAATTCTAGACAATTTTCATACTAATATGGAGTCACGTTTATATTATGTAATCATAGAAAATAGGAATTAGGTCTATGACTTCTGCAAATTGTGTCGACTACTTCAATTAGTGTTAGTGTAGGTATTGAAGCTGATGATCATCTATTGGGATTTTAGGTACAATCCATGAGATAATTTCATTTAACCTACTTTTGATTTATATATACACATTGACTATTTGATACAAAGAGGTTAAGCTTCTAAAACAATCATTTCTCAGAAAATGTCACAGTATCTTAATTTTGTTGAGCCTTTTGGTTCAATAACGTGTTATTTATGAGTTATGAATCTTCTAATTGAATATATTGCGCTTTGTTGAGAAAGAGAATTACAGAACAAGCTGGTGTTGTGCTCACCCTTAATCCAAAACCATTTAAGGTACTATAATCCTTTTAGTTACCATTAGTTCTTACCTTATGCTTATTAATTTTACTACTTGTTTTGGTTTGAACCTTAACAGGGTGACTGGAATGGTACATGATGAATTATTCTCAATCTGTGTGGTAAGAGACACTGAGAAGAATGACAAAGGTGAATTATGCCACTGTTAACATTTAACTTTATTTTCCATTGTTTTCTATTAATACCAAGGCCACTTTACTGCTAAAATCTATAAGTATACCGTAATGGTTTTGATACGCATATGTTAGTTATTGGTTATACCCTGCTATATTTACCTGAATTCTAACAATTGCACAAATTTTAGTACATTTCAATTAAAGGCATTCTCCATTAATATTTTTTTACAATTTCGGTCCAAAGTTTTCATATATAGCTGTAATAACTCAGTTTTGTGATTCTTCAAAAAAAAAAAAAACTCAGTTTTGTCCACCGTCATCATTTTCCAATTTTTTAAACAAATTATACATGTGATACAGCCATACACAGCCCCTGCTTACGTATCAAAAGTCCAACATTGAGACTTTGAATTTCAAAATAAAACATAAAATACATGAGGAATAAGGCATATATAATTGAATAGTTGAACTTTGAAGTAGTGGTTTTCTGATTTGGTAAAAAAAAGAATCAAAATTGATTAAGTAGTGGTCCCACAGGCTCTCATACCATATCAGCTTAACTTAAATAATGGTATTTAGTTCTAACCATAGTTAGCTAAATGTTGAGTAGATATACACTCGTCTGTTGATTGTTTCCCTTCAAAAGATCACGTGAGTCTTTCGAATTAAATATTAGTTTGCAGATTTGTTGACTTAAATAGGAGTACTTTTGCAGCATACTGGTTTTTATTAAATAAACTTGCAAGTATAGTGGTCCATACAAATATCTTATAGATGTTAGTAACTAGTAGTAACCAAAAAAAAGTAGTATATATATGCATTCACAGTATTCGATTCCTTCAAAAAAAAAATAAAAAAATCTTGTATTCGATATCTGGAAATGCATGTGTAACTGGTAGTATATGCATTCGCGTATGAAAATGACCCCATGTTGGTAAAATTGAGTCATTGTAAGAAGCAGATTGAATGACATTATAACAATAAATGCTACAGCTTTTTTATCGTATTGTTTGCTAACAAATGATTGAAATTGATATACGTAATGACCCTGATAAGCCTTAACAAAAAATCTGCTTTCATTCATAAGAATATGAAAGCCAATGAAAGCAAACACCCTTCACACATCTTCCATGTTCCTCATTTTTCTTTCAACCTTATTTCAGTCACTCAGCTTACTAATCATTCACCCTGTTTTCTTTCCTTTTATGATGATCATTGTCTTGTGCAGGAAATGAATACCTTGAAGATGATTGGCAAAGCTAGAGTGGCTCATGGACTATATGAAGTTGATCTTCCTCATTGTAATCTGGTTCCATTTCCTTTTAAACATTTTGCAAATAATACTTGTACAACTTGTTCCTGCAATCAAGGTATCTGAACTTTATCTTGGTACCCTGTACTATTAGCTTGTGACTTACATATTTTATATTTGGTGGTTATGTTTGTATATTCTAAATTTTTTATAGGTAAGAACAAGCAGTCCAGCTGCATTTACTCGAGCTACTGTTGTTATAGCTGTGAAGTACTCTATAGTTGAACGTCCAGAGAAGATAGATGAGATCATATACCCTGAAATATCATCATTTCTGATGCTTATAAAGGATAATGACAAGGTGAGTTTTTAATCAACTTTCTGAATGTTGATAAAGTAATGTAACAATTTTCTTTGGATGTGGCTTTTCTGAAGTAAGAGTCACTTTATAGGAAAAGTGAGTAGTTAACGATACTGATTAAAATATGCATGCAAATACTTAGTTGCATTGACCCCTATCTTAATATATCTTGATGCATAATCTAATCAAATTCATTATAGTAGACTGCTCCTATCCAATTTATATTATTTTATAATCACTAAATATACACTATATTATAATGTTCTGATGGATATAGTGGCCACATTATGACATGTTATTGGATTCTATTAACTGTGCAAAAAATGTCAGTTTTTTATTAAGATACTTTACTAGAAATAATAGGCATGAACCTTAAAAATTCCTAATAGTTATTATAGTGAATTTGTGTGAATAATATTAATTCACACTTTCTGTACAGTCCACGCCATAACCTTAGCATTAATCTATGCATCCATTTAATCTAGAACTAGAATCCTTATAATCTCATACAATTTGCCATCAAGTTTGATTCTGGCATGTACATCACAAGATATTTTAAAATCCTCTACATCAGGTTGATCTTCTTAGGCATTTTGTGAGAATACAATCAAACAAAGAATTCAAATTAGTATTTTTAATTTTATAGGAGTTACTTTATGTTGCTGGTCTATCAAGTATCAACATGCATATCACTCACCTTTTATCTTATTATTATTACTATTATAGATTGATTATTGGTACGTGCTGGATTTGGTTATTTTTTATTTTACAATTGTTAAATTGTTTTTTTAGTAATTGTTAAATTATTCGGCTTATTTGGTTCATGAACATATTTCAACGAATCAATTGTCTAGTCGAGTCTCGAACTTTGTTCGAGTTGGTTCGGTTCATTGCCAGCCCTATGTGGCAGCAAGCGCATGTGGCCTAGTGGGTCAAGAACCTACAAGGATTAGTGCTCTGAATTAATTTTCTATATGATAATTCTTTTGGCTAATGTTCATCATTGGCCTGATAAACCAACCATACTCTTTACAGGTTGCGGAAATCCTGAAGATTCGGACTTCGTGTTATCAGAATAGCCAAGCTGTGGATATAATGAATCCTCTTCAATGATGTGGGAAGTTGTTGAAGCCTTATGCTGAAGAAGTATTATATGTTGTTTCTGGGTTTTCCGCCAGGTTATGAATTATAATAGCACAAGAATATGAACTTTGTTATTATTGAAAACACACAATAATAGATTGTGTTGGCCTTTGTTGAGTTTTCGTTTGCTGTCCTATTATGTCTCTCTATCTTCTTATTTAAGCACCAATAGAAACTTGGTTGTATGGTATAATTTGGTAAGTTTACATATTATAGATAGAGTTGTATTTTTTTTTTCCATTTTTATTGTATGTTTGAATTATAACTTACAAAGCATAAAAATATTTATCTGCTTTGGGCTCTAATTTGTTGCAGATTTGGTACTGTAGTAAGCTTTTGCACAATAATAATATATTATCAATTATTTTCACATTGCTGGGAATGTCAACCAATGTGAAATATGAATCTGAATAAATATGGGACTTAAATTCACATCGGTGAGTCTTCTGCCTGATGTGAAATAAACATATTTGACATCAGTTACAATAGTAGGACTGATGTGAAACCGTACGCTTTAGTTTAAATTATCGAATATCACATCAGTGATTGGCTGCCCGATGTGGAAAAGAACTTTTCACAACGGGTTCCAACCCGATGTGAAATGTCGTTCACATACAACATCACCTTTAGTTACATCGGGTGGGACCCGATGTGAAAGGTTGTTTTCCACTGATGTGAAATGTCATTTCTGTAGTAGTGGAAGTTAACATGTTAGTATTGCTGTAAAAATGGGATAGGAACTATGTACACATGAATTCATTGATTCTGGAAAATTTGAATTGAAATTGAATTGTTTAGAGGTCATAAGCTGTCAATTAAGCTGTTTTGAGCAAAATGCCTTAAATGACTAAGTTGTGAGTTCAGACTACTGTATAAGTGGTTCATAGGGCTAATAATACATGTTGGAACTGCTGTGTTATAGTTTGGGTCGAAATTTATGTGATAGAAGTTATAAGTTGTTAGTGAAGCCGTTGAAGAATAGCTTAAGTTGGAAATTATTACCGGTCAGAGTGGAATAAATTCCGGGGTTACTCCACCTGGGTTTATTCCGTAAAAACAACTCAGATAATATTGTTTGTTCAACGCTAACTTCTAACATAATGATAAATATTATTATGATTATGATTATGACTATATACAAGTATATGATTATGAATATGTCAAGATGACAAGAATATTCAGTTATTTACCGATCTTAGTTTTTCCCCGATCGCTCAGTTATGTAAATATGAGCCTTATAAACCCAAAAAGGGTTGAGTTTAGAGACATATGGCGATCCTAGGTTCCCTGAGATTGCCTACAGCCTAGGATAGGTGGAACTCACTGAGACATTTCGTCTCACCCCAATCCCTTTTATTTTTTTCAGATCAGCAGGTTGTACGTGGCAAGGAGACAATACAGGAGGCTGAATGATATATTTTCACATGCTCATGTTGGTTTGTGGGGTTAGTCGGCAATCCTAAAAAGCAGTCTGGGATGTTACAAAATGGGTATATAACCTTTGCGAATGATATTGGATTCTCTAGGGTCTCTCATGACTAAGAGAAATAAAAGGGAATGCTTTTGCTCGAGGTAAGGGCACCTATCCACTTTTTAGATATATTTATACACTATTCCTTGTTATGTATATATGCTCCGTATTTTCATACTTGTCTGATGATTTTAATTTCAAGGTGAATAAATGAATGTATATGTATATGAAATCATTTATGCATGAGATAAATTACTTACGGTATATTCTGAGTCGTAACATGTGACTAGAAGTTCATATACCTATTGAAAAATATTATGTCCATGCATTTCATAGTTACGTGACCACCAGAGAGGAGTCACGAGGTGCACACCGGAGAGGTGGCACGGGGTGCGTTTTAAAACCACCTTATCCCGTAGTGGATCATCGAGTCTGATAGATGAGTAGATACTCATCTCCTTAGTGGCGTGGCCACGACCCTCTGCGGAGGTGTATTAATTCCGGAACATATGCATTGACATATAGGCATTGCATTAGGAGTCGAGTCATAATAAATTTTGTATTAATCTTATTTTTCTACTTGTTTCCATACAAGGGTTAAAATGCGATCTTTAATCCTTGTATAATGTTTGCTTTGTTCATGTTATCTTTATATTTGTTATTTTCGGAAATGGTGACCCTTTCAGTGGATGTGTGGGCTATATGCCATAGATTAAGATGGCACCATGGGATCCCGAGATGCTTCCATCGGAGGCGACGAACTTCAACTTCTCTGACAACAGAACTACTATGTCTTGGGGATTTGACCCGGCCTTAGGATGGGTCACATTTACGGTCAACGTACTCGCAACTAGCCATATAGTTATTAGGGAGCCAGATGTGAGCTTATCGTCATTAGAGGGTCTAGTACTCAACTTACTTCATTTTAAAGTCAAAGTTCAGCTTAGTAGTCCTCTAATTTTGGATAGTACTTTTGAAAGAAAATCCTCCCTCTGCGTAGGGATGTAATCATGTCATGTAAATTGTTGAACTGTCATGTAAAGCTCTATATAACTCTCACGTCTATTTTGAAAAGTACTTCAATTTACTTTGTGAATAAAAATATATAACTTGTGTTTAAAAAAAAGGTTTATTCTTTTCTTTTGTTATAAAAAAAAAACATTAAAAGGAACATTAAATATATTTTGCGAACAAATTTATGACTTATTTTAAAAAAGGTTTAACTTCATTCTTCCTTTCTTTCAAAAAAAAAAAAAAAATTAGACACACAATATTTGGTGCTGAAAAACGGGGAGTTACACTAATATTTAACGGTGTTTTACATATAAAATAAAAATTTATTTAATAGAAACATTACATTAATTTTGATATTTTGAAAATAATCACGAGTTTTAAAAAATTAGTTTATTGAGTTTCCCAAATATGTATTTAAAAATTTGTTTTCGCGTACATAAGAAAATAAAATCCACAATATACACGATTCAAATATTTAACATATTTTTTTATATGTAAGAAAAAAAATATTCAATAAAAACATTATATTGACTAGCGAAAAGACGGTCACTCACGTGCCTGTCTTTCCGCTCTTTTTATTGCGCTAACGTTTGAAAATTTTGAACGGTGTTTTTTTTATGAAATTTTGATTTTGATTAAAACAAAAAAAAATATAAATGACACCAAAGACACCGACAATAATACAATATAACAAAGAAATATAATCTAAAATCTTTTTTTAATGATACCAATAATAATTTTATCATAGAAAAATGTTGTTTAAGGGTATAATTAGAATGTTTAAAAAGTAAGTATAAATATACTCATCTAGTTTGTTACATTTTTTAAATGATAAAGGAAAAAAAATATATTCATATCGTGTTTGTACATTTGTTTTAATATTTAAATTTATTCTTATCTATTTGTTACATGTGTTATTTGTATTGAAAATTGATGGTATTTTTGGAAAGAAAAATTCAATCCAAAAGTGTTGAAAGGGGTAGTTTTCTATATATATAATATAAATATAGATATAGATATAGATGTTGATAATTTTTAATTAATATTTTTAAACCTTTGACGATATTAACAATGTAATTAATTTTTATATAATTACCACAATGTTACGTGTAACACCCAAGGCTGACGAGGGCGAGGAGTGGTCGCCGGTGCACAAGGCATGACAATGAGCAGCTCCCGACAGCTTCTAGAAGAACCGAATCACATCGGAATGAGAGGGATCCTGAGATTGTGTAGGTATGAAACTACATGGTTGAAGGAAGACTTATAAGAATTGTTTGGTATTACTTATATCAACAAGATGCATCTTCTTTTTGGTAGCCCATTCCATAAGAACTCCACAGTTAAGAGTGCTTGACTTGGAGTAGTCTTTGATTTGGTGACTTACCGGGAAGTTTCCCGGTGAGCGTGCGAGTGAGGACAAAACACGCTGAAAAGACTCATGTTGGTTTGGAGGGTTAGTCGACAATGCTTAAAGTCGTCTGGGATGTTACAAATGGTATCAGAGCAGACCTCTCTCAGTATGGTGTGGTTCGGGGACGAACCAAGCGGAAGCTGGTGGGCTTGTAATGAAGGTGAGAAAAACACAAGAAGGGGGGGGGGGGGTTAAATTGTGTTAACTTTTTCTTAGTTTTCTCCTCAGCTGAAAACACTTGGTCAGAAGCAGATAGAGTACTGCTTCTGAAGTAATGTTCAGAAATAACTTGCAGCGGATAAAAACAGAGAGAGAGAGGAGAAAGACACAAAGCAATTATACAGGTTCCTTCCACAAACCGGAAGTAGTCCTGTCCCCCTTGCACTTCCAAAGAGAGTTCACTATAATGTAATATTTGATTACAACTGCTCACTGCTACAACAAGCAAGAGACTTCAAATTGCTCAAGCACAACTGCAAGAGACTTCCTATGCTCCTGAACACAATAAAGAGACTTCTAATGCTCAACTGCAAGAGACTTTTAATCAAACAGAATTACAAAGAAAAATGTTTGAGGTTCAGCACTTGATATACAATCAGTGGTGTTCACAATACAAATCAGATACAAACTCTTGAGACTCTAGAATTTCTAAGATATGAACTTTGAAACAGAAATTCTAAGTGAACTTTGAATGCAGAACAATTTTAGCAGAGTTTTGGCACTTGTAAATTGTTGTTGAGTCTATACCAATCTCTAAGTCTTCACTCCTTTATATAGAGGTGTGAAAGAGACGTTGTGAAATTGTCAGCACATCAAAAAGAGTCGTTTGAAGCTTTGATCAATCACCAATGATCTTTTGCATGATATGGTAGTTGTCCTATGAAGGATCAATTTCAAATCCACTCCCATTGTGAAGGAACATCGTTGCAGGCAGAGTTGTTTTTCTTGTCTTGTAGCAGAGACAAACACAAAGTAGTGGAGGTAGTGGTTGTACACTTCGTACAATTGTACTTTGTCAACTCTTTTTGAAGATAAGCATCCAATGCCTTCAAATCCTCTCAAATTTACCGTTGCTTTACATTTCCTGTCTTCTGCAATGCTTAGATGAGTTTAAATCCATTGAACATCCCTTGACGCTTTAAGTTTTGCATCTCCTGATGAACTTCGGCTTCTGGTGATCTTCAGCTTCTGATGAGATGCTCCTGATGAACTTGCTTCTGATGACGTCATCACTTCAGGAGCACTTTGTCTTCAGGAGCACTTTTAACTTCAGGAGCACTTCTCTTCAGACGCTTTAAACTTCCTTTTTGTTGATTCCTTAGCTCTCTTTTGTTCATCCAGAACCTATTTAAGAAGTCAAATTTTGTCTATGATCCTGTACACTTGAACAAATATTAGCTAGTCCAATTGACAATTTTTAATACCTTGTTATCATCAAAACTCTCAAAGGTTTATTGTTAAACACATTTTGTTCCAACAATCTCCCCCTTTTTGATGATGACAAACAATAGTATTTAAAATGTGCAATTGTTGTTAATCCAATTAACAAGTTGACTGTTAGGGTTTGAGGTTTGCAAGCTCCCTCTCAGTCTAATAGTACTTAAAGTGAGGTTTTTAAGCTCTCGGGGATTTCTATCCATGTTAATAAAATTCATCATTTAAAAGCGCAATAACACTCAGAATATTCTCACATCAATAGACTAAGAGATAAGAAGTTGGTCCTATTAATTTAAGATGATTAAAAATTAAATTAATGGGGCCTAGAGCCTATAAATACTATACAATATACTCCCCCTTTTGTCATCAACAAAAAGTTCGAAAGACTAAAGATAAAAAGAAAGAAGTAAGAAAAAGATAGTGAGAAAAAATATTCTATAAACAGAGCATAAAAGATATAAATATATCAGAGCACACAAAAAGATGAGGAATATATCAGAGCAAAACTACATAATTAGAAGTATATCAGAGCATGACAATAGAGTTCAAAAGCATAAAGTATTGATCAGAAGCGCAAAATAAGTTCAGAAGCAAAAATTGAAGTCAGAAGCACAAAAAGTGTAAGAAGATTTGAAAATAAGGAAACTTAAACTAAACAAGTTAAAATGTGTGCAACCAAAGGGTTGACTTGTTTGTTAAACATTTCCATCATCTGTTTGATCATCAAGTTGGTCTCTTCTTGTTTCTTCTGCATAGCTTCTTGCTGTTGCTTCATCTCATTCTTGAAGTCCTCATTGCTCTTTATCAGATTCTCTTCTCTTGCTCTAGCTTCTTCCAGCTTAGCTTCAGTAGAAGACTTATATTCCAGCATGAGTAGCTTTTGCTCCATAAGCTCTTTCTTCAGCTTCCTGTTCTCAGATACCAAGTCAGCATTCATTTTCAATATATCCAAGATTCCAGATGCTAATTTGAAATTGACATTGTTCAGAAAGCTTAGATCCAAGTCTCTAGGATGCACACCAGAAGGAATGAAGTCTGTAACCTCTCTTCCTTTTAAGCTAGGAGGATTCGGCACCCAGGTTCTAAGAATCTTAACTTTCTGCAGGTTGTTATCTACTTCTTTCAACCAGTCTTGAAGCTTCTGTTGAGCTGAGTCTTGTTTATCTAGACGTGTTCTCTAGAGTTCAGACAAGACAAAGTCAACTCTATCTTTTAATCTTATCCATTGATTCTCATAGCTTTCCTTGTGAGTAAGATTTTCCCTTGCCTGAATCAGCTTGTTCAGCTCCTAACCTATATACTCACACACATCTTGTAATAGAGTAGAATCTAGAAAGATGGTTGGTGGTGAGGGTACTTTTGTAGGTTTGGGTGGAAATACAGATTGAATAGCTAAGGATGATGATGATTGGCTGCTTGTCGAGTTTGGAGTTTGAGTGTTGCTGGTTGAGGGTTGATCAGGAACTGACTTTTCAATCATAGTTGAAAATGATTGCTCAATCTCTACATCAGGAGCATCTGATGTGACCATGAAGTCAGATTCACTAACGGTTTCAGGGATGGAGGGTGAAAAAGTTTGATCAGGAACAAGTTGTTCAGGAACAATATGTTCAGGAGCAACATGTTCAGGTGTAGGGACATGTTCAGGGCTAGTTGATGTGGTCATTTGTTGGTTAGGTGCTTGATGTTGGGGGCTTTCTGAAGCAACTTCATCAGCAGCCACTTCAGAGGCTTTTTCTAGGTTTGGCCTAACTTCTGGTAGTTCACCTGAGTAGTGACTGACCAGATTGTCTAGAACTGATATCCCTTGGTTTTGGTTGGTTGAGGGTGGTTGAGATGATGATGAAGCATTGGGATTGGATGACTCAGAACCTATGTGTTCATCTGTGAACTCTGCATCAGCAGGAACAACATTCAAAGGTTGAATCATTGGTGGTTTCAATGGATTATTAGCAGGAAACCTATTATAGAAGTATGTTTTCCTTTGAAACAAGTCAATGATGTTTTCATCAATATCTGATCTAATAGGTTCATGAGTGATGTTATCAGCAGGCTTTTTGTGAGTTTTAGTTGATGATGAAGGGCCTTTTGGAATGGATGGGTAAAGTTTGCCTAATGGCATATCATCAAATTCAGAAGATGATAGTGAGGAGGTGGATTGGGAGGATGGTGATTGGGTTGAGTCTGATTCTACTACTATAACTATTTCAGAGTGTGGAGAATCAGGAATACCTGTATCAGCTTCTGGAGCAGCAGCTTCTGATCCAGCAGCTTTGTCCTCCTGGACATCTTCACCAGCCTTCACAATCATCAGCATGTTCCCAGCTTCTGATGTTGCCAAATTATGCAAATCTTCAGTAACTTGCACCAACTGCTATTCCACAGCACTAGCATCTTCCTTTGCTATACTAGAAGCAGGAACTTCAATTCCTTTTGCAAGTTCTCTGATCTTTTCAAGTGCAGCAGCATCTTCCATCTTCTTCTTCTTTACTTCCCTTGTAACAAGGTCAGTAGCAACTGCAATTTGCTCTTCCTCTTCAGCCACATATGCTGATTCCTTTAACTTCCTAACAACAGTCTTTCTCTTCTTCTTGGGAATTGGAGGCTGTTCAGGAGCAGTTTGAGTGGAAGCAGCAGCTTTGCCACTTCTGGTTCTCTTGTTCAGGACTGCATCAGTGTTCAAGTCCTGAACTTCTTCTTTAATTGTTGGTAGACCAGAACCACCAATCTTTAGTTTATCAGAGGCTTTATCCTTCTTAGCCTTCTTGGAAGGTTGCTCAACTTCCAAGTACTCTTCTTTAAAGGTCTCCTTCCTCTTGGATTTTCTGCTCTTGGCCACAGGCAGAGCACCACCATACATCTCTTCAGGCACATCTTCAAGTCTGATGACTTGACCATATGTTTTAAAATGGTCTGTGATGAAGTGCATCTGAACATCAATAGGGTCCTTCTTGTAGATGGGAGGAAAGTCTTCCAGCAGATTTGACTTTGCTTTAGATTCACTAATGTCAGTGCTGAGCTTCTTGAAGGCATCTTTAGGAATCAGAGACATGTTCTTGAGAGTCTTGCCATTGATTACCTTCCCTGTTTCAGTTTCCAGCTGCTTATCAGTGAAGAAGTTGACAACACTGAGAGCTTTCAGAATCCCTCACTGATGAAGAATTTCTGATATCAGTCTTCCATAGGGAACCCATCACCTCCTCCTCTGCTGACTTTTCCTGAGCTCCTTGATCATATGCTTGAAGATGTATTTGGGAACATTTGTCTTGTCCTTCCTGATGAAGAAGTGAAGGAATACTCTATGTCCCAAGGATGGTTGATCATTGCCACCACCTTTTGGTAACAGATTCTCATTTTTGATTTTCAAGAGCATCTTCTTCTCCATGCTCAAGTCAGAATAATTTCCCTTTTTTGTGCTATCAAACATGGACATGTTGACAATCTCGTTCCAAGGACATGTCTTGGGGTTATCTATCTCTGATCCTGCATATTTACCTGATCTATCTCTTCTGAGAACAAAGGCAATGGCCTCTTCACAGATGTATACCAGAATCCCCTTGATGCTTGATCTTATCTCCACGCATCTGAACAGTTTCAAGCCCATTTCTTCTCTTGTCTTCCCTTCCAAAGAAGGATTAATCAAAATCTTTTATGTTTCTTCCAATTTTGAAGCAGCTCTATCATACACAGAAGCTCTTAGCCAAAAATGCCTTAATAAAGTTTTGTATGTTGGTTCGTTCAACATATCAAAGTATGACATTAGCCCTTGTGCTTCGTAGTAGCTTCTGATATCACACCCATGATACGCAAGAGAGTTGAAGTCAACTGGATTCTTTATCTGAATCTTTAACTCCCTTTCTTCCAAGGACATAGTCCTCCCTTTGATTTCGTAGGCAGGTTTACCTTGTGTAGTTGATTCTGGATTCTCTACTTGCATGCTTGATGATGATTCTGGAACGGAACTTGATGATGCCATTAATGTAGTAGAAAGCTTTTAGGGTTCTAAGTTTTTGGTTTGTAGAGAAGAAGTTTGCTTCGCAAAGAAAGGTTGAGAATAGAAAGTGTTTGTTGTGAAGTGAGTAGTGTGTGAATTGTTTAAGTGTTTTAAGTAAAAACGATTGCAATTTAGAAAGGGGACAAACAAACATAACATTAATGACATAGGGGATGCGTGATAGTATTTTCAAAGCTTAAATCATCATTGCCCTCTTACGTTATACTGCAATACACACTTCAGAAGTTTTCAGAGTAACTGCCAAGTTAGTGGGCCAGGTGTGACTAAAAAGTAACTTCCAGCGTTTCCATTAACTCTGCTATTCAGAAGCACAAAACCCAGCTTCTGGACTTCAGATGCTGACGTCATCTTCAGAAGCACATTTTCCTCAGAACCTCAATAAAGAGCTTCTGATGGACCATAGCTTCTGGATAGACTTCAGGACCTAAATTCCTATTCAGGAGCAAGCAAATTTTAATCAAACACAAAGTGAATGTTCAAATTTTTCTTTATAAAATCAAATTTTTCCACAGTTAAAGGCTTAGTAAATATATCAGCCCATTGATGCTCAGTATCAATGAATTGTATATCTAAAATTCCTTTTTGAACATAGTTTCTATTAAAGTGGTGTTTGATTTCAATATGCTTGGCTGTTGAATGTAGAATTGGATTTTTTGACAAACAAATAGCAGCAGTATTATCACAATAAATGGGAATACTGTTAGCATTAATCTGATAATCTTCCAACTGATGTTTCATCCAAAGTAGTTGTGTACAACAACTTGCAGCTGAGATGTATTCTGCTTCTGTTGTAGACATAGCAATAGTTGCTTGTCTTTTGCTAGCCCAGGATATCATATTATCACCCAGAAATTGACAATTGCCACTGGTTGACTTTCTTTCATTCCTATCACCAGCACAGTCAGCATCACAAAATCCAACCAACTGATAATCTAAGGATTTCCTATAAAGGAGTCCAAGATTAGTTGTTCCTTTCAAATACTTGAAGATTCTCTTACAACAATTAAATGAGATTCTCTAGGATCTGATTGGAATCTTGCACACAAGCATACGCTGAATAAAATATTTGGCCTAGATGCAGTGAGGTATAACAAAGAATCAATCATACCTCTGTACAGCTTCTGGTCTACTTTTGTTCCAGTATCTTCTTTGCTTTAAGTGTAGGTTGGATGCATTGGAGTGTTCATCACTTTACCATCTTCCAGCTTGAACTTCTTCAGAAGCTCCTTAGTTAGTGTATTTTGTTTGATGAACATATACTCCATCTTTGCTTTGATTGATTTGAATTCCAAGGAAGAACTTCAGCTCTCCCATCATGCTCATTTCAAATTCATCCTGCATTAACTTAGAGAATTCCTTTCAAAGAGATGCATTAGTAGAACCAAATATTATATCATCAACATATATCTGCACAACAAGAATGTCTTTCTCAAGAGTCCTTCTGAAGAGTGTTGTGTCAACTTGGCCTCTTTTAAAATCATTTTTGATCAAGAAATTACTTAGTCTGTCATACCAAGCTCTGGGAGCTTGTTTCAAGCCATATCGTGATTTCTTAAGTTTGTAAACATGGTCAGGATGCTTAAGATCCTCAAAACCAGGATGTTGCTTGACAAACACTTCTTCAATGACTCCATTAAGAAATGCACTCTTGACATCCATTTAATATAGTATTATGCCATGATTAACTGCATAGGGTAGAAGTAACCTGATTGCTTCCAATCTTGCAACTGGAGTAAATGTTTCAGTATAATCAATGCCTTCTTGTTGACTGTAACCTTGTGCAACAAGTCTTGCTTTGTTTCTGAATACTTCACCTTGTTCATTCAACTTGTTTCTGAATATCCATTTTCTTCCAATAATTATCTTATGCTGAGGTTTGGGTACCAGATCCTACACATCATTTCTTTGAAACTGATTAAGCTCTTCTTGCATAGCTAGTATCCATATCCATCATCTGAAAGTGCTTCATCAACTGTAGCAGGTTCTATCACTGATAACAGTCCTATCATTGACTCTTCTTGTCTGAAGTATGATCTTGTTCTTCTAGGACTCTCTTTGTTTCCAATGATTTGATCCTCAGGATGTGAAGACTTGTACTTGAATGAGTTCTTGGATTGAGTACACCAATACAAAAGAAATATAATAATTTAAATGAGTACACCAAATGTGTAGATAAAACAAATTGAAGTACAAGAACACCAAGATAAACTATGTAGTATGAAAGAGCTCTCAAGAAAATATATTAGCAAGTGTATGAATAATGAGAGTGAGAAAGAGTATGACAAATATTTTCTATGTCAAGGTGTAGTTTTTCAAGTACACCGATGCATCCTTTTTATACTTAATGAAGAATGAGATGCATGGAGAGAAAATAGCCGTTTGACCATTTAAAACAAAATTAGTCGTTGAGACAAATATAGGAAAGTCATTACATGCAAATGAAAACTTTAGTAATTGTCCCACAGCTACAAGGAAATCATGAAAACATGGCATTGAATCCATTAAGACCAATTAAAATAACATATGCAAAAACAATATTGCCATTAAGCTGTTGAATTAATGTAATGAAATAGTCAACAATCATCTTTTATGTAATGCCAACGGTAATAAAAATATGATATGATGATCCAATTTTGATGCATAAAAGAGTATGCCTTTAAAACCATGGCCAACTACTATTTTTAAGAAAATAATTAATTATGCAATTTACATAATTAATTATGGCTTTTCATGCAAAAATATTTTTATGTAAAATCACTTTAAATGAAAAACATTGTGAGTGTGTGATATATTTTTAATGAGAGCTTTTTCTACTACTTACATAAAAGTCCTAAAACAAATAAGAATAAATCCAAGACTTGAAAGCTTGAATCTTCTTTTCCGCTTTTTGCATTGTTGCTCTTCTAGGACTTCTTTTTACAATCATCAAAATCAAAGTATTCCTGTTCTCAAATATATTTTTAATGTCAAAACAATTATGCAATTTCTAAAATCAATTCTTGGTTTTCATGCAAAAATATTGTCATGCAAAATTACTTTTAAATAAAAATCAATGTGAGTGTGTGATTTATTTTCATGAGAGCTTTTTCTACTACTTACATAAAAGTCCTAAAACAAATAAGAATAAATCCAAGACTTGAAAGCTTGAATCTTCTTTTCCGCTTTTTGCATTGTTGCTCTTCTAGGACTTCTTTTGTCAATCATCAAAATCAAAGTATTCCTGTCAAGGCATATATTCACAAGCTGTTTTTCTTGTCTTGTAGCAGAGACAAACACAGAGTAGTGGAGGTAGTGGTTGTACACTTCGTACAATTGTACTTTGTCAACGCTTTTTGAAGATAAGCATTCAATGCCTTCAAATCCTCTCAAATTGACCGTTGCTTTACATTTCCAGTCTTCTGCAATGCTTAGACGAGTTTAAATCCATTGAACAGCCCTTGAAGCTTTAAGTTTTGCATCTCTTGATGAACTTCAGCTTCTGGTGATCTTCAGCTTCTGATGAGATGCTTCTGATGAACTTGCTTCTAATGACGTCATCACTTCAGGAGCACTTTGTCTTCAGGAGCACTTTTAACTTCAGGAGCACTTCTCTTCAGACGCTTTAAGCTTCCTTTTTGTTGATTCCTTAGCTCTCTTTTGTTCATCCAGAACCTATTTAAGATTTCAAATTTTGTCTATGGTCATGTACACTTGAACAAATATTAGCTAGCCCAATTGACAATTTTTAATACCTTGTTATCATCAAAACTGTCAAAGGTTTATTGTTAAACACATTTTGTTCCAACATGTAACACCCAAGGCTGACGAGGGAGGGGAGTGGTCGCCGGTGCACAAGGCACGACAATCAGCAGCTCCCGACAGCTTCTAGAGGAACCGATTCACATCGGAATGAGAGGGATCCTGAGGCTGTGTAGGTATCGGACTACATGGTTGAAGGAATGCTTATAAGAATTGTTTGGTACTACCTATATCAACAAGATGCATCTTCTTTTTGGTAGCCCATTTCATAAGAACTCCACAGCTAAGCGTGTGCTTGACTTGGAGTAGTCTTTGGATGAGTGATCTACCAGGAAGTTTCACGATAAGCGTGCGAGTGAGGACAAAACACGCTGAAAAAGCTCGTGTTAGTTTGCAGGGTCAATCGGCAATGCTTAAAGTCGTCTGAGATGTTACATTACGTGACCCGTGCGAAAGCACATGTCTATTACTAATTCTGATATATTTGTAAATTTTCTTCAAATATATATATTTTTTTAAATTAACTTCTCTATTCTCTGTAGGGTTTTAAACATGCTCTCTCAAGTTTGCCATTGCGACCAATACGACGAAGCCACTGCTTTTTCTCGTTCAGTGATGGAGGAAACAACCATAATGAAGAAGCAGAGATTGAGAACAACAACTGAAACCCTAACATCACTGTCCCCTTGCGATTCATTTCTCTCGTCGTTGCTATCAATTCTCTCCTTTGATTTGTTTGAAGAAATTCTATGTAGGCTTCCCCTGAAATCCCTCATGCAATTCAAATGCGTATGCAAATCTTGGAAATTACTAATCTCCAATCGCAAATTCGCCAAAGAGCACCTTCGAATATCACTCACCTTTCATCGTGAGAGTCACCACCACCTCATAGCAAACCCAAGTGCTAAAGATGAGTATTGGGTTTCACCGATTTCTTCTATTTTCAGAGTTGTGTCTAAATATATCATCATGCAAACTAAGATCAGGTTTCCTCCCAATCACTATGTCGGATCTTTTGAAGTTGTTGGTTCTTGTCACGACATTATATGTATTCCAATTCTACATTATGTTCTTTTTTGGAACCCTTCTATTAAAACTTTCAAGATGTCGCCTAGTTTAAATGATTCTTGCACTTCATAAGGATTTGGTTATGAACATTACAATCATAAATACAAGGTGGTTGCTATTTCTTGCTATGGTTCTCGAAATATGCCAATCTTCTTCATCATCTTCTTCTCTTACTAATAAAACTGCTTATCCTATTTCATCATCTTAGTAAGAGAAGAAGATGATGAAGAAGATTGACATATGTAGTCTTTAAGATGTGGTGGTGGCTGTCTGCATCTAGAGGAGACTCTTTGTGAAGGTTGAATAGGAGTATCAACAGTAGGAGGAGAAGAAGTTATTGGTGGAGGTTCAATGGGAAGATCAACAAATGGGGACTCAGGAGAAACATGAGAAGAGTCTGGAGGATGAAAGTCAGAAGAAGGAAAATAGTCTGAAGGTTGATGAGAGGAAGATGGATAGGGAAGAATGTTGTCATGAAGAATGACATGTCTAGAAATGAAAATTTCCCTAGAATGCAGATCAAAGAGGACATAACCTTTGAAGCCTGACTTGTAACCTAAGAAACAACATTTTCTGGCTCTAGGGTCAAGTTTGGATCTGTGAGACGTAAGAGTTGAAGCATAACACAGTGAGCCAAAAACTTTAAAGAGTTTAAGGTTAGGTAAAGAATCATATAAGAGCTGATATGGTGTTTTATGAGCAAGTAAAGGTGTAGAAACTCTGTTGATATGAAAGACAGCATGACTGACTGCATAACACCAAATTGTTTAGGGAGTTTAGATTGAAATAATAAAGCTCTTGCCACATTAAGGATATGTTGATGTTTTCTTTCAAATCTGGAATTTTGTTGTGGTGTTTCAACACAAGATCTATGTTGAATGATGCCTTTAGAGGCATAAAATTCAGGGAGGAGGAATTCAGGACCATTGTCTGATCTAACAGTTTTAGGGGTGATGTTATATTGAGTATGAATCATGGTAATGAAGTTCTTAACATGAATGGATACCTCAGATTTACTTTTAAGGAGTATAATCCAAACAAATCTACTAAAATCATCAACAATGGTGAGAAAATACTTATGATTATGAACAGAAGGAAAAGCTAAAGGACCCTAAATATCAAAGTGAAGTAGTTCAAATTTAGCAGAAGCAATAGAAATGCTAGGAGTAAAAGGCAGTTTTCTTTGTTTTGCCAAATGACAAATGTCACAGACATCTTTATTATTGCAAGAAATTGTAGGGTACATAGATTGCATATGAGACAATCTCTGGTGAGAGAGATGTCCCAATCTATAATGCCATGAGGCTGAAGTAGGAATTACACTGAAAGAAGATTGAGAAACATTATTACAGGAAATAGACAAATTTTTATTGAAACTATGAGGAGAAGACTTGAAGGAATCAGCAGACACCACCAATCTGTATAAGCCATTGAGATTTTCACCCAAACCAATCATCCTCTTGGTACTCAAATCCTGAATAAGGCAACTATCAGTGGAAAAATAGACAAATCAAGATAATGATTTGCACATTTTGGAAATTGAAATGAGATTAAAACTGAAAGTTGGGCAATATAGAACATTGGTAAGGTAGAAAGAAGGAGAAAAGGAAACATTACCATCATATTTAACTAAAACAGAAGACTTGTTAGGCAAGTTAACATTGGTAGGTTTGATTTTATAGAATGATGTAAAACAATGCAATGATGAACATATATGATCATTAGCACCTGAATCTAAAATCCAATGATGATGAGCAGAATCAATAGGACAAGAAACAATACTGAGTATACCTGCTTGAGGAGAATCAGAAGCAGATGAATTGGAAGTATGAATGTGATTGGAAACAGGACCAATAGGGGAGGAAACTGAGGAAAGCAAATTAGCCTGTTGAAGCAAAGCCACAAGATGATCATACTTCTCTTGAGTCAAACTAAACTTGGAATCTAATGCTACCACATCATTGGAGCCAATAGGGTTAGTTGAATCAGAAACCTCAGCACTAGCATTATTGGCAGATGAATTACCCTTATTGAAGTTAGGGTGACCATGTTTCTGATAAAAAAACTCTATAGTGTGATTATATCTATTGCAAAAGGTGCAAAACCTATCTTTACCCTTGCTAGTTGAAGAACCAGAGGCACCTTTACCACGAGGATTAAATTTTCTTGCATCTGAAGCATTAACAGAGATGCTGGATTCATCAATAACAGGAGGTGTGGAAAACACAACATTTTGGCTTTCTTCCTGAACTACCAAAGAATAAACCTTGTTGATAAGAGGTAAAGGATCCATAAGAAGAATTTGAGTCTTCACAGCAGAGAAATTTTCATTCAAACCAGTAAGAAACTGAAGGATTTGATCTTCAGTTCTATAGTATTTGGCAAGGCGTATAGAATCACATCTACAAGTATGAATGCAAGTGCAATTTGGAATAGGTCTGTGTGAATTCAATTCATCCAATAGAGTACGAAGCTCAATGAAGTAATCAAGAACAGATATAGTACCTTGCTTGAGATTGTTAATGGTGGATCTCAAAGAAAGAATACGAACACGATCAACCTTTTGGAATCTTTCTTTCAAATCATCCCAAGCAGACAAAGGAGTATCATGAAATACAATAGTTTGAGCTATGGAATCAGTAACAGAATTCACGATGCAAGAGTGAATCAAATGGTTGCAACGTTCCCAAGCATGACGATTGAGATCATCAATGTCAGGAACAGAGATGGAACCATCAATGAAAGCAAGTTTGTTCTTCGCGCCCAAAGCTCGTTGCATGGAATGATGCCATGCAAGATAATTGGAACTGTTGAGTTTGGGAGTGATAACCAAAGAACTAGGTCCATCACTGGGATGGATATAGTATGGAGAATCTGAATCAGAGTTAGAAGGTGCAGAGTTTCCACGAGCCATGAAAACAGAGTATGAAAAAGGAGAGAAGAGAAAAGAGAAATGCGAACGAATTGAACAAAGAAAGATGCAATTCGAAGCAGAAACAAGAAAGAAGATGAAGATAAAGAATCTTCAACAAGAAAAAGAGAGAAGAAAGCTTCAAAACGAAGCTTAGAAGAAGCAACAATGGCGGAAAACGGTTACGCTAGATCGTAACTAACTCCTCAAAGAGGAGAGAAAAACTTCTGATACCATATTATGAATAAAACAAATGAATGAAATGATTCTCATTACTTGTAAATGAAGCAAGGTTACAACTTATATAGACAAGTGTAGGACCATAATATCTATCATATACAAGCTGTATTCTAACTATGTCTAAATAACTTGGAGAGCAAGTTATCTCTAACTAGGGTTCCTATCACTAATCTCTTCACTATGCAATAGTTGCTATTTCTTGCTATGGTTCTCGAAAAACTAAAGTGAATATTCATATACCATGGGTACAAACTGTTGTTGGAGAAGGATTCCAGAGTTTCCTTATGGTGTTCCTATTGGTAAATCGGGGAAATTTGTTTGTGGCACGATTAATTGGGTGGCATCTAAGGATGGGAATGAAATGAATTATCCATTCTTCGTTGTTTCTCTTGATTTGAAGAATGATTCTTATCATGAGATTTTGCAGCTGGGTTTTGGAGATGTAGATGTATGTTGCTTGACATTAGGCGAGTTGAGAGATTACTTGTGCATCTTTTCTCATGGTAAAATGTTTGGCTTATGAAGGAATATGGAAAGAAAGAATCTTGGAATAAATTATTCACTATTCCATTAATTGAAGATCATCTTGGTTATTATCCGTGTACCAAGGTATCATATATTTATGGGGATGAACAAGTGTTACTGGTGTCTAAACATATATTTAAACCGAAAATGATTCTAAAAGTCATACTTATAAATTTCCTGAGATTGAAAACATCAATAATGGGATGGTTCCAACAGCCTATGTTGGGAGTTTGATAACAACTTGTTCTTGATATTGGGGTGTTGGCGCTGTCTATGTTGGGATTGATAAAGAAGTTCATCACCTAATTTCTTTTTCATGGTAATAAGTATTCAAAGAATTTTGATATAAATTGCAAATTAAAAGGGGAATTTATAATATTAGGTAGGTAATCTATTCTTGTCGTCATTCTAGTTTGAGAGCGCCAGGACGTAAAATCATCAAGGGATAGCCCACTACTCAATGGTTGTTAAAAAGCATCAGGGGACCGAGTCACTGGAAGCTTATACATAGTTCTGCCCCTGGTTATGGATTTAAGACAACTGTGTAGCAGTTCCAGCCTCCGGGCAGTGGTTTCACAGTCTATCACGGGTTGATAAGAAGTATGACGGTCTGCGATTTTTTTTAGTATATTTTGGAGCTGTTTGAACTTGGGTCTGCAAGACATTGAGATTTAAGTCTTAACTGCTTTCTACTTGAATTGCTTCATTGTTTACCCCTTCGTAATTCTACAGTTTTTTTCATTTGGGTTTGATCAAGTGTTTTGGTTGCTGTCTTGGTTGAGTAATAAATTTGGGCTTTGCGCATATAATATGACAATTTTGTGCTATATGGTTATTATAATATGATTGAAACTTGAGATACTATTATTGCACATTCTTTGAATATATTTCTCTCTAATTGTGCCGTGTACTGCAATCAGAATTGATATATGTACTGCAATCAGAATTGCAATCAGAACAAGTAACAACTCTCAAGACTTTTGAGACTATAATTTGCCATGAAGAGGTCATTCAATTTAGAAGTGCAAAGAGGTTTTCATGTGTCAGTAGCATATGGATTTAAGCGAAGTTTGAATTCTAGAGGAATTTGGAGCAGAGTCAAATAAGAGCATATTTTATCGAAGCTTTGACAGTCTCATATCAAGCATTCTTTGGCAAAGAAGACACTCTTTCAATATACATACAATTTGATTCTAATAATTAGAAAATTCCGGCAACATGAATCGCACCAATGAATTTCCTGAGGGCCAAAAGCATACTAATGATATATCTTTTGAAGCCATTTACCATCAAATTTGTCAAGATATATATAGCTCAACATATTCATATAAGCTAGGATAGCAAAATTTAAACAGAAAAAGCTCTCAAAGCTACAAATGCATATTTAGTGCACTTTTTGTTCGCTCTATTAGTTCTTACTTTGGCTCAACTACTCAAATTCTCCTATGCCAATTTTCCCAATGCTAATTCTCTTTCTTTAGTTCATCAGTGAGTACAAAAATTGGTCGTATAGCTATGGAAATGAAACTTAAGCAGCAACATAATTTGTTTTCTCTCAAACTAAACCATCCTAGTTCTAGCTCTAATGCCTTTCACCAGTAGTTCGTAAGTTCAGCACTTCGGTACTTCTAAATTGTTGTTATCTATAAAGTGAGAATCACAACATCTTTTTCAGCATTGCACCGATTCTAGGTATAAATTTTCCAAGTGTTTAAAATATTTCGTTAGCAGCTCATGTTTCCATGAACGGGTTGACATCGGATAGCTACTTGCTACTGAAAATCTAAACTTTTCAAATTTGATTAAGAACTCAGAAATTAGAATCTTAACTTTTCAACTAAACTTTTTATATTCAATCATAGCCTCAATTTATCAGTTTATAATTTCCAAAGAATAAGGATATCAACAGAAGTGGATGCCACTGATAGGCAATTTCCATCTGTCATTCTTGAGAAATAAAGTATGTTGCAAAATACAAAAAACAGTAGCAGTTGTGATAAAAAAAATTAAACTAAAACAGTCTTAGTAGCTCATCAGAATACAAATTATTGTTTGTAGTAAAATGAAATAAAATACAAACTCAACACTACTTTGTTTCCAGGTTCTATAGGACTCATAAACTTATAAGCTCCTTTGTTTCCATGCTTTAAACACCTGTTCTCTGCAACAAGTAGTGCAATATAAGAAACAATGAGAGAAAATCATTATCATACACAAGAAACTAATATTAAAAAATTTAATCAACAAGAATACTATGATTATTTCAACTTTTAAGCACTTTGTTTAAAAGTTTATCCAATGTTAATGTTCCAGAAACCTTGTTGAAGAAGCAAAGTTTAATATAGAATTTGATACTTGCTAGTGTATCACTAGTCTTAGGGAAGTCAGTACCATTAACATTGGATTGAATGACAAATAAATTGATCTCAACATAAGCACGAGTAGTAAATAATAATCCCATGCTTGAGATACAAATTCATTGGCTAATATTCTACATAAACCGGATGCTCAAATGATTGGTATTAGAGATACTAGTAGTAGTATATATACTTGTAATAACCCCATTAGTGGGACAACTTTTCATATTGTAATATTTCATTTTCCATCAATACAAAGAATTTCATAAACTTTTGTCTCCTTCATCAATGGATGCCATGTTCCATAACATGGTATCAGAGCGAATCTGATATCCTCCTTGAAGGATTTTCCACTGCGTTTTCTCGAGAAAATCCATATTCTCACATCCTTTTTCACTATTATTTTCTTGTTTCCTTTCTCGTCAGTTTTCACTATCAATTTACGATTCGTCGTGAGTTCGTCTTTGTTCTTTTCTTTTCTGTTGAATCGATCCTTTCTTCTTCTATTTCCTAATTCAATTTCCATTTTTCTCGTTCAATTGCGTGTTTTGTGTATCTTCTCCTTCGTGATTCTGTTCGTAATTCGGTTTGATTTCGTTTTCATGAAATTGAATCAAAAATTCGATTCTGATTCGTTTTCCTTGCTTTCAGTCCTTGATTCGTGTCGGTTGAATTCAATCAATTTGTACTCGTCGTATTTGTTTTTCAAAATTCTAATCATGTATCGTGATTCAGTTTGTGTCCATTTTCCCCAAATCTCCGAGTTCCGCGATTCCGAGTTCTTGTCCTTTGTTGATCGAACACTGATTCATCTCATCTTTTTCCAATTTCGAGTTGAACGATTTCTTGTTTCGTTCTTCTACATTTTTTCTTGTTACAGCTCTCATTCTACTTCAATTTCATGTTCAGTTCATCAAACTGCTCACAAGGTGTTTGTTGAAATTCTTCAATGAAGATAGATTGGTGATTGTGTTCAGTTTGAAATCTCTGTTGGATTCTTCTCTTCAATTGTGATTGGTATTGAGTATATACTGAAGAAAAAAAAATCAGTAGTTTAGAAGCGCGTGGTATCGACTCAGACTCTTCTCAGCAGCTGTTTTTCATTCAGAAACAAGTTTAGCATCAGTGGTTCTGACGTTTCCATTCAGAAGCAAGTTTAGAATCAGTGGTTCTGACATTTTCGTTCAGAAGCATTTTGGTTCAGAAGCTGTATTCCATAGAAGCTGTCTTCTTCAGAAGCTGTATTCTTCAGAAGCTGTCTTCTTCAGAAGCTGTATTCCATAGAAGCTGTCTTCTTCAGAAGCTGTATTCTTCAGAAGCTGTCTTCTTCAGAAGTTGTATTCTTCTCATGCAATTAATTCTTCTCAGAAGCTGTATTCTTCAGAAGTTTTTTTTTTGTTCAGAAGCGTTCTTTTTGTGTTTCTCTGTTTAGAAGCTGTTTTTGTTTCTACGGCAACTCAGAAGCAGAAACACGTAAGAGACACAGAGTCTGAAGCTTCCTCACATGTTCTCAATTGTAATTTTTCACTGTATTTGAAACTCAAATTGGTAAACTTTCCCACTTTGAGTTTGAGGGGGACTATTAGAACATAGTGTGAAGATAACTTGGAGAGCAAGTTATCTAGATAGCTTGGAGAGCAAGCAAGTTTGTTAGGGAGTTAGTTACTCCAACTCACTCCTATAAATACTTCACTCTATCGTACTCATTCATCATCTTTGGATATTGACTTTGAGATGGTTCTGAGGCTCACCTTTCAAATTCATTGTTTGAGGGCATTAGAGATTCATAAAACAAGATATTCTGATTCTATACAATTCTTGAGGTTTGTCTTTGAAGTTCATCAGTTTTGTTGAAGACTAAACTGTTTGATTTGGAAGTTTGATGGTAAATCTGGCATTGCTTGATGTTTTCGTTTGAGATCCTTACACTTGTACTACACTGCTCTCATTTCAATTTTGTGGTGCAGCACATTGTTGAATGCTGCTCTTAGTTGTTGTTTGTTGATTGAATATGATTTAGATGCTTGCTTCTGGCTTTCTTCATCAGTAGTTTTGTGGATGCACTATTGTGCTAGTTTTTGGCAGATTGTCTTTGCCACTTGGCTCCCTTTCTTTATGAGCTCTACATGGCACTTTCATGCCCTTGGTGTGGTATTTGGTGAGGTTTATCATTCTGGCTCAGTTTTGAATTGTTGGAAGATTCTTAGATTGATTACTTTTCCTCGATTTCTTTGTCCTGGATCGTTGTTTGGAGTGCTTCATTATTGGAAGCATTGGTTTTGGCCTATAGTTTGAATGCATAAACATGAATTTGTTTTCTATGGTTTGAAGACACATCACATGGCTATGCATCTCTATTGGCTTGTTTTTGTTTTTTCTTGTCTCGGCTCGGCATCGGAAGGCATCACTTTTATCTTTGGAACCTTGGTCTTGTTGCTTCATGGTACCTTTGGTGTGAAGTTTGTTCAACATATGACCTCCTCCCATTGTAGACTATGGCTCTTCCTTGCACTTCTTTTCTTGTCTTGTGCTTCTGTTCATGATGATTAAGCTATGTTGATAAGCTTCTGTCATGGATGGTTAAGCGTTGTGCTACTGTCCAAGGATGGTTAAGCGTCGTATATCTTCTTCTTGTTGTGCTTCTGTCTTGAGTTATTGAGAATTCTTGATGGTTAAGCGTTGTGCCTTTTTATGGCTTTGTGGTTGATTGGCTTCTACCGGATGGTGGTTAAGCGTTGTTGCTATTCTCTTGGCCGATGTATTCCCGACATCTTTCTTTGCACTTTCATTTGCTTGATGTCTTTCCTTGTATTTTCTCATTTCAAGTTGGAAGTGTTTTGAACACCTTCCAACTTGAGGGGGACTATTAGAGATAGTAGTTGTAGTAGTATATATACTTGTAATAACCCCATTAGTGGGACAACTTTTCATATTGTAATATTTCATTTTCCATCAATACAAAGAATTTCATAAACTTTTATGTCCTTCATCAATGGATGCCATGTTCCATAACAATTGGAACCTTTATACAATATTTGTAGAGTAACTAACTAGAAAGGCTTCACCTGTACTATGAACCATATATACATTAATAGTCTTAGTAGCATACAAATTATTGTTTGTAGTAAAATGAAATAAAAAACAAACTCAACACTACTTTGTTTCCAGGTTCAATAGGACTCATAAAACTTATAAGCTCCTTTGTTTCCATTCTTTAAACACCTGTTCTCTGCAACAAGTAGTGCAATAATATAACAAACAATGAGAGAAAATCATTATCACACAAGAAACTACTATTTAAAAAATTCAATAAAAAACATTACTAAGTTTATTTCAACTTTTAAGCACTTTGTTGAAAAGTTTATCCAATGTCAATGTTCCAGAAACCTCGTTGAAGAAGCAAAGTTTAATATAGGATTTGATACTTGCTAGAGTATCTAGCAGTAGTCTTAGGGAATTCAAATATATTAACTTTAGAAATATTTGTACATGAAGAGAGAAGAGAGGAATCACATGGAGGAAAGAGGACAATGATGATGACATTTAGAAAACAAATGTAGTGTGGGAAAAAAAAGAATAAATAACTTTGGTGGACAATTGTTAGAATATGACTACAGAGTTGGACATAGAAAAGGATTTGGAGGCTCTACAGTAAGCCAAAAACTGATCCTAAAGGTTGGTTGGCCACTTAGTCATCTAAATATAGTTAGCTGGTAGGAAACATGTTTGAATTTTTTAAAACTAGTTACCTCTTTGTGTCCTGAGTAGTCAAATTTTAGTTAGAATAATCAAATTTTCCAAAAACATTCAAATATGCAAAACCCAAAATATTTTCTTAACAAACTATTAGAGTATAGTGAGAAGATAACTTGGAGAGCAAGTTATCTAGATAGCTTGGAGAGCATATTAGAGTATAGTGAGAAGATAACTTGGAGAGCAAGTTATCTAGATAGCTTGGAGAGCAAGCAAGTTAGTTAGGGAGTTAGTTACTCCACATCACTATAAATAAGCTTCACCTATGTACTATTTCATATCTTTTATTCAATTGTTTCTTGGTAATGACTCCTAGAGAGAATTACACAATCTATCTTTCCATTGCATTTTACCTAGAACCATGGAATCCTCTGATTCATAACATGGTATCAGAGCGCTATGGAGATAGCGATTTTGATCCAGTTTCTGATGAAGAAGATGATTCTGATGGTGATGAAGAAGAAGATCTTGAAGCTTCTGCATCATCAACCTCGTGTTCTTCCGCTCACTACTAGTAAAAGCAAAATTAGAGAGGGAAATTAGTGACGGAAAAAATAAAATTCCTCACAAATTCTTTGGTCGCAAAATTTATGTTTTCCCTCTCAAAATCTCCCTCACTAATTTTTGCTTTTTTTAGTAGTGGCTTCGCAAGTTTCAGTTGTTTTCGGTAGGTTTGGTGGTTCCGTTTTCACTCCTGTTTCTTCACCATGGATCGCACCAGAAACTGATGGATTCACCATCAAGATCGGTGACGTTCCTTGTTTTCTCGGTGATTCACGTTGCAGTGATCGCAACTCTGCTTTTGACGCTTCGGAAGAAAACCAGAAAACACCGGTTCCTGATTCGGAGTTGACCGTTTCTGCCAAATCAACGAATTCGAACAATCGCGAATCTGAGTTCACAGTTTCTGAAGCCGCAATCAAGAATTCGAAGCATCTCATCATCCACACCGTTGTCTCGTGCTCTGGACCTGTTTACAACGCTTCTGTCTTCGTCGAAAAACAGGACCATGCCGTAATCACCGTCAAGAACAATTTTCAGTGCTTCGATCTACATGATGAACAAATCATCAATTTCGATCCCGGTGGAAGAATTAGTTCGTGTTTGATGTTCTCCATTTTCACAGTTCTCCGACAACTTCAATTTCCTTTATGGTGGATACCTTGGGATCGAGGGAGGCACAATCTGATTCCGGTGAAACTTTCTCTTCACAATCTGTTTGCAAACCACATATCTCTTTCTTGCAATCAGTGTATGCATAAGAAGAATTCCAGAAGCAGTACGTTTTGGTAAAGCAACTTTGAACGCTTGTGTCTCTTGTTCGACAATCGCGTTTGGAAAAGTGCTTTTTTGGATAAGCAGTTCCGGTTCCGTTTGTGGATGCAAGATCACGTTTCTGACTGTTTTTCGTGTTTGGATCGTCATGATTGCAAAATCGTTTCTTTTCAGAATCAGAAGTATGCTTGCAGATTTTGGAGAAGGATGTTCAGAATCGGAAGCTGCTTTGGTTCAGTTATGCTTTGGTTTAGAAGCTGTGTTGTTAGTTCATAAGCTGTTTTGTTGGTTCAGAAGCTAGGCATCATTCAGTTGTACTTTGGTTCAGAAGCTGTTTTGTTCACAAGATTCTGGATTCCTCATGTGAGGCCTGGGCATCATCAGCTTTGTTGGGCTACAATTTGGGCCTTCTATGTTTTCTTTTCATTTTTTGTCATTTACTAGTTTTACCCCCATCTTACTTAGTTTCTTCAGTTTGAATAATCATTGTACTTTCCCTGTATTTCAAACTCAAATTGGTGAATTTCCCCATTTTGAGTTTGAGGGGGACTATTAGAGTATAGTGAGAAGATAACTTGGAGAGCAAGTTATCTAGATATCTTGGAGAGCATATTAGAGTATAGTGAGAAGATAGCTTGGAGAGCAAGCAAGTTAGTTAGGGAGTTAGTTACTCCACATCACTATAAATAAGCTTCACCTATGTATTATTTCATATCTTTTATTCAATTGTTTCTTGGTAATGACTCCTAATTACACAATCTATCTTTCCATTGCATTTGACGTAGAACCATGGAATCCTCTCATTCATAACACAAACCTCGGATTTTAACCCAAGTGTTGCCTTCTTCCTTTTCTTTCTTAATCAAATTTTAATCTATCTTAAACCATATTTAGACTTGGTTTCCATTTAATTAAAATGGCTTTAATATGTGTTTAGTCCCTGCAAATAGGGGTCATTTAGAAAATGGTCCCTATATTCGTTAATCTTTCTGCCACATCATCGGTTTTGTAATGTTTGGTTAACAAAATGGCTATTCGATAATCCTTCTGCCACACCATCGGTTTTGTAATGTTTGGTTAACAAAATGACTAAATTGAAAACATTTACAAACTTAATGGACTTATGTGTGACCAAAATAACTTAAAGAACTAATCTATTACAAACCTCAAACTTAAAGGAGTTATGTTTGACCAAAATAACTTAAAGGATCAATCTGTTACAAACCTCAAACTTAAAGGACCCCTAATGTAATTTAGCCGATCAAAAAATAAACTAAAGGGAAAAAAGGATGGAACTCGAACAAATTAACGTATTTGTTTATTAATATGTTAATATTTTATAAATGGACTTAATGGACTTATGTGTGACCAAAATAACTTAAAGAACTAATCTATTACAAACCTCAAACTTAAAGGAGTCATGTTTGACCAAAATAACTTAAAGGATCAATCTGTTACAAACCTCAAACTTAAAGAACCCCTAATGTAATTTAGCCGATCAAAAAATAAACTAAAGGGAAAAAAGGATGGAACTCGAACAAATTAACGTATTTGTTTATTAATATGTTAATATTTTATAAATGTTGTCGCTCATTGGATCACGAAACTAATATAATAATATGTTAATATATTATAAATAGATAGACGAATTTTGTGATAAATATGATATTAAGAACTCTAGACCAAAAAAAGAAAAAAATGATATTAAGAACAATTTTTTTGTGTGACTTCTTATTTTAGTATGCTGAAGGGACAAACACAACACATGGATGTACTTAAAGGATTTTTTCTTTTTTAATATTTATTATGTTAAGAAGAGGACGAGCTCTATAAATTATAAAGTGACACATACATATATTATAAACAAAAGAGAGAAATATGACTAAAAGTGTCGATTTCGTTTATAGTATGATTATTTTTATTTCCCTATTTCTGGTTGCAACGAAGGCCCAACGTAAGCCATTTTTAACCATTTAAAAATTTCATCTTTACTTCATACACAATATAGTATCTCATTTTAGTTACACTTTTTATTCTTTTTTTTTATTTTTTATTACAGGGGTTTATCAATGTATTAAAGAATCTGATTGTCCACAATATATGTGCTCCGCTGGTTTGAAAGCAAACTGTGCGGATCGAGGAGTGTGTAAATGTATTCCAGTATGGTGGCGAAGATTTCATGTGCTCACATGATTCTTCATTTAGTGTTAGACCCAAGAGAGAATACAAATGCTCTGCTGCAATATTCCAAAAGCTGTCTTTTAGTTATTTTCTTGCCACCCAATAAATTGATTTTCTTTCTTTTTATAATTTCAAGAACTTTTGAGTTATATATTTTCCCTCTTAAATAATGATAATGAAATGAAGTAAGACAACAACAAATATTATCTAGATTATCTTCTCTCTTTCTTTTAGATATATCCCCATGAACTTCAATTCAAACGTCATATCACATTTTCTTTCCCCCATGATCATATATATATATATATATAGACACACACCACACACGAGGAATAGGGAATTGAAGGACTTGACATCATATTTGTTTTCATGATAAATGTCTCCAAGAAAAACTAATATACAAACATAAAGAAACGAATATTATAAGCATCATGTATCAAAACAAAGCTCATAAAAAAAAAATACCATGATAATAAGTGGAGAGATATTACATTACTAGATGGGGACACATATTTTTTATGAGCAATGATATTCTAACAACCAAAAATCAACAACTTTTGTGACAACCACCAATTTTCAAAGGAAAAGTAGATAGTGATACGGAAACCAAAGCAATAGAGAGAGAAAGTAAAAAGATAATGTGAGTATGAGAGATAAGGTTGTCACAAAATGGTTGTTAGAATATCATTTCTCATTTTTTATTTCATTTTCAATCTCTTTTATTTCACAAAATTGCAACAAGTATTGTACTAAATGAACAATAATTAACTCTTTTATTTCACAAAATTGCAACAAGTATTGTACTAAATGAACAATGATTAAATTTTGTAAGCTTCATTTGGCCTTTGATTCTGATTTGACATATAATTGACTTGATTAAAACTTGCCCAACATGTAGTTATTATTATCATGACATTTTGTAATCTAATCAAAAAAAAAAAATGGTTTGAAAATTATGATGGATTTTATGGTTGATAGAACCAACTAAACATGTTATGTTGTTCTTTACAGGCAGCTAATATTATAAGGGGTGTGCAAAGTTAAAATCAAACCAAAACCATAACCAATATTTGGTTTTGGTTCAGTTTCTAAACCCATCACTAAAAATCGGTTTTTTTGCGAAACCAGTTCCGGTTTGGGTTTTAACTGGTTCGAAACCAGTTCAGACTTCAGATCCGTTTTACAAAAAAAAAACCCAATTTCTTTAATTGACTCGGTTTTAAACACTATCTTCTGAAAACGTTTCTTCTGAGTCAACCCGTTTATGAGAAATGGAAACAACACAAAACTCGAACGCGATTCGTAACCTCTCTTGTTGACCCACTACTTCTACCGTTTGGTCGACACCGTTCTCCGCCATATCAACAATATTTACTGTAACAACAATTTCAAAATCCACCACACAGAAACCTTTCTCTTTACGTTCTTCTTCTAAAATTGCGAGATTCACAAAATTAACCTTGACGGCGGAGTTGAAGGAGATAAGAAGAATTGAGAAGCAATTTGCTATTTGAGATTTCAGAAGCAATTTTCCAGATTTGCGATTTCAGAAGCAATTTGCGATTGAGAAGCAATTTGTGATTTCATAATCAATTTTCCAGATTTCAGAACCGTCATAGTCAACCCATTTAAAATCTGAAATGGTTAAAATCTAGATCCGAATTTTAGCCGGTTTGGATATCCAACCAGTTTAAAATGGGTTGGTTGGTAACCCATTTACAAAAAATCCAGATATTTTAAAGTGGACTGGATATGGTTATGAGTTTGGGCCTAAAACTGGTTGATATGCACACCCCTTTATATATTTCTCTCTTCTGTCATGTGTCATGGGTTTCACATGCTAATCTGTCCATATATAAATCTGTAGTACAATATTATGCGAATTGATAGGAGAGAACTGAGCTTCAATCAAGATTAGCTACTCATGAAAGTGCATATATTAGACTTATCTTCACGAAAAGGTGAATGTGCATTGAACTTTACATTAGTAAACTAAATTTTGGAAGGAAAAAATACTTGAAAAGTTTACTCAGTAACTGTTGGCAGTGTCACCACCGCTTGGATGATATAGTTGACCGAACTACAGAAGTGGTCTTGGTTCAATTCAGCATAGAAAAACCAAACTGAATCAAACCAAACTCGTTGGCAATTCTGACAAATCAAAGTAGTTGAGAATCAACCTGATTCGGTCTGATTTTGTGATTTAATGCACCATGTTTTGTGTTTTTAAACCGAAAAGGTTTAAAATTCGAGAATAAAATTGTGATTTCAAACTGAGCTGGTTGAAAAAACAGTTTATAACAACTAGTTATGAATTGGTTAACATAGTTGAATAAACAAATTTTATGATTCTGAACCAGTTTTTCATAGTTCAAAAACTAGTAAAACAGATTTGAGTACATGATTAAAGAATGGTTTTCCAACTGAACTGATTTCTCAAACCTTTTAAACATTACAACATCTAAACCATAACACCAATGTTCGAAAATCAAATGATTAACCATTTAATGCAATTCATGATTATTAATTATTTAAAATCTAATGCAAGATGAGAGAGAATCAACAACTCAAATTAACCATACTGTTGAAAATAAAAGCAATGTCCAACCTATAGATTCCAGCAACCATTGATTAGCAATGGTCCAAGAAATCACCAAGAACCAAAGCAGACGTGAACTAAATAACACAATAAAAAAACTAACCATATATATGTTGTAGTGGAATCCTTGTTTAAGGTGATATCAAACTCTCAATGTAGACATCTGAGTCTATTTGTTCATAGTTTTGAAACTCAGGAATATTCAAAGTACTGTCTTGGAATCATAAACAACCAACTTCATATTGCCACCTCCTGTCTTATGAAATTGTAACAGCACTTGGTCATCCTCATAAATATATAAAGCCTGATAGCCTTCGAGACCCTGATCTTGTATGTCAGGAACACGGTACGATTTATCCAAGACTCTTGATTTCCGTATTCCTTCATAATCCAAACATCTAAAAACATATCAGTAGTTGCAGAGACACACAAGCAATCCCTCACCAAACCCAAGAACCACAAATCACTATTGGAATTAGGTAGCAAAAGCTGTTGATATGACTCCTTCACTAAATCAAAAGAAAGAATGAAATGCATATCATAGCTTGCCAACCAATTAATAGTGCCACTGACAAATGTTGCGGATTGATGGATGTAGCAATTATATGGGACGTCTGGTATTCTTATCCAATAATCAGTCCCCAAAGTATAAACACTAACTTCTTTTTTGGTAGAAACAACAATGACCTTATATTATCAATGAAATGATCATACCCAAAGCTTACCGAAAAAGGATGACCTTCGCACAAATTTCCCAAAGGAGGCAATAACTTAAATTTTGTAATGGAAGGGTTCTACAAAAAAATAGGGGTAATAGTCACTTTAGTCCCTGAATATGTAATGATTAGTCATTTTAGTCCTTCATTGTATCAAAATTTCAAAATAGTCCCTGATTGTGCATTCTGTTAGTCAAAATAGTCCTTGACCCTAAAATAACCTCTCAATGTTCACAATAACTCTTTTCATATAGGGACTAAAATGACAATAAACATGTACTTATAAGGACTAATATGACAATAAGTAAGTATACTGGAGGACTAATCTGACAATATTAATGAAATATTTTAACATTAAGGACTATTTTTACTAACAAAATGCACAATCAGGGATTACTTTAAAGTTTTGATACATTGAAGGACTATTTTGACTACTCATTACAATTTCAGTGACCAAAGTGACTATTACCCCAAAAAATAAGAACCAAAATCGAGCTTGCCACAAAAGATGCCATCGGTAGAGCACGTTACGTCCACAAATTTATCTCCATAAGTAAGTAAAAGTTGTGTCTGTGTAAAAATGGTTGAAGTAGAAAAAATGGATGGGATTGGGGAATCATACAGAAGCCACTCACTTGAGATGTCGTCGATACATGTTAACATGAGGTGGTGACACTTTGTTGACAATTGAATATGTTTTTTTGCAAATTCTGGATCAGAAATAAGAGAATTGAAGGACTTGGAGAGGCACCAAAGATGTCCGAGTAATTTGACTGGAAGCCTACAAAGAATTTCAGGCAGGACATCGAAAGGAAGAGTAGGAAGCTGGGTTCAAGTGGTTGTTTTGGCCGTGAGTGACAGAGAAGTAGGGACGATGTCGTTTGGGTCGTATTCTCCATGACTGCTAACCTGCGCCATTGGTTTTGAGAAAAATAGAACAGAAACAGTCACAGATGTTTTGAGATATATCTATGTTTCGAGATATATATATCTATCTCAGATGTTACAAAATTAGGGTTTGAGTTCAAAACGGCGCTCTCCACTACTTTCTTTCTCCTCATTCTCATCTCAAGATTTAAATACTATATTTTTTTTTGAAGGACCAATATTTAAATACTTATTATTTTCTTCTTCTATCTTTTAATATATTTGATAGTTAAGTAAAAAAAAATATAGATATAGAAACAATATTTTTTTTTTTGGTGTAGAAATAACATCTTAAATATTTCATCGTAGTAAATGTCAAAATTGATAAGTCTTTTTATATATAATTTAGTGCGTGAAAAAAAAAATAGATAGACGAGATAGTTAATGTCTATCTTTTTGCTAGTTATAATGACTGTTAAATTAACTTATCAATTTGGTCATATTTCACATATTTAAAAAAAGTGTATTAATAAAAGGTTACATATATGTTTTTTTATTCCTATAAATATACCAACTTTGCATTTTGCTCCCTCTAAAATTAAAGTATGTTGATAAATTAAAGGCATAAAAAGTCATATTTAATTCATGTTTTAATTATCTAAACATTCCTGCAAATTTTAATTAAAAATACGATGGTGGAGACACATGGGTTGATTTAAATGTAGGGACCAAAAGTGTGGTTGAATTTTTTTTTTGGGGGCTAAAAGTTTAAGAAAAATTTAATCAATACTAGTTGATATATTTATAGGGGGCAATGGGACGGGTTTGATCCATTCACAATATAAACAGGGACAACTAATATGGGACACGACATGGACATAACTGAGACAAGACCAGGGTTGGGTTACCCCTCGGGTTACCAGTCCAGTCTCAATTTAATTTAAGGACAAATGTTTTTGTTAATAATATTTACATGGTCTCTCATACTCGGTCTCTCACACACAACTATTTCACTTTCACAGTACTCACTTTCCCTTTTGAACCACAACCAAGGTCTTATTACACATCAACCTAGGGCTCACTACATATACCGCCGCTCTTTGCCTCCTCTAAACGAGTCTCATATGGTTGCTACTCCAACTCAGCCTCACACCAAAATTGTAATCTTTCATTTATGCACAATTTATTTGGTCATTCAAAATACAAACTTTTGATTAATTTGTTGTACAAAGTTCCTACTATTTTTTATTAGTTTGTAAGACTCTATTAATAACCCTTTAATTAAGCCTCGCCCACACCTTAACCTACTTAATGGTTAGTACAGATGAATCATGAGGTGTAGTATACGTTTTTTTTTTTTTTTTTTTTTTTTTACAAAAGGTGTAGTATCAGTTTTGCTATTGCCATATTTTTACCTTTCTTACTCATCAAATTGTGATTCAGAGAAGAAAATTGTTATTTTTACCAGTCTTAAACTCCTTATGATTATTATCCTTGAAACAGGCCTCTTTATCTGTATCTAAAAGCTTCTCTTTTGCAACCATGGAGGAAGAGTCATAATCTAAGCTGAAAACTAATTAATCCTGGATGATTCTGGCAACTGGCAAGTCTTCTCCATCTGACACAACTGAAATAAGTGACGGAGAAGAAACCAAGACTATAAAAGAGACGATGATAAATCAAACACCAATATATAACACAAAGCCTAAAATGTCAATCTTAAACTTCATAGCAAAGGGATGTAGTAAAGGCTGAATTAAAAATGCTTTCCATATCCATGTCAACCATAATCAATGTTTGATTCCTTCAAACTCCCTTCAGCTTCACTACTTTTTTTCCCTATTCTCTTGATCATGATCTTTGCCCTAGTCTATAACAATGTCAAAGTTCCATTTTCTAGAAAAGTAAGCAAAACTAAAATGAAAGTAACACAGAAAAAAGAAAACAGCCAAATTTTTGTTTGTTTGATTCAAAAAAACCTCTTCCCATAACATTTTTATGGCTGGCTTTACATTATTTGTTTTCAGGTTCAGCTGATCTTTTTACTTTGGCTGGAATTTTATCAATAAGGTGGCAGGAGCTTTTGGAGATACACCTTGGATATTGGGTGCAACTTGAATTATTATCATCTTTAGATGTTTTATTTAACTACTAAAAAAAGGTCGTTTTCGGACGGAAGCTAATTTGTCTGAATATTTCGGACGGATTTGGGACAGATTATAAGGAGCGGAATTTTCGTCCCAAATCCGTCCCAAAAGCGTGTGAAATTTTTAAGACATGTTAAAAAAAGGTTGTTTCCCACAAATTTCGCACGAATTTCCTTAAAAAGACAAATCCGTCCCAAAATCGTGTGAAATATTGAGACGGATTTCAGACGGATATATTTTGAGGGTTTTAGTTTTATTCCAAATTACATATCCCGCTTCTCTCATTTTCATCGTGCTACTTTCCCTCTTTCATCTGTCGAAAAAAACACTCCCACTTTCATAACCCTAATAAAATCAATTTTTGAAGCTAATCAATCAATTTCTTCCAAAAAGGTTCTCAAACTCTTCAATCACGTTTTCAATCTCTTCAATCACGTTCTCAAGCTCTTCAAGGTTTGCTTCTCTTCTCTTCAGATCTCAGTTTGGATTCTCAGTTTTTTTATTTTCTCAAGCTTTTTAAGGTATGACCATTCACTCTCTCTATATTACTAATTAATTTTATAGTTAATTAGTAATATATTTCTTTAAGAAGAATACTTAGCTACAATGCTTTATATAAAGTTCAGTCGGTTCTTAACATAAATTTCGCTAAACGACTTTGTTTTAATGATACAAAATGCCTTTGTTGATGTAAGTTTTTGGTAGTTAAGATGAATATTAGTGTAGAACTGTACAAACAGTGCACAAAGTACGTGTTCTTTTTTTTTCATTAGTTAAATGTAATTTACTGAACAATTAAAGACTCTTGAAATTTTTGAATTGCTAACATGTTAATTGGGTGCAATTTTGTAGAAGTATTGTACATGGCATCCTAAATATGATGCTAAGATTCACCAAATTTTTGAAATCAAGGGAGAAGCTAGATTCAGAGGTATGATGTGGCAAGAGAGGACAAACTATGCAAAAAATTCCGAATACAAGCCAAAGTACATCTCTAAGCCAATATGGAATCAATTAATACATTATTGGGCATCCGATAAAAATTTTAAGAATTTATCAGCGGCAAACATTGCAAATCGTGCTTCAACTCAAGGTAGCTCCATTCATACTGCTGGTTCTATATCTATGGGTGAGAAGGGACGTAGGATGGTAAGACACGTGACATTTTCTCATTAATTTGTGAACAACATATTGGAAATTTTCTCATTTAAGTTATGGAAAAAATGTAGGAGAATGAAATAGGAGTCACGCCTGCAGTGGAGGAGGTATTTGCTCTTTGCCATATTAGAAAGGATAAGAAATGGGTTGATAGTAGAGCTGAGCATGCTTATGTAAGTATCTATTTAACATTACATATTTATCTATAATTTAGTTATGATAATAGTGATATGTAGTGGAGTTGGTTGTTAGGAAGTTTTAATATTCCGACTTGTATGTACTACGAGTGGTGTTGGAATCCCAGGGAATGCTTGAATAGATGACTGGCTTTTTTGTTTTCCCTGCTGGTGTGGCACTGTTGTTTTTATTGGTGCTGTTTTCCTGCTTCTGTAGCTTGGTTAGGGAGCTGGTTTTTACTGTTTTTCTGCAGGGACTGATTTGGCCAGCTGCTGGTTTTTGGGTGGGTTCGCTGGTGTTTGTGCAGCCTTGGTTTTTACTATGATTTTAATTTATCTATGATTTTACTAAAATTACAGATTTTAAATGGTTGTTAGTCAAATGACTAACATAATTCAAAATTGCAGGGAGCTTTTAAGAAGAGAAAAGCAGAGCTTTTGGAAATATCTATGTCTCAAAATCAAGAGGAAGAAGGATTGTCTTCTGAAAGCCATCATAATATGCCAGATGACTTGACTATTTGGAAGGAAGTAGCTCCCAAAGGTAAAAAAGGAAAACTATATGGTTTAGGTTCTATAGGAACAAATGCTTCTAAGTATACTATTGGTTCATGCTCAAATACCTTTAAGGAAAAAAACATGGAACAAGAGCTCTTAAAATGGAAAGAAAAGGCAAAAGAGCAAGAACGTATAAACCAAGAGCAAAAACAAAAATTGGAGCAGCAACAAAAAAGAATTGAGTCAAATGAAAGCATGCTTGCAGCTTTATTTGAAAAGTTGAATATGCCATTGCCTCCAAACTTTGCTTGTGCGACACCTATTCAAGATGAACCAAATGATGTTGCTGAAGCCTCTAATGGAAACAATGATGATAATTTTGGATTTGATTGATAAGTTTGGCCCAACTGGTTTTATGTTGTTCTACTGTTTTGTGGTTTTTGCTGCCAATTTCTCTTTTTTTTTTGATGAATTATGTGTTTGACTGCTGTTGTCTTGTATTTGGCTTTGTCATGGGAGTTCCTTTTGGTTGGAGTTATGTTTCCAAACCTGTTTACCTTGTTTTTTTGGCTATTTACTTTTTGAGGGCAGCTGTTGTCTCCCCTATCCCTACTAGTGCACTTGATTGTGTTACTTTTATTGTTGAGTACCAACTAATGAACAATTTAGTCATGTCAGTTTGTGATATATTGTGTTAGAACATGGAGCACTTATATGAATCTAGTTTATATAATTTTGTTTCGGACAATGAGCATTTGTTTACTTTTGAATTGTTATTTATTTATATTTGATTTAGTATATATTATTGAATATAAATTTTACATATTGGAATTTATCCGAAACTCATTAAAAATATGAATTGTGGCAATTATCTAAAATAAAAAAAATTATAACCACGACTGAAAAGCGTGGAAAATATTTTAAAGCAATTTAAATCCGTCCGAAAATTGTTGGAAAATTTATCTTAAATCCGTCTGAAAACCGTCGGAAATTTTAACTCAATTCCGTCTGAAATTCGTAGGAACTTAAATTCAATTCCGTCTGAAATCCGTAGGAAATTTTAAAACAATTCCGTCTGAAATTCGTTGGAAATTAAATTAAATTCCGTCTGAAAACCGTAGGAAAATAAATTCAATTTCGTCCGAAATCCATTTGAAGTTTAGTCCAATATCCCACAACTGTGTTTGTGCGAAAACTGTACGAAATCCGTCTGAAATATTTTTCGGACGGAATTTGGGACGAAAATACAATTTGCGACGTGGCCTTTTCGGACAACGCCCTATCTGTTCGAATTCCGTCCGAAAACACATTTCCGTCCGAATTCCGTGGGAATTTTCCGTAAATTCCGTCCCAAAACCGTCCGAAATTTTGTCCGAAAATGACCTTTTTTTAGTAGTGTAAATTTGTTGATGTGTGTGCTTATTAGACTCAACTTTATTCATTATCTCTTATGGGCCAATTTCTACAAATATAGATCTTCAGTAAATCATGGATACTAGAACTAGATTTAGAACATCAACATATATAACCATTTATTGTAGATTAAAATCATACTAACTATTCAAGTAGTTGTTGCATCTTACTAAAATAATAATAACAATGCAGAAAATTTGATGAATTAATTGTTGGAGTTGAAAACAGGGAATACAATCCTTGGAAGATGATTGATTGATGAAGAAGTTGGTTTTGGTTTGGTCTCAATTACAATTTGTTTACTTGGAGTCTTTTGTTCAAAGGAACAAAATAGAGGATGTGCTTTTGTGGGAGTAGGTCATGGAGACTGACTCTGTTTCGTCACAGGGAAATCATGGAATATTCAGCTGATGGTAATTTTGGGGTGTAAGAAAAATATTGCAGTTTATACTGCGCAGTTTGATTCATTGTCAGCTTTGTCTTTGCTTCCTACATACTTTCATCTTAGTAGTCAATTCTGCTTGTACTGCCAGTCTCCAAGCGGATGGACCCATCAATGTAGTGAGGTAAGGGTGAGGGTGGTTTTCTGTAGACTTATTGGAAAGGAGAGTATCGGCTGTTTACATAAGAGTTGAAATTCAAATGAAGTATTGTGACTACGCTATATAATTGGCATTGCCTTGGTATTCTGATAAGATTTCAAACTGAGTAATTAGTTCATCACTTAAATTTGACTATTGAATAAACCTGACTGAATGATTGTCATATTCCCGTTAAGTGTCGTGATTAAAGTCGTTCAATAAACAAGCATGCAACGAGGGATATTAAGATGTGTTAATGCACAGGAATCAATTCAAGAAAACCACAATTTGGAATTAACACCTTCGCATGTAGCAGAAGCAGAAAGAGGAAAACAAGGGATCATTTGATAGTAATTTTTCTTGAGGAAAAGTACATTTGTCCAAAAAATTAAAAATTACATTGCTTGAGTTTACAATGCAAATTTATATTGCCAGTGAAAATATACTTCTAAAAGTAACCACCAAAGAAAAGGAGGAAACATAAATTAATCATCTTTTGTACTTTTTTCTAAGATCAGCTACTCCCTCTTGCTTGTTCGAACCACAAGAACCGATACATATTGTTTTGACAATGAAAATTTCTAGATATACGCATCATATGCATTTGTTCGATGTTGTGTGGAAAGAAACACGATCAAGGATTTCCTATCTGTTCTGTTATAATCAATCTTATTGGAGCATTGAAAGAGCCAACAATGTGTATGCTGTCTATGTATCTATCTCTGTCTCTCATAAAGAAGAAAGATTAGGGGATCATTTAACCCCTCTGTGTATAATAGTTATTGTCAAATCAACAACAGGACATCCATTCTTGGCATTGTGTCTTGAAACTAAACGTGTATTTTGTTATGCTACAATGCTATGGCCGCTATTAATATTTGTAATAAATCAAGTACAACAGAACAATTGTGGTCTGTTTAAGTAAATAGATTATTCTAGGTATTCCTTCTAAAATTCTTGCAAAAAAATAGATGTCAACAAATTATAAACAGAGGAATTCCTAAATTTCAGAAGCACAAAACCAGGAATAGCTTACACGTAAATTTTGTAGTCATTATCCATTCAAAACAGAAATTTTCAGTTCCGCTTAGAATAACAATTATACTTTATACCCAACCTTTCTATAAGGATCTTGATAACTTTCTTCGAAATGCTTTATCTCTTGAGGCACTTGCGCCCATTGGTTTGGAATTTTAGACTCAAAAAGTTACACGGAAGGTAGTGAAAACATAGAAAAGGTCTATATATTGTATAAAAAAAAAAATAACAGGCCTCGTTAATGATATTCAACATCTTCCAATAGTAAACTTAAGACCTTCTAACTAAGCTTATCATTGCCAACATAACAATCTCTTTCTTAACTTACTCTTTAATCACAACTCTCTTTAGAGTCTAAAATCACAGAGAAAAAGAACAAAGTGAAATAGAAAGGTTCAAAATGATTAATAGGGAGAGATAAAATTTAACTAGAAACTATATGATGATGCAAATGTTACAAGAAGTCACCGGAAATCAAATTAATATAAAATAAACATAAACAGAATTTATATTATAAGTTGTTATTGAATTACATGATCAATTGGTAAAGCACCACATTTTGCATCTCATCACCAAGAACAAGGTGATATTAAACTCTCAACGCAGACTACTGGGTTGTTATTAAATTTAGTAGACGTAACATTACCATTCCTAGAATCAACCAACTTCAACATTGCATACCCTCGAAACTTCAGCAGCACTTGATCATCCGAAATATATATTGGATCACAAAATACATGATATTGACTTGGATCTCCCCTGTAAGAAACATTGAACAATTTAGTCCACGACTCTCTATTTCCATACTCCTTCATAACCCAAAAATCCTTTACAGTGTAAGTATCATCACAAGACATCAGACACAAACAATCCCTCAACACACCCAAGGCTAAGTTACACACATCTACCCTTCCATAATCAGGAGGCAAAACCTTTTGGTAAGAGTCTTTCCCCAAATGAAAAGAAACAATAAACTGCGGACTTTTTCCTTGAAAATCAATATAGGTCAACCAATTAATCGTGCCAGTCACAAATTTTCCAGATTGTTGAATAGGGAAGGCACCAAAAGGAAACTCTTGAATGCTTTTCCAAATATTGCTACCTAATGTATGAATCTTCACTTCAGTTTTGTAAACATAATCATGATAGTGACTACCATCACGCATCCTGTACCTCATAACAACAACCACCTTGTAATTATCTGTAAAAGAATCATAGCCAAACCCAAACCTCCTACTCACCCTTACATTTGGCTGTTTTTCAAGAAGGGGCAACTCCTTGAATTTTCTAATGGAAGGGTTTAACAATATAACTAAGTCTTTGTCAAAGGCATCTACAATACAAAGGATTCCATTGCAAGAGCCTGCGAAGCCATATAAATCCATTAGATGAGCATCTATAAGAAAATTCTTGCGAGAATACTCGAACTTTTCTTGTTCAGTTGCTATTTCTGTGAGAATGGACTCGAGAGGGTAAGAGTTGAAACCGTACTTGGTTGAGAATATTCTGCAGCTTACGAAGTAAAGACGGCGAGAAGCTGACATGAAAAAGTGTTTCCTGGCGAATTTGGGATCGGAGATGAGAGAATTCCAGGATTTGCAGATGCATCGTAACCGGAGGAGGAACTTCACGGGTAAGAAACAAAGGATTTCTGGATTTAGGTCCAATGGAAGAGTGGGCAGAGGCGGAGCGTGTCGTGAATTGCCGAAAGAGAGTGAAGGTGTCGGTGATGTTAGGCCTTTCTCTCTTTTTAATTACCATCCTTGACGAAGCCATCTCTGAAAGTGAGTTTGGCGCTGTAGTCTCCCTTTATCTGGAAAAAGGGTTTTGATCACGTTCATGAATACAATATGTACTGCCTCCCTTTCCCTCGCTTGTTGTTTTTTTTTTTTTTTTTGGGTCAGGTAGCCTAGTGGCTATAATTCACCTTATAAGGTGAATAAGTGGGGTGTCCGAGATTCGAACCCCGACCCCTGCATATAATAATGCATTGTCCTACCAATTGAGCTAAGCTCACGGGACTGCTGTTTTAACCCTAATGAAATTAATTTTTAATTTTTTTTTATATTTTGTTATTTTGATGCAATCTTTGATTTCTTTCCATATTTTTTTGAATGGTCATTATTTGTTTCATCTGACTTTATAATTATTGGGATTAGTATAAATCTTTGATTTCTTTCCATATTTTTTTGAATGGTCATTATTTGTTTCATTTGACTTTATAATTATTGGGATTAGTATAAATAAGTGTAATATTTTCCCTAAAAAATAAATAAGTGCAATATTATATGTTTGATCAAAAAATAAGTTTAAAATTTGTGTAAAATAAATAAATGAAAAGTCTTATTACTATCCATACCATGTCAAGAGCCGCTAACAACCCTGGTCGAAGAAAAACATATACCCATGATGATGTTGAAGATGGAGAAAAATCTGAAAGGAAGCAAATATTTTTAGCGAAGTTTCCAAACAAATGGGAAAAATCGTTTTCCATAACAAATCGGAGTTTTATGGAAAAGACAGATGATGGTATAGGCAACTGGGTAGGGTTGTTCACGGTTTGGGTTTTCTACCCGGTCATCCAACACCAACCAACCCAAAATTTCAACCTGAATCAACTCATTCAAACCCGTAGTAGTTTGGTTTGAGTAACAATTTTATGATTTCAAACATGTGAACCACAAACCCAACCTGCTCAAAAAAAAATGTTAAATTTTTTGAATTTTTATAATATAGTGTAAGACTTTTTATACCTTAACGATGTAGTGTTTCAAATAAATATACCTTAACGACGTAGTGTTTCAAATAAATATACCTTGTTGGACTAGCTTATAAGCTTGTTTTGATAGAATAAGACGTGTTTGGTAAAAAGCTTTTTCCACTAGCTTATAGCGTTTTTTGAAAAGCTATTTCAAGTAGTTTTTGAGCTTTTAGCATGTAGCTTTTTATATTTTATTCCAATTTTAACCTTCTTAATTTAAATTAATTATTTTTTAATAGAACAACTACCCATATTCATAATTAATAACTACCCATGTTTTATATTTTGTTAACACGTTATTCAGTAGACTCTTTCTAGTTTCACCCCATATAATCCTAGTTACACCCAAATTTATTAAATTTTTTACAATAATACCAAAATTGTCCTCTTCATCTAAATTTCTAAAAACCCTTCTTTTATTATCATTCTGAACCCTCACCCCTTTTTCACCCACAAACCACCATGTATATGCAATCAATACCTACTAAAATCGCCAATTGAATCAACATATCTTCCATTGATACGTACTCGATTAATACAAGTAAGTGAATTTCATAAATTTCTTCGAGTTTCTATTTATCGTTTGTTCTATGATTTATTCGATGTTGTTAATTTTACCATGCATGTTTATAGTTGTTAATTTCACGTTTGTCTATCGACATCGATTTGTTTGATTTAAGTTTACGTAGAAGGGTAACGTAATTTAAGTTTACACATAGGTGTCACATGAATTTATTTTACGTACATATTCTAAAAGGAATAACATACACCTAAACTCAGTTTACGTGGTGTATGTAAATTCAGTTTACATAAACTACGTAAACTCAGTTTACATGAACTAAAACTCAGTTTATTTTACTTTATGTAAATTCAGTTTACGTAGCGTATGTAAACTCAGTTTACTTAACTCATGTAAACTGAGTTTACATAAACTTTTACGTAGTGTATGTAAACTCAGTTTACATAAACTACGTAAACTCAGTTTACATGAACTAAAACTCAGTTTACTTACCTTTATGTAAATTCAGTTTACATAGTGTATGTAAACTCAGTTTACGTAGTGTATGTAAATTCAGTTTACTTAACTCATGTAAACTGAGTTTACATAAACTACGTAAACTTAGAATACGTAATAATTTTTTGTGGGTTTTGAATTGAATTGAATTTTTATTTTAATTAAAGGGTATATTAGTAACTTTGGGGTGTAACTTGGATTATTTGGGGTGTGGGTAGTATCTGTCTATTCAGTATTGCTCACATTATTTATACTTTTTCTTGCTCCATATTTTCTGTGACTTGCTCTTAATTTGTACATTGGCCACAACCCTTTTTCTTTTTTTCATGATTCATATAATATATAATTTTACATAACATATATAATCAATAGTGACGAAACTGTAGTTAACTGAAATTTGTAAAAAAAAAAAAACTGTTAAATAAAAAATGTCAATTGAATTCATAAAAACATTTATCATTTGGGAGATGAAAATATTTTGAAATAAATTAAAACATTTAAAAATAAATACATTAATTGATAAAAATTGTATATATGATTTATAAAAAAAGATTGTCCTTTTACGTCATTTTATATTTATCAGCCACTTGAACAACTATTTTTACCAAACACTTTTTATTTTAATAAGCTAACTTTTCAGCTATAAGCTATCAACTATCAGTCATCAGCTACCAGCTAGCTTTTCAGCTATCAGCTAGCTTATAGCTTCTTTTTACCAAACATACGTTTCAAATAAATTTAAGTGTTATAGCAGTTTGAGTACTAAAATTTAATTTAAATATATTTATTCATTAGTTAATTAAAAAAAACCTGCCTCATGCATGTGTGTTTTCGTGGAATACTTTGTGCCCTTGTCGACCCAACCTAAACCAACCCGCTGATTATCAAGTTCGTACAATTTGGGTTTGACATAAAAAAATGCGAGTCTTTTACCCAAATACATTAGGTTTGATTAAATTGGGTAACACTTTGGCCAAAACTTGCTCAACCCAACCCATGTACACACCTAGTTTACTTTTTTTATAGGCGAATTTTTTTTACATGTCAATAAGTTTACAATTATTTTACAATTGCATCCATTCATGTGTTGTCACATCAATTGAATATGAATGTTTTTATATTTATTAATCGATGTTGCAACTTATTCTTGGATGCATGTGTGTGATCCTAACACAGTTGGAAGAGACATTGCTTAAATATATGTAGGGGTCGGGGTTAGAACCTCGAATTGCCTACTTACTTATCTGAAGAGGAGAATTTATAGTCACTAGACTACTTGACAAAAATAAAACATGTCATTGGATGCATAATAAAATAATTGTATAGAGCAAAGGGTGTATAAAACTCGGTCTCTATCTTACAACCCGTCCTAACCAGAAGGCAATGGGAAGAGTTGGACCCATTCACGATATAAATAGGGACTATTAGTATGGGACACGACAAGGTCATAACTGAGACAAAGACCAGGGTTTGGGTTAACCCTCGGGTTACCAGTCTTGTTCGATTTTAACATAACAGGGGTGGGGAATGTAATTCAAGTTTCTTTCAAAGGTGGGGAGTGAAATATTTTCTAATATGATTTGCATAAGAGGGAAGGAGAGTGTAATTCAAGTATCTTTCAAGGGAGGGGAGTGTAGTTTACCCTTTAATTTAAGGACAAATGTTTATTATATATCCTCACACACAACTATTCCACTTTCACAATACTCACTTTCCCTTTTGAACCTCAACCAAGGTCGCACTACAACTCAACCTAAGGCTCACTTAACATACCGCCGCTCTTCGCCTCCTCTGACCGAGTGTCATATCGTTGCTTCTCCAACTCAGCCTCACACCATCGCATACCATTGTTTTCGAGTGACGATTGTACTCTTTCATTTATGCACATTTTATTTGGTCATACAAACTTTTGATTAATTTGTAGCACAAAGTTGCTACTATTTTTTATTAGTTTGAAGACTCTGTTAATTAAGCTTCGCCCACATCTTAACCTACTCAAAGGCTTAGTACTGCTGAATCATGAGGTGTAGTATCAATTTTGCTATTGCCATATTTTTACCCTTCTTACTCATCAAATTGTGATTCAGAAAAGAAAATGAGTCAAACTTCTTCTGATTATTATATATCCTTGAAACAAGCCTCTTTATGTGTATTTAAAGCTCCTGTTTTCAACCTTGGAAGAAGAGTCATCATCTAAGCTGAAAACTAATTAATCCTGGATGATTTCTGATGACATGATAGTATATTTGTCCTCTTCAAATTTTAATGTGAATAATAAAAGTGGGATAGTAGGGATCATCTCAAAGTACATACCAAAAGGGATAGTGTGGATTTGTGATCCTTTGAGGACATAATGAGTATCAGAAAATATATCCACTCTTATACTTGTACCTCCTATACTTCAATAATTTTCAGTTACAAAATTGATTATGGATATAACATGTACTTTTAAAGGTAGGAAGGAAAAGTTAGAAGGGTATGAATCAACATCTTGTAGGACGAAGCAAAGAATTCTTGGAACTGGCAAGTCTCTCCATCTTACACAACTGAAATAGGTGACGGAGAAGAAACCAAAACTAAAAAAGAGACGATGATAGATCAAACGCCAATATATAACACAAAGCCTAAAATGCCTCAACAAAGCTGTGATGGAACCAGTTCACGCAATGATTAACTTCACAAAGGAAGAAGTAATGATTGAATGAAAAATACTTTCCATATCCATGTCAACCATAATCAATGCTTGATTCATTCAAAGTCCCTTCAGATTCACACTCATGATCCTTGCTCCAGCCTATAACCAAGTCAAAGCTCCATTTTCTATAAAAGTAAGCAAAACTAAAATGAGAATAACACAGAGAAAGAAAACAGCGTCAAATTTTTGTTTGTTTGATTCAACAAACCCTCTGCCCATAACATTTTTATGGCTGGCTTTACATTACTTTTTTTTAGGCTCAGCTGATCTTTTTACTTTGGCTGGAGTTTTATCAATAGGTGGGAGGAGCTTTAGGAGCTACTGGGTGCAACTTGTATCATTATCAACTTTATTCATTATCTCTTATGGGTCAATTCCTACAAATATAGATCATCAGTAAACCATGGATACTAGAACTAGATTTAGAACATCAACATATATTACCATTTTTTGTAGATGAAAATCGTTCTAGCTATTCAAGTAGTTGTTGCATCTTACTTAAATAATAATAACAATGGAGCAAATTTGATAAATTAATTGTTGGAGTTGCAAATAGGGAATACAATCATTGGAAGATGAATGATCGGTGAATAAGTTAGTTTTGGTTTGGTTTCAATTACAATTGTTTACCTGGAGTCTTTTATTCAAAGGAACAAAATAGAGGCTGTGCTTTTGTGGGTGTAGGTCATGGAGCAGATACTAGACAATGTACAATGACTCTATTTCGTCACAGGGAAATTAAGCAATATTCAGCAAGTATTCATTTTGGGGTTTCAGAAAAATATTGGTGTATATGTATTGTGGGGTTTGTGTGATTGGTTTTCGTGTGGCCTGGGTAGGTTAGCTCGTTAAATATTATATTTTGGGTTTGTTGAGGTTATTTCTTCAATCGCAGTCACCTTCATATCAAATCTCTTAAGTAGAGATCTGAGAATTTTCCTTACGAGTTTTTCATCAGACATTTTTTCCCCAAGTGAGTCAAAAGAGTTTGCAATGTCAAGGACATTCATATAATAATCTTGTATGTTCTCATCCTCCTTCATTTTTAGATTCTCAAACTTGGTGGTAAGAAGTTGAAGTCTAGACTTTTTAACTTTAGAGGTGTTGTGGCTTCTGTCATTAATGGCGAATCTATACCGGTGGTTCAAAATCGAATTGCGGATACGGGTTTTGATGACATTGAGATTACACAGATGGGTGTTGATAGAGTGTTGATCCGAAGTGCAACTGATGTTCATGTGTCCACGATAATTAATGATGCAAAGGAATTTTTTGAGCATTTCTTCACAAATGTTGTGAGTTGGAAAAAGGGAGTCTTACCGTTTCCAAGGGGCGCTTGGCTGCGGTTATATGGTATTTCGATTCATGCATGGAATGAAGGTTTTTTTAAAATGTGTATTCTTGATTGTGGGCGGTACCTTCGCTCTGACTCGTGCTCGGTGGAGAAAGAAAGATTTGATTATGCACGAGTGTTGATTGCTACAGCCTCATTCGAGATTATTAATTGTACCGAGGAGATTTTGATAGATGGGGAATTGGTTAAGGTGAGGATTATTGAGGAGTGGGGATTTAATATTGGTGATGATGCTTGTCTCTATGAAGAGGAGGATGGTGATAAGGACGCACATTCCGATTAGGAAGATGTGCAGCTGGACCATGGAAATTGATGCTAATGCTGACATTTTAGTGGATAAATTAGTTAAAGAAGTGGTGACTTTAGAGGGGCAGATGAATCTTAATGATAATCTGGTCATTTTGGAAAACTCAGACTCTAATGTTGATAAAGGTGTAGGCAGCCATACTAATCAAAATTCTGGTGGAGAGACTTTTGTGCATGTGGCTACTCAACAGGAAGTGCCAGCAGTCATCCAATCGGCTGAGTGTACTTCATCAACCAAATATGTTACTTCCCAGGGTCTGCACATGATTGATGTTGAGCCTGTGATGGCTCGAAAAGCGGATGTTGTTGAGCAGACAGAGGTCCAGCCTAGTGGTATTGTGATGGTCACGAAGAGGATGCATAGAAGAACACAAACAGTGTCATGCCCTCCCCGGGAAGATCGTTGATAAGTGCTAGGAAGTGATACTTTCATGTTATATTTTAAGCACTTTTGTTACTTGTTTTGCAAGTAATTTAGGGAAAACCCGAGATAAAAGTGATAATTGCCTTATTACGTTTTAATTGCCTTACTTTACACAATTGTGCAGGATTTGACCTCAAGACACTAAGCAAGCATGAAAAAGCCAAGAAAAGTGCAAAAGGGCCGCAAGTACTACACAGCTCGCGAGGCGAGCACAGCAGCTCGCAGTGGCGAGCATCAATTCAAGCCAAAAAGCCGTGAGCACCCTCTTGCTCGCGAGGCGAGCAGAGCTACTCGCCATTGCGAGTAAGGGCGGTTTGACCTTCCCAGGGTGACGTGGCAGAATCTTAATGGTGAAGGAAACATAACTCGCCATGGCGAGTAAGGCTGCTCGCGAGGCGAGCTCAAGCATAGTGGGAATTCTATAAATAGCCCACTTGCTATTCTTGGTAAATATCTTAGGAAATATCTAGGGTTTCTAGTTCTTCTTAGTTTTTCACCTTTAGATATTTTTAGAGAGAAAAATAGGGTAGTTCTTCATAGAGTGAGAGTGGTTTTGGAAGTTGGATCTTTATTTCTTTGTTGAGACATCACAAGTGTAATGAATCCTTCCTTTTCAATCCATCCTTACAAGGCTTCCATGATGATGTGTAGCTAAATACCCTTTGTTGGGATGAGAGGTACTTGATCCTTGCTAAACATGTAATCTTTTGATCTTGCAATATATGGTTCTAGCAATTTATATTCAATATTGTTGTTATTCTTGTGTTAATGCTTTCAATGAGATTCAAGATGCTTTGGACACAAACTCTTGAATCTAGAGTTAGAGTAGCAATATATCTTAGGTTAACTTACTTGACATCTTTGTTAATCTTGTGATAATCACCATAATCAAGAGTTAAATGCTTTCGGATACTTAATCACGCTGGACACGGTCGATTAGGTTATTTGATCGACTTTGTTATCGTTTAAGGGATTTGGACACAAATGTTTAAACGATACCTTAGAGTTAATTATATCACTTTGGACACGAAGGATAGTTTAGAATTGATTGTGATAATGTTGTTTATAAAGCTAGAATTCGTATGGATCATTAGGTTACGTCTGACGCTTGGTTAAGGAACTCTACTCCTAACAAGTTTCAATCCTTATTTATCTCAACTTTTACTTTTTGCAATTAGTTTAGCTAGTTACATTTCAATTCAAACAAACAAGTACTCTTAATACTTGGAATGATAATTGATGTTAAACTATCCTTGATAACGCACTATTCCCTGTGGAGACGATATACAAATACTTATCTTGTTTGATGCTAAGAACGACTTTCATCAAAATGGCGCCGTTGTCGGGGAATGGTGTTTAGTTATCATAGATAGAACGATTGATTTATCATTTTAAGCATTCGTACATAATCCGTAAATAGTTTTCTTTATTTGATAGTTGTTTGTACTAACCCCTTGTTGATAAACAAAGAAAAGTTTCTTGTTAGTTGTTTCCATTTTAGGATCATCACCTAGCCACAATCATGGCTGATCATGGTTATAGCAACTTCTATACTCCACCCGAGTATGAATCCTATCAACAATATCCGCAACATTCTTTTGAAGATGAAAGATATTCGGTGATAGAAAATACTTTGAACATCTTCATGCAACAATCCATGATAAACATGCAAGATACCAACCAAAGATTGAAGACTTTATCACTTCAAATTGAGTTGATTCAAGCACAAATCATGGATAACCAAGCCAACAATCAATCCACTCTTGGAGAACAAGAAAATAATCCAAACATGTTTGAAAGAGTCGGAGAGATTGTTGAAGAAGTTGTTGTTCAAAATAAGGAAGTTACAACTGTTGATATTGAAGAAGTAATGGTGGTTGAGAAAAAGGAACGGTTACTAATCAAGGAAGATTTAATGGAAACAAGAGGGAAGAAAATGAACAAGGTAGAAATCGATCGGGTAATTGACGAAATTTGCACCTTGTTCAATAAACCAAATCTAGGGAGGTCATGGACTCCAAATCATTTGTTCCTAAAGTTCATGGAATTCCTACCAAAACGTAGGGTTTCGAAAGATGATGTGCTTTCCGTTTCATTTTGGCCGCCCTTACCAAAAAGGCGTCGAGCTAACGACGTAAAACAAGCGCTTGTTGGGAGGCAACCCAACTTTGTAAGTCTATTTATTGTTTTAAGGCATATTAGGTATTAGAGTCATGTGGATGCATCAAAACCTCCAAAAGCAGGAGCCAAAAAGAAAGCCTAAATCCAAAATTGTTACCACTCGCGAGGCGAGTAAAACTGCTCGCCACTGCGAGCAAGCTTGTAGTCGGCATGGTCAAAGACCAATTAACTCGCCACTGCGAGTAATGTTTCTCGCGAGGCGAGTAGACTCAGTTGGGCAGTTACGTATCCCAAGACCACTAACTCACATTAACTCCCCCATTATTTTCCTTAACCACCCATTATCACCTTTCCCTTATCATTTTCGTTTTTACACTCTCTCTCATCAAAAAATTTTCACATTCTTCTCTCTATTATCATCACTAACCTTAAATCTTCAAAGTCTAACCAAGTCCACTTAATCTTTTCTCTTTATTTTGCACTTGCATCAGTTTAATCGTCCAACAGGTTTGAATCCTTTCTTCAACTTCTATTTATTTTCAATTTTGAATTCATGTAAACCCTAGGATTAGAAGATTGATTTTTGTTGAAACTGTTGTTTTGATTTAGCACCCATATGCCTAAGATAAAACAGAATCATGTACAATTTTGTATTGCTTTTCTTTCTAAGCCACATCTTTTGATTAACCCTTTTGTAAATTTTTGAAAATAAAAATTAGGGTTTTGTGGCATAAAATCGAATTACAAAGCAATGGCATGATTCAGTTCATCTTTAGGTCACTACAAGGGGCACAATTGCTTTATTTAGGGTTAGGATTCCTTTTAAACTGAACCACTGTTGTAAAAATTCGATTTTGGCCAAATTCTGGGTTACTCGCTGTGGCGAGGTTAATTGTTCGCGAGGCGAGTGCTCATCCTAAAACCCAGAAATTCATCTGCTTACTCGCCACTGCGAGTAGAGCTGCTCGCGAGGCGAGTAGCTTCAGAACCTGAAATTTTTTGTTCTGGTTTCCATATTTAGTGATGCCAGTTATGCTGCTTTGTTTCCATACAAATTTTTAACTTCTATATTGTATTGTGTATGGATTTACTGGCTGTTTTGCAAGTATGGCTCCTAAGAATACTCACAAGAGAAAGAAGGGGGAAGCCTCTGCACCCCAACCCTCTAGAAACCAAAGCTTTGACTCAACCAGATTTAAAACCCGTTACCATCAGGTAGGTACGTTGAGTTACTCGACCAAAACATGTGGGCTGAGAGAGTGTTTAACATAAGCCCTAACGGACCTTACGGGGAAATTGCTAAACTTTTAAAAGACCAAGGGTGGGATAGATTGTGCAACCCCATCACCAACTTAAATGCTGAACTTGTGCGTGAGTTTTACGCCAATGCTCTTCCAGAAAATCCCCTCACTGATATCTTTCCATATGAGACTGTTGTCCGGGGTCGCACCATTAAATTTGATAGGGCAGCCCTCAACAAATACATTGGCAATCCCTTCGAACTACCCCGTGACCATGAGTATGATGAATTCCACACTAAGAGAAACTTGGGGCACTTTAAGGTTGATGAAACTCATGAAGAAATCAAACGATTTCTTTTGCTTGAGGGTTTCAACTATGACAAGAGTGAAGCCGGGAGAGAGCATCGCTGCCAATACAAATTCATGACTAACCCAGCCAAAATCATCCAGAAATTTATCCTCTATAATGTAATGCCTAGTAGCCACATGTCTGATTGTGTTGTGGAAGTGTGCCCCCTCATTTACTATATCCTTAATGGCAAACCAGTGGACATAGCTCGAACCATTGCTTGGGAGTTGAGGAAAGTCACTTTACAAGGGAAGGGTGAGCCACTAGCCCGCCTATTCTTCCCCGGTCTCATCTTGGGACTCATTAAGGATACCGGTATGAAGCTTCCTTCAGCCGTTCATGAGAAAATTCGCAACCCCATCAATGATATTTTCATCACCCGTTTCATCATGGGTGAATCTAAGAAAGATAAAGGTAAGGGTAAGCAAGCTTCATCTTCTCAGGCACCTCCTCCACAGGAAGAACCCATGCCATTCCAACCCACTGCTGCCTTTGATTTTGCTAGCTACGTTCAGTGGCAGCATCAAAGCAATATGCACACTTGGAATATGCTGACAGCTCAAAACCGTGCAAACACCTACTTCCAACAATCTCAGTATGTCATGCAGCAGCAAGTAGGCTACCCACAGGAGGTGATGGATCAGTTCATAACACCACAGGCTTTTCAGACCTATTTTAATTGGCCTGAGGGCATGCCAGGTCCATATGGAGGGGTTGGAGACTTTGCAGGGCATGAGGATGCAACCATGGGAGAAGATGTAGGTGGTAACGAGGATGATGATAGAGATGATCCAGCAAATGTACCGAGTGCTACATCTACTCATGATGGCTCGGATGATGACATGCAATCTTAAGGAGGAGGAAAAGTCTTGAAAGCCAGTTCTTCATAGAGTGATTTTATCAAGCTTTCATTCATTTCTTGCTCTCTTCCTTATATTTCATTTGCTTTCTCTTATGATACTTTTTGAACAATGTTACTTCTTTTGTGTTTTGATTTGGCACTAATGACTCAGTTTATTTTTGTATTAGTACAATCGTATTGTGTTATGTTGTATTGTGTTTCGTTGGCACAATTAATTTAATTAGTATTGTGATGTTCTTATTTATCTTAGTATTGTTTATTTTCGTATTATGATTAGTTAAATTCATGTTTAGCATTTTTTTTTTGTATGATCAAGTACCCTTATGGTTTTAATAGCCAAAGCTTAAATTTCAATTCTCAGATGATTGATCTTGATTCATAGTTGTGATTAAAAGCGCAAAGCCAAGGTACAAGTTTCCAGCTTTTCTAGGTTTTCACTCGAATATGGAACGAGTACTTTGTGCAAATTTCATTTCATTTAGTTCTTTACAATAATTTATTTGTTTGTGAACCACGTAGTATTAGCCTAAAGTGAGGAAACCTCAAATGTTTGTACATATGCAAGGAGACCGGCTTTCATTGATTAACTCGGTTGTTTTATGTTAAATCCAATAATTGTTTTAAATTGTGGGAAGGCATGGAAGTGATCAAGGCACATTTTTGTTAATGAGTGAAACATACTTGACCACAAATAGCCTACCTTGTGAGTAGAGCGAGTACTTGCTAACCCACTTGAGCCAAATGAATCGGAGTCATCAATTTTGAACTGTCAATTCATAAGCACAATGCTTGATGAAGTTGCCTTTAAATTTTTCAAAATTCAGTTCATTTTTGACGCACATTAGGACTCTGATATGTTTTTAATTGTTGAACCCTAAAATTTCATTGTTATTTGTCCCTTTTGCCTTAGCGTAGAGGAACATTCAATTAGGGTATTTGTTAATTCAAGTTGGGGAGAGAAGGTAGATGTAAATCTTATGTCAAGTACTATGGTGTAATTTTATCTTTGATCAAGACAACATGTTGTTGTAAATACAAAAGAAAAGAAAAACAATGTGTACATGAAAAGAAAAAGAAAAAGAGAAAAAGAAAGAAAAATCCGAAAAGAAAATAAGTTGTTAAGATCAAAGTTTGTCATGTTTAAGCACCAAGGGTTTGTAATGATTGGTAGATAAGATTGTGAATTTTAATGGTTGATACAAGGAATGTTCCTCTTTGATAGGCTTTTTGATTTCAATTGCCCCACATATGACATTTCTTTTATAGCCAAGCCAAGTTATAACCCTCAAAGACCTTTTGATCCATGTTTTTATGCCTTTTGAAATGATATTTGGATGGGCACATAACTTGATTGGAATGTTAACTTGAATTTCGGATGTGTGTTCATAACCCTCATTGATTTGTTTTCAATTGTTTATCTACTTTCAAAGAAGTGTGTTAGGTGTGGTTCGTAAATAAATGTATTATTGTTTTGAAATATTTGACATGAACTTTGTACTTAGGACTCATCTCATGTAAGTAGTAGAATTTTAGATTAATTGGAAACTTAGACTTGCCAGCGCATTCACTTTTAAATCATTTATCTGAAGATGTTTTCAAAAACCTTTTGTACTTGTGTCTTGTTCTATTAACATGTTTGATTTTCAATCTTTTGTTTGAGGACAAACAAAGAGTTAAGTTGGGGAGAGTTTGATAAGTGCTAGGAAGTGATACTTTCATGTTATATTTTAAGCACTTTTGTTACTTGTTTTGCAAGTAATTTAGGGAAAAGCCGAGATAAAAGTGATAATTGCCTTATTACGCTTTAATTGCCTTACTTTACCCAATTGTCAGGATTTGACCTCAAGACACTAAGCAAGCATGAAAAAGCCAAGAAAAGTGCAAAAGGGCCGCAAGTACTACACAGCTCGTGAGGCGAGCACAGCAGCTCGCAGTGGCGAGCATCAATTCAAGCCAAAAAGCCGTGAGCACCCTCTTGCTCGCGAGGCGAGCAGAGCTACTCGCCGTTGCAAGTAAGGGCGGTTTGACCCTCCCAGGGTGACGTGGCAGAATCTTAATGGTGAAGGAAACATAACTCGCCATGGCGAGTAAGGCTGCTCGCGAGGCGAGCTCAATCATAGTGGGAATTCTATAAATAGCCCACTTGCTATTCTTGGTAAATATCTTAGGAAATATCTAGGGTTTCTAGTTCTTCTTAGTTTTTCACCTTTAGATATTTTTAGAGAGAAAAATAGGGTAGTTCTTCATAGAGTGAGAGTGGTTTTGGAAGTTGGATCTTTATTTCTTTGTTGAGACATCACAAGCGTAATGAATCCTTCCTTTTCAATCCATCCTTACAAGGCTTCCATGATGATGTGTAGCTAAATACCCTTTGTTGGGATGAGAGGTACTTGATCCTTGCTAAACATGTAATCTTTTGATCTTGCAATATATGGTTCTAGCAATTTATATTCAATATTGTTGTTATTCTTGTGTTAATGCTTTCAATGAGATTCAAGATGCTTTGGACACAAACTCTTGAATCTAGAGCTAGAGTAGCAATATATCTTAGGTTAACTTACTTGACATCTTTGTTAATCCTGTGATAATCACCATAATCAAGAGTTAAATGCTTTCGGATACTTAATCAGGCTGGACACGGTCGATTAGGTTATTTGATCGACTTTGTTATCGTTTAAGGGATTTGGACACAAATGTTTAAACGATACCTTAGAGTTAATTATATCACTTTGGACACGAAGGATAGTTTAGAATTGATTGTGATAATGTTGTTTATAAAGCTAGAATTCGTATGGATCATTAGGTTACGTGTGACGCTTGGTTAAGGAACTCTGCTCCTAACAAGTTTCAATCCTTATTTATCTCAACTTTTACTTTTTGCAATTAGTTTAGCTAGTTACATTTCAATTCAAACAAACAAGTACTCTTAATACTTGGAATGATAATTGATGTTAAACTATCCTTGATAACGCACTATTCCCTGTGGAGACGATATACAAATACTTATCTTGTTTGATGCTAAGAACGACTTTCATCAATCGTTCAATTATTTCTGGCCCATGGAGTTTGGAATGGTTATGTGATCAACACCATAGCGAAGCCGAGGTCGTGTCATCAACTCGGAAATTCTTTAATGAAGGGGTGCGGCCGAAAGTGAGTGGTGCTCAGGCAGTTGAATCTTCTCAGAAGGGTAAGAAAGTTAATGGGGTGTTGCGACACTCTGTGCATAGTTTGAAAAAAGTGGCGAGGCTTTCTATTAAATGGATGGAAATATCAAGGCTCTTCCAAATTGAAAAAAGCGGTGAGGATGATGATGTTTCTTCTTCTAGCTCGGCTACTTCTGACTGGAAACACTGGGTGGTTTTGCATGGGAATGAGAAAGTGGTGAGGGAGGATGTGCGGAGTTTAGGTGAAGCTATTGGTGTGCAGTTTAGTGGGTCTCAGAACAGGTTTGGGTTATTGGCAAGGAAAGGAAAGGGGAAGAAAAAAGATTTAGTTGAGGGTGAGAGAGGGGCAAGGGGTGCGGTTGAGGGTGTTTAGTAGGAGGTGTGGGTGGTGGTGAGAGGGGCGAGGGTGTGGATGATGAAGCTGGTATCTTGGAATATTAGGGGTTTAGGTGGTCCGGAGAAGAGAAAGGATGTTCGTGCTCTGGTGAAAGACAAGCGTCCGTTGATTTTATGCATTCAAGAAACGAAACTTCAAAGGTTTGATGTGGGTATATGTATGTCGGTGTGGGATGACAGGCCGACGGCTTTTTCTTTTCGTCCGTTCCAAGGGGCATCTGGAGGGTTGTTGATAATATGGGATTCGTTAGAGGTTGAGGTGTGGTCGTCTTGCAAGTTTGATCATGTGTTGAGCATAAATGGACGATTCATTTCATCAAATGAGGATTTTCATTTGTTTAATGTCTATGCCCCGTCTGATGGTAATGCAAAAATAATGTTATGGGATTTTTTATCGGCACGTTTGCACGCTTTGCGGGGAAAGAAGATCTGTGTCTGTGGTGACTTTAATGCGGTGAGGTGCAGAGAGGAAAGACGGCCAGTGACTTTTTCTGGTGGTGGGATTACGGGCCATTTAATCAATTTATAGATGATAATGCTTTGCTTGATTTATCTTTGTGTGGATGTAACTTTACCTGGTTCAAAGGAGATGGAAAATCAATGAGTCGTATCGATCAGTTTTTACTATCTGAAGATTGGTGCTTGGTGTGGCCTAATTGTGTGCAAATTGCTCAATTGAGAGGGTTTTTAGATCACTGGCCATTGCTTCTTACGATGAATGAAGAGAATTGGGGACCTCAGCCTTCTCGGTTTCAGAAGTGTTGGTCAGACACACCCGGGTATAAGAAATTTGTGAGTAGTACTTGAAAATCTTTGCAAGTAGATGGTTGGGGTGGTTATGTGTTAAAAGAAAAAGTCAAATTAATTAAATTGGCATTGAAAGTTTGGCTCACCTCGCACTCTCAAAATTTGCCTGCGAAAATTGCTTCATTAAAAGATAGGTTGGCGGTGTTAGATGGCAAAGGTGAAAGTGATGAACTGTCTGAATGTGACGAATTGCATGATGTTTCGGCTAATATTCATTCCCTGTCGCGGATTAACTCTAGCATATGTTGGCAGCAATCGAGGAACCAATGGCTCCGCGAAGGTGACACGAACAGCAAATATTTCCATTCGATTTTGTCTTCGCGTCGCCGTCATGATGCTATTGTTTCTGTGTTGGTTGATGGTGTGAGGATTGAAGGTGTTCACCCGGTTAGGCACGCAACTTTCACTCATTTTGAGAAGCATTTCCAGTCGCGTGATGAGGAGAGACCAAGTGTGGCTAATCTTAAGTTTCGGTCGCTGTCCATGGTTGAGGGCAGGGACCTGATTAAACCTTTTTCAGAGGTTGAAGTTAAAGAGGCTATTTGGGATTGTTATAGCTTTAAAAGTCCAGGTCTGGATGGGGTAAACTTTGGTTTTATAAAAGAATTTTGGCTAGAGTTGAAAGATGATGTTATGAGGTTTGTGTCTGAGTTTCATCGAAATGGCAAACTGGTTAATGGTATTAACACCACTTTCATTGTTCTCATTCCGAAGTTTGACAATCCGCAGAAACTTAACGACTTTCGTCCGATCTCGTTGGTGGGTAGCATGTATAAAATCATAGCAAAGTTGTTGGCAAATAGGTTGAGGTTGGTGATTAGTAGTGTGGTATCTGAGACTCAGTATGCTTTTGTAAAAAATTGCCAAATTCTTGATGGGATTTTCATAGCTAATGAGGTTGTTGATGAGGCCCGTAAGCGTAAGAAGGAACTTATGATGTTTAAGGTAGATTTTGAAAAAGCCTATGATTCAGTTGACTGGGGCTACTTGGATTCAGTTATGGAGGATATGTCTTTTCCTATTTTATGGCGAAAGTGGATTAGAGAATGTGTGGGGACTGCTACAGCTTCTGTTCTTGTTAATGGCAGTCCTACTGAGGAGTTTCATTTACATAGAGGCTTACGTCAGGGGGACCCCTTATCCCCTTTTTTGTTTCTGATTGTGGCTGAGGGTCTTAACATTTTGATGAAAGCCATGGTTGATAATAACTTATTCTCAGGCTATGCGGTTGGCAGTGTAAATCAGGTTGTAGTATCTCATCTCCAATTTGCTAATGATACTCTGTTGTTAGGAACCAAAAGTTGGGCAAACGTATGGGCTCTTCGAGCAACTCTTGTTATTTTTGAATCCATGTGGGGTTTGAAGGTGAATTTTAATAAAAGTTTGCTGGTGGGAATTAATATTTCTGATTCTTGGTTGCATGAGGCAGCGGTGGTGTTAAGTTGTAAAGTGGGAAAAATTCCTTTTATATACCTAGGCCTACCTATTGTGATAATCCGCGGAGACTATCGTTTTGGGACCCCATTGTGAATCGCATAAAATCTAGACTGTCGAGTTGGAATAGCAGGTTTCTTTCCTTCGGTGGCCGCTTGATCCTTCTCAAAGCAGTTCTAACTTCTTTGCCTGTCCATGCTCTTTCCTTCTTCAAAGCTCCATCAGGTATAATTTCTTCCATTGAATCTTTAATGAATAATTTTTTTTTTGGGGGGGGGGGAGTGAGGTTTCTAGAAAAATTACTTGGATATGTTGGAATACCTTGTGTTCTAAAAAGGAGCATAGAGGATTGGGGGTTAGGAAGTTGAAAGAGTTTAATATTACTTTATTAGGCAAATGGGGTTGGAGCATTTTAGTTGATAGAGAAGGTTTGTGGTATCATGTTTTAGTCGCCCGTTATGGCGAAATAGGTGGGAGGTTGGAGGTGGGGGCAGGAGTAGTTCTTTGTGGTGGCAGGATGTAGGTAGGATTCAGGACGTTGACGGTGTTAATGGTGATGGGTGGTTCGGCAATTGTGTGATGAGGAAGGTGGGTGATGGGTCTGAAACTTCGTTTTGGACGCATAGGTGGATTGGTGGCTCTCCGCTTAGTGTACGGTTTCCTCATTTGTTTGACATAGAAAGAACAAAATCATTACAGTGGCAAATTGGTTCTTTATGGTTCGGATACAGGATGGAGAGGGGTGGAGTTGTAGGCGTATATTATGGTCGTGGGAGGAGGAGCTGTTAGAGGAGTGTAGGGCGTTACTATTTGATGTTTCTTTGGTTCCAAATGTTTCAGATATATGGGTGTGGTTTCCAGATCCTGCTGAGGGGTGCTCTGTGCGAGGTGCTTATGATTTGATAATTGTGAATGCAACCTCCCAGTTGGACACGCCTTTCGAGCTAGTTTGGCATCATCAGGTTCCTTTGAAGGTCTCGATCTTTGCGTGGTGTTATTCCCGCGGATGATATTTTTTGTGTTTCAGGGTGTGGTCACGTGGAGACGGCGGACCACCTATTTTTATCTTGCTTGGTTTTTGCTCAGTTATGGCAGCAGGTGCGCGATTGAATTGGTTTTGATGCGGTGGATTCTAATAACCTTGCAGATCATTTGGTGAAATTTACTTATATGACAGGTGTTGGTAAAGCTAAGCGTTCGTTCCTACAGCTAATTTGGCTTTTGTGTACCTGGGTTGTGTGGAACGAACGTAACAATCGTCTGTTCAATAATATTGTAATCATAGTACCCCGTTTGTTAGATAAGGTTAAATTGTTGTCTCTAGGGTGGCTGAAAGCTAAAAAGGTTGTGTTTGTTTTTGGTACGCAGCGATGGTGGTCAAGCCCGTTAGCATGTTTGGACATTGGCTGAGATCTGTGTTGCTGCTCTATTGTATTATGACTTTTTGTAACTCTGCAGTGGCGACATAGGCACATCTTGTGCTTCGGCACTACTCGGGGTTGTGGTTATATAATTCCATTTTGATTTCTTCAAAAAAACTTTAGATGTACCTTCGTGAGCAGTTTTGAGAATCTCTCAAGCATCCTTAGCCACAATGCACTGCTTGATCAGTCTGAACATGTTCTTGTTCACTCCTTGGAGTTTCCAAGCGCTAATTCATCTTCATCCTTGGACCACTCTTCTTCTAGTTTCAGATCAGCTGTCTTGTTTCCATCTTTGTCAAGTACAACGAGATGTTTCCAACCCTTCAGAATTGCTTTCCAGGTCTAACTATCAATTGATTTAAGGAAAGCACTCATGCGAGATTTTTAATAATCATAGTTGGAACCATCCAACAGAAGTGGTCTGTTCACAAATCCTCCTTCCTTGTCCATAACGCCAAAAAGTATCTACCCTGGAGCTCGCCCTAAAACCGGAAGGGTGCCTGCTCTGATGCCAATTGAAATTCTGGACCGCTAGTATTATAATGTTTTATGCAAAGAAGGTAATTTTGTGAAGTTTCTAATGGAAGGGTTCCACAAGATAACAGGGTGCCCGTAGGTGATGAGTTAATATTTAGTCTATTTTTATGCATTATTTAGTTTAGTTTTATTTAGATTTGAATTTATTATATTGCAATATTATTTCCTTTTTGAATCTTTTTACTACAATTGCATATTTTATATTTCAGGAATGAATATATGATGGAAGAAGTCTTGGAGCAAAAGAAAGGAGTCTGGAGCTGATTTGGAGCTAAAATACGAAGATTCGGAGACAAAAATAAGTCTCCCCCAAGTCAGAAGCTTGGCACGGCCCGTGCTAAGGATGGCACGGCCGTGCCACCTCTCTGGATGACTTTTGCTGCTTTTGCTTTAGGCCCAAGTTACCCTGTTGTAGTTTTACCGAATAACCCTTATAGTTGCTTAGATTTTAAGTCAATTGTAAAGCTATAAATAGAGTAGCTCTCCATCTTAAACAATCATCTTTTGTTCTTGGAATAAAAGTTCACGTTTATATTATTGTTCTTTTACTTTATTGCCTTCTCTCTTCTTCCCTTATGTCTACAATGAACGTTAGTGAGTAGACTCTTCTTTGTCTTGGGATTGTTGGATAAGTCTAATGACGTAATCCGGATCAAGCCAAGCCTTAAACCCTAATTATATGTTACCTTAATTCCTAATCTAAATTCACCGTTTTAACATGAATTAATTATTATCAAACTGTGGAAGCGAACGCGGAGGGTTTGATAACGGTTAATTCATCATCACAGATATCAATTCATAAAGCGAACGCGGAGCTTTGATATCCGAACAAGTGAATTTAGACAAGGTTTGCAAAACATGAGAATAGTCTAGCAAACCTTGGGACACATAAAGTTTCGATCTTCAAGGGTCCCAAAGGCAATCACCCATTAGAATAGGTGTGGTTGTTGGAGGGATACACTCACTGGCTTCGAGAGAAGCTGTGATATGCTAAAGAGAAACTTGTCCTTAGAAATTAAGATTAACGCATAATTATAAGTTTAAGGCTTGCTTGTGAAAAGATTCGTTGTTATGACGAACCAATAATCCCAAAGCTCTTTATTTATTATTATTGTTATTTACCTTCAGCAACTAAACCTCCCTTTTTAAAATCTTTCTTCTTTTCTAATCATTCTCTAAAAGTTAATCGAATTCATAACTCCCTAGCGGAACGATACTCTTTTACTACTATTACTTCGATAGACCGTGCACTTGCAGTTTGGCCTATCAAGTTTTTGGCGCCGTTGCCGGGGAGTTGTTGTAATTTGGTTAACCTTTTTTTTTACGATTAGATTAAAAAAAAAAATCTTTTTTGTTATTTTATCCTATTTTATTTTTCTTTTTATATTTCTTTCAAAAAAAAAACATATATATATATAAAATATATTATTTCCTCTTTTATTTTAGAAAAAAAAAATCTCTCTCCAAAAAAAAAATCTTTTGCTTTATTTTATTCTATTTTATTTTATATTTTATAGTTCTATCCAAATAAAAAAAAATTTCTATTTCTTCTTTTTCCTTTAACTTCTTGGGAAGATAATAACGATATGACTAAGGAACGCTCTCTCAAAGAGTATGCAATCCCATCTTCAAATGAGTCATATGATGCTATTGTGTACCCAACGGTTGAGGATAATTTTGAAATAGAACCTGCACTTGTTCACTTAGTGCAGCAAAATCAATTTTTCGGATCACCCACTGAGGATCCGAATTTTCATATTTCAACCTTTTTAAGACTCAGTGGAACCTTGAATGCAAACCAAGAGACCGTAAGGCTGCACCTCTTTCCTTTCTCCTTAGGGGTTAGAGCTAGTGCTTGGTTTCATTCATTGGAAATTGGTTCTATCTTTTCATGGCAACAAATGAAGCAAGTTTTTCTCGCCCGATTCTTTCCCTATTCTAAAACCGTCCAATTAAGGATTCAAATCACACAATTCACTCAAAAAGATGGAGAATCTCTTTACGATGCGTGGGAGCGTTTCAAAGAAATGCTTAGACTTTGTCCCCATCACGGTTTAAAGAATTGGCTTATTATTCACATTTTTTATAATGGTCTTTTGTATACCACAAAAATTTATGTTGATGCAGCTGCAGGTGGAGCTTTAATGAACAAGAATTACACAGAAGCATACGCCTTGATTGAGGACATGGCTCAAAATCATTACAAGTGGACCAACGAGAGAGCCATCACTAATTCTTCACCCTCCAAAAAGGAGGCAGGTATGTATGAAGTTTCTAACTATGATCACCTAGCCGTTAAGATTGATGCATTAACCCAAAAATTTGAAAACAAAAATGTTAGTGTCATCTCCTCTTCTTCTTCTGCATCTCCTTCTTGTGAAACTTGTGGTGTATTTGGCCATATTGGCATTGATTGCGAACTAGGTAGTGTTGTTAGAAGTCCTGAGCAAGTAAACTATGCTCAATATAATCAGGGGTTTAGAAACAACCAAAATTTTTTTCAAACCCCTCAAACTCTTTTTGGACAACAAACAACACCACCCAGTTATGCAAACAACCAAAGAGTCCCTCAAAAATCCAGCTTGGAACATTTTTTAGAAATTTTTTGTATAAATCAATCTGAGCAGCTCCAAGAGCTTAAAAATCAAACTGAATTTTTGAAGGACTCTCTTGCCAAACTTACATCAAAAGAAGACTCCATAGTTACTCACAGTCAGACTCAGACTTCTCAAGTGCCCCACCATGTGGCTACTTCCTCTCAATCCTACGAAGTCCTCCTAGACCAAAACAAAACCAACCCCAAAAACCATATAAGTGCTATTACTCTTAGGGATGGTAAACAATTAGAGGACCCCGTTGTGAAAATTAAGAACAATGAAGGAGAGATAGGGTGTGATGAGCCTCAAAGTGAGAAAGCCATAGGAGAGAATGAAAAGGAATTTGTTTCACCATCTCATGAGCCTGAAATTCCATTAACACAAGGGTTTGATGAGTCCAAGTTAGATGAGCAGTTTATGAATCTTATTGAAATACTTCCAAACAAATTGCCACCTAAACTTAAGAATCTAGGAAGCTTTTCCCTAACTTGTGTCATAGGATCTGAAACCTTTGAGAAAGCCATGTGTGATTTGGGAGAGAATGTTAGTTTGATGCCATTGTCCCTTTCTGAACGATTGGGTATAGGATAGTTAAACCACTTTCTAACCGTCAAGCTAATGACTCTAAACGAGCGCTTCGTGGGAGGCAACCCACGCATTTAATTGCTTTTGTTTTGTTTGTTTTTCTTTGTTTTAAGTTGTTTTGTAGGTAATTGTCCAAGTATGATTCAAGAAAAACTGAAAATTTTGAAGCCCCCGTGACCAGAATGTTGGCACGGCCCGTGCTAAGGTTGGCACGGCCGTGCCAACCCAAAACCACCCAAAACCAAAAAACTGGCAGAATGTTGGCACTGCACGAGCTAATATTGGCACTGCCCGTGCCAAGCTTCTGCACCACATACCTTCAAAAAAATTTCTTCTCCTTCCCCATTCACTCACTTCTCTCTAAAAACTCCATTAACCCCCAACCTTCAAACCTCCATAACTCCACCAAATCCAAGACATTCTTAACCAAATTATCCGAATTCATCATTCCAAACTTAACCACCAATCAAAACCAACCTTCATACAACCAAACACCAAATTCATACACCATTAAACCCTAACCCAATTTCTTCACCAATCTTCATCATCAAACTCATAAACCTTACTCAAACATCAACCCCAACCCTAAACCAATCCTTTCCACCACAAATCTTCCAAAACCCTAACCTTCAACCAAACCACACAAAGTCAACCCAAGGTCAAGGTCTAATGGCTTCAAGAAGAAGTGGTAAGGAACCAGCAAGGTCTCAAGGAGGACCTCCCTCAAAGAAGCAAGCACAAGTCAAGAATCATGGGATCAAGTTTAAGGACAACTCACAAAGGGATAGGTATAAAATTCTAATCTTTAAACCCTTGCATCTTTCTCGATATCTTGATTCTTACACTTTGAATATGCTAGAGCTTAGAAATGATGTCTATAGGTTGATAGGAAGGCTAGGTTGGACTGATATGTTAGAACCTGTGAGGGATTATGAGAATTTCACCTATGAATTTTTGAGTTCCATTATTTTTACTAAAGATAGGTTGAATTATGATAACCCTAACCATAGAGTTTCCTTTAGGCTAACAAATATTGATTATGATATGTCTCTTCAGCACTTTTGTGATGCCTAAGGTTTTGCAAACGAGGGGTATATCCATGATTCTTGGGATCCTAGCCTTAAGCCGGTTGACTATCAACCCGCTGTCTTTTGGGAACGTATCACCGGCCTTAGCTGCTTTGTCACTAGAGCCAATAAAGCTAGCAACATTCACAACCCCGTACTTAGGTACCTTCAAAGGGTAATGACTTGCACTATTTGGGGTAGAACCGAGTTAGGAAACACTAGAACCGATGAGCTCTTCATGTTGTGGGAAATGCTCTCCAACCACCCCGTCAACACTTGTTTCTATTTGATTGATTACCTAGACTTCGTAGGTACTGGGCCAGCCGGTAAAGGAGACATAGTGGTGGGTGGCATCATTACATACATAGCTAGGTGTTTTGGAGTGAGTGAGGATGAAGGGATCAAACAAATTGAGGGCAACAATAGGCTTAACATAGACACCCTCATTGCTATAAATTTCATTAAACCTCGTCCACCCCTCCATCACCAACTCAAGCTAAATGTGTCAATCTTGTTTTTACTTCCTAACCCATCTCGGACTACCACCGAGGTGGAAGCAAATTTGTTGTATGTTGATGATGTGCAGGTTCTTGGTGAGCAAGATTATGATGAAGGAGAAGGTGCTAACTTGCACCATGATGTGGGAGGAAGTGCTAACTTGCACCAAGAGAAGCACCATGGCCATGACACCGATAATCTAAATGAAGATCAAAGATGGGCATGGATACACAATGACGTTGAAAGTATGAGCACCGAGCAACAAAGGAAAGGTGTTGAAATCTCCGGACTTAGAAATGAAGTCCAAAAGGGCAAGCGCATCAATAAAGAAAATGAAATGCTCTGACGGATGATGCAACACCTTCATCTCCAAGGTCCTCCTTATGTACCTCAATGAACAATTGTGAGCTTTCCTCTTCCTCTCTTCCCTTCTCTCTTCTCTCCCTCTCATACTCTTTCTTCTTCTCCTTCTTCTACTCCTTCTTCTTCTACTTCTTCTTATTCTCTTTTAATTTCTTTTTCTTTGAATCATTGAGGACAATGCTTCCCCTAAGTGTTGGGGGGGAGGGGGGGGGGGGGGGGGGGCTAATAAAGTGTCTAGAGTCGTAGTGTTCCAAACTCACTTGAACTTTATTCTTTTGTTTTGTTTTTATAGTGAAAGGCATGATTAAGTAGCTTGTTTTTAATGTAAAATCATGGCATAAATTTTTTTGTTGTCTTCTCTTAAAAAGGTTGTTTCTTGTACATGAAAGTAATTTCTTGTGTTTTTAGTGTTCTTGCTATACCCACATCATGTTTTATTGTGAAAAATTCTCCAATGAGAAAAGCACCCAGTTGCAATCTTTGAGCAAGTGTATGAGTAGGTATTTTAAGGAGCACGTTCTATCTTTAGTGTTAACTTAGACCCTTAAAAGTCTTTAGAGTAAAAGTAATATAAGTTTGTGTGGGAAAATAATCAATTGTGCTTTATTGTTATATTCTCTTAATTGTTAAAGTTAAATGGGGCGGGAGAATGGCACCAACATGTGGGGGAAAGGACAATCCCTAACTTCCTAATTGTGGTGGTGACTCCCTAATTTGAACTTAAAGTAAAATAAATTCATCAATGCTAGGGGAAAGGACAATTACATCCAAAAAGACTTCCTACGCGGAGATGAAATAAAGAAATTTTGCAGCACTGCTTAGGGTGATTTTGAATCTAGGGGGAAAGGACAATTACATCCAAAAAGACTTCCTATGAGGATAGATAGCCCCTAAGCATCTGCAGCCCCTTTGTGCTTAAATTGTTAATCTAAATTTAATTTTAACTAAATTCCCATCACTCTTATATGAAATGAACAAAGGACTTTTCTCGGTTACTTTAGCATTAGGGATAGAACCTGTTCCTCATAATAACTATCTTATACAGGAGCAAGAAAAGGGTTGGACTGCACACACACACTCACTTGAGACTTGTTGTTGGGTTGAATAAGTTCACAAGAAGTACTTGAAGTCATGATTAGTGTACTTGAAATAAAACCTTAGGAGAGGCATGAGTTTTTCAATTGTGTTGTCATGTTTAATCTTTCTTGTTGCTACTATGTCTATTGCCTTTTGCTTGAGGACAAGCAAAGATTCAAGTGTGGGGGAGTTTGATGAGTTAATATTTAGTCTATTTTTATGCATTATTTAGTTTAGTTTTATTTAGATTTGAATTTATTATATTGCAATATTATTTCCTTTTTGAATCTTTTTACTACAATTGCATATTTTATATTTCAGGAATGAATATATGATGGAAGAAGTCTTGGAGCAAAAGAAAGGAGTCTGGAGCTGATTTGGAGCTAAAATACGAAGATTCGGAGACAAAAATAAGTCTCCCCCAAGTCAGAAGCTTGGCACGGCCGTGCCACCTCTCTGGATGACTTTTGCTGCTTTTGCTTTAGGCCCAAGTTACCCTGTTGTAGTTTTACCGAATAACCCTTATAGTTGCTTAGATTTTAAGTCAATTGTAAAGCTATAAATAGAGTAGCTCTCCATCATAAACAATCATCTTTTGTTTTTGGAATAAAAGTTCACGTTTATATTATTGTTCTTTTACTTTATTGCCTCCTCTCTTCTTCCCCCATGTCTACAATGAACGTTAGTGAGTAGACACTTCTTTGTCTTGGGATTGTTGGATAAGTCTAATGACGTAATCCGGATAAAGCCAAGCCTTAAACCCTAATTATATGTTACCTTAATTCCTAATCTAAATTCACCGTTTTAACATGAATTAATTATTATCAAACTGTGGAAGCGAACGCGGAGGGTTTGATAATGGTTAATTCATCATCACAGATATCAATTCATAAAGCGAACGCGGAGCTTTGATATCCGAACAAGTGAATTTAGACAAGGTTTGCGAAACATGAGAATAGTCTAGCAAACCTTGGGACACATAAAGTTTCGATCTTCAAGGGTCCCAAAGGCAGTCATCCATGAGAATAGGTGTGGTTGTTGGAGGGATACACTCACTGACTTCGAGAGAAGCTGTGATATGCTAAAGAGAAACTTGTCCTTAGAAATTAAGATTAACGCATAATTATAAGTTTAAGGCTTGCTTGTGAAAAGATTCGTTGTTATGACGAACCAATAATCCCAAGGCAATTTATTTATTATTATTGTTATTTACCTTCAGCAACTAAACCTCCCTTTTTAAAATCTTTCTTCTTTTCTAATCATTCTCTAAAAGTTAATCGAATTCATAACTCCCTAGCGGAACGATACTCTTTTACTACTATTACTTCGATAGACCGTGCACTTGCGGTTTGGCCTATCAGTAGGCAACCAAACAAAGGATTCTGTGGCAAGAGCCGATGATAGAATATCTTTGTTGTGTGAAAGGGAAATGGAATTTGGTGGCGTTAATGGTAACAGAGTTGAAAATAGAGCGAAGTGGATAAGACATTAATTACATGGGACTGATCTTCAGAGGATAAGACGAGATGGTGGCGATATATTGACATGCGAAGGTGTTTCTTTGCAAATTTGGAATCCGAGATAAGGGTATTGAAAAACTTACAGAGACATCGAAGTTGAAGGAGAAGCTTCATTGGGAGCCTACACAGAATCTCCGACAGGATGTCGAATGGAATAATGGGTAGTGGCAGCGGTGAGTGAAGTGAATAGTCGTTGGCATGGTAAGAGATGGAAGAGAGTGAAGATGGCGGTATTAGGGTTTTCATAAAAGTGGCTGCCTCCATTCGAGAATGAGAAGAACCAACAGTTTTGGTTAGGTCACACCTCTTGCTATCAAGAGAGTACACAATAAGAAACAGAACTTTAGCCTTTTAACGCTGAAAACAAAAAGTAGACAAGTGAAGGTATGGGCTTAAATCCCTCAATTTGAGTTCTTTCTAAAACAAATTATAATTGTTAAGCCCAATTTTTAATTTAAAAATACACATATTTATGCCCTGGGCTTAGCTCAGTTGGTATGACAATGTATAGTATATGCAAGGTTGAACCTCGGCCACCACAAAAAGAAACGAATTTTTATGTGTTTCCATATTACAAATTATTATCTTTAAAAAATGATTACTAATTAATTTTTTAAATAAATGGAGTAATTAACTTATAAAAGCCAATACACAATCTGTATTTCATTTAAAATGATCAATAATTTATTGATTTAGAAAATAAATTTATTGGTCCACTCCAATTTGCGAGTATATCAAAGAAGTCCATGTTTGTTAATACCAAATTTTCAAGAGCACCCACCACTTTATTATCTTCTTGATAGACATGATGCCATCGAACACCGAATGATGAAGGACATAACCCTTTAATCTGAGACACGATATTAGGAAAAGCATTCGAATAACCACCAACCTCGATCATCCTACGGCTCGAGGGAGAATCACTATTTACCCTGATATGTTGAAATCCATGTTGTCTGGCTACGGATATGCCATGATAAATACTTCATAATTTAGCACAAGTTATCAAACATCTATCAAGGTTGTTTAGCACAATTATCAAACATCAACCAATGTTGCAGGAGAAAGACTCTATGAAAGCTCTAGGGTATAGGTCCACTCCATGAATAACACCCCATAAGAAGTTTTAGGGTGCCACCCTTTGTATACCCTTTCTGACCACATGGCAGTGTCACGTAGACAGTTAACCACGTCAAGTGTCGATGAATACATTTTTGGTAGAAGAGAGAACAATCTTGCTCCCAAAAAGTGCCTGTATATATTAACTAGTAAAAGCAAAGGTAAAACGACTTGGAGCATATAACTGAATTTCAAAAGAGGCTTGGAGAAAGATATAGGCATTGCTATCTCAACCAACCACATATACATCAAGTTTAGTTAACACGACAAACTACACAAGGTCAATGATCAAAGTATTCAACATCTTTAATGCAGAAAAGGGATTGACACAACCATCATTATTGCGACGAAAAGCAAAGTACTTTAGAGCCAAGCTAGTTCATGTTGGCATATTTAAAGAATTTGAAAGTATCATAGTCCGACAAAAAAATATATTGTTGCCGGAAAGTTCAATAGACGTTAAAGTGTGACATAAAATGAAGAAGGCTATGATCCGTAAGTGTTGGAAATGGATCCGTAAGTGTTGGACATTGTGTGAAACAACATATTTTATAATCTTCCAAAGTAGGATAGGCTCCACGTAACAAGGGAGGTGAATATTGAGAGTGCGGATAGCAGTTAATTAAGCTATTGTGAATAGACAAAGTTTGAGAGATAAACTCTTTGAAGCTTTTGTAGGTGCTAAAGTGTGAATAATTTGTTAAAGTGTATGCTAACTGTTGCACAAATTTTGTAAAGTGTATTCTAACTAATAACACAAATTTGCTTGATTTACATCTTACAAAATTTAAAAAATACATTGATATTGTAACTATTCCAATTCTGTATTTTGAACACTGTTTTTACTCCATTACCATATCCCTTATCAATGCAACTCCTTTATTTGCTTGATTCACCTGCATATATAACACGCACATATCAAGAACCACTTGAAATTAGCGCTGCAGATTAAATTTTCGGTGACCATATATAACCAACCACTTTGCTGCAAATGTTTTATGCTCTAGAAATTGCAGCACTCTAACTCTAAAGTGTGCATCATCTCAGTCCTTCACGGAAGCTATGTAGAACCGACACCAAGTCAGTGTTGGACGTCAACACAACAGTGACACATTGCATTTAATTACTTCAAATCTTAAATAATGTATGGTGTCTGTGCGTCAATAGTGCCGTGTCAAGTGTTTGTATGCTTCAAAGTGTGAAAGACAGATTGACACTAATTATGCTATTTGGCTTTTCACGTTAGAATATCTACTAATTGATGAAGACATTTACAATCTAATGTTTCAATTTAATTCAAGTATATTCTTAGCGTTTGAAAATTGGATCTACTTTTCTGTTCTAAGTGATCAGATCAGACTCGTGGCCATTGGAAAAAAGGGGAATTCGATTCGGTTTTCAAAACCCATAATGAAAATAAACTTTGATAATCATATTTCTAATTTATCTTTATGTAGAAGTGTCTTTCTTTTTTATAAGCCTTATTTGTTTGGTATATTTTAAGTAGAGAGGTTGTTTACACTGTTTTTATGTCACACATAGTAGGAAGAAATATCAAGTGCACTTTCGGCACAAATTTGTTAACTTTGTGACACTTAATTATTCCAAGAATCTCTACAAAACACGGAGGTTACCAGTTCAAACTGTTGTCATGAAGAGATAAAACAAGCTTTATAGTTAGACAATAAGATCAATCGCAGTAGCAATAGTACTCAGAACAAACACTACCAAAAACAACAATAACCTTTTCCATTATCTTTGACTCACAAGAAGAAATAGACAGTGACATATCAGCCTCGATAGACTTCACACATAATCACCGTATTTTCTTGTTCCACCTCTTCTTCCAATCACAACTCATCAAGAACAATTGGATTTCTATTGAACACGACCTGATCTCAAACTTCTAACATTTTCAGTTTTGAAAGGCCTAATTAGCATTCATGTGAACCTGTTTTTGCATTAGCTCTTATTGGTGCTTCATTCCCTTCTGTATTATCAGATTATTGCATATATACCTCCTCTTATTTCCCTTCTCTAATAGCATTGTTGCTGATCAGAGAGATGATCATTAAGTTACATCATCACTAATCTTTGATTTTCAAAGGGAAAAAACATTCAAATTTTACCATCTAAATTCAAGGGGGGGAAAAAGAACCCTTATATATTAACCTTGATCTGGTAGTCCTTTGCATGTATAAAAACATTATGATTTAAAAATGCTATGATTATATTACGTACAAGATAGAAACTGAAAGCCCAAAAGAAACGGGGAAAAATATTAAACAAGAGAGCTAAATGTCCAATAGGTCGGAAGAACTTTCAGATAACATTGTGAATTTATTTCTTGACTCATTGTCTATTCTAAAAGTCTTCTAAAAGACATTGTGTATAAAAAGACATTGTTCCATTTACAACCCACTTCCCATATTTCCAAATCAGCAAGCCATCAAATCATTTTTATATTCAATCATAGCCTCAAATTATCAGTTTATTATCAACATAAGTGCGTCCACTTAATCGCATAATCAACATAAGTGAGAAATAAAGTATGTTACAAGATACAAAAAACAGTAGCAGTTGTGATGAAAAATTCAACTAAAATAGTCTTGGTAGGCTCATCAGAATACAAATTATTGTTTGTAGTAAAATGAAATAAAATACAAACTCAACACTACTTTGTTTCCAGGTTCAATAGGACTGATATAACTTATAAGCTTCTTTGTTTCCATGCTTTAAACACCTGTTCTCTGCAACAGGTAGTGCAATATAACAAACAATGAGATAAAAGCATTATCATACAAGAAACTACTATTTAAAAAATTCAATCAACAACATTACCAAGTTTATTTCAACTTTTAAGCACTTCGTTTAAAAGTTTATTCAATGTCAGTGTTCCAGAAACCTTGTTGAAGAAGCAATGTTTAATATAGAATTCGATACTTGCTAATGTATCTACCAGTAGTCTTAGGGATGTCAGTAACATTAACATGGGATTGAATGACAAATAAATTGATCTCAACAAATGCATGAGATACAAATTCATTGACTAAGTTTCTACATAAACCTTTATACAATATTTGTAGAGTAATTAACTAGAAAGGCTTCACTTGGAGTGAAAACAGAGATCTTTTGTATGACCACAAAAGTGCTCTAGAAAGACAACTATTTAAGTGGTATTTAAATGTCGAAACCTATTCAAAGAAAGTAAAGAAAGTGGTACCTAAATGTTGAAACATTTTCAAAGACAGAAGAAAAGATTTTCATAAGGAAAAAAAGAGGACATTTGAAGCAGCACACGAAACATGTTCAAAGACAGAAGAAAACGTTTTCATAAGGAAAAAAGAGCACATTGACATGGATCTGAGGTTCTATGGGCAGAGTCATAGATATCAGATGTCTGTTTACTTATATTTAATTAAAATAATAAAATGAAACACAAATAGTGATCAAATTTGTTGTAACAAAGTAAGAACACACATAACCTTATTCAGACCTAAAAAATCTTGTAACGACCACCATGTACTTCCTTTAGTCCATAATTATTCACCTAAATATTATTCAATATTCTTTAAAAAATGACATCGCAGTAGTATTCTATAACATATCCAGTTTAGTTCGTAATGCATTGTGCATGATTTGAAACAAACATTACGAAATTTGTGCAACACTAAGAAGACATTGTAACATCTACACCATAACGCAAAATCATAGAAAATTAAATGACAAACTACTATTTAATGCAATTCATGATTCTGAACTATTTAAAATATAGTGCAAGATGTGAGAGAATCAATAACTCAAATTAACCAAACAAACTGAAAATAAAAAGCAATGTTTAACATATAGATCTAACAGGTCACCAAGAATCAGAGCAGGCATAACATACATAACAAAAACAAAAAACTAACCATATTTGTTGTAGTTGAATCCCTGCTTAAGGTGATATCAAACTCTCAATGTACACTATTGTGTCCCTCTGATAATAATTGTTTTGAAGCTCAAGAATATTCGAAGTACCAGTCTTGGAATCATAAACAACCAACTTCATTTCGCCACCTCGCATCTCATAAAACACTAGCATCAGTTTGTCATCCTCAGAAATATATAAAACAGTGTAGGCTTCTAAACCCCGATATTGCATGTTTGGAACACCGTACAATTTAGTCCAAGACTCTTCATTTCCATACTCTTTCATAATCCAAACATCCAGAAACAGATGACCTGTTGCAAAGACACACAAGCAATCCCTCACCACACCCAAAGTCCGCTGATAATTTTCATTCTCATAATCAGGTAGTAAAAGCTCTTGATATGACTCCTTCTCTAAATCAAGAGAAAGAATACTTGAATTATAACTTGTAAACCAATTAACTGTGCCACTCACAAATACTCCTTGTCCATGAATGTGGTGAGAATATGGGATGTCCTCTATTCTTCTCCAACAATCAGTCCCCAAAGTATTAACACTAACTTCATTTTTGGAATAAACAACAATGACCTTATAATTATCAATGAAATGATCATAGCCTAAGCTTATGGAAACAGGATAACCTTTGAGTGGCTTTTCCAAAGGAGGCAAAAACTTAAATTTTCTGATGGAAGGGTTCCACAAAAAATAAGAACCAGCTTTGAGCACACAGCAAAAGATGCCATCACAAGAGCATGTAACGGTCACATAGTTAAGTAGAATTCTGATACTATTTCTATTAGGAGGGTAAAGTCGTGTCTGTGTAACAACGGTAGAAGTAGACAAAACCGAAGAGATTGGGGAATGATGCATAACTAACTCAAGTGAGTTCCTCCCAGATGTTACCATGAGGTGGTGGCGCTTGGTTGACAATTGAAGATGTTTCTTGGCGAACTTCAAATCAGAAATCAGAGAATTAAAGAACTTACAGAGGCACCTAAGCTGTACAAGTAATTTGACAGGTAGCCTACACAGAATCTCATAAAGGAGATCGAAGGGAAGAGTGGGAAGTTGGGTTCCGGTCATTAGCTGCCTCTGAGTGTTGGTTGTTTCCGCCGTGAGTGACTGAGAAGTAACCACGACGTCGTTTGGGACATCTTCATTGTTAACCTGCGTCATTTCTATACAACAAACAAGTAAGTGAATGGTTTACGAAGAAACAACAGAGGCTAGGTATGGATCTATCTATGTGAATTTCAAAAGTAGGGTTTTAGTTCCAATGGTATGTATGTTTGCAAATTAGGGTTGGCGAGAAATTTTGAGTACTACTACATGCTCTCCACCCTACTTTCTCATTATTATTATCCTAATTTTCAAATATAAATTTATTCTCGTTTCTTTTCAAGGGTATTTTAGTCTCTAAGGAATAATCACAATATACATCGAAATTCCAAAATAATTGTTGATTCTAGATTTGATTTTGGGTTAAATAATGTTTTCTTCCTTCCATTTAACCGATTCTTGAACAATGTTACAGTAGGAATAATATTTAACTTGAATTTTTATCTTTGGAACATAGGTTTAAATTTAGTAAATAGGAAAAAAAAAAAATTATCCTATGGAATTACACGTCAGACCATGTATCTCTATCTATATCTCTATCTCTATCTCTATCTCTATTATATATATTTGCCTTTTTTTTTTGAAAAGTACACTTGGCACTCCTTCTTGCTTCATCTCATTAATTGCTTGATCAAAGATTCAAATCACCATAATATTTACTCATATTTTATTTATGTCATTTGCATCACTCACACAAATTTAATTTATTTGAATTAATTTATTAAAAAGCAAAATGGAAATTATAAACATTTTAATAACCTTATCATGAATATGTTTTGTATTATTTGACCATGATTCATGATTTAAATTATCAGCCAATCATGATTCATGATTAAAATTACCAACCAATCAAATTTGAGCATACATGTCATCCTTTTAACTTTTACTTAGGTTTTTTCCCTCTCTATATAGTCAATATGTCTGTCATGATTTTCATCTTCATAATATCACACATCCTTTCTCTTTATCTTCATTGTGACACACACCTTCTCTCTCTCTCTCTCTCTCTCTCTCTCTCTCTCTCTCTCCCCTCTCTCCCTCCCTCCCTCCCTCCCCCTTATGTTTATAATTTTATTTGTTTTCGTTTTCTTTATTTTTCGTTTTTTTATTACAACAATTCTTTTTAAATACGAAGAGACAACTCTCTAAATTTTTGTAACGCCTTCCATAGTTTATGCAAGGAATGATATGGTACATAATATGTTTATACACATTTTTTAGTTTTTTTTGTTACACATTAAAATTAAATAGAAATATATTTGGTCAAAAAATAGTGTGCGTACATAGATGTCAAATATATGGTTATCAATAAAATAAAATTGTCAAAAAAAAAAGTTATTATCAATAAAATAAAATCATTTGGTTTGAGTTACTATGATTTTGTTTCTAAGAACAAATGCACCAATTGATGAATATTAATGTACAATTTTTTTTTTCCGTTACAAGATGCATGAATCAAACACTTGATTATTTTGGTTACTTTATGTCTCTAGCTATAAATATCCGTTTTGACTCTCACACTTTTCACACCACTCTCTATTCACAATTCATATTATTGAAAGTCTTCTATGAACCTCTATTTTCTCTCTTTGTTACAATGTCAATTTTTTACATATTTCTCTTATTAATGTACATGACCCATGTACTGTAACAACTTATTTGATTTCTTTGATATATGTAAGAGAAACACGAGTTTCAGTAATTCATATTATTGAAAGTCTTTTCTGATTATGTTTTTCTTTTTTTTTAGCAAATATAATGTAGTTTTTCTTCTTCGGTATAAAGTTGTGTTGTTCAATATTTTATCACTTTTTTGTTTGTTTTGACTTTTTAACTTGCAGAAATTATTCATGAATAGACAATATTCATGAAGATTGAATTATGGAAAGAAAAAAAAAAGTATAGTTGAGATCCAAAGAGAACAAAAGACAAATGTGCTTCTTTATTCTTTTAATTGGAACTTTTTCTTTGGCTTTGAAAGAGATAATTATGATAGTAGCTATACTACCATTTCAGTTGTAAGATAGATGTCAATTATAATTATAATAGGTGATGACGTTATAAATTGAATCAATATTCTATATTTTTAGGAAATTGTCTTAAGGATGTATCTAGCAAGGGCAGGAACAAGACGATAGAAGACAATACTACTATTGTAATTGATCACACATTAATATGACAATTGATTCTTGCACTTAAATTCATGATCAGAATAAAACCTATTTACTACGTTGACTACCTTGCCTTAACTATATTAGAGTAAATAATTGTAATTACTGTTTATTAGGGTATTAAATTATTTTGATATTGATTGATTTACATTTATTAATGTATATCTTTTCATTAATGTGCACTATTTTTTTTAGAGAAGGAAATTTGTATTAATGATGTAATTGTATTATTATCTTTTTTTTAAGCAAAGAAAATATATTAAATAAAAGCAAGTATAAAAGCTGAGAGTATATAAACCTGACCCAGCAACCACGAAATCAACCTTAAAAGGATATTAAAACATATGATAAACAACAAATTGCATTGCTATCAATGTTGATTAAACTCATAAAAATAAGTAATGTAGAATAAATTGATTTTGATATATCAGGAACTAAATTAAAAACTAATTATTAACATGATCATAAAATAAATCAAAATTAATCAATTTAAGAGTAGTACTCATCACTTTAAAAAAATGTAGCACAATTGCCAAAAACAAATGTAATATTCATCTGGCATTTTGGAGTATCCTTTTTGATGGATAATTTTCAAGTATTTGTATGAACGCTCTTTGAATCATGAGACATGTTATGATCCCGGTGAGCAATTGAGAACCAAACTCATGTACATTTTTTATCTTAAAAGAAAATGTATTGTTTAAATTTAAAAATTTAAATTTCAATATTGGTCATTGAAAAGCCTCAATTTGTTTATCCAAAATGAAAGCCTTAATTTTGATATTCTAAAAGAAAAAAGATTACTCAAGAACATAGAAAAGTCATATAATTATAGAAATGTAATAACAACAAGAGTATAAGGAAGAGTTGAATGATACCCATAATTAAATTTAAGCAATAAATCCATTAATTTTTCAAATTCCAATTTTAGTTTTTTTTTTTCAAAAAAATTGTCTAAAAAAAAATCAAAGTACATCGTGTCTTTTAGTAGGATTTGGATTCTCTACATTGAAAATTCTCTCAAATTTTCTCCAGTGTAATCTCAACAATTAAACACGAGAGAGAAGTTGAGAATTAAATTATAAAAAAATGGTTTTTGTATTTTAATCGTGTAGATTGGAAATGGATAAAAATTGAGAAAACTTTCAACGGAGATAATCCAATTCCCTTTTAGTAGCATAGTGCACATAAAAGTCTTTTATAATACAAAAAAATAATATTACATTTATGGTTAATTTTATAAAGAAAAATATAAATGGAATAAAACCTTAAAGATCTTTGCCTCGTAATGATTTTCGAGGTTTTAATGTCGTTATTTAAATAAAATCAAAAACCACAATGAATTTATTTCTACCAAAACCATACAAGACATTAGTTATATTGGTCTCCTCACTTATATGTTGTTCAAAATATACTTTTGAATTTAATATTGAACTTTAACTCATACTTGATACGTCAACATCTTTCCCTTTGGTGTAAGACTCTTTATGTTTGTGCTATAAAGATATAAATAAATAAGATCAGACAGAGACACAACATGCTAAAAAAAGGTGGGTTAGTTGTGTGTTTTGATGCAAGAAGATTTTCGTTCCTTTCTTTCATGAGAAGAGGGAAATAAACTTAGAAAATATAACAAAATGACAAATGAATTTACACCTAAGAAAAATGATAAAGGAAAAAAAAAGTGTGTGATATGTTCTTAAGAGTATAGGAAATAGCGTGAGTTGCTGGTAATTTTATGAGTTTGTGGAATAAGCTGGAGATTTACGGGTAATTATTTTAACAAAAAAATTAGACTCATTTAGAAAATCTGACATCATTTTGAAATATCTAATGAGCATGTATTTCGTCAAATCAACATCATATATATGCCTCTTTCCATTTTCACATTCACCAAAGACAAAATGTGAAAGAATTTGAACTAATGGAGGTTAAATAGAAAAAATAGCATAAAAATGGATGACATTGAAAGACTTGATTTTAAGATAAATGAATTAAACAAATGATATACAATCTCACTAAGAAGTCATAATGTTGGGGCTTCATGGGGAGGCTCGATCATCATATTAGGCTAAGAGCAATCACACAAGTGAGATTAATACCACATTTCACCGAAAATGTCTTATAAACATGTATTTGTGAATTCAGCACAACACAACTACATTTTGCCATTGTCAGATCCCACTACATATTAATAGTGAAGAAATTTGAAATAATATAGGTTGAATAAAAAAATAGCATCAAAATCAATGACATTCAAAAGCTAAAATTAAGGCGATCAAATGAAGCATGTTCAAAAAGGTGGGCTGGTGGTGGTTTAAAGGAGGGAGGTTTATGTTCATTCTTTTCAAATTAAATGAAAATAAGCAGATAAGAAAAAATAATTTAAACATGAGAGAAGATAAGGGAAATAAAATAAGTATTGTGTGTTTTATTTGTAAGAGTATAGGGAATAATGTGAGTTGCCAATAATCTTATAGGTCTGTCGAAGGAGAGTACGAAATTTTTAGGTAATTATTTTACCAAAAAATTAGATCTAATTAAAAAAACCTCACATTATTTTTAATGTCTAATAAGCATATATTTTGTCAACTCAGCATAAACATGTCTGCAATTTTCCACTCTCATTTGCCACCAAAGACAAAAATTGAATGAATTTGAAATAATAGAGGTTTAATAAAAAAAAATCACATGAAAGAGGAAGACATCAAAAAACTAAAGTAAAAAATAAAATAAACAAATGACATCCAAAAATAAAAAATAAAATACAGTTCACCGTAATGCTGAGACTTTCAAGGGATGCAACATTGAATTTGATCATTACATTAAACTAAGAAAACCCACTTAAGTGAGTTTGACACCATATCTTCATCCTAAACCTTAAGACATTAGGTATATAGATCACATCACTTATGTGCCGCTCAACATACACTCTTACCTCCAATATGAAACTTTAACTCAGACTTGACACATTAACTTCTATCCCTCAAGTATGAGACTATCCACTTCAGGGATCTACCACTAGGAACCTCTTCTGCTTCCTCATAGTCAAATCGGGATATGATGCCATCGTTGAACCTTATGGGGTAGTCAACACTGGTGTCCATTTATCCATTGAACAAAGATCAACCACACAAATGAAAATGATACTAGACTATGCTTGGCGCAGGTGTTCATACTAAAGAATAAACATTTAACTTACCAAAAATTGAGGCTCGATTAAAAAAAAACATTTAAAAGTGTCTAATAAACACGTATTTTGTTAACTCAACAAATCACATAAGAGTTTATCCATGATTAAATCCATCAAAAACCAAAAGTGAAGGGATTTAAATTACTAGAGATTAATTAAAAAATATTGCATGAAAGTGAACAACATCTTAAACCTTAAATTTAATATAAAACTTAAACATCTACTCTTATATTAGTCATCTTTTTTTTTTTAGCAAAAAGAGGTAGCAGGATGACTGCTAACCTCTAAACTTCATTAACAAAAGAGGAAAAAAATACAAAAAGAGACTTGATGCCTCAACTATGAAACTTTATTGGTCTTCTCACTTATATGTTTGTCAACATCTACTCTTGCATCAACTATGGAACTTTAAGTCAAAATTGACACATTAACATATTTCCCTTATGTGTGAGACTTAATGCATTTGTGATTTGGTGACATAGGCACAACATGGTGAAAAAGGTGGATTGATGGTGGTTTATGTAGGTTTATGTTCCCATATTTAATGAAAAGAGAGAAAGGAAATTAGAAAAGGAAAGAATATGAAAAAGCAATTTGAACATGAGAGAAATGATAAGGAAAAAAAAAGTTTGTATTTTGTCTGTGGAGGTATTAGGAATAGAGTGAGTTATTGGTAATTTTATTGGTTAGTTGAAGAAATTGGAGATTTATGAGTAGTTTTTACCAAAAAATTGATTCAATTAAAAAAGTCCCACATCATTTTAAAATGTATCTTTGTGAACTCAACATAAAACATTTGTATTTTTCATTGTCAGATTCCACGGAATACTAAAAGTGAAGGTGCAATAACAACCAACAACAACCAAGTCTTATCCCCACGAAGTGGAGTTGTCTATAGAGATTCAATTTTTTAATTTTTTTTTTTATGTTTGTTGTAGATGCTGACACAACCTTCTTTTATTTTATTTGGGATTGGGACCAAGGCTACCATAAACAAGATTATAGTTTAAGAGTGGATGTATTTGAAAGAACATAGGTTGAATAAAAGCAATTGCATGAAAGTGAGCGTCATCCAAAAACTTTTATTTAATATAAAAAATTAAGCAAAGAACATCCAAAAGCTAAGATAACAATTTATCATAATTCATGGAGCTCCGAGGGAGCCTGTAATGACTTGGATCATCACATTTGGCTAAGAGAAACCCCATAAGTGAGATTGACACCACATCTTCATCCAAAACCTTAAGACATTAGGTATATTTGTCATTTAACTTATTTGTTGCTCAATATATATTCTTGCATCCAATGTAGAAGTTTTACTTACAAATGACACATTACCATCCCTCCCTTAAGTGTGAGATTCTTTGTGTCTGTGATATGGTGAGATAGCAAAATAAGATAAGAGGAACAACATGGTAAAAAAATGTGAGTTGGTGGCTATTTCATAGAGGGGTGTCTTTGTTCCTTTCTTTAATGTGGAGATAAAAAGTAAATTAGAAAAAGAAAGAAGAAAAAGGAATTTGAACAAGAGAGGAATGATAAGAAGTAAAACTAAGGAGAGTGTGTTTTATCTATGACAATATAATTAAGAGATTCAATTGTTGGTAATTTTATGAATTTATTTAAGGAATTGGAAATTATTGGGTAATTATGCTACCAAAATAATAGATTCATTAAAAATGTCGCATCAATTTAAAATGTCTAATAAACATGTATTTTGTCAACGTAGCATAACATATCTACATTTTTCCATTGTCAAATCATACCAAAGACCAAAAGTGAAGGAATTTAAAATAATAGAGGTTGAATAAAAAATTGCTTGAAAGCGAATGACATCCTAAAACTAAAATTTAAGATAAAAATTAAACAAATGACACCCAAAAACTAACAACAAATCATTATAATGTTACGACTTCCACTGGAACCAACATTGGGTTGTATCATCATATTAGTCAAAGAGCAACAACACAAGGAGATCGACATCACTTCTTCACCCAGAGTTTTAAAGCATTAGGTATATGGATAATCTCCCTCATATGTTTCTCAACGTCTACTCTTGCATCCAATGTCAAATTTTAACTCAAAATTGACAGATTAACATATCTCCATTAAGAGACTCTCCGTGTCTGTGATAGACCACCAAGAAGCACTTCATCTGCCGTCCACAATGTTGAACCGGGATATGATACCACCTCTGGGCTTTATAGAGGAGTCAACATTGATGTGATTCGACACATTACAGAAAGGGAAACCACATAAGTGAGAACAATACCACATCTTCATCGAAAAATTGAAGACTAAAATATGAGTTTTATTAATTTATTTGTTGTTCAACCTCCACTTTTTTATTCAATATTGAACTTTAACCGACACTTGATACATCAGAGCATTTTCTCCCTCAAATATGACGAAATTCTAGCCTGTGCTTGACACGGGTGTCCATTTGGGGCGTTTGACACTTGATAATGCATCGTTATTGTTTTGAGGCGTTTGACCTAACCATGCGCGATATAATGTCTTATGATGGCGTCGATAATACAGACAAACCATTTGGGGGTCTTTCTGTGGTTTTGGACGGTCATTTCAGAAAATTTTTGCCAGTGATAAGAAAAGGATTGAGAAAAGACATACTTGATTCATCCATCAACTCATCAATGTTGTGGAGTCACTGTAAGGTTCTCACACTTACAACAAATATGTGTTTACGTTCTTCAACCGTTCGTGTCGAGCAAGATGAGATAAGAAAGTTTGTCGATTGGATGCTTTCAATTGGAGATGGAATAGGATCCACCAACGAGAGTGGATAAATTAATGTACCCATTCCTGATGAGTTGTTGATAAAAGATTCCTCTGATTTGTTGCGTTCTCTGGTTGATTTTGTATATCTGAATTTTTTTGCAAAACATGAAGATCTCGGATTTTTTTCCAAGTGCGGGGGATACTTGCTCCCACGCTGGACGCAGTTGATCACATAAACAAATTCCTTCTTGTTGGAACAAAATGTGTTTAACAATGAACCTTAAAGAGTTTTGATGATAACAAGGTATTAAAAATTGTAAATTGGACTAGCTAATATTTGTTCAAGTGTACAGGACCATAATTAAAAAGTTACATCATCATTGGTTCTGAATGAGCAAATAAAGAGCAAAGGAAACAACAAAATTTGAAGCTTGGACGCTCCTGAAGGCAACTTGCTACTGAAGAGAAAAAGCGCTCCTGAAGTTAAGTCGCTTCTGAAGTAAGAATAGTGCTCCTGAAGAATAGTGCTCCTGAAGACAAGAGGTCCAGAAGTCGTATCATCATAAGTTGTATCATCAGAAGCTGCATCATCAGACGCTGCATCATCAGAAGCTGCAGAAGCTGCATCATCAGAAGCTGCATCATCAGAAGCTGCAGAAGCTGCCTCATCAGAAGCCATTTCACTAGAAGCTGAATATCAACTGGATTTGCAAAGATTCAAGAATTGAAGAATTATCACTGCAAAAGCTGTCTATTGGATTCGAAAACACAACAAAGGATTAGTGGAATTTTGCAACGGTCATTTCAAAGGTGTTTGAAGGCATGTGCTTGCAATTTGGACGAAAGCGTTGACATTTGTACGAATTGTACAACCACGTTCTCCACTACTCTGTTTTGTGTCCACGCTACAAGACAAGAAAACAGCTCCAGAATGCGGCTTCGCCTGCATAGATGTTCCTTTGGATAAGGAATGGATTTCAAATTAGTTCTTCATAGGACAACAACCAAATCAGGCAAAAGTTCAAAGGTGAAAGATCAAGCTTCAACAACGACTCTTTGGTGTGCTGGCAATTTCACAACGTCTCTTTCACACCTCTATATAAAGGAGTGAAGACCTAGAGATTTGGTAATGTTGAACGACAGACTCTCAATATTTTTACAAGTGTCAAACCTCTGCTGAAATTGTTCTGCATTCACTTAGAATTTCTGTGTCTCAAAGTCATTTCTTAGAAATTCTTAAGTCCATTGAGTCTGTATCTGATTTGTATTGTGAGCACCTCTGATTGTATATCAAGTGTTCAACCTTAAACAATTTTCTGTGTAATTTTGTTTAGTTAGGAAGTCTCTTGCAGTTGTGCTTGAGCAGGTAGTCTCTTGATTGTGTTCTTGAGCAAAGGAAGTCTCTAGCTTGTGTGCTTGAGCAAAGGAAGTCTCTTGCTTGTGTGCTTGAGCAATTGTAATCAGATATTACTCTTAGTGAAATCTCCTTGGAAGTGCAAGGGGGACTGGACTACTTCCGGATTGTGGAAGAAACCAGTATAATTGCTTTTTGTCGTTCTTCTTCTCTCTCTGTTTTATTCCGTTGCATTTAGATTCTGATTATCACTTCAGAAGCTGTCTCACTTAGCTTCTGATCAGTGTGTTCAGTTTTTAGGAGAAACGAAGAATTTTTCAAAACACAATTCAACCCCCCTTCTTGTGTTTTTCTCACCTTCAATTGGTATCAGAGCCCTGGTCTGTTGTGTCTCACTTAACCGTGTAACAGTCAAAGATCTGAGAAAAACATGTCTGGTCCTATTCCAACTCCTACTGGTTCTGATGATACTAGCTATAAAACTGTTTCTCATGATTATAGTGATAGTAAGAAATCCAGTGTTGGAAAGATTCCAAAGTTCAACGGAGATGCTGAAGAATTTTCTTGGTGGAAAACCAACTTCTATAGTTATATCATGAGCTTAGATGAAGAATTATGGGATATACTAGAAGATGGTGTTGGTTACTTAGTTCTTGATGAAGAAGGAGCTGCTGTTGATAGAAAGAAACATACTCCTGAGCTGAAGAAACTCTACAAGAAGCATCATATTATCAAAGGAGCTCTTGTCACTGCTATTCCTAAAGCAGAGTACATGAAGATGAGTGACAAATCCACTGCCAAAGCTATGTTTGCTACTCTCTGTTCAAACTACGAAGGCAGCAAGAAGGTCAAAGAAGCAAAGGCTCTCATGCTTGTACATCAGTATGAGTTATTCAAGATGAAGGATGATGAAACTATTGAGGAGATGTACTCAAGGTTTCAAACCTTAGTCTCTGGGCTACAAATCCTGAAAAAGAGCTATGTTGCTTCTGATCATGTAAGCAAGATACTCAGAAGCTTGCCTGCCAGATGGAGACCAAAAGTGACTGCCATTGAGGAAGCTAAAGATTTAAACACATTAAGTGTCTAAGATCTTGTTAGTTCTCTCAAAGTTCATGAGATAAGTCTTAATGAACATGAGTCTACTAAGAAGAGTAAATCAATAGCTCTTCCATCCAAAGGCAAGTCATCAAAAGCGCTCAAAGTGGTTGAATCTGAAGAGGAAGATCAATCAAGTTTAGATTCTGAACCAGATCCTGCTGAGATGGCTATGCTCTCAAGCAGACTTCAGTATCTGGCCAAGAAGAACAGAAAGTTTCAAGCCAGAAGGGGTAACTTCAGAAGCTCAAGGAAAGAAGATCAGAAGGGATGCTTCAACTGTAAGAAGCCTGGACACTTCATTGCTGAATGCCCTGATCTTCAAAGAGAAAAGTCAAAGGACAAGTCAAAGAAATCAACGTTCAAACCAAGCAAATACAAGAAGCAGATTAAGCAGAGTTTAATGGCAACCTGGGATGATTTGGGAAGTGAATCTGGATCTGATAAAGAGGAAGCTGATGAAGATGCAAAGGTAGCTGTTGGGTTGGTAGCAACAGCAACTTCAGAAGCTGGATCAGATTCAGACTCAGAAGATGAAAACGAGGTATATTCCAAAATTCCCAGAGATGAACTTGTTGAGTCACTTAAAGAACTTTTTACACATTTTGAAGTAAGAACCAATGAGTTGAAGGATTTAAAAGAAAAATATGCTGATTTGGTACAACAGAAAAAATCAACTCTATTGGATCTGAAAGCTTCTGAACAAGGACTTAGGGGCTTTGACTTCATGTGCAAAACATATGAAGATCAGCTCAGGTTCTTATGTCAGAAGCTACAAGAAAAGTGTAATGAAAAACCTTTAAGTAACCATGAAATTGCTCTTGAAGATTTTATTATATCTGCATTGACAGAAGCAGAGTAGCTTCTATGATTCATAGCATTTACAAGAACAATGGCAGAGGAATTGGTTTTCCAGAAGTGAAACTTGAGAAAACCAATCTAAAATCTTGTTGTGAATGCATCAATGAAGGACTGAAAACCTTCTTTGTACCAGAAGGGGCTGAGTTGGAAACTGTTGTTCAATCAGAACCTGAAGCTTCTAGTTCTAAGGCTAAGATTACTTCAAAGCAACAGAACTCTAAGTCAAAGGCTATGATCAAATCTGATTCCAAGACTTCAAAGGTTAGGATCCTGAAAAGATCAGAACCTATTCCTCAGAGTCTGGTGAAACCAAAATCTGAGGCTCTGAAGTCTAAGTTTCAGAAGAAGACAGTTACTGCTTCTGAAGTACCAAAACCTAAGGTGATGGTTAATCAGAAGCAACCCAACTCACAGCACAAGGTACAAGAAGTGAAGAGTAAAGCCTTAAGTACTAACCTTCCAGGACCCATAGGACAATGGGTACCTAAATCTAAAAATGTCAATGATGCAGGTATGTCTAAGAGTAGTGCCAAAGCAAATATCATGGTACCTAGACAGCGGTTGCTCAAGACACATGACAGGAGACAAGTCCATGTTCCTCAGCGTAACAATGAAAGAGGGAGGAAATGTGAAGTTTGGAGGCAACCAGTCAGGCAAGATCATAGGTACAGGAACTATTGGTAATTCCTCTACCTCAATTAATAATGTATGGTTGGTAGATGGTCTTGAATATAACCTTTTGAGCATTAGTCAATTTTGTGATAATGGTTATGATGTGCTTTTTGAAAAACCCAACTGTACAGTAATCAACAAGGAAGACAAATCCATTGTGTTCAAGGGAAAGAGAGTTGACAATGTCTATAAAATTAATTTTTCTGAACTGGCTGATCAGAAGGTGATTTGCCTACTATCAGTGAATGATAAGAAATGGATGTGGCACAAAAGGTTGGGACATACTAACTGGAGGTTAATCTCTAAGCTTAGTAAGTTACAACTTGTGAAAGGGCTACCAGACATTGACTATCATTCAGATGCACTCTGTGGTGCATGTCAGAGAGGGAAAATTGTGAAATCATCTTTTAAAACCAAAGACATTGTTTCAACCTCAAGACCTTTAGAATTACTCCATATTGATTTATTTGGACCAGTGAGTACTGCATTCTTATATGGAAGTAAATATGGATTAGTCATTGTTGATGATTACAGCAGATGGACTTGGGTGAAATTCCTGAAAAGTAAGGATTATGCATATGAGGTATTCAATAACTTCTGCACACAAATTCAAACTGAAAAAGAGTCAAAGATTTTGAAAATCAGAAGTGATCATGGTGGAGAATTTGAAAATGAGCCATTTGAAGCTTTTTGTGAAAAACATGGAATCATCCATGAATTCTCTTCTCCTAGAACTCCACAACAAAATGGGGTTGTAGAGAGAAAAAATAGAACTTTACAAGAAATGGCCAGAACCATGATCCATGAAAACAATTTGGCTAAACCTTTTTGGGCAGAAGCAGTGAATACATCATGTTATGTTCAAAATAGGATTTATATTAGACCTATTTTGGAGAAAACAGCATATGAACTCTTTAAAGGAAGAAAACCCAATATCTCTTACTTTCATCAATTTGGATGTACATGTTACATTCTGAACAACAAGCTCTACCTAAAGAAATTTGATGCCAAGGCCCAAAGAGGAATCTTTTTAGGTTACTCTGAAAGGTCAAAGGCATACAGAGTGTATAATTCAGAAACACTCTGTGTTGAAGAATCTATGCACGTTAAAGTTGATGACAAGGAGCTTGAAGATAAAACTTCAAAGCAAGATGAAAGTTTTGCAGAGATACAGGTTCCTGAAGTTACTCCAGAACCTGATCAGATAGCTGAATCTGAAGATAGTCCAGAAGCTGAACCCACATCAGAAGCGCAAGATGAAACTGCTTCTGATGAAGCACAAGATGGCTCACATCAAGCAGATCCTCCCAGAAACACATTCAAACACAAGTCTTCACATCCTTAGGAGCTAATCATTGGAAACAAAGATAGTCCAAGAAGAACAAGATCACATTTCAGACAAGTAGAGTCAATGATTGGACTAATCTCAATGATTGAACCTACAACAGTTGATGAAGCACTTTCAGATGATGGATGGATCCTAGCTATGCAAGAAGAGTTGAATCAATTTCAAAGAAATGATGTGTGGGATCTGGTACCCAAACCTCAGCACAAGAACATTATTGGAACAAAATGGGTATTCAGAAACAAGTTGAATGAGCAAGGAGAAGTAACAAGAAACAAAGCCAGACTTGTTGCACAAGGGTACAGTCAACAAGAAGGCATTGATTACACTGAAACATTTGCTCCAGTTGCAAGATTAGAAGCAATCAGGTTACTTCTTTCCTATGCAGTTAATCATGGCATAATATTATATCAAATGGATGTCAAGAGTGCATTTCTTAATGGTGTCATAGAAGAAGAAGTGTATGTCAAGCAACCTCCTGGATTTGAGGATATTAAATATCCTGACCATGTGTTTAAACTGAAGAAATCACTATATGGCTTGAAACAAGCTCCCAGAGCTTGGTATGATAGACTAAGTAATTTCTTAATAAAAAATGATTTTAAAAGAGGACAGGTTGATACAACACTCTTCAGAAGGACTCTTGGGAAAGATATTCTTGTTGTGCAAATATATGTTTTTATTATCTTGGTTTTTCGGGTGTCAAACATTGATTACGTTTGAACCTTTCTAACCGGTGATATTTTTTTTCTTGGGAAGGGAAAAAGTAAGCAAAAACCCTTGAGAATCGAGGTCCGGGAGTTATTTTCGCTACGGGAAGGTGTTAGGCACCCATAACGACTATAGTAACCTATAGGAACCGTCTTTAATTTCTACGCGCGCGCTTTATTTTTAAATGCTATTTGAAAATGTTATTTTCACCTAAAAGTTACTAAGTGAAGAATTGGAGGGAGAAGAATGTTTTTGGATTTTTATTTTAGTTGAATTGAAGGAATTTTGTTCCTTGCCTACGTACCCGTTTAAGGGATCAAATCCACCGTAGTTCTCTTCCAAAAAATGTTTTTGTTTTTGTTGGTTGATTTTAAGTTTGAAAATTGGGTTTTGAAGAATAGAAAGAGGCCTCAAGGGCATGAGATTGGAAAATGGTGAGGTTGAATTAGTCATTTGCAAAAACTAGTCAAAGTATGATTATTTTCATTGGATTTTTGATTAAGAAAATAAAAGGAAAATTCAATGGGATATTGGATCCCAAAGTTTATTTGGAAAAGAGTTGTGTGAAGTTGTTCACATTTGTTTGGAAAATTGGTTTTTTTTCTAAATATAAGTCCTAGGCATTCATCTAAACATACAATCCTAAACATACATCTAAACATGCATATTCTAGCTAGATAGTGATGTGTGTGCATGTGTCGGTGCTTGTGTCGGTGTACATTATTAGAGTCCATTGTCCTTTACATCATACCCTAGATACATTCTATGGCCTCTTTGCCAAGAAATTAAAATGACATGAAAGTAAAATATTACAAAAAAAACTCCTAAGTGTTTACATTCTAACTTTGGTACAAATCACATTGCAAGAAAAATGAAGATGAATATAGGATGCTATGGAGATGCTTATGAAATGATGAAACATGAAATGGAAAGGTTAGTGGCATAGAGCAATATCAAAGGAAATAAAGCAAGGGGAACACTAGGACATAAAGGATAGAAAATAAAGGCAAAAGAGTGCAAATATAGCTAAAATTTATTCATAAAATGCAAGAACCAAGTGACCTATAATTCTCACATTCCAATTACATTTTAAAGGTCTAGAAACAAGATTTGGAATGGGAATTAAGGCTACTTGATTTACTTGACATTTTAAAACAAATTTTACACATACTTGCATTATTTAGCTATTCAATTAACTTGTGAGCTAAGTAACTAACCAAGATTCATACTCATGCATTAATATCAAACACAAACAGTGGCTAAACCCTATGGAATCAAATGGTATAGGTCACAATTATTCACCAAGCAATTTGGACTAAAATCAAGCAAATTTTCATTTATTTTTAGCACAAAATATGACAAAAATAGCAAGAAAATTAACACCTCATTCTCTAACCAATTTTAACATGTGAAAATTATCATAAGACGCTACAAAAATATCAAGAAGCCTATATGAATTTTTTTAGAAATTTTAAAAGGTTTTTTCTAAGCTAAAAATTACAAGAAACTTGCTAGTTTTAATCAAGAATGATAGAAAAGTCACACATATTTTTTTATCAAGTTTTATTGTGAAACAAGGTTATGAAGCATCAAGAAAATTATCAAAAAATGTGGAAATTTATTTGGAATTTCTTAAAGAAAATTTTATCATGCAGGAGGTGTAAAAACATGCGACGTAGTGCAAATAGCAAGGAAAAGGGGGACAAAACGAAATTCAACAGAGAGAGGCCCAGGCCCAAGGTCTTTGATGGATCCTGGATCATCCATTGGCTTCACAGCCTTTAGATTGATCCAGGTCCATGCTTGACCTAGATCTGACGGCTAGCAATGCACAACGCACAATAACACACATCAGGCACACCTTAACACTAAATCTAGACCGTACACGTCACCATGAAGCAGATCGAATGGTGAGGATGAAAGAAGAGATGGTTTAGGGAGTGAACCAGACTGGTTCAGGTGAACCGGTCCGGTTCGCTCCCTTATAAAAACAAAGAGCCGGTTTTCTTTTCACTTTAACAGATTCTTTCTCTTTCTTCTCCTCATCCTCTTCTCGTTCTCTCTTCCTCTCACCCTAACCCTAACGGCGCCGTTCACCTTCTTTGATGGTCCAGGCAACATGATACTCTAAGTTAACCCTAAATCCTCACATAATCTATGAATGTGAACCCTAAATTTGAAACAAACGGTGAAACGTGATGGATCTGTGCACTGATCGTTTCGGTTTCAAAGTTTTTTAGTTTTTTGAAAGAACAGAGTTCGAAACTCTTCGATCTAACTTGTTTCACCGTTCGTTTCGACCATGGATTCTTCGATGATGCAAAAATGAGTAGGATCTGTGTGTTTACCTGGCTTCGAACGAAAATCTGAGCAAGAAGATGATGAAACCTTCTTCGAACTCTCCCTGAGACTTCTGGTAAGTGCTCCAACGTTGTTTATCCTCTTCCTCTTCGATTCACCTCGAATTCGATCCCTCTTCTACTCTTCTTCGGTCTTCTTTCTGTGATCACCCTAGGGTTTGAATTGCAGGGAGAAGACACCGATTCAGTGATGAAAATCTTCGTCGAAGATATTCTGAGAATCGAAATAGGCCAAAATTGAAACTGTTTTGTTGCTTTTTTGTGGAATCTACGTGCTAGATGATGAATTTCCTTGCTTGAATTGGTGTTGAATTGTGTTTCTGATGGTGAATTTTGGAACGAAATTGGTGTTGAATTGTGTTTGTTACGGTGGTCGTAAGGGCTGAAAGAGTTTGTTAGGGTTTGTTATGGTGGCGCGTTGCGCGCGTGAGAATGAGTTGGTGATTCTGTTTTTTGATGAGTTGGCTGTGATTGTGTGGTGTGGCAATGATTGGGGGCCTTTTATAGGCTGCCAAGTGTATTGCTGGACCAATTGGAACTGGACACCTGGATTTGAACTTGAAATGGCTCGGCCTTGGCTTATTTTGGACTTTGGGCTCTTTTGCAATTTTGAAACTTTGGAGGACTGATCTGTAAATTTAAAGAAGGACTAATCTGCAATACTCTGGACAAAAGGACCTTAAAATAATAAAAAAATGACTTAAGAGGACTAAAAAAAAAAACTTAAAGATTCGAAACAAATAATAAAAAACTTGACAGTAAAATTCAAAACTTGGAGGACCTGAATGCAAATTTGGAAATTTTGGACTTAAAAATGCAAAAATAATAAAATTGACTTAAAAAACGTAATTTGAAATAAACGTAAAGCGAAACGACTAAAATTTGACAAAACGGACTAAAACGAACCAATGGCCTAAATGAGGTACTTTAAAGTACCTCTCTGCCGAAATTTCGTGTGAAATGACCAAAATGCCCCTGGGGCTAAAACAACTGTAAATGACTCAGATACGAATTTTAAAATGGATTTTTAACAAGGAATTGAATCAAAGACTCATACAAGCAAAATTAAAAGACTCAGAGACAATTTTTAGGATTTAAACAGTGACTTGACACTTGAAATGACCAAAATGCCCCTAGGGGCAAAACTGACTCAAAATGATTTCAAATGCAAATTTTGGAATGGATTTTGACATAGAATGAAACAAAGACTTATTCAAATTTATTTGAAAGGTCTTAAACAAAATTTTGAAAGGCTGAGAGAAACTTTGACATAGGAAATGACTAAAATGCCCTTGCATGTGAATTTTGCAAATAACATTGAAATAAAATGCAGAGAAAGATGCAATTGATCAGAGATAGTTCAAATGACTTATAATGCAAGAAAAGAGGAATTGAGTTAGTATTTTTAGGTCCAAAGTTAGGGTATAACAGCTGCCCCTATTTAAGTTTCTTTGTCCGGAGAGTCAAGAGACGAAGTCTTAGAGTTGACGGGACGAAGATACTTAAATATTAACATTTGCACTGCTTTTGGACATAAAAATACGCTTTCAGATTTTCAAAGCTATGAATGCTATGAAATATTTGATTATGAATGCAAGACAAACAATTGGAGTCTATGGAACCTGTCATGTCACTGGGGATTCAGGTGGACATTGACAGGGTAGACAAACCAGGGAGCAGAAAATAAGGTGCAAGTTGTTCTTTGGGTCGAACTAGCCACTTGACCAATGAATACAAAACAAGAGATGGGTACAAGTTGTTCTTGGGATCGAACTTGATACTTGACCGGAAACATAGACATATAGGCAGATACGAGCTGTTCTTTGGATCGAACTTGACACTTGGTTGAAGATACAAACAGATAGGCAGACACAAACTGTTCTTTGGATTGAACTGGCCGTTTGGCTGGAGACATAGACAAAGGGGTTGATACAAGCTGTTTCTTTGGATCGAACTTGCTTGTGGGATTATCACCACGTCATGTGGGAAGGTGCAAACTGTTCTTTTAGATCGAACTTGTCGTTTGTCCGGCAGCATAGGTATATAAGCAGGTACAAGTGGTTCTTTTTGGATTGAACCTGGCACTTGACCAGTAACGAAATATAAATTGAAAGTCTGGTTTAACAAGATACCAATTGAGGGTAAATAGTCATTGACTTGATTTGAAAATAGACATGACCATTTTTGTTGGCCCAAAAGCAAATTGAAAGTGAATTGACATTGATTTGAATTGAAAGTTGACATTGAAAGAGAGATTGAAAGTTGAGATTGAACAGAGACATAGACATTGGATTGGAAAGTTGCAATTAACATTGAGATTGGATTGGGATTGAATTGAGACATATACATTGACATTGGATTGGAGAGTTGCAATTGACATTGAAATTGGATTGAAAATTGACATTGACATTGGATATTGTCATTAGAATTGGAATTGACATTGACATTGACATTTGACATTGACATTGGAGTTTGACATTGGAAATTGTCATTGAAATTGGAATTGAAATTGGAGATTGGAAATTGCTTCGAATTTGACAGCTGACATGATTGGAATTGAGATTGCTTCGAATTTGACATTTGACATGATTTGAAATTGAGATTGGAAAGTTGCATCGAATTTGACAGTTGAAATTGAATTGAACTTGACATTGGGATTGAAATTGAAATTGAAATTGAATTTTGACAGTTGACAGTTGAAATTGAGATTGAAATTGAAATTGAAAATTGAGCTTGACAGTTGAAATTTGGATTGGATTTGACAGTTGAAAGTTGGATATGCAACATGTATGTATGGTATAGCAAGATTATTGGATGTATGAGCACATAAAATGCATGATTATGCATGTATGAATGCTTGAAATGCATGATTGGTTTGTAGTTTGACAGGGGAAGTTTCACAGAGACAGACAAGACATTGGAAGATTGGGCACGTAGTGGCTCGTGCTGAAACATATTCACAGGGGGAAAACCTCTTTGGAGAGACCGTCGTTGAGGGACGCATCAAAACCATGGCTGAGGGCCATAAAACTTGTAAAGGGGGGACCCTTGGAAAGTCCTTGGATATAGGTCGCCGTTACTAGGCGTGTCAGTGCTGGGTAAACATTGGATGTTCGCATCCGTGATCAATGCTTTTATATTCTTTTCATTTTTTCATTTTCAAAACCCCATTTTTGCCTGAACCGCCCTTTCGGGTTTTCGATTCACCGGGGAGTAATATTCTTTCCATTGCCCCATTTTTGCCTGAATTGCCTTCATAGGTTGTCAATCAGCGGGGTGCTCATTTTTGCCTAAGCCGCCCTTTCGGGTTTTCAGCTTAGCGAGCTTTTTATTTTCACTTTTCATTTTTTCATTTTCATTTTCATTCTGTTTTTTCCATTCTTGCCATTGACCACAGATCATCCTGGGGAGTAACCTGCTTGTAACATGTATTGAAATAGACATTGACATTCATTCATTCATGCATGTTTCATTGAAATGTACCTTATTGCTCAGGTTTGCTTCCAAAATAGACAGAAAAAGATTTTTAGTTTTCAAAAGATGTTTGTTTCAGACATTAACATTATCAATTGGAAAGGAAATATTTTGTATAAAGCATTGAAAGTAGAAAGGAAATAGAGTTTCAAACAATAGAAAGGCTCAAATTGATGTAGAAGAGTGAGAGTCAGCCAAAGGCATGACTTCACGGATTTACAAGGCTTGGAAAATGGTAATTTTATTGGTTGGTGATACATTGAACACGATGACCGCTACATTTCATAGAAATTTTGAATCCACAAGTACAGAAGCCTCTGATGAAGAAGATTTTTGACAGTTGCAGATGCCCCAAGGGGTGATGGTGATGTGCCAGATATAGTTACTTGTCTTTTATTGTCAACCTCATTTTTGCATGAACCGCCCTTTCGGGTTTTCGGCTCATCGAGGCGCTCATTCTTGCCTGAGTTGCGTACAATCTCAGCGAGCTTTTTCATATATTTGTTTTTTTTGTCCCTAACTTTTGCCTGGATCGCCCTTTCGGGTTTTCGATCCACCGGGAAGCGCATTTTTGCCTAGGCCGCCCTTTCGGGTTTTCGACCTACCACGCTGTTCTTTTCTTTCTAGACAAAGTATTTCTTGACTATATCGGCATTAACAGGATTTGGGAGTTCAACACCATCCATGTGTGTAAGAATCAAAGCACCACCAGAGAAAGCCTTCTTGACAACATAAGGACCTTCATAGTTAGGTGTCCACTTGCCCCTTGGGTCGGGTTGCTGGCTTATTCTTCTTTTCAATACAAGTTCGCCTTCCTTGAATTCCCGAGGTCGGACTTTCTTGTCAAAAGCATTCTTCATTCGCACTTGATACAATTGTCCATGAGTCATAGCATCCATACGTTTCTCTTCAACCAGATTCAATTGATCATACCGACTTTGACACCATTCAGCATCAGTTAGTTTCGCTTCCATGATTACTCGAAGAGATGGAATCTCCACTTCCAGAGGGAGAACTGCTTCCATGCCATATACCAGAGAGAAAGGAGTTGCCCCGGTTGAGCTGCGTACCGTAGTACGGTAACCATGCAAGGCAAATGGTAGCATCTCATGCCAATCTTTGTAAGTAGTGACCATCTTCTGAACGATCTTCTTGATGTTCTTGTTAGCGGCCTCAACTGCACCATTCATCTGAGGTCTATAAGGAGAAGAGTTGTGATGCTCAATCTTGAATTCTTCACATAGAGCTTGCACCATGCTATTGTTCAGATTGGAACCATTGTCAGTGATGATCTTGTTGGGAACACCATATCGACAGATGATGTTATTCTTGATAAACTTGACAACCACTTGCTTGGTCACATTTGCATAGGAGGCAGCTTCAACCCACTTGGTGAAGTAGTCAATTGCCACTAGGATGAAACGATGTCCATTGGAAGCCTTCGGTTCAATTCTTCCGATCATGTCAATGCCCCACATAGAGAAAGGCCACGGGGAAGAGATAACATTGAGAGCATGTGGAGGCACATGAATCTTGTCAGCATAAATTTGACATTTGTGGCATCTCTTGGCATGTCTGTTGCAGTCACGTTCCATGGTTATCCAGTAATAGCCGGCTCTTAACAATTTTCTTGACATAGTGTGGCCCGAAGCATGGGTCCCAAAGGTACCGTCATGTACATCATGCATCAATTTCTCAGCTTCTTGTTTGTCAACACATCTCAACAAGACCATATCATAGTTTCTCTTGTATAGGATTTCTCCGTTCAGAAGGAATTTGCTAGCCCATCGTCTCAAAGTCTTTTTATCCCTGTTGGAAGCACCAGGTGGATATTCATGATTCTGCAAGAATTGTTTGATGTTGTAATACCAAGGCTTTTTACCATTCACATCTCCATCAGCTTGATCTGGCATGTTTCAATAGTAAACACATGAGCGGGTCTATCAAGACGTTGTACCTTGATTACAGGCACATCATTCCAGTGATTCACACGAAACATGGAAGACAAAGTAGCGAGAGCATCAGCCATCTGGTTTTCATCCCGAGGAATGTGGTGCAGTTCAACCTTTGTAAAGTATGTCAACATACGTCTTGCATAGTCACGGTATGGGATTAGCTTCTCATGATGAGTCTCCCATTCACCCTTTATCTGATTAATAACAAGTGCAGAATCTCCATAGATGTCAAGGTGTTTAATTCTCAGATCGAGGGCTTCTTCAATGCCCAAGATGCATGCTTCATATTCAGCTATGTTGTTTGTGCATTCAAAAGTTATTCGAGCAGTGAAAGGAATGTGGTGCCCCTGCGGAGTCACAATGATGGCTCCAATTCCTTTACCATAAGCATTAACAGCACCATCAAACACCAATCCCCACTTGCTATTGGGATCTGGCCCTTCATTGATCAATGGTCTTCACAGTCTTTTGCTTTCAGATACATAATCTCTTCATCAGGGAAATCAAACTTAATTGGCTGGTAATCATCAAGAGGTTGGCAAGCAAGATGCTCAGCAAGGACACTTCCTTTGATTGCTTTCTGAGCTTTGTATACAATGTCATATTCAGACAACAACATCTGCCAACGTGCGATCTTTCCAGTAACAGCAGGTTTTTCAAAGATGTATTTGATTGGATCCATTCGGGATATCAACCAAGTGGTATGATTCACCATATAATGACGCAGGCGTTTGGCTGCCCAAGCTAAAGCACAACAAGTCTTTTCAAGCATCGTATACCGAGTCTCGCAGTCGGTGAACTTCTTGCTCAGATAGTAGATAGCATGCTCTTTCTTACCAGTCTCATCTTGTTGACCGAGAACACAACCCACTGAATCATCTAATACTGACAGATACATAATCAAAGGCCTCCCTTCCACTGGCGGGACAAGGATAGGTGGTTCCAACAGGTATTCTTTGATGCTATCGAAAGCTTCCTGACATTCATCATTCCATACAACAGGCTGATTCTTTCTGAGCAATTTGAAAATTGGACCGCAAGTAGTGGTCATATGAGATATGAATCTTGAAATGTAATTCAGACGTCCGAGGAAACCTCTGACTTGTTTTTCAGTTTGAGGGGCCGGCATCTCTCTGATGGCTCGGACTTTGTCAGGATCAACTTCAATGCCTCTCTGGCTGACAATGAAGCCTAGCAACTTTCCAGATCTCACACCAAATGTGCACTTGTTAGGATTCAACCGCAGCTTGTACTTTCTCAATCTTTCAAACATCTTTTTCAAATACACAACATGCTGCTCTTCATCACTTGACTTCACAATCATGTCATCAACATATACTTCAATCTCTTTGTGAATCATATCATGAAATAGAGTGGTCATGCCCCTTTGATAGGTAGCACCAGCGTTTATCAAGCCGAACGGCATCACTTTGTAACAGAACGTTCCCCACGGAGTGATGAAGGACGTCTTTTCTCTATCTTCAGGAGACATTCGTATCTGGTTATAACCAGAGAAACCATCCATAAAGGAGAACACTTTGGATTGAGCAGTACTGTCAACAAGCACATCAATATGAGGCAATGGGAAGTTATCTTTTGGACTAGCTTTATTCAAATCTCTGTAATCAACACACATTCGAACTTTCCCATCTTTCTTTGGTACTGGTACGATGTTGGCAATCCACTCGGGGTATTCAGCTGTCATGAGGAAACCCGCATCAATTTGCTTCTGCACTTCAGCCTTGATCTTAAGAGCCATGTCTGGACGAGACCTTCTCAATTTCTGTTTGACAGGAGGACATTCAGGTCTTGTCGGTATCCGATGTTCCACAATCTTGGGATCTAGACCCGGCATATCTTCATAGGACCATGCAAAGACATCTGGATAATCATGGAGAAGCTGAATGATTTTCTTTTTCACCTCTGGCTCGAGTGCAGCACCGATCTTGATCTCTCGCTTGTTCTCTTCAGTACCCAGGTTGATGAGTTCAATCTCTTCCTGGTGAGGCTGAATGGCTCTTCTTTCTTGCTCAAGCAGTCGAGTGATCTCATACGGTATCTCTTCATCATTATCATCCTCATCTTCAGCTTCATATACAGGGAATTCAAAATTTGGAGGAACCATAGGGTCACTGTGTTCAACGGGTTTATTATGGTTCAATCTGCATAATATGATTGGGATGATTTTAGAAAAAGTTTTTATGCAGATTTTTGAAATTAATAAGAAAAATACAGATGTTTTGGTTTTTTCTGGCATTACCATTATTTCCAAGAAAAAGGCACTAAAAAGTAAAAAAACAAAGAGTCGTGAGAAAGACGACCACTTTTTATTGATTAACGGCAATGCCGAAACAAACACGCCCTTACAAAGATATCACTTTCGCCTTGGGCAGAGCGAAAGGATTGTTATTTTGAAAACAAGAAACATGAGCAACAAAACACATTACATGGAAGCATGCATGACTAAAGGAACATCAATGGCTTCCCAATTTCTCACAGTGCCTCCTGGTATAACAAATGCAGGTACGTAACTACTTCCAGCGGTATCTTCAGTAATAGCATTGATGAACCCAGCACTGTAGAAGGTTCCTGTTGAAACAGCAGATGTCGGGGAGAATCCAAGGCCCTCTTTACGCTTGTTTTCCAGAATCTGAATCACTTTGCCCCAGCCAGCAGCTTGTCCTGCCTGAACAGCCTTCTGGGCGTCTTTCAGTGAAACCATGCTAGTACCAGCCCTCCGGGGCTCTGCACCCTCAACAGTCAATCCTTGAAACGACGTCCCTTCAGCGGACCCTGCTTCAACACAAGAGAACGATGATACCTGGCTAACTAGATATGCTTCCTCACCATGCACAGTGACGATCTTACCGTTTCTCATGAACTTGAGCTTCTGATGCAAAGTGGACGTGACTGCTCCAGCGTCATGGATCCATGGTCTTCCGAGGAGACAGCTGTAAGAGGCATTGATATCCATGACTTGGAAAGTTATTTGGAATGTCTCGGGACCAATGGTAATTGGCAAGTACACTTCCCCGAGAACATCCTTGCGGGATCCATCAAAGGCTTTAACCAGATAGCTGCTACCCCTTAGAGAAATTCCATGATGGCTCAATTGTCTTAGCGTGGATTCGGGCATTACATTCAGAGATGATCCAGTGTCTACCAATACGTTGGATATCAGGTCAGATCCACAATGTACTGAGATATGTAGAGCCAAGTTGTGGCGTTTCCCTGCTTCGGGGAGCTCATCGTCACCGAACCCCAAGTTGTTGCAGGCAGTAATATTACTCACTATCCCATCAAACTGATCCACAGAGACTTCGTGGTCAACATAAGCTTGCTCGAGTATCTTCATTAACACTTTCCTATGAGCCTCAGAGCTCATGAGCAGAGACAGGATGGATATCTTTGAAGGAGTCTGTAGCAGCTGGTCAACAATCTTATAGTCACTTTTCTTGATAAGTCTCAGGATTTCGTCCAGATTGGACTCTTCAATAGATTGGCCTGCTGGGCCGGTGTTCTTGTCAACAGGGGGAGCAACTGGTGGAGTTACCGTGGCAATAGGCGTCACCACCTTCTTTTGAAACAAGGGTGGACGGACTTTTCCACTTCTCAGAGTTGTAACTTCACTAGCAACATTATCAACTGTAGCTGGGGATACGAGAGGCACCTCCACTCCATTCTCAATCATAGTTGCATTGTATTTGTAGGGAATTGCTTTGGTAGAGGTATAAGATACCGGACCAGGTAGCCTGATTACCAAAGGCTCAACATTCTTTACCTGAGATACACTTTCAACAGGAGAGTCATGGAATACTGGCACAATCACACATACATCACTGGCAATCAAGTACTTATCATCCATCAGGCTCTGGATATCATTTTGCACAACACAACAGCCCATAGGATTCTGCAGACATTCTGAACAAGAATCGTGATCATGTTTGAACAGAGAAGCCTGGCAAAGCTTGACATGTAATGGCACCAAGGGAGTAACGACGTTGCGGACATCCAACATGGGGTCCTCTTGAGGAACGGGAATCCTTTCAAAAGCCTCAATCATATTGACAGCAGCATGGTTTGGAAGCGGATTATCAAGGACATGAGGAACACTGTTCTCAAAAGTCAACCGTCCCTTTTCTATCAGATCTTTCACAATATATTTCAGAGCAAAGCAACCTTCGACATCATGGCCTTGAGCACCCTGATGGAATTCACATGTTAGGTCCTGACGGAACCTGGGAGGCAATGGATTAGGCGGAGGCTTGCCTGGTCTGGTGACGCAGTGTCCCTTAGCCAGTAGAGTGGGGAGCAGCTCACCATACCGCATTGGTATTGGTGGAAAAGAAGGTTTGGGTCGGGGACCCTGTTGTTGCTGCCGTTGCTGTTGAGCAGGAGGCTGTTGTTGCACTTGCTGAGGGATGGCATTGACGGGCATTGGTGGTTGACCCGGTGGTAGAGGATATTGCTGATAAAATGGTGGGAAGAAAGGGTGTTGAGAGTATTGCATGTAGTGATAAGGCAGGGGTAATTGTGTAGCAGCTGCAGATGGGTTTCCAGACACCATCCCTACGTCAGATTCTTTCCTCTTGTGATGTCCGTTACCGTACTTCTTTGGCGCACTGTTTGAAGATTCACCCTTCTCAAGGACAATAATACCATCTCGGACAGCCTCCTCTAGGCGAGTTCCCATTGTAACCATATCAGAGAAGTTGTTAGGAGCAGAGACTATCATTCTCTCCTTATATTCCTTCTTCAGGGTCTTCAGGAATGTCTGTGTTAACTCTTCCTCATCAAGTCGAGGAGAGACACGGGCAGCTGCCCCTCTCCACCTTTGAGCATATTCACGGAATGTTTCATCTGATTTCTGAGATAGGGCTTTAAGAGAGTCCCTATTTGGTCTCAGACGGGTGTTGAATTCATATTGACTTTCAAAAGCAGCAGCAAGTTCCTCAAAAGTATGGATGTTATCTTTGCTCAGACTAGTGTACCAATCTGCTGCATCATCTGTCAAGCTACTCTGGAAGCAGTGGATCATCAGCGCGTCATTGTCGGCATAGTTAGCCATCTTTCGGACATACCGGATAACATGGTTATGTGGGCAAGAAGTCCCATTGTACTTGTCAAATTCTGGCTCTTTGAATTTCTTAGGAACCTCAAATCGGGACACCAAGCATAGATCACGAGCTTTAGCAGGAGCACCATTGTTTCCCCGGCTAGCCTTGACCTCACGGAGTTCTCCAGCCAACTCCCTCAACTGTCTCTTCATAGCTTCCATTGCGGGATCTTGTCCCCGCGGAGTGTCAATGTCAATCACTTGTTGCACAGTGTGTACAATAGGGTCGGTAACAACAGTGGTTACCTGAGGCATAGCAGTGGATACAGGAATCTGTCCTTGACCAGCAAAACCAGAGACACCAGCGGCAGTATTAGGAGAGTAGTAAGCTGAGAGGCCATAAGGACGGCCGTTGGGCATAACAAAACGAGCATCAGTAGCCACAGTAGATAGTGGGATAGAGGGAATCACCTCAGCAGTAACTGGAACAGAAGTGGCTGGTTGTTCTTGTGAAGCCATCATAGCGAACATAGCGTCATGAGCCTTAGCCAAGTCTTCTTTCATAGCAGCCAATTCGGCACGGAGCTGAGCATTCTCTTCTTCAAAGTTAGCCATTATCCTTCTCTTGTGAAATCTTGTCTGATGAATTCTATCTGGTTGGTAGACTTTGCGAACACGAGCCACTTTTCAGACTGCGGCGGACAAAACCAGGAGGCAATGAGCACGAGAGAAGTTTTTTGTGGTCAATGAATGCATATGATGCATGAAATGTGCTGATGTATATGCAAAAAAGACTCTTTTTAGGTTATCGAAGGGTTTTAGACAAATTATGAACTCGTAAACATTACTAAACAACAATTAACATAAACGGGAATCAAACAACTAACATATAGTTTTACAAGACAAATCCAACATGAACAAATGGAAATAACAACAGGAAATGGAAATCCTCAAGCATAGGAAGTGGAAGCGTCGTCCTCAGAGTCGGACTCATAGCTGCAGTATCGTGCGTAGAAGTTACGGGCACTCCTAGCCCTCTTGGAGTCCCTCATAAGCAACCTATCTTTCTCTTCAATCTCCCTCTTAGCCTTAGCTAACTCTTTCTTCAATGTCAAGACCTCATGAGTCTTCTGCTCATCCTTTCCATCCAAAGTCATGATCAAGTTCTCAGCCTCATAGTATCTAGCTCTCCACTGATGTTTCTCCCGACTCTCCATAGCTAGATGCTCCTGATACATCTCATGGGTAGGTGGGAGTAGAGGCAAAGGCATGGTAGGGACAGATGCAGACACATATCTCATAGAGGGGTAAGGCGTACCAGCCTCCTCAGCTCGGTTTATCACCCACTGTGTATAGGCCTCATGAGCGATACCGGACCTCACACCCATATGCTTTACCTCCTTCTTCCGAAGTTTGGTCCAAGCTTGCATGAAATCTTCTCTAATGCCTGTGGGAGCATTGGAGTAGTGAAAGAAGTAAGGAGCTGTAGCAAGATTGATGGGCTTATCTTTCATCGGAAAACCAAATTGTCGCAAAGCAAGCTCCGGGTTGTAGTTGATTCCACCCCGGGTACCAAGAAGAGGTACATTAAGAAACTTTGCACCACCAAAGATGATTTCCTTGACCCTAGAAGCGGGAGTGAGCCAAACCACTTCATTAGGAGTGAGAGCCATAATCCTCTGTGAAATGGACCAATTCCTCGGATTGTCGTGGAAAGACTGCGGAAGGTGCGAAATAAACCACCTGTAGAGGAGAGGCACACAACAAAGAATGTATCCACGACCTTTGCTGGAACGATCGTGAATAGCATGGTATGTGTCAGCTAGCAAAGTAGGAACCGGATTCTTGGAGTGGAAGATCATAATAGCATTCATATCCACGAAGCCATCAAGATTCGGAAAGAGAATAAGCCCATAGATGAGAAGTGCAAGAATAGCCTCGAGAGTGTCCTGACAAGTGGTGTTGAGGTTGGCCTTCCCAAGAAGATACTCTGAAGTGAACCCTCGGATGTGTGCCTTAGTGACAAGATTCTTGGAGACATCGGTGGTCTTGAGATAGAGATCTTTAGCAATAACCAATGGAGGAGGAGGATCTTCAGGTCCCGAGAAAGGTATCCCCTTAGCAATAGATAGACCTATCAAGGAAGAATAAGCCTCTAGAGTAGGCACCAACTGAAAGTCTGGAAAAGTGAAGCACCGATACCCCGGATCATAGAATTGCACTAGAGTGTGCACAAGCTTCTCATCCACATTAGTATGGAGAATAGGAAGTAAAGCCCCGTAACGGCGTCGGAAACCAGTCGGATCCTCAATCTTGAGTGCCAAATCCCTCAAACTAGCCAAATCCACTTCCTTGAACTTGTAGGATTTAGTCATCTTCATCCCTACAATGTTTACAATTTCAACTTGTCTAAGCCCTTCGATAACAATGCATGACAAAAAGTTTATGCATGTATGCATGTATGCATGAATGCATGATTATGTTCAAGTTCGGAGAAAACATGGTGGGTTTGAAGTTCAAAGTCGAGGAGTCATGGGTGGACACGGTGTCCGGTGAAACTAGGGTTTTAGGATAATAGTAACCGGGTTCTAAAAAGGTTCCCAAGTTGCAACCTCTCCGACGTATCTCATGGTGTCACGAGTCAACACTCGCTCCATGATTATACGTGGAAGGTCTAACTTGAGTGTAGTATCGCGTGACGACTAAAACTCGAGACAACACCCGGTTTAGCCTCCGCACTACATCCTAGAAAATGACCATGGATGGGTTTGGTTATCTACGGTTCATAGCGTCATAGAACAATTAGAAGCAAAGTGCCTAAACGCGACAACTCGCGCCGACAACATCACCCCCAAAATGCCTCAGCTATGTGGGATTGATCGCGTAATTCAAAACACGAGGCAACCCCCGGAATGAATTGTCGATTATATCCCTCCTAAATCCTAAGTTCACTCAGCCCGGGTGCAGGACTTTTGATATTCTCACCCCACACGTTTGCAAGAAATTAAACATTTATTCACATAGGAAAGCAAGTAAAAGAAACAAGTAAAAATACAAGCGCAAGCGTGGAAATAAAGACTAGGCGTAACTCTCGAATGTCCCCAGTGAAGTCGCCAGCTTTATTATCTTGGTTTTTCAGGTGTCAAACATTGATTACGTTTGAACCTTTCTAACCGGTGATATTTTTTTTCTTGGGAAGGGAAAAAGTAAGCAAAAACCCTTGAGAATCGAGGTCCGGGAGTTATTTTCGCTACGGGAAGGTGTTAGGCACCCATAACGACTATAGTAACCTATAGGAACCGTCTTTAATTTCTACGCGCGCGCTTTATTTTTAAATGCTATTTGAAAATGTTATTTTCACCTAAAAGTTACTAAGTGAAGAATTGGAGGGAGAAGAATGTTTTTGGATTTTTATTTTAGTTGAATTGAAGGAATTTTGTTCCTTGCCTACGTACCCGTTTAAGGGATCAAATCCACCGTAGTTCTCTTCCAAAAAATGTTTTTGTTTTTGTTGGTTGATTTTAAGTTTGAAAATTGGGTTTTGAAGAATAGAAAGAGGCCTCAAGGGCATGAGATTGGAAAATGGTGAGGTTGAATTAGTCATTTGCAAAAACTAGTCAAAGTATGATTATTTTCATTGGATTTTTGATTAAGAAAATAAAAGGAAAATTCAATGGGATATTGGATCCCAAAGTTTATTTGGAAAAGAGTTGTGTGAAGTTGTTCACATTTGTTTGGAAAATTGGTTTTTTTTCTAAATATAAGTCCTAGGCATTCATCTAAACATACAATCCTAAACATACATCTAAACATGCATATTCTAGCTAGATAGTGATGTGTGTGCATGTGTCGGTGCTTGTGTCGGTGTACATTATTAGAGTCCATTGTCCTTTACATCATACCCTAGATACATTCTATGGCCTCTTTGCCAAGAAATTAAAATGACATGAAAGTAAAATATTACAAAAAAAACTCCTAAGTGTTTACATTCTAACTTTGGTACAAATCACATTGCAAGAAAAATGAAGATGAATATAGGATGCTATGGAGATGCTTATGAAATGATGAAACATGAAATGGAAAGGTTAGTGGCATAGAGCAATATCAAAGGAAATAAAGCAAGGGGAACACTAGGACATAAAGGATAGAAAATAAAGGCAAAAGAGTGCAAATATAGCTAAAATTTATTCATAAAATGCAAGAACCAAGTGACCTATAATTCTCACATTCCAATTACATTTTAAAGGTCTAGAAACAAGTTTTGGAATGGGAATTAAGGCTACTTGATTTACTTGACATTTTAAAACAAATTTTACACATACTTGCATTATTTAGCTATTCAATTAACTTGTGAGCTAAGTAACTAACCAAGATTCATACTCATGCATTAATATCAAACACAAACAGTGGCTAAACCCTATGGAATCAAATGGTATAGGTCACAATTATTCACCAAGCAATTTGGACTAAAATCAAGCAAATTTTCATTTATTTTTAGCACAAAATATGACAAAAATAGCAAGAAAATTAACACCTCATTCTCTAACCAATTTTAACATGTGAAAATTATCATAAGACGCTACAAAAATATCAAGAAGCCTATATGAATTTTTTTAGAAATTTTAAAAGGTTTTTTCTAAGCTAAAAATTACAAGAAACTTGCTAGTTTTAATCAAGAATGATAGAAAAGTCACACATATTTTTTTATCAAGTTTTATTGTGAAACAAGGTTATGAAGCATCAAGAAAATTATCAAAAAATGTGGAAATTTATTTGGAATTTCTTAAAGAAAATTTTATCATGCAGGAGGTGTAAAAACATGCGACGTAGTGCAAATAGCAAGGAAAAGGGGGACAAAACGAAATTCAGCAGAGAGAGGCCCAGGCCCAAGGTCTTTGATGGATCCTGGATCATCCATTGGCTTCACAGCCTTTAGATTGATCCAGGTCCATGCTTGACCTAGATCTGACGGCTAGCAATGCACAACGCACAATAACACACATCAGGCACACCTTAACACTAAATCTAGACCGTACACGTCACCATGAAGCAGATCGAACGGTGAGGATGAAAGAAGGGATGGTTTAGGGAGTGAACCAGACTGGTTCAGGTGAACTGGTCCGGTTCGCTCCCTTATAAAAACAAAGAGCCGGTTTTCTTTTCACTTTAACAGATTCTTTCTCTTTCTTCTCCTCATCCTCTTCTCGTTCTCTCTTCCTCTCACCCTAACCCTAACGGCGCCGTTCACCTTCTTTGATGGTCCAGGCAACATGATACTCTAAGTTAACCCTAAATCCTCACATAATCTATGAATGTGAACCCTAAATTTGAAACAAACGGTGAAACGTGATGGATCTGTGCACTGATCGTTTCGGTTTCGAAGTTTTTTAGTTTTTTGAAAGAACAGAGTTCGAAACTCTTCGATCTAACTTGTTTCACCGTTCGTTTCGACCATGGATTCTTCGATGATGCAAAAATGAGTAGGATCTGTGTGTTTACCTGGCTTCGAACGAAAATCTGAGCAAGAAGATGATGAAACCTTCTTCGAACTCTCCCTGAGACTTCTGGTAAGTGCTCCAACGTTGTTTATCCTCTTCCTCTTCGATTCACCTCGAATTCGATCCCTCTTCTACTCTTCTTCGGTCTTCTTTCTGTGATCACCCTAGGGTTTGAATTGCAGGGAGAAGACACCGATTCAGTGATGAAAATCTTCGTCGAAGATATTCTGAGAATCGAAATAGGCCAAAATTGAAACTGTTTTGTTGCTTTTTTGTGGAATCTACGTGCTAGATGATGAATTTCCTTGCTAGAATTGGTGTTGAATTGTGTTTCTGATGGTGAATTTTGGAACGAAATTGGTGTTGAATTGTGTTTGTTACGGTGGTTGTAAGGGCTGAAAGAGTTTGTTAGGGTTTGTTATGGTGGCGCGTTGCGCGCGTGAGAATGAGTTGGTGATTCTGTTTTTTGATGAGTTGGCTGTGATTGTGTGGTGTGGCAATGATTGGGGGCCTTTTATAGGCTGCCAAGTGTATTGCTGGACCAATTGGAACTGGACACCTGGATTTGAACTTGAAATGGCTCGGCCTTGGCTTATTTTGGACTTTGGGCTCTTTTGCAATTTTGAAACTTTGGAGGACTGATCTGTAAATTTAAAGAAGGACTAATCTGCAATACTCTGGACAAAAGGACCTTAAAATAATAAAAAAATGACTTAAGAGGACTAAAAAAAAAAAACTTAAAGATTCGAAACAAATAATAAAAAACTTGACATTCAAAACTTGGAGGACCTGAATGCAAATTTGGAAATTTTGGACTTAAAAATGCAAAAATAATAAAATTGACTTAAAAAACGTAATTTGAAATAAACGTAAAGCGAAACGACTAAAATTTGACAAAACGGACTAAAACGAACCAATGGCCTAAATGAGGTACTTTAAAGTACCTCTCTGCCGAAATTTCGTGTGAAATGACCAAAATGCCCCTGGGGCTAAAACAACTGTAAATGACTCAGATACGAATTTTAAAATGGATTTTTAACAAGGAATTGAATCAAAGACTCATACAAGCAAAATTAAAAGACTCAGAGACAATTTTTAGGATTTAAACAGTGACTTGACACTTGAAATGACCAAAATGCCCCTAGGGGCAAAACTGACTCAAAATGATTTCAAATGCAAATTTTGGAATGGATTTTGACATAGAATGAAACAAAGACTTATTCAAATTTATTTGAAAGGTCTTAAACAAAATTTTGAAAGGCTGAGAGAAACTTTGACATAGGAAATGACTAAAATGCCCTTGCATGTGAATTTTGCAAATAACATTGAAATAAAATGCAGAGAAAGATGCAATTGATCAGAGATAGTTCAAATGACTTATAATGCAAGAAAAGAGGAATTGAGTTAGTATTTTTAGGTCCAAAGTTAGGGTATAACAATGTTGATGATATAATATTTGGTTCTACTAATGCATCTCTTTGCAAGGAATTTTCTAAGTTAATGCAGGATGAATTTGAAATGAGCATGATGGGAGAGCTGAAGTTCTTCCTGGGCATTCAAATTAATCAATGCAAAGATGGAGTCTATGTTCATCAATCAAAGCATACAAAGGAGCTTTTGAAGAAGTTCAAGCTTGAAGATTGTAAAGTGATGAACACTCCAATGCACCCTACGTGCACCTTAAGCAATGAAGATGAAGGAGCTATAGTAGATCAGAAGCTGTACAGAGGTATGATTGGTTCTTTGTTATACCTCACTGCATCTAGGCCAGATATTTTATTCAGTGTATGCTTGTGTGCAAGATTCCAATCAGATCCTAGAGAATCTCATATGACTGCTGTCAAGAGAATCTTCAGGTATTTGAAAGGAACAACTAATCTTGGACTCCTTTATAAGAAATCCTTAGATTATAAGCTAATTGGATTCTGTGATGCTGATTATGCTGGTGATAGGATTGAAAGAAAGTCAACCAGTGGCAATTGTCAATTTCTGGGTGGTAATCTTATATCCTGGGCTAGCAAAAGACAAACAACTATTGCTACGTCTACAGCAGAAGCAGAATACATTTCAGCTGCAAGTTGTTGTACACAACTACTTTGGATGAAACATCAGTTGGAAGACTATCAGATTACTGCTAATAGTATTCCCATTTATTGTGATAATACTGCTGCTATTTGTTTGTCTAAAAATCCAATTTTGCATTCAAGAGCTAAGCACATTGAAATCAAACACCATTTTATCTGAGATTATGTTCAAAAAGGAATTTTAGATATACAATTCATTGATACTGAAAATCAATGGGCTGACATATTTACTAAGCCTTTAACTGTTGAAAGATTTGATTTTATAAAGAAAAATTTGAACATGCACTTTGTATCTGATTAAATGCTTGCTTGCTCCTGAATAGGATTTTAGGTTCTGAAGTTAGTTCAGAAGCAGTAGTCCATCAGAAACTCTTTATTGAGATTTTGAGGAAAACTCACTTCTGATGATGACGTCAGCATCTGAAGTCCAGAAGCTGGATTTTTTGCTTCTGAATAGTTGAATTAGTGGAAACGTTAGGAGTTACTTTTTAAGGTAACTTCTGGCCCACTAACTTGGTAGTTACGCTGAGAACTTCTGACGTGGCCTGTATGTATTGGTGTATAACTAAAAGGGCAATGATGATTTAATAGCTTTGAAAGTACTTTTCATCCGCCCCCAATTTTGTCATTAATGTTATGTTTGTTTGTCTCTTTTGAATTGCAATCGTTTTACTTTTAAAAATTTGTCAAATACTTGGTAGAGTGTCTGAAACAGAGTCAGCTGCAGGATAAACCAAGGCCCTGGGTTCCTTATAGAAGACTCTTATCAGAGATATTCTATCAAGGAGGTGTCTTGGACAATTTAAGCAGAGCTCAAGGCTACACAGATCAGATGCTGGATACAAAGACTGGAGCATTCATAAATGCTCAAACTCTCAAGAATATGAAGCTGATCAGCAAGGTCACCAAACTTAGAACTGATCTAAGTGAATCTCATGTCTTGTCTGATCTTATGAGGGATTTTCCACCCATCTACAAACAGGATCCTATTGAAGTACAAATGAGGTACATCAAGGAACACTATGTGGCAACCAAAGAGGTCATCAGGTTGGATGAGGTACCTGAGGAAATGTATGGTGGTACTGTGCCTCTGGCAAAAGGCAGAAGAGCTAAGAGGAAAATGACCAAAGAAGAGTATCTGAAGGTTGAAGAATCTGCTAAGAAGGCAAGACCTGCTTCTGACAAGCTTAAGATTGGTGGTTCTGCAATGCCATCAATTGAAGAGGTAGCTGAAGACAACAATCTTGTGTAGTCCTAAGTTCTGGTATTGCTCATGTACAACTAGCTATACCAAAAAGAAAGAGGAAACCAACCTTGAGGAGGACCAAGGATTTTCCTCATATCACCATGACAGCTCAAGCTGCTTCTGATTTGGAGTTAAAGGACTTACAAGGGAAGAAGGCAGAAGCTGAAAAAGTCTTGGAAATTGCTGCTGAGCTACAAGAGTCTGTAGTTTCAGAAGCCAAGCAACTGATGCTGATGACCAGTGAGTCTGCTAAAGAGGATTCTGATCCTGAACCAGAAAAGGTAATTAATATATCATCAGATTCCGCATCCTCATCATTATCAGATTCTGATGATTCTGATGATGATATACCCTTAGCTCAACTTTTTCAAAAACCAGTAAAAAGTCAGTCAACATCAACCAAAACCAACAAAAAGCCCTCTCAGTCAACTACTTATGAACCAGTTGGTCACATAATTAATGAGAAGTTGGCTGAAATGGCTGAGCTGAGAGAAAGAGTCATTGATACTATCTTTTGCCTTAACCCTCAACCCCTTAACATTCAACCGCTCAACATGATTCCTCCAGAGAATGTTGAATCTACCTCAGAAAAAGCCTCTGAGACAACTCCAGAAGCAGCTGCTTTTGATAAAGTTGTTTCAGAAAGCCCCCATCAACAAACACCTGAACAACACAAACCCACAACACCCCCACAATCACCATTAGTAACCATTGACCCCCAACTCAACAATCAAACATCAACTTCACCACAACAACCACCAACTGAAACTGACTATCAACAACCAGAACACTCACCAGAACCAACTCCCATGGATATTGACAACTCTCAAGTCAATGTCCAAGACCTAACCTCTACCGCACACATTGCTTATGACCAGCCATCAACCTCAACCCAAACTCAACACTTAACCATTCCAGTTTCTAGCCCTGTTCAAGACCTTGAACTTAGTGATTCTGATCTTGAAACCCTTGAACAACCACCCACAAACATCCTGGAATCTGGATATATCAATGCTGAGCTTCTCACAATCCTTTCTCAAATGCATAATCTGGTGGATCAAAGAAGGACAATTGATCTCACCAGTGCATATGAAGACTCCTGGGCATCTCTTCAGAATAGAGCTGCAGAGTTAATTGAAGACATAAAGGCTAAGTGCGTCAGAATCAAGCAAGCTTCAGTCAGAAGGCTTATGGAAAATCTGAAGCAGAATCTCAGAGTTAGAAGTCCTACACTGCTCCTGGCAAACCAGCCCTTCTTCTCAGAAATGGACTACTTGACCAGGGACGCAAGGATGTGTAAGCTTCTGAAGAAACAGATGGCACAGCAGCAGCGAGAGGCTAGAGAAAGGGCACATGCTCTTCTCCAGAGGCAACAATATCTTGAAGAACTGTTGCAGAAGAAAATTGAAGAAATGGAGAAGATGAAGAATCAACAACAAACCAACCCTTAGTTTCACACCTTTGTGTTATTTTTTGTTTGTTGTTTGTTTTAAATTCTTAGTCCTTGCTTCTGAAACTGTCTTGCTTTAATGTTTATTGCTTCTGAATGCTTAACTGGTTCTGATTCTGATTGCCTGAATAGTCTTGTTCATATACATTGCTCTAATTAGTTATTTACTTATTATACTCTCTTCATGTTTGAGTTTTTCTCACATCTTTTTGTCTTTTATGCTTATTTTTATCTTAATTTTTTTTTTGATAATGACAAAAGGGGGAGTATTTGTGACAAGTATTTAAAGGCTCTGAGCCCGATTAATGGTATTTGAAATTTTTTTTTGAAAAACTTCTATCATTTTTTTTACCTTATTGGTATAAGCTATGAACGAAAGAAGGAGTATCAAAATTCAATTAAAATTAATTAAACCATTCCTCTTATCTATAAGTTAATTCTTTCAATGATTCAATTTTTTTAAGCTCTGATAATTTTATTGTGCGAAAAATGAATTTAATTAACCTGGATAGAACTTAGGGGGAGCTTACAAACCTCACCTTAAAGACTATCAGACTCAGGGGGAGTTTGAGCTTACAAACCTCAAAACCCCAAAGTCAACTTGTTAATTAGATTAACAACAATTGATCAATTTTTAAATACTTTTGTTTGTCATCATCAAAAAGGGGGAGATTGTTGGAACAAAATGTGTTTAACAATGAACCTTAAAGAGTTTTGATGATAACAAGGTATTAAAAATTGTAAATTGGACTAGCTAATATTTGTTCAAGTGTACAGGACCATAATTAAAAAGTTACATCATCATTGGTTCTGAATGAGCAAATAAAGAGCAAAGGAAACAACAAAATTTGAAGCTTGGACGCTCCTGAAGGTAACTTGCTACTGAAGAGAAAAAGCGCTCCTGAAGTTAAGTCGCTTCTGAAGTAAGAATAGTGCTCCTGAAGACAAGAGGTCCAGAATTCGTATCATCAGAAGCTGCAGAAGCTGCATCATCAGAAGCTGCAGAAGCTGCCTCATCAGAAGCCATTTCACTAGAAGCTGAATATCAACTGGATTTGCAACGATTCAAGAATTGAAGAATTATCACTGCAAAAGTTGTCTATTGGATTCGAAAACACAACAAAGGATTAGTGGAATTTTGCAACGGTCATTTCAAAGGTGTTTGAAGGCATGTGCTTGCAATTTGGACGAAAGCGTTGACATTTGTACGAATTGTACAACCACGTTCTCCACTACTCTGTTTTGTGTCCACGCTACAAGACAAGAAAACAACTTCAGAATATGGCTTCGCCTGCATAGATGTTCCTTTGGATAAGGAATGGATTTCAAATTAGTTCTTCATCGGACAACAACCAAATCAGGCAAAAGTTCAAAGGTGAAAGATCAAGCTTCAACAACGACTCTTTGGTGTGCTGGCAATTTCACAACGTCTCTTTCACACCTCTATATAAAGGAGTGAAGACCTAGAGATTGGGTAATGCTGAACGACAGACTCTCAATATTTTTACAAGTGCCAAACCTCTGCTGAAATTGTTCTGCATTCACTTAGAATTTCTGTGTCTCAAAGTCATTTCTTATAAATTCTTAAGTCCATTGAGTCTGTATCTGATTTGTATTGTGAGCACCTCTGATTGTATATCAAGTGTTCAACCTTAAACAATTTTCTGTGTAATTTTGTTTAGTTAGGAAGTCTCTTGCAGTTGTGCTTGAGCAGGTAGTCTCTTGATTGTGTTCTTGAGCAAAGGAAGTCTCTAGCTTGTGTGCTTGAGCAAAGGAAGTCTCTTCCTTGTGTGCTTGAGCAATTGTAATCAGATATTACTCTTAGCGAAATCTCCTTGGAAGTGCAAGGGGGACTGGACTACTTCCGGATTGTGGAAGGAACCAGTATAATTGCTTTGTGTCGTTTTTCTTCTCTCTCTCTCTCTCTGTTTTATTCCGCTGCATTTAGATTCTGATTATCACTTCAGAAGCTGTCCCACTTAGCTTCTGATCAGCGTGTTCAGTTTTTAGGAGAAACGAAGAATTTTTCAAAACACAATTCAACCCCCCCCCCCTTCTTGTGTTTTTCTCACCTTCACTTCTATCATTGGTTCCATGAGACAAAAAGGAATATACCAGTTCTGATTCGGTTTGCAAATCAGACGAGAATAGTGAGGTACAAAGCGATGGTTTACCACCAAATTCTTAAACAATAGCGCGGGGTATGAGTTTTTTTTTCTCTTTTAAACTTCATTACGTTGTAATATATATTTTTTATTTGGATATGAATTGGTTGTTTCTACTTGCAACCATTCTAATAGTTGCGTAAAGAAAGAGTAATGGATTGGACATGTAGATAAACTACAATTCTGGAACTAACAATTAAGATCACACTTCTTATTTCATTGTATAAAATCCAATGACATTTATTGTTGTGCAAAGAACATGCCGAGTGATCAATTTGTTATAGGGACTAATATGTTATATGGAGTAATATTTTTGATCCTTTTTGACAATATTTTTGGTCTCATGTACCTTCAGGTGCTGTCTGCTTTAGGTGAGGTGATATCATTCAGATGTACATAGACTGACGTTAATGGAATTTCTTTGGCATTGAAATATCATTGACCAATTGCAATAGGTGCAATGCCTTCTCTTCGACTCCAAAATTTGCCTGATACATTAAGGTGTTTATCTACTGAGACTTCGGTTTTTCTATTATCTGGTAGAGCAACTTCAATATTCTCATACTCAGTTTAATTTTATTTATAATGTCAGTATACTTCTGATCATTCTCATTTTTTCTAATGTAAGCCGTACTCTTTCAGTGACCATATTATCAACTATATACTCTGCTTCATTTTTTATACAATCTGCTATATATCCGTCTTTTTTTTTTCTTTGTTCTTTGGAGCGCCTATGTCTATGTGCATGGACATGACAATTTTGTAGTCCTTTTTCAAGCCTTTTCTGTTGTGTTTTTATAATATGCTTAGTTAAAAAATGTGATAGATAGTTGGTGTCTTTGTCGTTGTTTGTTATACTTATTTGTTACACGATTGAATAATTACAAATTCATGTTGGATGTTAAGATGAATCAAGTGTATGCACGATATTAACTTTGTATATATAAGGGTATCCACTATAGAAATCATGGAATTTGAAAGAAACTATATATATATATAAGGGCATCTGATAGAGACGATTTGTTGGGTAGGGACAATTAATTGTATATGCAGCGGTAGGCCTCGAGACTCCAACACCCCCAGTTATATGCAGAACATAAAAAAAAAAAAACTCATGTCTCCGTAATAAATTTTACCCATCCATGTAAAATATCCCGGCATTAAATACTAATATTTCGACGTTGCATCCGTTAAATCATTCATGTTTAACAATACGAAAATCCAAATAACTATATACGCGTTGATATTTGTATATATAAACAATCGAAAATACGATAACAATGTGTTCTATTTATATATTGTGTATAAAATAATGAATTTACTATTTAATTAGATTTTATATAAAAAAAATAGTCGTAATTCTAGCCCGTGCTTGGCACGGGTTTAATTCCAAGCTAGTTAGTATCACATAAACAATCAGTGGTCACGTGTATTAACTAATGAAGGAAACTGACCGATGGGGTAATCTTAATAACGTTTAACAATAATTTCATAAGGTTTTTGTCTTTTCTCTAATTTAAGGAGGTGTTAGCAATCAGTTACAATAGAGTGGGTTTTTCCTATCCACTCAGCTTAAATTACATGGTTGTTTTTCTGTTTTACTAAACATGAGTATATTAATAAAGACATAGAATAATATTTTATGCAAGAACTAGTTACAAACCCGTGCTTCGCACGGGATAAATTACCTTTTTTCCGAAAAAATTTGTTCTAGAAAAATAGATTATTACAGGCAAACATAGATTCCTTAATATGCTTAAAAGCAAATTGATCTCAAACATATATATTACAGGCATATAAGAATATGGCAGTTGCTTTCAAATTGTTCATTTAGCAGCACTTTAAAAACAAAGATACATAAACATAGAAGTTGGATGCTAAACTAAAATCCTAAAGTTTTGACATATAAGGATTCATAGATGTTTAATGCTAAAGAATGTAGTGCTAACAGTTCTAGCAATTAAGTGAGTGATGAGACAGTACTTTGGTAAAGATTCATAAGATGTTTTCTATTCCATCTTTGGGGAGTTTCCACGTGGTAGAACCTCGTCAAGGAATATAAGGTTTTCATGAGGCTGATCTTGAGCCGCCATCCAGGCTGGAATATATATAACACTGAGAGCATCATAATAGAAGCAAATCCATGAGATGCCTTTACGGAATCAAACAACTACAATAAATACCAACAAACGGGACCAAACACACCTTCTCGGTCTTTAACAACCTTAACAAAATTTTAAAATTTGTATCAACGGTTATTTGACGCATGTTTAATATTTATTTTTAACTTATTATTGTGACAACTCCTCCCGTGTATAATGTATGTTTTTAATTTTAATTAGCGATAACTTATCCCGTGTTTAATAATTATTGTCTCTTTTTTCTAACGCCAAATCTTCCTGTGCATAATTGTTATTTTAAAACTTATATCAGCGACAACTTATCCCATATTTTATAATTATTTTTAAATTTTTATCTGATACAACTTGTCCCATGTATAATATTATATTATTTTAAACATTGTATCAACGACAATTTGTACTGTGTTTAATAATTTTTTTTTGGATTTTTAGTAACGAAAAATTCTTTGGTGTATGATAATTATTTTAAATTTTGAATCAGCGACAACTTGGCCCCTGTTTAAAAGTATATTTTCAATTTTTTATCAAGAATAACTTGTCTCCATGTATAATAATTATTTCAAAAAAATTATCATTGACAACTTGTCCCGTGTTTAATAAATTAATTATTATTTTAAAATTTATATCAACAACTTGTCTTTTTTTAATAATTATTTTTAAAATATTTTCATAAATAACTTGTCTCGTATATAATATTTATTTTGAACTTTGTATTAGAGACAACTTATCCCATGTATATTAAATTAATAACTATATTACATTTTGTATTGGTGGCTACTTGGGCCATGTTTAATAGTAATTTTAAAGTTTGTATCAACGACAACTTGTCTCATATATGCGAGTTTAAGCAATAATAAGGGAGATGAAGACTTGGAAAAAAAATTCTTTTTAGCAATGACAATTTGCCTTTTGTATAACAATTAATTTAAAATTTGTATGAATGACAAGTTGTCTTTGTAATATCCCGCTTAATAACACTGTCATTTGACATTTATCCGTGTCAGTTATTTTGTCAAATTGTCTATGAAAATTTTAAGCAGGGACAAAATTGGTATTTGCCAACCAAAATTCATTTTATAAACATTATTTCATTCCAACTTCTACACAATTCTATTTCCTTCTCTTTCTAAAAATATCATGATATTTTCTTTCTTCTCTTCCTAAAGGCCATCGGCCCTTTCCTCATCACTTCACCAACATCTTCAAAACTTCCAAATCTCCAATAATCATCAATTAAGCCATGCCTAAGGGTTTCTAGAGGTGTTGTTTGCATCAAACAAGCTTCAAAAAATTCTTCCCTCCCCATTAATAGTGCAAACCGCCCCTTAATCATCTATTTTCAATCTTCCATTTTGTCTCCAAATTCATGGGAAATTGCTAGAAATCATGCTAAAAGAGGTACCCATGATGTTTTAAGAGCAAGGTAAGCAACAAAAATGCATTTCCTTCCAACTAGCCATGAAGGCCGCCCCTTTAACCCTCATTTTTGGGGAAAAATTTCTCTTGGTGTAAATGTTCCAATTCATGCTTTTGGAGTGTTTAAAATGTTATGGGAATGATGTTATTGACATGTTTGAATGTTGTAGGAGCTATTGGAAGGAGGAGTAACTTAACTAGTGGCTTGGATTTGGAGGTTGTGCCACAAGTGTTCAAGAGGAACCTCCACAAGAGTGTGAGTTCTTTTAGTTAGTAAACCTTCCCTTTTGGGTAGTTCAATTATGCTATTAGATTGATAAATTATGATTTTGAGCATTAGGACATAGTTAGTGCTATTATGTTTAGGCTAAATACCCCTTGTTAATATATTCTAGAATTTGCTTTTATGTTAATTGCCATGCTTATGTTAGTATAGAAGTTGGAGGAAAATTATTAGGCAAGGATTCATTACATTTTTGAAATATGTGTATGATTTCGGCTAGATTCCGGAAATTATAAATTTGTTAAATATTTGGTATTTTTCTATCTTTGGCTAATGGGAATGAAAAACTTTTAAATGAATACACGACTAATGGCGGTTACGAATTGAACTTTCATTTTTCCGGATATGTAGCCGAAAAGTATTATAAGAACCTCCAACCAAATACTACCATATTGCTATGAGTATTAATATAAAAGAATGTTTAGAATAAATTATGCCTTTAGAAATTATAGATTATGATCTAGTATGTTAGGACATAACATAGACATTATGACTTAAGATATTTACCGTTGCTAGTGTACTCTAAAATGGTTTTATATTGATAATTATGCTTATGGTAGTGTATGAGTTAGAGGAAAAATAATTTATGACAAGTTTTGCACAAGTATGAATAAATATGCACATTTCGGCTATAATTTTGGAAAGTGAGAATTGTTGGTTTTATTACTTTGTTTCAAATCTTAGCTAATGTAATTTACACTTTTAAGGTAATATAATGGTTTGGTTTTGGCTAAGAATATAAATTCTCATTATTACCGAACGTGTAGCCGAAATGTATTATTATGACCTCTAATTACGTATTACCATATAGCATTATTATTTATGTAAAAGAATGTTTAGAGTAAATTGGCCATGAATGTAACACCCATATTTGAAAATATCTAGAATATTCAAATGAGTGCTAATATTGATACTGGATACATTAATTATACAAGATTGATACAACATCAATGTCTTAAGTCTAAATACAACCATGATCCAAGGTTCTTATGTTACATTATTACACCAAGTGTTGTCACAACATAGTACAAGACAACATAATATATAAGTCACAACTCATAATATAACATATGCATCCTTAATCTACACCATGATATCTCCGAGAGAACACGATCATTCCACGACCTTTTCTTTACCTTTACTTTGCGTAACCTGCGAACCTGAACAAAAAGGAGTGGGATGAGACATAATGCCTCAGTGAGTTCTTCCTAGCTCTAGGCTAGTGATAACCTTGGGGAAAAACCTACGGTTATCACGTGTCTAAAATACAACCTGCCGGTTGATTATACGTGTGTGTGGTCATTTATGTCTAGACGGATGTGCACACTAGAATCCGTCTTAGAATCTTCATAACATGTTATAGGCTTACTATATCATACGTGCCATGGCGGTGAAGGAATCCTAATACCGCTTTGCTAAGGTACGTTGAACGCACCGAAGTCTACACTAATTCATGACACAACCTATACCAGACGAATAGGGAAACCTAAGTTCGTCTTCGGTAAATCATTCATTTCATGATCTAACATAATCATCACATGCATAGTCATATTCGTTTAGTCATTATGTTAGCGTGAATCAAACAACATTATCTTGGTTCGTTTTACGGAGAGCCCCGGGTGGAGTAACCCCGAGAACTATCCCATACATGACCGATGTACGTACATCGGACTCCCTCGGTGTCGTGCGGGTCCCTTACGGCTTGAATCGTTCCCCTTAGGTCGAGAACCCCTTGTATCCCCCTATCGTGGATGTCAAGGGACACGAGCACCTACATCTTGCATTATCATGTTCATATGCATACATATACACGCTTGTTCATAAGCGTAAAATTTATTCTTCGCAACGTATCATACATAAGTGTACATAAAATGCTTGATACACTCTTATTCATATCTCTAGTAATGCTTCACCTAGAGTTCTTGATAACTATTGAAATTAAGGGTTCCATAAAGGATATATATATATATATTCTATCCTAGGGTTTTACCCCATTGTTTAAAGTATGCATGTCCCTTGTATCTTCCCTTTATCTCTTAAACAAAAGTTATTAATGTTTAGGATTCCATGTTTCTTGTTCAAGCAAGGAAGTGATTCTTTGATTGTTAAAGAGGTTTGAGTGTAAGTACAAATGTTTGATAATTACTCCATTAAGAACAAATCAAGTGGCAAAAGTAGAAGAAAGAAAAGAGGGTTTCGAAATTGCAGGAAAGGACTTGATTCCAGTAAGCCACGCTAATAGCGAAACTGGGAATTTGCCACGCCCCAGCCACGCTATTAGCGTACTTCTCTGCCAAATTATGCAGATTTGCGCTAATGGCGTGGATCAAGCTATTAGCGTAGCTCATCAGTGGTTTCTGCAGATTTCGAAACCTTGAATCACTTGCTTGAACCTGTTAACCTTCCTAACCATCCAGCAATTATAACAGATAAGGGAATTGCAAGGCATCACATACAAAACACTTTAAACAATCATATTACTTGTACTAATCATAAAAAGAACCTACATATAACATCTAAACTCAAATCAAGCATGGCTAACTTATACATACACCCCAATAGGATAGAAATCTATCTAAGAACTCACTTGAAGTGTTGAAGTTGCTTACAAGTCTCTAACCACCAAAACCCTAGAAAACACTACACTTGATTGAGAAAGATAATAGGTTGAAGTTGCTTGCTCCTACACACCCAAGTTCACTTGATCACATACTTCATAAATCTTGAACAACTTGAACAATAGATTTGAAGGTTTGGTTCGGTTCTAGAGAGGGAAAAGAGAACATGAAAAAGTTTGTAACCTAGAGAGAGAAACTTGAATGAAGAATGAAGATTTTTGGACCAATTTCCTTTAAATAGTCCTTAAGCTCAAATGACTATTATACCCTTCTGCTTAAACGTGCGCATTTGCATCGTTTTCAGACATTACGTTAATTCCTAATACGCGGGATGTTACACTCTACCCCCCTTAAAAAAAATTTCGTCCTCGAAATTTAGAGAATACCTGAAAACAAATGCGGATACTGATTCAACATTTCTGACTCAAGTTCCCAAGTAGCTTCCCCGTCTGGTGACCCCTTCCAAACCACTTTCACTATAGGAATCTCCTTGTTCCTGAGAGACTTGACATCACGATCAACTATACTTTCTGGTTCCGGCTGGAACGTCAAGTCTGACCTTAGCTCAATAGAGTCTAGTTCAATTGGTTGAAAAGGATCCGGAATAAACTTCTTCAATTGAGATATATGAAATACATCATGCAACCCCGACATAGCTGGAGGTAAAGCTAACTGGTAAGCTACTGGTCCGATACGTTTAAGTATCAAAAACGGTCCTATATACCTAGGACACATCTTCTTGGTTCTGAAAACACCTCTCAAGCCCAGCTTAGGCGTAACTTTCAGGAACACATGATCACCTTCTTCAAACTCTAAAGGTCTTCGTCTATTATCCGCATAACTTTTCTGACGACTTTGAGCTATCTTCATCTTCTCTTGTATTGACTTAATCTTCAAAGTCGTTTCTTGTATGATCTCTGGCCCAATGATACTTTTATCTCCAACCTTGGCCCAGCACAAAGGGGTTCTACATTTCCTACCATACAATGCCTCACATGGTGCCATTCCAATACTTGAGTGATAACTATTGTTGTAGGAAAATTCTATCAAAGGTAAGTGATGGTTCCAACTCCCTCCATCTTCCAAAACACAAGCACGTAACATGTCTTCTAAAGTTTGGATAGTCCTTTCTGACTGTCCATCTGTCTGCGGATGATGTGACGTGCTCAACTTCAATCGAGTCCCTAAGGCCCTTTGAAACGCCTTCCAAAGGTGTGAAGTGAAGATAGGATCCCTGTCTGACACGATGCTTGCTGGAACTCCATGTAGCTTGACAATCTCTGAAATAAACAATTCAGCATACTGCGATGCTTTGTAAGTAGATTTAACTGGTAAGAAATGAGCTGACTTGGTTAGTCTATCCATAATTACCCAAATTGAATCATGACCTCTCTGAGTACGGGGTAAACCTCCTACAAAATCCATGGTAATGTGCTCCCATTTCCACTGAGGAATTTCTAATGATTGTAACATACCAGCTGGTCTCTGATGTTCTATCTTGACTTGTTGACATACTATACACCGTGCTACAAATTCAGCAATATCCGTTTTCATACCAGGCCACCAGTAATCCTTCCTTAAATCTTGATACATCTTGGTAGCACCAGGGTGAATTGAAAAACTACTCTTGTGTGCTTCCTCCAAAATCAATCTCTTAAGCTCTTGGTCATTCAGAACACATAACCTTCCTTCAAACAACATTGCTCCATCTGAAGCCATAGAGAATTCTGGGTGAACACTACTTTTCTGAAGTTCTGAATCAACAACCTGAGCCTGAATGATTCTTGACCGTAAATCACATGAAACTTCCAATCTGTGCAACCAAATACCATCGCCAACTTCAGTGACTCCAAGATTAAGGTCTCGGACCATTTCATACATGTTACAAGTGTGCATCAACACTTCAGCTTGAGCTATGGCTTTACGACTCCAAGCGTCCGCTACGACATTGGCCTTTCCCGGATGATATTTCAAATCAAAGTCAAAATCTTTTAGATACTCCATCCAACATCGTTGCCTCATGTTCAAATCCCTTTGATCAAACAAGTACTTTAAGCTCTTGTGATCACTAAATAACTCAAAATGTGCTCCATACAAATGGTGCCTCAATATCTTCAAAACAAAAATTATGGCTGCCAATTCTAAGTCATGAGTAGGATAGTTTTCTTCATGCGTTTTGAGTTGCCTAGATGCATAAGCTATCACATTATCTTCTTGCATAAGTACACCACCAAGTCCCTTAGAAGATGCATCACAAAACACAACATACTTTTTCTCCGGATCGGGTATGGCTAAGACTGGAGCTTGAGTTAACTTCCTCTTCAGAGTTCTAAAACTCTTCTCACATTCTTCATCCCACACAAATGGCACCTCTTTCCTCATGAGTCGAGTTAAAGGTAGAGCAATCTGAGAAAACTTCATGATGAACCGTCGGTAATATCCGGCTAAGCCCAAAAAGCTTCGAACTTCTGAAACATTCTTCGGCCTTGTCCAATTTTGAACAGCTTCAACTTTAGATTGATCAACGGCCACGCCCCCTTGAGAAATTACATGACCAAGGAACTTAACCTCTGACAACCAAAATTCACACTTGCTAAATTTTTCATATAACTGTTTTTCCCAAAGAATATCCAACACTATCCTCAAATGTTGTGCATGCTCTTGCGGATTCTTAGAATAAACCAAATATGTCATCAATGAAAATAATGACAAATTGATCTAAATAAGGTTGGAAAATCCGGTTCATATAGTCCATGAAGACTGCTGGTGCGTTGGATACTCCAAAAGGCATAACCAGGAATTCATAGTGTCCATAACGCGTCCTGAAAGCCGTTTTAGACACATCTGAGGATTTAATACGAATCTGATGATAACCCGACCTAAGATCAATTTTTGAGAACACTGATGCTCCTTTAAGTTGATCAAGAAGATCATCAATTCTTGGAAAGGGATACTTGTTCTTAATCGTCACCTTATTCAGCTGACGATAATCAATACACAGCCGCATACTGCCATCTTTCTTCTTGACTAACAAAACTGGTGCACCCCATGGAGACACACTAGGCCTGATGAAATGATTCTGAATAAGCTCCTCCAACTGAGTCTTCAATTCTTTGAGTTCTAGGGGAGACATTCTGTAAGGTGCTACTGACACTGGTTCGGCTCCCGGAATCAAATCAATCGAAAACTCAATTTCTCTTTCCGGTGGCAAGTTAGTGATGTCAGCTGGAAAAACATCCAAGTACTCACTTACAATAGGAATGTCACTTGGACTTAAGTCTGACTCTAAAGTCACGGTGAGCATAACATAAAATCCCCTATCCTGAGCACAAATAAACTGAGCCATCTGATATGTGTGCTTAATCAATTCTGACAAGGCTACTCCTTCCACCGTATCACTAGTTGGCATGTAAATACTCTTCTCGGCACATCCTATATATACATGATTAGCTGACAACCAGTCCATACCCAAACTAACATCAAGTTGCTTCATCGAAAGACATACTAAATCTATATAGTACGTCTTGCTAGATACTGTGATGGGACAATTTTCACAAACATAATTCGCAACAATACTCCCGTCAGTGGCTGTGGTTACTTTCATAGGGGGATTTAACAAAGAAACAGACAACTGAAGAGCCTCAACACATTGAAATGAAATGAAGGAACATGATGCACCACAATCAAATAAAACATTAACAGGATTCTGGCCAAGAAAACACGTACCACCAATCAAGTCTTCATTTGCCAGCGCCTTCTTACCATCAAGAGAATACACTCTTCCTTTACTCATTGTAGTGCTTATACCCTTGCCCTTATTTCCTCTGTTTGGACAATCCGCCACATAGAGCCCTGACTGACCACATGCAAAACAATTGCCAGACTCTCTCCTGCATTCTCCTTGATGAGCTTTACCACACTTCCTGCAAATTGGATAAGTTCTAGGTGGACCTGTGTACTTTCCTCTAGTTGGAGAACCCTTAGGTTTCAACTTCTCATGATACTTGTCAACAAAGTTACCTCTGCTTCTTCCACCTGCCCCAGAACCTTCTCTAGCTGCCTTATCAAAACCTCTTTCGGCCTCCAAGCTGTTATGCACCAACTCATCATAATCCTCTACCCTTTTCCCATTCACTACAGCATAGAGTTCTCCCCTCAAAGCATGCTTATATTGATTGACCTTCCACATCTCATTACCCGCATACTCATTGTGAGTAGAGTAATAAGATAATTCCTCAAACTTCTTCGTAAAATCTGTCACCGACATATGACCTTGCTTCAAGTGGAGAAATTCTTGTTCCTTCCTTACCTTGTATGACAAAGGAAGATACTTATCTTTCATTACTTGTTTGAAATTCTCCCAGTTCAAAGCTAACCCATTAGTCTCCATCCTACGCCGAGCAGTTTCCCACCAATCAAGCGCTACACCTCGGAATTGATTCGTTGCAAAGACCACCTTATCTTCCTCGGTACAGTTAACCATCTGAAAAATCTTTTCCATCTGCTTGATCCACCTTTTTGCTTCAGGTGGTTCACCACTACCATCGAACTCTGGAGGATGGTTTCGGTTAAATTCTCGAAAGATTGGATTTCCCACAATGGGAGGTGGTGGTGGGGGCTGATGGAAAACACCTGGACCTTGCTGCATAGTTGCAGCCCATTGCTGCTGAGCCTGAGCATTCTGCTGCATTTGCTGCTGCATCTGTTGCTGCATCATATTCATCATCTGTTGGTTTTGCTGCATTAACTGCGCCCACATCTGAGCATCAGGGTTAACATTTTCCTCCTCATTCCGATTAACTCTTGGCCGGCCTCTTGCCCTTCGCGCTCCAGACATTGTCGCTCTAACTGTCATATTTGAGTCAAAGTGATCAGTTTTAACCAAATATAACAATGAGGACCAATATCCTAAGCTCAAAAAGAACAACTACTTGTATTGTATCATTAATGACCCAAGGCACGATCTGAATCGACCTGCTCTGATACCAATTGTAACACCCATATTTGAAAATATCTAGAATATTCAAATGAGTGCTAATATTGATACTGGATACATTAATTATACAAGATTGATACAACATCAATGTCTTAAGTCTAAATACAACCATGATCCAAGGTTCTTATGTTACATTATTACACCAAGTGTTGTCACAACATAGTACAAAACAACATAATATATAAGTCACAACTCATAATATAACATATGCATCCTTAATCGACACCATGATATCTCCGAGAGAACACGATCATTCCACGACCTTTTCTTTACCTTTACTTTGCGTAACCTGCGAACCTGAACAAAAAGGAGTGGGATGAGACATAATGCCTCAGTGAGTTCTTCCTAGCCCTAGGCTAGTGATAACCTTTGGGAAAAACCGACGGTTATCACGTGTCTAAAATACAACCTGCCGGTTGATTATACGTGTGTGTGGTCATTTATGTCTAGACGGATGTGCACACTAGAATCCGTCTTAGAATCTTCATAACATGTTATAGGCTTACTATATCATACGTGCCATGGCGGTGAAGGAATCCTAATACCGCTTTGCTAAGGTACGTTGAACGCACCGAAGTCTACACTAATTCATGACACAACCTATACCGGACGAATAGGGAAACCTAAGTTCATCTTCGGTAAATCATTCATTTCATGATCTAACATAATCATCACATGCATAGTCATATTCGTTTAGTCATTATGTTTGCGTGAATCAAACAACATTATCTTGGTTCGTTTTACGGAGAGCCCCGGGTGGAGTAACCCCGAGAACTATCCCATACATGACCGATGTACGTACATCGGACTCCCTCGGTGTCGTGCGGGTCCCTTACGGCTTGAATCGTTCCCCTTAGGTCGAGAACCCCTTGTATCCCCCTATCGTGGATGTCAAGGGACACGAGCACCTACATCTTGCATTATCATGTTCATATTCATACATATACACGCTTGTTCATAAGCGTAAAATTTATTCTTCGCAACGTATCATACATAAGTGTACATAAAATGCTTGATACACTCTTATTCATATCTCTAGTAATGCTTCACCTAGAGTTCTTGATAACTATTGAAATTAAGGGTTCCATAAAGGATATATATATATATATATATATATATTCTATCCTAGGGTTTTACCCCATTGTTTAAAGTATGCATGTCCCTTGTATCTTCCCTTTATCTCTTAAACAAAAGTTATTAATGTTTAGGATTCCATGTTTCTTGTTCAAGCAAGGAAGTGATTCTTTGATTGTTAAAGAGGTTTGAGTGTAAGTACAAATGTTTGATAATTACTCCATTAAGAACAAATCAAGTGGCAAAAGTAGAAGAAAGAAAAGAGGGTTTCGAAATTGCAGGAAAGGACTTGATTCCAGTAAGCCACGCTAATAGCGAAACTGGGAATTTGCCACGCCCCAGCCACGCTATTAGCGTACTTCTCTGCCAAATTCTTCAGATTTGCGCTAATGGCGTGGATCAAGCTATAAGCGTAGCTCATCAGTGGTTTCTGCAGATTTCGAAACCTTGAATCACTTGCTTGAACCTGTTAACCTTCCTAACCATCCAGCAATTATAACAGATGAGGGAATTGCAAGGCATCACATACAAAACACTTTAAACAATCATATTACTTGTACTAATCATAAAAAGAACCTACATATAACATCTAAACTCAAATCAAGCATGGCTAACTTATACATACACCCCAATAGGATAGAAATCTATCTAAGAACTCACTTGAAGTGTTGAAGTTGCTTACAAGTCTCTAACCACCAAAACCCTAGAAAACACTACACTTGATTGAGAAAGATAATAGGTTAAAGTTGCTTGCTCCTACACACCCAAGTTCACTTGATCACATACTTCATAAATCTTGAACAACTCTAACAATAGATTTGAAGGTTTGGTTCGGTTCTAGAGAGGGAAAAGAGGACATGAAAAAGTTTGTAACCTAGAGAGAGAAACTTGAATGAAGAATGAAGATTTTTGGACCAATTTCCTTTAAATAGTCCTTAAGATCAAATGACTATTATACCCTTCTGCTTAAACGTGCGCATTTGCATCGTTTTCAGACATTACGTTAATTCCTAATACGCGGGATGTTACAATGAATAAGAGTTATGGGTAAGTCACTAAGCCGTGTAAAATACCATTTTTGAGAAGAGAATAGTTATTGACACATTTTCAGTTAGAGACGAGAGTTTAATTCTCACTAACAGATATGACATTAATTGATTTATTAAATTGTGGCTTTCGCTATCCCGCCAGTTGGATACGAAAGGTTCCCGCCAGTTGGAACGGGCACTATCCGTGAGGATGACCCCACAATAATCAGAGGAGTCCGGTATCCCCGTCAGTTGGGTTTCCCGCCAGTTGGAAAATTTTTATATATACCGGTTATCAGAGGAATAAATTCCGGGGTTACTCCACCTTGGTTTATTCGTAAAATCAACTCAGATAATTGTTTGTTCAACGCTAACTTTACTAACACATTTGTTAGATATTAAGATTAAATATTCAGTTATGTTACGATATCAGAGTTACAGGTTAAAGATGTATAACCTCAGAGAGGTTGAATTTAGACAGAGGGCAATCATAGGTATTCCCAAGGATTTCTTGCATCCTAGGATAGGTGGAGCTCACTGAGACATTATGTCTCATCCCATTCCATTTATTATTTTTCAGGTACACAATCATCCCAGAAGAAAGATTAAGAAAGGCTACAGGTTGATTATGGTGCTTCATTGATGACGTGTATATGTGGAAGTATGTCTCGGGACTTGTTGTGATGTATTTTAGTCCATATCAGTTTATGGGAATTATGTATCAGATTATGTATAATATTATGTGCTAGTCAATTAGTACATATATCATCTAGATAATATGTAAAGTTATCAGATAATCAGTCAGGAGTCCTAAAGACATATGCACATTATCAGTCATCACAGGTAAATTTCTATATTGAAATTTAATGTACCCGGTATTAAATTTTAACGCTTTCTAAAATTCTAGACTCTTTTATGAGGGCGTTACAATTTGGTATCAGAGCTGGTCGATTCAGATCGTGCCTTGGGTCATTAGAATTCAAAAAAAAGTAGTGGGACCATTGGGTTCCGGATATTTATTCTAAATGTCATGTCTAGTTGAGCCTGATCAACTCAGACTAGTATATGATAGTTAGGACAAATGTCTGAGAGCTGAATTGGACCTTGGAGGAATGAAGCGTACGAAGAAGAGAAGTCAGTGTGTCAGGTTTTGTAACGAATTTTGATAAGGGAGTATTCGACGCCAAATGGTGGCCAATAAACTGTGAAGCAGAAAATTTTCGAGGACGTAAGGGAAATGCTAAGATTAAGATGGTGTACTCTAATATTGTTGAACGACACTTTTATGTGGATACCGGAGAAGTAAGAGATTCAGGATAATTAAGGGATGATTGCAAGCTTGACAGGAGCCGCAGTATAAGAAGCATAAGTAAGGTATAGAAGAAATATTTCTAAAGGCGTAATTAAGACTACGGGATCAGAAGAGGAATTTGATATGAGGAGAATTTTCAGATGAACCATAGAATCCAAAAGCTCTCGGTGGATGTAGAGTATGTAAGAAGTTAAGGACTTGAATGCCGAAACGAGCCGGATTTTGATGCTTGAATTGTTGAAGTGAACTAATTAATGAATAAGTAAATTATTTTGGGAGCAGACAAGGAAATCCCCTTAATGTGAGCAATGAATGGATGACGTAAGTCAGATAAACTATGCCGGATTAGTCAAACCTCCCGAATCTTTAGTGCCAGATTTATGAATCAGGAAGTGAATGTGTTATGTGGCGTGACAGTCAAGAAGAATGAATGATTGGTAGTGGAAAAATCTTGTATGGAACAAAGTATGATGTATTTTTTTATTGACAAGAAATTGCAGAGAAACTAAGCTAACGAGAGTTGACCACTAAGGAAATTGTATCAGATCCCTGCATCTATCATGAGTTATTAAGTTGTCATGGACTAAGTAACACAAGCTTAGCAGTAAGTAGAAAGAGGTTCCAGTAGCGGTAAGAAATAAAATGCAATTTTTCGATTGGAATGGAAACTAAAGATTAAATAATAAATTGTTAAAATTCAGTGAACTAATGGAGGAATGATGTCAAGCTCTATCAAGGGGACAAGAATGTGTTAACGTATGAATATAATAAGTTGATGTGATAAGGATTAACCAAGATTTTTGAATTTGAGAAGTTATTTTGAGGTTCCGTTATATGGAGGGTTGTTGTTAGTGCGAAAGTGTTAAGAATGAAGTAAAGTATTAAGGAATCACATATTTTCTTTTGATGATTTTTCTCACGTAATTGTTCTAAAAACTAAAAGAATGACTTGGTCGATGAGAATGGATTTTGAGAATTGAAGTTATCTCAAGGGAGCTCGTAAGTGTAATTATCAGCACGACACGAATGAAAAAGAATGGAAATAAGCTGCGAATTGTCGAGTATGTTTTACTATAAACAATGTGAATGTGGGAATCATTCAAGGAACACCTTGCGAGAACAAGTGTACAGTATATGTCTAATGAAAGATTTAATACCTGGAAATAGTTTGCTAGTAATATAAGTTAGTACTCGAAGTAGCAAGAAATGTAAAGTTAGCTTCTCTGTTTAGGACATGTAAGCTTCGAAGGATGGCTAGAAGAATTGAATAAACATGTAGTAATGAGATTGGGAAATTTTACATTATGATTGAATTGGTATGCCTAAATCGATGTAAGATAACAAATCAGAGTGGCGCAGCGGAAAATTAATCAGTAAAGAAGTGATAGGATGTGCAATAATTTTATACTTTGAAAAGAGATATTCATGGAAAATTTTAAGAGACAAGCTAATAATTTTCAAACCACATAATTCAGAGATATTAACAGTTCAATTAATGAGAGTAGGACGAAAGTATTCCTACCTTGTTAAATCTAAGAAACATTGGAATCACCTCTAGTATGTAACTTAGTCAGTTGACTTGGTGATTTCAAAGAATGAATTAAAAGTATCAGTTTAGCTGGGAAAGAGTCATGTATGAGGTAACAAATATGGATATTGTATCAAGATGATTTTATTTTGGTTTGAAATACTTATGGAATATCAGGTATAGTAAAAGGTATTTAAGTGCAAGGATACTACTCAGAACAAGAAATGCGGATGCTTAAACACAATTCTGTTCTGAAGTTTGGGAGTTTTAAACTCCGTATTTTTGAAGGTAAAGAAAAGATTGATATCATACAAGTTAAAAAAATTTTATGTGATATACAATATGGAATTATACCAATTCAGGTAACGAGTATGGAATTATCAGAAAGACTGAGATAATACGTTCCTTATAGTAACGGACAGAATAATAATGTTCAAGGAAGAAAAGTATATTTTTGGAAGAGTAAGTTCATGAGAAAATTTATGATTACGGATCTTATTTATTTTGACAGTGTAATTTGATTAATTTAAGAATGTTGAAAGTTTAGTGCAGATGAAGTATAGTCGAATGACTACAGATATATGTCATGTATTTAGTTATCAGTCGTACTACCTCGTGTATTGTGTACTCGTCAGTTAGTGCACTATTACTCATATAAGAATTACATTTAATGTACTCGCCAGTTAGTACGTTTTGTATTTAAATATGACTTATGGATTGTACTCGTCAGTTAGTACTTCCATCAGCTATTTGAGGTAGTACCATGTTTGGACTCATTCCACAGAAAACATAGCAGATATCAGCAATAACACCTCATATTTATGTGTTGCATAATGAAGGAAATTGAATCAGTTCTTACATTCATTGAGGTAAATTTAATGTCAGATAATATTCCGAATAGAAACGATCTTATACGGAGAATGGTGTGGTTATTATTATGAGACCTCATTATATGGGGTATAGCTCAGAAATAAATTTTTTTATTGGAATTAGTCGTATCATGAAGAACCCCCTCAAAGGTTGGATCTGTTTATGGAAAGATAAGAATCGACGAAGTCAATAAAAGTGTTACTCCAATAAGTGTATGAGATATTTCCAGAACTTAGTGAAGGTCAACAAGAAATAGTAACCTAAGACATATTTATAAGGAGTATGTGGAACTAGAAATTTACCCGAAGAATATTTTATGCATTGGTTAGCTTTGCTTTACACTACGTTCAAAATGTATAATGTATTCCACAACTTACACTTAAGGAGGTTATTATCAAACCTTTCGACCCAGGTGATTGGAAGACATATCAGTTAGCATTAATGTCAGAATTACATGAAGTATTTCAAGTTTCTCAGTTATGAAAAATTCATTCTCGATCCTTTTCAGCCAGTGGAATTGGAAACCATAGATTTAGAATCTGAGATGCAAGATCAGAATCCGTATCTATTTCCAGATAAACTCTAAATTTCGAGGACGAAATTTTCTTAAGGGGGGTAGAGTGTAATATCCCGCTTAATAACACTGTCATTTGACATTTATCTGTGTCAGTTATTTTGTCAAATTGTCTATGAAAATTTTAAGCAGGGACAAAATTGGTATTTGCCAACCAAAATTCATTTTATAAACATTATTTCATTCCAACTTCTACACAATTCTATTTCATTCTCTTTCTAAAAATATCATGATATTTTCTTTCTTCTCTTCCTAAAGGCCATCGGCCCTTTCCTCATCACTTCACCAACATCTTCAAAACTTCCAAATCTCCAATAATCATCAATTAAGCCATGCCTAAGGGTTTCTAGAGGTGTTGTTTGCATCAAACAAGCTTCAAAAAATTCTTCCCTCCCCATTAATAGTGCAAACCGCCCCTTAATCATCTATTTCCAATCTTCCATTTTGTCTCCAAATTCATGGGAAATTGCTAGAAATCATGCTAAAAGAGGTACCCATGATGTTTTAAGAGCAAGGTAAGCAACAAAAATGCATTTCCTTCCAACTAGCCATGAAGGCCGCCCCTTTAACCCTCATTTTTGGGGAAAAAATTCTCTTGGTGTAAATGTTCCAATTCATGCTTTTGGAGTGTTTAAAATGTTATGGGAATGATGTTATTGACATGTTTGAATGTTGTAGGAGCTATTGGAAGGAGGAGTAACTTAACTAGTGGCTTGGATTTGGAGGTTGTGCCACAAGTGTTCAAGAGGAACCTCCACAAGAGTGTGAGTTCCTTTAGTTAGTAAACCTTCCCTTTTGGGTAGTTCAATTATGCTATTAGATTGATAAATTATGATTTTGAGCATTAGGACATAGTTAGTGCTATTATGTTTAGGCTAAATACCCCTTGTTAATATATTCTAGAATTTGCTTTTATGTTAATTGCCATGCTTATGTTAGTATAGAAGTTGGAGGAAAATTATTAGGCAAGGATTCATTACATTTTTGAAATATGTGTAAGATTTCGGCTAGATTCCGGAAATTAGAAATTTGTTAAATATTTGGTATTTTTCTATCTTTGGCTAATGGGAATGAAAAACTTTTAAATGAATACACGACTAATGGCGGTTACGGATTGAACTTTCATTTTTCCGGATATGTAGCCGAAAAGTATTATAAGAACCTCCAACCAAATACTACCATATTGCTATGAGTATTAATATAAAAGAATGTTTAGAATAAATTATGCCTTTAGAAATTATAGATTATGATCTAGTATGTTAGGACATAACATAGACATTATGACTTAAGATATTTACCCTTGCTAGTGTACTCTAAAATGGTTTTATATTGATAATTATGCTTATGGTAGTGTATGAGTTAGAGGAAAAATAATTTATGACAAGTTTTGCACAAGTATGAATAAATATGCACATTTCGGCTATAATTTTGGAAAGTGAGAATTGTTGGTTTTATTACTTTGTTTCAAATCTTAGCTAATGTAATTTACACTTTTAAGGTAATATAATGGTTTGGTTTTGGCTAAGAATATAAATTCTCATTATTACCGAACGTGTAGCCGAAATGTATTATTATGACCTCTAATTACGTATTACCATATAGCATTATTATTTATGTAAAAGAATGTTTAGAGTAAATTGGCCATGAATAAGAGTTATGGGTAAGTCACTAAGCCGGGTAAAATACCATTTTTGAGAAGAGAATAGTTATTGACACATTTTCAGTTAGAGACGAGAGTTTAATTCTCACTAACAGATATGACATTAATTGATTTATTAAATTGTGGCTTTCGCTATCCCGCCAGTTGGATACGAAAGGTTCCCGCCAGTTGGAACAGGCACTATCCGTGAGGATGACCCCACAATAATCAGAGGAGTCCGGTATCCCCGTCAGTTGGGTTTCCCGCCAGTTGGAAAATTTTTATATATACCGGTTATCAGAGGAATAAATTCCGGGGTTACTCCACCTGGGTTTATTCGTAAAATCAACTCAGATAATTGTTTGTTCAACGCTAACTTTACTAACACATTTGTTAGATATTAAGATTAAATATTCAGTTATGTTACGATATCAGAGTTACAGGTTAAAGATGTATAACCTCAGAGAGGTTGAATTTAGACAGAGGGCAATCATAGGTATTCCCAAGGATTTCTTGCAGCCTAGGATAGGTGGAGCTCACTGAGACATTATGTCTCATCCCATTCCATTTATTATTTTTCAGGTACACAATCATCCCAGAAGAAAGATTAAGAAAGGCTACAGGTTGATTATGGTGCTTCATTGATGACGTGTATATGTGGAAGTATGTCTCGGGACTTGTTGTGATGTATTTTAGTCCATATCAGTTTATGGGAATTATGTATCAGATTATGTATAATATTATGTGCTCGTCAGTTAGTACATATATCATCTAGATAATATGTAAAGTTATCAGATAATCAGTCAGGAGTCCTAAAGACATATGCACATTATCAGTCATCACAGGTAAATTTCTATATTGAAATTTAATGTACCCGGTATTAAATTTTAACGCTTTCTAAAATTCTAGACTCTTTTATGAGGGCGTTACAGTCTTATGCATAATAACTATTATGTAATTTGTATCAGTGATGACTTTTCTCGTGTATAATTATAATTTTAAAATATAAACAATGAAAAAAATTAAATTTTTAATAGTCTTAATCTCATGTACCTGAATGAGAATGTTTTATAAATTGAATTTTTAATTTTACCATTAATTTCTTAGCCCTTCAATTGAATTTAAATTTGTTTAAATTTATATTTTAATTTTACCATTAATTTTTTAATTTTAAATTTTAAATTTGTTTAACGTATCTTGTAAAAAAATTGTTCCAAAAAAAATGAGTAAATTAAGGAACATTGCACAAACATTATAAATATTTCATAGAACAAATAGTTTCTATTGTAAATTGAATTAGAAATTTAAATTCCATGGAAATAAAACACAATAATAACAAAAAGTATACCTAAATTTAATCAAAAAGAAACAAATCTTACCATCGGCCAATAAAATCAAAACAAAAACAAAACATAAACATGAGAATAAGCAGAGTGTAGGAATAACCATTCTAGAGCAGAAATTAAGCAATTAAAGGATAAACCATACAGCAAGAATTCTCCAGAAAATTAATCACCAAATGCCTCCAAGGTTAAATAGCCTTTGGGAAATACATTAACATAAACATCTTCCTGACGTTGCATCAGAAGATGCTCACTCCCTTAGGCCAAGCAGATATGCTCTGAAAGCTCAGCTTTGTACAAACCAACTCATATATGTATCCTAAGTACTTAATTGATAGTTAAAAAAAAAAATTGGTGAGGTAGCACTCAACCCAGCAACACTAAAAAAATTATATGCATTAGCGTAACAGGAAAACAGACAGACGGACATAAAATATTACTCTAAACGTTAGAGGTTGAAGAAAGAAAATAAAAATATTTGGGATCATTAAATGACAGCGTGAATAAAAATATTTATGAGGTTGTGATGATTAAACGATATTAAAATTAAATATATAAGTGATAAAAAGATAATAAAATTTCTTTGAAAAAAAGATAATAAAATTAAATGGAATCTCTTTAAAAATGTAAATGGAGCGGTTAAAAAAAATAAAGTTAAATGGAAGGAAAAACATATTGAAATATAATATTAAAAAATAAAAGAAAAGGTTCCCAGCGTGAGTTGAAAAGAGGTGCTCGTGAAATAAGTTGTCGAGAAATAGTTTTTTAAAGTAACATTCAATAGCTTTTGGCAAAAGCTCATTCCATTTAATTTTATGCGTTCAATAAAATTACTTTTTTTAGTAAGTACTTAATTGATACTGTGTTTGGCCTAACTTCTCCTTAAAAATGTAGAGAAGTTGGAAAAAAGCTGGGTCAAACGATACTTTAATATCCCACAACGACAATGTAGAAACAACTGAATTTGGGAAAAAAAATTAAAAAATAGTTAAAAACATAAAAACTGGAAAATAGTTAAAAGTTATTAAAAATATAAAAGTTATAAAATAATTAAAAAAATTAGTTAGGGGTAAAATGGTAAATTAAAAATAAAAAATGAGGGGCAAAATGGTAAATTCATGGGACATTAATTTTCTTATTAGTATATAGATAGATATAGAAAACAATAAGTTCAATCTTTAAAATATCACTATCAGTATCTCACCAATTTGATGCACAATATTGATGAATTGGAATATAACTTTCGAGGGTCAAATAATTTAAGGGTCAAATCTACGAGGGAGTGATATTTTAAGGACTACATTGACTTTTTATTCTTCATTGAATAAATTTTGATAAATATTGATGTATTCACTATTATCATAGGTAAACGTAAGATGGAAGATATTACTTTGCAAAAGTTAAAGTAGTATATTAATTAGACAGTACAATAAAAAAATTAATGAAAAACGTATTTAAAATATGATATAATTGAACTTAATCATATGTGTAGACACAACCACAAAGAAAACCTTAACATTGACATGGACTCATCAACTACGGTATATATAGTACTTTAAGAATATGGTATAATTGAAATTAATCATATGTGTTAGTGTCTTTGTTAGACACATGACATTCTTTAATATATTCAAAAAATTGACGCAATATATTACTTCTAATTTTATGTTTCTTAAAAAAAAAAAAATTCCCTTTTTGCAAATATACCTCTGCAAAATTTAAATATTCATATCTTTGTCATATTATTATAACAAGAACTTCGGCTAACGTCCTCCCTTAACTCAGTTGGCAGAGACAATGCATAATATATGCAAGGTTTGAGGTTAAAATCCCGGCCACCACCAAAAAAAAAAAACTTTAGCTAACATATAAAATTAAAATATGTGAACCATCACGACAAGAGAATGAATGGTAAGAAAGTGATTGAATTGTGTAGTAGCAGCTGGACTCGAAAAATTTGGAAGAGTCTTAAGACAGCAATCACCAGCAACATTGTGACATATTTGTAACTACCAATTCTTCATTTCGAATGCTACATTGTTATTCCATAGCCATATCTCCCTTATTGCCTTATATTGCCTTATTAAAATTAGCAACATGTTAAATTATTCAAATTATCCCTTATTGTACTTTGCCTTTTGATCAAATTATTCAACATTTTAAATGCGGAAATGGGCTCGGCACAACCATGATCATTACGACAAAAGGCAAAGTACTTTAGAGACAAGCTGCTCAATAATAGCAAATTCAGAGAATTGGGAAATATCGTTTTGGGACGAAAACTAAATATAATAAGAGACATTAGAGTGTGCATGAAAAGAAGCTGTCCTTATCATTAATAGAAGCTTTCCTAGACAAATCTCGTTATATCCTATCACCTACGGAAATTCAAATACAATTTGCACAAACAAACAGATAAATTATCATGGTCTGTAGTTAGTGTGGATTACACCAGAACTAAATAATACGAAAAAACTGATTTATAATATGATGTCATGTGCGTTTACCTTACTGCTATTTTTTGGAATTGTAAGAATGAATAATTAGAATTGTACAAAGAAAAGGGTCATTGAGAGGCAAAAAGATTATATCTTTCTTGTCAAAGTAAAGATTATTCAAAAATTTTAAGCTGTGATAGGAAGAGGGTCCAGTCTTTTTCTCATATATATATATATATATATATATATATATATATATATATATATATATATATATATATATATATATATATATATATATATATGACCCTCTTTGCAATTTTTTATCTTCACGCGTATCTCTATCAACTTATTTTTTCCTTCTCTAAGAAACCTTATTCATGTCTCTTTTATCAAAGTTTACTTGTTGAAAATAGTTTTCATTAAAAAACTCATTTTGTGCTTCTTAATGATTCTTCATTTTTTTCAAACTGAACTCTAGCATACCTCTCTCTCTTTCCAATTATTCTTTGTATAACTAACTCAATCTACATGTGATTTTTTTACATCCCTTTCCAACTCAGCATCCCCTAGATCAATGTGGTTAGAGGGAAGGAAACAATGGGATAAAATGGAATGTTGTACGCGTAATAAAAGAGAAAATGGACCTCTGTTGTCTTGTTTGCGTTGCAATAATCCATCCCCAGAAACGGCTGCGGTTTCTGCTGTTTTTCTTCTACCCGCGTATCGGTTCTTGCTGTTATCAGTTGCTTTGGTGTTTTTCTGTTGTTTTGTGGGTGCTCGCCTTTGTTTGTATCGGGTTTGAGCTTGGTTTGCTGTTTGTAGCGCTAGCAAGCACACCCCAGATGCATTTTGCTAAGCCTTTTTGTATCTTCGCTTGCTGCCTTTTCACATTTTGAGTTAGATTTGATTTATCAGTCATCTAACATATTATGATACATTCCTATCAACCTCAGAGCTAATCTAAAGATTTCGATTGCTGGGGACGATCTTGTATATCTTTTGGTAACAAAAATTTTGGGCCATGCATTCCAATATCTTTTGTAAACACTAACATAATATATAAGAAACTCAAAGCAACAGATCAATGTTAATAGAGGTAGTCAAATAGAGCTTAAATGGAAGCCTACAAAGAATATATGGCATCAGATCGAACGGAAGAGTGGGAGGCAACAGCGGCCATGATAGGATTACGACTGACTTTGAAGAACCGGCGTCGTTGCCCTGTCTACGAAACGTCATTTGTGAGAGTGGAAATGGATCCGGCATCGTTGCCCATGTCATTTGTGCGTCATGGTAGTTATTTTTCAAAAACAGGTTAAAAAATTCTAAGTCTGCTGAAATATTTTGAATATTTAGTGAACAATGTTTTCTTTTCTGCATTCATTTTTGGTCGAAAAGTCGCCTACAAAATTCTACAGCTTCAAATTCGGTTTCAAGAGAGTTGACTTAAAATTGGATTTGTATTGGTTTGCTCATTGAAGAGCTTGGAAATCTCACTGAGCTTGTAGATTTGGATATGTCAGTGAACATGTACTCTTTCCTTAGAATGTTGTCTCCTTAGCAATTGAAATCTTAACAACACTTAGAATGTTACGGTGATTTCTAGGACAGTTAGGAGGCACCCTGTTCATCTGTATCTTCGACAATTGAGAGTTAAATCTCAATGTCAGTGCCACCAACAATTCAGAAATTATCGCAGCAATTAGATTCAAGTTCTCAGGTTTTGGATCCCGATTCAGAAATTGATTCTGATTTAGTCGTTAACTCGGGTTCGAATTCATTGATTGTATCAGATCTCTTATGTTCAGAGGCTACATTGAAAGACATCGTTGACCATTCTTCATGTCTCTTGCAACCACCACCAGTTTCAGAGAAATCACAAGGTGTAGACACCATCGATGCAAATCCAATTTCAGAAATAATCATGGAGATGCAAATCCAATTTCAGAAATAAGCATGGAGATAGAGAAACCCACGTTGTTGGACAAACAAATTCCAGCTAAAGCATTCTCGTCATTCGTTCCGCAACGCTTGGGTGAGGTAAAGTTCCAATTCCTCTCACATAACACAATCGGTGGAACCGCACAATCAGTGCTTTTAGGCTTCGTAACTTTTATAACTTCGTAATTGGCGACAATTAAAATGGGAAAAAAAAGATAGCAGGCTTACATTAACTCTGAGTGATTCTTTTGAAACTTCTATAACTTCGTAATTCTTATGCATTGGGAATGATTTGGAGTAAATATTCAGAAACCCGTGCAGCTTAAGCATTTCAACGTCATACATACTATGGACTTCGTAAAACATCTAAATCCTAATTCCAGTCTTAGAAAATCAAAACACAAACCATCTAACAAACAAATAAAATGAAAATCAAAATTCTGCAGATTTCATTGGCCATTAGTTAACAATGAACAATGATGTAACCAATAATTAGAACAAGTACAAAATAAATAGCATAAGAGAAACCAACATATAGGTTGTAATTGAATCTCGTGCTCAAGTGACATAGCACCGCATCTAAATCCTAGCATTAAGACCAAGGCAATATTAAACTCTCCGCAGAGACTTCTGGGCCACGATACCTTGAATCATAAACACTCTTGTTTTGAAACTTAGTAAACTTGAAAGTAATAATCCTTGAATCGTAAACAATCAACTTGTAATTCCAATCTCCTACAGATTCAAGCAATACTTGATCATCCTCAAAAATATACATTGCCTTGTACAAGTTATATGACTTACTAGGATCTCGCATGTAAGAAACAGTATACAATTTAGTCCAAGAGTCTTTAATTCCATATTCATTCATAAGCCAAACATCATGACCAGAAATCATACACAAGCAATCCCTTAAGACACCCAAGGTCAAGAAATTATCATCTACCTCTCCATAATCCGGCTTCGGAACCTCTTGATAAGTCTCATTTTCCAAATCAAGAGAAACAATAAAGCATGGACTTTCCCTAAACTGATGTTTAGATGCCAACCAGTTAATTGTTCTACTCACAAAATTTCCCGAACACTCAACAGGGACACCACCAAAGGGGAACTCCTGAATGTTCTTCCAAAAATTGGTACCCAAAGTATAAACCTTCACTTCAGTTTTGTTAACAAAATTAACAATACTATCTGATGCATTGTAATACGAAACAGCAACAACCTTGTAATTATTGTTAACATCATCATAGCCAAAGCCATAAATTGTGTTTACAAAGCATGTCACTTGTGGCTTTTGAAAAGAGGGCAATTCCTTGAATTTTCCAAGGGACGGGTTACACAAAACACATAAACCATCAAAATATTGGGTAAGACAAAGAATGCCATTACAAGAGCCAACAATGCGATTCAAATAATGTCCGTCACAATTGTATGGAGGACACTCGAGCTGGGTGACATTTGTGGTTCCGTCTTTGGTGAAAAGGGAGTTGAGTGGGTAAGAAGTGAGAATGATCTTGCATAACGGAACAGAGTAGCTTAAGAAGTGGATGTGGTGCGTGGTTGACAGATGAAGGTGCTTCTTTATAAATTTAGGATGAGATATTAGAGAATTCCATGACTTACAGACACATCGAAGTTGAAGGAGGAGCTTCACGGGTAGTCTACACAGGATTTCTTCGACAACGTCCGGTGGAAGAGTGGGTAATGGCTGGGTGCAAAGCGAATCCTCAGATGAAAGTGATGGTGGTGGTGATGTTAGTGGTACAAAGGATAGCATGTTGTTGAAGAAAGAAATTTCATCGTCGGACAAAAGTGAAGGTGGTGGTGATGTTAGGCTTTGATCACAGCCCTCGATGATTGGGTTGTGAGTATCTTCCATATTCTTGCAAAATGAACACACTGTTCTTTAGACAACAAAATACTTGTTTTTCCCCATCCAAAAAAAAAAAAAATTATTTTTCCCTAAGAACACTCGTTTTTTGTTGTCTTATTTTTTGTGCAAATGAACACATGTATATATAGTACTTAAAAAGTATTGTAAGAAAAAAAAATCTTATATACTAAGTAAAACACTTACTTATATACTAAGTTTTGTCAAACAAAAACTTATAGATTAAGTTTAGTTAAAAAAACTTAAATACTAAGTAAAACAAAAAGTATAATAAGAAAAGAAAAGTACAAAAAGCATAAATTTATATATATTTTATTCCAGTAAAAAGCATAATATATACAATACAAAATTTATCCTTATAATTTTCTTGCTCTAAAAAATATTATTTCCTTATGTTTTTTGTAACACCCATACTAGACGTATCTAGAAAGTCTAGCACGTGTATTAGTTTAGTACTGGATACATTAAAAATTTACAACAAATAAACTTCGAATGAATATATTATACAACCAAGTGCGTTCGTACATTAATTATACAACTTAACTTTTCTAAATTATGACAAATGTATCCTTGAACATCCATATCATGCTGCAGCTGGTACGAACGAACGCTTACTGAAATATCATCTGACTACTAGCTTGCTAATCCAACCTGTTTATCTTAAACAAATAAGGATTGGGATAAGACATAATGTCTCAGCGAGTTCCCCTAAATCCTAGGCTATAGGTAACCTCTGGGGAAAACCTACGGTCACCATGTGTCTACGATACAACCTGGCGGTTGATTATACATGTGTGGTCATGTTTCCAAGACGGTAGTGCATGCTAGACCCGTCATAGGCTTATCTCACTTGTTATAGGCTTCACTTCCTATACGTGTCATGGCGGTCAAGGGGAACTAATACCGCAATGCCAAGATACACTCTACATATCGAGGCCTAGGTCTAACATAATTATGACACGATTCTAAACCGGACGATTAGGGGACACCTATGATCGTCTTCGGCATATCTTTCTCTATTTGCTCTAATGCATAATACGATGTTTCTAACAACGTATCTTATCTTGCTATCATACTAATTCTCTACGATCTACGCTGATGACATCCTGTCATTACGTAATATTAGGGACTTATTGTGACATTTTGATAGAGTTCTGATGCAATTTAAGCTGTTTTGGAGTGCAAAATGATGAAAAACTGGTGTGCTGCCAAGAAGAATCGCGCTGATCCAATTTACAGCCTTGCTACGATTTTGGTTGAAAAATTCACTATGTTCTGTAAAGGCAAAATCGTGGCGCGGCTAAAAAGTGGCGCGGCGCGATTTTGTGCTGGCAGTTTGTTATTTGCCTATAAATACTGCACTCTTTGGTGAGAACAAGGGTTACGATTTTGGAGAGCAAAGTGCGATTTTGAGACATCGGAGACGGCTAGAAGGGCGATTTCTTCAACCTTTTACCAATTCATGTATGTTTTAATTATTTCATTGATTATGCTATTTGTAAACTCGATTATGAGTAGCTAAATCTCTTAGAGATTAGATCCGAGATGAATCTTTGTAACCCTAATTGACACATGTTGCTGTGAAACTCTATTTTGTTTATGAATTCAATTCTAGTTTATTCAATTCAATCGTTCTTTATGCTTTTTATATCTTGATCACATATAACTTGATTTCGTGAGAATGAATGACCACTGACCATGGCTTTCAACTCAGACCTAATTGAATTGTTCTAATAAACAGGGTTAGTCTAGGAATAGATAATCGTTTGTTAGTGATAACAGGTTAACGTTCGGTAAAACCTTCAAGAATTATTAGACCACCTAAGGAATTAGGGGCTGTAGTTTAAGAAGAGGTTCCTAACTCAAGGGATTGATTAGGGCTATTTTGTTAATCATCGTAAATTAGAAAAGGATTCATAACAAATAGGTGCAGTAGACCAATTAGGGGAACTTAGAGGATTCGACGGATCTGATCTCATCTTTCTCTCATATTTTCTTAATCAAATCTTCTCTTTTATTTGATTTCATAAAATCAAACCAAATCTTCTGCCTAGTGGCAAACTAAAAATAAACTTTACACATCCTAATTATATAACGAAATTGAATTATTGAAGTTAAAAACAGTCCTCGTGGGATCGATATTTTTACTACTTCGATAGTATTTGGTGCACTTGCCAAACGTCTATCATACGCCAAGGCTCTACTATTTCTTGACGATCTACGTCAAGGCTCTATGACATAACATAAACATGTCTAATAAATATGCATAGTCAGGTTCATTAAGTTAGCGTGTAACAACCAATACTATCTGAGTTTATTTTACGAAAAGCCCCGAGTGGAGTAACCCCGAGCGCAATCCCTATCTAACCGATGGAAACCTATCTAAGGTATAACCAACGACACTCCCTCAGTGGCGTGCGGGTTCCTTACGGCTAACCCCGTTTCACCTAGTGGAAACTCCTTATGTCCAACCTAGTGTGGATCACAAGAGACACGACACCTACATCTTGTTAAAGCTTTCTATTTGAATAGATATCTAATCGCTTCACAGCTTTAATAAAGTCTGAGTCTATAAATGCATGAGTATTAAATATATATACATGTTATCCCTTTTACCTCGGATTCCTATACGATCCAACTAGAGGTAAACTATATGCTTGTATAACTTACTTCGTGAATAGATATCTAATCGACTCACGTCTTGCCATACTCGCATGACACTTAGCTCCTATGCGAAGATAATACTCTATATTACTCCGTGACTTTTCAATCATATCACTAATGAATAGCATTCTACTTCTATACTAACTATTCTAGTTCTTGACAAGCTATGTCAAGGCTCTACGTTCATGCTCTTCCATAATTCATCACTACCCGAGTATTATCGGTTTAAACTCTCTTGAATCACTATTTCCATTCTTATTAAGTTTGCCATGATTTTCATTTAAAGAATCATTTGATGTTATGTGCATTGCCTAGATGTTGTTTTGGGGTTATAAAGTTGTAAAACGATGAAGGAAAAGCATCGGAACGCACCACGGACCCTGAACTGGGCCAACAGGCCAAAGCAAGTTGGCCAAGTCCAGAGAGCTGCGCTAATAGCTCAGCTGGGGCGTGGCTCATCCTGGAGAATTTCGCTATTAGAGTAGATTTCTCTAATAACGTGGTTCTTCGGGTCTGAGGTACAAAATTTCCATTTTTTGACCCAAAACTCATCCTAATGGTTCCTGCAATGCACCAAAACATCCAGCAACATATATATACATTTATAAACATCTTTCATGGCAAACTAACAAGTAATTAACAAGAATTTATCAAAAGTACATTAAGGTTCTAAACCTCCCATAAATATAAATCATTACTTTCTAACATGAATTTAAACAACCAAGGGAAGGTAAACTATCTATGGAACTCACCTAATCATGTTTTTTGCATCTATTCAAGCTTCAAGCCCAAACCCTAGGTTTTGATCCAATTCTTGATCCTTAGCTTTCAAACCAAACCATGCTTTAATCCTTTTCTTTATGTGTTTCTTGCTTGCTAAGCTGCCTTAATCCATGCTTGATCATGATTTGGAAGAAGTTTGGATGATTATGATGGAGAGGGGAAGGCATGGCTAGAGAGAAGGAGGAGAGAACTCTTTCTCTCAAAACCTAGAGAGAGAAAGAAGAAGAAATTATGAGGTTTCTACCCCCAAAATCCTTTATATACTCCCTTGTGCGAGTTTACTTAAATGCCCTTCATCTTGGCCGCTCTTAACCTGACAATGATACATAAACCCCTGCTTGACTGATATCTCATAAAAACATCTTCCGTCGTACTTGGCGTTCTGTAACACTTAATCTCTGATATCTAGCTCATACCTGACTTATGCTATTAATAGACATTTCCATGAACATTTGTCCTCTGACGCGTCTGATGGGTAATATTCCGTTACTGATAAGCGGGATATTACACTCTACCCCCCTTAAAGAAATTTCGTCCTCGAAATTTAGAAACCATCTACCAATCTCTGTTACTAAACTTGTCTTCTTTGGTTTTCAGTTAAGCAAAGTCTGTTCTTACTCACTTCAGAGAGTTCAAAGCATAATTTCCTCATCAAACATGTAACTCATCCTCTTTCTTACTCCGCATAAACGAATATAGTCTCTTCATTCTTAATATCTTTTCAGAATCACAGAACTATCTTAGAACATCACGTTTACAACCACACCTCTGCTATATGTGAATTTAGTTGTCTCGGTTCCATAAATTACCCACTTTGTATTAACCATTCATATAAGTAACCTTCTTTAACTATAACACTTAGGATTTGCCTGGTTTAACTGAAATCCAGGTTTGCCCTGCAGTGCTTACTTGCATCTATACAACTTCCATGTATACATCTTATCATGCATACATACTCTTTCTTACCGCACAGTGCGATTTATGCTTCTTACTGATACTACTTATCTTGATAATTCTACTCATCTCTAATCATAGTCTTAAGAAACCTTTCTATCTCTTCATAATCTCCCTGTACTGCAATTCATGGGTAACTTGTCTAGCTTGGCATGGAGAAGTGAAATTAACTACACTGATTCATCTGACAATCTATTATCCTGCCTAGCGGTTCACATGCTCTTGAAACTTTCTACTGAGTCCATTTGCACTTGCACTTGAACATTCTTAACTAAATTCCATGCATCCCGTATGCTATTGATATCACATGGACACAACCGTTTTTACATAAACCTTATTTCCATAATATTTGCATACTTCTCAAATACCGCTTCTTGTTAGTTAATAACGATACTCGTTCTAGTATTTTGCTTCTAGAAATCTCTAAAGTTTGGTACATAGGTTCTTGGAACAGACAATTTCTTGACTAAAAGAAAATATCATTTTGAAACCAAATCTGGAATGGTACCACAGAACCATAGGACGAGTCTCTATATCCTGAAAAGGTTTTACATCTCGCCCCAAACTTGTCTCTAACAAGTTGGTCGTAAAGTATGTACGTTTAAGTGAGCCTGCTCGCTTACGACGCGTCTCATTAGTTTTAACAATGTGAAATTTCATATATTTTAAAACATCGTTCCCAAGTTCCTTAATACCAATCTTACTTTAAAAGTCATAAAATCATGGTGTGACACCATTCTAGCAAGTACTGTTATCACTTAACAAGTATGGCATATGAGGGTATGTACTTCATCGTATATATCTCATGTACCATATTCCATTAACATAACACATACTCTTCCTGACTAATCCACAGCTCATCTACGTATTTGACATCACCAATTGGGCAACCCGATTACTTCATCTGTGGTAACTCTAATCTTTCTTGTCTTTTGAAGTGAAGAGTCTACATCCTTTATGCTTTTACCTTAATTCTCTCCGACTGTATAAGCATCTATACTTACTTAACATAACGAGAACTCCTCGTTTGCCTCATAATACTTCTCACTGAAATGGTATTACTATCTCGAACATTCTTCATGAAGATTCTTATTACAAAATTCCATGTTCCATGGTTACTGTTCACAACTTAACTGATTAACTTCCGTTGCGCTACTCTGATTCCCACCGGTTGGCTTTAACCAATACTCTGATCCGTTGAGACGAGTGAACTTCATTCTTCTTCTATCATTACATTAATATCTGCTTGAACTCTGCTCGATACTTCTATGTTGCATTCTACTCTGCCACCTCGCTCTAATCTTTGCTGGTAAGATTGAATCTCAAGGAAACTTAGCTCTGGACATATCAATGTCATACTTACTCTTATTCCCGAGCAACTTAACTCAAGGAGCACATCTTTGCTATTACATACCTATTATTCCATGAAACGCTCTTACAACATCCCATGGTAGACTCATCTTGCACTCGGACATACTTCCTAATGCATCTAACATTGTATCTTCGCATTCTCGCATACTAGGTTTTGCTTAAACATTCTTATGCTTTCTCGTTAGTTTTTCTTAAAAAGTAAACTTCATAAATTAACACACGGGTCATTGACGTTGATAACTTTCCACTATATATATATATATATATATATATATATATATATATATATATATATATATATACTGAACCTAGGCCCCAGTTGTTACTCTAAATTCACAGGACGAGTTGACAACACATATGTGCCATCAAATCTTAGTTCTAGTAAGTTTAGCCCAACTATCCGAGCCGTAACAAACCGGTACCTACAAAATTTTATTTGAACTTCCAAAAACGTCAACTTCAATCACCCATATTTGTATATCTTTCTAAACTCTGATAAACTTTGCGATTCAACATCCTAACGAGCCGTAGCAAATCTGTTGGGTATTTGTATTGGCTGCATTATTGCTAAAACAAATATCCTTGGTCTGTAAGTTGGAACCAATGTTCCAACATGTAGTTAGGCAGCTCTGTGTGATGTTGGATACATTGTTCCAACATCCTGGCATGGTTCAGTATGCCTGGGTTCTGCCTTATCTGTACGTGCGTAGTTTATCCATTAAGGAAATCGTATTTCCTTTCACTTACTGACCAAGTAATGCGCATATCTTATTTTTTTTTTGAAAGACGCGCATATCTTATTAGAATCAGCTGTGTAATATTACTAAAATAGACATTTTATTTTAGGAAATATTTGTTACGATTTGGAATGTTTTAATATAGGTTCCGACATATTAGGACTTTCCAGATTTGTATCTGATTCTGTTTTGCAGGTTTGCTGAACCGATCTGCAACTTTACTGAAGCCTAACATATTATTTAGCCCAAGCTGCTTCAATATAAAAGGAAGACTTCAAGACCTAATTGCTCATTTCAAGCCGTCAAGCTAAAAAGTTTAGATTTTTAGGGTTTGAGTCTTCATGTATTCTACTCTTGTATCGTTTGTGATGCAGGATTAGAATCTATACTGTGTTCTTGCTAGTGTCGAGTTTAGATACTTGTTTAGGACTGGTTTTGTGAGTATTGATACTCTTGTCCATCAAACCGAAGTTGTGAAACAAGGTTTGGTTGTTTGTGTTGGAAGGTAACTTCTATTTTATTGTGGTTGAGGTCAGATAGGTCACTGGGGCAGTAACTGACCATTAGGATAGTGAGATGGGATCTCAGATCTAGGAGTTCCTAGGTTGAAGTCTAGACGGGTAGGTCCTAGGTCATATAGTGTAAACGAGGAGTTTGCTGAGAGCTATTGAATAAGGACTACACTAATGGATTTCCTTCCTGGCTTGGTACCCCCCAGATGTAAGCGTGTTGTGCTGAACTGGGTCAACAAACTTCATGTGTTCTTTATTTTCTGTTCTTTATTTTTCTTGTTTTATTTCTGTTTATCGCGCGATGTTGAAACATTGATCGGAACATTGCAAACGTTTAAAACATCTAACAGAACTTTAAAACAAGTGCGCTAGAATTTCAATTGGCATCAGAGCAGGCACCCTGCCTGTTTTATGGTGAGATCCAGAGAAGATACTTTCTAGCATTATGGACAAGGAAGGAGGATTTGTGAATAGACCACCTTTGTTGGATGGCTCCAACTATGATGATTGGAAATCAGGCATGAGTGCTTTCCTCAAATCCATATATATCAAGACATGGAAAGCAGTTCTGAAGGGCTGGGAACATCCTGTTGTGCTTGACAATGATGGAAACAAGACAGCTGATCTAAAACCAGAAGAAGAGTGGTCCAAGAATGAAGATGAATTAGCTCTTGAAAACTCGAAGGCTTTGAACGCTTTATTCCATGATCAAGCAATGCATTGTGGCTAAGGATGCTTGGGAAATTCTCAAAACTACACACGAAGGTACATCTAAAATGAAAATGTTAAGGCTTCAACTTCTGACTACCAAGTTTGAAAATCTAAAAATGATGGAGGATGAGAACATACATGTCTTTTACATGAATGTCCTTGACATGGCTAACTCCTTTGACTCACTTGGAGAAAAAATGTCTGATGAAAAGCTCGTCAGAAAGATTCTCAGATCTCTACCAAAGAGATTTGATATGAAGGTGACTGCGATTGAAGAAACACAAGACCTCTCCAGTATGAAGGTTGATGAGCTAATAGGATCACTTCAAGCCTATGAATTAGCTATCAGTGATAGGTCTGAAAAGAAGAAAAAGAAAAACATAGCATTTGTTTCCGACACTGGTGAGGAAGAAGTTCAATATGAAATGGAGACTGATAAAAATATTTTAGATGCAATTAGGCGTCTTGGTAGAGAAATCAACAAAGTCTTGGAGATGATGGACAAAAATTTGAAACCAAATGTTCAGAACATCTCGTCCAACATCAGCAGAAACAGTGAGTCTCATAGACGGGATAAAATTGATGAAAATTCCAATCATCACTACAAAAAAACGCGTTTATTCCGGCGGCTAAAATTTGTATGTACGGTTTTAGCCGCCGCTATGCACTTTTCTGGCGTTTTCATAACTGCCGAAATTTTGTCTGCCACAAAGTTTAAAACGGCAGTTTATAAGGGACCGCCATGGTAACTGCCATAATACGCAATGTTCATATCGGCGGCTAATTCTTTGATTAAAACGGCGGTTTCAGCCGCCACAATAGACATTAGTTTAGCAAAAAAAAAAGTACATAGTGGCAGTTTTAAACGCCATATTGGTCACTTTTTTTAAGAAAAAAATATGCACATAATGGCACTTTTAACCGCCGCCATGGCCTCTGTTTTAACAAAAAAAAAGATCGGAACAAATCACCTAAATGGCACTATTTAGTACAAATATAACTTATTTTCTACATAAATTGTAATATTACAATGTGTAAAATAGTCCAAGAACATCATGAATGTTGAAAAAGTAAACTCAACTCTTCAATTATATGTATGGACCTCTCCTTATTTCCCTAATGTAGTGATATCCTTCCACTTCTCTGATACATGTACACATACATATAGATCAAATAGGTCACAATGCTAATTCATAAAACAACAACTTGATAAAAAAAAAAAGAAGCATTATAACAGCAACTTGAACCAAGTTTACACCTATTTATCAGCACTTCCTTCTCCAGACACAAGAAGGATGCTCTGGTGAGGGGACCAGCAATGCCTTAACAATAACAGTGTGCTCTGTTAGTCTCAAAGTTGGTTTCTGAGAGTGCTGATTCCAAATAAAAAACATGGCATTGAACAAGAGATGAATTAACACTCTAGAATAAATATACTAAATAATAATGTACTCGCGAATTAAAACTCTAGAACAGCAAGGCATAACAAAGGACATAAATGAACAAATTTAGGATTTTAAACTACATAAAGTCTTTACACAAAGGCAGAAGAAAACTTTAGACATAATTTAAATTTAAATGAAGCAAACAAGCACTCCAACCACACTTGAACATTCAAACCAACCAACTAACACAATGGTGACAAAGGCATTAGTCACCACTGACATGCATATACATATAAACATATAATTATTGGTCCAACCACACTTGAGCAACACTCTATTTGTACTACATATTTTCCAGAATTTCATTCACATAGTAAAAATTATCAAACTTAAGAAAAAGAGAGTACAAGGAGTACTCAAATCATTACAAACTTAAGAGCTAGAGAGCAAGACCAAAACAACAAAACAGAACCATACAAATATGCTAAGTAACAAGAAAAGTTTGGCTATACCAGTACAACTCCAACATGACAGAACCTAAACTTCGTTATCAAACACCTTCACCTCTACTTTTCCAAGAGCGCCATATTAAACATCTCTACTTGGTTATAAAAGTTTCCTCCACCCCCAATTCGCCATGATATTGAACACCTTCACTTGGTTATACAAGTCAGGCTAAGTATAGCTAATTGAGTCTATGTCGCAACTCTCTGATTGGCACTCGACTCCAAAGCTTCCATTTGCTCTATTGTACCTGAAAAATAAAAGGGGGAACCAAATTGCATGTGTTAGTCAAACACATCCACTTCGTCAAGGCATAGTAAACAAACACCTCCATTTGTAATGGCCATGTCTCTTTATAGGCAATCAATATTTTACAGATTTACAAACTAAATATCATAATCATATCTAGCAATATCATTATCTTGTTTCCCTAATCAACGTGTATGTACTAGGTCTAAACACAATCAGAGCAATAATATCCAATATATATTAATTTGCAAAAATATCCTTATACTTCAATTATTGATAGGATCATTCGAGCATACTTTCTGCAACAATATTTAGAAGAAAAGGAAAATAATACAAGTTTGAATTTCTCATATATTGATATGTATCACTTGTTCATTAAAATGTTGTCAAAGACCAACCTAATAAAGATTATTCTAGATATAATGAATTTTTTCTATAAGCATTACCCAAAAAAATTCATCTTTTAATTACTTATAAATAATATTCTGCAAAACAGATTCAATAGACTCTGGATTGTCAACCTGCTTATAACAGCCAGTCATAATCATTCAACAATACAATCAAATCAAATTCATCATGAGTTAATTATAAAACAATTAAATCAAATTTAAATAAATAAATTGTTGTAGAGAAACTTACTTTCAAGAGAAACCAAACTTTCAACATAATCCATGCCATTGAACCAAGGTTTGTGGATTCTTTCAACTCTATTATATCTCCAATTATAAAGAATTGCCTCACTTTCAAGAGTACTTATCAATAAAAGTGTATCACTCTTCTCCGAAAGGCATAACGGTAACAAACGAAAGTCCAAATCATTAAAGTGATCATATATTTGAAGATTGTGATAGCTAATGTTGAAAAGCTGAATCCAAGAATTTTCAACTCCAAATTCCTTCATTTGCCATACTACCAAATGAGTTTGTTTGTAATCATGTGAAAACAAAGACTGTCCTTTAACAAACTTATATATGGTACAAAAATCGGCACTTCTCTGAAACCTATAGGAGGCGAAAGTTGAGAATGTGTCTCGGTGCCCAAATAAAGAGATACAATCACAAATTGGTCAAGAGTAATATTCTTGAAATCATAACGAGCGGAATCATTGCGAATTGCCAATCAACTAATACAATCATGCAGATTCACAACATCGATCCAGTAATCATGATCCACCGGAGAATCTTGAATAGTTCTTCAAATATTATCACCCAAACTGAAGACATATACATTTGTTTTAACTGGAACTAAATACGCCACCTTGTAAGTGTCGGTTGAATTAACATAACCAAACGTCAAATTAGGATGGAACCATAGGTCATTCTGAATGCAATACCCTAAATTTGGAGACATTTTCCTCGTGGCTGGGTTCCAAAAACGAAGCAACGTCACGCTATAAAAATCAGAGGTGAAAAACTGACTGAACAAGATATTAAAAAAATTCATTATTCCTAATTTGGTTTTTAAGAAACAAAACTCAAACAAAACAAGAAATTTAAATAACTCATATCCTTACCTAGTGATGGGTCGCAACTGTAGAATAAATCCTCCTGATTTAGCAGCAAACCTCCTCAAATAACAGTAGATCCGCTTGTTTCTTTTCACAAACCTCAGTTTTTCTACCAGCAAAAACGAAACAAAACAAAGATGAGGGTTATTTAAACAAAACAAAAACAAAAAAATAAAAAACGAAAAAATGGGTTTGAGTCAAAGATTGAGGAATCAATGGGTTTGAGGTTCCAGATTGGGTTTTGAATTGAAAATATATCAATAATAAACATTAGTTTCAATTCAATTTACATTATTATGAATCCATGAATCACAAATGACACAAATTGACAGACCCATGAATAAAAATCAAGACAAAACGTAAACAAAAAATTGGTGGGAGCATTGATCGAAAATTTAACAAATTAGAATCATAAAACCGTAAATAAACCAACAAAAATTTGGGAGGAATTGCAAAATTGAAATTTGAATAGATCGAGTGAGAGAGAGAACCTGAGAAGGAAGTGAGACGGAGAGTGACAGAAGGGAAAGCGGTGGCCGGAGATGCGGTGAAGGATTCGCCGGTGAGAGTAAGATGAGATGAGGTTATAGGAGTAACAATTTCGATGGGAGAAGATTTGGAAAAAGACTGAAGTTTTGTTATTATAAAATAAAATATTATATTATGTGTTAAGAAAAGATGGAGGGATTTTCTAAAATTTTAGGAAAAAAAGGAGAGGGAAGTTAGTGCGCCAAATGTCGTGGGGCTGAAAAAATTAAAAACGTTAATACCGGCAGTCTAAAATGCCATAATATACAAGGTAAATTATGCCATAATATTTTGTTGATACCGGCAGTCGACACCGCCGTAATGTACTGTAAAAAGCGGCGGTCATAAAAACTGCCGTAATACGCCGGATATAGTGGCGGTTAAGAGGGACCGCCAGTAAAAAACCGCCAGAATTAACGCGTTTTTTTGTAGTGCATGTGACAGCTTTAACAGGAAGATATAACTCTGATGAAGAATCAATTGATGAGGAATTAACTTATGAAGAACTTGTTGCATCCTACAAAGAACTATGTACCAGAAGTGCAGAGGTGATTAAGTCAGAAAAAGAGCATAAGAGAATCACAGCTCAACAGCAGGCTGAAAAGAACAAACTATTGCCTGCTAACTCTAACCTTCAAAATGAGGTAACTCTTCTATCTTCCAAACTAGAGAAACAGAAGAAAACTAGCAATGATTTTTGTCTTGAAAAAGAGAAACTTATGTCTATTATCACTGGTCTACAAGAGGAAAACATCTTGTTAAAATCCAAATTAGAAAACATGACCAAATTTGTTCGGATGTTGAACAATGGTTCTAATGTGTTAGATGAAATACTTCAAGTTGGGAAGTCATCTGGAAATATGAAAGGAATAGGCTTTGACTATGGATTTGTGAACAAAGAAATCAAAATTCCCACAAAGAAGTTTGTTCCTCCTAAAAAGAAGACTGAGTTTGTAATGTTGGATCAAATGCCACAACATCCTGTCCGACATCTGAACCCCAACCAAGAAACAAAAAAAAATCACCATGGATATGTCACCATTGTGGTAGATATGGTCACATAAGGCCGTACTGTTATAAGTTGTATGGATATCCTTAGTCTCATGTTCAACCAAAGGTCAATGGTAAGATTGCTCAAGCTAGGAAAGAATGGAGACCCAAAACTACAAATGTAAGTTCTTCTGTGACTCCCTCTGTGTCGATTAGTGTTCCATCTGTTTTAACTAAGTCTGGCAACCTTGTTCAGTCTAGTTTGAATGTTGCTGATGTTGATAAAGGTGTTTATATGTCTGCTTTTAAAACTGCTATTGCACCGGATGTTGCATCCGATGTTACAACATCCCTGGTTCAACCTGATAAAATAAAGTTTATGACTGAGTCAGCCTCTGATAATGAAAAATTCCAAAATAAGAAGGTTTCTGATCATGAGGATGGTAATAATGTGTCTGTTGGTAATGACCCAAGTGTGTGGAGTTTTCTCCTTAGTTTGTCAGAATTTATGGCTAAAAAGGGGTAGTAGATAGCTACTTTGATTTTGTTTTCGGCAGAATGGTGGTATGTTTCTAATGTTGTCTCTGATGTTGAAACATCCTTTTTGACTTGCCTATGAAGTTTTCTTTTAATGGCTGTGAAGTTGCATGATTAGTTTGTCTGTTATTCCATTGAAAGTACTCCCTCCGGTCACATTTATAAGCAAAAAAACACTTTTTAGGTTCATTGAATACATAATGTATTTGACCCATATATTGACCAAATACATTAAGAATTGAATGAATCTAAAAAGTGCTTTTTTGCTTATAAATGTGACCGGAGGGAGTAGATGTTTGTATGTTAGCAGAAGTATTGTTTTGATGCTTGCCTAATGGTGTGCCAGATGATGTTGAAACATCTTATCTGTCTAATTTTTGTTTCTGCTCTTTGGAAGATTTCCTGCACTGTTGGTATGGTATGCACTGTTGTGGATACCCTTGATGTCTGCTGACTATTTGGCATATTTTGTGGTTAAAAAGGGGGAGAAAAATTGATGTTTCTTTGCTTATACTCCCTTCTGTATATGTGTTCTGCATGTATCTATGATATGCCTGTATATTTGTATGTCTAATTGCTTATCTGCTATTCATGTTAGTGATGTTGCATTTATTGCAACTATTTCAGGCTTGTGTGTAGATGTTGGCTCTCATGTTGCAACATCTTAATGGTTTGATAGGTCTTCTTGATAATCGGAGAATCTGTTCTCAGTCATTTTCGGTTGTACATGTTCCTTGCTGACATACTCTGATATGTTGGAACATGTCTATGAAGACTGGTGTAGATGTTAGCACTTGTGCTAGAACATCCACTACTACAAAATTGGGAAAATATAGCGCCTCATAAATAGCGCTTTTAACACTAAAGCGCTATAAATTAAAACACGGAGGTCTTAGCTAGCGCTTTTTTGAAAAAGCACTATCTATCCTTTTAAGTATATATAGCGCTTTGTATTTAAAGCGTCAGTATAGGTTAAAAAAAATAATAGATATTTAAATAAAAAACATGATTAATCGTATATGGCGCTTTTTATGAAAAGCACTATATATAAATCAAGCTTAAATAGCGCTTATAAGTTAAAAAAAGCGCTACTGTATGCTTGAGAAAGATAGCGCTTATAAGTTAAAAAAAGCGCCATTTTATAAAGTGATTTAATGTACATTAACTAACAGGTCCCCTGTTCGATCCCCTGCATAGCATTTCAATTATTTATATTTTTTTGAATTTTTATGAAAAATGGATTGCAGTAACAAAACACACCTTTTTTTTTAATAAAAAAAAAGCACCCCTTTCTTTAATATTTTTATCATATATATATATATTATATATAACAAACTAAATCCAAACTTTTTCAAAAAAACAAATTCAAACTTTTTCCAAAAAACAAATCCAAACTCAAAAAACAAATCAAATATATAACAAACTATCCATACTTTTCCAAAAAAACAAATCGAAACTTTTTCCAAAAAACAAATCCAAACTAAAAAAACAAATCTAAAAAAACAAATCAAAATTTCCAGATCCCACTAAATCCTACTTTTCCATAAATAAATCATATCCTTGCAAAAAAAAATTAAAATACCCCATACACTCTTAATAATTGAATGGAAGTGTAGTAGTCAATATTTAGAAAGAAAATAGAGTTTTTTAGAAAGAATAAGAAATTAGAGTGCGAACGGGGGATTAGTAAAATTGGGTAGAAAAAAGGTGTAGTTAATGAGATGAGTAGTGCTTTAATGAGTTAAGTAGAGGGGAGTGTGAATAGCAAGACGGTGTAATTACAGAAATAATAGTAACAAATTCGAGAGGTGATAGTAATTTGAAAAGATTAGTAACAAACTTAGAGGACATATAGTAATTTAAAAAGATTCGTAACAAACTCAATTAGAGTTTATAAATAGAGAAGAGAATTAGAGAAGAAGATTTACCGAGGAAGAGAGAAACAAAGCGGCAAAAGAAAAATTAGGGTTATGGAGAGAAGAGGCAAAGAGGAATAACGAAAAGAACCTAGAAAGAGATTTCACCGTAGGAATTCATCACTTTTGCAAACTAGAGGTAAGGGGGGAGTCTCTATTCATCATAAGGGTTGTATAATCATATGGGTAGTGAAGGGTTTTGTTTTCCGTTACTTTTCATGATTTTTAATGAATTTATATTTAATTTGTATTCTAATTTATCGCTATAATTATATGTTTAATTTATTTGGGATAATATGCTATTTGTGCTTAAATTTTGTTCGTGTTAAGTGTATGCATCTTAGTTAGAGTGCGCGGTAAATTATTTGATTTCCTTTATGTTTGTCGTTCAATATCGTTACATGGTGTTGATTATAACCTGCCTATTGTTTGTCTTATGCGTATATGTTTTGTCCAGCATCGATCATGATTAAATTGATATATGTGTCTTTATGACTATGTGTTGTGGTTTCCAAATTTAAAAAAAAAAACAAATCAAATAAAGTTTTACATAATAAATTCAATCGTTTTCTTTCTGTCATGCTATTCAGTTGTTTATACATGTGCACCGCAACTTTTGATCCAAATTATAACCAAAATTGGTTCAAATTTATTTAGTTAATTAGGTATATCTCTATTGTACGATGCATCTATAGAGTTGGAGGCCTTACCATAATTCATTTATTCTTCCTTATTTTTATAGGTAATGATCCAATAAGTTATTAAAATATAAAAGTAAGAGAATTTTAAATTTAGAGTTAATTTAAGAAAATTGGGTTGGCTAAGAACTCTATGAGATTTTGAATAAGATGGACCTTAGTTTCTCCTAGTTTAGTTTGACCTTATTATATAAATTAATATATAGCAATCATGTCTAACTGTGACGGTACTGTTAAGCTCATTCAAAGAATATATAGGAAAGAAGTTTAGTTACTAATGAAATCATTTTTTATTAATATTATTTAAATGTCTTTGAAATAATAAATTTTAAATTATGAATTATTTAATGATGTAATTGATGTGTGATTTAAAGATGTGTTATATAAAGATGTTCTATTTGAAGATGTGTGATTTAAAGATGTGTTATATAAAGATGTGTTATTTGAAGTTGTGTGATTTAAAGATGTGTTATATGATGATGTGCTATTTGATAATGTTTGTTTTAAAGATGTATTTTAATTTATGATCTTGCTTTAATTTGTACTCATGATCAGTAGTACTTTGAATTTATCTTTAATATAATATAGTATTATTGCTTAATGGTGTTTTCTGGTATAGATTCAGGTGAAGGATTCAAGTGGAGGAGAGTGAACGAAATTTGGAAATGAATGATGATTTGCCCGCTTGTTTTGGATAAAAAATGTTGAGAAGATCAAGAAGATAGATGAAGACTGCATGATACCATAGAAGATTTTGATGTTTATGTTAACTAATTAGTTGTAACTCCTAGAGATGTCTATGTTACCATTTATAGGCTATACATTTCTGACTTTTATGCTTTATATACATACATTTTTTATGATATGGTTAAGTTTTATTTGATAAATAATAGTCCCAATTATAATGTGCCAAAATTATATATATTTCCCTTTAAATTTCTGACTTTATATATATTTTACTTTAAATTGATAAAAAACGCTATCTGCAAAGGAAAAAAAATTGACAAAAATAAATAAATAAATGCTTCTCCTGGCGCTTTTTTTCCTTTATAAAGTGTTATCTAAACATAATGTTACATAGCGCTTTTAAAACAAAAACGTTGTCTTTAAACCTGTCTTAGATGGCGCTTTTTTTTAAAGTGCTATCTAAGGAAACCCTTTGCTAGCGCTTTTTGACATAAAGTGCTATATAAACCATGCTTTAGCTAGCGCTTTAGACATAAAAAAAGCGCTATATTACTTTTACCAGCGCCATTTACAGTAGCGCTTCAAAAGCGCTATCTAATGCAAAAAAAAAAGCGCTATATAAGCTCATTTTTGTAGTAGTGATCTCTGTGCTTCTGAGATTCTATTTTTCTCAGATGCTATACATGTTCCCTGCAACTGCTCAATCCAAGGTTGGAACATGTCTGTGAGACTCTGTGCAGATGTTGGCACTTAAGCTGCAACATCTTGGTGTAATTCTGAGAATTTGTTTGTCTTAGAATTCTTAGTGTACAGGTTTCCTACCTCTGGCTTATATTATGGAACTTGTCTAGATGACTTCTGAAGTCTCAGTCTGTGTGTGACCTTTGATAGGTCTGCTAGCATGTATCTGCTGATAAGCTTGCTTGTTTGTGAATATTCCTAGAATGACTTATGCCCAGATCCTGAATCTTTTCTGTCTATGCATTAGGAGCTTTTAAAGGTTCAAATTTTCTATATGCATGTATTCAGGGGGAGTATTGGAATATTCATGTAAGTAGTCACTCATAAGATCTTATATTCAGGGGGAGTAATACTTCTATGTGTGCTTGTGCCTAGTCCAAGATGGGTGAAGGATGTTGAGTCAGAGGTTTAAACATCTGCGTCTATCACTTGTAAGTTTGGGAATTTGTGTTTCCTTACTTCTTTATGCTGTTGGTGATAGTTATCTGAAGGCATCCTAGTCTGTCACATGTAAGTGTAGGAATTTAGGTTTCTGTGCTTCTATGGTTGGTGAGTGACAGTACTCTATAGGTATGGGAAATTCATTTTTTCCCTTGCCTCTATGTGTGGCAGGTACTCCTGTCTGATGTGCTAAAGGATGTTGGAACATCCTATTTCTGTAGCATTGGAACTTGTTTTCCATTGCTCTAGAGAGAGAGCTTGCATCTCTCCACTTTTGTGTTGGAAGTTATCTTCCTTGACTGTAGCATTGGAGTTTTGCTTTCCACTGCTCTTGAGAGAATTTTGGTTCTCTCTTCTTTACTTGTACAAGAACTTAGGTGGAGTTTTGCTTTCCACTGCTCTTGAGAGAATTTTGGTTCTCTCTTCTTTACTTGTACAAGAACTTAGGTTCCCTAGTTGTAGCTTAGGAATTTATTCCTCAGCTCTTGAGACCATGCTATTGATCTGATCCGATGCTGCATGGCTCTGATCCAGTGTAATACCTCTGCCAGCTCAAGCTGTGATTGAAGATCTGTGAGGTATTCTATGTATGCACACTTTTTCTTTTTCTAGAGTGATACTATCTGCTACTTCTTCTTCTTGAATATGTGTTCGTGATGACTTGAGGAAGTGTATCTATGGTGTCTCTTTGGATTCTGTGTGCTAGCTGTTTCTTCATTGGTGTGTTGCTCATGCTCTTGGAGGAATGGTATTGTTTTGTATCCCTCAGTTTCATAAGAATTGAACTTAATTTGTTTTAGCCAAAAATTAGCCAAAGGGGGAGATTGTTGGGTATTTGTATTGGCTGCATTATTGCTAAAACAAATATCCTTGGTCTGTAAGTTGGAACCAATGTTCCAGCATGTAGTTAGGCAGCTCTGTGTGATGTTGGATACAATGTTCCAACATCCTGGCATGGTTCAGTATGTCTGGGTTCTGCCTTAACTGTACGCGCGTAGTTTATCCATTAAGGAAATCGTATTTCCTTTTACTTACTGACCAAGTAACGCGCATATCTTATTAGAATCAGCTGTGAAATATTACTAAAATAGACATTTTATTTTACGAAATATTTGTTACGATTTGGAATGTTTTAATATAGGTTCCGACATATTAGGACTTTCCAGATTTGTATATGATTCTATTTTGCAGGTTTGCTGAACCGATCTGCAACTTTACTGAAGCCCAACGTATTATTTAGCCCAAGCTGCTTCAGTATAAAAGGAAGACTTCAAGACCTAATTGCTCATTTCAAGCCGTCAAGCTAAAAAGTTTAGATTTTTAGGGTTTGAGTCTTCATGTATTCTACTCTTGTATCGTTTGTGATGCAGGATTAGGATCTATACTATGTTCTTGCTAGTGTCGAGTTTAGATACTTGTTTAGGACTAGTTTTGTGAGTATTGATACTCTTGTCCATCAAACCGAAGTTGTGAAACAAGGTTTGGTTGTTTGTGTTGGAAGGTAACTTCTATTTTATTGTGGTTGAGGTCTGATAGGTCACTGGGGCAGTGACTGACCATTAGGATAGTGAGATGGGATCTCAGATCTAGGAGTTCCTAGGTTGAAGTCTAGACGGGTAGGTCCTAGGTCATATAGTGTAAACGAGGAGTTTGCTGAGAGCTATTGAATAAGGACTACACTAGTGGATTTCCTTCATGGCTTGGTATCCCCCAGATGTAAGCGTGTTATGCTGAACTGGGTCAACAAACTTCTTGTGTTCTTTATTTTCTGTACTTTATTTTTCTTGTTTTATTTCTGTTTATCGCGCGATGTTGAAACATTGATCGGAACATTGCAAATGTTTAAAACATCTAACAGAACTTTAAAACAAGTGCGCTAGAATTTCAAAATCAATCAAGCAAAACATAGATTCGAGGGGTACTCATAACTCCGCAAAATCCAAGAACCTTGTGATTTCCTAAAACTCTTCACCGCTTTAACTTCTTACTTCATGCCTTCACATCTGTGACTTCCATTCTAGATACTGGTGCCTCTAAACTCTTGGTCTAAACTCATTCTTATCTCTTGACACATTAACTTCCAAAGTCACGTTAAACCGAATCGATTTTCGTTGATGGTTGCCCATGCCTTTTTCCCTTTTGAAAACTTTAAGATATGATATGCATTCGTCACTTGTTATTATAAAGTTTTTTGTCGTATAAAAGTTTGTGGAAACAACTCCCCAAGTCACTGCAAATCCTAGAGGTAAACTGACAGTCTTCGGAAACCAAAACTTTGCCCCAGGTTCGCTATCGGCGAGTTTCTTCAGCTTAATTTTCCAGAAAAACATTCTTTGCACGAAAATGCTTATTTCTCAAGTAACCTAATGCACATCATTCTTTTCTAGCATCGTAAAATATTCTATAACATATGCATGGCACACATCAAGCTATTTCGATACAATTCTCGGCACGTCGGAAATTAATGCCTTATTCTTGATAACATAAAATTTCACTGAATCTTTAACTCTTCTACTACGAGTAGCTTGCTTCTTTGCATCGCCGCTTAACGTAGCTTTCCGAACACTATAACCTTGTTCACTTTGAACATTCAAGTCCATAACTTCAATGACATAACGCTAATCCTGAGAGTCTACTAATTCCGTCAACATACGTCGACTGCTCTCTATCTTGTAGCCTTACGCTTACTTTCCGGAATACAATTCCGTTCCAACTACGACCCTTACTGAAGCTTCAGGTCCTGCTAAGATATTTCCATATTCTTCACTTAAGGGTATGTGAAGTATCATTAACAACTTACCCAACGCTGTCTGAATGTCCCTTCTTGACATTGCCTTACATTCCCGGAGGATTCATACTTCTACTTGCTTAATTCACCGACCAAGTATTGGCACGATCAACTTCTTACTAATACTCATTCCGAGTTCTTACTTCTGAGTTCACACTTTCCAGTGCATCTTCATCATATACTTCGTCCCTCGTGGGTCCTATTCAGCTCTCAGGCATCCGTTCTAATCGTCGAATGTTAAACTGAGTTGATCAGGCTCAACTAACACCAACAAATAGAATATCGACCCGGAACCCAATGGTCCAGCTACCTTAGTTGTAATTTAATGACCCAAGGCACGGTCTGAATCGACCTGCTCTGATACCAAATGTAACACCCATACTAGACGTATCTAGAAAGTCTAGCACGTGTATTAGTTTAGTACTAGATACATTAAAAATTTACAACAAATAAACTTTGAATGAATATATTATACAACCAAGTGCGTTCGTACATTAATTATACAACTTAACTTTTCTAAATTATGACAAATGTATCCTTGAACATCCATATCATGTTGCAGCTGGTACGAACGAACGCTTGCTGAAATATCATCCGACTACTAGCTTGCTAATCCAACATGTTTATCTGAAACAAATAAGGATTGGGATGAGACATAATGTCTCAGTGAGTTCCCCTAAATCCTAGGCTATAGGTAACCTCTGGGGAAAACCTACGGTCACCATGTGTCTACGATACAACCTGGCGGTTGATTATACGTGTGTGGTCATGTTTCCTAGACGGTAGTGCATGCTAGACCCGTCATAGGCTTATCTCACTTGTTATAGGCTTCACTTCCTATACGTGTCATGGCGGTCAAGGGGAACTAATACCGCAATGCCAAGATACACTCTACGTATCGAGGCCTAGGTCTAACATAATTATGACACGATTCTAAACCGGACGATTAGGGGAAACCTATGATCGTCTTCGGCATATCTTTCTCTATTTGCTCTAATGCATAATACGATGTTTCTAACAACGTATCTTATCTTGCTATCGTACTAATTCTTGACGATCTACGCCAAGGCTCTACTATTTCTTGATGATCTACGTCAAGGCTCTATGACATAACATAAACATGTCTAATAAATATGCATAGTCAGGTTCATTAAGTTAGCGTGTAACAACCAATACTATCTGAGTTTATTTTATGGAAAGCCCCGAGTGGAGTAACCCCGAGCGCAATCCCTATCTAACCAATGGAAACCTATCTAAGGTATAACCAACGACACTCCCTCAGTGGCGTGCGGGTTCCTTACGGCTAACCCCGTTTCACCTAGTGGAAACCCCTTATGTCCAACCTAGTGTGGATCACAAGAGACACGACACCTACATCTTGTTAAAGCTTTCTATGTGAATAGATATCTAATCGCTTCACAGCTTTAATAAAGTCTGAGTCTATAAATGCATGAGTATTAAATATATATACATGCTATCCCTTTTACCTCGGATTCCTATACGATCCAAGTAGAGGTAAACTATATGCTTGTATAACTTACTTCGTGAATAGATATATAATCGATTCACGTCTTGCCATACTCGCATGACACTTAGCTCCTATGCGAAGATAATACTCTATATTACTCGACTTTTCGATCATATCACTAATGCATAGAATTCTACTTCTTTACTAACTATTCTAGTTCTTGACAAGCTATGTCAAGCCTCTACGTTCATGCTCTTCCTTAATTCATCACTACCCGAGTATTATCGGTTTAAACTCTCATGAATCACTCTTTCCATTCTTATTAAGCTTTCCATGATTTTCATTTCAAGAATCATTTGATGTTATGTGCATTGCCTAGATGTTGTTTTGGGGTTATAAAGTTGTAAAACGAAGAAGGAAAAGCATCGGAACGCACCACGGATCCTGAACTGGGCCAACAGGCCAAAGCAAGTTGGCCAAGTCTAGAGAGCTGCGCTAATAGCTCAGCTGGGGCGTGACTCATCCTGAAGAATTTCGCTATTAGCGTAGATTTCGCTAATAGCGTGGTTCTTCGGGTCTGAGGTACAAAATTTCCAGTTTTTGACCCAAAACTCATCCTAATGGTTCCTGCAATGCACCAAAACATCCAGCAACATATATATACATTTATAAACATCTTTCATGGCAAACTAACAAGTAATCAACAAGAATTTATCAAAAGTACATTAAGGTTCTAAACCTCCCATAAATATAAATCACTACTTTCTAACATGAATTTACACAACCAAGGGAAGGTAAACTATCTATGGAACTCACCTAATCATGTTTCTTGCATCTATTCAAGCTTCAAGCCCAAACCTTAGGTTTTGATCCAATTCTTGATCCTTAGCTTTCAAACCAAACCATGCTTTAATCCTTTTCTTTATGTGTTTCTTGCTTGCTAAGCTGCCTTAATCCATGCTTGATCATGATTTGGAAGAAGTTTGGATGATTATGATGGAGAGGGGAAGGCGTGGCTAGAGAGAAGGAGGAGAGAACTCTTTCTCTCAAAACCTAGAGAGAGAAAGAAGAAGAAATTATGAGGTTTCTACCCCCAAAATCCCTTATATACTCCCTTGTGCGAGTTTACTTAAATGCCCTTCGTCTTGGTCGCTCTTAACCTGACACTGATACATAAACCCCTGCTTGACTGATATCTCATAAAAACATCTTCCGTCGTACTTGGCGTTCTGTAACACTTAATTTCTTATATCTAGCTCATACCTGACTTATGCTATTAATAGACATTTCCATGAACATTTGTCCTCTGACGCGTCTGATGGGTAATATTTCGTTACTGATAAGCGGGATATTACATTTTTTTACAAAATAATAAAAAAAATATCTTGAAAAATTTATTATAAAGTAATTTTAAGAATATATTATTTTAAAATTTGTTTAGTATAAAAATAAATAAATTTGTTTGAGTTTTAACTTTTTTATCGTATTTGTAAACAAACACTTTTTAAATGATAAAAATAATTTGGCGTCAATAAATGATTCAATCTTACTTTTGTAACGTGTAAGGAGTCCTCTTCTTGACAAAATAATTGGTGGCTGAAAGCGAGTGTAAGGAGTCCTCTTCTTGACAAAATAATTGGTGGCTGAAAACGAATCGCGTTAATTTTGCTTTTAACTATCATTTATGGTGGTTTAACCCCTTGTTTTGGAATCACTTTGTAATGCGGTTTCTTTGTCCTCGTTTTCATTCCCTTTTTTTTTTTGTAATTTGCTACCTTCTTTCCTGGTTTCTTAGCACTCCTTGTGTTGGGAATACCAGGTTTGTCTATTAATATAATCAATTTTAAGTTCTTCAAACCCAAAAAAAAAAAAATATAGAATTATTTTTTGGAGGGCCTAAAGCCATTTCTTTGCCAGCCTAGCCGTTAGGCCGACCCCGACTAACAGTGCCTTAACACTAGAAAGACGTTAGTTATGACAACTGTATATGTAACTGATCAATCTTATTATCCATAGCGTAACCTGCTATAGCAGGTAATCAAACAACTTCTATATAGTGTTGTAACAAAATTGTAACTGAATTTTGTCAATGAAATCAAAATTCACAAGTCTATAGGGAATTCTCTTTCCACCAAATCCAAAGTTGGAAACAGTGATTAACTACAATAGTGCTCTCGTATTGGAATTCTTCAAGAGTGTCTTTAGGGAATTCTCGTTAGTTGACAACGGTGACTAACCACAGTAGTGCTCTAGTTAATTAGTGACATTTTTAATAAATAATTTCTTATTTGAAATTCTTAAGGAGTGTTCTTAGGAAACTCATTAGCACTACCCTATAATAATTCATGCTATTTTTTTCACAACACGTTCTCTAACACTTGTTCTCTTATTAAATAAAATTTACCCGGATCTCACTAATCTTTGTGTGGCCCATATTTGAGGTGCACATTTTCAAACAATCAAAGATTTCATGTTCGAGAGAGTATTCCTAACATTCATCTACACGAGAACTGCTGTTTACCAAAAAAAAATTTGCTCATTCCCAATTGAAAAGACCAAAATACTCCTACGCGAGTTAACTCACGCAGCATAAGTTAACTCCCGCTAATGTTAAATTTGCGTGAGTTAATTCACGCTGCGTGACTTAAGTCACGCAGAAAACACACACACTAAAACTCAGCGTGAGTTAAGTCACGCAGAAAAAACACACACTAAAACTCATCGTGAGTTAACTCACGCTGGTTTTGTTTCATCCATATTTCAACTTTTTCACACATAGTGTGGCTAGAAAAATGTGTGATGGTTATTGATTGTACTATGTTAAAACTGATGTTTGACCTTTTGGACTTATACATAAATAATGTGGACCATGTGAAGAGGATAATGATTAATCAATGGCAGATGTACATGACGCATTAATTGTACTGTGTAAAGCTCTATTTGAGCTACCCTCTTATCAATCAATGACATGCCATGCTGATGTCCCACCACTACTTTTTACTGGAATCAATAGCCATCACACATTTTCCTAGCCACACAATGTGTGAAAACGCTGGAATATAGATGAAACAAAACCAACGCGAGTTAACTCGCGCTGGGTTTTAGTGTGTTTTTACTCATGCAATTTTAATACTAGCGTGAGTTAACTCACGCATGGGTATTTTGGTCTTTTCACTTGGGAATGAGCAAAAACTTTTGGGTAAAGAGCAGTTCTACATCTCCATTCATAAGAATTTTGCTCTCCACCCAGCAACTTTTACTCGCACCCTGCACTGCTTCCAAATATACCCTTGTGTTAGTTAAATCACGCAGCGTGACTTAACTAACGCACGTTGTAAGCCATGCGCGACTTAAGTCACGCAAGTTGTAAGCAATGTGTGGTTTAAGTCACGCACCACTGGCCTATGCGCGAGTTAACTCACGCACGTTGGCCGGTGGTCAGAACTGAAGAACAAACGTTTTTTTGGTCTGTGGTCAATGTTTCAACATTCAATCCACACGTTTTCTACCAAATTTTACACGTTTTTTGACCACATTAATGGTATTTACCACCTATACTACCATTCCCACCTATAAATACCCCTCCATACTTCCCTAATTCCTCACACCATACTACTTTCTCCCCCTCATCACTCTCTCCCTCTATTTCTCTTCTTTCTTTTTTTCCTTTTCAATATTCTCTTTGGGGTAAAATGTGATCAATTTTCGTTGGGGTAAAGTAGTGAGTAGCCTACTTGGGGAAATGATCGACCCTTGAGATAATTTTAAACCTGTTTTTTTAACCGCAGAAACTTTTTACCGTGGGTAGAAAGAACTTCGTGTGGTAAAAAAAAACAGTTTTAAATTTAGCCCAAAAGGGTTGATGATGTATTTTCCCCAAGAAGGCTGCTCACTATTTTACCCCACGAAGATTGATTACTTTTTACCCCAAGGAGAAAATAAGTAGATTTAGTGAATAAGTAGATTACTTTTTACCATATGAATTATTGTAATGTAATTTATGAATTATTAATAAAATGAGAGATTATTTATGCCTCAATTTTGTTCCTTTGTTTTATATTTGTTGTATTTAACTTTATTTATATTTGTATTGTATTTACCTTTATTTATATTTGTATTAATTTAAAGAATAATATCGAATTAATAATTTAGAATAAAATTAAGAAAATAATTTAGATTAATGAAAACAAAATAATTTCAAAATAAAGTTAATAAAATCATTTTGAATAAAGTTAAGAAAAAAACATAATTTGAATGAAGTTAATATAAACAAAATAATTTTGAATAAGTTAATAAAAATAATTTGAAAAAGTATCGTTGCGCCACTTAACTTGCGCCACGTGAGTTAACTTGCGCAGTAACTTACACTTGCGCAAGTTAACTAGCGTATGGGCATTTTCGGCATGGCTGCAGGGTGCGAGTAAAAGTTGCTGGATGGAGAGCAAAATTCCATTCATAAAGGCCAACCACACAACCTACACATAGGCCCGTCCTGATACACAAGCTTGCGGTGCAAGAGCCTTGGCCCGTACTCGTAGAGGGCTCAATATATTTTTTTATAAGGGTGGTTTATATTTCATGACTTTTTATTTTATTTTATAGGGATTTTATTTAGCAAAAAATACAAAGATTGGCCCAAATATTTATCTGATTTTTGCCCAACAACTCTTCACCTTTTTTATACAGCTTAGCATAATTTCCGTTTTTCATCCCCAAAATGCAAAATTGAGAAGTAAAACCTAAAACGTAGAAACAAGAACTTCTTTGGAACAAAAGAAGGTTAAAAGCAAGAACTTATTGCTTTTGAAGCTCCAATGTCAAAGTTGTAGAGTTCTCCAACTTCCTTAGCACAGCCAATCATCTTTCGCGAGTTCAAACATTGAAAGATACAGTGAGAACGAAATAAGTTAGTTTGACAATTTTTATCCCAGGTATAATTTACTGACATATACTAGTCTAAAGGAAAAGTTTGGAACATGTAGGGGATCTTTAAGAGTTAACATTGAAGATAACAGTGTTATCTTCACACAACTGAACCTTTACCTTCATTGGATGAAAAAGAGCCATCTACTACTTATATTTTTTGGTTACTTGCAGATGCAATATATGAAGAAAACAAATTAGACTCGCCAGTCATGTGGTTGCAGCTAAATCTATTATTCAAGCACAATTCAGACTGCCAGTATGGGCTAAGTTATCTTTTTGTTTTATAAAGCAAGAAAAAGTGTGAGATTCAAGAAAGTTTGAACAATTTGTCTAGTTATTTGATGGTTAAAGAAAAAAAATTGATATATAAAACTATTTATCTATACATAAATATAAGGAGGATATATGATTTTGAGATGATTTCTTTACAATAAGAAGAATATATGACTCTAACTTTCTTTATAAAATATTTCTCATATTTAAAAAGACCATGTTAATAACATAAAACCACAAAATACATATGTCTGCAAATAAGACTATATTCAAGCCACAACAATACTCATGTTTCCGGAGCTGCAACGTTGACAATGCAAAAGTCGTTGATTAAATTTGCACTCGATCAAAGTTAATCTTTCAACCTCAATCAAATTAAATAAACACCTCACTAAGAAGGGAATTAAAAAACACCAAAATAAACAAGGTCGTGCTAGACGACGAAATCACTAAAACAAACGAAAGAAAATTAAATATATATGAAAATCAATTATTTTTGTATTAAAAATGCTAATTATTTTGGGATAAATTTCTGTTGCAATTGGATAATGGATTTAAATTAGATGGGCTACTTGAAAAAAAATGTGAATTCACTTATTCACTTTAAAAAGTGAATTCTAACCACTAGGCTATTTGACAAAATAAAAGGTATTAGGACACTTTTTTCCTTTCTTTTTATGTGTGAATCGGGTATCATTTGTGTACAATTGCAAAGACTAATCCCTCAATTAGGATCATAATGGATAAATGAACCCTCCCACAAGAGATTTACCATTGTTGCATTCCTAGGCGGAACACTCTCTTTTCAACACATATCCCTCCATCTAAAAATGAATGATCTAGTTTGAAAATTTACGCAATATATTTTGACCATATTTTCTATTAATATATAAAGAAAAATGATAGCTTATATGATGTTAGATTCGTCTCAATGTATATTTTTAAAATAGTACGAGGAAAGAGAAATGGTTTGATTCAATGCAGTAGAACAACAACAACGGTTGCGGAGAAAAGGAAAAAAGAAGAGCAAAAGAAGACGATGGCTATGTGAATTCCATAGTTAAGTGAAGATTCGAGAATAGGGTGGGTTTGAGTTCCTAACAGTGGTGGTCAGGTCTACACACTATATCTAATGTAAACACAACAATCTTTTTTACAATTATTGTTTTGCTGGATAAAATCTATAAGTATTTGACCATCTTATGTGAGATGTATGATTCAACTTAAAAAAGAAAAATAGTGTTATAGGAAGTGTTCAAAATAGTTCATATATATAGCACTCTTTTTAAAGAATAAAGAATTAATTCAATCAATAAATTATCATTATCTCACCAATTTGGTCTCCATAATATTAAAATCAATTAAATGTCCCTAAACTATACCCTCGTCCATCAATTTTGTCCATAAACAAGTAAATTGGGGATCAAATCCAGGGTCGTCCCTAAGAATTCGGAGGCTCAGCTCTGGGAATGAAAAGAGGCCAATGATAAAATCAAAACGTATTTTTTTTTAAAACAGCAATGTTCTATTTATATTTTTTAAAAGATAAATATAATGTGTCGTATATATGCGGTATATCCAAAGGTGAAAATGACTACCGTATACATGAGGAACCCCCACCTAACACCAAAAACAAGATGACCTAATTCTAATAGGCCTAAAAGGCTAAAACAAGAGGACAGAAAATGGCTGGGGGTAATAAAAAAAAATGGAGGGCAGTAGTACTAGTGGATGTTAAAAAAAAATTGAGGCCCATGGCTGAGGGAGGCCCAGCTCTGTTGAGCTGTTTGAACCCCCTCAGGGCCGGGCCTGACCAAATCAATGGATGTGAGTATAGTTTAAGGACCTTTTAGTTGACTTTAATAATTTACAGACCAAATTGACGAAAGAGAGGGTGATATTTTAGGAAATAAAATGACTTATTATTTTTTTGGTAAAAAAAATAATAAAAAAAAATTGGTATATTCATCATTATCATAAACATAAAGTGTAAGATATTAATTTGAGAAAATTGGTAGTGGTTATAAATCCATTAAAATCATATTAAAAAAAGAATAGGAGAAACCTGCTAGGAAAATTGGTAGTGGTTATAAATATTTTGTATCGGTTTTATACACATGATATAATAGAAAAATGATATGATAATGAGTTGGATAAGGATAATATACGATAGTGGAAGGATAAATATTTATCTTATCATGTGTTTGATGCACACTTACATAACCATCCAAGCAACCTTCAAATAAATCATTGAACACAATGTTAAAAAAAGGCTTAATTGATAAAAACAACATCTTTGTTAATATCATCATTAACCTTCATCATTTTCTTCAAATAAATCCAGAAAAAAAGAGAAAAATTAGTAAAAAAAGACTTCATTCATCATCATCAACAACAACACTCAATTATCATCAACATTCTTGTAAATCAGACCCTAAATCTATATTCTAAATTTCATCCGCGAAGCTAATCTTATTTTCTCCCTCTAATATCCTAAAGAAGAAAAAAAATCCCCAACAAAATGGTTTGAGATCGAACACTAATAGACCTTTTAAAGAGTTCATGATGATTCTTAATTACCAACCCTTTCCTTCCAGATTCAACCATTTCTCAAAATACATCAATAAACATTGCGCAAGGTATAGATCCGACACAATCAGTTGGGCACACGACCCCTCTACTAACAAGGCGCGTCTGAGTAGGAAAGCAACCTCGACACACCCTCCACATTAGAATTTTCACCTTGTGCGGGACCTTGTGTTTTCAAAGAGTTTCATTGTCCCAATCTTCTCCGTAAGTGAGAGTTGCTTTGATAATATACGTACACACCCGATATGCACTTCAAACAGAATAGTGGTCATTCTTTGGCCTCTCAATCCACTCACTAAGATGAACCCCGCGGAATTGCGTATTACTGATGTTGATGGCCGAAATGCACTCTCCATTCGCCACCCATGGATGGTCCATCTATGGGATATTAGCATCGGTTCCTATACACCAATGATCCCACTATTGCACAACATTTTTGGCATAAGTTTAACTTTCTTTTGTTTCTTTTCCATGTGAATAATCTAAATGTAACGTCCGTTATGCTTTAACAGTATCTCCCACATTATTCACCAACGAGGCTACTTGACAAAAAAAAAAAAAATCCAAGAGAGAATGATATATACTTTGTAAGTTCTCTCAACAATGGCAAAGCTACAAAGTCTCCATCCCCTCATATATGTCAACAACTTCATAAAACTCCTATATAAAGACTCAAAAACCCTCGTAACTTTCCTACTTGGGACTTGTAGAACAAGAGAATTTTGAAACACTCTAAAAACACTAAAATCAAAACACTAACTTCATTCAATAGAGTGACAATTTAATTTCTATAAGATGAATCTTTGTGACCTGTTTAAATACACACCCTCTCTTGATTCCATGAGTTAGAAAACATCAAATAAAAAACCTAGCTCTCGCATCTCTCTAACAAACAGCCACCGCTTACACCTTCTTTCACCCCAATCCAAACCCTCAATTTGCAAGATGTAGCCGTTCAAGGTGGTGGTGCGACGAGTGACACCGGTCCTCCGCACCACCTCTAAACGTCGGATTTGTCGGCGCCGGCGTTAAGTTTGTTGTTCTCCAATGGTCTTGTGTGTTTTGGTTGTTTTTGTTCCTCTTCGAAATGGCGGCGACTTTTTTCGTTTTGACCTGCTGCGTGTTTTATTTTCTGTTGGTGTGTTGTGGTGGAGTAGGGCATGGTTTTGGCGATGATAGAAGGTGAAGGTAGTGATGACGTGGTGGTTTTGCAGTGGTGTCGACGATGCTGTTTTGGTGGATCGGTGGAGAGAAGAGTCTGACTTGTGGTGGTGGATCTGCGGTGTGGTGGTGGATTTATGTGGTGGTGGTGATGAAGTGGTGATAGAGAGCATCGAAAACGTCTTAGCTGTTTTCGTTGTTGTTTTCGTGGTGGTTGTGTGGCGGATAGGGGTGTGTGGTGGTGGCTGATGAGAGGGTCAGTGGGGTCTATTGGTTTTCGTGGTATCTGATGCTGATGGTTTTTTGGTGGTTAATGGTACTTTTGGTGGTGGTGCATGTGGTGGCTAGTGGTGGTTATGCTTTTTGTGGGTTTTCTTCTACGAGTTTCGTTGTTGATGAGGTTTTCAAATACACAGATGTTAGCTGGTGTGGTTTGTTAAAGGTGCGGTTACATGGGTTTTTGGTAGGTTTGCTGGTTAATTTGGAGAGGTTTTTTAACGGTTTGGAGGGTGTTTTTGGTTTGCTTCTAAAAGTTTATATTTGATACATGGGTGCTTGTTTGAGTGTTCCGCATATATACGGACACTTTTCCTTTGTATGTTGCTATTTAAGTCTTCTAGCTTAGCATTCCTTGTGCTTGCTAAGATTCTTTGTGTTTTAAATAAATTTCATTTTAGCTTCTTCAAAAAAAAAAAAAGAATTGTGATGACTTGACATTCCTAAAAAAAACATCTATAATCAAATAAACAGGGTGAATTATAAGTAATTCAAATCAAGAAAATTTTAATCAAACTCAGGACAAATAGATTTATAAACTATCTAGACAGAAGGTGTAAAACACATGATATTTCTAAACGGGGTCAAATCGAATATACAAACATATTAGCTACCATTTTCCCACTTGCTGCAGTATATTTGCAATGGACTAAACTTTCCATCCAGACAGCCAACACCAGAACAAGAAACTGATACAAAAAATACAAGGAAAGGGGAGAAACATACTCGCCCCGGAGGCAGCAACAGTCACATATATCTGTTGGAACCTAACTAGTAACAGCCACAATCCAATATTTCTATCGTTCATAGCCCATCTGCACATTACTACCAAGTGTGCATACACATTCAGGAATATAAAATACCAGAATAAATAACTGACTTGTAGTGGTTAAATTGAGACAAATTTCACAATAAAAATTAAAATTGACGGTAGCTAAAGGTGTAATTAATTCACGTGGTTGAACCGGGACACATGAAGGACCTGAATGATTAACTGACTTGTGATGAAGGTCGAGTTTTCAAATCTTGGCTACTAGCAACTAATAGAGTCATATAAAGAAAAATAACCGTATTTAAAACATGGAGAGACGGGGGATGAATTTAAAGAAACTAAAAAATACCATGGAAATGTTATTCGAGAGTGATTGAAACTCCCAAGGGCTTAAGTATTTGAGATTGATGAATGGTCCCAACTCTCAAAACTAGTACAAAAAAAAATGCACCAGTAACGGCAATCATGTACCAATTTAGAGGATATTGTTGATTTTGGATTTTCCACCTATGGCTCACCCAAGGCCAAGTCACTAAGAGCCAACTCTACCATTATTATTGGATATATTGTATAATAGGGATATTAGCTTTCTAAATAGAGCAGAGACTGCAAGAGAACATACCCCTGATAATACAATGAGATCCCACAGAAACTCTCCATATTCATCCTAAATAGCATGGTTGATTTCTAAAAAGGGATCCAATTGAATATTATAAGCACTTCATTTCCTACTAGAACTCAGCAGCTGTAATCATTTTTGTATCCAACAGTTCTGTTAAGTAAACATTCTTAATAGTATCTGTTGTTCACATTGTGTTTTAAACATTGGAAATTCTTAGGAGTCTAGTTTCAACGATGATATCAAAAATTAAGCACAACTACCTGACCTCTTTCCTATGTGGAGTTTCTTTCCTATTTATCTTGATAGGACTTAATTTTATTGAGGGAGGTCTTATTAGGACTGCAATTTAATAACAAAAATTCTTTTTACTATGGGAAATTTCTTAAATACATGGGTGAATTGCTATTAATCATTGGCACAAAAATCTCGCAACCAACATTAACGTTCCAGCATTGCATATCAACTAGGATAGTAAAATTTATGCAGAAAAGTCTCAACCATTACTTGAGCATCTAATGCACTATTTGTTTAGTCTTAGTACCTACCTTGGCTCAACTACTCAAACTCTCCTAAATCGATTTTCACAATGCTCATACTCTTTCTTCAGTTCTATATTAAGTACACAATTTCAAGTAGCAATACATATGCATTTCACTCTCCGTTTTCAAAATGGTATGTAAATTTCAATTATAAGACACTCAAGTTCTTATTACAACATGAATTGCAGCCCAATATAGTGTCCATGTCATGGTAGATTTCAAATTTGACACTGTTTCCTCCAATGGATCAAACTATGAATTTTACTATCTCTAGGCACAACAGCAAAGAAGACAAAGCTCATCAGAAACAAAGACTAGATATAAATCCATGATGAATGGAATCAAAGTAGATAGCACAAAAACAAAATTAATACTTCATGCAATGTTTTTGCTTAATTTAGACATAAGGTTAATGACAGAGAACAAGTTCCATGCATATTAAGATTTTTTTTGTACTAAAACACTTTATCCATATCAATGCCAAAGCTAAAGTTCTGCCCATCATATTTTTGATTCTGCCAATTTGATATTCAATGAGGAACACGCGCACACAATGATAAGATCATAAGAAGATGAAGAATCAAACCATAAACAATACCAGATAATGTAATATGAATATATGATGGGATTGATTTCCATCTTCAAATTGAAAAAAATAATTTATTTGTGGCCTCATATTATTCTTGAGTAAGCGCATATTAGTTTTCCTCCTGTAGTCATAGCAGGAAAATGAAAGCGTTAAACTTGCAATAATGGAAATTAGTTTTTGCGTTATTTGTGGCCTAAATTCAATGTAAAGGTAGCAGCTATAGAAGATTGCTTTTTCAAAAGGCTAGTACAATTGAATCAGGAGGAGTACAAAGAAGGAAATGAGAAAGTTTCAAACTTCTCATGATTTTTTTCATTGAAACATCCATTTTTTCTTGTCCCTAAAAGTTTCTCTTCTTGAACTTTAAAAGAATCATCGTCTGAGCTAAAAACCAATGACTCCGAGTAGATTTCTGATGACATATGATTTAATATATTCTTTTTTGAATCAGTTTCTTGCTAAATTTGAGTTTCTTCTTTTGATAGTTGCTTCTAATGTTTTGGATTGTCCTATTCTTTATTAATTGATTTTGGATAGTATACACATAGTTGAAGTATGTGATTCAATCTCTTGTAGGAACAAGCAAAGGATTCAGGCAAGTCTTTTCCTCTCAATTTACCAATCCATCTCTTAACATCTTTTCAAGAAATAAAGAAACAGTGTCGTATAGCAATGGCAAAAGGACAACTAAGGCAGATTTTTTGCTCTCTTAAAATGATAGTGAAAAGAACCTAGTGATCTTTATTCTTTAACAAAAGAGTAATTCCTTTTATCATTTTATTAGGGTTTGATTAGATGAGAAATTGAAGACAATAAATAAAAGTTCAGGAACGTAAGTTGTCAAAATAAACCAAAGTTCATAGTCAATTCCATAAATCACAAACATTTAATGAAAGAAGAGGTGAGAAGTGTTGTGTTTATGAACAAATACTACAAGGTTTATGAGTTTTCAATATGATTACTCTTTTAAATCAAAATTATCAAAGCTTTGTTTTAGAAATCTCTAGACACAACTATATTCATGATTATTCAAATTTGAGTTCCAAATCACACGGCATGAATCACAGCAAAACAAGAGAAATGGATTTTTCACCTTTTCTTGCGTATGTGATTCATGAATAATCGAGCATGGCCTAGTTTGCATAGTCAGGATCATTAGTTCTTCATGAAATTCTGGGGATAGATCCTTATATGTTAGAGAAGCTTAAGTCTATAATTTAGTTGCCATATTCCAAGTATTTAAAGGGTTCGACTAGTTTATGTTTATGATTCTTTACACACCTTGTGAGAATAGAAATCATCATGAAGGAAAGGGTAGAGGTTTCATGAGTGATTACCTATCTCAAGTGGCTTGAGAAAATTTGTAGAAGAGAGAAGAAAAGAAAGAAGGAAGATGAGAGAAGAAGAAGTAAAAAAGAAAATGGAAGAATGAAGAAAGAAGAGAGAGACACGTGAAAGAAAATAAAGAAGAGAGAAGAAATAAGAGAGAAAGAATGAAGAGAGAAGAAATAAGAGAGAAGGAAGAGAGAAGAGAGAAGAAAGACGTGAGAGAGAAGAGAAAATGAAGTGAATGAATGAGTGTGAATGAGCAACTTGATTTGCATACATACATGCATATAAATAAGTAAAAATATTAGAGTATGTACATGTGTGTGGTGTAACCGTGTGAGAAGAAGAGGATAAGACTAGAGGTAGATATTTTCTTTCTTAGCAAAGCAAATCATCATTAGACTTCACTAGTTACAATTGGTTCCTTAATTACTATAAGTTCTAACAATTTCCATTAACCATAAACACTTAGTTACTTCTAAAAACTAATCATGATTATTCTTCCACTTTCATTTCTATAAACGTCACTTAATTTTAAACGCAATCGATCGCGGTTGACAGTTATACGTGATACCGATAAAAATGTCCAAAATCATATTTACCGATAAAATAACTTTTTATCCAAGTATTCTAAACGACGTTTTCTTATGAGAAAATTTTCGATGGAAAAAAAATATTTTTATTGCATAAATCAATCATAAATAATTTTATTAGTCTATACAAAAAATTTCGTACAAAACGGAGTTTGTTTTTAAAAATTAAGCGCGGTAAATTTCCAGTTTGTGGAAGAGACTGAAAATTAAATTCTCGAGAAATTTTCCGAAAAATTTATCATGAGTCGCTATCGCGACAAAAACTACAAAATATTCGAGTAGCGATAAAAATTTATCGTCGAAGGTATTATTTATTTTTATTTGATCATAAACTAAAATAAACGAGGTAGCATAATATTATATTATTAACATTTATTTATTTTCTAAAATTATGGGTCTTACAATACTACACCCCTAAAAAGAGTTTTGTCCTCGAAACTTGGAGATACAAATACTTCAATTATTCATAAACAATAAAAATATGCTTCGTACTACTAATAAAATCTATTGGGGTTATTCCTCTCACCGTATCATTCTCCAAAACTCAAAGACATAACACTTAAACTTTCAATTTATGAGCTTATCAAGCAATTTTACACTTTAACTAAAGAACATTCGCTTCATTTGGAAAATATTTCCACCAATTAATAGATCATATTAGATCCTAGATCCAAACGCTATAGTGTTTAACTCCGTCCTTAAATTAACACAGATAATATTCTTTAAGGACCCATAAAGTGATGATCTCATACCCTGTTCAACTTAGAGTATTTGACATCTTTACACACGACAACTGTTGGTAAGAAAACATGTTCCCTTCAACGGACTTAATGAAATGATATCTAATCCACTTCGAGATAAATCTCGATAGACTGTAGGGGTAATCAAATTATATTTCGTAGAAATTGCCTCTCTGACCCACTAAGCTCCTACAAGACTCAAAACCTAGTGATACCTTAACACATACATGGTACAAGTACTTGTTTGAGTTAAGAAACGATCGACTACATGAAGCAAAACTTGCTTCACAAAAGGGAAAAAGTTCAGAGTACAACAAGACTCCAAACAAATTTCTCCCACTAAACCCAACTATTGATCAACTTAGGACAAACGACTCAAAGACCTAAAGAAAAGTCATCCAAAGCTCTGATACCACAACGTAACTGATAGAGGTTTGGCAAGTGCACCAAATACTATCGAAGTAGTAAAAATATCGATCCCACGAGGACTGTTTTTAACTTCAATAATTCAATTGCGTTATAAAAATAGGATGTGTAAAATATATTTTGTTTTGCCACTAGGCAGTAGATTTGGTTTGAGTTTAATTAAATCAAGAAACAGAAAATAAAGATTTGTTAAGAAAATATGGAGAGAGATGAGATCAGATCCGTCGAATCCTCTAAGTTCCCCTAATTGGTCTACTGCACCTATTTGTTATGAACCCTCTTCTAGTTTACGATGATTAACAAAATAGCCCTAATCAATCCCTTGAGTTAGGACCCTCTTCTTAAACTACAGCCCCTAATTCCTTAGGTGGTCTATTAATTCTTGAAGGTTTTACCGAACGTTAACCTATTATCACTAACAAACGATTATCTATTCCTAGACTAACCCTGTTTATTAGAACAATTCAATTAGGTCTAAGTTGAAAGCCATGGTCAGTGGTCATTCATTCTCACGAAATCAAGTTATATGTGATCAAGATATAAAAAGCATTAAGAACAATTGAATTGAATAGTCTAGAATTGAATTCATAAACAAAATAGAGTTTCACAGCAACATGTGTCAATTAGGGTTACAAAGATTCATCTCGGACCTAATCTCTAAGAGATTTAGCTACTCATAATCGAGTTTACAAATAGCATAATCAATGATTGAAATAAAACATACATGAATTGGTAAAAGGATGAAGAAATCACCCTTCTAGCCGTCTCCGATGTCTCGAAATCGCACTTTGCTCTCCAAAATCGTAACCCCTTGTTCTTCAGGATTAGTGCAGTATTTATAGAAGTCATGGGCCTGACCCATCAAAATCGCGCCGCGCCTTGTATAATGGCGTGCCGCGATTTCCCTCAAACAGGGAGGGTGTAATTTTGCTTCAAAAATCGCAGCACGGCTTGAAATTGGCGTGGCGCGATTTCCTTCGAACAGACTTCAATATTTAAGCTTTTTGCACTCCAGAACAGTATAAATTGCATGAGAACTCTATCAAAATGTCACAATAAGTCCCTAATATTACGTAATGACAGGATGTCATCACAACCCCAAACTTAAACCATTCCTTGTCCTCAAGGAATTTGCTTGCAACAGTGACAAACGACAGTAAATTAACAGTTACCTGACAAAACGCTAGTACCCAAAAGTTCATTCTCCTTCTAGCTAAAGATGAGCTAGTTTGACTTGTTTGCATCCACCTGTTCACAACTCCACGCATTCAAATTGAAATAGGGTTCTACCAGTCGACATGCAGGTCTACATATTACCATACGCTTGAAAAGTTTCTAAACATCAATCAAAGTCAATATCATTACACACTTTTGAGGTCTTTAGGGTTATAACGGGGCTTAGGTGAAAGGTGGGATATATTTGGATAAGTAGGCTACACAAAATTTGAGTTAGGCATTCCTACGGAAGTTAAAGCACAAAATTCAATCCTTCATTCATTCACCTTGTGGAAATACAATCAATGCAAAGGTACTAGAGAACATTTTTAACATTTAGGGACAATCGAGTTTGAAGTTACTCGGATTTTCAATGTTTTGTCCCTTTTTCATCATTCAATTTTTTTTTTGATGCACCATTTTTGTGTGTATTTTGCATGACAATTTCCTATTTCTTTCATTTTTGTTCTCTTATTCTCTAGTACCCCCACCCCAAACTTAGTTGGTTGCAAATTCCAATAGCAACCCCAAACTTAATCTTTAGCAACATTCTACAATGCCTTAACTCAGAAAATACATTAAGGGACAAGTCCTAAAAGTCTCTAGGCTTGTAATGTAGTTTGTCACCGAACAAAAAGTTCTAATCCTACCGGCTCACAATTGGTTAAGAAAGGATAAATTCAACAAATTAAAACAGGGTAGGCTTCAAAAAGGCTCACAGGACCAAGCACTTTTGCCTCAGTGTGTAATTGATAAAGACCAATCAATAATAGAGAAACAATGCAAGTTCTAGAAATGTAGTTGCATGGAAAACTAATCTAAATATAAGTAAATTGAAAAACAAATTTGGCAATGAACCTTATGGCTGAGATTTCTGGGAGTATGTGACTACCTAGCAACGCCGTACACTTCGCCTTTGAATCAAGTCACCCCTCCTTTAGAACTTTTGGAATACCGTTTCATCAAACAACTGTTACTAAACTGGAATAGGTCACATGAAACAAAACAAATTCATTAATAATAAACAAGTGCAGGAGCAATTACAATAGGGAAATAAGTTCAATGGACTTTGACATTAAAAAGAAAATAAAGAAAATAAATTGAAAACAAAGTAAATCTAGTGGGTTGCCTCCCACTCAGCGCTTCTTTATCGTCACTAGCTTGACTGCTAAGGATCCTCAGAGGTCCTTCAGAATGAGTGCCACCCTTCCTTTTGGTAGGTCGCCACCTTGTTATACCCTAATTTTGGACCTAAAAATACTAGTCCAATTCTTCTTTTCTTGCATTACAAGCTATTTGAACTATCTCTGATCAGTTGCATCTTTCTCTGCATTTTATTTCAATTTTATTTGCAAAATTCACATGCAGGGGCATTTTAGTCATTTCCTATGTCAAGTGTCTCTCAGTCTTTCAAAATTTTGTTTGAAGTCCTTTCAAGTAGTGTGAATAAGTCTCTGTATCATTCTATGTCAAAATCCATTTTTAAAATTGCATTTGAAGCCATTTTGAGTCAGTTTTGCCCCTAGGGGCATTTTGGTCATCTCAAGTGTCAAGTCACTGTTTAAATCCTAAAAATTGTCTCTGAGTCTTTTAATTTTGCTTGTATAAGCCTTTGTTTCATTTCTCTGTTAAAAATCCATTTTAAGTTTGCATCTGAGTCATTTTCAGTCGTTTTAGCCCCAGGGGCATTTTGGTCATTTCACACGAAATTTCGGCAAAGAGAGGTTACTTTAAAGTACCTCATTTAGGCCATTGGTTCGTTTTAGTCCGTTTTGTCAATTTTAATCGTTTCACTTTACGTTATTTTCCAATTACCAATTTTAATTCATTTTATTTTATTTTTTAGTCCTAAATTCCTAAAAATTGCATTTCAGTCCTTTAAACTTTCAAAATTGCACTTTAGTCCCTTTTCACCTTTTTATTTCTTTTAAGAATTTAGGTTTTAGTCCTTCTAAGTCAAACTTCCATTTTAGGTCAATTGCAATGAAGTCCTTTTGTCCAGTTTATTTTTAGTCCTTTTTTAGTTATTTGCAGATTGGTCCATGAATTTTCAACAATTGCAGAAAAGCCCTCAAGTCCTAAATTCAGCAGAGGCCGAATTAGTTACAAGTCCAGACAGGTGGCAAGCACACATTGGCTATCATGAACACATGTCACCTATATAAAGGCCCAATCATCACAGTCCCAAAGAAAACGAAACAACTCAGCAAAGTTCAGTGCCACATCACAAACAGATTTCACATTCTCTCTCTATTCAGTTACGATCCAAAATCAGGATCAATCAAGAACACAGAAGAACAATCACAAACCCTAAGTTCTCAAAGCCAAAATTCAACACAATTCCGATGAATTGGTGAGAGTTCTCAGAGATTCGAAGCTGAATCATCATCACTGAACTCAAACCACTGCAATTCAAGCACAAGTTCGAAGAACTTATACGATCACAGTGGAGAAGAAGAGGAATTGAAGAAGGATTCGAATCAGAGAAGAAGAAGAGGAAATTTACCGGTACATTTTTCAGTTCGTAGCAACAAATCACCTACCAGAAACTCAAAGAAGATTCACGAAGATTTTCTTCGTCTTCTCATTCGAATCTCCAGGTAAAACCTCAAAACCTTCTCGTTTTTCATGTCAAATCATCATCGAAGGCTTGTAAGCATAAATAAACGGTGAATCGAAGCAAAAACTTCGAAAAGATTCAAGAAAGAATTGAAACCGAAACCCTAAAATGTAAATTCTTCAAGATTCACCGTTTATTTCATGAATCCAAGTTTATAATCATCATCAGCGAAGAAAATAGGTTAGATAGGGGTTTAGTTTCAAGAAGATTAGAAAAAGTTTGAAAACCCTAGAAACCGTAAGTTCAAAGTCCGATCTACTTCGTTTTCATCATAATTTCATAAAAATAACCGTGGATCCGTAAACAGGGGAGGAAGACGAACGTTTCTGTGTAAAAAGTTTGAAAAAGTAGCATCAGGTCGTCGGAGAAGATGAAGATTCCGATGAATCTTCATCTTCCTCCGCCGTTCTCCGCCGTCCTCCCCAGTTTCCGGCTAGGTTAGGGTTTTAGAGAGAGAAGAGAGAAGAACGAGTGAAGAGAGAGAATGAGAAGTGTGAAATGAATTAGACCGGTCACCTGGCCTTTATATAAGCCTTTGAACCGGTCTGGTTCAGCTGGTTCGCTCCCCTGACCGTTGGATCTAGGGTTGATCCATCTGGATCAATCCAACGGTCCCTGAACTCCCTGAGGATCCAGGATCCGTTCATCCCTTGGGCTTGGGTTTGGGCTTAGTTTCCTGCGTGTTTCCTTGTTATTTTTGCTATTCTTGCCACTGTTTCTTGCTATTTGCACACCTTTATGCTCAAAAAATTTGCTAAAAATTCCAAGTATTTTTTCATGTGTTTTGACTAGTTTCTTGATCTTCTTGTGATGTTATTATGTGTTGAATTTGGATAAAAAAATATGTAGCATTTTTTTTTCAATAGTTTATTACATTTGTTAAATCTTGTGAAAATTTTACATGTTCTTGTGATCAAAACTCTTTAAAAAATTCCAAAGAAATTCATGAGTGTTTTTTGACAATTATGTGACCTTCTAGTGTTGATTTTATATAAAAAAATTGGTGAGCATGGTGTGGTTAATTTTCCTAATGCTTTGTGACATTTTATGCTAAAAAATAAATGAAAATTCATTTGATTTCAATCCAAATTGCTTGATGAATGTTGGTGACCTATACCTTTTGATTCCATAGGATTTAGATACTGTTTGTGTTTGATATTAGTGCATGAGTATGAATTTTGATTAGTTACTTAGCTTGCAAGTTAGTTGAATAGTTAAATAATGCAAGTATGTTCAAAGTTTGTTTTAAAATGCCAAGAAAATCATGTAGCCTTAATTTCCATTCCAAGACTTTATTATAAACCTTTTAAAATGTAATTGGAATGTGAGAATTATAGGTCACTTGGTTCTTGCATTTTATGAATAAATTTTAGCTATATTTGCACTCTTTTGCCTTTATTTTCTATCCTTTATGTCCTAGTACTTCTCTTGCTTTATTTCCTTTGATATTGCTCTATGCTACTAACCTTTCCATTTCATGTTTCATATTCATCATAAGCATTCCCACTTCATCTTCTTCTTCATCTAATTTCTTGCATTTTAAGTTACAATTTCATGCCAAGTTTAAAATGTAAATACTTAGAGGTTTTGTAATATTTTACCTTCATGCAATTTTAATTTCTTGGCAAAGAGGCCATAGAATGTATTTAGGGTATGATGTAAAGGACAATGGACTCTAATGATGTACACCGACACAAGCACTGACACATGCACACACATCACTATATAGCTAGAATATGCATGTTTAGATGTATGTTTAGGATTGTATGTTTAGATGTATGCCTAGGGTTTATACTTAGAAAAAACCAATTTTCCAAACAAATGTGAACAACTTCACTCAAACCTTTTCCGAATAAACCTTGGGATCCAATATCCCATTGTATTTTTCTTTTCCATTTTCTTAATCAAATTTCAATGAAAATAATCAAACTTTGACCATATTTTGCAATTCACTAATTCAACCTCACTATTTCCTAATCTCATGCCCTTGAGGCCTCTTTCTATTCTTCAAAATCCATTTTCAAACTTAAAATCAACCAACAAAAACAAAAACATTTTTTGAGAGAGAACTACGGTGGATTTGATCCCTTAAACGGGTACGTAGGCAAGGAACAAAATTCCTTCAATTCAACTAAAATAAAAATTCAAACACTTTCTTCTCCCTCCAATTCTTCACTTAGCAAATTTTAGGTGTAAATAACATTTTCAAATAGCATTTAAAAATAAAAGCGCGCGCGTAGAAATTAAAGACGGTTCCTATAGGTTACTATAGTCGTTATGGGTGCCTAACACCTTCCCGTAGCGAAAACAACTCCCGGACCTCGATTCTCAAGGGTTTTGCTTACTTTTTCCCTTCCCAAGAAAAAATAAGATATCACCGGTTTAAAAGGTTCAAACATAATCAATGTTTGACACCCGAAAACCAAGATAAAACAGCTGGCGACTTCACTGGGGAGATTCGAGAGTTACGCCTAGTTTTTATTTCCACGTTTGCGCTTGTATTTTTACTTGCTTCTTTTACTTGCTTTCCTATGTGAATAAATGTTTAATTTCTTGCAAACGTGTGGGGTGAGAATATCAAAAGTCCTGCACCCGGGCTGAGTGAACTTAGGATTTAGGAGGGATATAATCGACAATTCATTCCGGGGGTTGCCTCGTGTTTTGGATTATGCGATCAATCCCACATAGCTGAGGCATTTTGGGGGTGATGTTGTCGGCGCGAGTTGTCGCGTTTAGGCACTTTGCCTCTAATTGTTCTATGACGCTATGAACCGTAGATAACCAAACCCATCCATGGTCATTTTCTAGGATGTAGTGCGGAGGCTAAACCGGGTGTTGTCTCGAGTTTTAGCCGTCACGCGATACTACACTCAAGTTAGACCTTCCACGTATAATCATGGAGCGAGTGTTGACTCGTGACACCATGAGATACGCCGGAGAGGTTGCAACTTGGGAACCTTTTTAGAACCCGGTTACTATTATCCTAAAGCCTTAGTTTCACCGGACACCGTGTCCACCCATGACTCCTCGACTTTGAAACTTCAACCCACCATGTTTTCTCCGAACTTGAACATAATCATGCATTCATGCATACATGCATACATGCATAAACTTTTGTCATGCATTGTTATCAAAGGGCTTAGACAAGTTGAATTTGTAAACATTGTAGGGATGAAGATGACTAAATCCTACAAGTTCAAGGAAGTGGATTTGGCTAGTTTGAGGGATTTGGCACTCAAGATTGAGGATCCGACTGGTTTCCGACGCCGTTACGGGGCTTTACTTCCTATTCTCCATACTAATGTGGATGAGAAGCTTGTGCACACTCTAGTGCAATTCTATGATCCGGGGTATCGGTGCTTTACTTTCCCAGACTTTCAGTTGGTGCCTACTCTAGAGGTTTATTCTTCCTTGATGGGTTTATCTATTGCTAAGGGGGTACCTTTCTCAGGACCTGAAAATCCTCTTCCTCCATTGATTATTGCTAAAGATCTCTATCTCAAGACCACCGATGTCTCCAAGAATCTTGTCACTAAGGCACACATCCGAGGGTTCACTTCAGAGTATCTTCTTGGGAAGGCCAACCTCAATACCACTTGTCAGGACACTCTCGAGGCTATTCTTGCACTTCTCATCTATGGGCTTATTCTCTTTCCGAATCTTGATGGCTTCGTGGACATGAATGCTATTATGATCTTCCACTCCAAGAATCCGGTTCCTACTTTGCTAGCTGACACATACCATGCTATCCGCGATCGTTCCGCCAAAGGTCGTGGATATATTCTTTGTTGTGTGCCTCTCCTCTATAGGTGGTTTATTTCGCACCTTCCGCAGTCTTTCCACGACAATCCGAGGAATTGGTCTATTTCACAGAGGATTATGGCTCTCACTCCTAATGAAGTGGTTTGGCTCACTCCCGCTTCTAGGGTCAAGGAAATCATCTTTGGTGGTGGAAAGTTTCTTAATGTACCTCTTCTTGGTACCCGGGGTGGAATCAACTACAACCCGGAGCTTGCTTTGCGACAATTTGGTTTCCCGATGAAAGATAAACCCATCAATCTTGCTACAGCTCCTTACTTCTTTCACTACTCCAATGCTCCCACAGGCATAAGAGAGGATTTCATGGAAGCTTGGACTAAGCTTCGGAAGAAAGAGGTGAAGCATATGGGCGTAAGGTCCGGTATTGCTCATGAGGCCTATACACAGTGGGTGATAAACCAAGCTGAGGAGATTGGTATGCCTTACCCCTCTATGAGATACGTGTCTGCATCTATTCCTACCATGCCTTTGCCTCTACTCCCACCTACCCAGGAGATGTATCAGGAGCATCTAGCTATGGAGAGTCGGGAGAAGCATCAGTGGAGGGCTAGATACTATGAGGCTGAGAACTTGATCATGACTTTGGATGGAAAAGGTGAGCAGCAGACTCATGAGGTCTTGACACTGAAGAAAGAGTTAGCTAAGGCTAGGAGAGAGATTGAGGAGAAAGATAGGCTGCTTATGAGGGACTCCAAGAGAGCTAGGGGTGCCCGTGACTTCTACGCACGATACTGCGACTATGAGTCCGACTCTGAGGACGACGCTTCCACTTCCTATGCTTGAGGATTTCCATTTCCTGTTGTTATTTCCATTTGTTCATGTTGGATTTGTCTTGTAAAACTATATGTTAGTTGTTTGATTCCCGTTTATGTTAATTGTTGTTTAGTAATGTTTACGAGTTCATAATTTGTCTAGAACCCTTCGATAACCTAAAAAGAGTCTTTTTTGCATATACATCAGCACATTTCATGCATCATATGCATTCATTGACCACAAAAAACTTCTCTCGTGCTCATTGCCTCCTGGTTTTGTCCGCCGCAGTCTGAAAAGTGGCTCGTGTTCGCAAAGTCTACCAACCAGATAGAATTCACCAAACAAGATTTCATAAGAGAAGGATGATGGCTAACTTTGAAGAAGAAAATGCTCAGCTCCGTGCCGAATTGGCTGCTATGAAAGAAGACTTGGCCAAGGCTCATGATGCTATGTCCGCTATGATGGCTGCACAGGAACAACCAGCCACTTCTGTTCCAGTTACTGCTGAGGTGATTCCCTCTATCCCACTGTCTACTGTGGCTACTGATGCTCGTTTTGTTATGCCCAACGGCCGTCCTTATGGCCTCTCAGCTTACTATTCTCCTAATACTGCTGCTGGTGTCTCTGGTTTTGCTGGTCAAGGACAGATTCCTGTGTCTACTGCTATGCCTCAAGTAACTACTGTTGTTACCGATCCTATTGTACACACTGTGCAACAGGTAATTGATGTTGACACTCCGCGTGGACAAGATCCCGCAATGGAAGCTATGAAGAAACAGTTGAGGGAGTTGGCTCGAGAACTCCGTGAGGTCAAGGCTAGCCGGGGAAACAATGGTGCTCCTACTAAAGCTCGCGATCTATGCTTGGTATCCCGATTTGAGGTTCCTAAGAAATTCAAAGAGCCAGAATTTGACAAGTACAATGGGACTTCTTGCCCACATAACCATGTTATCCGGTATGTCCGAAAGATGGCTAACTACGCCGACAATGATGCACTGATGATCCACTGCTTTCAGAGTAGCTTGACAGATGATGCAGCAGATTGGTACACTAGTCTGAGCAAAGATAACATTCATACCTTTGAGGAACTCGCTGCTGCTTTTGAAGGTCAATATGAGTTCAACACCCGTCTGAGGCCAAACAGGGACTCTCTCAAAGCCCTATCTCAGAAATCAGATGAAACATTCCGTGAATATGCTCAAAGGTGGAGAGGGGCAGCTGCCCGTGTCTCTCCTCGACTTGATGAGGAAGAGTTAACACAGACATTCCTGAAGACCCTGAAGAAGGAATATAAGGAGAGAATGATAGTCTCTGCCCCAAACAACTTCTCTGATATGGTTACAATGGGAACGCGTCTAGAGGAGGCCGTCCGAGATGGTATTATTGTCCTAGAAAAAGGTGAATCTTCAAACAGTGCACCAAAGAAGTACGGTAACGGACATCACAAGAGGAAAGAATCTGACGTAGGGATGGTGTCTGGTAACCCGTCTGCAGCAGCCATGCAACTACCTCTGCCTTATCACTACATGCAATACTCCCAGCATCCGTTCTTCCCACCATTCTACCAGCAATACCCTCTGCCACCGGGTCAACCACCAATGCCCGTCAATGCTATTCCTCAGCCAGCACAACAACAACCTCCTATTCAACAGCAACGACAGCAACAACAGGGTCCCCGACCCAAGCCTTCTTTTCCACCAATACCAATGTCGTATGGTGAACTGCTCCCAACTCTACTGGCCAAGGGACACTGTGTCACTAGACCAGGCAAGCCTCCACCTAATCCATTGCCTCCCAGGTTCCGTCAGGACCTAACATGTGAATTCCATCAGGGTGCTCAAGGCCATGATGTTGAAGGTTGTTTTGCTCTGAAATATATTGTGAAGGATCTGATAGAAAAGGGACGGTTGACTTTTGAGAACAGTGTTCCTCATGTCCTTGATAATCCGCTTCCGAACCATGCTGCTGTTAATATGATTGAGGCCTTTGAAAGGATTCCCGTTCCTCAAGAGGATCCCATGTTGGATGTCCGCAATGTCGTTACTCCCTTGGTACCTCTACATATCAAGCTCTGCCAGGCTTCTTTATTCAAACATGATCATGCTTCTTGTTCCGAATGTCTTCAGAATCCTATGGGCTGTTGTGTGGTGCAAGGTGATATCCAGAGCCTGATGGATGACAAGCACTTGATTACCAGTGATGTATGTGTGATTGGCTTGACTGCTGAGGGTGCAGAACCCCGGAGGGCTGGTACTAGCATGGCCTCACTGAAAGACGCCCAGAAGGCTGTTCAAGCAAGGCAAGCTGCTGGCTGGGGCAAAGTGATTCAGATTCTGGAAAACAAGCGTAAAGAGGGCCTTGGATTCTCCCCGACATCTGCTGTTTCAAAGGGAACCTTCTACAGTGCTGGGTTCATCAATGCTATTACTGAAGATGCTGCTGAAGGAAGCCACGTGCCTGCATTTGTTATACCAGGAGGCACTGTGAGAAATTGGGAAGCCATTGATGTTCCTTTAGTCATGCATGCTTCCATGTAATGTGTTTTGTTGCTCATGTTTCTTGTTTTCAAAATAACAATCCTTTCGCTCTGCCCAAGGCGAAAGTGATATCTTTGTAAGGGCGTGTTTGTTTCGGCATTGCCGTTGTCAATAAAAGTTGTCGTTTTTCTCACGACTCTTTGTTTTTACTTTTTTTAGTGCCTTTTTTCTTGGAAATAATGGTAATGCCAGAAAAAACCAAAACATTTGTTATTTTCTTATTAATTTCAAAAATCTGCATGAAAAACTTTTTCTAAAATCATCCCAATCATATTATGCAGATTGAACCATAATAAACCCATTGAACACAGTGACCCTATGGTTCCTCCAAATTTTGAATTCCCTGTATATGAAGCGGAAGATGAGGATGATAATGATGAAGAGATACCGTATGAGATCACTCGACTGCTTGAGCAAGAAAGAAGAGCCATTCAGCCTCACCAGGAAGAGATTGAACTCATCAACCTGGGTACTGAAGAGAATAAGCGAGAGATCAAGATTGGTGCTGCACTTGAGCCAGAGGTGAAAAAGAAAATCATTCAGCTTCTCCATGATTATCCAGATGTCTTTGCATGGTCCTATGAAGATATGCCGGGTCTAGATCCCAAGATTGTGGAACATCGGATACCGACAAGACCTGAATGTCCTCCTGTCAAACAGAAATTGAGAAGGTCTCGTCCAGACATGGCTCTTAAGATCAAGGCTGAGGTGCAGAAGCAAATTGATGCGGGTTTCCTCATGACAGCTGAATACCCTGAGTGGATTGCCAACATTGTACCAGTACCAAAGAAAGATGGGAAAGTTCGAATGTGCGTGGATTACAGAGATCTGAATAAAGCTAGTCCAAAAGATAACTTCCCATTGCCTCATATTGATGTGCTTGTTGACAGTACTGCTCAATCCAAAATATTCTCCTTCATGGATGGTTTCTCTGGCTATAACCAGATACGAATGTCACCTGAAGATAGAGAAAAGACGTCCTTCATTACTCCGTGGGGAACATTCTGTTATAAAGTGATGCCATTCGGCTTGATAAATGCTGGTGCTACCTATCAAAGGGGTATGACCACTCTGTTTCATGATATGATTCACAAAGAGATTGAAGTATATGTGGATGATATGATTGTGAAGTCAAGTGATGAAGAGCAACATGTTGTGTATCTGAAAAAGATGTTTGAAAGACTGAGAAAGTACAAGCTGCGGTTGAATCCTAACAAGTGCACATTCGGTGTACGATCTGGAAGGTTGCTAGGCTTCATTGTCAGCCAGAGAGGCATTGAAGTTGATCCTGACAAAGTCCGAGCCATCAGAGAAATGCCGGCCCCTCAAACTGAGAAGCAAGTCAGAGGTTTCCTCGGACGTCTGAATTACATTTCAAGATTCATATCTCACATGACTACTACTTGTGGTCCAATTTTCAAATTGCTCAGAAAGAATCAGCCTGTTGTATGGAATGATGAATGTCAGGAAGCTTTTGATAGCATTAAAGAATACCTGTTGGAACCACCTATCCTTGTCCCACCAGTGGAAGGAAGGCCTTTGATTATGTATCTGTCAGTGTTAGATGATTCAGTGGGATGTGTTCTCGGTCAGCAAGATGAGACTGGTAAGAAAGAGCATGCTATCTACTATCTGAGCAAGAAGTTCACCGACTGTGAGACTCGGTATACGATGCTTGAAAAGACTTGTTGTGCTTTAGCTTGGGCTGCCAAACGCCTGCGTCATTATATGGTGAATCATACCACTTGGTTGATATCCCGAATGGATCCAATCAAGTACATCTATGAAAAGCCTGCTGTTACTGGAAAGATTGCACGTTGGCAAATGTTGTTGTCTGAATATGATATTGTGTACAAAGCTCAGAAAGCAATCAAAGGAAGCGTCCTTGCTGAGCATCTTGCTTGTCAACCTCTTGATGATTACCAGCCAATTAAGTTTGATTTCCCTGATGAAGAGATTATGTATCTGAAAGCAAAAGACTGTGAAGAACCACTGATCAATGAAGGGCCGGACCCCAACAGCAAATGGGGATTGGTGTTTGATGGTGCTGTTAATGCTTACGGTAAAGGAATTGGAGCTATCATTGTGACTCCGCAGGAGCACCACATTCCTTTCACCGCTCGAATAACCTTTGACTGCACAAACAACATAGCTGAATATGAAGCATGCATCTTGGGCATTGAAGAAGCCCTTGACCTGAGAATCAAACACCTTGACATCTATGGAGATTCTGCACTTGTTATTAATCAGATAAAGGGTGAATGGGAGACTCATCATGAGAAGCTGATCCCGTACCGTGATTATGCAAGACGTCTGTTGACGTACTTTACAAAGGTTGAGCTGCATCATATCCCTCGGGATGAAAACCAGATGGTTGATGCTCTCGCTACTTTGTCTTCCATGTTTCGTGTGAATCACTGGAATGATGTGCCTGTGATCAAGGTGCAGCGTCTTGATAGACCCGCTCATGTGTTTACTATTGAAAATATGCCAGATCAAGCTAATGAAGATGTGAATGACAAAAAGCCTTGGTATTACAACATCAAGCAATTCTTGCAGAATCGTGAATATCCACCTGGTGCTTCCAACAGAGATAAAAAGACCTTGAGACGATGGGCTAGCAGATTCCTTCTGGACGGGGAAATCCTATACAAGAGGAACTACGACATGGTCCTGTTGAGGTGTGTTGACAAACAAGAAGCTGAGAAATTGATGCATGATGTACATGACGGTACCTTTGGGACCCATGCTTCGGGCCACACCATGTCAAGAAAGTTGTTAAGAGCCGGCTATTACTGGATAACTATGGAACGTGACTGCCACAAACATGCCAAAAGATGCCACAAATGTCAAGTTTATGCTGACAAGATTCATGTGCCTCCACACGCTCTCAATGTTATATCTTCCCCATGGCCTTTCTCTATGTGGGGCATTGACATGATCGGAAGAATTGAACCAAAGGCTTCCAATGGACATCGTTTCATTCTAGTGGCAATTGACTACTTCACCAAGTGGGTTGAAGCTGCCTCCTATGCCAATGTGACCAAACAAGTGGTTGTCAAGTTTATCAAGAATAACATCATCTGTCGATATGGTGTTCCCAACAAAATTATCACTGACAATGGTTCCAATCTGAACAATAGTATGATGCAAGCTTTATGTGAAGAATTCAAAATTGAACATCACAACTCTTCTCCTTATAGACCTCAGATGAATGGTGCAGTTGAGGCCGCTAACAAGAACATCAAGAAGATTGTTCAGAAGATGGTCACTACTTACAAAGACTGGCATGAAATGCTACCTTTTGCCCTGCATGGTTACCGTACTACAGTGCGCAGTTCAACCGGGGCAACTCCTTTCTCTCTTGTATATGGTATGGAAGCAGTTCTCCCTCTGGAAGTGGAGATTCCATCTCTTCGAGTAATCATGGAAGCAAAATTAACTGAGGCTGAATGGTGTCAAAGTCGTTATGATCAATTGAATCTGATTGAAGAGAAACGTATGGATGCTATGGCTCATGGACAGTTGTATCAAGTGCGAATGAAGAATGCTTTTGACAAGAAAGTCCGACCTCGAGAATTCAAGGAAGGCGAACTTGTATTGAAACGAAGGATAAGTCAGCAACCCGACCCAAGGGGCAAGTGGACACCTAACTATGAAGGTCCTTATGTTGTCAAGAAGGCCTTCTCTGGTGGTGCTTTGATTCTCACACACATGGATGGTGTTGAGCTTCCAAATCCTGTTAATGCCGATATAGTCAAGAAATACTTTGTCTAAAAAGAAAAGAACAGCGTGGTAGGTCGAAAACCCGAAAGGGCGGCCTAGGCAAAAATGCGCTTCCCGGTGGATCGAAAACCCGAAAGGGCGATCCAGGCAAAATTAGGGACAAAAAAAAATGAATATGAAGAAGCTCGCTGAGATTGTACGCAACTCAGGCAAGAATGATCGCCTCGATGAGCCGAAAACCCGAAAGGGCGGTTCATGCAAAAATGAGGTTGACAATAAAAGACGAGTAACTATATCTGGCAAATCACCATCACCCTTTGGGGCATCTGCAACTGTCAATGGTCATCTTCATCAGAGGCTTCTGTACTTGCGAATTCAAAATTTCTATGAAATGTAGCGGTCATCGTGTTCAATGTATCACCAACCAATAAAATTACCATTTTCCAAGCTTTGTAAATCCGTGAAGCCATGCCTTTGGCTGACTTTCACTCTTCTACATCAATTTGAGCCTTTCTATTGTTTGAAACTCTATTTTTCTTTCTACTTTCAATGCTATATGCAAAACATTTTCTGTCTATTTTGATAATGTTAATGTCTGAAACAAACATTTTTGAAAATTGAAAAATCTTTTTCTGTCTATTTTGAAAGCAAACCTGAGCAATAAAGTACATTTCAATGAAACATGCATGAATGAATGAATGTCAATGTCTATTTCAATACATGTTGCAAGCAGGTTACTCCCCAGGATGATCTGTGGTCAATGGCAAGAATGAAAAAACAGAATGAAAATGAAAAATGAAAAGAATACAAATAAAGAGCTCGCTAAGTTGAAAACCCGAAAGGGCGGCTTAGGCAAAAATGAGCACCCCGCTGATTGACAACCTATGAAGGCAATTCAGGCAAAAATGGGGCAATGCAAAGAACCTATTCCCCGGTGAATCGAAAACCCGAAAGGGCGGTTCAGGCAAAAGTGGGGTTTGAAAATGAAAAATGAAAGAATGGAATATTAAAAAAGCATTGACCACAGATGCGAACATCCAATATTTACCCAGCACTGACACGCCTAGCAACGGCGACCTGTATCCAAGGACTTTCCAAGGGTCCCTCCTTTACAAGTTTTATTGCCCTCAGCCATGGTTTCGATACGTCTCCCGACGACGGTCTCTCCAAAAGAGTTTTTTCCCCTGTGAATATGTTGCAGCACGAGCCACTACGTGCCCAATCTTCCAATGTTTCGTCTGCCTTTGTGAAACTTCTTCGTCAAACTGCCAATCAATCATGCATTTCAAGCATTCATACATGCATAATCATGCATTTTATGTGCTCATACATCCAATAATCTTGCTATACCATACATACATGTTGCATATCCAACTTTCAACTGCCAAATTCAATGCAAGTTTCCACTCTCCAACTTCAATTCCAATCATGTCAACTGTCAAATTCGAAGCAATTTCCAATCTCCAATGTCAATTCCAATGTCAATTTCAATGTCAAACTGTCAAATTCAACTCAATTTCAATTGTCAAATTCAAAGCAATCTCAACCTCAATAACAATGTCAATATCAACATTCAATGACAATTCCAATGTTGACATCCAATGACAATGTCAATGTCAATCTCCAATTCCAATTCCAATGCCAATCTCCAATTCCAATTTCAATGTCAATCTCCAATTCCAATTTCAATGTCAATCTCCAATTCCAATTTCAATGTCAACCTCCAATTCCAATTCCAATGTCAAATTCCAATT